>NC_080025.1:20005000-21236753 GCF_030020395.1 Manis pentadactyla | reverse complement strand
GACTTCCTTATAGTAATAGCGGCAGGCCTTAGGGGGCTGTTCTTTGGTCAATGTCTGGATAATCAGGGGCTCAGAGGATATTTACTCAACTTCTGAGCTCCTTGCTCCTGCTTTTCCATGGAAGTGTCCTCTGGAAAGTCTCAGTGTTCTCAAATCATTTTTTTCTAAGATGCCACTGAACTTTTTAATATGAGATACTACTGAGAAGTTCTCATGATACCAATCCAGGACATTTATGTTTTTTCTATCCTCATTCGTTCAACAAATATTTTGGGGCACCATCTCTATGCCAGACACTGAGAAGACAGTAAGACAGTTGGAGAAAAAGGTGGAAAAGACAAACGCCAAACCCTAAAAAAAAAAAAAGAAATCACAGTCGTTTACTTCACATAGATGAGTTAAAATAGAAGATTTAAGCAATGTAGTTATGCAGAGGATAGATTTTATGGGATCAAATGAATGAAGCTATTAACTGCAGGAGGATGATTAGAAGAGAAGGTTCAAGAACATTTTGCAGAGGAAGTGGCATTTTGGCATCGGAGAAAGTGAGCATAAATGACCGATGGACCTGTGGTGACAGAAGAGTTATGCTAAGCTGAGAGTTGACATATGCAAAGGATAGTTCTTTGGAAGAACCTATTGTGTGTATGTGACTAGAAGTAGCTTACTGTGGGCAGAACATCCATTTTGTACACAAAAGTAGTAAGAAAACAGGCTGGAGAAATAGAGCACAAAGCACAAGGTATCTGAGCAATGAACTGTGTGGAGATAGAGGTGTTGTAATACTGTTCCAAGGTAGCTCACTGAAAGCAAAGATTCTGTATGAAAAACTGACTTTTCATCAATTAAAAAAAATAAGGTCAATAGTTTAACTTTGAAAACATTTAATACATGAATCTACCCTACCCACGTTGAAAATCCAGTAAATATTTAATCAGAGGATCTCACTGTTCCCAGGACAATGTCAGAAATATAGGAGCTAAAGATGCAGCTTCTATATTGTTTGCAGTGGTCACATCTGTGCAGTGGGATGCATGCCCTGTGGCCTGTGAAAAGCATGCATCAGGGCTTTGCCAAGGGACTTGGAATGATATTGGAATGAAGAAGTAACATGCAACAATGTTGAACGTGATCCCACTTTTGAAAAAAGGACAATTTGCATTAACACAGGTTAGACACAAGGCTGTGAGAGAAGAAAATACATGGATTTTTTTCATACATCAATTTCGAACAAGTCTTACTGGGACTGACAACTCTGGGAGGAGAAGGGCAGATAATGCCCATGATTAAAAAAAAAAAGAGGATATGGTCCCATTTAATTATACGTGTGGGTGCGGGTGGGTGGTACACTAAACAAATGCATGAAAGGCTAAAAACCAAAATTCTGATGATGGTTATTTCAGGTTCAGGGCCATGGGACTCCAGATAACCTTTCCTTTCTTCTGTATATTTTAGGCACTGATTTAATTTTTACAATGGGCAAGTATTATTTATAGAATAAAAAAGCTATTTTTATTATGAGAAGGGAATTCAGTCTAGTGAGCATAATACACAAATTTGCAAACAACAGGAAGCCTGCCTGGCACAGTGGCTAAGCAGGTTTTCAGGAGCCAGTCCCCCCGGGCATGAATCTTAGTCTTTCCTTTTACTAGTTTATGAGACCACAGGGAATGTGTTCAACTCTCTGTGCCTTAGTTGCCTCATCTGTAAATTGGTCGGAGTAATCGTATTACCTCCATAGGGTTGCAATGAAAATCAGACAAATGATAGTATGTAAATCACTTAGACTAGTGACCAGCATATAGTAGAATCTAAACAGAAAATATGAAGGAAATAGCCATCGTAGATTAGATCCCTCAGTGCCATGATTAAAATCTCCAAGCAATGTGAAGAGGGCACACAGAGAAGTGACTGATCAGATCTGGGGCTGTCATGAATGAGATGGGGAACAGTCTCAAAGTGAAATAAACCTGGACCGATGGTGGTCAGTCCACACTCTACTAGGACTTGGCCAGAGAGAAAATGGGAAAGGAGGTATCCCAGGAAGAAAGAGGACAAACGAAAATCAGTACCTGAGATGAAAAAGATATTCTTGTGTCTCTTTGGGTTTTTGGTTTGTTTCACCATCAGGGTGACAGAGAGCAAGTTGTTGCTGTCTAAAGAACGGAATCTAGAGGTGTTGGCTGCTGCACTGTGGACTGGAGGAACGGCCATCCTTCTTTTTTCTTTTACTGCATATTTTTACTTCCTTTATCATCCTCCAGCCTTATATTCTTCAGTTCCATATGACATTGTCATCATTCATGGAAAAAGCTGACCGAAGATAGTAGTCAGTGGTGTGCAAACTTTGGGAAAAGCTCAGACACCTGTGTAACTTCCTAAGTCAGATACTCCAGGCTAGATCATCAGGCTTTGGTAAACATCCGTCGTGTACTAGCGCACGATGATCACGTCTTAATCATATGCTGCTCTCTCTACCCACCTCCTGATTTATTCACTAACTCACTACACCCATGTCCTTCCTTCCTACCACAACATTTATTCTCATTTTGAAGTAAAGATCCCTGGAGGCATATGACCTTGAACACGGATCAAAGGTAACCTTCTCATAGTACAGAAATATATTTGTGAATATTAAATTATAAAGGGGAAAATTTTTGGCTTCAGGTTGGCTGAAAGGATGATGAACAATGGGTAGGAAGTGGGAAGACACTGGATAGAAGCAAAGAAAATCAGAAATGGTTAGTAGTAGGAGCAGCTGAAGGGAGAAGCTATCTCTTGGAGACTTCCATGATGACTATTTTTTGGATTTTTTTATATGCCTCAAAAATGCAAAAGAAATTGTGGTGCAGTACTCACCTCTCTGAAAAGGAGGATTAATCAAAACTGTAAATCTAGAAGAATAAAAGCCTTTTTCCTCAATGGGCATGAAAGTGCAGAAAATCATTCTAGAACTCTAGATGGGGAGAGAAATCATATTCACAGAAGAGAATAAATTTCATGGGTGGCCAGATATAAAAACACCCTGATTTCAGTGACCTCACAACACTTTAACATCACACAATTTAATTTAATGATTATTATTATTGCGGGTGCCATGGTACACGGCCCAGATCCAGCCTCCAGGGGCACTCATTTTCCAAATTGCTGGCAATACAGCCTAAACACAACTTTTGCCCAAAGCCACACCTTTTCACAGGGGGCAGCCCCAGTGACTTGACAGGGTAGTATACCCATGCTAAAGGCTGAGCCCAGTGAAGCTGAGGACAACTCTGAAGGGCCACCCCAGCTCCAGAGCTGGTGATAATCAGCTCAGAGCTCTGTTGCAAATGAATTCTAGTTCACCTTCCTTTTGCAGCCTTCACTCCCTCTTGGCTGTTCCTAAGAGCGCTCCCCAAGAAACTCAGTCCTCAAATCTCCCTTTCCAGCAAAGACCTAGAAAACAATGCCTAAAGGCTATATAGCTTTGCTCTGAATCACATATTTTCCTCCCATAAATTATATTTCCAAATCAAACCTGAAATATTTCTGCATCCTTAATAGTATGTGAGATTTTATTTTTTCTCTTTAAGAGGAGAAGTTTATCTAAACAGACCTATATTCCTAAAACTGCAATTCCCAGGAGGGACTGCTTGCCAAGTCCCACAACAGTGGCCAACCAGAACCGAGAGCCATCAATCTAGAGTGGGTTTTTTACTGCACTGACCTGTCAAATGACTCCTGCATCAATCAGTTTGTTTTCTATTTTTTTCATATGTTCGTGAGTGCTGACATGGCTAGTTTCAACATGTTTTTGAAAATGTTTTTAAACTTTTTTTTTTTTGCTTTTCTGCATGGCTACTAACTAATAAACATCTAGACCTCTGGACAGAAACATCATTGAGGTTTGATCCCAGTTTTGGAATCTAGTCATCCTTGGAGGTTTGAGTTTTATTACAAAATGATTTTGGTATTGTGATTGGTAAGTACAAGACTAATTGGGGACAATCTGTAGACTTTAGCAGTTTAACCAAGTCGGAAGGAAACTGATTCCTGTTACCTCACAGTAAAGCACTGCTTCGACATCCATATTCGACCTTCCTTAGAGTTCAGCTATGGATGGTGAATCCAAAGTGAAATAGTAAAGAGGAATGTGTAATTCCAAGATGATGAACCAGGCTTTTCCCATTGCGGACCTTGATGCATTGAGTACACTGTGTAAATCCAGACTTGATTCTGCTTCAGAACCCAACACAGGACCCACGCCTAGAAACGTACTGACAGCCCTTCAGAAAGTCACATTATGCTGAAAAGCACCACTCATTTGTGTATATTCAGCTTTTGTGACAGTCCTGCTTTCACTGTCCATATTCCCCAGAGATCGGGGGCTTTTCACAAAATGAATTTAAAATGGAACAGCCTCATATTGTGTGAAATGGCCTGGCTTGATGTCACACAGACATTCGAAACTATGAAAAGGAAAGTAGTTTGGACCTCAGGGTAGGCAATGTTTTCTTTTTCCAGAAAACAAAATGATTTTGAATTATGGCATAAAACCAAGTATTTTGTTTTAGTACACTACCTACTATTATTATTTTTTAATGTTTGACAAGGCATAACAAATTGGAAGGATATTACCCTCCCCAAGTGATTCATGAGGGCAGCTTACTGATTCTGAGTGACATTCTGATCAAAATAATTGCCTTTCAAAAGCATCTCTGGTGACACATTCACTGCAGCAGCCATTCAAAGCCCTTTAAAAACACTGAGTCACACACTTTCACAACATCTCTGTGAGGTAAACAGGTAGCCATATGATTCCCACTCTACCCAAGGGGACAGCCATGTTCTCAAGCGATGCCGTCTCCACCTGGGACATCCTATCTCTAGGTAATACCTTCCTCTGACTCCTTTAAGTCATTCTGTGCTCACGGGGTATGATTTTGGCTTCATCCTTTTCACACTGGAAATTTGAAGAGAGATAACTGGTTTGCAAAAATCCCAGTATTTCACCCTCAGTTCAGTTTTTTAATCATGAGAGAATGGATGGCTTTTTTTTTTTTCTTCCAAATCCCCAGAGAGAATGGAAACCCTGCTCACAGCATCAGTGACAGTCAACCGGCCTCTAAATGTTTCCCATCAGTGCAGGGAGTGCATCACTTCAGAAGGCCACTTGCCCCACTTCCATAGCATTTAAATGATAGAAAGGGTTTCATTACGGGGACTGGAAATTGGCCTTTCAGATATTTCACTCGCTTTGCCTTCTAGAAAAACAAAGAACAAGGAAGCACTTCACATATTTGAAAGCATCTGCCATTTCTCTCCTTCTGTATCCCAGTTCAACTTCCTCAGAGGATTCAACTATAACTTAAGGGATGGTTTCCAGAACCTCCGTAACTTACGTATTATCCTCTTTGATTGGGATACTGAGTGCCAGGGTCTCCCTTAAAATATGTTATCCAATACTGAAACCAGTCTTCAAGATACAGTCTAAGTCGGAAAGAGCACAGAGAGACTATAACTGTCTCTGGGCAGAAACACTCCAAGACCCAAACTGCTAAAGCGATGTGACTGATGTCTTTTTCCTTTGTTGTCTTAAAAAAAAAAGCAAACATGCGAAGTTATACAAGTCAGCAATTTGGGCTGCCCTGTCACTATAGCATCTGGGCATAATTATACCCTACAAGACAGTAAGTACTGTTAGTGCACAACAGCCACCTCGGATCCCTCACTGCGCTGGTTCTTCTACACAGCATCACTGCCATCGTCTCAATTCTGACTCAGGCTCAAAAGAGCAGAAACCAGGGAGGAGCCCCCTGTTCCTCATCTCCGCGCCAGCCCCACACTGCTCTCAGGAGCCCCGTCCCCTGAAACAGGACGAGCAGCCAGAGACGTTTCGGTTCAGTGCATAGCTGGAGGACTTCTTTCTGATTCACTGTTTTATTCTATGGCTGAGCCCCATATCCAAGACCTCTTTATGAGGTTTCAGCTCTTGAAAGCAAAATCTCAGCACATTTTAGGGTGGTTGGGATTTCAACTATTTGTCTCATTGCCAGAGTGGTCTTGGCGATCAAAGATACTGCCGGAGCATGATTTTCTTTATTTGCGATAATCTCTCATTTATTTATAGAGTGCCTAAAATAACATAGTTTGGAGATATGACGTTAGCACTTATCTCTGCAGAACTTTAAAAGTTCTTCATTTTAATTCGAGGTTTCTACTGCACTTTCTAACAGCTAGTTTTAGGACTCACCCGTTCCATTTTGAGTATATCTGCTATAGTAAAATGCATATGTCAGTACAAGTAGTTGCTCACTGTTTTATCTAAAAACCCGAGGTCTGCAGGGAAGAGAAAACAACAATTGAACAAATAGGACTTAAAATAGGATGAATTTTGTGCAAGGGACCGGCAACTCAGGGCTCAGCTGCCTCGTTGCAAAATAGGAAGATGATATAGGCTTAGGATACCAGCGATATCTTGTGGAGATAGATGCTCTGAACAGAGTAGGTATTGAGTAATGCTTAGGATTATAGAGGTTAAAGGAACCTTTGATATGACCTAATTCAGTCTCCTCCTTAAAAAGTTATTATTATCTCCAAATTGTTCTTTAAATTGAGGCCCAGCAAAATTAAACAACTGATTCCAGGTTATATGCATAGGTGACAACTGGTTCGGGACTGTATTTCCTGATATGTACATCGTCATTCTTTCTCCTGTAACAGCTGCTGCTATTTATTTACCTGACCCTTTAAAAGTGCTAAAAAAATCCTAGCAAAACTTTGCAATAAAATTTCATTTGTGCTTGACTCCCTAGAAGATGACTTAAACTTTAATATAATAGTTTCTCATGCTTCCTTTTTAAGTCCAGATTTTTTTTCTTTGTGGAAACACAGTTGTCTATAGCTCCTTATAACAGATAATAATGGGGGTCGATGTAAAGATGATGATAATAACAAAAATAATATTTACAAAGCATTTAGAACAATGTTGGGCTCCCAAGCCGTCAATTAGTAGTAGGTATTCTAATCTAATTTACACATGAAAACAACCTTATGAAATACACATCATCTCCCATTTTATAGTTGAAATTAGTGAGGCCCAGAGAGATTTACACAACCCTCTCAAGGGCTTACCATTCAAATGAGGCAGCCATTGCACTAAACCGAGGGCCCACAGTCATAGGCGCCACATTAACACTACCAAACATGGGAAAATATTCTGAAGATGAAAAAAAATAAAGACTAGGAAGAAATGAATGTCCTTGGGAGCTCTTCCAAAACTACTGAGTATTGACAGTTAGTTTCTCAGACTTCTTTTTCTGCCTTTTCTGGCTTATTTAATCACAATGCAGAATCCCTGGAGTGAATCATATTTATTCAGCAACCACAGATATCAAAGTATCCTCCCATCAGAATTCAATGCTGGGAAGTATTTGATTCCCAGAATCCCAGAGCCACATCCCAGCTTGTTTCAAAGATGCCTTCCTCATTAGTTAGAAGCCTCCACTCATTCCTCTCACTACTCACCTACATCCCAGCTCAGGCTTCCAACACAGAAAAGCTGAATTCCCGGCACTCAGAAGCAAGCCCAAGCAAGACACCTCTCTACTCAACGCTTAGACTTCTCTAATGAGCAGGACGGTTTCAAGAAACAGGAAGCAAATCCCCAGCCAGTGACTTGCCTCCTGCTCCATTTGGAGTCCCCCAGGCTTACAGGGTAAGAGCCCACTTTCTGTAATAAGGATCCTCAGAGACAGGCAGTGTGTGCTTTCCCAGCCATAAATCCTAGAGGTCTAGAGACGACTCATGAAATGTCTATGGGCTTTGCATACAGTGTGCCTAGAGATGCCAGAGGCCTGGTTGAAACAAAAGGAGTACTTCAGGTTGGAAAATTCTTTAGAGGGCTTTGACAAAAAGTTAAGGACTGATGTTTCAATGAGAGCATCATGTCATTTCGGATCACTTCGCCAGTTTATATTTTGATTAGCTTTGTCCTCACACCATTGCTGGGAGAGGCAGATGGAGAAGGTGGGTGGTAAAGGACTGACCAGGGAACACCTTGGAATCCACAGCAACTGAAATCAGAGCAACATTATTCTGAGTTGGACTTTGTTTCTGATCCCACCCTGGACCTCTCCAGCCTGGCCACATATGCTCATTGGGAGGCACCTCTGCAATAGCTATTGTCCACCAACCTTCTGCTCCTGTAGCTAGGACAGCAATCTGGGGCTGCTCAGGATCAGCCCAGACCTTGAACCCCACCTATAGATAAACCCACAATTCTAGAACTGAGAGCCAAAGGGGGAAAAAAGGAGGAAATGAATCAAATTCCAACAACTGAATAAAAAGAAAAAAATGGTTTGTATGCCCTCAAGGCAGAGGCATAGGAGCAATCTGCAAGCTGATAACCTATGACTCAGCCTTTTATCACTCAACTCACAATTCTTAACTCCCTGCAGATGGATAATTGCTTCTGTTCCAAAGGGATGCCCTCCCAGGGAGGCGGCTTCTGGAAGAGATGGGTGGGTAAACCCTGTCTCTGCACTGCTATATGTATGGCTGTCTTTTCATGACTATTATTTTCCACCCTATAGGCGCTGAATTCATTTCTTCTCTATTTTTTCCAAAAGAAGCAAAGGGAAGCCCTTTGAGACTCATGTTGGTATCAACAGGAAACCTGGGAAAAAAAGGAAGATCAAAGAGGAAACCCAAACACACAGCACAAAGAATAGGCATTTCAAGCACATGGCTTTTGGAAAGGAAAACTAAGCTTCTGATGAGTTAGGTGGATTGGAGGGAGGCGGGGTGCACAGTAGGGTGTGGAATAGGATGAGTTAGGGAAGGGAGGAGAGAGCTTTACAGAGGAATGAGAGGTGACCTCATCTACTATTTTATGTAGCTTCTATAAAGCACGTGGCGAAACCCGGTATATTTCACAATTAGCTTACTTCACAAAAGGTTAAGTGAAAGGACTATAGCAAAGGGCCATGCTTCACTGGGCTTTGGGATGGCATTCACTCTCAGGTTTTTCTGCCCTAGGTTTTAGTCCTGCTTAGATGTAGAGGTGGAGCCCTAAAGCCAGCAAGGTCTTCTGTGTCTAAGGACAGTACTCATTCCTGCCCAGTACTTTAACCTCGTTTGGTATGCAAAAATCCGAAAAAAAAAAAAACAGAGAACTGTTACTACAGAGCAATCAGTTTGTATTGTTACTACAAATGCCTCAGTTTGTATAAGAGAAATGCACTCTTCTAACATATCGGATAGGGCTCCAACTGACGAGTTGCTCACTCTTCTACAACCACAAGATGTTTACTGAAGCAAACGTACTATTCAGGACAGTCTTCCTTTCCTGAGCTGGCCCTGGGTCAGGTTCAACAGTAACACCACAAGACCCTAGAGAGAGCAGGGCTAGCAATGGACATGATGCCCAGAACTGAATTTCACTGGAGAAGATGTGGAGATCACTTCTCTCACGTCTGAACCCAATTATTTGGAGGGGGTACCTTTAGGAGTAAGTCTTAAGACCAATACATGGAGTGAAAAAGGGGTGAAGGAAATGACGAATATTGAAATTTAAAAAAAAGTCCCTGCATCTGTTTATAATTTGGGAGCTATCTATGTCCATGGCTACATTTAAAAAATTAAACCGATGGGTATACGTACATTTAAAGGAGGATTATCCTTGTTTAGTGCCACCAAAACTATACCATACATGTTACATTTTTAAAAGCATATTGTTTTATAATAATAATGCACATATTCAGAAAACCTCTACAATGAAAGAAAATATTTTCAATCTTATTTTAAAACTGGAAATGAGATATTTGTTGACTAAGTGAGCTGAGAATTATAGTAAGAGCTTTGGGCATCTGGAGTAATACAATGTATTAGTGAGGCCTAATTTATATAACTGGGGGGGGTGCAGACTCAAACAAGCAAAAAGCAACAGTTAGAACCAAACTCAATACCTCCATCAAGAAATCCATGATTTTAAGAGGCCCATCAGAAGCAAGGCTACTTAGTGGCACAGTAAGATTTAAATATGGATTTATCTGTGAAGGTTTCAAACATTGTATTTACTATATTTAGCAGCTTCAATGATTACTCAGTTTGCAAAGTGCTTTGAGGTTATGAGATCACTAGTGAAGCTATCAGCTTCATTTAAAATAAATTTAACTAAATATTTCTCTCTTCGTAGTGTTTCCAGCCCATGGAAATCATTAGAGGATGTGGTAGAGAAGGAAAGAAACTCAGAAACTGTGACAGCCAGGCCGTCAGATTTTTTTACAGGTCATAAACGTGATGCTAATATTGGTATCCTTACAAGGTCAGAAAGATGGTGCTGAGAACTAAGAGCATCAGTTTGCTAAAGAGGTACATACAAGTTGACATGGCTCCCATTTTATAGTCTGAAACTACTTTTGATCTCCAAAAAAATCATTGATAACTCTACAAAATCATATTGCCAAATTTGGGGGGAAAGGTAAGTCATCATACGTCTTCCCTTCCTACTGTCCAGATGATTTATGAGGTAGCTTTGAAACTGACTCATGGATTGAGTTCAAGCAATCAAGATACACAGCCTTATTGACCTGGCAGTAGATCCCGTAGGGGTTGTATTTTTCAGTGCTTCATCATCAAGTGCCACAGTGCTTAGATCGCCTGGTGACATAGCACATTCCTAAGAACAATCATATTCCCAACAAGCAATATTAGGTGAATGATTCTTCCCTACCGCCACTACCAAATAAATAAATAAATAAGATTGCCAAAACTTTTAGGAAGGAAATTGTACTGTAGCCATGTATCACCAATCTACCCTACCTTTAAGGTGATGTGGTTGATAGCCAATATCAGAATCAACTAACCAGAATGCCCATGATATTTAAAAACAAGACTGAATGTGTGTGGCAGAGATGAACAGTGATCAGAGGCCTTTTGAAGTCTGGTGAACAGTCAATCCTGCAGGGACATATTCAGGGGCTAACTAACCTCCAAGCAAGAAATTGAGAGGGTAGGTCTAGAAATACTTTCTGGAGACAGTAAAAAATGATCAAAATTATAATGAGGTGTTACCAGAATACCTTTTGGAAGGAAGAGGCAAGGATCTATGGAGTACTATAATGTGATAATCATTTGTTCGGTTCATTTATATGTATTTCTAATTTAAAAATTACAAGGATAATATGAGACAGGAATTCACATTTATAATTACACAGCTCTTAAGTGGCAGAGTTGGGGTTAGGTCAGGACTCCCTTGCTCCAAAATATTAGATTATTTCACGTATACCATTCTCGTCCCTGGGAATGTGAGGAGGTCTTACATTTTGCAACTGACATGTACCTTAAAGGGTAACCTGTGAGAGGATATTACTACATATTAATATTCTATTCATGTTTATATTAATAAAGTGCATTTTACATAATGAAAACCTCTACAAGTCCAACGGTAGTCAAAAACTAGAGAAAAAGTCAAAACTAGTCCTAATTTTCTTCATTAATGCATTGGGGATATTTATAAAGTCTTTATTAAGCTCATTTATGTCACTAAGCCAATCAGGTTATGCCCCTTCTTGGTATAATTTCCTTTATTATTATTTTTTTACCTGTTTAATAGAATGGTACTCCTTTTAAATTAAAAAAGGAATTGAGCCTCATGGGTGTCCCTGGACTGATATATAGTGAGCCTTTTTCAAAGTCCTAGGCATTGGTTACCTTCCTGTTTAGCTCCCCTCACTGGCTCCCCCTGCCCCAGATGGGCAGTCCTCAGGACCCTGGGAGGCTGCTGGCCCAGAAAGGATTCTAAGCTTAGCTCTATCAGTGTGAACTTCAGGTGACCGTTCTCCTAGCTGAAGTCATCAAGGAATGACTAGGCCTTCATGACCTCCACTTTCATCACATGACCCCAGGCACCACTGGTCCCATCTCCACTGGCCCCAGTAGACACTGCCCCGACTGGCCAAGTGGGAGGACTGCCTCTGTCCTTCCATTCCACTGCAGCAGGGAGGGTGCATTGAGAAAGGTGCACAGACATTGCGCAGAGTCTCCAAGAGGCACCCTTCGGACTGTCAGATAACCTGCAGCGGCTCTTGGGGTGCCCAGTGTGAAAAGAACACCAGGAGACCTCTCAGGGCCATTGGACTTTCCACCTCTTCACCTTCAGGCGAACCATCAGTGGTGGTGCCGACCCTTCTGATCCCTGCACTGCCGTTCTCCCCAGGTCCCAGGTAGAGAAGGTGCTATACAACACTGCACATCTGGCCAAGCCCCATACGCTGGGCAATGTGAACCTCACTCCCCTGTTCACACAAAATAGCAAAATCGGTAACTAAGAAAGGAGTTTACAGGTGGGAAAAAGTGGGCTGAAGAGAAGGAAAGTTGACTGATTTGTTGTAAATGGACATTTAACTATAAACAGAGCTGCACAAATACATTTAACATCTCTACTAGCCTGTTGTCATTAAGACTGGGCAGATTTTCTATGAACAAATCATAGAATAATACATTTTCCAAAGATATTTGGTAGATGAGTGTGACATATTGTATGTAAAGTGCTTTGAAAAGTCAAGTCATTTATGATTATGATAGCATGATATTATGATTATGCACCATCAGCATATAAAATACTGACATTCAAAGCAGGACATTCAAAGCAAAATACAGAAAACTTTGGACCAGGGGTAAGGACTCTGGGTTCTAGTCCTGACCTTGCCACTAACTGGCTGGTAGGTTGGAGCAAATCACTTAACCTTTGGTGCCAATGTCTCCATATGTTAAAATATTAATATTGTGCTTACTGGCCCCAAGGGGCTGACCAACTCTAAAATGTATGACTCTAAAAGAAACAGTGACTAGTCTTGCCAAAACAGAGTTCTAACCTATATTGGTAAATGTTGACTGCCATCAAATATACAAACTATTCAAAAAGCAAAACACACAATAATGAAATTACAGGCATTTCTTCACCATTTGTCCAAAGTCTTCCCTAACTGCAGGAATCTCTCCACTCAAAACTTTGTCTCCTGCCTTTTAGACAGATAAAAGTCTAAGTCAATTTATACTTTCTTAAAGCTCACCACACTTCGGCTTCTGCCAAATACTACCAAATAGTATTTTAGAAGAGATTTAGAAGAACCTGATCATTCCCATGTGCTTTAAAATGTCATGTATTATCTATATGCTTTGATGTGGTCTTTGTACTCTTGTCCCCCTCTCCCCAGTTCTTTTGGGGACAACAAGTGTCTTTCAGATTGAGGGCAGGCCTGGAAGTCTGGCCTCCTACAGAACCTTAGCATCCTTTAACGATGTCAGCATAGCACCCTCTACTGCTGCAGGGGGAAAGGAAGTTTAGCAGCTACAAACACTGAAACAGAACTGAGATGACACTCGGCCCAGTTCCCCACCACAGGCAGTGTTCTTCCCATTTGCCCCCTCAAGAGCATTTCTTATAAAAGAGCAGACTCAAGGTAGAGAACAAGCTTACCTTTGCATTTGTTCTATGTAACTGTTTTATCCTTCTATGCTTGGTGACTTCAAGCTAAGAGTTCTCGTGATTTCTACATCTCAAATAAAAACAATTGCAGGTAATCTTGGAGTAACTGGGTAGTATGAATAAATACATATGTGTCAAGTTTCACTCAAGGATTGAAGGAGAAGAGTTTACAGCTCTCAGTGTGCAAAGTGTCTGATACATTTAACAGAAAACTTCTGCAGACCGTAAGAAAATGCTTTTTCCTCTGCTTTCTTTAAATTATACCTACGTTCTGATTATGATCCCAAAGAAAGGAACAGTTCTTTTTTTAAATGTAATCTTTGTCTATTCACATGTACTTTCTCCTGAGTGTCTTGTTTTCCAGAGCCAGTAAGTCTTTAAAAATCAAATCAGAACCCTGGGAAATGTAATTTATTTCCTATGCACTCTTCAGCAGAGATGGTTTAAAAGCAAGATGTTCCTTCTCCCATTCCGGATCTCTCTATTTTCTCCACTGAGAAAACACATTTATAGTGTTCTCTGCAGGGAAGACTCCTAATCAGTCCCAGAAAAGTCTGCTAGATAGCGGAGAGAAAAATCTATGGATAATATTAAAAAACAACATCTAGTCTAGTGTTTAATTTCAGACAGAATTTACTGCTTTGGAAGGACAATATATGATTTTCCTAAGCCAGGTCAGAGGCTTGCTTTGTACAACGTTCCCCCCCACAGTCATCCAAGGAATAAAGAAAATACTCCCTCAGGAACTGTTGTTGGCAAAGCCTACCTTTTGGGGTCTTCTGCTTTCTCTCTCTGAGTCATTCCCCACCTTCTTGGAGCTTGTCTCCCAGAGCCCCTATTCCACCGAAACCCTGCCTACATCGGCTGATTCAACTACTTCATTTAAAGTTGCCAATGTATTTAAAAAGAGAGGACCTGCTCATTCAGATAAATTAGTGGTGGATTTCAAGCTGAGGACCAAAGTGAGGTGACAACAGGGTAATGTTGGAGCGGTGATTTCATCAGGAACCCCCCATAGCGTTCCTTCTATATACAACCGTCCATAGGAAAAGGAAGGAGAAAGGAGCTCCTGTCTCCTCCAAGTCAGAAACAAGAGTGAAGATCTGCCTCCCTCCCACCACCATCCTGCAGAGAATGGACATCTGTTAAGATCCAGGGGTCTTTAGGGGCCTCCAAGCTCCAGGTCTCGTGTCCTTTATGGAGTTTGCAGAACACCTCAGAGCCCCCTGCGCTTAGCCTTGGAGTCAGTACCAACACAGTCCATCACATACTTGTTTTCTGACTGCTCCATTCAGGTTCATAGTCTCCATTCTTAACCTGAAAACAAGAGTCATACTTTCTATTTTTTTCCATATTCATAGTGTTTGAGAAAATGCAGGGGACACAGAGGATGCTTCATAAATGTGTACGTGAAAGAACGCATACAAAGCATGGCCCAATGGCAAGTGCTTTTTTAAATGTTGTCTACATGTCTTTCCCTCTTGATGCTTTTATCAAGCCCGTACTGATCTCCTAGAGGTTGTCATTCACTTTGGAGAGGGAGTACACAAACAGCATATAGAGCTAACATTATTTAGCAAATATTTCTTGGTGCCCAGGAGGTGCCAGGCGCCATGATAGGTGACAGAGATTCAACGGTAAACAAGTCAAGGGGCTTTTCAAGGCATTTATATTCTAAAAGGGAAACCCGACTAGGAAAAAGGCATTTTTGATGCAGAGTGGTACAAAGTATGGTGGAATAAACAGGGTGTTGTAACAGCTTAGAGGGGAATCACTGAACTGAGTCTGAAGGAGAAAGGTTGAAGCTTCTTGGTGACGTTTAAAGCAAGACCAGAACAAGAGTCAGAATTAGCCACAGTGGAGACAGATTCCCGGCAGAGGCTCCGAAGCGAGAGGCCCGAGTGTGGTGGAGAGGCATGCCAGGCTGGGCTGCAGAATGGGAGACGGCCACAGAGGGGCGAGGTGGAAATCCACACTAGCCGAGCCTGTGGGAACAAGGATCTGCTGGGAGCTGCCTTCCTACACTTGTGGAACGATACACCCATTCCTTGGCATGTGGGGAAGAAATACCCTCCCTTCACTGTCTTTAGACTTTTGGCCCTTCTCTAATGAAGTTGAGTCAGAAGCAGCAAGGAACTAATGAATCCATTTGTTTGAAAAGACCAACACAATGATGAATGTTTGGCCAGTGGGAAGCACGTGGAAGGGGAGATTGTGTACAGTAATTGTTTACTTCTGTATTATCGAACAGCTTTACAGAGGTCACTTGGCTTACTGCTTTAGCCAGCCCAGGGAGTTAATTGAACTTGTATCTACATTACCACAGCAGGCTAACCATTTCTTAGGTTATTTGGAAAAGTACTATATCAACACAGTGTTAACCAAGAGTGGACTTTTCTAGCTATAAAGCAGTCTTAGAAATCTGCATGTCTATTAGGAAACAAGGTACACAGCTTATCGTGAGCATAGCTGGTGTGTGAAACCAGACCCCTTGCCTGCTGGTCCAGCGCTCTTTCCACTAAGCCACCCTGCCATGTGCCCCCAAGAAGGGCTTTCTCACTTCCCAGCTAGTCTACATGGCGCACAGTGAGGTAAAAACTAAGCATGTGATCAATTTGATTGATAAAGGCAGCTGAACAGGAGAAAGGCATTTTCTGAAGCCTAAAAAAACAAATCTAATTTGCTTCTTGTCATTGTTCAAAAGGATGCATATTACAAAGACTGCAAGAAAAGGCTGACTGAGGGCAGCTAGACCACCCTGCCCAGCACTGAGAGACAAGGAAAAAGGTAGCGGCTAGTGGTGTAGAAAGAATATAAAACCTCAGTGTTTTATATACAATATAAAACTTGTTTCTAATTTTGTAAAAGAAAGAAGTATGTCTGCATAAGCAGGGACACTACACACTCAGAAGTACAGAGACACGCACAAACTTAGAGACTAGTAACAAATGGGCTAGAATTCTAACAGTGAAAGTTTTCTCTGGGATTTCAGAGCTCTTTCTATGAACTCTTTTTTTCCCCACAATATCCCAGGTTTTTCTTACGGCATAATCAGAAAAAAAAAATATATATATATATACATATGTATGTATGTATGTGCGTATGTATGTATGTTAGAAATGAGTGGATATGACAACTCCCCGCTTTAGAAAGAACAAGCACTCCTTGAAGTGGCTGCTGGACCAAGCATTTCATTGCTTATTGTCAGACAAGACCACAGGGCACACTGTACACTGCGCTGTCACTATCGTTACTGAGTTTCAGTCTGTGGCAAAAGGCCTGGCTCCTTATAAATGTCAATTTGAAATGCTCTTCTGAAAAGATTAAAACGACTTTGCATTTTCCCCAAGGACTTCTTATTACAAAGCACTTGATTTCAACCTATGCAAGGGTGTGTGGATTCACGCCATTCTGGAGCAGCAGACATCTAGTGTGAGCTGCTCATGAAGGAAGGCTCTTAGGATGCTGGTAAACAGAGGAAGAGCAGCAGGTCCCCCCCTGAAAAGGTTACTCTTCAGATCCCATTCCCAATGTCTACAGCAACACTAACCTTTAGAACCGAGTCATACTGTAATTCTGAAATGCAGAATTTCTTGATCATGTTAATATATTTCAGTAATAGTATAAGCAGAAAAAAGAAGATTCTACTCCCAGAAGAAACAAATCACCAATGATCACTCCCCAGTGGATTCAAGGCACCACCAGCAGATGGAAGGGTGATGACCTACAAGAGCCAGACACCATCCTGTGCTCCGCGCAACATACTTCCCCAGCGACGTGAACCGGGCCACATGACCGTCTTGCACGTGCCGCCATGTATGCATTCTTGCTCTGCTTCTTCTTGAGTCTCATTTCTAATAAGGTGCCTGCTGTGGGTATTCCTAGGTTAACTCACAGAGGAAATGATTAGCGGCCCTTGGAAGAAAGTTACAGAGTGGATACAAGCTTCGATGGCTGCCTTCAGTACCGTTCAAACTTCAGAAGGTATCACAGGTCTTACAGTTCCCATTATTGCCCCACCTTGTGGCCTCGCCTAGCAACAATTCCTCAACACATCGGACGTTGTCTAATTGGTATCTGTGGGATGAGAAAGAATTGAATGGATTATCTATGAAACAAAGGAAAAATATCTGAAGCAATTCCAACTTTTGGAAGTTCTGAAAATCTCAGGCAAAAGCCAGCATACAGTGGAGGCCAGAGGGGCGCTCGGGCAGCGCTGTGTGCTAGACTGAAAGGACTTCTGCGTTTTCCTCTTCACTGGACAGCCGCACACCTTGGAAAAGGCACATTCCATGTGCAGAAAAGCAGCATGGCCCTGGGTGTGATGACGAAACAGAAGCCGGCGTTACGCTAGGCTCTGGGGGCACAAAGCACAGCCCACTCTCTGCACAGAGCCCCAGAGAGTTCTACAAAATGCCCAGCTCCCTCTGCCACCCCAGTTTAGAAGTGACCAGGTTGCCCATCCTACAGAGAACAAATCCCAGCTTCTACCTCAACCTTCTGGCCCTTCCTTCTCTAACCCTGACTTCTTTTTGCAGAGACATGTCACTCACCAGCCACATGGACCTTTTTCGGTTTTTTAACTCATTCCTTCTTCAGGGCCCTACGCTTGCATTTTTTCCTGACTCGGACACTGTCCCCTGATTTGCATGCAGCTGGCTCCTTCCTGCATCACAAGTCTCAGCTCAAAGCCGTCTCTTTGGCCAAGTCCTGCCTAGCCACCCAGTCTGAAGCAGCTGGCACCCTCCGGCTCATCAGCCCGTCTGCACTGTGTGGTACTTAGCTTGCTAGCTTAGTTGTTTCCTTTTTTATACTGTCTTCCCTGCCAGGATACCTATTCCTGCAGCAGAAGAGGTCTTATCTGTCCTGTTCACCACTTTGTCTCTAGTCTCCAAACCAGTGCCTGGCACATACTAGGAATTCACTACACCTGTGCTGAATGAATGAATGGCACAGTCCTTTCCCTGAAGGACCTCAAGTCTGGTAAACAGGACCGAGGAAGGTGCTGACACAGAGCTATGCCCAGGGCATTGTAGGAGCACAAAGCAGTGCTCTTAATGCAGAGTGGGCTAAGGAAGGCCAGGCAGAGGAGCGGATGCCTGCTGTCTGTCCTGCTGCCTACAGGTCACTAGAACCAAGGTGTTCCAGGAAGAGGCCATAGCAAGGGCCAAGAATGGGTCCATGGATGTCATGGGAAGCACAAGTTGGTAAGGGCAGGAGATCGAGAATCCAGCAGGATGCATGTCATGGGCTACCTCAGAGTAAGAAGCATGGACCTTCCACTGAGGTCAGAGAGGTGCAGGGTAAGAGCTAGCCAGCATCCAATACAGAATTAAATATGATTATCGTTTACTTTTATTCCAGTGCTCATTCTCTTATTGTCTCTTATTGTTTCTTGCTCCTAGATCAGGGACTCTATAAAACAAAGTCGGCAGATATCATGGAAGAAATTCAATATGCCTTCTAATAAACAACAGTCTAGCATCAGTATATGCTGGCTTTCTTTCTTTTTTTTTTTTTACCCTCAGCCTCTGCTAAAGCCATTGGGTCTATGGCAAGGTACATCCAATTCTAATTTTCCTCAGAAATGAGGCAGGTATAGACTCAGGCCAGATTTTTCCTTATATATTATGTGGGGTTGACAATCCCTTAAGTGTATTTCCTGCCTGCACAGATACAGTGCTTGAAAACAACATGATTCAACACTGTGCCTTTTCTGTACCCCAGAAAAGTTGCCAAACATTTTAGAAAGAACGGGCATCTGAAAGGAATATCAGATAAAAATTTTGTTGACACAAGTTCTTTTTTCTAGGCATTCCATTCAAAACAACCAAACCAAAAAGTCAACCCATCATATATATCTAAAAATTATTCACAAAATGTTTGCCTTGTTTGTGGGCATTAGCAACAAGCTCCTTGTCTCTCTCTTTTTTTAAACCCTCCTCCTATTCTTCTCATTCATGAAAATGATGATTCACCCGAGTGCCTTGCGGAGAGTGGGGCCGTGGCCGCTTCCGAGGCAGCCCACCTCTCATACTCATGTGGGAAAAAAACCCTACAGTGAATCAAGTTCATTGAGCAAAACCAGGGGAAAATATTTGTCTGGCAATCCAACACGCCTCTCTCTGTGCTTGTCCGGACAGAACTAGGGTGGACTTCACATTTTTTTCCTTTTGGTCATAAATGCGTGTATAAAATTGCATATTTTCACAAAAGAGTGTCACCCGGTGGGGATTTTCAAGCTGCAGGATCAGCGTCTTGGCAGTGGGAACAAAGGCACAAAGGGAGCTGATCATGCGCCCCAACCTCAGCAGCTATGTACTAGTTCTCTGGAAAAGAGAAGCAATCCAATAACAGTTACATGTGTAAGGCCTGGAAGGAGTCCACCATGCCGAGAAGCTTTGCATTGTGGGCAAAGGTGTTTTTAAAAATGATACAGGTAGACTACAAATCAGTAGCCAAGAAGGCAGCCATCAGAAATGGAAGCCTGTGAGACACCGAGGCTCAGCAGTGAAATGCATCAAAGCTGCCTCGGATGAGGCCTGATGGTGGGACTTATCCGCAGAGAGAGGAGCAGTCATCTAGTGCATTCAACCCCTGGCATATTCAGTGCTCTGGCACATTGCAAGATGCTGACTTCCACATTCCTCACCTCCTTCTCCTTCAAGGGGATGCCCAAACAGCACGGGGTTCAATGATTTTTTTTTTCCTTTGATATTGTTCTGTACTGCCAGGCTACAAGAGAGTGGCTTGTATCAAGACACCTCATTTGTAACAATCAGGGACAAATTTTTGTGATAGCAGCTACACAGGGACGAGCTCTAGATAAAAGGAACAGTACATGTAAAGAGTTAAGAAGAGGAAAAAGGGTCAGGTGCAGGAGAAGCACCAAGCCCTCCACATTGCCCTGATGCTCTCCTTGGCTTTAGAAATGTAAGAAACCCCGTAAAGAGCGCTGACTTGCAGGAATAGTTGGTTGTCCTTGTATTTAGGAAAAAAAGATCTACAAAGACATAACAATGAGTAAAGCTGAAGTGCTTGGGATCAGAGAATGTATGAATAATCAATATCTGGCAAAGAGGAGGATGAGATAGTGTCTGAGATTGAACATACTTTGGAGAAAACAATTTAAGTAAATTCAGATACATGAAACATTATGGTTAAACAATACATGGCAGCTCATATGGATGCCATAATAAAAGGAATGATGAAAGGCTAATGAACTGTAAAAATCACTGCTGCCACAAACAAGTTAGAGTCTTGGAAAGTAAAGGAATCAAAATTTATTGATGTTTATGAAGGTGGAAAGTAAGGAAATCTAAGCAGAAACAATCAAGTGTTTCCTTTTTAGGAATCACCCACTGGGAAAGTCTAACCCAAAGTTCAAAGCAGAAACACCGAGGAACCCCCCAGAGAAATGGGAGTGGGTGGGTACAGGTTGAAGACGGAGCGTGGCTCCCGTTTTCCAGAGCAGATTACATGAGCAGCCTCACCCCGTGTTGTCAGGTCTGACCAGCTGAGCAGCGCTGATAAACTGCATGTATCTACAAAGGGTCTGGGGCCGGGGAGGGTTGACAGTAAATGTCAAGAGAGGTTCCACACTGTGTGTGAGTCGTGTCTAGTTCACAGACACTGTGTCTAAGGAGGCACCTCAACTTCAGAGAGGTAGATCCTGAGAGGTAATTAAAATGTAAGCATGCCAGGAAGGCACGAGGGTCACGCTCAATTTCATTGCATCCACTCCAACTCTCCACGCCTGTGCGTACATCCAAGCTACCCTCAAAGCAAGTTCCCGCCCACTGCAACTCAGCCTCTACTTGGGAAGTCATCCGGGCTGACATTCCTCCTGTCATAAATAAAGAAACCAAAACACAGAGAGGGGGGATGACACGGCCCTTTTCACATGGTAGGGATGGCACGGCCAGCTTGGGCAATTCCGAGCCCAGCGTTTGCACACTTTGAACATTGCCGCTTGTATGTAAAATCAACTGGCTTCTAATGACAGCACCCAAAGGCAAACGTTTCTGAGCCACCCAGGAAGGATGACTACTCAGTATGTGGGAGAGGCATGGTACGTGCTTCCTCTCTGCTGACTAACTTGCATAATCTGACTGTACACATTCCAGAAAATGCCTGAGGCCCCAGATTTTCAGTTGAACCACCCACCCTCTTCCCTTTTCTAATTGGCTTCATCTACCCTCTTGATTTCAACAAGGAGTGGTTCCTTTTACATTGGCCAGCTAGGGCCAACTCTCTGGTGTTCCTCTCCAGGGTAAAGAGGGTCTCCTTTAGACATTACTTCCATGGAGTGGTTTCCTCTGGTCATGACTGACTTATCAATGGATTCCATAAGGGGAAGTTGACTACATAAGGGCCAGTTAAGATACTTGTAAAGAAACCAGAGACATGCCCTGGGCAAAGCACAACTTTGTAAATGCCCCTAAAAGCATTATGACATCGGTACAACCTCTTTATCTGAGAAGTTAGAATAATGTTTTTTAATGTCTCAAAAGCTGCCTTTTATTAAAAACCTAGTAGGGATTGAAGTTTCAATGAAATGTAAGCCCTAAAAGAAAAAGAATGTTATAGGACTAGAATTGCTGAAACCCTAGACCACGAATCACTTGGATGTGGTCCTTCAGTTACTGACATCTTCACTTGCATCATTTGTACTTGACTGACTGATTGATACATGGCTGTGCAAAACACTCCTCTGAAAATTAACAAGGTCACAAAACTAGGATCAACCTCCCTCCTCCTTTCTCGATCACTTGTAAAAATATCCTTATCCTACTTCTTACCTCAATTTTAAAAGTCAAGGCCTTCCATAGGCACATATGGAATCAAATGGGAAGAAGTAGGGAAAAGCATTACACTGTATTTGCAGCCAGATTCTTTAATAAACCGTTATATCACTGACCCAATTCTTTGTTGTCCAGGCTCAATACAAAGCTCTGAACCCACTGATTTCAATGACGCCTTCATGGGAAGGCCAGTTGATACCAAGCGTGTAGGAAACTCCAAAAGGGAGTTAATTAATTTCCCTATGTGACAAATCATTATAGACATGCCACAGAGGCATCGTGGGTTTGGTTCCAGACCCCCACCAATAAAGCAAGACAAATGAATTTTTTTGGTTTCTCAGAGCATATAAAAGTATGTTTACAATACACTGTAGTCTATTAAGTGTGCAACAGCATTATGTCTAAGAAAGCAATGCACATTGTGAAAAGCAATATGGAGGTTCCTCAAAAAACTCAAAATAGAAATACCATTTGACCCAGGAATTCCACTCCTAGGAATTTACCCTAAGAATGCAGGAGCCCAGTTTGAAAAAGACAGATGCATCTCTATGTTTCTCGCAGCACTATTTACAATAGCCAAGAAATGGAAGCAACCTAAGTGTCCATCAGTAGATGAATGGATAAAGAAGAGGTGGTACATATACACAATGGAATATTATTCGGCTGAGGAAGAAAACAAATCCTACCATTTGCAACAACATGGATGGAGCTAGAGGGTATTATGCTCAGTGAAATAAGCCAGGCGGAGAAAGACAAGTACCAAATGATTTCCCTCTAGAAATTTGTGGAGTATAATAACAAAGCAAAACTGAAGGAATAAAACAGCAGCAGACTCACAGACGCCAAGAGAGGACTAGCAGTTACCGTAGGGAAAGGGCTGTGGAAGGTGGGTGGGGAGGGAGGGGGAAGGGGAATAAGGGGCATTATGGTTAGCACACATAATGTAGGTGGGTCATGGGGAAGGCAGTATAGCACAGAGAGGACAAGTACTGACTCTTACTACGCGGGTGGACAGTGACTGCAATGGGGCATGTGTGGGGGACTTGATAATATGGGTGAATGTAGTAACCACAAGTTTGTTCATGTGAAACCTTCATAAGATTATATATCAATGATACCTTAATGAAAAAAATAAATATTAAAAAAAGCAATGCACATACCTTAATTAAAAATATTTTATTGCTAAAAAAAATACCAACCATCATCTGAGCTTTCGGTGAGTCATAAGTTTTTGCTGGTGGAAGGCCTTGCCTCAAAGCCGATGGCTGCTGGCTGATTGGGGCAGTGGCGGCTGAAGGTTGGGTGGCTGTGGTAATTTCTTAAATAAGGCAGCAGTGAAATTTGCCACAAGTATTGGCTCTTCCTTTCATGAATGATTTTTCTGCAGCACACAATGCTATTTGATACTATTTTATCCACAGAACTTCTTTCAAAATTGGTGTCAGTCCTCTTATAACCAGCCACTCTTTATCAACTAAGTTCATGAAATACTCTAAATCCTTTGTTGTCATTATAACAACCTTCACAGCATCTTCACCAGAAGTAGATCCATCTCAAGAAGCCACTTTCTTTACTCATCCATAAGAAGGAATTCATCATCCGTTCAAGTTTTATCATGAGATTCCAATAGTTCAGGCTCTACTTCTAATTCTAGTTCTCTTGCTATTCCCACCACATCTGCAGTGACTTCCTCCACTGAAGTCTTGAACCCCTCAAAGTTATCCATGAGGACTGGAATCAACTTCTTCCAAACTCCTGTTCACGTGGATATTTTGACCTCTCCTCATGAATTCAAATGTTTTGAATGGCATCTAGAATGGTGAATCCTTTCCAGAAATTTTTCAATTGACTTTGCTCAGATCCATCAGAGGAATCACTATCTATGGCAGCTTTAGCCTTACTGTATGTATTTCTTAAATAGTAAGGCCTGGAAGTCAAAACAACTTGATCCATGGGCTACAGAATGGATGTTGTGTTAGCAGGCATGAAAACAACATTGACCTTGTCCATCTTCATCAGTGCTCTTGGGCGACCAGGCGTATTGTCAGTGAGCAGTAATATTTGGAAAGGAATCTTTTTTTCTGAGTAGCAGGTCTCAAGAGCAGGCTTCAAATATTGAGTAAACACGTTGTAAACAGATGTACTGTCCCCCAAATTTTGTTGTTCCATTGACAGAGCACAGACAAAGTAGATGTAGCATAATTCTTAAGGTCCCTAGGATTTTCAAATGGTAAATGAGCATCGGCTACAACTTAAAGTTATCGGCTTCATTAACTCTTTCAATAAGAGAATCAGCCTGTCCTTTGAAGCCAGGCATTGACTTCTCTGTGGCTATGAATGTCATAGGTTGCATCTTCTTCCAGTAGAAGACTGTTTTGACTATGCTGAAACTCTGTTGCTTAGTGTAGCACCTTCATCAATGATCTGAACTGGATCTTCTGGATAACTTACTGCAGCTTCTCCATCAGCACCTGCTGCTTCACCTCACGTTTATGTTTAGAGATGGCTTCTTTACTTAAACCTCACAAACCAGCCTCTGCTAGCTTCCAACTTTTCTTCTGCAGCTTCCTCTCCTCTCTCAGCCTTCAAAAAATTGAAGAGAGTCAGGGTCTTGCTCTGGATTGAGTTTGGCTTAAGGGAATGTTGTGGCTGGTTTGATTTTCTATCCAGACAGCTAACCTTTCTCCATATCAGCAATAAGGCTGTTTCCACCTTTTTATCATTCATGTGTTCACTGGAGCAGCACTTTCAACTTCCTTCAAGAACTTTCCTTTTGCATTCACACCTTGGCTGTTTGGTGCAGGAGGCCTAGCTTAGGCTTACCTCATCTTTTGACATGCCTTTCTCACTATGCTTAACCATTTCTAGCTTTTGATTTAAAGGGAGAGATGCATGGCTCTTCCTGTCACTTGAACACCTAGAAGCCACAGCAGGGTTATTAGTTGGTGTAATTTCAATATTGTTATGTCTCAGAGAGTAAGGAGGGCTGAAGAGAGGGAGAGAGATGAGGAATGGCTGGCCAGTAAAATAATCAGAACACACACAACACTCATTGATTATTTTCCCCATCCTATATGGGTGCAATACATGGTGCCCCAGAACAATTATACTGGTAACATAAAAAATCACAGATGGGCACAACAAATGTAATGATAATGGAAAAAGTTTGAACTATTGTGAGAATTACCAAAATGTGACATAGAGGCAACAAAGTGAACAAACGCTGTTGGAAAAATGGTGCCAACAGACTTGCTTGATCCAGGGTTTCCACAAGCCTTCAGTGTGTAAACAACGCAGTGTCTGCTTTGCCCAATAAAATGAGGTCTGCCTGTGTCATTTTCTTCTTATGGAGATTTTACCCAGGAATGATACAAGGCAGGAGCTGGCCTGACCTTTTCATTTGCCAGTTAAATGCATCTTCTCCAGAATAGAATGTGCTTTGAGTCATCTCCACTGAATTCCCATTGGCAACAAACTTTTCTAAGTGCAGAGTCTCATTACTCATTATGTCCATGTTTAAAAAGAATCAGAAATCAAATGGTGAAATAGACGCTTCCTTTTTAAAAACTTGCTAAGAGGAGTTAAGGGTCACACAAAATCCCAGCCATCTATTCAGATTATGCTTAAGAAACAGTTACTGAACAGATATTGTGAGACTTAGTGATTAGATTTTTCTAAATGTAGAACTATACTACTGAGGTATTATGCACTTGTGATGTCACTCACTTAGCATATTCATTTCTTTTCAGATATTTTAAAATTTATTTTTTATTCAAATATAGTTGATATGCAGTATTATATTGGTTTCCACAGTTATATACACCATGAAATGCTCACCGGCAAAGTGCATTTCCCATCTGTCACCATACAAAGTTATTACAATGTTATTGACTATATTCCCTATGCTGTGCCCATTATTTCCTGATCAGGAAGAGGGCAGATGCAGTTTACAGAAAGGGTCACTTCCTACAGCAAGTTTTCTTTTGTATAAACGACTTGATTATAGCTCTTCGTCCACTTCTGTGCATTATAAAGCAGAGTTTACAAACCATGCAATTTTCTTTGTGACTCAAAAATGACAGACTGCCTGTCAGCCCCCAGATAACCAGTGAATTCCTTTCCTCAGGGAACCTGTAGCTAAGGCCTTAGATGTATCTCTAGTGTGCATAACTCTGGCAATACAAATCTAAAGCTCTAACAACAAAATGATTATTTTCCAAAAACGACAACAGTTAATCCTGACAAGTGGATGGAATTTTTTAATCATCAATTACAGCCACCATTCTGTCTGTACCAAAACAATATTTAGTGTTTACTGCTCATAATTTCATTTTTCACATGTCCCTTAGGTTTGCATTTCCTTATGTTATTTACTTACTCTGCAAGATAAAGCGTCTTTAGGGATGTACATGGATAGAAAATCTTACTTTAAGTGTTTGGTGTTATTTTAAAGATTACTCTGTTTCCCCAATGGAGGCAATCATAGAAGAAAACCAAAATTAATCCTGTATTTTCCTCTTAATGAGATACAGTTATGAAGGTAAAGTTGGACTATGCTAAGGCTATAAGAAACAGTTCCTCCTTATTAATAATTTTTAATTTTTTTTAGTTTTCTGTTCTATCATCTTGATGATCTAATCTTACTGAAAATAGTGTCGACAATCTCAGTGTTCAAGCTCATATCGAGGTCTTTTCTCAGCTTTCTAAGGAGCCCCCAGGGCCGATCCCAGCCTGAAGTCCTGAGGACCCTGTGGGTTCTGAGTGCGCTTTGTCTGCAGGGAGGGGGTGGGTGTCAGGAAGTCAGGTGAGGTATATGCTGCGATAAATTCCCTCTAAACTAGCTGGTGCTCATATTGTTCAATTATTTACATTTTCTTCCTCCTTCAAAAGGATTCAGCTTGGACCTTGCTCTCCTCTCATCTATCTGCTGAAATGTAATTGCCTTCGGGGCTAAATTATTCTTCTTCATTCCTCATATGTCTCTGCAATGTCATCATCTCCTGTCCATTGATTGTCCCACTACTTGCCTTTATAAAATGGGGTGATTTACTTTAAGGTGACCTTCTAAAGCAGTCTTTACTAAGAAATGTGGTTAATAGGCAACTTAACTAGATATAAAGGCTTATTTTTAGAGTTTATATTCCATGGGAGTTGAATTTATCTTCAGTCTTCAACACTGTCTGAGATCTACATTCCTAGACAGAACAACCATGTTTGTTTGTTTGTTTTTCATAATTCTTAGGGAAACCATAGCTCTGAGGATTATTTATCTAGTAAACATATGAGAAGAATCTCCAGCTAATCTATTTAGGTGGACAGTTAATGTGTATGAAAGGAAATACAGTTCCTGAGTGATTGATACATAACTGCTTGTTAAAATGTTAATGGCTGTGATAACTGTAACAGATGAGAAATAGCTTATTCTCCCCATAACAGCTGAAACCGTATCATCTCCATAAGATAGATTAGTTAAGCATGGTTTAGAAGAGGAAAGCCTTTGCTAGGTTGCTCTGAACGGGAAAGGGAGGAGTTACAAACAATAAACATAAACTCCCTTTGGCTCTGGAGTCAAGTCTGCTAGGCCTTGATTTAGTACCATCTCCATTTTAAGTTGAAACATCTTTGTTTAATAGATTTTCCAAATTGGAAATGTCTTCCAGCTTCATTTAACACCAGGATAATTTTAGAGAATAGTACTAGTAAATCAGCAAATGATAGCAATTGCAGAAATAACTACATGTGGAAACACCAATTAGCTAATAAATCCACTTAATGAGTCTTAATAGTGCCTTTTGCTCTTTGAGACACTATTTAATACTTCAGAGCTTTGGCATCTGCATTGCATATTTAAAAACTTTTTACTTAAATGATGTCCATATAGATTAACTAAGGGTTCTAATCGTTTAATATAAATCATGAATAGTTCATTTTCCAATAGTACTTTCGGTTAAGTATTCTTCTAATTAATTACATTGTATATGACAGCCTATGGAACAGTTGATTTTTCATTGCAAAAATCTAATGTACTATGGTTAACACTAAATGGAGATGATTGTTTGGGTACCCTAGGCCCTGCCCTTTCCAATAGTTTTGCAGCTGTGATTTTGAATTGACCTGATTTGCATTATTATCATTTTCACTACCCATGCTATTAAATGAAATGTGGCTGGTGGTAGTTTCAGATAGACTCTGGTTATTGAAGAACGCAGACATAGTGGCCAAAAGGAAATCAAAACTTGGACTTCACTCTGGTTTCTACCTGGGCATTCTCAATTATGATAAACAGCCCTGGGCAATGACTTTTTCATGAGAGATGTGTCCTTCTTGCTTGGAATCTCTAGAAAAAGTCAAAAGAAAACAGCAAGACAAGGACAGACCATCTAGTAAGAAACCTAGTATCTTTTCATCCCAACCCCTTGTCGCTGACTATTCCTATGCTTTCGTTACATTTTGACTTAGGTAACTAATGACATATCTTCAGATACCATATCTGGCCTCTGCTTGGAATGAATTCACTGAGAGCTCTACTATTCAGGCTATCCTGAACTGAAAGAAATACCAATAGGCAAACTCCTTTTATTATACTACTCAGACCTGAAGGGATGGCCTTTATTTACTGCCAAGCTCTTTTAAAAGATCGCTCAGTAAATCACTAGGAATTTTCCTTGGTTTTCTGTTTTTACAGAGCAATCTAGAAACCTTAAAAATAATTTTGGATAATACAAAAAGGCAGAACACAAAAATTGGACAGTAAGTATGATTACAACTAGGTTTTTAAAATATGCATAGAAATATGTCCAGAAGCAAATTATTTCAAAATGTTTGTTTGGGGATGACAGGATTTTGAGTGTTTAACTGTTTGTTTTTTTTTTCTCTGTGCCTGTTTTCCAAGATTATATACTAAACATGTATATCTTTTACATTAGAAAAAAAAATGAATGGCCCAAGTAATGGCAACACAGGCATTTCTTTTGTATTAAAGCAAGTTCTGAATGTTCCTTTCTTACTCTCCTTTTTCCTATTACAACCCCTTCACACAGAAATTAATATAGAAGTGCACACATCTGCATGTAGATGCATGTGGTTGCAACATATTATGCTCTTGCTTACAGACTCTCGGCAAGTATATCCCAAGGCCAAGAAATGAAACACATTTTGGCCAGAAGCTCCTTTACGCGATGGAGATCGTTGGTGAATCTTATTTACATGTCCTGCCAGTGACTACATCGGTGTGACTAATTTCACTGTCTATGTACTCACGCAGTGGAAGTTGGTTAAGGAGTTATTTTCACAAGGGAAAACAATCAGGCCTTTTAAAAATCCTTCCCAATCACTTGACTTCCCTGGAAGCAGAAGGCCCAGTATGCCATCATGATATAGGTCCCCCTCATCCCACCTTCAGCAAGTTCTCCCTGGCGGCACCCCACATTTCCTAGATGCGTTACAACGGAGCCAATTTTAGATCCATAAGAAGATTTTCTCCTTTATCCTGATGTGTTGTATTCTGGAACTTTCTGTACATTTATGAAAGAAATCATTGTATCACTTGCAGAAATTTTTACAAGAAATTTGAAGCCTTACCAAATCCCAACCATCTTTGCAGAAGATTCTGTGTTAGATTAGGAATTACACTATCCCTAAATAATAATTGGATCTTTTTTTTCCCTATCAAGATCAAAGCAACATTTAAAAAGGCTTCAGTATAACTGGCGATTAAGATGGTGCTTAACAATAACCACCACAAAGAAAAGACTAAATAATCCATTACTCTCAGAATTGTTAAGGTGTTCTGCTAAGTAGGTTTTAGTTTGGGAATGTTAATATTTTTAGTGTTTGAGATATGTTTTGAGGCATTCTATGATTTCAAATATAAATCAAACTTCTGGTTACTATTTCTTGTTATTTTGGCAACAAGCACAGGTTCAGAAAAATAAGTGCATAATACCATTAATGATTAGAAAACATAGCAGCTATGAGAAGGAAAAGAACTAAGAATCTACAAAGAAATGGAAATTGTTCTTAGATGATACAAGTCTACCCGGAGCCTCTCCTGACAATAACTGGATTTGGCTGAATGGAGCTAAGAGTAAAGAGAACAGATGTCAGGCGATAGAGCAGAACTTGCTCTTTTTAGATTAAATACCCAATTATGAGTGGATAATGATGTGTGCAACTGGTAGTCACTGGAAATGTTTCCAATTCAGATCAAGTAGTAAGACTAAGATGCTAATATAATTGATTCTACAGAGGGTTGGAATCTAGATGTTAAAGAGCCTATCTGAAGACAATGGATAGAGTACGAGTTAATAAATTAGATTTTTGACTTTCAGAGAGAATTGAATGACCGTTTCTCCCCATGTATAAATTCAGACTCTAGTTTTCTAGTTAAAGAAGGAAAGAGTGAAAGCCATCTGCAATCTGACTATGAGGACCCACCAGCACACATTTTTAAAAATTGTAATTACTAACTTAGAATATTCATACAGTTCACTAAAATGCCTTTTCCTAGTAATCAAACAAGCGATGATGTTCAAGTCTTTAGAGTGTCTTAATTTTTAATTTTCTTAAGATCATTGTACTAGTATCCTGTGAGCCCTGTAACAAATTACGACAAACCTGGTGGTTTTCTAAAAGGACAGAAATGTACTGTCCCACAGTTATGAAGGCCAGAAGCCCAAAACCAAGGTGTTGGTCGAGGTAACTCCCCTGGAGGCCCTGGGGGGGGCATCAGGTCCTCGCCTCTTCCAGCTTCTGGTGACTGTTGGCATCCCTTGGCTTGTGACCACATTAACCCTTTCTGCTCTGTCTTCTTGTCACCTTCACTTCTATGTGTCTGACTCAAAACTCCCTCTGTTTCTCTCTTAAAAGGATCCAGGTAACTGTATTTAGGGTCCACCTGGGTAAAGCTGAACAAATGTCTCCTCATCCTATCTTTTGCCATAGAAGGTAACATTCCCAGGGCCTAGGGATGTGATAGGCATCTTTAGGGGGCCATTTTTTGGCCTACCAAGCTGCCTTTATTCCATTGTTGTTGAATGTTTATTAGTGTCACTGTCTCACTCAGTAGAGAGGAATATTTATTATCTTTTATTCCACATTTAGTGTCTTCTTTTTATTAATTATCATGTGAGTTCTGGCTTTTAAGTTTCTCAAATATTTTATTGGTTGCCACTGCTAATGGAAAGAAAGGAAGGATGGATGGAAGGTAGAAGAGAAGAGGAGGGGTGGGGAGGGGAAACACACCGGTTTGCTCTGCCAATTTACTCAACCCATCAGCTGAAGTGTAGTGACCATAATATTTGCTGAGTTCAGTTTCTTGTGGTTATGTATTCAGAATTTACTATGCGTGGTTTTCTTCACATCACCAATCACAGAGTTAAAGTCACTGGAATTTAGTACATTCAGATAAGGCAGTTGTAAATGTACTATGTGTAGTGAAATGGGATAAGTGGAATGATTGATTTCATTCAATCTTTTGGATTATAAAAAGGCTTTTGAAAGGGTGGAATAGGTTGATTTTTCACTTGGTTTTCTTGATCTAGTTTTACAGGCATTACTAAACTTAAGAGTTTTGAGAAGATAATAACATGAACTAGAAATTTCAGGTCATGAACCTTTTTTTGGAGGGTTGCAGGTGGTGGGGAGACAATGGTGTTTCTGCTCCGGCCTCCCTCCTATAACACATGTATTCTATTTTGATGTTTAAAACCTAGGAATGAATTAATTATAACAGAGGATACTAACTCTTCTTAACCTATAATGAAGAGCCTTCTCACCAAAAGCTTATGCTATAAACATCTATAGCTAGTGCTGGTATTGAGCCTCAAGCAGCAATGAATAGATATACTCATTTTCTGCTTTATATTTTCCAATTATTGTTTGCTTTAAATCATGCTCTATAGGGTCAAAAGTGGGTAAGAATTCATAGAAGAGCTTTTAACTTTAGAATTAACAGGCTCAAGAGGTCACACTGATTCAATCATGTTATTTGAAACTTCACATTTCTATCAAGGTGGTTTATAAACAAACAAGAATAGAAAGATTTATCTATTAGCTAGTCTATAGAAGTCAGAGAGCTGCAGGACAGTGATTTGAAAGTGTGTGTTGGTAGAACACTGTGATGGGTAATTTTATATGTCAGCTTGATGACTGGTGCCTGGATATTTGGTCAATCATTATTCTGGGTATTTCTGTTTTGGACTGAAATTAACCTGAGAATTGGTAGACTTTGAGTCAAGCAGGTTGACCCCCTAATGTGGGTGGGCCTCACCCAGTCCGTTGAAAGTCCGAATAGAACAAAAAGGTTGACCCTTTTCCTCCATTCCCCCTGAGTAAGAGAGAGTTCCTCCTTCCTGCCTGCCTTTGATTCTGCCATTGGCTTTTGCCTGCCTTCAAACTCAGCTGAAACACTAGCTCTTCCTGGGTGTGGAGCCAGCCGACCTGTGGACTGGAATTGACATTGGGTCTCCTGGGTCTGTCACTTGCCAACTGCACGGCTTGGGACTTGTCAGCCTTCATAATCACCTAAGCCACATCCTCATGACAAATATATATCGACATCTACATCTGAATCTATACATCCATACCAACACATACACATCTCCTTGGTTCTGTTTCTCTAGAAAACCCTCATTCCAATACCCTTCAAACTTGTTACCGTAAAGCCAGGCACAGTCTTGAGGGATATTCATAGATGAACTAGATCTCAATATAATATCCAAAAGAGTAAGATGGATAGGAGAACAATAAAAAACAAAACAAATAACCAAAAAAAAAAAAAAAAAAGCATAGAATAGAATGTTGCAGTAAACAAAGTGATTAAGTCTAATCCATTGACATGACTTCCAGGGTCAGGGTTTTGGGCTTCTGTGAGTTGGTGTAAGACTTAGTAACCCACAGCTTCAATACAATGGATGTGGTCTATGATGTCACTTCATTTGCACACACTGACAGAGTCATTATAACAGGTGGCACAGTTTGACAGGTAGGGTCATGTGTTAGAGCCCAGACATGATTCAGGCCGGGTGATTCTGAGCCTCAGGAAACTTCAGCATGCTAAATAGGCAAGCCCAACAGTGACGAGGACAGGAAACTCCCATGATGTGTGGAACGGTGTCACTGATCCCTTCATGGGTAAGCATCCTTTAGTTCTGATAAGATTTAGAATTAAAAAGAAAAACGTTATGTAACATACAAAACTCATAGTATCAAATAACTTTGCATTAAGGAGTCTGTGTATTCAATATTTTATATACTTGTAATATTAAGATCTTTGGGCCAATAAGAGTAACAGTAAATTGGAATTATTATTCCAAGTTAAAATGTGAAATTGAGTCAATGGTTTAGACTTGTGGTTTTAAGTTGAAATCATATCAAGTTCATATACAAATTCAGTTTTAAGAACTCAACAGTTCATATTCATGAGTATTTAATTGATGAGTTATTCAAGTATTCATGAGCAACTCATTTGTTAACTCAGACAATTTAAAGTATTTAAAAAGTATTAAATTTATAAATAAAGCTTTAAGTGCTTAAAAATGTTTAATATATTGGAACATGAGACAAAATCATCAATCAAAGTTTCATTAAGAATGATTGCTAAAATAAGCTTGACTTATAAATAGGCTAATGAGGTTTGTAAACTGAACTTAAAATTTTGATTATGTAACTTCAATAGTGAACTATCTAGTTTTAAAATCAGAGTAACTTCTGACTAGTCTTCTCTATGGGTAAACATTGTCCTTATTTGCCCTTGACAGTAATCCTGTAAGGTCCCCTTTAGGAATTAGGCAAACCCTATTTTGGAGAAGCTGGAACCAGATCCTCAGGACCTGAAACAAGGCAAGCGTGGGGAAAAGTGAGCCGGCTTCTTCTTGTTTAGGCTCTGAGCACACAGAGGTCAGCAACCCATCTCTCAGGATTAAAGGGTATAAAGGTGAAGAATTAGAGGGCTATGACTTTCTGAGTATCTTGTAAGCGGTCACTGATGAATAAGACATCACCAAATTAAGAAAGTATCAAGTTGTTACCTGAGATGTCATCAAGAGACAGAATAAAGGGAAATAATGTATAATTCTTGTTGCTATCTGGAATTCAGACAATTCCAGGAGTTCTTCAAAGGAAGCCTGCTGTCAGGGCACTCAGTCTGTCCACACAGTTACATTTGTTTTAGTGAAAACTTGAGAGTTAAAGCTAACCATCAGAAAGCACTGCGAAGGATGTCAACTCAACGTGGATAAAGATCTTTCCTTTTTTTCTATGGCTCTTCAAGGAAAAAACAAACAGAAACTAAGAGAAAAAGAAAGCAGAGAGCCATGTTTTCCTTTAGCTAGCATGTGGGTCAAGCTGTTTCTGGAGCATACATCTTTGCTATGTTTCTCTTCCCCATACTGACAATTCAAAAGGAAATGAAGCCTCATGATTTCCAAGGGCTGCACTGTGGCTCAAGGATGGTGAGAGCGGGAGAAAGTAACTGCCCAGTGAAGAGAGAGCGTAAATAAAAGATGCAACGAAGTTACTTTTTCGGATGTGAAGGAATTATGAGACCTGGAATCAGACTTGTCGTGAATGCCATGAACATCTCAGGATCGGTTGTATAAGGCAACTTGCATTGCAAGCTTAAAACAACACCAAACAATGACATCTTGTAAGTGGAATGTTCTTTCAAGTCAAAGCATATATGTTTATTGTCTATGGATTTCTTAAATTTTATTTTTTCTTGAACAAAATATCTATCTCAGTTGCAAAATTTTTTATTCCTCAACAATTTCCTCCAAAAAAAGAAAAGTCTTAAAAATAAAGAAGTTACTGAAAATCAGCAGCTTTTCTACAGATACCACAGGCCATTATGCCACCCACAAAATTGCTAATCACTCATTACTGACAGTATTGATTTTTCTGTAAATGGCAGTTTGGGGTTAGGAATAATTTCTGTCTGCTTATCTGTCTAGGAAGAATAACCATTTCGAAATCACCATTCAGTGCCATCCACATGGATTGGAAATGGTAATGCATTTTTTTCTCCTGGTCTTGTTTCTAATCACTGGTAGAATCTCATGAGACAGCTGGAAAAAGTGAACCACACATGTGTACTATAAGTGTGTGCTGCAAATACATATGTGTGCATATATTTCCCTATGTAGTGACCACAGGAAATATATGTAATACATGTAAACATGTATTTAGGTTATATTTATATAGCATAGGTACTATATGTATATTTATACAACACATATGCAATATGTGCAAATATCTGTTTCCCTGTATAGTGAAAGTGAAGCTAATTTTCAACAGATTATTTTTCCTTCCTTGGTTGTCAGATCTTAGACGTGGTAGGTGGGTGCGATATTGTTGGAGTAAGTAGATATGAACAAATGACATTTTTCCCAGACATAGGCAGGGAGAGGGAGAGGAGCTCCCGTCAGATGCCTGCTTACGTTCAGCACATTCTGGGTAAGCCGTTCCCACAGGATATGGAGTGAGAGGACAGATAATAGACTGGCCAAAACTGGCGGGTTCCCACATGGGGGAGAAATTGACCCAAACTTCACCCACAGATATATTATACACTCATAAATACAGCAAAACTCTTGCTACTCCATCTCTAGCATAGTAAAAATCATACCACCCTGTGCCATGACAGTTCCAGTGGGGACCAAATACAGTCAGAGATCCCTGTACCCATCAGGAGTGGGGAGCTATTGTGGATTTTGCATAATAGGGCAAGAACATTTGGGGAGGCCTGACAGTGGAACAAAACTGCCGTCCCTTTAGAGGACAGTGGATTCTTGAAACAACATTAAGAAACGTTCTCTAAACTACAGTGATTGAGAGCAGTTTGAGTAGATGGCAAATCCTAAAAACCTCCTTAAGCCTGCAGTAGATGAACTGTAAAACATGTTCCTCCCTGCGTCCACACCCTCTGTAATATGACTTTGCTGCTCCCCGATGAAAGGGTCAAGTCCATAGCCCCTCCTCTTGAATGCAGGATGCCACTGTGACTGGGTCAAACCCCCAACCTACGGGATGGAGCAGACATGCCCCTGTTCCTGCTCCAAGTCCATGCTTCTGTCCCATGCCTACTTCAATGTTCTCAGGACCTGCCTCCCCCAGGTGAACAAACCTCAGCCAGTCTCCTGGACGAAGAGCAACACAGAGCCAGTCATCCCTGCAGCCCTAGTTGACAGCCAGCCAATAGCCCAACATTCAAATGGGGCATCCTAGGACAGCCAGTCCCCAGGTGCCCTGCCAGCTGACTGCCAAGACATGGGAGAGCCAGTCCAAGTTCAGGGGGTTCCTGATCAGCAAAGCCACTGTGCTCCTAACCCATAGGCTTATGAGGGGTAATTACAGCTCATTATTTCAAGCCACTGAGTTTTAGGGTGTTGTGTCGCCCAGCAATGCCTAACTGATAAAACTCAACAAACCAATGTAAATATCAGTATGCCATCACTAAGTAGGGGCATCTTGTTTACCCACGTGTATCCTACTACACATAGAATGCATTATTTTGGCTGGAAACTCCCCAGGTTACTGACAGTCTGACCCAGTATCCCTAAGAAGAGAGCAGGGTGACCGTCTTGTGGCAAAAGCCCATGGGTTTCATAGGCACAGAGCTTACGAGATGCTCTTGGCCTCCTGGGAACCACTCACATTTCAAAAGAACTCAGAGCTCGGCTGAGAGCTCTCTGCATATGTCTGCAGTCAATTAACTTGCCTTTTTTCACTTCATTGAACTTAAAGAGCAGCCAGCGTCTGTTCAGAAGCCACACACCATGTTCCCTCCTGCCTACAGTCATAGCAATAAAACAGACAGCTTTCTGGTTCATTGTAAAAACTCTCTTTATAGGAAGACAACCCGGTAACAATAAAAACGCCACCTACAGTGGGGCATACAGAACCTCGTTACAAAGTCTCAAGTACACACATGAAATAAAAATCAGTACCCTCTACCCAAGTAGACATGAAACTAAAAATAACATTTTAATTGCTCAACCTCAGCCAATCCTGGAGATAACATGCTTTCTGATGTCGCTCAGTGTAGTGTGTGGGAAAAGAGCGAAAAGAGCAATGGCTTGCAAGTCAACAGAAGTGTATTTCCATCTTTGTTCTACCACAAATGTTGCAGACGTTTGGCCAAGTCCCCTGGACACAGGCTGCCAGAGAACCACCGAGGAGCCTTCTAGTCCTCCTCTCTCATATAACTGTCTGAGCCTTTTAGTTCATGGGTGTGAATGAGTGGACAGAATCCAACATGGTGTGTAGTGGAACTACATCTGCACCGAGGTGACCCAAGAGATGCCCCACAACTAGTGCTTTTGTGTCAAACTGAAACTCTCAAGCATGAGGTTCTCTGCATGACTTTATCACACAGGGACAGAGTGGACCAATTTGGGGACTTTCCCACTTCCAAAAAGATCAGACACAGACTCTCTGTGATGGAAGCTTTCCTAAGCAGGGACTTGTAGAAACCTTGGGGGATCTGCTGCCAGCAGGACCTGATTATATGCACTTGAGCTCAGAGTATTCCAGAAAGTGGAATGGAAAGCCAGATGACTAGAAAGCAAGCACCTTACAAGGTGCTAACATAAAGATCATGTGAATATATCAGCAGGGCCAGACTCTTCAGACAAAAAGTCTTCACTATATTACTCTGTACTCACCTTCCTTCACCATGCCTCTTCTTTCTTTCAAAACCCTTTCAATCTTCTAGTGTCTTAAACTCATTGATGGCTAACAGGGTTAGGCCCTGAATATCTTTTATTGTATGGCTGAGATGCATTTCATTCTGGTTTTAGGATACCTTCTACCATGTTCTCCTTTAAACAAACAAAAACCTTAGTTGCCCTTTACCCTAATAAGTTTATCTCTACCTTGCCTTTGTGATAACTGGAGCAAGGGGTTAGTGCACTCAGTGTTAACTTTACTTTGTGTGTTAGTCATAATGTGCAATGCCGTAATCTCAGTAGGAGAAATCTGGGGTGAACTTGCTTACTGAAAGCATTTGTAAGATGAGGAAATGAGAAATAAAGTCTTATCATCTTAACATCACCGGTCATCAAAGCAAAGCAAACTAAAATAACAGAATGCTGTATTTCATTTATCATATTGACCAAGAGGACAATCTTCAATGATGGTAAGGATATATACCAGGAAACTTAAAAGTTTCCCTTTAGCCCACTCTTTCTTCTGGGCCTCAATCCTAAAATTGTATCAGAAATAAGAACAAAGATTGAGATAGCATGTTTTGGACCATTATTTATGACCAAAACCACATATATTTCCTACAATATGTACATCTATGCAATAGCATATTATATGGTCATCAAATTTTGTGTTTTATGATGTTATGTTAAACAAAGCAATTTAATATATAAATCTGTATATATGCTATTTTTTCAACTGATTTACTTAAAAATAAAATAGTATTTTTTATTTTATTAGAGACAAATTTTATTAGAGATCTTTCTAGATGAATAGGTTGGAGGGTAGTTTTAATTTTCCTTTTTAAACTTTATTTTCCCATTTAAAAAATGAGTACATTATTTAGCACCTGAAGTAAATTTCCTTGAAAAATCACAATGAAAACTAGGGACATCTTTAAAGGACCAGTGGGTCAGACCTTTCAGAGTCAAGCAGCCCGTTGAAGAGACTGCAATGCCAGGATGTGTGACCTGACCCTCCCACTGAAATATCCAAAGCCAGGCCTTATGCACCAAAACTGCTTCCAAGCGTGGTGAGGCTGATGAGATGCCCAGCAGCCTGGAGCAAGGTGCCCATCCTCCTGCATGACCTCTCATCGGAAGCAATTAGAGAAAATCAGCTCTCTTCACAAGGAAACTAGCCACATGCTCTGCCAGCAGAAACATTTTACACTGTGGAGAGCATGTCCCACAAGCATGTTGAACCACTTACTGAAGGCAGTGGTAGGTCTGGCTTAATTCAGAGTGTGGACACCCCTTCTGCTGGCTCTCAGCCAGTCAGCTAGTTCAATCTGGATCTGAGAGCACAAGGACATGCCCTTCATCTTCAGAATGGAAAGTGCTGAGCAGCTATACATAAATGGCTTCTCTTGAAACTCAGGTTGATGCAGGTGGTAGGAAGAGCATATTGTTCAGCCAAGGAAATGTTTGACATTGTGCAGTTCAGAGTCTTCCCACTAGGGGCACAAATGCACCATGCTAGGGGTGTCCCGAGCCTGGTTAGAGTCCACCTCAAATTTTTCAAGACTTAAAAAATTCCTATATCCTTGATCTGCACATTATCAAGTTAAAAGTTGGGTCGTCAAAGTCACAGCCCACCACCTCTGAGAGTAATGTAGGTATTCAGAAAAGGAAATTGCTTTTCTTAACTTCTACCTTAAGCTTTACAGCATCCTTGAACCAATTTTCATGTGTGTAAGATTTAATATCTGAAATTGATGAATTAAATACTCCTTGGTCATGTGTATAAATGTTTACCTTAAATGAATTCTTTTCAGTGTGGTGAAATATACATAACATAAAATTTACCATCTTAACTATTTTTAAGCAGGCAGTTCAGTGGCACTAAGGACATTCACATCGTTGGGTAGCCATCACCGCCATCCATTCTCACTACTTCTTTGTCATCTCTATTAAATAACGACTCTGGATTAAGCAAGATGGCAGCATGAGAAGTGAGGCAGAAACCTCCTCCTAAAACCACATGTAACACAAAACCACAGCAAATACAACTAATCGTGAAAGAGGGACCAGAAAGAAGACTGCAACAGATGGCCTACATCTGGGGAAAAGAGAAGACTTCATGGAAAAGGGCAAAGTAGCAAAGCTGTGATCCAGCAGGTCCCAAACCCTTCCCCCACCCCAGCTTTAAAGGACTTCAAAGTCCACTTTGAAGAACTTCCCAACAGTGAGAAAGCTGCTAAAGAGGCAAGGATTACACAGAACTTGCTGCTCATGAGAAAGGACAGGTGGACAAAATCGTCCTGGCACACTCAGCCCAGCAGGTTGGGAACTTTGAGGAAATTCAGGCACTCCATCCCACTGGCTGGCAATGAAGCACCAAGTTCCCCCACTGCAATACACAGCCTGCCACTCCCTCCTTCCAGCCAGCACTGGTTTACAAACCCATTGCCCTCACCATTGCTCCAGGCCAGCCGGAGGGTGGCCTTGCCTATGGCAGCTTCAGGGGTGTAGCATAGAGGCCTCACCCTGCATGCTCAGTGCACTGGCCCTGACAGTGGAGACAGGTACTGCAACCAGGAAGCAGGAAGGAGCTCTTTCCTCCTGGCAGGCACCTGTGCGGCTAATCTGCAATGCCCACCACTGCTCCAGGGGCTGGGAAGCTCCAGAGAGTAGAGTTCCTGGGCACTACAGGTGCCACCTATACAAAGTTATTATTCTGTAGGAATCATTAGAAATATGAAATGGCAAAAGAACCTTGTACAAATCAAAATCCCTCAAACACCAGAAAGAGTGTTAAGTGACACTAAAATCACCAATCTTGTTGGTAAAGATTTTAAAATAAAAATCATAAACATGCTCAAGGAGCCACAGAAAAATGTTCAAGACATCAAGAAAGACATAGAAACTTTGAAAAACACAGTATCTGAAATGAAACATACAATGGAGGGAATTTAAAAGCAGATTAGATAAAGTAGTGGAGATGGTAAACGAAACAGAAATTAGAGGACAGGAACACAAAGAAGCTGAGGCACAGAGAGAAAAAGGGATCCATAGGAACAGAAGAGTAAGACAACTCTCTGATCAATCCAAATGGAACAACATTCACCTTATAGGGGTACCAGGAGAAGAAGAGAGAGTAAAGGGGATAAAAAGTGTCTTTGAAGAAATAATTGCAGAAAAATCCCCCAATCTGGGGAAGGAAATAGTCTCTCAGGCCATGGACAGAACTCCTAACACAAAGGACCCAAGGAAGACAACACCAAGAATATAATAATTAAAAGGGCAAAATATAAAGGACAAGGAGAGAATATTAAAAGCAGTCAGAGCGCAAAAAAAGGAGAACCCTTCAGGCTGTCATCAGACTTCTCAGCAGAAACATTATAGGTCAGAAGGGAGTGGCATGAAATATTTAATGCAATGAAACAGAAGGGCCTTGAACCAAGAATACAATACTCAGCAAGATTACCATTTAAATTTGAAGCAGGGATTAAACAATCTACAGATAAGTAAAAGTTAGGGAATTTACCTCCCACAAATTGTCAATGTATTTTGGAAGTACTGCGATAAATGGAAGTGCTGCTAAGGCTAAGTACTTGTCACCAGAGAAAATAAAACCACAGTAAAGGAAGTAGACCAATTAATTACTAAGAAATGCAAAATTAAATCAACTACCCACAAAGTCAGTCAAGGGATACAAAAAGAGTACAGAATATGACACCTAATATATAAAGAGTGGAGGAAGAAAAAGGGTGGAAAAAAAAAGAACCTGTAGGTTGTGTTTGAAATAGCTTACTAAGTGAGTTAAGTTAAACTGTTAGATAGTAAAGAATCTGCCCTTGAACCTTTGGTAACCATGAACCTAAAGCCTGCAATGGCAATAAGTACATATCTATCAATAATCACCCTAAAAGTAAATGGACTGAATGCACCAATCAAAAGACATGTAGTTACAGAATGGATAGAAAAACAAGACCCATCTATATGCTGCCTACAAGAGACTCACTTCAAACCCAAAGACATACACAGACTAAAAGTGAAGGGATGGAAAAAAATATTTCATGCAAATAATAGGGAGAAAAAAGAAGGAGTTGCAGTACTTGTATCAGACAAAATATACTTCAAAACAAAGAAGGAAACAAGAGACAAAGAAAGAGATTACATAATGACAAAGGGATCAGTCCAACAAGAGTATATAGACATTATAAATATCTATGCACTGAACACAGGAGCAACTACTTAAGTGAAACAACTACTAAAAGAATTCAAGGGGGAAATAGAATGCAATACATTCCTTTTAGGAGACTTCAACACACAACTCACTCCAATGACAGATCAACTAGACAGAAAATAAGTAAGGAGACAGAGGTACTGAACAACACATTAGAAAAGATGGACCTAACAGACATCTACAGAACATTCCACCTAAAAGCAGCAGGATATACATTCTTCTCAAGTGCACATGGAACATTTTCCAGAGGAGATCACATACTAGGCCAAAAAAAAAAACCTCAGTAATTTCAAAAAGATTGAAATTCTGCCAACCAGCTTCTCAGACCAGAAAGGTATGAACTAGAAACAAATTAGGCAAAGAAAAGAAAAAAGCCCACAAACACACGGAAGCTTAACAACTTGCTCCTAAATAATCAATGGGTCAATGACCAAATAAAAACAGACATCATTGAATATATGGAGACAAATGAACACCACAACTGAACACCACAAAATCTGTGGGACACAGTAAAGGTCGTTCTAAGAGGAAAGTATATAGGAATACAGGCTTACCTCAAGAAAGAAGAACAATCCCAAATAAATAGTCTAAACTCACAATTACTGAAACTAGATAAAGAAGAACAAATAAGGCCCAAAGTCAGTAGAAGGAGGGAAATAATATAGATCAGAGCAGAAATAAATAAAATTGAGAATAATAAAACAATAGAAAGAATCAATGAAACCAGGAGATGGTTCTTCGAGAAAATAGATTAAACCCTTAGCCAGATTTACCAAGAAAAAAAGAAAATGTACACACATAAACAGAATCAGAAATGAGAAAGAAAAAGTCACTATGGACACCACTGAAATACAAAGAACTATTAGAGAATATTATGAAGAATTATATGCTAACAATTTAGATAACCTAGAGGAAATGGACAACTTTCTAGAAAAATACAACGTTCCAAGACTGACCCAGGAAGAAACAGAAAATATGAACAGACCAATTACCAGTTATGAAATTGAATTGGTAATCAAAAACCTACCTAAGAACAAAATTCCTGGACCAGATGGCTTCACCTCTGAAGTTTATCAAACATTTAAAGAAGACCTAATACCCATTCTCCTTAAAACTTTTCCAAAAAGGAGAAGAGGAGGGAATACTTACAAACTCATTCTATGAGGCTAGCTTTACTCTAATACCAAAACCAGGGAAAGATCCCACAAAAAAAGAAAATTACAGACCAATATTCCTGATGAACATAGATACAAAAATACTCAATAAAATATTAGCAAAACAAATTTAAAAATACATCAAAAAGATCATCCATCAGCATCAAGTAGGATTTATTCTAGGGATGCAAGGATGGTACAATATTCAAAAAATCTATCAACATCATCCACCACATCAACCAAAAGAAGGATAAAAATCACTTAATCATCTCCATAGATGCTGAAAAGCATTTGACAAAATTCAACATCCATTCATGACAAAAAACTCTCAACAAAATGGGTACAGAGGGCAAATACTTCAACACAAAAAAGGCCATATATGACAAACCCACAGCCAACATCATACTTTACAGTGAAAAGCTGAAAGCTTTTCATCTAAGATTGGGAAAAAGACAAGGATATCCACTCTCCCCACTTTTATTCAACATAGTACTGGAGGTCCTAATCATAGCAATCAGAAAACACAAATACATAAAGGCACTCAAACTGGTAAGGAAGAACTTAAACTGTTATTCTTTGCAGTTGACATGATATTGTACTTAGAAAACCCTAAAGAATCCACCCCAAAACTACTAGAATTAATAACTGAATTCAGCAAAGTTGTAGGATACGAAATTAACACACAGAAATCTGTTGCATATACTAATGATGAACTAGCAGAAAGAGAAATCTAGAAAAAAACTCCATTTACATTTGCATCAAGAATAAAATACCTAGGAGTAAAACTAACCAAGGGGGGGAAGACCTATACCCTGACAACTACAAGACACTCATCAGAGAAATTAAAGACACAAAAAATGGAAATACATCCCATGCCTCAGAGATAGGGAGAATTAATATTGTCAAAATGGCCATCCTGCCTAAAGCAATCTACAGAGTCAGTGCAGTCCCTATGAAAATTTCAATAGAATTCTTCAGCAAACTAGAGCAAATTGTTCTAAAATTCATATGGAACCACAAAAGACCCCAAAAAGCCAAAGCAATCCTGACAAGGAAGAATTAAGCTGGGGGGATTATGCTCCCCAACTTCAAGCTCTACTACAAAGCCACAGTAACCAAAACAATTTGGTAATTGCACAAGAGGAGACCCATAGATCAATGGAACAGAATAGAGAGCCCTGATATAAACCTAAACATATACAGCCAATTAATATATGATAAAGGAGCCATGGATATACAATGGGGGAAATGACAGTCTCTTCAACAACTGGTGTTGGCAAAAATGGACAGCTACATGTAAGAGAATGAAACTGAATTATTGTCTAACTCCATACACAAAAGTAAACTTGAAATGGATCAAAGACCTGAATGTAAGTCATAAAACCATAAAACTCTTAGAAGAAAACATAGGCCAAAATCTCTTGACTATAAACATGAGCAACTTTTTTCTGAACTTATCTCCTTGGGCAAAGGAAACAAAAGCAAAAATGAACAAATGGGACTACATCAAACTAAAAAACTTTTGTACAGCAAAGGACACTATTGGTAGAACAAAAAGGTATCTACAGTAATGGAGAATATATTTGTAAATGACTTATCCAGTACGGGGTTAACATCCAAAATGTATAAAGAACTCATACCCTCAACACCCAAAAAGCAAATAACCTGATCAAAAAGTAGGTGGAGGATCTGCACAGACAATTCTCCAAAGAAGAAATTCAGATGGCCAACAGGCACATGAAAAGATGCTCCACATCGCTAATCATCAGAGAAATGCAAATTAAAACCACAATGAGATATCACCTCACACCAGTCAGGATGGCCACCATCCAAAAGACAAACAACAACAAATGTTGGCGAGAATGTGGAGAAAGGGGAACCCTCCTACACTGTGGGAATGTAAATTAGTTCAACTATGTGGAAAGCAATTTGGAGGTTCCTGAAAAAACTTAAAATAGAAATATCATTTGACCCAGGAATTCCACTCCTAGGAATTTACCCAAAGAAAACAAGATCCTAGATTCAAAAGACATATGCACCCCTGTGTTTACTGTAGGACTATTTACAATAGCTAAGAAATGGTAGCAACCTAAGTGTCTATCAGGAGATGAATGGGTAAAGAAGTAGTACATATACACAATAGAATATTATTCAGCCGTAAGAAGAAAATAAATCCTACCATTTGCAATAACATGGATGGACCTAGAGGGTATTATCCTCACTGAAATAAGCCAGGCAGAGAAAGACAAGTACCAAATGCTTTCATTCATTTGTGGAATAAAACAATGAAGCAAAACTGAAGGAACAAAATAGCAGCAGACTCACAGACTCAGATTTCGAAATGGGACTTGAAGTTACCAAAGGGGAGGGTTTGAGGAGGATGGGTAGGGAAGGAGGGAGAAGGGGATTATGGGGCATTATGATTAGCACACATAATGTAGGGGGTCACAGGGAAGGCAGTATCGCACAGAGAAGTCAAGTAGTGACTCTATAGCATCTTACTACACTGATGGACAGTGACTGCAATGGTGTGTGTGGGGGGGAACTTGATAATATGGACGAATGTAATAACCACAATTGTGCTCATGTGAAACCGTTATAGAATTGTATATCAATGATAACTTAATAAAATATATATATACATAACAACTCTCTGATCTCCCTCTCCCCCAGTCCCTGGGAACCATCATTCCACATCCGATCTCTGTGGATTTGTCTGTTCTAGGAACCTCAGACAAGTGGAATCACATGGTATTTGCCCTTTTCTGTCTGGCTTATTTCACTTGGTGTAATGTTTTCAAGTTGAGCCAAAATTTTGAAGTAACAAAACCTCTAATAGATAATCCATTATGTAAAGTAATTCCTAATATTTCCAGCTTCTTGAATTTTCCAAGGTCTCTCTTGACCAGTGCTTCTTTCTGAACAACCAGACTCCTGGAAAGTTCCACCAAATCCCTCACACAGTGTGGTTCCCCTGCCAATGGAAGTGTCCGGAGAATGCAGATAACCACTTTGCTGGAATCCTGTAGAAGCTGTAATTCGATGAGGTAGAACCTCTTGTTCAAATCCAAAACGCTGTGACTGTTACAGACAAGTGCTCTTTGTTCATTCATTTATTCACACAGGAGTAATTCATTGCCATAGGAATAATTCATCCTGTTCATTGTCTCGACATGGTGGCTGATGATACTGATTTGGCTCTGAACTTCTGTGCTGGAATCAAAGGCGGGGGCACTGCCCTAACAGATTCACTTTCCAGACTCGAGGACTGCCTGTTACCTGCATGCCTGGGTGGAGCCTCTGGCTTTGCAGAGGTTCCTCAGTTGTGCTATTCCGTACATAAGTCAGAAAAACACAACAAACCCAAATGGCAGAGCTGGGCACTGAGAGAGCATACTGGAAGCTGCTATTACCTAGAATATAATCTAAAAACCTAGGACTTCTGGAATTTGAATAAGAGTACCCAAATCATTCCTCTGCCTCTTATTATTCACACTTTTGTCTTGGGCAAGCCATTTAAACATTCTGAGTCTTGGTTTCCTCATTAGTAAAATGGGGATAATGAATACCCATGCCACAGGATTCTAGTAGGAATGAAGTGAGTTACTGCATGAAAAGTCACTTGTACAAGACTTGATGCATAGAAGGCATTAAGAAAGTGCCAGGCCCTCTTTCAGGGTTTTCCCCAAGGACACCTATCCTCGTGACACAAATGCAGCTCCAGAATAAGGCACTTGCAAGCCCCAGAGTAAAGCTGGGGCATCTCCTGGGCTTCTGCTTCAGAAAGGCCATCATGCTAGTTTGAGAGACAGAGAACTGCCACTTTATCCATTGACGTCATAAATCTTCAAAGTCATAAAAAGATGAGGTGAACTTGAAAGAAAACCCAGTCTCACATGAGTCAGGAGTAAGATTGGAGCATTTCCCTGGCTGGAGTTCCAAAAAGGGCACAGATCAGAATCTGTGAGTCCCAGCACCATTTGGCGGCTCCCTGCACAGTGATGGGTGGCTGAGGGGCATGACCATCTAGGGAGGGACTCATACACCCCCTGGAGGCAGGGTGGAGTTTGGCAACCCACACAGAGCAATTGTTATCTGGGCAGAATGCACCCAGAGTGGTGAGTGTCACGGAAGTTGATGGAAAGGAGGTAGGCTATTCCAGGAAGGTAAGGGTGTGGCTGTGCGTGGCCTGTGGTGATGTGTCCACACATGGGGCCATTCCCGACTGCAGGCTACGGGCAGCTCACACATGGAGTAGGCAGAGCTGCATGTACTGATGCGTTTTCTGTTTGCTGCAGACATCCAAGAGTGGAAATTATTCTGCTAATTAGAAAGGATGACCTTGGGACCATGTTTGGAACCAGTCCAGATTCTCAAAAGTGAGCGAGAATTGGTTGAGGGTGTTAATTCTGCTTCTGATTTTAGTTGCTTCAGGTCGGGCCTGAACTGGGTTGTAAGCACATGAACAATACCCAATTCATTTTTTTGTTTGTTTTCTTGAGTGATTGGGTTTTCTCAATTTCTTCCTATATATTTGCTTTTCCCTTTTTACTATGTTGCTTTTCCTACCACTGGAGCTGTCAAGCTCTTATTTCTGAGACATTTCTGTGTATCGGAGCATTCGCTTCCCTTACCACTATATTGGGGAAGGTTCCTAGAGGCATTATTCCCAGTGATTTAAGCAGACCCTAAAATAGGATAAGATGTGCAAGGATTTTATTAGGGAAAAACAACTTTAGAGACAATTGGTAGGGGACCTGGGAAAGGCTGGGAGAGCATCAGCCTGATGCTAGTCTGACACTCGGAGAGGACGAGGGAAGGAAGGAAGTGGGCGGCAGTGTCTTAGCTGCTGTGCTGTGTAAGCGAGGCCTGGCAGGGTTCTGGGTGGCCCACAGGGCATTCTTTTCTCCCAGGAAGGAGCTGGCCTTAGTATTCCTGCCACACGCAGCCACAGGCTGGGGGCAGTGCAATAGGATGGGTCAGTACCACTGCTGTGATGGAGTGCAGAGCAGAGCAGCCGGGGACTCTGGTGGGTCACAGTTTCTGTCCTTGGAGGTCTTCGGGTTACCAGAACAACAGGGGTTCTCAAACTTGTCACTATTGATGTCTTGGACTGAATAACTCTTTGTTGTGGGGGTTGAGCTGTGCAGGTAGGACCCTTAGTAACATCTTCAGCCCCTCCCCACCAGATACTAGTGGGATGCTGCCAAGTCCTGACAATCAAAAACATCTACAATATTGCCAAATGTCTGTCTGGGGGCAAAGTCACTCCTAGTTGAGAAAATACCACACTAGTGAAATTTAAAGAAATCAGGGAAGGGTTCTCAGTTATAAAACCAGAGGGAAGGGAAAGAATATAAATGTTTTGAATTGTATATAATGATTAAGAAAACTCAGCTAAGGAATTCAGTGAACACCACCAACCCGCCAAAATGATACGCCACCAATTGGACGTTAATTTCTATTCTAAATGAAGTTTCTCACCCTGAGATAAATTTACAGTCAAATGTCTTGCCCCAAATTTAAGGACACAAAAATAAAGTTTCAAAAAAATTCAGTAGGTACTTTCTTAGTTTAATGTGTCACGTAACGGAAGCACAAGTCACGCTTACTTATTTGGGAGGTGGACAAAAATATCTCAGCTGCAAGAGTATATATACATCGCAGGGGCAGGATTCAATGACTTCCCGCCTCATTCAGAACAGCAACACAGGCGCTGGGAAGGGAAGCGAGACTCAGGGCTGAGGCAAATGAGGTGCCGGGAATCAAGCACTGCAGGTTTGACTTTCACCCAGTCGTCAAGGACCTCAGGGAGGCCACAGGTGAACACCGCTACCCGAGCGTCCACCTGGATGGGGGTGCACCCCTCGTCCTCTCGAGGTGGTGCTGGGTGTGGCCGCTGGTCCTGAGCCTGCCCTGGCCCAGCGCTGGTACAGCTCACCTCGACCACTGAGAGCAGCACCTTAAAGAAGTGAGACCAGGCAGAAAGCTCCAGTCACTGCCAGGAGGGGCCTGCCGCCTCCCTTGGCCGGTTTTCTGCAGAGCAGAGGGAGTGGCTCCTTTGAAACAAGTCAGATCCCACCTCCCTTCTACTCAAGAGTCTCTCAGGCAGCCCAATTCCTCTCAGGAAAGGCAGGATTCCTACTGTGGCCAAGAAGCCCCAGAGCCTTGCTACTTGAGGCATGGTCTGCAGACCAGTAGTGGCAAGGCCCTCACCTGGGAGCGTGCTGGAAACGTGGACTCCGGGCTGCCCCAGACCTACTGCCTCCAGGTCTGAACTTGATGAAGGTCCCTGGGGAGCTGGTGCACATGCCGGAGTCTGAGAAGCTCAGTCCCCCATGCTCCGACCTGCAGCTCCTCTCTGCCCTCCCCTCCCGTTGCCCTCCTCCTGCTCACCCGTCTGCAGCCAGCTGCAACCCTTGGCGACACTCAGCTCGCCGACCCAGCTCAGCCCAGGCTTCTGCTCGTCCGCCCGGTCTCCCTCCTTTCAGGAGCCCGCTCTCAGGCCAGCCCCAGGAGGCCTCTCTAACCGCCGCTGCAGAGAGAGCCCTGCTTAGCTCCAGACCCTGTCCTGCCAGGGCCCGCCCTCCCTACCTGTGGAACCTGCCTTGGTTTACCTCAGAGCACCCATTTCCATCTGCTTTGTGACCAATCAGTGTATATTCTTACTGTCTGACTCCACCTCCAGGAGAGCACTTGGTGTGTGCTTTGCTCACTGCTGGATCCCCAGACCCTGGGACAGCACCTGCCACACAGTAGGTGTTAGTAAATAATCACTGACTGAACAGGTAACTGAATTGTGCAGACTCATGAGCCTCACCCCCGGAAAGGCAAGGGGTTCCACAGGCACACGGAGGCTGGGGCTCTGATCGCCTCACGTTAGCCTGGCTTCCTGGTCTGACATCCTATGACGCTTTCTGCAAAGCCGCCCAGGAACAGACTGGAGCGAAGGGCAAGTATCCGGCTGTGCACAGAGTCTCTGTTCAGTCAGAGGATAAGCTCAGATCGAGCAGGGGACATGAGAACAAAGCACAGGGCGGCCGCTCCCCTCCTGGCACCCAGCATGGTCAAGCTGTGCATTTTGTTTAGACAATTTTTTTTTAAGGGGAAAATGGCCAAAGTTTCCAAAATGCACGGGAATTCTTTTTTTCCAGAGAAAGAGATTAATCATTACTTCTTCTAAAAAGCAACCTGTTTATACATTCGCTGGAGGATTTGTCTGGAAAAAAATTAAAATAGGAGAACTTGATTTGACACATCTGGAGCATCTGGGCATGTTTTATTTGGCTTCCTGGGGATGTTTAAATTGGGGTTAAAATTGGGAAGATGGTAAGACTGAAGGCTCAGGTGGCTGGGAAGGCTCACGTGGAATGTGAAAAAAAGAGAACACAATGCAGCAGGCAGAGTTGTTGAAAATCTTTCACTCTCTTGCCCTGTCAAAGCTGTGCTTTAAATGTTAATGGGAAGAAAGGAAAGGAAGGCTCAAGGACAGACCAGGAGAGTGTAGGGTTCAAGAACAATTCATGATCAGAACATTTTGCTCAAATCTGTTCCTGGGTTTCTGGAAAACAAACAAATGCACCCCAGAGGGACACTGGAGGGAAGAAAACCTGCCGCCCACCCCACACTCACCCTAAACCCTCAGTTTAAATGAAAACATAGCAAGAAAAAAATAAAACTTTTCCCCACACAGCTCAAGTGTGTTGAGGAGGAAGCCATAAGCTGTAAATGGGGCAGAGACACAGGAGAGGTTTTGAGCCACTTCAGATCCAACTACAGAGAGGACAGCGTAGCTTTCAGCAAGATGCTCTTGGTCTCCGTGCACAGTTTGACTTACAGAAGCACAAAGTGATTATCAAGTGACGCACTGTCATTGTCTTTATTCAGGTATTCTGCTTAGGATTGATTTTCTTTTCTTTTCTTTTGGCTGTGTAAACAAATCGTAAAGGATATTTGGAAAAAAAAGAATACAAAGGCATGAATTCCCTTGGTTCTGAAGGATACTGCTTACTTTTCATGCACAGAGCTATCAGGACTGGATATTGTTCTGCAGACGGGAAATGACTTGTATGGATTACCTTTCACATATAAGAAAAATGCCAGTGTAAACAAGTTTATTAGCCAACACATCCAACCTCATTCTGTTTGTAATTCTGAAGAACATCTTGAAAGGTTTCGTATTTTCTCATGTCAGGTTTCCCAGCTACCACAAACTATTTAAAAGCAATGTTCTCATGATGATCAATTTTGAGGAATAAACTCAATGATTAGGAATTCCACATCAATTTACATGGCATTTCGAGATGCTCCTTTAAAAGGAAAATACCAAATGACTCACAGGTACCACCTGATTCTCAAATCTCTCAAACCTTGTTTTAATTATATACCAACCCACCAAAGGAATTGTTCTCTGTAATCATACAGTAATACTTCTGCAGTTTAATTCTGCCTCCCACTTAAAAAAAAAATACTCAATGACTTTTCTGATAACATCATGTAAGAATAAACAAGTCATGCTGGTTGACAGATATAGTAGGTGGTTACTTTATGTCTGTCTTTGGAAGATATCCTGGCATTAAAAAAAAAAAAATTTTTTTTTCTGATTGTTTTTGTGCCAGAAAAAATAACTACAGGTTTTCTAAAAGTTGGGAGAGGGGTAGGGATCTCATAGCATATCTAAATTGCTTCCAAAAACTTTAAATGATGGGTTTTTGGACCAGAAGAGGCAGAAAGAAAAACAAACCTAAATCTGTCCCATAACTGCAAAGCACATATGTAATTCATAGCAAAGGATGTGTGCATGAATATATGAGGTTGGAATCTGGCCACGACCAGGTGGATAACATGTTTAATCCAGTGGTTCATCATTCTGCCTCTTATGGATCTTCTCTTCTGGCATTGGCAAGTTTTTGGAGAAATGGACACAAAATCAGCCAAGTAATTCTGGATTCTATCAACAGGTTAACTATTTTGTCAATCAAAATGCAACTTCGCCACCCTCTGCACTTTAAGAAACACGTTTCCTTTCGATTGGTAGTGTGCTTATCAACCAGTTCTCCAACCAAATAATTTGATGGAGGTCCCAATAGATGTTTCTGGTTTGGATGAGGAAACCACTGACTGATTTTACTGGGAACTACTAATATTTTGGGACAGATCTCTAAGATAACAGAGTCACCTTTTGAAACACAGTCCAAAAAAGGTATACTGACATTTTGATCAATAATGTGTAACCTCCTGGGGCACAGAGGCAGGGAGAGTTACAGGCCAATTTATGAGGTAGGAGTCGCCATCAGTGAATGCTCATTGCCCCTTCTCTGGGCCTCTTGCCTCCAGCAGCCCAGCACCCCTCTCTGTGTTTATGACAATCTTTGAAACTAAGTGCCCCTTCACCTGTCTCCTTGTCCTCACCTTAACTGGAAATGTATCTGTCTGTGAGCCACTCCCTCAGGGTTCTGCTTTCTGAGATGGCCAGCATAACAGATCCTAACAAAGACACTTTCAAGTTAGTATTTAATTAATAGGTCCCTATAACAAAGGAAAAAATTAATTTTAATACTAGATGCTGGAAAACACAATGCTCTAACCTGAGTGAATGAATGAATGAATGAATAGATGAAGTTTCTTACTGGTTTACTCACTAAGGCAAACTGATGGGGAAAAAAAGCTCTTTTCTTCAGCCCTTTAAATAATGCCATGGCCTGGGCTGCCTCTGTGCCTGGTTACATTTCTAGAAAGAGGCCATGTTGTGTGCATGGATCCTGTTTTAAAAAATGCATGCTGGGCCTTCTTTCATACTCGAGCTTAGGTTGCTTCCAAGAAGTTCTTATGACCCCAGAAGAGAGACTCTTTATGTAGATACATAAAAGGTCTTAACACTGAGCAAATCCCTCAACCAAAGTGACTCAGAGTTCTTGGGAGCTGACCCAAAGGTGAGTCCATACAGGGACCTGCAGTGAACGAGATTTGTCTGCACGTACCTGAGTGACACACCTTTGGTGCAGGGATTCACCAGGCTGTCCCATTGATCCCCCACCGGGTGAAATTCCAACAAATTCAGGACCATTTGTCCACATTTATACAAAAGAATTATAGATTTGCAATGAACATGAAAATGTGCTTTATAGAAGTTTTTACATGGGAACAAAAGGAGTATTTTCTCATGACAGAGAATTACCCTACTTTGTGGACATGGACGGTAGGTAGTGCCCAGACTTTTCTATATCTGCCTCTTATCTATGAATCTCTGCATCCCTGGGTCATGCCCCAGATTCTCAAACTTCCATTTCTTAAATCATACTTAAATAATTTATTGTTAATTGTGTTTGAAAATGCTCGATGAAGTTACCCCTAACTAGATAAGCTTGATATAAAAATTAAACATCTTCTTTGATGCTACTTTTCTGACTAACTTTTGGGAAGAATATTTCATTTTATGATTAATATAGTCATACCATTTCTGGAAACTTCTCTAATTGAGAAAGACCTAAGACTGGGGCAGAGTTGAAATGCAAAAGAAAACTGGTAAGATTCTGAGGAAAGAGAGAAAGGGAGAAGATTTAGGAAAATGGTGCGAAGAAGTCCCAAAACTCATTCGCCTCTTTTCTTATTTTCTAGAACTGGCCTTACCTTCAAATACGAAGACCTGGGATTAGCTTTAATTTAGGAGCACCAGAAGGGAAGTAAAAGGAAAACAAAATCAAAGATGGTAATGAGAGCTTGAATGTCTTTGACAAAGAACTAAATCAGGTTGATAAATATTTAACAACTGGATGACAATTTAAAAAAAAAGAAAGAGAAAATAGATTTCTAGCATTTGTAGCTTAATCTCTAGCATCTGCCAATTTCTGAGGTGTAAATGCTCCTAATATGACCAGTTTTAAGCTACCAATGGGATGTCACTGAATGTGCGGTAGGTTTTGTGAACCAGTGCCAGTAAGCCCCAGCCTCCTGCGAAAGACCAAAGTCAGCTGGTATCTTCATGTTGCTGTTGATAAACCTAAAGAACCAGTAGAGGGCATTTCAATGGGACCTGCTGAAACATCATTCTGTAATATCTATTAAAACATGCTTTCACACAATGTCCACTTTTTGAAGATGAAATTTTGTCTTTCCCCACTTCTGTCTCATGTGAGTTTGTATTTTTTTTTTTTTGGTATGGGTCTGTCCCAAATTTAAATAACTTAAAATGAAATAAAAAATATGCTAAAAAAAAAAATCTCTGATGTAAGAATGAGAAGCTGCAAATTAACTATGCAAATTGAGGTGCCCACAGTAGTGATGCTTGTAGTCCATGTAATTCAAGGTCCACAGCGTCTCTGCTCAGAGTCAGGGACAGCCCTTTGTGTCTAAAAAAACATTTAGACAATTTTTACAAAATTTCTGATCCTTCAAGACTCCAGCCTGAGCACTGTTGATAACGACATGTCTCATTACCTCAAACACACTGGGCGTACAAAGCAGACCAGTTGCCCTTCCTATTTACATACAACCTTGTCTTCAGTTTACCCTGGTGCCTCCACAGCACATTAAAATGTTCAGAATCACAGTGGCATTTAACGTATGATGGGTTTTGTGTTCAATATGAGTATTCATAAAATATTTCCAGACTGGTATGTGTGCATGTTATTTGAAAAAAAGATGTTTTTTTTTTTTTATTAGGTCCAAGGGCTAATAATCTTTAAGACAGACAGGAGACAAGCACTCTGAATATAAATTCCAACCTAATCACTTTTGGCTCACATGCACCTGAAGCAATATTCATTGCGCTGTTCCTCATGCAAAAGATGCATTCCATTGTTAAAACCTTCATTACAAGTAAGAGAAATAATAAGAGGTCCTTAACAAATAATGGTTTTCTGCTTATCTGCTTGAATGAATTAATCAGTGAGTTCCTTGATGTCTTTACAGGTAGTTCCTCTTTCGCTCCCCATTGGCATGGCAGACTACGGAGGATAGTATGATGTCACAAGGAAAATTCTTTTGCTTTTCCCACTGGAGCTTCACTTTGAAAACTTTGACCTGGTCATATCATTCCAGCACCAGAGTCATTATTCACAATAGGTCCTGACTCTAGGAGGCACAGAGAAGCTACCAGGTTGTCATGATTCCACGAGGACCCAGCTCTACGCTATAGAGAGACAGACCACAGGGGAGACTACAAGCTGATCAGAAGCATTACCTCTGGGAAAACAGCCACTGATAAACAGCACCGGCAGGATGTCATGGACAGCGTTCACAGCTCCCGGTGTTCACAGCTTTTTAGGAATCGTATACGGAGCCTCGATCTATAGTTGCTAGAATGTATAAACCCTTCTATTGTCTCTAGCACTAGTCAGCCTATTTCAAAAACATAATTTAACACTTCTTCACTTTATTTCCATCCAGAGTCTTTTAAAATTCTTTCAAGTCAGAAGGCTTCCTTTTTCTGTGATCTCATAATATCACTTTGAAACCACAACTAGGGAATTCATTTCCTTCTCATTCATATCACCTTAGTGTTTTACGCTTTTTCCAACCGAGTTGTAAGTTCGGTGACTACAACATTCAGCTGATATTTTTCTCTGCTGAGCATGGTTGCAGTGCAAATTGTAGACCCTCATTATCCAAATATCCCTCAGGTCTTTTTTTATCATGGAACATTGGTAAGTCCACGGTTTGTTTGTATATTCTGTGAATCTTGGAGTCAATCAGGTTTCCTCTCTTCAGTTTGCTTACTCGGAAGCTTCGTTTACATTTAGATCCCCCTCTAAATTCCAGGGCATACATTGCTGTGTGCTTATCTTACCTCTGGGTTTAATGTTTTCTTTCCTTCATTTTTTGTTTGTTTTTTTTCCAATTTTTAACTTCCCTCAACTTAATTCAAGTAGTTATATTAACTTTTACATTTATGTATTTTTTCACTACTTGAAGTCAACTGAGGAATGACAGATTATTTAAAAATAAGCAAATAACAGACACCCAATAAAAGATGACTGGGGCAGACAAATTCTTTGTACACAGGAGTTACTCCATGAATGCATTAATTTCAGGAAAATGGTAATAAGTAAAAGATACCAACCCTTGAAAATAAAGACAAAAAAAATCCTTATTATCCATGTGAATTTTTTTCTCCACAATAGTCCCTTGTTATTAGAATAACCCAGATAATAGATAAGGAGAGTATGGTTCTACTGTGGACTCCAGATTCCATTCTCTGATGTGTGAAATGAGCAGATGTGCCTAAAGGATCACTAAGTCCTCCTTCACATTGAACATTGTGGAATTCTTAAATACCCTTGGCACTCATCCCTTCTGCCTCTGTTGACACAGCCCCAGAACATCAGGGAGGAGTTCTGAAGGTCGAAATAAATCTTTCAGGCCCTTACTTTTCAGCACTGGTTTGGATTTCTAGGCTATGACAAATTAAGAAATTGCTGCTTAGAGAATTTGACAGTGTGGGAATTGTATGCATGGCCCACCCAGGATACTCTCAGGATTTTCCTAAAGTTTACGGTCATGTGAGTATATATATGGGGGAACTACATAGGGAAAAAGTTCATCTCTATTCAGCTAATAGGACATAAAGATCGCTGAATGATTTCAAGGATATTTTCCCCATTAATGGTTAGTTATTTATTTGAAAGCCTTAAAAAATTATGTGGAGGAGAAAGAAAGACAAGACAGATGTAGAAGAAATTACAAAAAGCAAGTCAGATGACGGGAGCAGGATGCAGGGCTTATGCGGTGAGAATAGAACCTACCATTACTTCTTTATGCTCCCAGCGCCCCAGACATTTCTGAACCAACCCTATATGCACACACATGTGCCCCGAATGCCAGACAGGAAGGCAGTATTGCATGATGTTTAGAACATAGGTTGCAAAGCACCTGCCATCCACTTAGCAGCCGCCTATGAGTAGCTGCCAAATCTACCATGGCTATTGCCTATAACATGAAGTTAATCACAGAATTTACAGCATAAGGATGTCACAAGGATTAAATGAGATGTTGTATTTATAAGGTAGGGCACAGAGTCTGTCATTCATTCGTTGATACACCCAACATATACTCACAGAACACCTGAGTGCCAAGCGCTAGTCTAGATATTAAGAATATATTCGGGATTAAAACATACGTATCTACCTGTGTGAGGCTCCCTTGGTAATAGCTAATCAACAGCACCAACTAAAAGTGGCCCAGGGGAAGGAGTTGTCATGTGCAAACTTGACATTTAATATGAGACTGGGTTAAGAATTGGATAAAGGTCTACAGGGAACGGTAAGGCCCTGCAAGCTTGGCAAACTGCCTCATGTTTTGGCATCTGCAGGATTTGCCCAATATTATCTGGCTGTTTTCCAACCTATTCATGCATTTTCTTAACTTTCTTATGGCTCAAAGGAAAAAACATAATGCATAAACAAAACAAAACAAATTATAACAAAATAGGAAATTCTCTTCCCTTAGAACCTCTGATACATGACTGACATATTTTTTTCCTCCATTTTCAAAGTTGTTTCTATGAAACTTAAGGCAATGTATTTTGTCATGGGCTTTACAATCAGGGCATGTTAAGTATATAAAATATTTAGTGTCATGTTGCAGAATGAATTAAAAAAAAACTCACATACATTTTCAAAAGGAAACAAGCCTTGTAGATAAAGGAAAATTAGGTCTCTGTAGGCAGGTGTTTATAGCTCATAGCTGCAAGTCAGCCACAAAATTGCTAGTACTTCATGGATAATCCAAAGAAATTCTACTTCTGATACTTGCTTTCACAACATCAGCATTTTGGTGGAATTTTGTCTCTCTCTCGAAGTGCTAATAAGTCAGATTTCCTCTTCGTTCACTATCCATTAAAGAACCACTGAACTGGAGCTTGCTGGAAATTCTTAGGAGGCAGTACTAAGTATAAGAAACTAAGACCCATGCAGGAATTTAATACTGTGTTTCCCCCATTTTGTGATTTTGATAAATCTCAATTTCCAGGTGTGACAGGTTTTCAGGATTACCACTATTTGGTAAATAAAACTGCATCCAGTGGTCCATATGTCAGATGGCTTTTGCTTACAGTAATCTTGCGGGTTCGTAATAATAATCCTCCTCTATTACCAGTAGAGAACAATTATAAAGAATTTACATAACTTTCTCAAGTCTGTAAGCTAAAGCTTGAACCCCAGACTATGTGGCTCCACAGCCCAGGTTCTCAGAAGACATTATAGCTGGGTAATGCATGCTGTATCCAGTCTTGCCTAGGAACATGAAGCCCACTTTACTTAGAACAGGTTTAATAATATTGACAGAAGAAATGATATTCTGCAAGGGAAAGCAATTGAAACACATTTAGCACTCATCACAAATTATTACATGTATATATTCATACACAGACATCTGTCCCAAATTGGGGGATATAAAATTGGAAGACTGTTTTAGCTTCCGAAATGGAAATACCTAAGGTTATCTGTTCTGGCCTTGATTGCCCAATACTGGAGAAGTTGTAAAAGCACTGATTTGGGTCCTCACTCCCTAGAGATTCCTGCTCAGTGAAGCTTGGGTGAGCAGCAGGCATGTGTACTTTACAAACGTTCCTCACAGGAAGCTGGTATGTACTCAGAGTTGAAAAGCAAGGGCTTAAGGATATTTAATATTCTATGATAATTCAATGCTGGCCTGCTTCACTGGTTGTTTCTCAGAAGGCAAGAAAGGAAAATCTCCGTGTTGAATTAACAGCTCTTCTATTTGCTTTGATAAAGACACACATAAGCAGGCATGCACATGCACACACATACATGCACACACATGCACACAGTGGCAGAAATGTAGGCAGAGGTCTTGTTTTTATCACCACTTAAGATCGTGATATAGGAATGCAAGTACAATCCTGGATTAGATCGAGAAATGGAAAAAGCACAATAGTAGAAAATCTGATGAATTCTGAATAAATTCTGAAATCTAGTAATGATAGTGTACCAATATAAATTTCCTAGCTTTGACAAAGTACCATGATTTTATTATATAAATTTTTAACTTCAGGGGAAGTTGACCTCTGTATTCAACTTTAATGCACCCCTAGGATCACTCTAAAATAAAAAGTTAAAAAAAACCCATCACATCCAGAAACAAAACTCTTTTAGTTGTTTTTCCATTTTCTGGGTTATGAAGTATATTCTAAGGCAGCTGATAGTATCAAGTTTTTTTCTTCCGTAAACTAAAATGTAAGCAATCCTGGGAAAGGTGGAGATTGGAGGAAATGAAGGTCAGGAGGGGCAAAAAGATCAAGAAGAGCCCCAAGGGGATGCAGAATCTCAGAGAGCCCAGCCCAGGGAAAGTGCTGGAGGCCATCTACAGCTTCCCGGAATCACAGTGATTATGCTAATCCTTTGAGAGATTTCCCTTTGCTTCGGTTTTACTCTGGGTAGTACCCAATGGTTGAGTGATTTTGGCAGTTAGCAAAAAGTAAGAGGCAGGGCCCTGGCAGCTGCAGAATCAAGAGCTGAGGGTTTGTGAGAACCATCCTGAGTTGAAGTAGGTACTTAATGCCAATGCACATTAACAGAAATTAAGAGGGAGTCATGTACAGTGCATTAAAACAGGGAACTGGATGCGAGGAAAAAGGCAGTCCCAGGAACGAAATGGCTGAGGAGGAAGACCTTCGGTATCTTTGTTCCATGTGCTGCTCCTGTTTAGAGGTAAAGCTTGGAATCGTTGGCCCAGCCAGGTACGTCCTCCAAGGTTGCATATTTGGTCTATGACTATTAAATTGGTGAAATAAACTTCCATTACTACCTATAGCTTCAAAATTATCTGGGCTGTTACCTCTCACCTTGTGTTAGGCAAATCACCCTCTCCAAAGGGCTTCTGCCTCAGAGAGAATTCCTTCTTCCCACGCCATACTTTCCACCTGTGAGCTTCTCTCCTAAGCACCTTTTGTGATAAAACTAGCACGGTGAGGCTGTCCAGGGGTTTTAGCAATCCCATTTCCATCTGAACAAGTTCAGACAGCGGAAGGTTACACGCCCAGGTTTGGGAGTGTGTATGACAGTGGTGTCCCAGGATCACTCATTTTATCAAGTTGGGGCAGAGAAGTACACACGAGTATGCCACGCGTTCCAACATGTCTGCAGCTCACAAACCATCTAATTACCCAGAACATGACTGCCCAGACAACAGACAAGTCCCTGAACATACAAAACAGAAGGAAATGAAAAAGAAATGAATGAAAACTAACTCTTGTATAGAGCCAATTACAAGAGGCTGGTGAGGAAAGGAGAGAGGTGTGAAAAAGCCCTCATGAAAGTCCACCCAAGTAGTTTGGAATGTGATTGTATGAACTGGAACAGGAGTGAAACCCACAGGCTTTTTACATTTGACGGAAACAGAAGTTGAGGGAAAAGAAGAGTTGAACTTGTTTACCTTCCCTATTTATATTTCCCTAACATTCAGATACCTACTTGGTAGTTCTGCACTGATTAAAAAAAACAAAAACAAAAACAACTCGTTTTTTTTTTTAAGGACGATAATTATATGCCTCTTATTTTAATTGCTAAAACTCTAACTTACTTGATTTTTCTCATGTAGTGACTTCAACCTGGAAGGTGAGCCCTGGGTCAGAGTGCCTGCATTATCTGTATCTGGGTCCAGGAGAGGGGTTACTTAGATCTAACCAACCTGTAACCTACAGCCAAGTATTCTGAGGTGTCTTATTGATCTTGGGTTACTAATATGCTGTTTCATTTGCACAGTAATACTTCCCATTCTCTAAACCTTCTTCTCTCAAGAGGTAGTAAAATGCAGTGGGTTAAGAGGCTGGACTCCAGAGCCAGAACCCGGATTTGATTATTAGATCTACCGCTTATTAGTTGTGTGACCTATTTGTACGCAGTTTCCTTGCCTGTAAAATGGGGATGATAGTCCTCATCTCATGGGGCTGAAAGGATTAGCTGAGTTCACAGACATTAAGTGCATGAAGCGGTCCCTGGTACATAATAAATACCCTATCAGGATTATCTTTATCATTCATCACAGGAGAGTCAAATACTTTACTTTTCCCCCAACTTGGAAATGTTATTTCAGAACGGGAGTGGAGCAAAGAGGATGGACGTCAAATCCTCACCCCCTTCACCTCATGCAGGAGGGCCAAGGAAAACCACGGCAAGCACGTGTGCATCAGTGAAGGTGAAATGTTGCTTTGTATCTTAGCATGAAGTTTCTCCAGAGCTCAACACAGTCATCCGTTTGATTCTTGGGTTTCTTGTTCTGTTTACATGTGTCCTACCCCTGGTGACTAGAAACGGGGCCACAGTTTTCAACACTTCCGGAATATAGCTGTTACATCACCCTTTTGAATCACATACTGCACAAAATTTAGTTCTATCTAACACATGGTCGTGGCTTCATGCTTCAGACAGGGTGCCAAAATTTATTAAACGAATCTTTCCTTTGAATGTTACTATTTCTTGCACAGTGGATTCAGCGCTGGCTACTGATGTTCCGATCACTTTCAGAAGTCAGACAGGAGATGCTGTTTGGAGTGGACGGTGGAGGTGGATCTCCCTGCCCTCGTTTGCATAGTCAGCTGTGAGCCACCCCCTCACGGCAGGGTGGGAGTGGGAATCAAGGGCTATCTAGTTTATTCGAGACATCAGACTTGATGAGTTGGTAAAATAATGATTTTAAAAATTGGGGACTGACATCAAGTTGCCAAGCACATTCCTGAAGTAAAACAAAATTATCATTTAGTATCACTTCCTAACAGAGAAAAAACATTAACACCAAATATATACTTATGATAATGTAACATCATGTAATTGGTATGTGTACATACGTAGTCTCAGAAAGACCCTGTCAAGTGGAATAGGAGAATGAAAAGGTCTGTATTTTTCATTAAAAACACTTGACAATTTTTTTTGTCTTTTAGAATGTAAGATCCATCTAGGCCTGAAGCTTGGCCTTCCTATTTGTCTCCAATTACCTAGAACCGTTCTTAGATTCTAAAAGGCACTCAATATTTGCTGAATAAATGAATCACTATACATGTCTGCAAACTATGTTGTCATCATTTTTTTCAATTTTTATTATAGACTGCCTCTGATAAAACACCATCAGAGCGAAAATATGATCCTAGAAACTGGATCTTTTAAAATACACTTTGGAATATGTCACAGATTATGTGGAAAAAGACTAGACAGCTATTTTTTAAAAATCCACAAAATAAAAGTAGCAACATTTTTGAAAGGTTGCTAAATTATTTTTGTAAGAAAAAATAAGTAATTTAAAAAGATATTCCAGCCAGTATATTTCACAGTATGTTTTGCAATGCAGTAGTGGGAACTGATTTGAATCAGTCACTACCAGCATTAAAAACGTATGGTAGAACAGCGTAGAACAGAAAACATCGCTGTGCATCATATGAAGTTTTTTTTAAAGTATCATTGATATACGATCTTATGATCATTTCAAATACGCAACACAGTGGTTCAACATTCAACCACATCATCAAGTCCTCACCCCTCATATTAAGTTTTGTATTATGAGCATCATTAAGCTATTCCTGGAGTAAAATAAACACACACTTGGGTGATAATAAATGCATTTTCTTGGTGATCCACTGTGGATTTATGATCCACTTATGTAGACCTCTTCCTCCAAAAGATCTTACTTCATTGTTTTCCTGTAATGAGAGCCTGAAACCTTCCTTGAGATAACGTTGCATATACATGACTCAAGTTCAGTGGAGCTTAGATGTTTCACGTCAAATATCTTTTTGGAATTAAAGGGTCAAATAGTAAACATCATTCCATACGGCCTCAACAAAGAGGGCTGTTTGAAAGAGATGAGAAAGAAAAGATATGTAAAGCCACTGAAATGACTGAGCTTTGCCTGTGTCCTCTGCTTCTGGAGAATAGTAATGATTAAGAAATTTCTCCAGCCTTTTGTGTCTAGCAAATGATGAACTGCAAAGGCCCTGCCTGCCCTTGTATATTGGGATAAGACCCGTCTCCACCTTTCCTCATGCTCCCGTAAGACCTGCAGGTGACTCCCTAGTTCACCTGCCTCTCTAAACTCCAGACCCCCTTCCTTTTCTTCAAGGTGTAAACCATTAATGGATATTCCCCCTATTGCAATAGTTAGAATAAAATAATCTCTTTATCTGGTTTATCTTGCACAGTCGCTGCCATGCTAATAATTGGCTCTTGCATTCAAGTTCTTGTTAACGCTGGTCAAGTCATGAGGCCTCTTGGGACCCACTGTGCTCCATTCCTGGTCCAAGGACCCAGTGGTGAGTCCAACTCCTGGTCCTGCAAGATGGACTCTTGTGTTGCCTGGTAGTATGACAAAGATTTGATTTTCATTCCTAATTAAAACTCACTTGTTTTCTAGTGTTAGCTTCTTTTGGTTTTATGCCCTGATTATTTGGTGATCTCTATGATAGAATTAATGATTTACAAAGATCTTGTCTCTCTCCAGGGAAAGATGACAGAGAATTTGGTTTGTTATTCTTTTTTTTTGTCTATTTTGTCTATTTTGAGCTCAAATCATTTAAGATTCATACCCACTGGGAAGCAAACAAGCTCTTTGAGATGGACCAGTGACTTCTGTAATTCTGTGTTTATCTTCACCAGTGGCTTAAATGTTAGAATTGAAACTAAATGCTGTTTCTATTTCGCTAAGTGTCTGTAATTCAGAAAAGACTTTACCTCTCATTATGTTAGTTACATTTTCCTATCTCAGGATAGCATTACCAAATTAGATTGCAAAATTTCTTAAAGGAGCTCTATTCTAATTGGCTTAGAAGTAACTAATCATGTATATAAAGTGAATATTTCTCAATATCCAGAAGCCAAGGAAACTGATACAAACTGAGTTACTTACTCAATTCAGAACTGATAGTAAGTTGAGCTAATTAATGAATGTTCATTGGATAGCTAATTTCTAAGATAGAATACTGAAATATTGATCACTAAGCATAATTTTAAACTTACATAACTTAACCCTTTTACTTTTATGTATTACAGAGTTTAGATATATTTGAGTCTGCTAATAAATGTGTTCCTTCTTGACATTTTGTGAAGTTGTATTATAAGGGGTATGAACGGCCATTAAAAGTTGTGAGATATGGAAGTATGAGCTCTGCTAGGCTGCTGCAAAATGCTGACATGACAGAGTTCACATTTATCCATCTTCTTTTTTTTCTGGTGTAAAATAAAAGTTACTATGGTTAAAAACTATATTGATATATATGAATGAGACTCTACTAAGATTAATAGTGGCAAAATGGTACAACTATGTATACAAGATATGCAATGCTTTTGTTAAGGAGAGAAATAAAGTAACTTTATCTTAAAGTCAGATGGCTATTCGTTACCTTGTAAGACAAACCTGAATGGTTGCAGAAAGCTTATGGAGAAGGAACTTTATTTCCTGCAGCCAAAACTGCCCAAGATTTGATAGATTCATTTACAAAATTTGCAAAAAGAGTTGTAGTATCAAATGTTATCCTGATGCGAAAATTTGTTTTTCTTTCTGTTCAAAAGCCAAACTTTTCTTACATTATTGGTCTACTCTTAACAAGAGATTATAAATGCCTTTATTTACCTTCTGAGTAATCTGCCTAAAGGCAAAGATTATGTACCTTAGAACAATTTCCTATATTTTATGTTGAGTTTATCAGGTCCTTGTTATTTAAGAAAACAAAGTAATTCATACTTTTGAAAAAGCCAAGATTCTCTGCAATCATGTTACCCTCTGTATTTACTTTTAAAATCTTTTACTGTCACCTTTAAATAGGTACCCAAATACTGTTTCTCATGAACCCATAATCTTAATCAGGTGTTCAAATCCTCTGACAACTTCTGATATTTTCCTTTCCCAAAACTGATTCATAAGTGATATCTTTGCATCTAAAACTGTCTTTGATATTTCCCAAGGGGTTCCTGGATATCACAAAGGATTTTTTTATTTCACCTTGTAAAAAGAGAAATGCTAAAAGCAATTAGATTTGCTATGTTATTAACCATGAGTTGCATGGAGTCATTGCCAAAGCAGAAGCAAAGCTTAGCCTTCCCTAGCATAGATCCGTATGGGTGAAATGTCATTATTATAAATGCTTCAGAAATTGTGTGGTGCATGGAAGTTCCTAGAGAATTGTCATGCCCTTCATGCCAAAATTACGTTTCTATTTATTGAGTCCTGGTGCTACTTTGCCTGACATTAGAAAACAACAGTACAGTGCTCTCAGGCACAGTTTTAGGTTATTTTTTAAACTGTTAACTTGGTTACAGCTTTATTTCCTATATTTGAAACTAATATCTTTTAACCCAGTGGTTTTCAAATGGGGAGTCTTGTAAAGAAGTCTCATCAGAGCTTTCATTTTTTAAAATTATCAGTAATAAGTAAATTTTAAGTCTTCTGTCATCTTGAGGCAGACATTGCTTTACTTTGCTGTTTCCCTAAAAGCTCTTGTAAATCAACTACAGGCAAGTAAAGCAATTTACAGATTCAATGCAATCCCTATCAAAATACCAACAGCATTCTTCAATAAACTAGAACAAATAGTTCTAAAATTCATATTGAACCATGGAAGACCCCGAATAGCCAAAGCAATCCTGAGAAGGAAGAATAAAGCTGGGGGGATTATGCTCCCCAACTTTAAGCTCTACTATAAAGCCACAGTAATCAAGACAATTTGTACTGACACAAGAACAGACCCATAGACCAATGGAACAGAATAGAGAGCACAGATTAAAGCCCACACATATATGGTCAATTAATATATGATAAAGTAGCCATGGATATACAATAGAGAAACAAGAGCCTCTTCAACAACTGGTGTTGGCAAAACTGGACAACTACATGTAAGAGAATGAAACTGGACTATTATCTAACTACATACATAAAAGTAAACTCAAAATGGATCAAAGACCTAAATGTAAGTCATGAAACCATGAAACTCATAGACAAAAACCTAAGCAAAAATCTCTTGACTATAAACATGAGCAACTTTTTCCTGTACACATCTCCTTGGGCAAGGAAACAAAAGCAAAAATGAACAAATGGGACAACATTAAACTAAAAACCTTTTGTACAGCAAAGAACACTATCAGTAGAACAAAAAGGCATCCTACAGTATGGGAGAATATATTCATAAATGACTTATCCAATAAAGGGTTAACATCCAAAATATATAAAGAACTCACACTCCTCAACACCCAAAAAGCAAATAACCTGAATTAAAAATAGACAGAGGATATGAACAGACACTTCTCCAAAGAAGAAATACAGATGGCCAACAGGCACATGAAAAGATGTTCCACATCGCTGATCATCAGAGAAATGCAAATTAAAACCACAATGAGATATCACCTCACACCAGTTAGGATGGCCAACATCCAAAAGACAAACAACAACAAATGCTGGCAAGGATGTGGAGAATGGGAAACCCTCCTACACTGCTGGTAGGAATGTAAATTAGGTCACCCATTGTGGAAAGCAATATGAAGGTTCCTCAAAAAACTAAAAATAGAAATACCATTTGACCCAGGAATTCCACTTCTTGGGATTTACCCAAAGAAAACAAGATTCCTGATTCAAAAAGACATATGCACCCCTATGTTTATCGCAGCACTATTTACAATAGCCAAGAAATGGAAGCAACCTAAGTGTCCATCAGTAGATGAATGGATAAAGAAGAGGTGGTACATATACATAATGAAATACTATTCAGCCATAAGAAGAAAACAAATCCTACCATTTGCAACAACATGGATGGAGCTTGAGGGTATTATGCTCAGTGAAATAAGCCAGGCAGAGAAAGACAAGTACCAAATGATTTCACTCATTTGTGGAGTATAACAATGAAGCAAAATTGAAGGAACAAAACAGCAGGAGACTCACAGAACCCAAGAAGGAATAGTGGTTACCAAAGGGGAGGGGTGAGGGGGGATGGGTAGGGAGGGAGGGAGAAGTGGATTAAGGGGCATTATGATTAGCACTCACAATATCGGTAGGTCACAGGGATGGCAGTACAGCACGGAGAGGACAAGTAATGATTCTATAGCATCTTCCTACATTCATGGATAGTGACTGCAGTGGTGGGGGGAGAAGATAATATAGGTGAATGTTGAAACCACAATGTTGTTCATGTGAAACCTTCATAAGATTGTACATCAATGATACTTAAAAAGAAAATCAGCTACAAGCCAGAGTACTTTGTCTTTAACAAAGGATCGTGTCAGAACCCCACGGCACAGGGTAGGCAGGAACCTGGGATTCGGGGCAGGGCTTGCTGATGGCAATGCTTATACAACATTGAAAGCATGCCGGTGAACTGAGGCAGGATTTCCAGCACCCTAGGGGAGAAGGTGTGTTTATGAGACTGCTAAACCATGGCAGAGCAGAGTAAGAATTACATAGGACTGAATGAACTCATAAGAGATGCATGTGGGTTTTGCAACATTTTTGATGTTTTAATGATCTATTTCGAGATCTAGGGAACCTCTTTTTCTTAAACTATTATGTAAACTCATAACAATTCAATAGAAAATACTGTTGTAAAGAGAAATGAAATATTTGTAAATGATATCTTTTTCTCCCTAACTGTGGCAGAACTCAGAAACTCTTTTGAGTATTTTTATTTTCATGACAATACAGTTATGTGCATAGGCTCAATATGAATCTGTCTTCCCTGTTTGCAGGGCACACATTAACACATTAAGTATTCAGCCATGGTCTTACTGGCATGTTCATTGAGAAGGCTACTTACTTAATCAGATACAACCAGACACTTTTAAAGAACTGAAGTTGACATTTTGGAGCCATGTTTATAAAGCTTGGGATAAAAATTGGCCTGACTCGTGGTTTGTAGGGTGCACAGCCTTACAGGTGAGGGTGGAAGGTTGCTTCCTGGCAGGCCCAGGAAGCCTGGAATATTCTAGGGACCTTCAGAAGAGAGTTCACCCAAATTTCTAGATACTACAGGTAAAATCTATTGGTGAGTTCTTGGCTCAGCATCCTAGTCTTCTAAATCAAATCTGAGATTTTTTTAATGAAACCTTCCAGAAAAGCAAGCATTTGAAGCTCTGTATGGCAAATTATCATTCTTGCTGCATCTATGTAAGTAACCAGGTCAAATCAGATGATACCAGCATTATTTTGTGATCAAGAATAATCTTTCTTTGGGGTTATCTTTGGGGTGATTATAGAAAGAATTTTTTTTCTAACAATACAAACTAGAGCACGCCCTTCCAGTTTATCAGATTGTAGACATGTTTGTTGTCTTTGAACTATTTTGTACCTTTATATAAAACTACACATAAATATGCAAACTCTGACTTGTCTGGAGAGATTTAAATGACTTCCTTCCCATCTGTGGAAAAACCAGTCCGGTACCTCCCTGTAAACTGGACTGGATTCTGTTACTTTGACCAAATTATCCATCTTTACCAAATTTCCTATCTTCCCATTGCCTTCAGTATCTGGCAATAACCCTCCAAACATTTCCAGTTGTTCTCCCTCTCCTTGACTCAGCATGCCTGAGAACTAAAACCAGATTGCCCAGATTCCTGTTGGGATTCTAAGTTGTCTTGCATCTGGCCCTTTTCTCCAAGATCTGAAGACTCTTGCCAGCCGAAGTTCATTTTCTTGACATGAACAGTGAAGGACTCACTAAGCAGTGGATTGTGCAAAGGCTGGATTCATCCCAAGACAAGCCACTGTCGGGGCCACTAACAAAGTCTGGCAGAAAGCTCAGATCATTCATTCTCTGTATGAGAGCTAATCAAGACCAGACAACACCACCAAGAGCACTGACAACCTAGCTCCAAGAAACTCAGTCAACGGTGCTGTGTAACTAACTGATTTTCACCCACCAACCTTTCGGAATTGACTTGAATGGTAGGTACCCTCAGCATCCAAACCCTATCTCTTTGCTTTAATATAATCTTTGACATTACTATTTCTTTTTAAATTCAAGTATTCTCCTTTAAGGTAGCTGATCTTCAGAATTCCAAGCCAACTGACTATTGCCACCACCTCTCAACAGATGGCTGAATGGACTTCACCAGGACAATGCCAACAAGAATTGCTGAAAGACTGTTTCTTACACCCTGGTTGGCTTCACTCAAGACGTTTATGAGGATCACCTCTGCGGTGTTCAGGGTTGAAGGACATTCATTCATCTTGAACAAAAGGAGAAACTGGCAATGTTCAATATTACCTAATCCTGTGCTTCTAGAAAACAGCAGCAATTAAGAAATACCTCAACTTTTTTTTTTCTCCAATATCGATAAGACTCCACCTCCAATTCCTGTTCTTTAAGACATCCTTCATTAACTGCAGTGGCCTGAGTAATATAATCTCCTTAACTGTCTGGTGCATATGGGCTCTGACAATGCCATTCCACTTCTTTTTCTGCTTTGGTAATGACCTAGAAACAACTGGTTAGTTCATCTAACTTCTGACTGGTTTTGTCCTTTACTAAGACTCCATATTTGGACTTTGGACTAAAGAATTCCTAAAAAGGAGCACACAGAGACCACTTCTCCTTAACTTCAAACATGACTTATTGAACGGATCTTCCCAGGAAGACAGCAAATCTCTGTTTTCCTGTAAGTTTTATGTAACTTATAAAAAGAATCGGCAATATATAAAGGAAAAAAATATGTCTGTTGGGTGTGAGGATCAAATAAATTTGCTGCCTAGCACTGCCAATGAGATTCATATTCCGGTAAAGTCCTGGAATGGGAGGCAATGCAGTACAGTGCCTGCTTAGTCTGGCTGCTATAACAAAATGCTATAGTCTGGGTAGCTTCTGCAGCAAACATCAGGTCTCTCAGTTCTACAGGCTGAAAAAGTCCAAGATCAGGGTCCAGAGGACTCAGTGCCTGGTGAAAGCTCTCTTCCTGGCTTGCACAAGGCCACCTCCTCGCTGTATTCTCTCATGGCAGGCAGAGGGAGGCCGTAGACCCTCCTCTTCTGCCCTCCACGGGTTTCAACACATGACCTTTAGAGGGATTAAAACATTCAGTCCACGGCATTGCCTATGAAGTTGCATTCAAAATCTCAGCTTGACCCCTTACTACGTGAATGTTTCAGGTTGAACTCTGTCTCCCAGCATGATATAATGAGTCATAAGAAACACATATTTGGTCATTCAGATGACTAAATATTTATTTCCTCGGTGTATTTGGTGTTCATCCACAGTTCCTGAAAACACTGCGGAGTCTTAAAGGTGAAATGGGTGTCTTGTCATGTTAATGAGACTTTCAGACCCCATCCCAGGGCAGGGGCTGGAGGCTGAATCAGCCAGTGGTCAATAATTTAGTCAATCATGACTATGCAATGAAGCCCTCCCAAAACCCCCTGAGAAGAGCACATCACGCTCTTGGGTCCTGCTTCTCTGTCGGAGAGAGCTCCTACACCTGGGGAACCAGAGCGTGTCCTCATGCCACCAAGCCAGGCCCCCAGCTCCTTGAGGACAGAAGCTCCTTTATTTGGACCTTGCCCCATGTCTCTCTTCATCTGGCTGTTAACTTGTACCCTTTATGGTACCTTTTATTAAACTGGTAAACGTCAGTGTTTTCCTGAGTTCTGCGAGCAACTCTAGCAAATTAATCGAACCCAAGGGGGAGGTTGTGGGAACCTCCAATCTGTGCCAGTAGGTCAGAAGCACAGGTTAACTGCCAGGGGCTTGTGAGCAGCGTCTGGAGTGGGGGGTGGAGGGTAGTCTTGTAAGATAGAGCCCTTTACCTGGGAATCTAGTGCTGTCTCCGGGCAGATAGTGTCAGAATTGAGTTAAGTTCTTGGACACCTGGCTGGTGTTTGATAATCGCTTGGTGTTGTGTGTGGGAAGCCCCTCCCACGGACTTACACACATTGGAATTGCGTCTGGGAACCTCAGGAGAGTTGTACTACTGTTCTTCTGCTGTATACTACTACTACAGAGATACTGGTATTGTTGTATAGAGGGAAAAAAACCGACACCCAATTAACGACATGTTGAGGTCCTAACCCCTAGTACCTCAGACTGTTGCCTTATCTGGAGACAGTGTCTTCACAGAGGTAATCCAGTTAAAATGAGTTCCCTGAAGTGCATCCTAACCCAATAGGCCTGGTGTCCTTGGCAAAAGGGGAAATTTGGATCCAGAGACAGAATGTGTACAGAGAAGACAATGGGAACAGATGCAGGAAGGTGGCCATCTGTAAGCCAAGGAGAGTGGCCTAGAACAGAGCCTTCCTTCATGGCTCTCAGAATTAACCAAGTAGGCTGACACCTTGATTTCAGATGTCTGGACTCCAGAATTGTGAAAGAATAAAGTTCTGTTTTTTAAGCCACCCAATTTGTACTTTGCTAAACTGTCCTAGGAGACTATACACAGGGTACCTTAAGGAAGAGACCGAACTCTTAAAGTCATAGTTCTTTCATGTAGCAGATGAGGATGGGATACCCATCTTATAAGCTTGTAAAGATTTAATACGAAAAGAAAAAGCAGAGCTCTTTTCACAGAGCATGGAACATAGTAATTATTCAATAAAATGATAACTAGTGGCAATGATTATAATTGTTATTTCATTTCTGTTTGGGAGGATACCTACCAAAACATGATCAGCAAATAAGATTGCTGTTAACCACCATCTCCAACCTATGAAGCATCAACCATGTAACTACTTATTGGGAACTTAAGTGTCAGACAATGTGCAAATTGTTTTAGATGTGCTCAGATTAGTTCTGCTGAACAATCCCTGCAATTTAGGCATTACTGGATTATTTTTCTATGGGGACTCTGGAGCTTACTTTCATTGTCTTGACTGAATTAAGACTGCTAGTAAGTAGCAAAGCTAAAATGAAAAAAAAAAAACGGGGCCTATGACTCCAAAGCATGAGCAACTTATCATCACAATGCTCTGCCTAGGATGACATTTCTATTTTAGAAGCCTATTAAAGAAACCTATAAAAATGAACCCCTAATGGAGTCCTATGTTCTGTTATACGATTTAACTTTTAAATTCATTCTGAGGGCTCTGAATAAATTACTTTTTGCATTTCATTGGTTCCTTTCACTCTTTGCATGCCAATTCTTTTGTACATTCAGGAGCTTATGTGTTGTGTTGATGGATTTTCCTGGTATAATATTTTCCGAGAATGTGACAGGTATGCAACTATGGGCTTTGTGAATTAACTTAATGATACACTCTTGAGCCTGCACAGATGAAGAACCAGAAAGGATATTTTTATCAGCCAACATATGAAGGGGGTGGGGGGAGAACTATACAAAAAAAAAAAAAAGATGTATATACAGAAATTTCCTAAATAATACACTTCATTGCAGTCTACCTGGAAGTTTCCTGGGATAATTTAAAATTGCTACTGTCAGAGTTCTAGGGCAGTGGTTTGCCAAGTGTGGTCTCCTGACCAGAAGCATTAGCATGGGACCAACATTCACACTGATATCCTTCCAGCCTGCTGATCAGAAGCCCTGGGGCTGGGGCTCCCCAATCTGCACTTTCAGAAGCCCTCTGGGGAAGCTGATGATGCTTAAGTCTGAGAACCCCTGTTTTATAGAATCGCCCAGGGTTCCACCATTTCTTCTTCCATTCACTAACAGTGCAGTAAAAGAACACGGGCTACAGACTTCTGGAACCCCAGGTGCCCTCTGTCACCTTTCTCTTCCAACATCCTCTTGTTGACTAGGCTTTCAACGGCAAGGGAAGAGTAGACAGCAAAAGCTTCATTTTCTTATAAAACACGTTTAATTTTAAACATAGAAGACCTGGAAGGCTCTTCCTAATTCTTTTTAAACAATTTTTTTTAATCTCGAAATAATTACAGATTCATTGAAATTTGCCAGAAATGTACAGGGTGGTCCCCTATATCCTTCACTCAGTTTCTACCAATAGTAACATCTTGACAAACTGCTCTGCATTATCATGATCAAGAAATTGACATTTATACAACCTGAACTTATTCAGGTGTCACCAGTTTTATGCACACTCAAGTGTGTGTCTATTTATATTTGATTCTGTGCTATTACATCATAGGTGTAGATGCACATGACCATGACTAGTCAAGACACTTCTGCAGGATAAAAGTTTTAAATATCAATGAAGTCCAGCTTATGAGTTTGACCTTCCATGGATCATACTTTTCATGTTAAGTCTAGAAACTTCATCTAGCCATAGCTGCTGACAATTTTCTTTTATGCTTTTTTTCCTAAAGTTTTAAAGTTTTACACTTTACCTTAAGCCTGCGATTGATTTTGAGTTGATTTTTGTATAAGATATGATGGTTAAGTAGATGCTCTATTTTCTTTTGCCTATGGATGTCCAATTGCTCCAGAAGTCCTTTTTTTTTTTAAGGTATCTTTTTTCTCCTGAATCACTTTTTCACATTTGCCAAAACTTAGGCATATTTATTTGACTTTATTTCTGATTAATCTATTGTGTTCTTATATCATACTGTCTTGGTTCATTGCAGCTCTACAGTAAACCTTAACTGCCAGTTGAATGACTTCTGTCATTTTATCTTTTCTGATATAGCTACAGTGTTTCTAGATACTACTCACTGCCTTATAAATTTTAGAACAAGCTGTTTCCTGAAAAATCCTTGCTGGTGTATTTCACCAAATTTCGTGTGCTGATGAAATCCAGGAGCAGAGAAGTTAAGACATTTATTTCTGGCCACACAGCTAAGAAGTTGAAAAACAACCAGAATTGAGGTCTGTGAACTTCCAAAACATTTGTCTTCTCCCTGTACTCAGTCTTTCTCCCCCAGCTGCCAAGATCCTGGGAGGGAAGTGTGTCTCTGTTAGGTATGAACAGCATCTTCCCGTTCAATTCAGGCATATCCTCTGCCTGGTCCCCATACTTAGCTGCCCAGGTCAGTGACTTCTGTAGAAACTATCATCAGTTTTACCAGATTTAATGAGAACCTCCTGTCTGAATCTAATGGTGTGAAGCACAAATCAATTAAAAAGAAAACTCAGAGAAGCAGGGTAAGCTTCTGAAACGTAAAATAGTGGGCACACACATGACTGAGAACATTATCACCTCTACAAGTGAGTGATTACTATGAGTATAGACACTACCAATGTGCTGACTGCTGGCACCACTGAGCCTGTTCAAGGACACGGTCGTCTCTCTCCCTGTAGTCAGGGACGTCTGAGTCTCATTAGTCCTAAAACTTGACCTTGCCATTTCTCTAATAAGGTGACTCTCTGATGATAGAGGAAATGCATTTTCCCTGTAGAAGGTTTTAAGATTTTTGAGAAAGCACAGATTATTTTGATATGGGTGATAGTTATATGACTGTATTCACATGTTGGCAATCATTGAGCCATATGCTAAGAGTTGCACATTTTACTGTAAGTATCTCAATTTTTAAAAATGGTGGGATGCAATCAATCAATCAGATCATAGCACTGACTATAAAAGATAACCACACTTCGGCGAGTGCTGTATTTGTCTGCAGCACTGCACTGTATTTGTTTTATCCACAGATACTTACCTGGAAGTATGTCTCAGGTTTCCAGAGATGTTCTCAGTTATCGAATTGTTTAAAGGGAAATAAATGCAGAAGGACTTGTGTAATGAACTATCCAAATCAGTCATTCAGAGAAGTTAACAGACCCAACTGAAAAGTCCAAATCCAAGCCAAAAGTCAAATAATGATCAAATTGAGGCAGTGAAAAAATCAGAAACTATGGTTTCAATATTTTTAGTTGTAAGCAGATCCACTTATCAACTTATATCTACTTAGAACTCAATGCCTGTCGTCTACTCAGTAGACTACTAAAATAGAATCCTGCTCTGGTAAGAGAAAGGGCTTACTACGTGCTTATCTCTGGAATATACAATTAGCTTATGATCGAAACTGCCCCACTGGGAAAAATAAGGTAGTTATGTGTGTGTTGGTAGCTCACCAAAACACAGTAAAAATCTCCAAATGCACAGTGTCAGAGCAAAGCCATCTAAAGGAGTTAAGTAGGAGATATAAAAGAATGCAATAAAGTGGGCCCAGAAAAAGGCAATTCTGTAGTTTCTGCAATGTTCCCAGGGATGTAGTGCTGACAGAAAAACTCAGGAGAATGCGGACATGAGGAAGAAAACTTACGGAACTCAGCCAGGTTAGCTCTCTTTCCAGGATGTAGGAAATCTGGGGAGCTGCACACTGAGGTAACACTCAGATAAGGGAAAAGAGTAAGTGCAGGAGAGAGAAAGAAACCCTCAAAGCTAAGTAAGAAATCATATATGCAGTACATGTGTGTCTCCTGCCCGGAGATGACGACAGGAGGTTTTATAAAACAATTTAAAGAGATGATCCCTGAAGGCTCCAGGGAGACTGCGGCTTGTTTTGTTCTGTTCTTTTACGATTTTCTGTTTTTGTCCTTGCAGTTTTCTCATTCCCATCTTGCATCCCAGAGTGGAGCTTGTGGGGAATCTGTGTTACCCTGCACCGTGGTACAAGCACACTCCTTGCAGGGTGCGATGGGCGTTAGGACCAGCCGTGGGAGCACATCCTTGTGATAGATGTCGGGTGTTTCTCAGAGGGATGCTTGACTGCCAAGCTGTTCACATGAGCTGAAGGGAGCTGCCAAGTCCTCCTTCAGGTTAACTGGGATCCCCCCTTCTCTCCTCTGTTCCCTTCCTGCCTCCACCCCCCAATCACCACATGTGTTAAGAGAGAAGCGCTCCATGTTCGGGCTGACTCTCTGAGAAGAGGAGCCAAAATGCTCCTTTTTTTGAACAAGAAGTGAGCTGAGAAAAAGAAAGCAAATTTAATTGCTGCTTGGAGAGGAAAGTGAACTGATGATCTAATAGCCTGTTTCTACCCCCTAATATCCACACTCCAATTCATATCATCTGAACCAAGAGGAACTTCTGCTTCCTGGCCAGTCCGTCTACATCAGTCTGCAAGGGTAATGAAGTTAGAACTCCTTTCCACTCTGCTCCATATTTGCCCTCTGTTTCTCGAGCAGATATATTATTTGCAGATAGAAGAAATAAATGGGAGGGAACAGGAAATAAAGGAGAATAACTTATAAAAATGTCAGGGTGTTCTTTAAAATCATTTTAATTTTAATTTTTTTTTCCAGGTTTGATTCCAGGGCTAAATTGTCTTAGAGACAGAGTCAAACTTACAGTGGGCCAAGAGAGGACTTTTTACCCCAAAAAAGGAACCTCATTCATGAAAAAAATCAAAAATAAAATCCCAAACCATCTTAACCCTTAAGGTGGAAGATATGATCCTGGCAGCCGACTCTTAGAAGTTTTAGAACAAATGCATCTCCATTCAGAAACATCACAGACCACTTCTCACCCTCACCCAAGAAGCTAGTTTGGTAATTGCATTTGTTCTCAAGCTAACCAGCTCTGGTTCTGACACTCAGCGATGGTGATCATCAAATTTGAGTTTGCCTGTGAATCTTGTTAAAATGCAGATACCCGTACTCACCTATAGATACTCAGTAAGTAGTCCAAGGTCTATAGCTTTGGAGAACTGCTAACCCTCATCCTCCAAAATTTCTTGTTCAATCCTAAATTGGGCCAAACTCATAACCACACCAAAATTACTACAGTATTGTAGAAAGTGCACACCTGATCATCTGCACTGGCATCCCAGTGACCAACCATACCAGCCTGCCTACACCGGAAAGCCCTTCATCCTGGGAAATTCTACAGTTTCCAAGAAGAGTGGACTCTGAATTCGGAACCATCTGCAAAGTTTATTACAATGAGTCTTTTGGTGTCATCCTAGACTTACCAACTATAAGGAGGTGTGTGGGGCTGGGAATCTGCATTTTTCCCCCAAACAGGTGCTATTTATATAACCAGAAGTTTGAGAAGCACTGGCATAGTGGCTCTGTCAGCCATGACCTTCAGTCTGTCGGACATGGGTCTCCAAACTGTGTGGCTGTTTATTTTTCAGTCAGCAGCTCTTTATTAAGAACCAAAGGATACATTACAGCTTTTACTTCTCTTTGTCCCACTTGCAGGGCCCTGACAGGGAGCTGCATTACCCAGGGAGCAAAGTATCCATGAGGATAAACAACTTGAATTTTATAATAAGGGTATTAATTAATTCTTACAACACTTCTGTCATGGAAAGAAAAATAAGACACTGAATGAAAGAAAATCTCTCAAGGGAAGTTACGAATCAGAGAGGTGGGGTATGGCGACAGCAAGATTTGTATGAATGAGAATTAGTATAATTCATGTCAGAAAGAAAAAATCATTATCAAAAGCCTAGAGTTGGTTAATAATGACTCTGGAAACTAAATCCACATTTCCTTACTCTCCAATCTATTTATTTCACAGTTAATAGAGGGTAAATTCATCAACATTCTTAGGAGCTCCAGAATTTTATATTTCACTGCAATCCACACTTTCTGTCATATCTAACAGTCTAATCACGAAGTCATCGTCCTATTCCTTTTGCTGATGTCAATGTTATTATAAAATCTTGTTCTATTAAATAGGGGGAGTATAAATGTTGAATCCCCAACATAGATCTGATGTGACTCTACCACCATCTAAAGTTGTGAATGTGGGCAAACCACTTCTTAACTTTTTGGAGTCTTAGACTTCTATACTAAAAACCGAGATAACAAACTATTATGTGGATTGAATCTGATAATATACATGGAATCGTTGTGAGAGTTGAATCTAATGATATATATATGAAAGCTGGCTTATTAACTGCAGGAAACTTAGCCAATGTAAGTGAGAAATCGTTACTTAACAAAGACCAAACACAAGAGCAAGAATGAAAAGGCCTGGTTTGCCAGATTCTTCAGGGACTGGAAAAATGTCTAGAAGGTTTTTTTACACTCCTCTGAAAAGCTGTTTCTATGCTAGTGTCTTTAAAACTAAAGTCCCATGTTAAAGTTAAAATTATAACTAAAGTTAAAATTAAGCTCTATAAATACCTGTGATTAGGGTGCAATGTACACAAAGGTAGCAAAGCTACAAAGAGAAAGATTTTGGCAAACTTCAATCTTTCCACTAATTCCAAATCATCCTTACCCCTTTCTCTTACACATAAATTTCCATGATAATTCTATGTGGAGCTCTGCAAGCAAAATCAATACTCCAGGTTTAATGCCTTCACAGTTAGGCCAACAAAACTCATGTCTGCAGCAAAACTGAACAATTCAAATAAAGATTCGGACATCTTTCAAAATGTCCCTAAAGAAACACATGCATAATTAAATGCTACTATTATAAGTAGGTTCTACTGCTTTTATAAGCACTGTAGGATTTACAATTTTCTCTTGAGTTGTGGGCAACAGAATATCTATCACCTTATCCCCTAACACCTTGTCATAATATATTTGTATATTTTTATAGTCTCTTCATATGTGGAGATACATTATTTTATGTTTAAATAATAAACAGTATTTATAATGTGCACTCCTGTTTTTTTCCAAAAGGAATTTGTGGGAGCATGCAACTTTAATAAATGGAGGCAATGGGGTGGTACACATAGAAATATAATTTTCTAAGTCATGACATATGTCAGAGAAGCAAATATAATTTCTGTGAGTGACCATTATAATTAGTTTTGAGTTACCTGGTCATGCAAAGAAAATTGGAAATGGTGATAAATTCCATAATTTTAATATATAAAAAGAAACATAGCAATTTTGAAGGATGATCAAAACTTTTTAGGCAAAAGCATGCAGAAGAAATTCATCATATAAATCTTTATACAACAAATCCCAAATAATATTTACTAGACAGTATTTTCAAACATGACATGGAAAAGGCCCTTTTCATGTGATCCATGCTAAAGTCAGGGATAAAACAAAAATACAACTGAGCTAAGGACTTCTTAGTGGCCACACTCAGCTAAAACTGTCCCAAAATAGAATTTTCAATAATCCAACTAATATGAAATAAAGCTATGGGTCATTTTCTCCTTTCCCTTCATGGTCTGAGAAGTCAGGTGTCATTCTCTGAGAAGCAAATTTCCAGGAAATTCTGTATTGGGATCAATTCTATACATCCCATCTATCCATAAAACTTCCAGGTTCAGTTTTGAAGAATCTGTCTTAGTTTTAAGCTATGTACTCAGATTTTGGTTTCATAAACTATAATCACAGTATCTATAAAGTACAGAACAATGAAAGAAAAAGAAAACTATTTATCCTGGCATTTCTGTTGAGGTATCTGTAGGGTCTCATGAACCCTTCTGGAACCATCTTTCCTTTGGCCTTGACAGCAACTTGAATAATTTAAATTATCAAGTTTTTGAAAAATAACTCTTATTATAAATGCTCTATTACAAATAAAAAATTATATTCAAAGTAGAATAATCAGAAGGTTTGGCAGAGCAATGTGAACTAAAGAAATAATATGATTCCCAATGATTTTTAACACCCCAGAATGTATAGCATTAAATGTTCCTTTCTATGTATATATACAAAACATGTTTTTCTTTACAAAGTAGAATCATAAGATGTCCTTTCGTTTCTACCATTTAACAAAATGCATGTATTTCCTTTAAGTAATAGTGTTCTATAAAATACATAAATTTATACCAAGGTTTGTAACAGAGCCCTATGATGCAACACATAAAATTTGATAAATTCAGTGTATCTAAAAATAAGTTTTCTCTCCAAATTAGTCTCCTCTTCCAGCTTTTCTATTTTGTTCCACAGACCTCATCTTTCCCCAGTTTCCCAGGCAAGAAAGTCAGAGTCCTGTTTTATTTCTGCCTTCCCTTTGCCTCTATGTTCCATTGGTCAAAACTCCTGTGACTTAACATCTGCGACACACGGTTCGTTAATATTTGTTTTCTCGTTCTCTGCTGCAGGGACATGAATCCAGGCCTTTCTGTCCTCACTTTGGATCATGTCCTACCATCTTTGGTTCTTGCATTCAATTCACTGATTTTTCCTGCTCAAAATAATTCAGTAATTCTCTAAGTTTCTCAGGACCACTTTCCCAGTATGCCACACTCTCTAGTCTCCTATTCCCCAGTGGGCACCCTCCTTCACACCACTCCAGGGCTGTGGATCCAGGGGACAGCCGCCTGAGACGGGTAGAGAAGGAAGGAGAAAAAGGCAGTACTTTTTCTGTTGTAAACCCTCACGATAGTAAGCGTATTTCATGATGTGAGAAATTTGTCTTTAACCATGTCTCTTTCTGCAATTTCCTTTCTGTTATCTTCCGGGAGCGAGTGGCTAACCCAAAGCCCATCCATCAGCACTTTCCTTTGGAGAATTCAGGAAAGGGGACCCTTCCCTTTCTCTATGCTCCATATCCCGGGGACAAGCTCTCGCACCGCTGGCTTCAGCTAACGTCAGAAGGAAAAGTATCCGACTTAAATTCTCACTAAGGTACCACCGGGAGCCGTGCAGTTTCCTGATTAACAACCACGTTTTTCTACCAGGTGTACTTCCAACAGGAAAAGGCAAGGTGTAAAACCTTTCAGGCAGTGGGTTTCAGTGGGGGAATATATAGGGACAGGCTTGCCATCTTTGTCTTGAAGACTATTTTGAGCAGGGCAGCTATTTCTAAGTATGAGTATTTGCAAGATGAGAGCTGCCCTCCAACTGCAATCCTTCAGTAACTCTGTGTGTCTCTTTAAGGGAAAGAGAACCCTTGTCTACAGAATCCTGAATTGCATCAAACCTAAAACTGATCCCAGGAGGAATTAGATGGCTAAAGTCATGGCAACAGTCTCCCCATTGATTCTAGGTTTCCTCTCTTGTTGTCCAAAGGCAGATGGGACTTTACAGATTTTAAGAAGGTCACAAGAGATTTTAGAACCTGGCAGCGGGTGACATGACAGCCATGGCTTTGTCTGGCTGTGTGCCAGAGCAAAGCTGGAAATGGCCTTGAAACCACTGGCCTTCCCCACATTCCCACCCTGTGGGAGCTAATGCAGGAATGAGTGAGTTTCCCACCCAGGCAGGCCCCCTCATGGCACGGCTGTTTGCTTGTTCATCCTGCCCAATCAGGAGCTCCTTGGTGAACAGCACCTCACACATCCAAAAGCTGTCGATTTGAAACTGCTCCTGGTAAATAAGTATTTACATTTGCAGTAGAGACACAAAACCTTGCATTATTGCTGCTTCCTGCAGTTGCTATTTCCTTGGCACACACCCTTTATCCTCCTTGCACGATTTTTGGGCCTTGGCACACAACAGTGGTAATAGCCTACCAGTTCTCTCACTTTATGGTGCCATAGGAAATACCAGGCATCTTTCTGGGGCACTAATTGGCTAAGGGATGCAAAGCGTACTGCAGATTTCCTAGTGAAGATAATCTGCTCTTAAGGAAGGACTTCTCCCACCAAGTTGGCACAAGCCAGCTTTGAAATTTCCTGTGTTTCTTGGGGCAGAAAGAGCTATCAAACTGTCTAAAGTCTGAGTCAGTCATTTGAATTATTTATCTACATTTCTTTGTAAGTATTTGGCAGGAAACTCTCTTTAGTTTCACAAATAAGAGATTTATAAAGGAAAGGTTGTGGGGTAAGAGGGAATTTAACTTGGTGGAGAATATGTATACACACACATACCTCATATACATAAAATATGACATATATCTGCCCCCCCATATATATGTTTATATATTGTGGGAGTCTTTAATATCTTTCATTTGGCTCTAATGAAGTTTACATCAATGATCTTCAATGTAAATTAGGGCATAATATTCTTGGTTTCCATCAAACACAGTGATTGACAGAAAGTGGGCTAATGAGGAAAGTCAGCCCAATGAACTGACATGCTACACAATGTAGGAAAAGCCGGTGTCCTCTAACACACTCACATGTGAAAAGCAAAGAGAAAGAAACTTTAAAAATCTAAATGAATAGAACTAATACCACTATGAGACTGAAAGTAGAGTCATATCACAATTGGGTATGTTTTTTTTTTACACAGAAATGAACCAGATAGTCTAATATTGAAAATTAGAGCCAAAAAAAAGTGCAACTATTAATACTTCAGAAGTTACCAAACTCATAGAATGGCCACTATCCAAAAGATAAGAAATAACAAGTGCAGGTGAGGATGTGGAGAAGAGGGAACCCACCTACACTGTTGGTGGGAATGTAAATGGGTGCAGCCACTGTGGAAAGCAGTACGGAGGTTCCTCAAAAAAGTAACAACAGAAATACCATACAGCTCAGTAATTCTACTTCTAGGAATTTACCTGAAGAAAACAAAATCCCTGACTCAAAGAGATATATGCGCCCCTATGTTTACTGCCTCATTATCTATAATAGCCAAGTTATGGAAGCAACCAAAGTGTCCATCAATTGATGAACAGATAAAGAAGATGTGGTACATATACACAATGGAATATTCTTCAGCCATAAAAATGAAAGAAATCCTGCTATTTGCAGCAACATGGATGGACCTAGAGGGTATCACGCTTAGTGAAATAAGCCAGGTGAGAAATACAAATACTATATGCTTTCTCTCATTTGTGGAATATAAAAAAGCAAAACAAAACAAAATGAACAAAACAGCAGTAGAGTCCTAGACACCGAGAAGCGACTGGTGGTTACCACAGGGGAGGGGTTGGAGTGGATGGGTGGGGAGGGTGAGGAGGATAAAGGGGCACAAAACTTCTCAATCATAATATAGGCTGGTCACAGGGATGGTAGTACAGCATGGAGAATATAGTCAATGATTCTGTAGCTCCTTTCTATGCTGACAATAACTGCACTAGAGGGGGTGAGGATTTAATAATGTGGGGAACTGTTGAACCACTGTGTTGTATGCTTGAAACCAACAGAAGAGTGTAAATAAATGATACTTCAATAAAAAAAAGTTACCAACTTCAGTCCTACTTCAGTGGGACTGTATACTATTAATTACGTGGAATTGTTAAATGCGAACTTTATTTGAATACTATTTTTTAATTTTAATTTTAATTTTTTCACTTTTTTCTTTTTTTCTTTTTAGTTTTATTTTGGTATCATTAATCTACAATTACACGAAGGACATTATGTTTAATAGGCTCCCCCCTTCACCAAGTCCCCCCCACATATCCATTCACAGTCACTGTCCATCAACATAGTAAGATGCTGTAAAATCACTACTTGTCTTCTCTGTGTTGCACAGCCCTCCCCGTGACCCCCCAAACTATACATGTTAATCGTAATGCCCCCTTTCTTTTTTCCCACCCTTAGCCCTCCCTTCCCACCCGTCCTCCCCAGTCCCTTTCCCTTTGGTAACTGTTAGTCCATTCTTGGGTTCTGTGCTTCTGCTGCTGTTTTGTTCCTTCAGTTTTCTTTTTTCTTATACTCCACATATGAGTGAAATCATTTGGTACTTGTCTTTCTCCGCCTGGCTTATTTCACTGAGCATAACACCCTCTAGCTCCATCCATGTTGTTGCAAATGGTAGGATTTGTTTTCTTCTTATGGCTGAGTAATATTCCATTGTGTATATGTACCACATCTTCTTTATCCATTCATCTACTGATGGACATTTAGGTTGCTTCCATATCTTGGCTATTGTAAATAGTGCTGCGATAAACATAGGGGTGCATCTGTCTTTTTCAAACTGGAGTGCTGCATTCTTGGGGTAAATTCCTAGAAGTGGAATTCCTGGGACAAATGGTATTTCTATCTTGAGCATTTTGAGGAACCTCCATACTGCTTTCCACAATGGTTGAACTAATTTACATTCCCACCAGCAGTGTAGAAGGGTTCCCCTTTCTCCACAACCTCACCAACATTTGTTGTTGTTTGTCTTTTGGATGGTAGCCATTCTTACTGGTGTGAGATGATATCTCATAGTGGTTTTAATTTGCATTTCTCTGATGACAGGAAATGTGGAGCATCTTTTCATGTGTCTGTTGGCCATCTGAATTTCTTCTTTAGAGAACTGTCTTTTCAGCTCCTCTGCCCATTTTTTAATTGGATTATTTGCTTTTTGTTTGTTGAGGTGTGTGAGCTCCTTATATATTTTGGATGTCAACCGATTATTGGATCTGTCATTTATGAGTATATTCTCCCATACTGTAGGATACCTTTTTGTTCTATTGATCGTGTCCTTTGCTGTACAGAAGCTTTTCAGCTTGATAGAGTCCCATTTGTTCATTTTTGCTTTGGTTTTCCTTGCCCGGGGAGATATGTTCAAGAAGAGGTCACTCATGTTTATGTCTAAGAGATTTTTGCCTATGTTTTTTTCTAAGAGTTTTATGGTTTCATGACTTACATTCAAGTCTTTGATCCATTTCAAATTTACTTTTGTGTATGGGGTTTGACAGTGATCCAGTTTCACTCTCTTACATGTAGCTGTCCAGTTCTGCCAGCACCATCTGTTGAAGAGACTGTCATTTCCCCATTGTATGTCCATGGCCCCTTTATCAAATATTAGTTGACCATATATGTTGGGGTTAATGTTTGGAGTCTCTATTCTGTTCCATTGGTCTGTGGCTCTGTTCTTGCACCAGTACCAAATTGTCTTGATTACTGTGGCTTTGTAGTAGAGCTTGAAGTTGGGGAGTGAGATCCCCCCCACTTTATTCTTCCTTCTCAGGATTGCTTTGGCCATTCGGGGTCTTTGGTGTTTCCATATGAATTTTTGAACTACTTGTTCCAGTTCATTGAAGAATGCTGTTGGTTGTTTGATAGGGATTGCATCGAATCTGTATATTGCTTTGGGCAGGATGGCCATTTTGACGATATTAATTCTTCCTAGCCAGGAGCATGGGATGAGTTTCCATTTGTTAGTGACCTCTTTAATTTCACTTAAGAGTGTCTTATAGTTTTCAGGGTATAGATCTTTCACTTCCTTGGTTAGGTTTATTCCTAGGTATTTTATTCTTTTTGATGCTATTGTGAATGGAATTGTCTTCCTGATTTCTCTTTCTATTGTATAGGAAAGCCACAGATTTCTGTGTGTTAATTTTGTATCCTGCAACTTTGCTGAATTCCGATATTAGCTCTAGTCGTTTCAGAGTGGAGTCTTTAGGGTTTTTTATGTACAATATCATGTCAACTGCAAATAATGACAGTTTGACTTCTTCTTTACCAATCTGGATTCCTTGTATTTCTTTGTTTGTCTGATTGCTGTGGCTAGGACCTCCAGTACTATGTTAAATAACAGTGGGGAGAGTGGGCATCCCTGTCTTGTTCCCGATCTCAGAGGAAAAGCTTTCAGCTTCTCGCTGTTCAGTATGATGTTGGCTGTGGGTTTGTCATATATGGCCTTTATTATGTTGAGGTACTTGCCCTCTATACCCATTTTGTTGAGAGTTTTTATCATGAATGGTTGTTGAATTTTGTCGAATGCTTTTTCAGCATCTATGGAGATGATCATGTGGTTTTTGTCTTTCTTTTTGTTGATGTGGTGGATGATGTTGATGGACTTTCGAATGTTGTACCATCCTTGCATCCCTGGGATGAATCCCACTTGGTCATGGTGTATGATCCTTTTGATGTATTTTTGAATTCGGTTTGCTAATATTTTGTTGAGTATTTTTGCATCTACATTCATCAGGGATATTGGTCTGTAGTTTTCTTTTTTGGTGGGGTCTTTGCCTGGTTTTGGTATTAGGGTGATGTTAGCTTCATAGAATGAGTTTGGGAGTATCCCCCCTCCTCTATTTTTTGGAAAACTTTAAGGAGAATGGGTATTATGTCTTCCCTGTATGTCTGATAAAATTCCGAGGTAAATCCATCTGGCCCAGGGGTTTTGTTCTTTGGTAGTTTTTTGATTACCGCTTCAATTTCGTTGCTGGTAATTGGTCTGTTTAGATTTTCTGTTTCTTCCTGGGTCAATCTTGGAAGGTTATATTTTTCTAGTAAGTTGTCCATTTCTCCTAGGTTTCCCAGCTTGTTAGCATATAGGTTTTCATAGTATTCTCCAATAATTCTTTGTATTTCCGTGGGGTCCGTTGTGATTTTTCCTTTCTCGTTTCTGAATCTGTTGATGTGTGTTGACTCTCTTTTCCTCTTAATAAGTCTGGCTAGAGGCTTATCTATTTTGTTTACTTTCTCGAAGAACCAGCTCTTGGTTTCATTGATTTTTGCTATTGTTTTATTCTTCTCAATTTTATTTATTTCTTCTCTGATCTTTATTATGTCCCTCCCTCTGCTGACCTTAGGCTTCATTTGTTCTTCTTTTTCCAATTTCGGTAATTGTGACATTAGACCATTCATTTGGGGTTGTTCTTTCTTCTTTAAATATGCCTGGATTGCTATATACTTTCCTCTTAAGACTGCTTTTGCTGTATCCCACAGTAGTTGGGGCTTTGTGTTATTGTTGTCATTTGTTTCCGTATATTGCTGGATCTCCATTTTAATTTGGTCATTGATCCATTGATTATTTAGGAGCATGTTGTTAAGCCTCCATGTGTTTGTGAGCCTTTTTGCTTTCTTTGTACAATTTATTTCTAGTTTTATGTCTTTGTGGTCTGAAAAGCTGGTTGGTAGGATTTCAATCTTTTGGAATTTACTGAGGTTCTTTTTGTGGCCTAGTATGTGGTCTATTCTGGAGAATGTTCCATGAGCACTTGAGAAGAATGTGTATCCTGTTGCTTTTGGATGTAGAGTTCTGTAGATGTCTATTAGGTCCATCTGTTCTAGTGTGTTGTTCAGTGTCTCTGTGTCCTTACTTATTTTCTGTCTGGTGGATCTATCCTTTGGGGTGAGTGGTGTGTTGAAGTCTCTGAAAATGAATGTATTGCATTCTATTTCCTCCTTTAATTCTGTTAGTATTTGTTTCACATATATTGGTCCTCCTGTGTTGGGTGCATATATATTTATAATGGTTATATCCTCTTGTTGGAGTGAGCCCTTTATCATTATGTAATGTCCTTCTTTATCTTTTGTTACTTTCAAGTCTGTTTTGTCGGATACTAGTACTGCAACACCTGCTTTTTTCTCTCTGTTGTTTGCATGAAACATCTTTTTCCATCCCTTGACTTTAAGTCTGTGCATGTCTTTGGGTTTGAGGTGAGTCTCTTGTAAGCAGCATATGTTGGGTCTTGCTTTTTTATCCATTCTATTACTCTGTGTCTTTTGATTGGTGCATTCAGTCCATTTACATTTAGGGTGATTATTGAAAGGTATGTACTTATTGCCATTGCAGGCTTTAAGTTTGTGGTTACCAAGGTTCAAGGTTAGCTTCTTTACTATCTTACTGTCTAACTTAACTCGCTTGTTGAGCTATTATAAACACAGTCTGATGATTCTTTATTTCTCTCCCTTCTTATTCCTCCTCCTCCCTTCTTCATATGTTGGGTGTTTTGTTCTGTGCTCTTTCTAGGAGTGCTGCCATCTAGAGCAGTCCCTGTAGGATGCCCTGTAGAGGTGGTTTGTGGGAGATGAATTCCCTCAACTTTTGCTTGTCTGGGAATTGTTTAATCCCTCCTTCATATTTAAATGATAATCATGCTGGATACAGTATTCTTGGTTCAAGGCCCTTCTGTTTCATTGCATTAAATATATCATGCCATTCTCTTCTGGCCTGTAGGGTTTCTGTTGAGAAGTCTGATGTTAGCCTGATGGGTTTTCCTTTGCAGGTGACCTTTTTTTCTCTCTGGCTGCCTTTAATACTTTGTCCTTGTCTTTGATCTTTGCCATTTTAATTATTATGTGTCTTAGTGTTGCCCTCCTTGGATCCCTTGTCATGGGAGTTCTGTGTACCTCTGTGGTCTGAGAGGCCATTTCCTCCCCTAGTTTGGGGAAGTTTTCAGCAATTATTTCTTTAAAGACACTTTCTATCCCTTTTTCTCTTTTTTTCTTCTTCTGGTACCCCTATAATGCGGATATTGTTCTGGTTCGATTGGTCGCACAGTTCTCTTAAAATTCTTTCCTTCCTGGAGATCCTTTTATCTCTCTCTGCATTCCTGTTCTCTGTTTTCTAGTCCATTAATGGTCTCTTGCATCTCATCCATTCTGTTTTGAAGTCCTTCCAGAGATCGTTTTATTTCTGTATTCTCTCTCCTTAGTGAATACTATTTTTTTAATAAGAGCAGATGTCCTAATATCTATTTACACTGATGTAAGTTAAGCCCATGTCACTCCACTTTATTCTTTACCCAGATTACAGCAGAAATTAGTAAATAGGAGTATTAATTAATATCAAGAAGCTATAGTATAAGCACCACTAATCATACTGCAAAAATTCAAGGATGACTTCACTGCTACACTTTTTGAAAGGCCAAATTAGAAAAACAAAAGATGGGGGTTAAAAGCAAGATATAAAGATATAAAGATATATAGCAACTGCATTTCTGAATGTTGCTAACATCTTGCATATCCGTGTGACCACTGTGCTCGCTAATTTATAAGAATGTCTTGCCTCTTCTTTTTAGGATAAAATCAGTGGCCTAACCTCTTCTGGTTCATCACCACTCACTTTTCCTTTCTGTCACCTGGAGGCGGTGGTCAGGAATGCTGTGGTGGCTTGAGCACATTCCTAAGAAGCACAGGGTGGAAGCAAGGATGGAGTCTCGATCCTGTGTTCTATTGATGGATCTGAGCTTAGTCATTTCCTGGGGAATGGGGTGCTGCTGATTCAGGGTGCTTGTCCAGTTTAACCTTTACTCCTTTGAGAAACAAGAAACAAGACCAGTATTGCCCCCTCACCTCCTTCCCCAGAGAAATTCAGAAGAACAGAGCAACAGTGAAATGTTTGACTTCCTTCACTCATCACAGTTTCAAATGTTAGTTCTCAAAGATTTCTAATGGCTTGCTTCTAGCTCCCCTGTGTAGTTTGAGTATGAACTCTCCCAAGACAGGCAGTGAGGTTTTCCTTAAAATAATCCCTGAGATAGTGCAATGTTTCAGGTGGTATACCCCTTAGTGTATTTGACTTTAATTGCAAGAATAATTGGTGTTCTTGCTTTTGTAGTAAGACTAATGCATTCATAAAGAAAGAATGCTTATAATGCAATTTGTTGCTGTAAATGTGTTGGTCTTTGACTAATGAATAAATTAACCACTATTGCATAGCTTGGAACATATTACAAGGCTCATGAGCATGAGGCAAACACTCCCACAGTTGGAATTCATGAAATGTATGCCTTTTGGCCAAACAACTCAGTCCAAAAGAACTCCATCAGAAAAGGAGAGAGGACGTAATGATACTGGACAGAAATCTCCACAAGCACTAATGCCAACATGGTGCACATTCCAGAATATTTATCCATAATCCTATTTCCTGAAACAGTTTTTTAAAAAGTTGTGCCAGGTGACTCTGAGTTGCAGCACAGATATTTGTAGGATGCATTACATTTCTCTGCTATGATATAAGGATGGAATAAAAGGAACTGAGCACTCTAGTTGCTGGGTTATTGCTCTACATTTATGAACTCCCCTATTCAGTGTGAAGTCAAAACAACTCGATGTTTTGACAGGGAAAATTTATTTTCCATAGAATGCAGCCAAATTCCAAAAAATTGCATGTAAAGTCATTTCCTCAGTTTTTATGTCTGCTCTTCTATGGTACTTCTGTCAGAAATACTTTACAATCAAATGGCACGTCTCATGACAATAGGGATGAGCCCCACATGGAAAGCACTTTTTATCATTCACCCAAGAGAAGACAAACTTTCAACATGTTATCCTTAATAGTTTCATGTAATGAACAGGAGCTATTTTTTTTTTAGGAATAAATGGCAGAGCCCAAAATCAATTGTTCCAAACTTTACCTACTAGGTTAAATTAAAATGCCAGGAAAAGAGAAGTCTATTAAAGCAATACATTTGTTAACTTTTCATCTTGAAACATGTATTGAAATAAAGTACACAAACTGAGACTCATAGTTGCCCGAGAAGTTTGCCAGCCAGAACACATATTCATAGCAGAATCTCCAGAATATGGCTAATGAATTGAGGGCATATTTTTAAGCCAAATTTGAGTAATAGATGTTCTAGGTTTAAAATAGTAATGTGCTGCCTGAAGGGAAAAAAAAATCGCTCTCACTTGTTCCTCATCCAGAGCCTGAAATACTGACAGGAAAAGTTGACCAAGTCAGGTCCAGTGTTCTGCAGCTCTTTACGGGAAAGGCATGAGAAGTCAGATGCTCTGTGGTTAATTTCCCTGTAGTGAACTTTGCAGATTTCCACCTGAACCAGGAAAGGAAAGGAGAGCCCTATCTTCAGTCTTCAGTACACCAGGCTCCTGGTCAGGTTCACATCAAGATTTCTTTTATTTATAAAGAGAAGTAAAGTGTACAGAATCTGAAAGCTAAGGTGACAGTCAAACTACAGAAGGAGAAAAATAATCACAAACCAGGAAAGCAGGCAAAAAAGAAAAAAGGTGAGGAGACCAAGAGGTGGGCAGTATCTAAAAGGAAATGCACCAGCTATCAAACTTACCTGCAAACCCACAAAATCCTATGAGAAAGTCCCTTTAATAACACCGTTGACTGTCACCTTACCTTCAGTGTTTAGATACCATGCTGCTCTCGGATGAGCTAATCCGGGGTTAAATTCACCCTGTGACACTTTCTAACTTCTCTGTATTAGGGAAGACACCTTACTACCCATGTTTATCTTCATCTGTTTTGTGGCCTATTTTAACAGATGCTGCTGCAAGCACTGGGTGAGCTAATGTGTGTGAAACACAGTGCTCAGGGTCTAGCACCCCCACGTGCTCTGTGATGCTTACGTTTCCAGGGCCTGCTTCTCCATTAGTAACCACCTGGCCTTTACCCAGGGTGTGGAGAGAGCCTGAAACCAGGTGGCCTAACTGCCACATGGTTGCCCCATGAAGAAGTTTTAGAATTCCTGGGCAGAACAGGGCTAGGCAAGGAGATGCCAGGTAGAAGGGACATGACATTGAGATGCCAGGACCAATACCCTTACTTGCTGGGCTGAAGCTATTAGGATGGGAGACATCTAGTTATGAGGAAACTATAAAGAATTGGAGGCTACGTAGTAACTGCTTTATCCACTTGCTAATGGAGAACTCTTTCAGAGAGCTAATAGTTTTGTGTTCCCTGGAAGAAACTGCCTATTGGATGATACCGCAAGTCACAGGCTCCCATTGTGAAACTCAATTTTTAATGCTGCTCTTTGGGTTAGAAAAGTTTATTTTCTTTCCATATTGCATTAGGAATGTACAATACAGTGTATAGTACTTAGAGCTTTAAAGGATAACACCTGTTGGATCTTTACCACGACTCTTAGAAATACCATGGTTTGTTCATCACACCGCAATCTGGGAGTTGAACCCAATACCCGGCACACTGAATATTCAAAAAATATGAATAAACGAACTCCCATTTCACAGATGAGGACACCAAGGCTTAGATAAGCTTAGAACACTGCAGAAGATCACATAATTAGCAAATGTCAATGTCAGAATTAAAACCCACCCCTCTGAGACCAACATAGTACTCCTTCCATTGAACCACATGGCACCAGCCTGTCTTTTAGTAAGATTATTTCAAGTACTCATCCATGAGTGAGCACGTGTCTAGAGAAGGCACTGACAGAACTCCGTCATTATTTACACCATCATTATTTGAATAACACAGCTTTTGTGGACTTTGATTACTTTGCTATAATACCCCATTGGTTTAGGGAAATCATCACCCAGGCTGACTGCAGATGGGATGGTAACATCTATAATTTGGAGTGGGAAGCCGGACTTAAAAATCTTCCCACAGTAAGATCACTTGATTCTCAGACAGTTCTAAGAGGGACTAATTTCCAAAAGAAGAAGGAACTCTTCAGTAATTAGTCAATTAGAAATTGAACAAAGTGTTCAATCTCAGGGGATGTGATGTCACATAGGCTTGGTCCTCAGGAAGAAGGTAGGTAACCACACTGCAGGGACATGCTCTGGGTACTAAAGTCATACAGTGAGCCAGTCCGCACATTTGTTTGTACCATTCAACCACTTGATTGTTCCTAACATCTTGAAATACTGAACTGACTTCAGATACATCACAAAGGCGACTCTGGAAATTTTTCCGGCAGCCCTTTCATCGCATCTCTTTCATGTCTGTTACTGTTCTCCTTTTCTCTCATCCTCTTATGTGGACTCGAAGAACTTTAGTCTTGCGAAGAACTTTGGTGAACCGTTATTGAATTATCTCATTGCCCCGTTACAGGGTTGGTTATGAGGCCAGAGCTTGTAAGGTCCTGTGCTGGTCAGTAACCAAGTTGGGCATAGAGACCAGTTCCCCTGCCTCCCTGGCCACAGAGACTGAGACATCTCTGTCTCGTTTCTCTCTACATTCTATTTATTTTCTTTTCTCCCACCTTGTGCGTTGGGTCCTCTTACTCAGTAAGTTGGTGCTTATTTTTCTCAGGTTTTGGTTGGTTTATATCCCTACTTTTGTCCCACTGCCTCCCTTTCTTTAAATCCATCTAAAACCATTCACTTCTATTTTTCCTTTCAGTTCTTCCTTGGTGCCTCTACGAACTGCAGGCACTAGAGGGCAACATCATCACATACAGCTGACAAAGACAAGGACAGCCTCTTAGGCTGGAGAGCGTGCAGACATGTAAAGATATGCCAACAGGGTATCAGATGGGTGCTTCATTACGTATGAAAGCATGTTCACCCATATCAGCCCTTTTAACCTTACAAAAGTATGGCGAGACAAGATCAAGTGTTACTGTCCGTATTTTCAACAAAAGAAGGAAGCTGGGTTTCAGAGAGGTTAAGTGTCTTGGCCAAGGTCATAGAAGAACAAAATGTATCCTATCCTTTCATTAAATGGTACACCCTAGAATAGTCTAGCATGAAACTTGAAAATGCATTTCTGTTTTCCCAAGGTTTAAGAATAACTGTGGTAAAGTATTATATATTTGTAACACAATCAAACAGAACCATGAAGCTTTTTCACATTATTAAAATACAAAGCATCAGCTACACAGTCACTGCCAGTTAGGGGAAAGCTGTTTATCATTTCAAGGCAATGGATTTAGCTAAAAATTTAGTAGATGCCCTTTATTACTATCTTGTCCAGTAGTCAGAAATTTGATTACTTTTTTTTCTGGAATCGTCAGGTGTTTTCTAGTTATGCTTTTATCTTTAATATGATTTTTTTGGGCAAAACAGATGCATGCTATTTTGTTCCATTTTCTCCTGTCTGGTATTTGAAGTAAAGAAAAACAGATAACAATACAGTTTCCCATTATAAAATATCTGATCTTTGATAGCATGCCATTGTTTTTCTTCTCTCTGTGATTGATTTGAACACCTTGAAAGAAAGCTGTTCTCAGATTGGCAACATTGCTTATTTGCTTGGTATTGTCACCAGCAAAACAGAAATAGAATCTATTTATAACAAGTCTGCAAAGCTTTGTTTTGTCTGACAACTTTCTCCAGCCATTTTGAGTTTTGTATCTTCGAATTTTTGAGGGGACAGGTCCTTCCAGCCGGTAGCACCTGGTGCCTGGTGATGGTAGATGAGGATCCTGTTCCAGGGGTCAGAAGATTCCAGAACCAAAGGTCATGGTTAGAGACATGAGGTAGAAGAAGAGAGAAGGAAATAAACAGAGTGGGTGGTGGTGATGATCAAAAGTCTCCATAGCTAAGAGGTAAATGGAACAATTAAAAATAAGAAAGAGACAAAAGCTGTGAGCTGCCTGAATGGCTCTAAAGAAGATGTATTTGCCCTGATAGGGGGGTGTATGCGGGGAAGACGGCAGAGTGAACAGGATTTATAATGGGTCAACATTTCTTTATTCTTTCTGCTTCAAGGGATTAATGTTTGAAAGATTCATTTCACAAATGAAACCTTGCAAAAAATGGAAATTTTAACTAGCAGTTAGGTAGAAGCTTAAAAATTCCAATTGCTTTCCAGTAACTCTCACATCATTAATAGGCAGGAAAGGCAGGAGTTAAGAAACCAAGGAATTTAGTTCAAAAAAACTTTGTAAGAGCTCCTGTTTTCATCTTCATTTTTATCCTTTAAAGATCTATTTTTATATAGAGCTAGCATTTTGCAATAATGTGAAGTCAAGTATTATTAGCCAGATATTTTCAGAAAAATCTTATTTGGAAACGCTTGTGTATAGATATGGCTGAAAAGATATACACACGTATGCCTATCTTCTTATTTGAGCCCTAAAAGAACGGTGCATGTTTTCCTTGTTAGACACATTAGCTTAATTGTGAAATGGGAAAAGAAAGCTTACTGAATGGGGAATAAAGGCCAATATGTTCTGATAACAAATATTTGAATGATAGAAAGGTAAAGAATTGTAAATGTGAGAGTATGAACCCTCTAAATGCAAATGAAATATTAGACATTATAGAGAACAAAAAAACACAAACGTTTATGTTCATTTTTCCACTTTTAGACCAATTTCTTTAAAAAATATGACTCTTTTCTAGCAATGCCAACACAATAGAGAGATTCGTGGATTCAACCTTTAGTGTAAAACAAAACATACTGACAAGTTTTGGGATAAATAGTACCAAATAAATATATGCTGTAATCACACCCTCATTTTTGTTCAAAGAAAAAAACAGAAAGGAGATTCAATTTTTCCCTGATAACTTAATATTTTTACCGTGGTTTACTACCTAGGAGCCATATGACAATAAAGCTGTAATTATCTTCAATTCTCGAATAAGAGAGAGGACCTTCAAGGGTATCTGTTTCTATTTGTATGCCTACCCCAACATTACTAAAGCTTGTTTTATTTTATAATTTGTTACGTTTTTTTTTTTTGCTATGATGCTGAACATATGAGTTAAATACATTCAGAAGAGATGACACAATCATTCAAAGGGAGCTTTGCCCTTATTTTTAATCCTACCCCCAGGCTAACCCTCTCTATGGGGGGCAAAAGGAAGCAGGTCCCATTTCTGCCCCGTGCATCAAGCTGGGAGAGCGTTATTTCATCTACCATCCATTTAACGACAGAATGCATGCCAGTTGTACATTGCAGTGCTCTAGGTCTCCATGGAGCTACAGCTCACTGAGATTTGTATCCTGATTTTCTGCAGAAGCAACAGTACAATGAACAATATATAGATAAGAAATATCTATTACCTTTATTTTTTAAAGTGGTTAAAATAACCATTGCATTTCTTTTTTCATGCATCCGTAGAGGGTAGGTTAAAACTCCGTAGGAGGACTGGTTGCTGCGTTGCCACCGGAGGCTCGCAGTCTTTTACAGATAAATATCACCTCTTTTTTTTTTTTAATCTAAATTAGGAATAGACTCTATTAGGAACGGTGCTTTGTGGACTGTGATGCACTGCGTATTGCCTTTGTAATTCTGGTTAAAAGCCCCAGGCTTCCAGCATCCGGAGACAACCAGGACGGGCTCCACCTGAGGGACGCGGACTTGGGATTCCCTCCCAGCCAGCAGCGGCGACGTCACGGGCTCCTCCGCGGCGCGGGGCGCGGGGCGGGGGGCTGGGCGGCGCTGGGAATTTCCAGGGAAACACGGCAGCAGATGGCCTGCCTGCCCGCTCCCCCGCCCGGCTGCGGCGCGGCTGGTGGGGAGACTATTTTTGGAAAATCTCTGCTCTCGCGGGTCCAGCTAGTTATCTTTTTCCCCCTCTCATCAACATTTTATTTCTCTCCAACTTCTTTTATTACTGGAAATGAGGTTTCTGTTTTTATTGCAGGGACATTATCGGAAGGATCTCAAGTCATTAACCAATGTTAAATCCTACGTGTGCCCCGTTTTCTCATCGCCGCCCCCACCGCGCGTCCGCCCCCCGCCCCGCCCCGACACACACACACTCTGCCAGTCATTCTGCAGGCTGTCAAGGTGGCCTGCGGAATACAAGGGCAAATGTTGCTAAGGTAACAGGATTGAAAACCTGTCTGCAGAAGTAGATGCTTTATAACCTGGGGTTTCCCTCATTTGCATTTAAAGGCTCCTGAACGATAGCCTCAAAGCAAGCCAAGTCCTAGAAGCTAAAACAAGAGATTATTTTGTTTTAAGGTCTCCTGATAAGTCATTGAACAACATACCAACAGCAGGGTTACAGAAACGCAGGAAAAATATCGGGTGCTGATAATTCTCATTGTACTGGTTGTAGAGCTGATGCATTTAAGAGCACCCCACCTACCGTCACTTTCTCATCTTAAACGCTTGGAAGGAACAGAAATTCCCTCTTCCTTTTGCTTCAAGGATTTTGCTTCTAGGATTGCCCTTCCCAGTATTCACAAAGGTTGAACTTCCAACAGCCTGGTGTGTGTCCTTCCTTTTTCTTGGTGATCTAAGATCACCTCATTGCGCACTCCCAGCAGAGGCGATCAGGAGTGGTCCGTGGCAAAGCTCGGATGTGAAGTAGAAAAATCCCTTTGGTGAAGTGAAATTTAAGAATTCTGATAATATTCAAGAGCTTAGAAAGATATTAGATATGCCTGAAGACTAACAGAAATACCTTTCTGGGATCCGATCACTGCACCCAACACCACCCGGACAAAATGCCAAGAAAGAACTCTAGAGACCAAGCAGCAGGAACTGAACTTTGCTCACTTCTTTCTTTTTAAAAAAGGATGGGTGAATTCTTTCAAAGGAAACGTACTGAGCATTTGCCCGTGATTCAGCTCCATCTTAAAGGGCTCCTGAATGTGTATGACCGGAGCAGAGAAATACCTGCTTGTAACTATAGAAAAAGGCAGATTCATAAAGGGCTTTAAAAAAAAATCACTGAACTGCAAACGGGATGATAAGTGATTGTGAAAAGAGAAATGTAAGAGTATGAAAGGACAGTCTTTGGCAACCGAGCATCCACTCTCAGTGGAACATCTTGGTAGGGTTTGAAAAGGTTTTGCAATAAGCATGTCTACTCCTCAAACCTGGATGCACATTTTTTTTTCCTGTCAAAGCTCAACAAAACCTGGTTGTATAAAGGAGAGAAGAGAGTTTTAGGGGCCACAGATGGTGTTCATTCGCACATGGGTTCCATGTTCTGACCACCACTTGTGATGGCAGAAGGAAGAACAAGCATCACGTAACTCGCTCAGATTAATTGCCTAAATCATAACGAGAACAAATTGAAACACGGTTAGAAATCATGACTTTTATGGTATCAACTGAATTTTAATAGATCTTTGGAATCACATTTCTGAATCACTTAAAATTAGCAAAAGCTGCCTCCTTATTTATCCATGCTACCAAATTTTTACAAAGTGATATTCTAATACGACCTGGCACAGGGCCTGGCAGAAAATATACATTCAATAAATGTCTCCCAGTACAGAATCTGTTGTTCCCAGGGGTGCTGACATGCATTCCCATTATAAGTAAGGACACTGGACACCAAGGGAAGTAAGTCCTGACCTTCTTCCCAGAATAAATGAGGTAGGGGTGGGGTTAGTGACCGTGGGCCAAACCAGGCTCATTCTGCATCCTTTAACCTCTACACGCTGCAAAAGGCAGGCCGCAGATACTGTGCTTTTTGATCCATGCAATGGAGTGGCTCACAGAAAGGACCCATTTGCATGGACCACAGTGATCATCTGATTCAAGGCCTTCATTTGATAGATGAGGACAATACAGGCCACAGCAAGAAAGCACCTGCTCCTCCAGAGGCCAGGGAAGGAAACCTATTCCCAAATGGCATTTCTCATGGACAGCACAGAGGCAAGAGAGCTGCCCCATGCTACTTGCTCTGTGACTCTTGATAGCCTCCCACCTGAGCTGTAACTTGGAGGGGTGAGCAAAGTCACCTTCATCATGTGGAGGTCATCCTGAGGTAGCTTTCTGAACAGGCCTGACCTGAAAGCAGGGTAATGGACATCATTGCAACTTCTCAGTCCCAGCCTTCCACGCCTTTGGGTGTCCAGTGTTCCCCCTCCATTTAATACCAAGGTCCCATCTCTTCTGGTTGTGTTCCCCTGACCCACTTCAGGTTTTACACCCCTGCATGGTCCCTGCACATTTGGGATTCCCAAAACTGAACTAGAATTAGATTTCTCAAACATCTGAATAACACCCCTCTTTTGCTCAACAACTTACACTTCTTTTTTCTTTTTTTCTTAAGGTATCATTGATATACACTCATACGAAGGTTTCACAAGAAAAACAATGTGGCTACTACATTCACCCTTATTATCGAGTCCCCCACACCATACCCCATTGCAGTCACTGTCCATCAGTGTAGTAAGATGCCATAGAGTTCCTATTTGTCTTCTCTGAGCTATACTATGTCCACCAATCATGATACCCCACAATCCCCTTCTCCCTCCCTCCACACCCACCCTCCCCTATCCATCCCCTTTGGTAACCACTAGTCCCTTCTTGGAGTCTGTGAGTCTGCTGCTATTTTGTTCCTTCAGTTTTGCTTCATTGTTATACTCCACAAATGAGGGAAATCATATGGTACTTGTCTTTCTCTGCCTGACTTATTTCACTGAGCATAATACCCTCTAGCTCCATCCACGCTGTTGCAACTTGTAGGATTTGTTTCTTTCTTATAGCTGAATAGTATTCCATTGTGTATATGTACCACATCTTCTTTATCCATTCATCTACTGATGGACACTTAGGTTGCTTTCATATCTTGGCTATTATAAATAGTGCTGTGATAAACATAGGGGTGCATATGTCTTTTTGAATCTGAGAAGGTGTTTTCTTTGGGTAAATTTATAGGAGTGGAGTTCCCACAACTTACATTCACTTTTATGTTAAAGAGAACCGCCATAATTTTTCAAATGTGGTTACTAAGTAGGTGGCAGGGTTTACAGGCAAGATTGGAGTCCTTCGACACCAACAGATTTTAACTTAGGCAAGTCACTGTTTCATCATCCATAAAAGGCTGTCATAATAGAAATGTTGATTTTGGGGGGCTGAAGGGGAAGTGTTTTATGTGACTTTATCTGGCTAGGACATAGTTTAGAACTTGGCATATGCCAGAGGAACGTCAGAATGTAAATTCCATGAGGGCAGGGATTGATGCCTGTCATGCCCAGTGATGTTCGCAGACGTCTAGAACACTGCCTGACACAGTCTAGGTACTCCATAAATATTTCTAGAATTGTATGTTGAATTACAAAATGAATATACGTATTTAATAAATGAATATGGTGGCAGTTTCAGCACAAAGGTGATCTGAAGCATTGATGATTCCTCCTCTTTCCCATGTGGTTTCCTCCTATTAGTGATTCTAAAATGGCTGTGCTTTTAAATTTTTTTTAAAAAAAATAAGCATATTATAATGAGAGCATTCTATTTAAAAAAGGATGGAAATTACAAGACCAAGCAAATCTGCACAGTAGAAAAAGTGAAACAAATGACTTCTCCCAGGGGAGCTTAGAAATTCTATACCCAGCTCTGGGCCTAGAAAATTTGGCTGGCATTCTGTTGGCTTTTTAACAGGTGGGGGCACTCTGTTCGGTGGTGGGCAGGGTACCTAATCCTTCTGTGACTTTAGTCTCTGGCTGTGCACTGGAGTCCCAAGGGAACCTTTGCCTCTGCTCTTCCCCAGACCAATCAAACCAAAATTCCTAGGGTGGCCCAGGCTTTAATATTTGCCTCAATGTTTGAAATGAGCAAATAAGGCTAAGAATGAGTGCCTTCAAGATACAATGACAATGTAAACTTGGTGCTGGATCGCAATTATTTTCATTAGGCTGATTCCAGTGCATAGACTTCGTGTCCTCAATTGGCTCACACAGTTAGGGAAGCTGGGCAAGACCAAAATCTGCCGAACTGATGGCCCAGTTTGAGTCCAGTGATGGAAGCGGCTAAGAATCAGGAAGAGCAGAGATGCTACAGTTCAAATGCCCACAGGCAAGAGAATTAACTCTTACTCTGGGGAAGGTCAGCCTTTTGTTCTATTTGGACTTTCAACTGACTGCATGAGGTGCACTCAAGTTATAGAGGGCAATCTGCTTTACTCAGTCTACTGATTTAAATTTAATTTTATTCAATAACACCCTGCAGAAACATCTAGAATAATGTTAGTCCAAATATCTGGGCACCCTATGGCTCAGTCAAGTTGACACCTAAAATTAACCATCACACTTGACTATCTTGGCTAATAAAGCTGTATTCATAGTAAAAAAAAAAAAAAAAAATCCAATTTTAATTTAATCAGATAATCATTAAACACCAAAGAAGACATTAAATACCTACCTATGTAGAATAAGTGTTGGGCAAAGAGAATCTTTTAAACAACTAAAAGTTGTAAGTGTATTTTTATTAGTCACTTGGTAATTATTTTACATCACATACGATCAAGCCATTGTATGTAAATTACAAAGGGAAATAAACGAATTTCCAAGTTTTTAGGTTTTTTTGAAGTGATTTTTGTTTTCTAGATGAAATTCATCTACAAACTTGACTGAAAAACACTTCGGAGTTATATGCAATGTTTTCTTGGTGAATGCTAAAATTACAACTCTCTACCATCATACCCATTTACAGGATTTTTCAATTAAACATTTATGACTGTGGGCAAGATGACTAATCTCCCTGAATTTTTCCTTTTCTCATCTACTCTATTCCTGCCAATTCAGTAAACTAAGATATTTGTGGGAATTTAGCCCCAAAGCCTTGATACACTGAAGATTATAAGTCTGATTAGTAACATAGGCAATACTTGAATCCAGATAGTTCTTTTTAATACATCCCTATTCACCAATATAACTATTTGCATTAAAAATAATTGGCTGGCTGCAATATACTGGGTATGTAAACACTCAGAAGGCAGTGATGGGTGCTCCCATACTTTACCAGTTACATATGTAAACAAGAAAAATTCCACAGAACTAAGAGCCTAGATATTATTCTGTTTGAGCCGTGGCTAGACGGTGTGGAAATTTTTGAAGAGCTCATTTTATGATGAAAGGAGGTTCCATATAAAGCTATTGTTATAAGACTTTCTGTTATTAAGAAGGAGACAATGAAGAGTTTGGAGAGAACAAAGAACCAAAATGTTCAGAAAAATTCAGAAATCTTTAAACAGTTAAAAATTAACTTTTTGAGCCCTGTGGATTTCTGAAACCGAACCCTGAAACTGGAAATAATTTAAATTGTAAAAAAACAGGTACTCAAAGATAAGATGCATATAAAGGTTTTTAGGTCCATAAAACACTCTATGAGGATTTTCCATGATACCATCATGGAAATAGCCATTTAAACAAAGTTGAAGGTTTCTTTAAGATTCCTTAAGGCCTCTGATGCGCTAATACACTGAGTAAATCTCTGCTGATGAAGTGTGTGAAGGTCGTAGACTCAGATGCTGTGTCACTTAATATTGTGTGACTTTGGACAAGTTGATTAACCTCTCTGAGCCACAGTTTTGCACATGTAAAACCTCCTCATGCGTGTGTGGGGTTTTAAGGAGGGATATAAAGCACTAGCGGTGGCACTCAACAGATGCTCAGAGGTGTAAATTATAGTGTGTGGAGCTCCAGACCATTCTCAGTATGGCCATAGAGGTGTTAATGGCCAGAATCCCTTCCGTCTGGTCAGGGTCCAGGCTACACTGATTATTAAAACAAGTAAATGTCACTCCACGTTGCAGTTATACAGAAGAGGAGCTACAGCATGCAGTGATTTACTGCCTTTTGCAGTCACATAGCTATTTTTGCTGAGTTTTTTAGAACTAGCACTCTAAAGAAGGGGTTGGTGACAACCTGCCTCATATGAATATAAGATATTATAATTTGTTCCTAAGGTAGGGTTGCCTGATTCAGCTCAGTAAAATATGAATCTCAGATAAACAACATATTTTTAGTATAAATAAGCATGGGCCATAATTACGTTAAAAAGTTATTCACTGTTTATCTTCAATTCTAATTTGACTGAGTGTCCTATATTTTATCTGGCAACCCTACCCTAAGAGAAAACTTCATGTTCATTTAAAATACCTACCAGGAAGATATGGAGGTAGAGAAAGGGTGGGGGGCTTTTGGACAAGGCAAAATGATGCCCAAAATATAATTTCCACAGTATCCCCTTCTGCATTCTGTTATTGCAACATTTTAGCTGTTACCTTCTTAAGTTATGAGTCACATAAGTGGTGGAGGCTGAATCGTTTAATTTCCTATATGGTGCTTGGTTTATTGTTTAACTGATTTAAACTCAACCATTGCTTTTCTGACTTTTAAGAAAAACACGTACTTCCAGAAAATTTTTAAAAGGCAGACATAGAAGGAAAAAGAATTCATTCTAAGGCTAATATCAAAAAATAGCAATATTAATATTTGTAAAATCTATCAGTCATATGAGAATTAGTTTTTCTACAGCATGATTTTAATGGATATATAGTATCTATTAGCCAGATCTCACGGTTGTTTCCAATTTTGCTCTACTGAAAATGGTGGGATAAACATGCTTAAAGATAAATCTTTGTATAAGTCTCAAACTCACTATTTCAAGTTCTTAATTCAAGTACACCATTGAGTGTAGATATTTCTACCTGCTATGGACTGACTGTCTCTCCAAAATTCACATACTGAAGCCCTAAAGTGATGGCATTGGGAGATGGGGACTTTGGGAGGTAATGACGCATGCTGGGATTAGTGTTCTTACAAGAAGAGGAAGAGAACTGGTCCTTTCTCTGTCCACCCTGTGGGGATGCAAGAAGACAGGCCTCTGCAGACCAGGAATACGGCTCTCACCGGACACCGGATCAGCCAGTGCCTTGATCTTGAACTTTGCAGCCTCAAAAACATGAAAAATGCATGTTTGCTGTTTCAGCTATACCCAGTCTATAGTAAATTGTTCTGAGAGCCCAAGCTAAGACACTACCCCAGGACAGATTTTCTTTGGAGCTTTAGTAACTTCAAAACTGCATGATCAATAGATAGAAAATCTGAATAGAAAATCACGATAGAATAAATAATTAATGTAAAGATCTAGTCCCTTACCCCACCCACCCCAAGGTACCAAGCCCCAGGTGGGTTGCTTTTTTTTTTTTTTTACCAGTTCTCCTAAACTCCCAAGAACTGATAATAACTCCAGCACCTTCAATCTGTATCTGAGTTTATAAAATGAAACTTCCCAATTCATTTCCCCAAGTCAATAAACCCCGATACCACTGGTACAACACGAATTTAAAATAATCTCAAATGTGAATGCACAAGAGCCCTAAATAACATTTAAAAATCAAATTTAACCATGTGGTCAAAGGATAAAATAAGAACCAATACAGTTTCCTTTAAAAATAAATTGACTCCAACCAGGAACTAGATTTATCACTCTGAGGAGCTCACAACTCAAAAAAGATTAAAAAGACGGATGATATGTTTCTCTTGATAAAGCAGGAAAATCATCTGATAAAATTCAAAATTCAGTCCTAATAATAATCCTTAGTGAGGAATTCAAGAAAACTTGTTTTATAAAATAAAGTGTGACCAGTGGAAGCCTTTGACCAGCGCTGTATTGGCATTGTCCAATAGGGCAGCTACGAGCCATCCATGGCTATTTAATTTCAAATTAAATTTAAATTTAAATTAAATAAGTAAAATGAAAATGTACGTTCTTCATTCATTCTAGCAACATCCTAAGTGCTCTAACAGCTACCGTATGTGGCTAATAACTTCCACACCAGACAGGGCAGATACGAAGCATTTCTATCCACACGCTGGGTTTTATTTGATGATGGTGCCATAGACGGCCCGGAGCAGATCCCAGCTGCATATATATATATATATATGAAGTTGTAAAAATGTAATAAGAGTTAACTTTTCTGAATTCTCCTAAAGAACCTGGCCCTCTTTTAAGTGTTTTTATATATATTAGCATATTTAATCCTCATATGGGAAAATATATTAATTTTTACTATTTTCTCCACTTTAGAGCCATGAAATCAGTGGGGCAGGAAAGAAGTTAAATAAATCAAAGCTTTCACAATTTCAAGGTGGCAGATCTGGGTGCCACTCCAGAACTCTGACTCTAGGAGCACATAGTGAATCTCCCTAGACTTCTTGTGTGAGAGGTGGTAATTCAACTGAATCAGGGAAAGGATAAAATACTCCACTGAGTTATGTTTTGGCAAGTAGCTCTCCACTGGGGAAATTAACTTAAATGTGTAATTTATATTATTTAAAAAACATAGCCATAAATATATAAAGTGGGTAGAAAATACAACTGCAAAACACGGAAGCCATAAAGGCTCAAGGAGAAAGCACAGCACTTCTACATTCCTGGGGACAGTCCAGGGAGGAAGCAGTTCCTAAGGAAAGAAAAAACTCAGGAAATTTAAATAAAAAGATTGATAAGTTTAAGTAGATAAAACTTCAAAGCTGCTGTGTGATGAAAGAAAAGTACAATCAAGGTTAAAAGACAGCAATGAGCGGTGCAAAATACTTGAAACAAAAATAAAGGGTTAAGGCTTTAAAGGAGGTTTAAATCTGTTAGAAAAAAGACAAACACCCTTGTCAAAAAAACCAACCAAGAATATGGGCACACATCTCTCTGCAGAAGACATACAAAGGACCCATAAAAATATGAAAAGATGTTCACATTCCCTGATAGCGAAATGCAGAATGAACCAAGAAATGCAAGAATGAACAATTTACCCATTAGATTGGGCAATTCTCAAAGGGCAATGGTACATGGTAGACAGTGTTACAGCGAGGGGGCGTGGGACGCCTCATAGACTGCTGGCAGTTGTGTAAACTGGTGCATACTCTAGGGGGTAATGGCCGTCACATTGTAAAATGAGGGTACTGTTCCAGCAGTTCCACTTTAGGGGTTCTGACACAAGTCACAAAGATCTAGGCACAAGGTATATTCTTTGCACGGCAACACTGCTTATAAAATGGGGAAACTGTAAACAACCTGAATACCTATCAATCAGGAAATGAGTATATAAACTGTGCCTCATCCGCGTTACTACATAAGGTGTGTTCCTGGAAAAGAATGCAATGCATGTACTTGACATTTGGAAGTATCTCTAAGCTATATTGTTTGTGTGAAAAGTCAAAAGAAACAAGCCTCTGCCCCCAGCCTTCCAATTTATCTATGCTTATAACTTGGCAACAAAACAGGCCTGAAGAACACACACCAAAATGCCAAGATTATCTCTGAGGAACGTGATTTGGAAGAGGGTCATGGCCGGGAGGGTGGGCACTTAGGTTCTCATTTCATTCATTATACTTGGGTATTATTTTTGTGTTTTATAAATAGGGCATCTTAGTATTGTGATCTGCCAAGTAAAAAAAAGATAGAAAAAAAACCCCACAATGAATATACTTAATAAAGGTGCCTAATATGTACCATCTTTCCTCATTCAAATCCTCTTCCTCTCTTTGGGCAGATAGTCTATGAACAAAGAGGAAAGAAAGACCATCACAGGAATGATTTGCCCTGGGTGGCTACTAAACATGGATATGAAGCTTAATTCAACAGGGAATGGTGACTGTGAGACCCTCTTTATGCAAACAGGGTCTCTTCACCATTCTTACCAAATCTTAGGAGTAGCTGCTAATTCAGTGGCTACCTGAGGTGGTCTGTGGATTTGGAAGAAGAAAATTCAGTTGGTGTGTGCTTTTAAACCACTGTGGCTTTTTAGTGATGAAGTTCAGTTTTTCTTATCTTAAAAGTCTCAGAGCTCACTGTAGTGGGGACTTAATCCCAGATTCCAAAGATTTGGAAGGCAGAGGGCCAGGGGAAAAGATGCTTTACATCAGCAGTTCTCAAAGTGGGGTACAGGGGTTCCTTGGGGATCCTTTCTGGGGGGTCTGTGAGGTCAATACTATTTTCATAAAAATATTTAAAATGTTACTTACCTATTCCATTCTCATTCTTTAACAAATGTACAGTGGGATTTTCCAGGGGCTGTGTGACATGTGATGATGTCATTGTTCTGGTGACTAATGGAAATGTATACTTGGTATTCTTCAGTTTTAAACCTTTCTAAGCTTTGATTTCTAACATGAAAAAAAAATGATAAATATAACCCATACTAAAAAAAAACAACACACAACTCTTTGGGGTCAAAATGTAAAGGAGTTCTAAGACCAAAAAGTTTAAGTATTCCAGTTTTATACATCCTTAGGCTATATTCTGGCTCTACTTGTAATTCCTTTAGCATCTAATCCTTAAGAAATACTTCCTAATCATTTGCATTCATCATAATGAATAAGAGCCAAATAAAAAGTTTATTTACTGAAGAAAAATCTGAAGAACCAAAACATCATAAACTCTAATGGAGAAGCTTCACTCCCTCGAGAAACAGGCCTACCCAAGTCCACTTCCCACCCCAGGTAACAGACCAAAGACCCAGAACATGAAGGAGGCTTTCTCGCCTGACCGCCATATGCTTCTTCATGCCTACGAAACTTATCAAACTTATACCAAACCTCTTCCCTTTCCCTTGACACCAAAAGAGAAAGAAATGCACATGGCGATCTCTAAGTAGGAGAGGTTTTGCTCATTTAATAAAAGCAAATACATTTTACTTCTCAAAATAACCTCCTTTCAGTAGAAAAATGAAACTATACACTTTAAAGAGGTGAATTTTATGGAATGGGAATGACATCAATAAAACTGCCAAAACTCAGTGAAATGAACTTTTCTTCACCCTTTTATTTACTTATCCATCTTTTAAGTTTAATGTTAGCATTTCTGTTTTATAACAAGAAATATCATAGTTGTGATGATTTATGGAACACATACTTTATGATTGACAGTCATGGTTAAAATAGTCTATGTAAAGGAACTCATTTACTGCAAAAGTCTTAAGTCTTAAGACATGGAAATCTTAAGATATAGAAATCATATTTAAAATAAAAGTATCCTGTTATTTCAGATGAGGAAACTGAAGAGTAGAGAAGTTAAGTAATTCCCTGAAATTATGTCACTAGTAAATGACAGAGATAGGAGTCAAACCCAGACCTTTATTGCAAAGCCCATGATCTTAGCCTATGTGTTTATTTTGTACCATTTTATAGGATAAAGTATGCTTTGCTTCTTGTTATGGAGAATCCAGATGATATCAAAGGTATTTATAAGAGAACAAAAATTATCAAAAATACTACTTTGTAAAGATCTTTATTCATTTTGAGGGGCATTTATATTTCTCCAAGTGTTTATAGTAAATTCAATTTTCCTCCAATTAAGAGTGCATATATTTTCACTTAACCCTGTATCTCGTAGCTCTCATGCCCTTGCCATTCTGTTTTCTTACACAGTTAGGCTGTTTCTAGTTTTTCTCCATTACAAATGCTACTGCAATGAGCACCTCTAAACACAACCTTTTACTGTACCTCTGATTCTATTACTTAGGCCAGATCATTTTATGGAATAACTATTTTCACAGTCAAACAGTTCAAAAAAATGTAAACCACTTTACACTCGCACTAGCAATGTTTGGGAGCTCCTAATTCCTTACAATCTGCATTGCACTGAACAGTTTTATTCCATCTGCCAATAGGACAGGTGAAAAAGGATTTCTTAATTGTCTCATCTCTTTCTAATGTAGTTAAGAAATCAAATCGAATAGGATCATTTAAGAATTATTCAATGAGCACATGAAGGCATTAGGCAGACCTGGGAGTGCCTTTCCTCATGCATTTACCATTGTGTGAAAAATCATGTCTCATTTCCTAAACCATCTCTATGTCTTTCTATTAAGTCAACTCCAGTCCCTTAACACAGGAGGATGGTCTTATGTGAATCAATGTGATCTTCTTTCCCACAAAGGGAATGACAAAGTCTGCCATTTAACATGGTATAATTCAGTAGGCGGCTTTAGAAGGAAGATGGTGAGTAAAAAATTATTATTCTAATAGGCTAGAAAAACGAGTTTCTCACCACTGAGATCCTATTCACCATGAATGATTGGCCTATAAACCAGCCCCCACGGTGCTGAGTCAGTCAGATATTTTTAACTTGGGCTTCTTTTTCAAACCAATTGCATTTCAAAAATCTGTTATTAGACAGAAATAGCAAACTGGCACTACAGGAAGGCTCCCCATATGTTGCTAGGATGTTTCCATAGTTTTGCTAGATGCAGTCACATTTCATTCATAAAGTGTAGCTACAATTGCAGAAGGAAATAGACTATTCCCGGCAAGAAGAGAAGAGTGGCTTCTGACTGGAGCAGGGATGTTTGGCAGGGTAGAGTGGGACTCCGCTTTGCAACAACTAAAGTAACCAAATTATCAGAAGAATAAACAAAAAGAAGCATCAAGCAGTGGCACGCGAATGTCTTCCAAAATCTGGAGGTATGTGTTTTGCAGCTTCTGTCAATGATCATCGTATGGCACTTTTGTTGCAAAACACTGGAAAGCAATAAGTTCTAAGGAAAACATTGAAAATTACTTGTAATATCACATCCCAGAGAAAATCATGTGTTAGTGGCTCAAACCTTTCTGTTTGAAAGGTTTTCTTACATCATCAGAAATCTCTCGTCAAATTACATTTCTGTTTGCTACCTGGTAGTTGCATATAGTCAGAGAAACACTGAAATGGGCATTGGGCTCTTATGCATAGTTACTAGGTGTGGTTCTTTACACCTTTGTGCTCTTTCTAACCTTCTCTGCAAGTCCACTCCATTAAGATTTATTAAATTATGTGTATCAGCCACTTTTGATTATGTAGGTAATAGAGAATCGATGGAAGAATATTTATAAAAGATTTTCAATTGCACCAGAGATACCATTCTTATTAACAATTTAATGTATTTCTTTCCAGTGTATTTCTAGGCATCCAAGCTATTAATAAAGATATATTTGTTTGCATAACAATATATCATGTGTACTTTCTTAAATGATAGTTTGTGCTACAAAACAGTGCTTACGGATTGCATAATATTTCATTTATTTGTGCAACACCAATTATTTCATTCTTTCATTTTTGTTTCTATTTGTTTTCCATAATAAAACCATGCTTTGGTGATTATCCTCATAGATGTAATTTTGAATACATTTCTGATTAAGAAAGCCATTTAGAAAAAGAAAAGTATGCTGGCTGGTATGAAATATTTCAATTTCCAAATGAGGGATTTTCACATGATGTGCAAAATTTTCAGGAGATAGAACATATGAGAAAGAATATATTCAAAATGATTAATATTTCCACTCTAACTGTAATTTATATGAAGGGGGTTTAAGTTTAATTATTTATTCCTAAAATTCATTGAGGGTGCAGCTAACATTTTGAGATCCTTTAACATCTCAGGCATTGTTAGGTATTTTCATATTATTTCTTATTTGGTTCTCATTTATTACATAACTTATTATCTAGACATGATTATCCCTGGTCCATTTAACATCCAAAGTAATTTGTTTTTGTGGCAATCAGAACTAAAAGCCACTCTGGTTGGTATATGGCTGACATGAGCTTTGTGTACCTGTGGCTGACATGAGAAAATCATGTTTTAGTGGCTCAACTTCCTGCACCTGTGGCTGACATGGGCTTTCTCTATGATAATACATGTAATCTGCACCTGTCACACAAGTAGCTCTATTTTGTTTTTCATTGACCCACAGACTAAGCAAAATGATGTATTCATGTAAAACCATCCTGTTAATGATGCAATAATTAGAGCAATCTAGTTAAAATGTAAGTCTGATCATGCCACTCATTTGCACAAAAATCTTTAACGGGCCTGCTATTTTGTACCAAGAGTGAAGTCAACACAAACACAGGCCAACCTAATCCATGCCACCCTCCTTGCCTTTGGGACCTCATTGCCACCTGCTCGGTGGGCTCAGCCATACCAACTGCTTGCTCTTCCTCAAACATGTCACATCCATTCCTGCCTCAGCACTTGCTGTTGCTCCCAACAGCATGGCCTTCTTCCATATGTCTATATTAATTACTCACTTAACTCCTTCCAATCATTACTAAAAATACTGTACCCTACATGACCTGATCACCCAGTTTAAAATCTCAGCACTCCTTATACCCTGAGATACCCATTCCCCCTCGCCTTCTCTATTTTCTCTGTGGCCACACCACAAAATGCTCAGTGGGTATTACTGGATGCGTGCCTGTCATCATCTCTTCCTACTCCTTGCTTCTTATGAGGATTCAGGTATCCAAATGTAGTTCCATGACAACAGAGATGATTGTCTCATGCCCTGCTGTATTCCTGGCTCATAGAAACATGCTTGGCCCATAGTAGGCACACAATAAATATGTGCTGAATGAATGAATGAAACAGGAAACAAGTAAAATAAATACTGAAATAGTATGAATGTTATTGAAATTTACCCCTAAAAACCTCAATACTCCCTATATCCCTTTCATTCCTCCTTTCTTTCTCTCTTTTTCTGTTTGCCTGTTGTATTGTCTCACACCTCCCCTCCCCTCCACCTAGTTCTTTAAAAATAACAGGCTTGCTCATAGTTTCCCAAGAGTACCAACACCGGTGACACCAGGGTTGTACTCAGGACCACAAAGCCTGTGAGAGAAGCCAAATGCTACTATTTGATATACTGAACCACACTGTTCCTTGTACCTCAAGAGTCACATAGGGTTTTAAAAAGATCAACTGTCTCAGTGGCCTTCATAGAACAGTTTGAGTTTTCTAAGAAAAACAAATTTAAAATCACCTTGATAAAAAGGACCAAAGAATCCAATTAAAAAATGGTTAGGGGACCCTGAATAGACACTTTTCCAGGGAAGACATACAGAAAGTCAACAAGTACATGAAAAGGTGCTTAGCATCACCAGTCAAGGAAATGCAAACCAAAACCACAATGAGATCTCACCTCAGACCTTGTTAGAATGACCAGCATCAGAAAGGTAAGAAATAACAAGTGTTGACAAGGATGTGGAGAGAAGGGAAGCCTTGTGCACTGTTGGTGGGAATGTGAATTGGTAGAACCACTATGGAAGGCAGTGTGGCACTTCCCCCAAAATTAAAAATAAAACCACCATCCGATCCAGCAATTTTACTTCTGGGTATTTATCTGAAGAAAGCTTGTAAAGGTATATTTGCTCCTTTGTTCACTGTAAGATCATTACATTAAGACCACGGAAGGAATGAAAGTAGCCATCAATGGATGAATGGATAAAGGAAATGTGGTGCACACTGTGGATAAAATGAGGCCAGGATTCTCACTGGGCCCTGGTTGCCTAGCTCACTACACATGTGTGGGCAATGCATCGTTATTGACTCTATATAGAGAGCCCTGCCCAGTGCTCTGGGTGATGCGGTGGCACAGCTGCAAGGCTGCAGGAGAGCAGAGCAGAGGCTGCAGTGGTGGCAGCACCGAGGACAGAGACTGGGATGGCTGTGTGGGCAGAGGGGCCCAGAGTCGGACACTGGCACTGCATGCAGACTCACTTTGAGTGAATGGGATTTTAGTGATTGACCTGCCACCGTGGAAATAAAGTTGGATATAACCCTTTCACCCCAAGAATATTCTACTGTCATTTCTTTGGTCACACTAAGTCCATAGTGAACTTGCCTGGGGCTGAAACCCACTGGCAAGACAACACACACAGTGGAATTATCAGCCAAAAGAAAGGAAGGAAATCTTGTTGTTTGTGACAGCATGGATGGACCTAGAGGGTATTGTGCTCAGTGAAGTAAGTCAGGGAAATAAAAAGATATATATATGACCTTCCTTAAATTAAGACAAAACAGAGTAGATAAAAACATTTTCTAAAGGAAGTTTAGAAATAAAAACATTTTCTAAAAAGCAAAAAACAAAACAACAAGCTCATAGAACAGATTGGTAAGTGTCAGAAGCAGGGGTTGAGGGGAAGGCAAATGCGTGATGCAGGTGAAAAGGAACAAACTTCCATAGACGTAAGTTCTGGGGTTGTAATGTGCCACATGGTGACTATAGTTAATACTACTGTACTGCATGATTGAAAGTTGCTAACTGAGTAGATCTTGGAAGTTTGCATAAGAAGAAAAAAATCTTGTAACTATTCATGATTCATTTCACAATGTATATAAGTGTAGAATCGTTATGTTGTACACCTGAAACTGATACAATGTTATATGTCAAATATACCTGGATTAAAAATAAAACAAAAGCAAAAGGCACCTCTCAAAGGGCCCTCAACCATTCTTTTTATTACAAAGTGGAAAGACGGACAAAGGTCCTTCTACCCTGGTGTTCCATATTATAAATGAAAAGCAAATAAAATTATCTGAGAGGGGCTTTCTCCTTTGCTTTCATTCTAGCTGATGGCCTTTTTCTCATGTAGACCACAGCCATGAGAATTTAATACTCAACAAGCAAATATGAAGCAAATAAAGCCTCTTTCAAATGTGAGGCTTTCCTATAAGAAATAAGACTGAAAATTTCCTATAAATATTTCTCATTAAATAAACAGAACTTTCAAAAAAACTGAAGCAATCGGACTTCTTACTGTGTCATCCAAGTTGACTTACTCAAGTCCCATCAACTGATACCATACGGTTCTGTTGGAACTAAGTGGATGAAAAATATACCAATGATGTACATTAAGTAGTTGAACTTGATAAATTCAGATATCATCAGTTTCTATGTTCTCTTTAAATTAGGAGAATTTGGAATTCCCACCTCTACTGTATATAGTCATTGTTATTATAGTCATTGACTTATTAAGTCATTGTTATTCACAGGACTCAGATTTTAGGGGCTAACAGGGACACTCAGAAGCACTAACTCTGATAAAAGAACCTGAAAACATAATGGACCATTTCATGTGAAAGTAAATTCCTCTTCATTGAAGAGATCCAACGCAAGATTGTAAAATCACCCACTAATGATGTGATTTTGGCATCTGGGAGAAGCCTAGAATAAACAATTGCCAAGTTCTTTTGACTCAGATTCCAGCAAATTGTATAGGAAAAGTAACTGCTGTAAACAGCATTGCATTTTTCATTTAAAAAGAGGAATTTTTTTCTTTTTAGGGTTAAAAATATAGAACTCAAGAGCTGTTGGGGGATAATTACAACTCAGGCTGGACGGTGGCTGCATATGATGCATTGACCACACACTGCTAATTACTCCCCCTCCTGGAATACCACTAAAATGGCAATAAAAAATTTAAATGATTATAAACCCACAAGGACCAAGTTAACAAAAGGAAGCTTACACGTAGATAAAAATTTTAACTTTCTCATGGAAAAAAAAGTAAAAGGCATCTTAGTGGCAGCTGACCAATTAAAATGGAGGAAGCCTTAACGTGGATGTCAGCAGACAGGTAATATGGATAAGGTCCTAGCAAGGTTGCCTGAAAAATATCCAGGAAAGGCACAGAACTCAAAGGCAGCAGTTTTCCCAGAAGGAATAGAATAAGTTATGTGAAGAAAACAAGAGAATTAGTTGAAAGCTAGTTCCTGCCTGTTATTGCACAGCCAGGTGACCTTTCCCTAACAGGCTGGGAACTTGTACCTCCGAGGGAATTGAGTCAGCGAGGTGTCACGCTTCCCAAAACAGGTGTAGCAAGTGCAAAGGGTGTCAGGGAGCGTTAGGTGGACTGCAAGCAGGGGATTAGGAAGACTGCCTGCTGAGAGGGAGACTGCCAGCTCCCTGGCTCTAGAATGTCTGAAACCAGATTTCCAATTCTCAGGTAGGAAACTGGAAAATTGGCCACAGAGAAATACAGCAGATACTGCAGTAGGGCAGGGATATGGAACAAGCATCATGATGAACTTTTCCAGCCTCTGATGAAAAATGCTGAAATAGACAGTATCATAAGAACAGGAAACACTCCACTTGAAGGCTAAGATTTCATTTTAAAAACCTGGGAGTTAGGAAGTGAGGTTCCTAACATATTCTTTGGTAATCAAACAATGAGCCACCCTATCTTAAGGCAGGGCAAGCAGTCCTAACTGGTATGTTCCCAGTGCTTGAGGGGAACTACTACATTTGAGAGAAACCGGATCAATAAATTCCTTGTGTTAAGTTTATCTTACAGAACTATCTAGAGGACTGATTGTGGGTAGTGACATAGTGTCTCCCACAAGAAAGAAACATCATGAGACCACAAATCAAGCCTGCACCCAGCAGTCCCCACTCACACCCTGTGCCCCATTCTTAAAAGCCTTAAAAGACAGAACCCTAAGCCCTTGAGAGCACCTCCTCTCTGAGGTTGCCCGCACTCCTCTTTCTTCAAGTGTGTACTTTTTGCCATAAATAAAAATTCTCACTGCTCAACGTACTGTGTTTTGTCTCTCAGCTCTTCCAGCGGTAAGTATCTTTGTTACTTCATTATTTCATTCTATTTTCTAGACTTTAGCACAAGTGTTCACTCTTTCTGTCCTACTCCAGCTTCCTTGCTCTCTGCTGCCTGCAAGGCAGAAGCCATTCCCTGCTACTAGTGCTTTACTGAATTCCTTCCTTACCCACACTCGTCTGACCCACTTGAGAATTCTCTCTCATTCAGAGTCAAGAACCCTCCTCCAGCCAGGTTGAGGTTTCACCTGGAGCACAGGGAGAGACCTCCCCATATGCAGCTGCATGGCAATAATAGTAACATTGGGATGCCTCTTGTAGAAATGGTAGCCTTCTGCCTGATCTTGTGATTAAACCCCATTCACTGACAAGCCCTGTTCACATGCACAGAGGTTCCAATATTCTTAAATGTAAATGGACTGCTGAGATCACCTGTGAATGAGGAAAGGCTTCAGCATGAAAGGAAGAGACACATAAAATTAGGAGAAAAAGCAAATCAAAGTAAATTAAGACAATATAAAGAGTAGAAAAACATTTTTAAAAATCCTCAGAGTTAGAGAAGTATTGCCGCTTAAATGAGAACAGTGTTGTTTATGAAATGAATAGTCACAGCATGTCAACTAAAAACACTCTTGGAATAAAATAGGATACCTATAATAAGAATACCAGGAGAAGTAATGAAAAATAAAATTGAGACAAGTTCTAAGAAGTTAATCCCTAAATATGATTTAGAAAAATAGGAGAGAAAAGATCAGTCCAAAAGATCCAATGTCAAACTCATAACAATCCTAAAAAGTGACATATATTAGAGAAAAAAATGAAGTGAAGGAAAATATTGAAGAAATAAGACAAGAAGAATGCCCTAGTGGGTCTACTACATGCCTAAAACAGTAAGAGGATAAAGAAATATCATTGTTAAATTTCATAACATTTGGCATAAAAGAACATCCAAAAGTTTTCAGAGAGAAGTTAAATACAAAGAATTAGGGATAAGAATGTCATCAGAATTCTCAAAAACAACAGGGTAAATAAAAGGACAGTAGAGCAAAGTTTTCAAAATTCTAAAAGGAAATGGCTTTCAATTTCTATTGTACATTCTGTACAAATATCAATCAAGTATAAAGATATAATAAAGACATTTTCGGATAAGCAGCTCTAAAAGTTTATTTCCAAAGTATGCTTATTGGGAAGCTACTGGAGAATGTGTTAAACAAGAGAATAACATAAGGGAAGATAAAAGATCTGAAAAACAAGAGAATTACAAAGTGAAGTCCCAGGATGATGAATGAAGAAAATAACTAGGCCACAGCTTGGTAGAAAGCTTAGAAAACATCTAGGTGAAATTAAAGCAACAGTTGTAGATCTCCTACAGAGTTGACAGCAAGAGCCATTGCCGTGAAAAACAAAATGATATCAATATAGGTTACCTTATGCATAGGCATAGGATGAATGAATTGGAATAGGAAAATGCCAATAGGTATATAGAAAACCAGACAAATGACAATCTAAGACAATCATTAACTCCAGAAAAAAAAGGATTATTCAAAGAAAGAGGCAAACATTTTTGTAGGTATTACAATGTGCATAATAAACATAAGTTGCAGCATAATGTTGAAAGGTTGGAGGGAGGGGAAGCTGGATTCTTAGAGGAATTAAATAAGATTGTATATAGAAACTTCCAGAACGATGGTCAATAAATGACCATCCTCTTCTTTGTTTTTCAGTTTGTAATATCTTTTTAGGAAAGAAACATGGTTTAAAGGAAAGAACACAGGCTTTCCCCCCCCTTTTCAGAGGGAAAGAATAAAAGTTCTGTCATGAACACAGTTCAAGTTGCTTAGCTAATTAGAGCACTGGTTTCCTTGCCAGTCAAATGGATATAATACTGACCTCAGAAAATTTGTGCATAAATGAAATGACACATAAAAGCAGAAAATAGATGTACAGTAAATGTTTCTTCTCATTCCTTCTTTCAACTTTACCTAAATTTCTAGATGCTGGAGAAATATCCATTACGAAAACATACATTTTCAGGCAATTGCAGTGTTGAATAACACCCCAAGGGTAGTTAAATTATCTTGATTAGAAAACAGTGCCCTTTACCAAGAACAGGATGATCAAGCAATGGTGTTGCCAAAGAGCATAAAATATGAGCATTGTTCAACCTGCCAAAACACTGCCCAAATCCTCGTGTAATATTTGGCCCAGGAATATTCATTTATTCTCAGGAGAATCCTGGATGGTGTGTGTGCATGTGTGTGCGCACGCGTGCATGTGCACACATGTACACACTTAGTAATTTTGAAGTACACGGGAAGTTTTCTAGGATGTGGCAAGGTGAGGATCTTTTCCTGGGACACGGCCAAGCAACAAGACCAGCATTTTGCAACCTTATGCACAAAATGTCAGAGGGTTCTGCAAGTTTAAAAATGCAGAGGAGGGGAGGAATTGAGGGAAACAGACATATGATTTAATTTCAGAAACATGAAATACTAAGGAATGATGTCTTCTAAGACTTGATTCTGGGCCAGGACCCATTTTTCAATTTGTTTAGCTGAAATGACTGGCCCACATTTAGACAATAAGCCAACAATATATGTATGCCAGATGTTTATGGTTGTGTGACTTTCGGCAAATCATTTAAAATCAGACACTTCTGAAAGGCCCAACCTGGAAGGCACCTTAAAGATGTTCTGATCCAAGCTCTCACTTGCTGAATAAAGAAAGTGAGGCTTAGGTAAAAAACCATACCCAGGGCAAAGAGCTGAACAAATTCTCAGGCACAACATGTCCATGCTAGCTCCAGGGGTATGCAGGAAACATGATTCATTCAGGTACTGAGTCACCCTTTAATGGAGACGATACAAAGCCTAGGAAGCCTCCCAGGGGTGAAGATAAAGACAGGAGGCTGAGAGCAGCTCCCTTGTCCATGTGTGAGCATGGGCGTTTGCAGAAGGCTGTGATGCTTTACTTCCCTCACAGTAAGAATGTTCTGATAACACACGTGGTAGAAAAACAGCTTAAGAAATAGAATCTAGAGATCTCATTCCAAAAAACTCAGGGGAGCAAGCATATGGACAAAGATGAAATAGAATAATATGCTAGAGCATAAGAGGAAGACTACAAATAGACCTTTGGTTCACAGACCTTGAATCTATTTATTGAGACACACTGTTGAACATCCTTGGCTTCATTAAGATGCCCTTTGAAAAGCCTTCACTATGCAATGGGATGAAAAGTGAACATTTCTCTTGGAATTTTAAACCATTTTCTTGTTGGCATCAATCATTTAGAAACTACAACTTTAATGAAAACTGCCTCCTTCTCTGTTCCCAGGCCTCTCCATTGGGGGATTTCTGCTTTTGCTATATCCAGCTGACTCAGGGAATGGATTCAGTCTATGAACTGGGGGATCCATCTTTTTCATCCTACTTCATTTAGTCTTTCCCACTCACCATCAAATACTGTGAGTCTGATGTTCTAAGCACAGATGATGAAAGTTTTCTTTTATCAGAAAGCCTTGGGTATAGATGGAACATACCTCAACATAATAAAGGCCATATTTGACAAATCCACAGCTGACATGACACTCAGTACCAAAGAACTGAAAACATTTCCTCTAACATCAAGAACAAAGCAAGGATATCTGCACTCATTACTTGAATTCAACATAGTACTGGAAGTCTAGTCATGGCAATCAGACAAGATAAAGAGATTAAAGGCATCCAAATTGGTAAGGAAGAAGTAAAACTGTCACTATTTGCAGATGACATGATACTATGTATAGAAAACCCTAGAGACTCCACCAAGAAACTATTAGAACTAATAACTGGATTCAGCAAAGTTGCAGGATACAAAATTAATACACAAATCTGTTGTGTTCCTACATACTAAGAATGAACTAGCAGGCAGAGAAATCAGGAAAACAATTACATTTAGAGTTGCATACAAAAGAATAAAATACCTAGGAATAAACCTAACCAAGGAGGTGAGAGACCTGTACTCTGAAACTGTAAGACACTGATGAAAGAAATTGAAGAACACAAATAAATGGAAATCTATCCCATGCTCATGGATAGGAAGAATTAATATTGTCAGAATGGCCATCCTGCCATGAAGAATTTACAGATTCAGTGCAATCCCTTTCAAAATTCCAGTGGCATTTTTCAATGAACTAGAGCAAATAATCCTAAAATTCATATGGAACCACAAAAGACCATGATCAGGCAAAGCAATCCTGAGAAAGAAGAATAGAGCTGGAGGGATTATGCTCCCTAACTTCAAGCTCTACTACAAAGCTACAGTAATCAAAATAGCACCATTCTGGTACAAGAACAGACCCATAGATCAATGAAACAGAACAGAGAGCCCAGATATAAACCCATGCATATATGGTCAATTAACATACAATAAAGGAGCCATTAATATACAGTGGGGAAAAGACAATCTCTTCAATAATTGGTGTTAGAAAAACTGAACAGCTACATGCAAGAGAATGAACATGGAATACTGTCTAACTCCATATACAAAAGTAAACTTGAAATGGATTAAAGACCTAAATGTAAGACATGAAACCATAAAATTCTGAGAAGAAAACATAGGCAAAAATCTCTTGAACATAAGAGTGAGCAATTTTTTTCTGGACATGTCTTTCTAGCCAAGGGAAACAAAAGCAGAAATGAACAAGTGGACTACATCAAACTATAAAGCTTCTGTAAAACAAAGGGCACCATCTGCAGAACAAAAAGGCAACCTACACTATGGGAGTATATATTTGCAAATGATATACCTGATAAGGAGTTAACATCCAAAATATATAAAGAACTCATATGCCTCAACACCAAAAAAAAAAGGAATAACCTGATTGAAAAGTGGGCAGAGGACCTGAACAGACATTTTTCTAAAGAAGACTTACAGAGAGCCAACAGGCACATGAAAAGATCCTCCACATCGCTAATCATCAGGGGAATGCAATTCAAAACCACAATGAGACATCACCTCATATCCAGTGAGAATGGCCACCATACAAAAGACAAGAAATAACAAGTGTTGGTGAAGATATGGAGAAAAGGGCACCCTCCTACACTGTTGGTGGGACTGTAAATTGGTGCAGCTACTATGAAAAGCAGTATGGAAGTTCCTAAAAAAACTCAAAATAGAAGTACCATACAATCCAATAACTTCACTTCTAGGAATTTACCCCAAGAAAACAAAATCTGTGATTAAAAAAGATACGTTTATTACTATATTATTTACAATAGCCAAGATATGGAAGTAACCAAAGTGTCCCTCAATGGATGAATGGATAAAGAAGAAGTGGTGCATACATATAATGGAATATTATTCATCCATAAAAAAGAAAGAAATCCTGCTATTTTTGAAAACATGGGTGGTTCTTATACTAAGTGAAATAAGCCAGGCAGAGGAAGACAAATGCCACATCATGATTTCACTTACTTATAGAATCTAAACACAGAACAAAATAAAATGAACAAGATAGCAGGAGACTCATAGACACTGAGAAGTGACTGGCGATCACCACAGGGGAGGGGTTGATGTGGGTGGGAGAGATGGGCGAGATACAAAATTTCAGTCATAATACAAGTTGGTCACAGGGATGATAGAACAGCATGGAGAATAGAGTCAATGATTCTATAACAAAAAAGCCTGCCAAGATGAACATGGGGAGAGCCTGTGACACGCTTCCCCTCCACATCTACTCTCTCATCAGCCCACACCTTCATCCTCCCTCCCTGGCTGCTGCAGGCCTGGGGGTAACTCATGTCAGCAAGCCCATCTCATCCATCCTGGCTGTCCAGAGCCCAGCCAATGAAAGGCATGCAGTAGGCACCCCAAAATGCATTCAATGAGCTGAAAGGATGTATACAGATCCACTGCTTTCCAAAGCGTACGCGCAAACACACATGCATGTATATATATCCATTCTCTCTTCTATGGGACCTAAGAAACAGCAGACATGACTTTCTCTGCACATTTTTATATGGCAGTCACATATAATTCTTTCCTCAGTTGGCACTGCCAGGGAAGGCGACTTCCATATGATGGAATTGTTCTAGGCTCCCACTTCTTCACTGACAATATTAAGACCAAATCAACTACCATGCCTGCAATATCTTTCTTAAAGATATTGTACAATTCTCTAACTTGTCAAATGTATTCCATGTCTTTCCTAAGATTTATTTCAAGGTCATCAGGACAACCAGCCACGCCTGAGCATCATCAGTCAGATGACTGTGGTTTTCAAGGCTATTTGAACCCACACATAATGGCCTGATGCTGCTATGCTTTTTTATTCTTTCATTTCCTTTTAATAGGCTTTCTGAGTCCTGTGCTGTGCTGTGGCTTCTAATGTGAATTGGTAAACCAAACAAATCAATATTTTAGAATTACATCAGGTATAAACAGCCTTTGACTAAGAGCCAGAACTCAGGAGGTTTCCTGTTGACCGATTTTAACTGTTTAGCAGATTTGGTACCTACCTCTAGCTTCCATTCCACACAATCCCAGCACCCAGAGAAGTAACCACTCTAAGTCCACGGTGTTACTGAAAATGCTGTTGATAATAATAGCATTGATTATGAAATGTCTTCTACTATTTAGTAGTATTAGATAGTTTATACGTAGGTAAACCAATCCCCATTATTTCCTAGGTATGAGCTAAATTGACGGAGAAGTCAGTGACTTTATCAGAACACTAGGAAACCCTTGTTACTGAAATTAAAATTTGACTTTATGGGTGTAATTTTCTTTTGGAGAGCAACTTTCCTACTTGGAATAGTCCTCTATAGGAAATCTGTCTTTTTTTTCGGAGACATGTAGCAAATGGGCCCATCATAAGCAAAGTGGAGATTTAAAAAATATTTTCCAAATGATAATGTGCTTTTGGAGAGATGCTTTCCATTCACTTTAATTTTTACGGTTTTGGGGTAAATGTTGCATGTACCACCTGCAGGCATTGACTCCAAATATTAAACAAGGCAACGGGAAAGAAACCTCAGTGGGGCAGAGGTTTTGAATGCAATGGTGCGGGGGATCTCAGTCAGATCCTCACTCTTGTCCTAGCAAAGCGTATCAGCCTGGCTCTCCTGTGCTAGGACCTGGGGAATACCTGTATTGGCTCAGCCTGACAGTACACGGAAGGAAGGTGGGCTTGGATGGGACGTGAATGGATTCTGCCAACAGAATATTGGTGAGAGGTGGAGAATTACAATAGAGAATTCCACTCTTCCTATTGTTTTATGGGAAAATATTATATCTTCAAGTTTTCCAGAGAGGCAAAACAAAATGTAAACTCTCAAATGTGAACAGTCATTTCTGCATGTATCTTATCTGCTGTGCAGGTGAGGTGTGGAACTTTCTTCTAGGGTCATTACTTAATTTAGAGGACACCAAGACGGGGCGGGGTTACTGCTAAATTGGGAAAGCAGAGCCGCTGGGGACTTTACACAGGAAGCTTCATGACAGAGCCTACATGTTGAGAGATGAGAATTGCAGTCTCGGCAGTGAGGAGGAATGGCATGCTCTGGAGACCAAGTCACCGAGTGCGTTAGTTCGTTCAACAGGGCTGCCAGATCACAGCACCGCAGGCTGGTGGGCACACATCAGAAATGTATTGTCTCGCTGTCCTGATGCTAGAGGTCTGAGATGAAGGTGTCCACAGGGTTACGTTCCCTCTGAAGGTGCCAAGGGAGGACCGGTCCCAGGCCTCCCTCCTAGCCTCTGGGGTTCCTTACTTGTAGCAACATAACTCCAATTTTCACCTGGCATTCTCCCATGTGCATGCCTGTTTCTACAGCCATCTTTCACTTAATGAAGACACAGTCATATTGGATCAGGGCCCACCCAGACAACCTCATTTAAACTTGATCATCTTTGTGGAGTCCCTGTCTCCAGATAAGGCCACCAAATAAAGGCTACAGGGGTTAGGACCCCCATGCATCTTTTTCGGGAAACAATTCAACCCATAACACTGAGTCTTTCCGAAGCCAGTTTTCCAATTCCCAGACCAGAGGGTGTTCTACTCTGATGTGCTCTTTTGGATGTTTTCATGTTGTTTTTCTGAGTACAAGCCCCTGGTTGCAACCTACAGTCAAATGTAAATGATTTGGGGTTATTTCTTTAGCATCAGCACTCCATTAGTGGGCATAATTAAAAGTTGATTGCAGGAGGCATTAGTTTTCATTTCTAAAGGCCTACATTAAGATGGAAGAGCCATTTTCCTTAAAGGAATGGGGATAATCCATCACCTTGACACTGAGGGGAATTCCACACAAAAAAAGGTACAAGAAGAAAGGCACTTTATCAATGTGATTCATTATTATCATCAACAGGGTCAGTGTGGCCATGCTTGATTCATTTATTACTATTTTACACCCACCAATAGAGGATACCCCCAAGCCCGTGCTATTTCAAAAACGATGCATCATACAAGTAGGCCCAGCTTCCCAGGAATACGGCAAATAGCCATGGAAACCCTCGATGCTGATATTCATTCACTCACTATTCAGAAAATATTCATTCAAAATATGTATTTATTTATGTGCCAGGCACTGACCCAGGAGCCTAGGAAACATCAGGGTACAGAGAAAAAGCCTGACCCAATGAGTTCAGTTTCATGTCAAGTAAATTGTATAGTATGTTGAAAGATGGGAAAAATAGAGCAGGGTAAGGGGGACTAAATGACCCCAGGTGCGGGTGTGTGTGTGTGTGTGTGTGTGTGTGTGTGTAGGTGGCTGCAATCAGGGAGGGTCACTGACAAGAAACCATTTTCGGAAGGCCTGAAGGGAGAGAGGAGTGGGGCCCTGGGTTACAGGGGAAAGAGTGCACCCAGGAGAGACGAGGGCTAGTGCTAAGAGCCCGAAGCCGGGTCAGGCCTGCAGGGCTGTGGGAGCAGCAAGAAGGCCAGTGTGGATATCAGCCACCCTGATGGCTGAGGGTCGGATAGTGCTGTGCTCCTGTGCCACCTCTGAGCATGCTTGGCAACTTCAGCCTCAGGGAGCTCCTTTGATCCTCTCCTGCCTCCCAGTCTGGGCCCTCTGGACCTTCCTTGGCTCTCTTTCCTGGCTACTGACCAACAATGCTGAAATGGGCAGCAAAATGCAACACAAAGTGTAATGCTCTGTTACAGAGCACAAAATCCCTCTTCTGTCCTCCTTATCCCCATCACCTGCCCAGGTTAATATATGCAGTATTTATAAAAAACACAAGTGATGTCATTTTTAACCTGGTCCATCCAAACAGGTTGATCACATAACTGAACCCTAAGTTCTGCTCAGGAAGCCTAGCACATTGTTCCCTAATGGGAAAAAGGTTTAATACTGCATATGTCTATGATAATGTTCCTATGCAGCATTCTTAGCAACATGGAGAAGTATTTATTTCCATCTAAGAAACCCGTTGTGAGCAGACAATCTCCATGGCTTCTCACATCACCGCACATCTTGTGAACAGAAGATTTAATACCTTTGCTCCAGGCTATTGTTTCTAGAATGTTTATGTAATGAAAATCAATTGGAAGATACTGTGGCTCCTTCTGGAGCAAAGAGAAATTTGCTTCCTGTCCAGGATAATAAAGAGGAAAGGGATTATATCTTTCTCTGGATCAAAGCATCATCTGCCCATTGTAACATTTTGTAAATTCCATAAGCTCAGCTTTCCCCTCCCCCCTATGTACGCAGGCTCCCTTCCCTTTGCCCTGTGGGAATTGAGCTTTAGGAACTGGCACAACTCTGCGACTACTATTCCTGCAGGAACAAACCATCCCTCATCTCTGACCCAGGAGTCTTGTGTCTTCTGCCAGCACCCATGTGACATATTAACTTGTTAGGTTGCATGTAGGGCAAAAGCCACAGTTCTTACATCTACCAAAAAGGATTCTCAAGAGACCTGGGTGAATAAGTGTTTGTCCCCATAAAGACAGTGCAAGAGAAACACCATCTCCGTATCTAGTGTGTGGTCATGAGATTGTACAGAGCATGGTGGCTGGGCTGCTCTTCAGGGCCCTTAGTAATAATTAGGGTTGAGAGCCCTACAGAAGTGTTCAGTGCTCTCAGCTTTGCACAGCCAGATATTGTAAGGGTGAAACAAAAAAGATAAACCAGGACCTCACAGCTATTGCCTTCACTTGCTCAAGAAAAAGTCCCTAATTTGAATTACAGAAAGCAGTGAACCCAGAATGTCACTAAGATCAAGTGGACGTTATAATTTGGCCATAAAGGCTGTCAAGATTATCTTGAAGCCTGCTGGGGAGTTAGAAATATTTACTCCTTTATTATAAAGGGTCTTAGAAGAAATATCTGAAGAGAAGGATTTTTTCATTATATTTTTAATGGGGGAAAATACTAATTAATGGAGCAAAGAGAAAATACTATTTTATAGGGAAAAGAGAAAAAAATCTCTTTATAATAACAAATTTTAATAACTAGACTTATGCATATTTCCAGAGCTTTTTAAATGAGGGCACATCATGATACAGGCAATTAATGCCTTATTTTTTCTGAACAATGTTAACAAGTATCTATTCAAATAAATTAATGTATCCTTCTCAATGGATTTGCTTGGTCAGTTTTGAACAGGGAAGAGGAATAAAATAGACCAAGGCATTGTCTGAGATATATGCAAGGTAGTTTATGAGTCATTTAAATGTAATACTCATTTAATAAGACACAGGTGATGTCTCCCAAACTGCACAAAGGCCAAGGAACAGATATAAAATTCGAGTTTTTGAACAGCTCCAACATGACAAGCATGAACCCAGACCCTTTCCATTTGCTTCCTTCCTTCATCCTCCCAACACCCCTCCAGGGTAAGTATGACACCCGTTCTACAGATGAGGAAGGAAAGACTAAGGAGACTCACCAGCTGCACACTACTAGCCAGCACTTGGCTCTGACAGGCTCTCTGCACTACACCGATTTATACTTTACCGGTTGTATTAGTTTCCTATTGCTGCTGTAACAAATCGCCACAAATTGAGGGGCTTAAAAACCCAAATTTATTACCTGAAAGTCCTGCAGGATTGAAGTCCAACACAGTGTCCCTGAGCTAACAGCGAGGGATCAGTAGGGAGCATTCCTTTTGGGAGGCTCTAGAAGAGAATCCGCTTTGCTGACCTTCCCAGTCGCTGGAGGCCACCCACACCTCATGGCCTCAATGCCCCTCCCTCCACCTTCACTGCCAGTGACATCTCTCTGGCCATTCTTCCTCAGTCACCTCACTCTAACTCCCGTCTTCTGCCTCACTCTTCCATTTATAAGGACTTTTCAGATTATACCAGGCCCTCCTGGTTAAACCAGGGTGATCTTCCTCTCTGTTATTTAATTCCATTTGCTGCCTTCCTTCACCTTTACCATGTAACATTCTGGGGATCAGAATGTGGACATCGTTGGCAGGGTTACAGGGGATATTTACTTTGCCTACTACACCAGTAAATCAATCTAAGTGTCAAAACTCAAACTCCTACAGTAAAGGCATCAGAACGAGATGGAACTAATGTAATAACTTGTAGCTGAGAAGCTCTAATTGTTTATTGATTTTGCCTGAGATGCTGACCTTCATACAGTGATCATACATGTGCTTGGCATGTAATATCCTAAAACTTATGAATCCACTGCCCTGCAGTACGGAGTACACTGTCTTAAGAAATTTTAAAACAAGAATAAAACTGGCTGAAAAGCTGATCTGCTTTACACTGCCAACATGGGCTGACAATTCTAAGCCTTGTCAGTAATAAAATGCTCCTTTTCTCTTGGCTGGACTGCTTCTGAACCACCCGCCCCCAGCCTCATATGCTCCTGTTACCTAGCAAAACCATCCCTTTCTTTCCTGATGATAAACCACTTCAGCAGTGACTCTGGCCTAAGAGCAGCTGCACACACAATGTCAAAACAGGATGAATGTCCCACAAATTCAGACATGTCTCATTGTGCAGGAAGCAAACCTCAAGTGAGACTCATGGATCAGCAGCCTAGGGTGATGTCCTGATTCCAAGGGTCATTCTGTGTCATTTGTACTTGAGTTTGAGGTCTTAATGAGTCTCTTGTTAGGAAAACATAAGTTAACAAAGTTAAAACTATTTGCTCTTTGATTTAGGTAAGTAATTCAAGATCAAATGTCACAAGGAAAGGACTCTCCCAAGGTCACTGGCAATGCTGAACGCATCATGTAGCCTGACCTCAAAGGACTGTGTTATGGAAACTGCAAACAGCGTTGGTAGACAGGCAAACACCAGTCCATTAATGCACCCACCTTTAACCCCCCATAAGTATTTATGAAAGCTACATTAAAATGTTAAAAGCATGATGGTTTTCATAATGCACGTAATTCACAAAATGTTCAACCTGCTCCAGTTTCATTGCCATTTGACTGACTGTACTCTTACGTTTTACTGAAAGTTACAGCCATGGATGTCCTGGTAAGCAGTCAAAACATTGTAACAGTTTGAACAGTTATTCGAGGCAGCAGGGCATAGCGGGGAGAGCGCCAGCCCATGACAAAGGGAGGGGCAGCATGGCAGCCCAGTTTGGTCAGCAGAGGGATGTCTAGATCTAGCTTGCCTGAGCATCCTTGGACCTGTGTGTGGTATAGACCAGGCACGGAGGTAGCTAAGGTTCTGACTGCGGTGCTCACCAGGAGTAGCCTAAATAGGACAGTGTGACTAGGTCTGTAGTAAGGGCTGTGCAAAGCCAACTAACAAGACTGAGATGATCACAGCAAGTTCAGACTGTCTCCAGCAGTGCTTCTCTAATGTTATTGTACATATACATATCCAGCAGATCGTATTAAAATTTAGATTCTCATTCAGTAGGTCTTTAGGTAGGGCCTGGATCCTGCATTTCCAATAAGCTCCCAGGAAGGACCACACCTTGCGTGGTGAGGCTCTGCCACTCTGTAGCACCACCAGGAGCTGTGAAGAGCCTGACCTATAATACGTGCTAGGATTTGTCACCCTACTATCTAACACGAATCATCTCATTTTTCATCTTAGAACATAACAATTTCTCAGGTAAATTATGCATAACTGCTGGGCAAGATGGTACCAGAACCCCCTGGCAGCTTTTGGTTAAAAGATGGCTGATTCTCTGTATTGTGAGTGACAGTCTTTGGGTTCTGGAGGAGTGACTTCAGTAGGAACTGACCTCAGAACATAAACTGCAGAAATGAGACCATTCTGAGATGCTATCTGAAGAATTTGCTTATGATAAAGAGTCCTTCCTACCAGAAATTTAGCATGGCTTACAATTAAATTGAGCTAACTTTCCTAATAAACCTATGAAGGGATTTTCATTTCAGCACTGGAGAATCCATAGCTATAGGATTCTGAAAGTCTTGGTCATGAAATCCTGAAATGTTCCCATGGATTTTCCTTGGTGAATGCAGGCCAAGAAGACAATGTGTAAAAAGGTGCAGCTCTGTGGGTCAGATGAGCAAAGGTTGATGAAGTATTCCACAGGACCCAACATTAACCTGAATTATACTTACATCTTTACCCTCTAGGGTTATGGGATGATGGACAGAGCCTTTAGACTAGGGAGACTTCAGCTTTCCCCACGTGTAAAATAATCATAAGATTAACTCTTTCTTTACTTTACTTTGAATGCCCAGCAAAGAACAATTCTGCTATTTTAACCCCTTTTCAAGATTTGCTCTGCTTTGAACCCTAAGAGCCACTGGAATCTAGTTTGAGACATAAGAAGACATATTAAATCATATTGAATAGAAAGACGGCTCTGGTACAATTAGTTGCCACAATCTCTCACCAGGGAAGAAGGAATTCAGAGATAATAGAGCTGTATCAATAGTTCCTATTACCTATTTATAGAAATAAACACCTTTATGGCTAACTTTGCTGTGTTATTATTCCATAGCCTAGAACCTCAAATGTTGACTAGGTGTAAGTGTGCATGTGTGCACACACATCTATACACACTCACTGAAATGTAGAATAAGAATTTAGAAGGATGGAAGAAGAACTTACCATTTCCCCAGAGTAAACAGGCTTAGGAAAAGTGACAAGTAGCCTATGGAATCTCAGTTATTAATTTACACACATTGTCTCTGGAATGCCATCTGCTTGGTAAGAACAGAGTCGTAGCACAGAAGAGTCCGTCTGGGAATTGTACTACTCTCAGCTTCCTCCGACTCCACCAAGTCCTTCCCTAAAGTCAATTTAAGATTTCCTGGAAAGTATCCTTGGAAACCCACCTCCATGGTATTTTACCTTAATGTCCAAGTAAGTCTCGCTGTCATTTTGAAAATTCAGTGCATGCATATACCTTAGACTTTTAAGTCTTTAAATTGTATTTCTACTGGGAATAAAAATGAGAAGTGTGTAGATGCTACACTATAACAGCTCTAACCATTCATGTAAAAACCAAGTACATTTCTTTTGAGTAAAATGTCTTCTGCTCTACTAGATATTTATTCATTCACCACATGCTTTTTTACTTTTTCCAGAAAATTTAATATATATGAAGAAAATAGTTTTTCTAGTTTAAATGTTATCTGTTAGAAATAATGTTTATCAACATCATTGAAATTTTGTAAACTAAATAAAATGCTTATCAACTCAATGCCCATTCACAGTAAGTTCATGACAAGTGAAATGCAGTGTGGGTATATATTGCCTTGATTTTGTTTGGCCTCAGTAAGAATAAAACATCAGAGTATTAGGCTCTAAGATTGCATCTAAGATTTTTCCTTCAGGAAAACAGAAAACTGACTAGCTTCAACGAGTTACAAGTAAAAGGTCAAAATGAACTTTTATAGCACATGTTTTGTGAAGTATTGCTTTGCTGTTTCTGTACCATTCCCTAAATCATTGAAATAAAACAGAAAATACCATATATACTTAGGCACATACATACATGTACATACACACAAATATACAATTAGAGAGTTACTGAATATTTTTCAAGATCCCATCATGTTCTAAACTACACAACCTAAGAAAATCATTACTTGAATCAACACAACCAATGCAACAGAAGGTTTTTTTTTTTTAAAGGAAAACATGATTCATATCCCAAAAGGAAAGATGGACTTATTTAGGTTGTTTCTTGGGTCAGTAGCCTCAATTCCCAGCCCATCTTCTCCAACATGTCATCCAAATGTTAAAGAGTGAGACAGGATATCTGAAGGGTGTAAAAAGAGCTGTAGATGTGTTTTCTTATCTCTGCCTTAGTGATGGCAAATAAGCTCCTTGTAGGGTGGGAGCATCTATCCTAAATGTTCATTTACTCAAGAACTCCAGGTTGAGGCTGATGAATATCAGACTCATCAACCTGCAGGCTATGCGTGGCTGCTGCTTTGTTAGCTACTTGGTTTCTGTTTTGTGAGAACCCTACCTCAGGAACGGTAGTGATGTTAGTGTTGGTGGGGAGCCCGAGAGACAAAGTTGGACATGTGCCTGTTGAGATTGCTCTGCGTCCATCCGCTGTCTGTCACTATCGATTTGGCTTAGCCGCTGCATCTTTCTAATCCCTGCAGCATTTGGCCTTAGGCAGCGCTGCAGGGCTTGAACAGAAAAAGAAAGTAAAGGTGGAATACGTTCTCCGGTTAGAAGCCAAAAAACAGAGGAAGAAGGAGATGGACAGAGGAAGGAAGTGACTCCCTGGGTCCCTGGCAGCGAGAGAGAGCCTGACACGTGGTGAGGCTGAAAATCTGGGTCTGGGTGACCCACAAATCACTCTAGTCTCAGTGTGGGTTTGTAATAAGGAATCTTCTGGAAGCCGCAGCGCGACTCTGTGGGGAGAGGATGCGACGATGCTGCCATAGTTCCGCTGCTCACGGATGGTGACAGAAACTTAGCCTCCCACAGCCTCCCTGGGCCTCCAAGAGGCTCTTGCCTTTCTTAAAATGAACTATGCTATTAAACCTAACTATGCTATTAAAACAAAAAAAGGCTTAATAATTACAAATTTTTTCCAAACATTTCATGGTCATCCGACCTCACTTATCCTCACAGCTTTTCATTGTAAGTTGTCTCTTTCCATTTACTTGGTACAGATGTTTGAAATGAAATAAAATTTAAAAAACTGAAATTTTCAAAAAGTGAATGGGGAATGACTTTTACTTCACCATGACTGATATTCTTTTATCTCAATGATTTTCCACATAAAAAATATTTTTGAAGCAGAGGAGAAATGTATTTTCTTCACAGAAAACAAAATTCATTGTGGGATAGAATTAACATTGTCTTATAAATATTTTACATTAATTATGATATATAACTATAAGAATTTTGCAGTCACCTAGAAAATGACCCTTCCCCTCCAAAACAACACAGGAAGGAAGAGAAGGGAGTGTGAAAGTATGTGTGTGTGTGTCTGTGTGTGAAAGAGAGACAGACAGACAGATGGAGAAGAGGGGAAGCTTCTAGATCGATCATGCCAGCATCCCTGAGAACTTGCAGGAGGCCAAGTACAAGAAATCCCTGGATGGCTCTTCCTTGGCTCTAGCTTGCCCTATTTTTCCTTCTAGTTTTCTCTGTATGATGGCCTCTGCTCACTATCAGAACTCAGATCATTATTATTCATCAAAGATTGTGTCTACCTCTACCTTCTAATAATGCCTGAAACATTATCCTATCTGACCTCCGCTGATCTTTGATGCCTGACTTTATACAGAACAGAATTGGGCAATAAGGAAATAAAAGTTTACACTTAAATAGTAGCTGTTTCATGCTACATAGTGGTAAGTTTAATACACAAACTCTTTAGAACAAATTTTTCTGTGAGCACATTTTTTACTGACAGTTAAGGTTATTTATAATTTTCCAGTATGTTTTTCAGAATAAGTGGCTTGTAAACAACTAATATTCTATTGTCAGGTTAGGTTTTTTTCTCCGTTATAAATAGGAATATGTATTTGTTTATTGGTAATCTTTATAATACAGTTTTATCTAACAAGGGAATTAATTTTTCCATTTGTATGTTCACAAGGTATTAAAAGACTTTGAAGAATCAGTTGTAAATCAGTAGCTGTGACTTGATGAGAGATCAGGTATATATCATGCACAGTAAAAAGTCAAGGTAAGACTAGGCCAAGAAACCTCTGCTAAAAGCACACCTCTTATTTAAAAATATAAAATTCGATGCTATACACTGCATCGTTGTAGGAGTAACTTAAATTCAGGTCCTTCTCTTGAGAAGGAGACTTGGGAAAACTTAGCAGAGCCATGTAAGGTTTTAATTCACTTATCAAACAAATATTTATTGAGCTCCTGCAAAATGCCAGACACTGTCCTGGACACCAAAATATGAAAGTGGAAAAAAAACAAAAAACGCAGATATTTACAAAGAGGGGAGACACAGGAAAATATGTAATAATAGTAGTAGTAATAATAATAATGAATTAATATTGTGCAATAGAGGATGAACAGAGTAGTATAGGTACAAGACAGCACAGTGGGTCCAGTGAATTTACAGAAAGGTTTGCAGAGGAGATGGTTATTTGAGCTAAGTCTGAAAGTGCGAAGGGCTACTAGCAGGAGTCGTCAACCTGGGGTGTAGAAACCCGCTTAAGCCACTATGGATAGAATATAGGGGATCTATGAACTTGGATGAGAAAAAAGTGTTCACAAGCTTATCTTCCTTGAACTCTAACTGAAAATTAGTATTTCTATCAATTTGGAATGTAGACAACAAACCACAGTAATATTAACAGCACCTATGATTTTCCTCACCAATAGAAATCAGATTTTCTGAAATAATAACAGCTGTTAGCCCTGCTGATAGATCTTCTTACCTACTGCACCAATAAAGAAGCTCACTATTTACTCCATCACAATTAAAAAGATATTTACCTGTCTTTCAGTTTCATTGGCTGTCTTTGTCATCTGATGTATTTTACATATCCACTTAAAGACAGCCTCCTGAGAAAGGGTCCCCGAGCATCACTAGAATGCCAAGGGTTCTGCGGCACCAAAACATTTAGTACCACAATGAGAGGATATGACCAAGTGGAGAAGAACAGGACAGTTAATTTGCACATGAACAAAATGTGTCATCCACAAAGGCCCATGGAGGGAGATGTATAAGAGAACCCAAAATTCCTTTAGAAAGGACTTGCAGACCCTAAACCCAAAAATGCAGGAACAGTGTATCAAAAAGAACTGAGCAGGAAATCAGGCAGTGCTTGGGCCATGCAATACACAAATTTACCTGACAAGATCCTTTTAGACCGTAGTAATAAAGAGAAGGGTAAAAAAAGGCTCAAAATGAACATGTGTGCCCAGATTTAAAAAGACAGAACTTCAGAATGTGAATGGCCTTAGAATAGAGGCAGATTTATGTGGGGTTGTATACATCTCTAATCTCACATTGGTCTTCAAACTGTCATATGTACCCCTTGAAAAGAGAATAAAGCAATTATGAATTATAAAGATGCTGGGATTAAGTACAAAAAAAATAATAGGGCCTAAAATAATATATCAACACAAGAGATCACTAATAGAGAAAAGCCAAGGGATACAAGGCATTTGTGCTTGCAGGGAGGGAGCATCAAGGTCCACTGTCAGCATCTCTGGTCAGACTGGACAGCCTGGGCTAATGACCCCAAACACATTCTGAATATGAAAAGCCGTCTGTTCAGTTGGGGCTTTGGAAACAGAGTGACTACATGTTGTAACACAGTTGAATGTTGAAAAGTTCACCCAGGATGTAAAGGGCCAGTAAGGAGTGTACAGAAAATGGAAGCAAGGAGCTTAAAGCTTCAAGATATTTTTCTAAGCTATTCAATAAAATAAATATTATGAAGTTTTAATGCATTTGTAGCACTTCCTATTTCCCACAACTGTTCTAATCCTTTTAAATGTAAGGTTAGATAATTTGCCCATAACCTCACAGCTGAGAGTAAGATGGCAGCACAGGTGCATGGCTGGCTCTGAAGTGGGGAAAGGGGGCTCTGCAGGGGTGTAGTCAGCTTCCAGAAGAGCATCCTGGCAAAAGTTTCCAAGCTTCTTAGCTAGGTAAATAATTAGTTGTAGTGCTTACTGCCTGAGAAAGCTCCTCACTCTTTTCAGCTAAAGAGACATAAGAAAACCTTTCAGCGGTGTGAACAAATGGCAATTTTCCGAGAGATGTTTACCTTCTAGGATTATTTTAGGGGTAAATCCTCCCAGGCTTAAGTGTGCTGATACACTCAGCGCATGAGTTGTCAGGGTGCAAAGGTGCCTTCTCTTCCCAGTTTGATATCAGGAGCAGCCATCCCTGTACTGTTCCCCAACTCTGTGGAAGCTGAGCGCTTCCCCTCCCTTAATTCAATGAGACCCTGGGAGCCCTGAGTGTGAGGCTGTGGTTGACATCACCTTCCAGAGTAGCTCATGCCTCCAGCCACCATCTGTGCCCATTCCCTGTACCTAAACCCTCCCTCTTCCCTACTTCAAAACTTATAAAATCAAGTCCTATCTACCTTGCCTCATGTATTTATTTCCATTACTACTTCCAGTGCTACTGCCACCTAGGGCTCACCTATGGGACTGCAGCACATTCCTGCGTTGCTTCACCGACATTGACTTTGTCTAGAACCGCCACTTCTCGACCTGAAAACTGGAGTGAGTTTCCTTAATTGCTGCCCTGCTTCTTAGCCCTCCATGGCCTTCAGAATGAAATAGGAATTCCTTACTAAAGCACAAGTCCTTTAACATGACCTCTGACTCTGTCTTTCTTCATCTCACTACTGCTTCCATCTCACTCTAAGAAACTATTCAACCAAATTGCTTTTGGCTCCATTGGCACACAGACTCCTGGAACTGTGGCCTTTTTAAGGTACTATTTCTTTTCTTAGAGCTTTCTCCTTCTCCCTTTTCCCTGCCCTTTTATCCTGACAAACACCCCTGACTCTTCAGATCACAATTCCAGGTTTAGTAAATATGCCTTCGTTGCAGGTATTCTGAGAAAGACACTCTTGTCCCACCTATTTGTGTGTCTGTACCACCGCTGATAAGGCCCAAGAGACCAGGGATGGTGACCTTCTTGTTCTCATTGCATTTCCAGCTTCTATCATAGCACCTGGTAGATAGTAAATATTTTTAAATGGATAGATGACTAAGTTAGGCTTGTAATAAGATTTGCTCCTTAAAATAAATAATATTGATAGAGTAATAATCTTTCCAGACAATATTTCTACATCTGTTTCTTTAAGAATGTCAAATTAAATGTCATATTTTTGCTATTTGCATAATCACTAAATATGAATTGATGACTCCTGACTAAATGAGTAACAGAGATAGAATATTCTATTGCTAAGTCCTGGAACAACAAAGTCATTATTTACCAAACAAACTTTTTTAAAAATCTGCTTTCTAGGGTATTTTGGTCCATATATTTTTCTTCCTAAAATGTAAAAAGCAAGTGATAAAGATTTTGCATAACTTTTACACACATAAAAACCTCATCTTTTCTCTTCTCCTCACCCCGCAACAAATTAGACACAAAGGAAGTAAAGAAAATCCACTGACTGACAAGAGTAAATAATACTCATATCATTGGAAGAAACTATGAAGGGGTAGTATGGAGAATGTAGAACTTAAGAGACTGGGGTAAATTACAGAATTTCCAGAATCTCCCACCTGGTCTTAGTCTATTTATATATCAGTAGGTATTTACTGCTGCAGGCTCCCACAGTGGCTGGGGCAAGAAGTGGAGAAATAATGGCCATTCTCTCCTCCCCTCTGTTCCTGGTACATAACTGGTCTGGCATCTGCCAGTCACCAAAGACCCACCAATGGAGTTCCTCCCAGAAGTGGTGGGTGGGAAGTAGAGAGCACACAGTAGTTATAAAGTGTGAGCAGGGGCAGGAGGATATGGATGGGGCCAAGCCTAGCCAGCAAATTTCAGCAAGCTGTAGCATTAAAAACCAGTTTCTTCCAACCTATCCCTTCTTTGACTTATTTAGGTTTCACTGGTTTCATAGGGGATTCGCCTTGGGCCAGGAACACCTATCCCTCCAAGAGCAAAAGACACAATTAAATAATTACCAGCCTGCTCTGTTTACCACTGAACAGGAGAGCAGAAAAGGATCTGTGGGGAAAGTAAAAACAAAAATTGCCTAGAAACACAGGTGGATCAGTGTCTCTAGGGGCATCATTTTTGGGGTCTGGATACAAATCATTACCATTTTCAATAAAACCAGCCTTGTTTTGTCACCATCATATCCCTCAATTAACTGCAGTCTGTAGATGTCAAATATAAAACCAGGTGATGCAACTTGACAAAGTGTACTAGGTTGATTTTTAGGCATCTGTGTCATACTTCAAAAATAAGAGAGTGGTTAGCTTTAATCAACGCATTTTAAACTAATTTTGGGATCAGTTTTGCCAGCTTCTGTAGAGCCAGGAGTAATCCCAATTGGCATCAGAAAGTCAGTCTTCATCTGGACAGCCAAAAGCAGGAGCACAGACACCTGGGCTTGGCTGCTGATATTTCACCTGCTGAGACTCTCCAGCTATTTCTCCCCTCACTAGACAAGACAGAGGACCGTACAAGCTTCCAGAAAATGCAAACTCTCTGCTCTGCCATCTGCATACACATTTCACCTCCAGTGGTAAGAAGCTATAGCCTTTTATTTTACTTTTTGACTAGGGGTTCCCCCTCGTCTTCCCCACCTAAGTCTAGGAAGATATATTAGTTTCCTAGGGCTGCCATAAGAAAGTGTCACAGGTTCAGTATCTTAAACCAGAAATGTATTGTCTAACAGTCCCGGAGGGTAGACATCTAGAATCGAAGTGTTGGCAGGGCCACACTCCCTCCGTAGCCTCTAGAAGAGGATCCTTCCTTGACTCTTCCAGGTTTTGGTAGCCCCAGGCATCCCTTGTATCGCAGATGTATCACTCCAACTTCTGTGACCATCTTCTCATGGTGTTCTTTCCATGTGTCTGTGAATTCACACGGTCTTCTTTTTATAAGGTTAGCAGTCACGTTGGAGTAAAGACCCCTCATAATCCAGTAGGACCCCATCTTAACTAATTCTCCTGCAATGACCCAATTTCCAAATAAGGTCATAATCATTGGCACTGGGAATTAGGATTTCAAACACACCTATTTTGGGGGACACAATTCAACCCATTATAGAAGGATAAAAGAAATCATTTTAGTTTTCATTTGTGTTACTCATAGTTTGTGTGTTGGTGTTTGCTATGTAAATCTCCTCTTATTTAGAGGGGAAAAAACTTGTTCCTAGTTCCATCTTTAGATCAGGAAATGATCCTTTAGTTAGAATTAACATTGTAATGGGGTAACCCATTACAAAGTTCCCACTGTGTTCCGGCCCTCCATTTACCAACTATAAATGACTCCCCATCTCCACCACTTTCTCAACCACATACACTTAATTCCCACTAATTACCACTGGGTGACTCATCACAAAACCATCAACTTCCAGCAAGTCAGTCCCAGAATTCTTGGCCCTAGTGAATCCTTGACAATTTGTTATTAACATGAGAACACCTTTTCTTTTGTCCAGTTGGACCCTGCTCTCAAATTGTTACATTCACACTACTTACAAATCTCCAATGCCTAAATGTTTCCTCACCACAAACTTTAAAAATTCCTTCACTGATGATTGCAGGAAGCAGAATTAGAGAATCAGTTTTATGAAAACCAATTGCACCATGACTTAGTATCTGGAGAAGAGACCACCCAACCACACATTTAGCAGAGAAAGCAGAGTATCTTGTAACAGTTACACATCCCTTGGTCTTATGACTTGGAGACTGAGTCTATCAAGTTTCAGTATCAATCTGAGATGCCCCCTTACAGGGGACATGTAATGTATTAATCAACTGTAACATCTTGCTTACTGTCTTAGAAACCTAAATATATCTGTGACAATGACAGTAACACAGGGAATCTTAAACTGTGTAGTGACAGGAATAATGGCAGGAAAGTGCCAGCAATTACAGATGTAGGAAGGACTATTCCTCTCAGCCTTAGACAGGAGCTTCTTAACACACCACCAGAGGACAACTGTGAGAAGTCCCTGCAATGATAGGGTGTATATTCCAGAGTGAAGAGACAGACAGTCGGCAAAGAAATAGGACATTTATAATGTGTCAGATGGTATAAGCCAGACAGAGAGATAAGGGAGGCTGGGGAATGCCAGGAAGAGGGAGGGGTTGGGTGGTCAAGAAAAGCCTTGCTGAAGAAAACATCTGAGCTGAAAGATGAGGGAAGTGGCAAGCCAGTTGTTTTCCTCTTCCTCCAAAAAGGACCATTTGATTCTATAATTCTTTTCATGCATTTCATGTTTTCAAACATTTCACTTTCCAAGAATTTAAAGCTCTGGTTAACTGTCAAAATACATTCCTTTTGTAGAAAGTCCATCAGAATGCAAATAAAAGCTGGGCGCTTGGCTTTCATAGCAGAAGGCTAAATTCAACCAGCACAGGACCCTCACTTCATGATTATTCCAGCTCTAGGTTTCTACAGGGATGGTGTTAATTTAATCTCAAGTCAACCCTCTTGCAGGGCTTCGTGGTTGCAGTCCAGTGAGACTTGCAATCAACCCTCTTGCAGGGCTTCGTGGTTGCAGTCCAGTGAGACTTGCAATGTTGTTGAGAACAAGCATACCAGATGTTAGAACAAAAGCCCCAGAGGAAAGAGCACTGTGTCTCTCATTGACATATCCTGCCACACACTAGGTGCTTAATAAATGTCTGTTGCATTTGATTTCTTGAACTTATGCCATTCAACTGGAGCATTCATTGATCACTGGGATTGATTTTCCCATTTGAGATCTGCTTTGTCCACCATTACAAGTTTCCATTTTTCTTTACCATCCTTGTTTCCAGCCCATCACTGGCCATGACTGTTCTCTCAGTTGAGCCACATGCGAGATTACTGAATGCATCAGCATGATGAGAAATCAGTGATGTAACAATGCCAGATGTAGGCAGGGTGGGCTATATTTTTCTTTAAATGGAACTATTAGATAAAGAGAACTCCTAAAATATATCAAAATGCATGTTTGGAGAGCTGGATACCCAGAGGGAGGGACCAGCTATTGACAGAAAATAAAGCATTTCCTTTTCATTCCCCATCTGATTTTAGCTGTTTCAAAAAGAAGGTAGAAGATTGCATGGATCTTTCCAAATATCCATGCTTATTGCTAGTGGTTTGATCGTAAGGGCTTCTGAAGACACATTCTGATTTCTTGTCCAGTTCATTTCTCAATTTGTACTGGATGTCATTTACCAGGATAGGGTTTATATTTTCCCAGCATCAAACATCTACTGCTGACAGCTATTATTTTAAATTCTACTTCTTAAAGCATGTACTCTCCTACTTGGCCATTTTCTACATTTTATCATATCCAAACGTATGTATCATGGATGGCTACTGCCACAAACCCCTGTGGTTTGCTCTTGAGAAAAGATCTTTGTGAAGAAAGGTAGATCTGGGAAGAATATCAACCAGTACTGAATACTTTTAGAGACATCTTTTCTCTCCTCCCTTTTTTATGAAAGAAAGAACTCCCTGCCCCCACTCAAAACATGAAACAAAGCTGCCTCACCTAAGATGGGTTATATGGTCATCAACCACTTAGGTTCAACATTTGTGGAGTGCCTATTATATGCAAGGCATTTTTCTAGACACTGGATAAAGAAGGGAATAAAACAGATAACCATTCTTCATCTCATGGCAGTTACATTCTGACCGACATAACGTGTGGTGTGGCATCTTAACAAACATTTTCTTCTTTCAGTGGGTCAAGAGATGGGGGCGGAGGCTCTCACAAGTCAGTGTGCCTATGTGGCTTTCCCTAGCTGGATTTGGACTTGAATTTATACCAATTTGATGTCCAACTAAATTAATTTATTGGCTCCTGATTATGTATCACCTCTGATTAAAAAAAAATAACGGAAAAGACTTAGAAGTTTAAACTCATTAGCTTAAAAGCTTCACCCTTTCCTCTGAAATACAGCTCTTGCCGTACCCCGTGGGCTGCATACAGATCTAAATGGAAAATAAAGAGGGAAACTTGTGCCTGACAATGAAAGCACTCATAGTTTAATGTCCATTTTGAATGGTAAAGGTATTCTTCCGTAAGCAGTTCATGAATTGTTCTTCGGGTTATTTCATCAGTTTGCAGCCTATCATTACACAAGCCATTAAACTTAATGGGTCTGAAACTGGCTATGACTTTAATGCCAGTTAAGCCTCCATTACCTATATAGACAGAGGCAATCAACTCTGGGGTTACATTCCCACTGTTGATAGGCAAGGATTACTCAAAGACCACAGGCTCATTCCTGGCCAGTACTGAAGCCACGGAGGCCCAATTAGACCCAGCATTGTGACCATCAAGGGGGGCCCCGTGCTGTCTCCTTAAACTACAGAGACTTCATCACTCAAGGTGAAAATGGTAAGAAATGCAGCTTGTCACACATTTGCTGCAAGTGGACGATTCCTGCCAAGGTGACACACATAACTTTGCTTCCTCTGATGTCACCGGATAATACAACTCACTGCTGAAACAGCGTTGACAGGAAAAGAAGGGAAAATATGAACTTGTTGAGCCAAGGATAATATTACAAAAACAAGGAATGACAATGAGGCCATTTCTGCATATGTCTGCATTTCAGTTGGCAAACTGCAATCTGGAGATGTGCAAGGATCGCCACGGCCACTGGCTAACCTGGGATTCTGTTCACAGGTGTGAGCTGAGCACTTTGCCCACAGACCTCTGCAAATAATAACTGGCTTAAACAAACAAAAAACTTGTTACCCTCCCTAATCAGTACATACTTGAGGAGTGTAACAAATAAAATGAAAACAAAGAAATCAGCCTTTCAAGCAACTGCCCAATGTAAGTCATCACTTGGCAAGTGCCTATAACTTTTATCTATAATGATTCCTCACAGCATGACATTGATAAATGTGGCATCAAAACCCATGCCTAAGGAAAAGCTGAGTAAGGAAGAAATTATTCTATTTCAGAAAGAAAGAAGTGTACTGATGTGACCATCTGTGAGCTCGTACATAAGCCATGAGCGGACTGAACACATCTGCCATGCTTGAAAACCTATCTGCTTGCAGATGCTCTAAAGGCAATGTATGAAACATCAATTTCTTGAGATCTTTCCCAGCACCCATCATTGTAGGCCCTCATTTAGTCATCCAGGAAAGATTTTGGGTGATGTACTGGATACCAGGTACCGTGCTAAGGACTGAGATACAGAGGTTCACACATCTGACAGACGCTGCCCTCACAGAGCTTATCTTGTAGCTGTGAAGGGAAACAGTTACAAAGTGATCACATGAATGCATAATTACACACAATACTTCCCCATCTCTTCCTTGATTCTTCTAATAGAATGAACTGCTCCTTTCTCTGCTCTCCTATAGTAATTTTCTTATTTCTCCATTTAGCATTTACTACTACCTGCCTTGTTAATATTAAATCAGGCCCATGTCTCTGTCTTATTGGCCTACAATCTACTCAAGAATAAGTTTCACACAGCCTTCCCTTCCACCACTTACCCCATGCCTGCCATTTCTACCACAATGACAAATATATATGTCATAAGTTAACCCATTTACTAGCTTTTCTCTGTATGTCAAACTCATTTCATTTCTTAGTGTCTCAATTTTTACTGGAGAGAAGAATATATCCCAGCCCTGTGGAGCATTTAAACTCTCAAGGATGAATTGGAAATCCTTAACATAAAGACAGTAAGACATAAGAACCCCTTAGAGGCAGGATAATCAGTGCAAAGTTATTAACCATTTGCATTGGAAAAGGGACAATTTTATTGGACCTAAGGACCCAAAGTTGTATCAACGCTGGTTGATATTCATACCCAGTCTTTGGTAAAATGAGAAAATAAAGGTAGAGCAGTGGATTTTTCATAGGCTAAATTTATTCAACTTATGTTGAGCATATCTTTCCTAAAATGTCCTTTTTAAATGTATTAATGATGATAATAGAGTAGTTTTTAAAGAGTGTTTTATCTGTTAAAGTTTAAATAAAAGGCAATCTATATGAGTCTCTTTGTTTTTCTTCTGGAGTTTTACTGTTCCATAAAGTCCAGTTATCTGGGAAACACTGGCCTGGGGTATCCGCTTTCACTGGCTGGAACAGTTAGAAGCAAAAAGTCAGCCCAGATACCCAAGCTCATGTCAGAAGGCAACTTAGTGGCTGGTGTGTTTCATGAGGACAGCAAGATCGGGGGAGTTTCAGAAGATAATTCCCTTGGCAGGAAGCCCACCAAATTCAAAGATAGATAACTGAAGACAGATATAGTGTGCCTCTCTCTTGGTTGATATTTTTTTAAAATAGAGAAAATCAAATTAGCATTTTCCATGGTGCTTACAGTTGAGGACATGATTATAGGTCAGATGAAGAGAGGAGAGAAAAAAAGGGGCATAGAATAGGGAACCAAGAGAAGGAAGACATGAAGGCAACAGAACGTACAGAATGAAGAATGAATAAAAGGTTTAGTTTGTGGTGGCGGCGGGGTGGTGGATAAAGGGAGAAAATAAAAATAAGAAATTGAATTGGGTGTGTGTATAGGTGCGAGGGCACACACGTGAAGACCACAATTGCCACTGAGAAAACAGGAGCCAGTAGCTCAGGAACTCGATGTTGCCTGATTTTTCTTTGCTTCAGTCATTGAAGGATAGAAAACCATACCTGCCATTTAATCAAAGGCCTTCTTACCATAAATGGAGGCAATTCAGCTTTGTCAGTCAGTCAATAGCCAAACTCATGGGCCAGGAACCCTAAAATGAATTATTTTCCTGACACACCTCTTTACCTTTGCTCATAATGTCTGCTTTCTTCCAGGCCTGAGAATATTAGTTAAAAAGGAGTAGATGCACACCTCAGATATTAATGAAGGACTGGGACCCTGTTCTTAGGGACAAAACAACATCACATTTCTGGACTTCTCCTTCCTAAACTACTGGTTGGGGCAGCGGGTGTGAGCAAAGTAAAGGAAAACAAACCCCAAACCATGTTTGCTTCTAAGCCTTTCCCCCCAACTTCTTTTTCCTTTTGCCAAGGATGAAAGGAGTTATTAATATATAGCATAGATACTTATATGTGGTTTTTTTTCGGGTGTATGTCCACAGAAAACATCCCTACCACTTAGAAACAAAAGTCTGCCCATGTACTGATGCTTAGCTCATCAAAGACTTTATTGTATTCTTGTGGATTTCTGCTATCCTCTACTGAACAGAATGCTCTTGAGAGCTAGAAGCTCTTCGCCGTTTCTGAAGGCAGTGTTCTCACATCTATCAAGAAGGCCTGAGGAAGAGCACATGCGGGGTGCTCAATGAGCACGGACAAGTCCCTGCCATTGGGGTTCACAGGCTGGAAAACCAGGACTGAGGGCCATCTTGCTGGAAGGGTCCCTTTCCTGCCTCATTTTCCTTAGAGTTCAACCACCCATTGGATAAATACAGTGGATCCATTTGTCCCTCCAAGTCTTTCTCCATTTGCTTTTCTTTTGGGGGAGAAATAAATCTTTTGTTCATAGGATAAGCATTGCCTTACAGATTCAAGCTTAAATTATGCCACATTTGGAAGTTGGGAGGGATGGTCAAGAGCTACTTTGAAGGAAAGATCATGTTCACAAGCTCTGGGATGTGACTGGGTTCTATTGCATCTCTCCTCACCCCATGGTGGGAGTGAGGTTTAATATCCATGTAATAAAGATTTTACCCAGCAGGTGGGAGTCATTACACACAGCTCATATTTCCAGGCAGCAGCTAGGAGTAAATCCTACAATTTTTTTTTGTACCCTGAACTTGCTAACCCAGTCTCCAATTCACAAAGCATATAGGGTTAATCATAACACAAGAGTTTTGAGTTCACATTATAACTCAAGTTTTGCTGAAGATGGAAGATATTTCCCAAGGAACTGAGGCCATTCATTATGATCTCTGTTCATCTCATTTTCTTTTGTATTAATTGAAAAAAATTTTTTTTCATTTACCTGGGATAATGTTCTTAGAAAAATTTTTTTCACACTTTATATTTAGTCTGGAAAAACAAGGATTTTGCCATGAATTTTGCAGTATTGTCATTGTGTATTTTAGCTAAATTTATATCTATGCTTATGAAATACAACTGAATCCAAGGTGAAACATTCATACACACTCTCACAAAACTAAGATGACTGATCTGTTCTCTTTTGGTCCAGATATTTTGGCAATTTTCAGGTATAGATTATGTTGCCAACATACCATGATGATGGGTAAAATATTTTTCGAAATCCAATATTTCTTTACTATCAGCTTCCAGACCTATGCATATAGTTTATGCAGGTAAGCTTTGAAATTACTAGCTTATTATGGTTTTTCGCTTTGCTTCTTTATACAAAGGGAGAAGTGTATCTGTATATATTTTACTTCAATCAGTTCATCTTGTGGAATGTAATAAATAGAATTATTTTTATCTTTACTGGTACAAGTTTTGAACCAATCCTATCATAGATACTGACTAAATGAGTACCAAATTTGTTTCCTCTTCCTGGGCAAAAAAAACAAACCACATTTCCCAGCTTCCTTAGACCTGGCTGGGGGGTCCAAGTGACTGATTTTGACCAATTGGACGCGAGCAGGTCTGTACCACTTCCAAACCAAAGCATTAAGAATGAGCATGTGGGGGGGGAATATATATGCATACATATGCCTTTTTTCACACTTTCACTCTGCCTACAGTATGCTGGCTTTATAATGCCAGGCTGACCTTGAAGCCGGGTGCTGAAGATGGGGCCACCATTCCTTTACAGCACGGGAGGAGAATAGATCCCTGAGTCACCTCTTGGAGGAGCAACCCAACCAAGAAAAACTGTAATAAAACTTGAACCAACAAGATACAAGTTTTTATTATATTATAACACTAAGATTTGGGCATTATTATTATTATTATTTTTACAACAGCATGCCCTGAGTAAATCATAAAAATAACTATTCTTTTTCTCAAGTTTGTATGTACTAGTACACCAATGAAATGCCTATGCATAGATAAAATGAGTTAGGTTGTACATTATTTTGATATAAACACAGGATTATTTTTCATTTGAGGATGCTCTAACATTACATATCTCCTATACTTCCTTTTATAACTTTAGGTTTATGAGTGGCTCTTTCACTACATATATATGAGGACAGGCTCTTGGCCCATTTCAGTAATATTGCCAGCTTGTTCTACAGGCCTTTCTCCATCCTTAATTAATTGATTCCAGGAACCTCTGTCAAAGACTTTCCAATTTCTCATTGTTTCCTCATTTAGAATTTGTAATCACAATTCATCTAATGACTTACCATTTTTAAGGCAGTATCAACTACGTGATTAAAAATGTAGTGATTATTTTAACCCTTCCTAAGGAAGCAGTGTTTGATGAGGGGATGAGGAATGGAACTAGAGTAGTACTCAGAACTCCAGAAATTCTGGTTCATGAAGCAAAGTATTTATACTTACTGTCCTAAGTCAACCTAATGGCAAGAAATTGAAGACCTGGAATGCTAACATCTCCCTTCTGATGATCCTTAAAGACATTATCAGTGTGATCTTGATAAGGGAAGCGAAGGGTGGGCTTAATTATTTTAGGCTGTATTTTAGGCTTTGTCACTTGCAGCCACACTTTCTCCATCTACAAAGTAGGAGTTATCTAATATATCAATTTTCAAGGTGAATGTCCTTAAGACAAAAGGCATTAATATATTTTAATATATTAAGATACAGGCTTTCAAGTCCATAAGTAGAATGAGGTTTGTTTTTTTATATCATTAATATACAATTACTTGAACAATATTATGGTTATTAGACTCCCCCTATTATCAATTCCCCCCCACATACCACATTACAGTCACTGTCCATCAGCGTACTAAGATGCTATTGAATCATTACTTGTCTTCTCTGTATATACTGCCTTTCCGTGTACCCCCCTACATTATGTGTACTAATTGTAATGCCCCATTTTCCCCCTTATCCCTCCCTTCCCACCCATCCTCCCCAGTCCCTTTCCCTTTGGTAACTATTAGTCCATTCTTGGGTTCTGTGAGTCTGCTGCTGTTTTGGTCCTTCAGCTTTTTCTTTGTTCTTATACTCCACAGATGAGTGAAATCATTTGATACTTGTCTGTCTCTGCCTGAGGGTTTTTTTTAAAGGCTTTTCTACAGGACTTTAGGAATCACCATTCACAGGAAAGATAAGAATCCATCTAACTAACTGTACTAGTGTTCATAAATGGAGATGGCTTATAAAATCCATAACATGGCTTACATGTCTTAATCTAGTTTTAATACATTTTTAATAATGTGTACATAAGAAATTGAATCACAACCACAAGCTGGCAAGATTAAAATCTCTTGCTCATAAAGGACACATCCCTAAGTACTTTGGCATTAGCACCACCCCAGACTTAGGGCCCCATTGCCTCTAAATATTTGACTGTGTATATACATATACAGATATCCTGAATGTGAAGATATACCTTATTTCACTTCATGGTCAAGGACATGGCTCTGGAGTCAGGCTGAGTTCAAATCCCAGCCCCACAATTACTACTGGGGTGACCTTGAGTATATTTCTTAGCACCACCGGCCCTCAGTATCCTCATCTGAAGAATGAAGAATGATTTGTCTCATGAGTGGTTATGAGGAATGTGAATTATCTCTGGGACACACTCAGCACAGCTGTGGGCACAGAGCAAGTACTCACCGAATATGAGCTATTTTTATTATGCTTCCTCTGCATCCTGGAGTGGTCCACTTCATTCCCTTTAAATGGGCTGAGCCCTCCCACAGAGGGGGCGGGGCCTGCATAGCGGCTACTGTGGGGATCTAGGCTCTGCCTCCAGAACGCTCCCACACCGCCCTTCATTACCCTACTCTTTTTCCACCTTCGATCCCACAAAAAGCCTCACAGAAAAAGAAACATGCTCTTTTCCTGGGCCAGGCTCATATACTTTATCTGCCCCACAATACTTCTTTGGACTTTTAATAAGTCAGTAGGAAAAATGAATTCTGCTACTGTGCTAGCTTGACTCAGAATGCCTAATGCGTTAGCCAAAATCTCGGCTCTTCCACGGCCACATTCCATTCCAACATATCATGAAAGAGTTGACCTCCAAAATATATATATTTGAATTATAGTTATAATATAGGGTGATTCATTCCATTACGATTACTTAGGACTATTATAATAAGTTATTCAGATTCATTTACTTCCTAACCATTGTAATAATAAAACCTTTTTGGCAAAATGCATTATGTAATGTATTCAATTATTCTAATTATCTTACATATTCTCTGTTTTTTCCCACCATTTCTCTATTTTTAAAAAGTATCTGGAATAATTTTACAGGAAATAGTTCTATTTCCAATTGCACAGAACACCTTGATTTTTTTTTTTAACCACTCAGTGTACTTTAAAAGTTAAGAGTTTATAGCTCTACACAATTCTGACTCAGCTACTGGTTTTGCTACTGCTGCTGACAATGCTGCTAAGTGGCTGACCCATTAGGGCTTTTACTGCCTAGTCAACTGAATGGTTCGTCCAAAGGAAGGCTTGTTTCTGGGTGCATTTCATTCTTTTCCTCGCACTAGGTGTAACCAACGTCAGGTGAAATAGCAGCGGCTCGCTCTGGACCATGGCTAGGTCGCAATGGCCCCCAGCAGGCTCCTAGGCGGAAGGAGTGGGGAGGCGCCCAGCGCTCTAGCTCTCGGGTGGCTTTGACAATCAGGATGCTTTCATCTGGGATCCCACCCAGCACCCTGACTGTGCTCTCCACCCCCACACTGAGCTCCCGACCCTCCCAGCCAGGATAGCACCTCTGGGTTCCTCCTTCCCCTGAGTCTGTTTTGGCAGGAATAAATGGAATGTTTGTATGTGTGTCCCTAGGAAGGGGAGCAGAGGTGGGGGCTTATCACTCAGTGGCTTATTTTCTCTGAAGACAGAGAAGGTTCTTCATCTTTTTGTATATCTCATTCTGTCATTCTTGGCAGAAAACACATGACACCTCAATAATGGATACATAAAGAGAGTTGAAGTGTATTTTGGGGGTCAGAGAATAAAAAACCCATTACCAGCCCCGGTCTGAAGTTCCCCAGTGTGAGCTGTAGCTGTAAGAATGAGGCATCTGGCTGGAGGGTGGCCGCCAGAAGAGGAATAGCTCTCGCCAGCCGTGGTCAGGCACAAGGCTCACGGGGAATGAATGCCTACGACTCTCTCCCCATCCCACAAACTCTCGCCCGTGCCTCTCTTTGGACAAACCCAACCTGAAGACAGAGGGCAAGGGAGTCTTGTTAATGTCACCCATAGATGCCAACATCCCAGACCACAGAGCCTGAGCAAGTCAGTGGGGAATGTAGGAGGAAGAGAAAATGGAGAATCACCATCACATAAACAAATCTCTAAGAAACAAGCCGCACACACTCACCTGTTCAAACTGTAATTACTTTTCAAAACACAGTTCAAGTGGAGCCTCTTGGGAGAGTTTCCTGGTGACTCTAGTTTTTACTGATCTCTCTCTTATTTGACTTTCTAGTCCTTGTAGTTTGTCTTGATATTTTTCTTTATAGATATAAAGAAAGGGAGCTATAATATTGGAAAATAATTTGGAATATTTCTTTTTAAGTACATTGGCATTTAGTTGGAGGGTATATTGATGAATAGTTATTTCATATTTAATAGTGTTGATCTTTAAAAACATTAATTCCATATCTCAGTACTTCAAAAAATAATTCTCTGACCTTCCTAGCCCTGTGGGCACTTCACTGCTTTTCAGCTTTATTCTGACACTATTTTATTAATTATGTTCTATGGTTCCAAACCTATATGTCAGGGAATGAGGATATAACCTCTGAACTCAGGAGTTTCTATTCTTAGTTTTCATTCATTAATTTATCTATTCAACATTTTAGTGTGTACCCACTATATGTCAAATACCATTTTGGCACTGGAATTACAACAGGGACAAAAAACCAGACATGGTATTACGTAGAATGTACAATCTAATGGGGGAGAACTATCCAAAAATAATTCAGCAAATACAATAAGCGTATATAAAATCACAACTATGATAAACCAATAAAAAGAAGGATAAAAAGTACTATGATGAAGACAAATAATAGAATTGACTTAGGAGGTCAGAGAAGGCTTCGTTAAGCACATGGTCATTAATGAGAACCCCAAAGTGTAAGAGTTAATTATATGACTGCTAGCTGGAGCATTCTAACCACAGGGAACAGCAAAACCTGTGTCTCCAAAGATAGGGTGCTGACAGGGAGGAGCTAAGGAAGGCAACAGGTTAGGGGAGACAAGGAACCTGGGGACAGAGGAAAGGCCAGGAACCACCTGCTGGGCATATCTTGACAAGGATTTTGGGTCTTTACATGAAGAGCAATGGAAAGCCATCGGGAGTTTAAGCAGTGTGGCTGACATGGTCAGATTTTCAATTTGAAATAATCTTTTTGACTTCTGTGTCGAATAGAGTGGTTCAGGTGAGGGGTCCTTGTGGTTTGGGCTAGGACATAGTGGGAAAGAGAAAGAGAAGTGAATGAATTTGAATGACATGGGGGAGATAAAATCCATTAAGAACTTGGTGAGTCATTGGATGTGGAAGTAAGAAATACAAAAACAGGAAGAAAGTTTCTATCTTGCATTAGTACAATGAGGGAGGAGCTCATCATTGCAATCAGAAACACAAGAATAGAACCAGACATCATGGATGGGCAGAACACCGTGACATACAATGTAATCTAAGGGTTATAATAACTTATCTAAAAATAATATGATGGAAGCACAGAGGAGAAGCAATCATGTTTTATAGTGTTTTATAATGTAACCAGAGCCAGGGCATTGTCCAGTGGTATGACCGTGTTCCTATTCTAGCTCTAAGGACTAGTTAAATGTCTACAGATTTAAAAGGCCTAATGTGATTTCTAAAGATAATCCACTTAATGCAAGATCTTTTGGTACTTATTTGCTAGGAAAATAGGGGAATGTGTTCTTCTCCCTTTGCACTTGGAAAAATTGAGATTTATGGCAGTTAATAACTTGGCCAAGGTTATATACTCTGAGTCAGCAGAAAAGAGAAGGAAAAAAAAAATCAAGATTCAAAGAGCTGGAAGGAAGTTTAGAGATCCTTTGACCTAGTCCCTGCATGGACCAGGAGTAGAAATTTTTGTCAAGGTCTATCAGGTAGTTAGCAACAGAGTTGTAACTAGAACCCAGGTGTCTTGACTGTTAGCACAGTGTTTTTTTTTCCCTCGGGCACATTCACTGAGTTTCAAGCTAATGCCTCACCGTTCAGTGATTAGGCCTCTCCCAGTAGCTAACAGAACCCTTTCTGAAAGCGAAAAGCATTGAGGAAGAATTGAGGCCCAACTCTGTTGTGTGAAAATGGAAGCTGATGAGAACTTTGGCAAGTCTACGAACAGCACATATGAGAACAATTACAAACAATTCCCTGTGATCTCAATTTCTTCATCTATAAAAATGTGATAGTTGTGAATAATTATGCTCTTGTTCTATGACATTATGGTTCTACATACGATTCCCCCAACATCTACATATCCCGGCTGGACTTGGGAAAGTATCCCTACCTTTCATTGTTTGGAATGTGTTTCCTGATGAAAGGGAGTAAGTGCTGGTTTTTATCATTGAACATATTTTCGTGTTTAAACTCCAGAGAAAGTGAGAGGAAAGCATAAAACAGGAAGCATCTGTATTTTTAACTGGCAGAACAAGTGGAATTTGATGTGGCTTCAACATTTTTCACTGCCTTATATTAACAGATGGCTAGAATTCAAAAGTGCTTTACATAAGAAAATGGATGGAAACTGGTAAGAAGACCTTGCAGAGGGGAGAAGGAAGGAAGAAGGGAGGGAGGGACAGAGGGAAGGAGGGAGAGAGAAAGAAAGATTGCACAATTGCATTGGCTTTCCTCACAGTCTAGGGATAGGGCCCTGGGTTCAGAGCTGGCTAATGGACCCCAAGTCATGATTCCTCCACCGTTTGCTGACTTGTCTAAATTATGCAAACTTCCATCTTCCTCATCCGAAAGATGAAGCAGCCAAGAGCGAATGAGAGGACTTTCATGTAAACAGAGCTTCACTTGCTTGCTGTTTGCCCAAAAGCATGTGCTCAGTAGGACTTGGTCCCAACACCTGGATTGAAACACATAGTTTTGTTTTGTTTTTTCCTACCCTGTTGCTTTAGAAGGAAGCTCAGTAGCCCAGAAGGTTATTTGATCCCTAGAACTAAACTGTTAAGTCCTCCCAACCGACGTTTCAGACCACAAACGGGCCGTGGTGCTTACTTAGATTTCTCCTGGTACCCAACACAAAATACGCCTATCACCTTCTTCCTTAGTGTATCCATAGATTCTAAAGTTTTCCAACCATCAGGCTCTCTGTGATGTCAGAGCTGCGTGGAAATTCAGGTTCAAGTGAGATGAGTTTATAGCTTTTCATCATAATTCTTGACTTAGAAAAAAACAGTAGGCAATAGTTTGCTACTGCTGAGAGAATTTCCAGGGGCTCCTGGTTGGCCTATCCCTAGCTCGTATTTTCCATACATTCTTTGCCTACCTTAAATTATGAGTGGTAATGTCAGCTGGCAGATCACAGAGTTAGCAGCTCAGTCCTTCCTCAAATTCTCCCCTTGTGGCACACCTTGGTATTCCCTCTTTTGCTTTCTTTCCATCCTTTCTGTACTCAGCCTTCCTTCTCTTTAGAGAAGAGTCACTGTAGGGCAGATCATGAAGGAGAAGCCGGTCAACAATGAAGGAAGAGGTCAAACATACAGGATGTGTACATCCTGAGGTTCCTCCTTCCTCCTGCACTTCTGGAGCTGGCTATGAGCATGTCCCCACACTGTCCCCTGCCCCCACCCATCCCGTGTCCCCTTCCTTCTAGGTGTCGCACATCGCTTCTGCCTATACCTCTGAGCCACTTGGAGAAATCTCCAAAATGCCCACCTCATTTGGGTCTTAACTGCAAGCCTTTGCATACGCAGTGTCAGCCTTTCTCTGCACTTTCCTCCCTTTCACAGAACCTAAGAGGAGAGAGTCTGACTCTTCATACCTCACTGGTTCCTCGGTGTCACTGACAGATTTATTGATGTATTCTGAAAAGCAGAAAGTTCTTCCCCAGGGGACTCTGAAGGGCAACTCTGATTTAAAAGCAATCAATCAAGGCATTTGGTTAGAAACCAGGCTGGACCTTTTTGGAATGAACATTTTTTGGGGAAAAAAGGGGCTTCTGCCACACCTTAGAGGCTACTGAACTTTTAGAATTAAAGGAGATCCCTGGTGCTCACTCTTAGCCACATGAGGGATGGAGGATCCTCTCTCCTATTAAACATCTGAAACCAAAATACAGTATGTCTTCTCCTAAAGAACTTTGTTTTATACGGTTACCATTTTATTCTCTACTTTCAGGTTCTTCAGTTAGGGTACGTTCGACTGGGTTCCCATGCCCCCTCAAACTGCGAGATGAGTTTTTTGTGCATGTGTATAGGTAACATAGCAAGTGAATTTACTTAGACAGCAGGTTCATAGCTTTTTACCTAACTTTTTACCTAAAAAACAGATGAAGAAAACTTACTTCATAGATTAATCACTGCAGTGAGTTTTTTGGACACTGATCCGAGGATTTAACCCATTCAGCGCTTACTCTTTGGGGCTCTTGCTTTTGGATTCCATTCACGTAAAATCAACTTGTGAAACATAGTATCTTCTCATAAACTGGAGATTGACTATATTACTGGAAATAGTTCTGTATAAGTTAATGTGTGGACCACATGCAGCAAAGGAATTTACTCTTTAAAGAAGTCTTATGGGGATTTATCTCATAATCATTGATCATTCCCTACATTATGTGAGTTATGAGTATGAGTTAGATGGTCTTAAAAGAGTACTTGCATGCGTTTAAAACTAGGGTTTTGAGTTTTTTTAATCAATTATCTATCTTTCATCCACTAACTTATTTTTTTAATTAAAAGTTAAACTTGGAATGTGTGACAAATCACCGGGACTTCTTCAGATGGGAGGGCTTGTAAATCTCCATCACCAGCACCCACAGGGAAGAGCCGTCTCCCTATAAGGACCAGGACTTTGAGCAAGCAGCATTTCCTTTTTACTTATACAGCAATTCCCGTCCCCCTTCCCCACCCACCAGATGGAATATCTGAACACTACATGAACAGTTAAGATTGTTACAGGGCAAAAAGTTATTGAATATAGCTGTGGAGTTCTCTGGATACAAAATAAATAGCTAAATTACAAATACCTGGAGTCTTATTTTGTAATGTCACTATATTTAGCCTACCTCACTGGTCAGGCATTTATAAACTAGGTCAGAAGTCTCCCCTCTTCCCTGCTCTGTTAAATGTTCCCATTTTCCTTACTGGAAACACCTCAGAGGGCTTGGTGCATCTGGAAGGACTTTACTGATGATCTCAGAAATCCTTTCTGATGCTTACATTTTAGGAACATCACCCACAGGCACTGGGCGCACAGGTGGAATTTTAAAGTTGGGGTCTAAAGAAATAGCTTGACTCCAAATCTGCCCCTGTTTTTCCAGCTCACAATGGGCATTGCCAGGTCCTTGTGCCCACATCCCTGATCCCAGCTGCTCCATCTGGCTCTGCCCCTTTCGCTTCTTGCCCGCTGCACTAGCACTTTCCCATCCTTAGGTTTCTGATCTTCATGAGCTGTCTTGTCCACCACTCATGCTTTCCCTTCAAGTCGGGCTTCCCAGGGTCTAACTTACTGGGGATTCTGGTGTCTTCCCCTGGCCTGCCATCGATAGAGCTCTGAAACCCCATACCTCACCCCACCTTACTTCAATTCCACACCTGCTCTCCTCATCCAGATCTTCTTTCTATTTGCAGAACTTTTACTGGGGAATTTATTTCATGTTCTTTCATTTATTTCTAGGAGTTTTGTTTTTGTCCAAATGAGAGCCTGATTCTTAGCTTCTCTGTTCAGGCTTTTTTGCTTTATCTTGGCCATTCTCTCAGTCATTTACTGGGAGTTCCAGCCAGGTAACCTCCAAGCATGTCAAGAACTAATATCCCCTTACCTCTCCTTCCTAGACATCTCCCTGGGCTATGAGGATGGCATTTATTCCTTGGTAACTGGATCCTGTGCAGCTACTCTAGGTATAATTTTTTCCTTACCAGCTGTCTTGCCTATGGTCTATAATGTATCATATATCCCATTTCTTATAGATACTCCTTAGCTACTGTACCTCACCCTAAGAAACCTCCAATTTACTTTTTCCTTTCTTTTTCTGGCCACTATTCCAGTTGACAGTTGTAAAGAACACAACAATCCCATCCTCTCTGTATATGCAAATTTATCATCTGGATTCTGACCAATAGGAGACAGGTTAATTGGCCATAGGATATTTTAGAAGAAAAAAGAGAGGCTAATTCCCAATCAGTGTGGGAATGGGACACTTCAATCTGCATACTTTTCTCCTCCATTTGACCATGGGCTGAAACTGACAGTCTAGTCCCCTTAAAAGCCTCAAAGAAGATGACAGGCGAAGTTGTTTTTTTTCTGTCACTCTCAGTGCAGCAAGTTCTCAAATTAAAATCTGTTTTCTCCACTAAATTGCAGCATTTGTTTCCCTGGAAGGTTTTCAACCCTTTGTTCTTTTTCCTTTCTGTGCATAATAACAAGTAAGAATGCAGTCTGCAAATGCTGTGCAATCTTTGCTCTGCACTGTTTTTATTTATCCAATTGTCTTTTGAGACTTACTTTTGACATATCTGATGCCTTCTCATAAGCCAATGGATCTGGTAATAAAGCATCTTAATAAATTCAATCAATACATATAGAAAAACTATTTTTTTAAAAATTCCAAATCTTGTGGGTCCTGCCAAGAAAAACAGTTTTAGCAGATGAAAGAATTTTAAAGCTGAACTCAGTATTGATAGTCCTTTTAATTAGTATTCCCCTTGCATTTTATGTTTCCAAAGAGCTTACAACCATTCATCAGGTTTTTTATGTCAAACCTGGTGGACAAAATATATGGCCAAGCGCCATTTTCCAAATTGGGACATGGAGATTAGGGAAGGTAAGTTTCTTCTCTAAAGCTATTATAACCAACTAAAAAAACAAAACAAAACAAAACAAATTTTACTTTTTATTGGACTTGAGATCATTATACAAAGTCCCTGCCACACACGGGTCACTTAATTTTATTCTTTTTCCTTTTTCTCTACAATCAACACAATCATAACTATGTACAAAGTGTCTTCTGTGCTGTCCTCTATGGGGCTAAGAAAGCTCTTGTCTTGAGGAATTTATAACCTATTTTTAAAGAAAACACATAAATCCCTAATAAAATATATAACCTCCGAGGGAATTCATAGTAAATGACCCGTCCAGCATTATGGACATTGATAACACAAGGGCGCCACTTCAGGTCCCAGTGACCAGGGGGGCTGCACATTGAAGCTGATTAAGATCTGAGAGGAAGAGAAGTCATTCCAGACCAGGAGCCGCCCCGGGGGCAAAAGGCGAGACGCCACAGTGAGCATGCTTTATGGAGAAGACAGGGAAGAGGGCAACGAAGATGCAGAAGAAATTTCAAGTAGAGGAAACTCCGTATTATAACTTTGGAAATGAAACATAACATAGGTGGCAGAATTTGGAGAAAAGTACAGTCCAGGCTTCTTAAAGGCGAAGTTTAATCTTCGTCTTCGCAATCCACCGCGTGGATTTACGCAGCGCTTTTGTGAGAGTCGCTGAAAAGCCAGAGGAACTTATCATGTTCTTCTCCAAAGCAGGGAAGTTTTTATTGTTCCCTCTTTGAGGATGAGAAAACTGAGGCTTGTGTTGCTAGCCTTTCTTTCCAAGTCCACACAACTAGCTAAACTCTGGATTCAAGTTTCAAGCCCCAAAATATTTATCTTCTCAAAGCCTTTCTTAATTACTTTGCGACAACACATGTGGATGCTGGGCAATAGCTGCCCTGTGGCAGAATAACAGAGGTGGCCCAGACCGTGAACTTGGGACGAGGGAGGGTCTGAATGGGTTTCCAACTCAACAACTTCACAGCTGTAAAGACCTGGGCAAATTACTTAATAAATCCACATTTGACTTTCCTTATCTGTGACTCTAAGTGGAAAACAACTGAAAATAGTAACACATCCTGGCGTGTTGTGAGGATTCAGTGAAATGATATCTACATAGTGCCTAGAAGATAAATGTTCCCCAAGTGTTAGTACTTCCTACCCCATGCCATCGGCCTCTGACATCTCCACGCAGAACCTGCCGTGCGGCTGCCGACAGCGGTCACGTGGCTTGGCCTCACTCCCGCAATCATTCAGCGGTGCCTGAAAATCCTTGTAACTCAGCAAAGGTGGCGATCTGTACGGAATTCCCTTTAGGAGCTTCACAGGGGGGAGGGTCTGACGTGGGGAACTGAATTCTACCTTTGCTACCTCCTCAATGTATTGTAATTAGTGGTTAGTGTTCAGACCCTTGGGCTTGGCTTTTCAGTCCTGGCTCTGCTCCCCTGCTGGTATCACCAGGGTAAATTACTTACTCTGGTGCTGCCTCAATTTCCTCATCTCTGAAATGGGAATGGTAATAGCATTATCGGCTTGTTGGGAGGTTTAAATGAGTTCATGTACCCAAAACACCAGACACATGTATTCAAGACATTTTAGCAGCTATGGTTATTATGTTATTCTTATTCCTATTTTGGCTCACAATAACCAAAATAAGAACTCTGTTTTCCTTATTACAAAAGACTTTCACATGCCCTGGTTTATTTGAACCTTATGTTTATCCATGAGAGGATGGTAGAGTAATGGTTGTTACTCCTATTTCAGAAAAGGTTTTTTTTTTTTTTTTGGCAGGGAATAAATAATATATTATTACTTTTAAAACTGTCAAGTAATACAGAGAAATTCAAATTAAAAACATAAAAATGATGCTGAATCTACCACCTAACAGTAAACCACAGTTTGGTGAACAGCCCTCACACCAAGAAAACAGGTGTGTTTCTTCACACTTATATACAGACAGACAGACAGACTCTGTTATGATCACCCTCACTGTTCATTTAACAAGTGTTCATTGCATGCCAAGCCTGGATCTGGTGTTGTTGGAGGGAAGTGGCTAATTTGAGAGACATCTGAAATTAAGGTGCTTCATGGTGGATTAGATTTGAAAGATGAGAGAGATTAAGGACTGAGATAATTTGGAGTTTTGCATTATACATTAGGATTGGCTTGTGGGCATTTATTTAGGAGGCAGCATGCCCATTCTACAAGTGATATATTTTACTTACGAAGATGCTATGTTAACTGTCCATGTCAATGGACATACCTGTGCATTATCATTTTTAATGACTGCAGAGTATTTCATTGTAGGTATAGTTTTTATATGTACTTTAGTTAACTTTTTCTGTTTTGATAAATATTTAGGTTGTTTCCAATTTTTTCATAATTTTCAATAAGGCTACAGTGCATATCTTTTTAAAGACATTTGGTTTTACAATGAGTCAGTTAGCTTCTTAGGACAAATTCTAGGAAGGGGAAATTGCATGGCCAAAGGGTATCACAACACATATTTTGGTATTACTGCCAAGCTGTCCTCCATCAAAGCTGTACCAATGGGAGCTCACATCACCAGAAGAGCAGGACACCTATCTACTAATCTACTCTTGGGTACCAAAGTACCAGTAGTTTTTAAAGATATTTCTTTTAACATGCCCCTTTAAAAATAGAATAGGTAACAAAGATTCAGAGAGGTTAAATAACTTACATAATATCACACAGCTAGGGTAGTGAAGCTGAAGAGAAAATTCAGTTTTCCCACTGGCATCACGCTTGCTTTGATGAATGTATAGTTTTTGAGCATTATCTGTCAAAAATGCCAAAGGTAAAACAAGGACAAACGTCCAAACTTTTCACAGACAGCCTGCCTTAGGTCCTAGCCCTACTCCCCAAAGTTGAGATGAAATAGTGGCCTGAGACTCCTTTAACAAAGGGTCAAAAGGAATAACATTTAAAGGGTAACTCTGAAAGGCTTCTCAACCAAGTATTTCTCTTCATCTGGGTCTTTTCAGTGAAAACTCTTTCAAGAAATGTGTATGTTGGGGCTAAGACATTATACATTTAAGCTTCACTTTTTAAAATACAAAACACTCTTTGTTATGATAACAAGCACCTTAAAAACACTGGCAGTGTGGAGTGATTTAACAAATGGATCACCTTCAGAGCCCCCAAGAAATGAAGCTGACAGTCCAAGTCGGTTTTGATGTGAGCAGAGTCAGCCCCAGAAATTCATCTAAGAAAAATACCACTTATCTCACAATAGAGCATATAGCCTACCAAGCACTCTAGAATGTTCAGCACAATTTAGTCACCTCCTTAGATGAGAGTCAAATTCTGCACAGAAGATATGGAATAAATGTACACCAGCAATACCCCAATTCTCTTCCTTCCCTGACACCCCTTCCCCAGTGGCAGGCATGTTCTAAGGCAGTGGCTGGAGCTGGCTGGACTCTCATGAGACCACAGGTTTCCTTTCTTTGGGGACCAACCAATCTGTCTGGCCCACCCACTATGCTCCTGTCAAAACGTTTGCCAGGGAAAGGAAGGGGGGATCCAGAGGTAAAGTACAGAGGGAGAGAAACAAATTAGTGTTTACTTTTTCACAGATGCCACACATCTTGCTAGGCATGTAATTATCTCTCTAAATTCTCATGATAATCTCTCAATCTCCTATTCCCTCCCCTTTCTTTGCCATATATTTTTATGATGCTCGTCTTTCTCAGTCAGCTTTTTGGATAAATTAAAAGTTATTCTACGCAACCTGAAAGTTTACTCCAACTAATCGGTGGAAGAAGCATCACGTGACACCATTTTCAGACAACAGATGGATGGTAAGATAACAACAATGAACCTTCCTTTAAAAAACAGAAAAAAGATTGTTGCCCCCAGATCGTGAAGCTTAAACATGCTCTCACCAGTCCTTTGCTGGTGAGGCCAAACAAGCGAGGTTTCAAGGAATGGTTGCCTTCCTGACTGCTTGAGGGTTTCAAATCTTTTTTGGCAATCTTCTTCAGGGAAAATATTGCCAACATATATAGGTCTGTACTACTGATGGTAAATAAAGCATATAGAAGAGAAGTGAAAAATTTTAAATTGACTAGGTATCCTTAATAAACCTTAATAAACCATTCTGAACTTTAATTTTATACAGATAAGGAGGATCCATAAGACCAAACCTAATTCCCTGATATACTGTGAAACCTATGATTATGATTAATCTACATTAGTTTTGTCAAAACCTATCGTTTTCCCTAAGGGAAGTGAAGCCATCAAAGCTAGTCAGGAGGAAGTTATGCTTTGGTTTCAATTAATAAACATTTTAGCACTTTCACAATGTCCATTATGATATACACCTCAAAGAAACCAGTTAGAGGAAGTTCCCATATGGTTTTCCTCTCCTAATTGAACAAACAAATGTCCTGGTGAACAAAGTTCAGGTTTTGACTTTGCTCTTTGTTCTAGAGACACTGAGGAAATATTTCTTGCTTCTCACATACCTTGGATATGCACCTAAAATTTCCAGATAGTTAGAGTCTGCCCATGAAATGATTAGAGTCTAGCTACTTGTACTCTGACCTACCCAACGTGAGATTTACGTTAGACCTTGGCTGCTATGTACTGATCCCCATAAAAACTACAGTCTTCAGAGACAGTGTTTGGTGCCTCATGATTTGCACACCTTCTCAAAGAACCCAAAAGACCAGAGGTTATGCTCCAGCTTACCAAAGGCTGCAGGGAATTCGTTGAATTTAAGGGGAGATAGGGCATCAGTAGAACACAGCAATTCATTGCCTGTATTCCCAAAGTTGTTTATGAGAAACACCCTGACACCGTGCATGAGAGACCAACATGCATGATGTTTAATGTCCAGCCTGTTCTAAGATCAGATGACGCTGTTGTTTGTATGCCTTTTCATTATGAAAATTAGAAAAGGCACATCATCCAGGGTGGGCACAGTTCTGTATGTGTAGCTAATTCTCAGATGGAACACTCGCTGACTTCAGCCCCTGGCTGGTATTTGCTTTGAGCACATACAACATGATCACTTATGGCAGCCCTGCTTTATTTTGGATATAAAGAAAAAAAAAATTTAAGCACCTAAGAATGGTGTTTGCTCTTTTAGGGCCCAGAAAATTAGAAGTCAATATTCAGTAGGTTCTGGCTCAAGTAGCCCCGAAGATAAGCAAGCAATCTGTGCTCTCTTGTGATTCTTTTGCACTTCTGGAAAGTCTTTCCTTGGACCTTTCTGGGCCAGTCATTACATGTACCCAAAAAGCAGGAGAGAAGGAAAGACTGAAGCTCTCATTGAATTGAGGTGTGTCTAACCCCTTGGATTTTTCCACACAGCTAGCTAAGCCAAGACTCTGTGAAGATGAAGCTATGAGAGCCCAGTCAGGCATTCAACGGGCAGCCCCACTCTGCTGTCACTCACACACCAACAGAGGAGGGAAGTGGAAGATGGAATAATGGAAATCAGCACTAACATGGGCAGTACTTCTCACCCAAACTTGAAATTCTGCTCCAAAAAACCCACACATAAAAACACAGGGACTACAACCTAGCAATAAAACTAGACACTAGACCCAAGGAAAGGAAATAAGCAACAGGGGATACAGTGGGGGTGATGGGGAGAATCTGCTGTAATTATTAAGTTATTTTCACTTGGGATCATGAAACACTTTGAAGTACAAGGCACTTATTTTGACAGGTGTCTTGAGGGATCAATCCCAGCCTGGCATTTTTAACTAACCCCTGTTGTATCAGATGTGGTACAGAAAATTCTAGACAGTCCTGACCCCCAAGCATGTGAGCCCACAAGAAGAATGGCCCAGGTTCCAGGACTAGGGGTGCTTGAGAACTCAGGTATTTTAAAAAACATTCTACTAGAGATGTAATTACTACTCTTTCATTAGAGAAAATGAAAAGGTGGGAGAAAAGAGACCAATAGTAAAGCGACCTGACTTTCTGTTTTCAAAGATCTGATGAAGTCTCATACCAAAATACAGTACAAAACTAAGCAATGTCAGCCTAGCTGAAAGTCTACTATCTTCTATGCCCTTACTAATTCAATTCAGTAAATACTCGTTGTGTATTTAGAAGACACTATTCAAGACACACAAATATAAGCAAACACAGATGCTCCTGGAACAATAATGTGACATATGCCTGAGTGTGTGCATGTGTTGTGTGTTTTCAACGACTCTGACCTGCTGATTTTGGAAAAGACAAGCCAACTGTCTGGACTGTTGTGGAGTAGAAGCTTTAGGCAGTGACCAGGGTCAAGTAACCATCCTGACTGCTACTCACATTTCATCCCCTTGCTCCTGTTGACCCAGAGAAGTCTCCTGAGAAACATGCTTGTCCATTATCGGATGTAGAAGAACCCCGCTCCCCCCACTGGAATTCATTTCTCCTCAGTGGCATGCTGAGAGCCCCCTGTGTGTCAGGCGGACTGGGAACACTGGTGTAAACCAGGCAAATATGGTCAAGGCCTCCGTGGAGTTTATAATCTAGGGCTGAGCAGGCATCCCTTGTATACTTCATTACTTGAGCCGTTTCTGTGAGCTTTTATTTAAGTACAATAATCCAATAGCAAAAGCTTTAGTCCTATTTGACTTTGATTTATTCATATACAGTATGTTTACCCATTAAAAAAAAATCCAGGAACATTAGCACAGAGGCAACTCCTTCTGCAAGCAAATAAATATTTCCTCCTATAAAAAACCATAGCAGCTTGGACCCTAGACTTGGACCATCTGCTCTGTGAACTGCCCAATCAGAGGCAGTAGGAGGCAAATCACGTGGCTTCCACTCTCCCAAAGCTGGCAGAGGCTGCAACGTACTGATTGGCTGCTGGACCAGCTGGCTCCGGCTACTGAGCCGCACCTGAGAGTCTGCACATCATGCGGGATGGAAAGGTCTCCTGTCCGGAGCCTTAATGATACAACAAAGGAAGCAACGTGGTTTTGTTTTGCTTTATGTTTGCCAAACTAAGGTTCTTCTTAAGATACATATACAACTTTGTTTTAAGCCTAAGGCAGATGTAAATATACATTTAGAAACCTGATCTACATTGTAACACATGCCTGATATAATTTGTATGTGCTAGCACGATTAGAAAAACATTTCTTTCTTTCTCAGAGGCAAAATTCTCATATTATCTCATTGGTTTAATGAATAATTTATAAGTGCAAGCAAAAAAATAAATGTCAGAAACAAAACAAAAAACACAGGGTTTTCTTTTGCTCTGTGCAACAATACTATGTGCAGGGGTAAAAATACTAAGTGGTTCTTAGTAGCTTTTAATCCTCTGGCCTCTTCTAATTTGCTAGGCAGATTTTCTCCAGACCAGTAGCTGGCATTCCTCAGCTGGGAAAGATAAATTCCCCTTACTAAATATGTGTTTAGAAATATGATGCTTGTAGATTTAGCCTATTTGTGGCCTCTGGAGATCAGTGACACGTAAGAGAGGAGAGATTGTGCCTAACACTGATTTGCAAATTAAGCTCTCTGGTGAGCTCCTTAGGGAGATGACACAGCCTAGGAAGTCTAAGAATCAACACAGCACAAGGGTAGTCCACTTGCCCTATATCCCATGATTGGAAATAATAATGAAGCAGGATAACACATACCCATCCAAGTCACCTGCATCATCCTTAGGCAATGATCACTATGAATTTCGACATGCTAAGATGATCTGGTTAAACAGACCCACTGGATATCCATCCCTCTATCAGTTCAAAGAATGCCCGAGGTCGTGCAATGTGAGGCTCCTTGGGGCTTTGGATGCAGGGAAGCTCTAAGTCTTTTTACATTAAATTTTGTTTTCATGCAGTGCAAACAGACACCTAATAGCTGGTTTGATCCCCTGCCCAGGGAACTGATGGCAGAGGACAGCCACTTTCAGGGATGGCAGCAGAGTCCGAAGATGTCACACAGAGCTGAAGATTACTAGCAAAACTCCCACAGTGGGAACTTCCCTGAACAGATTTTTTTTTTTTTCCCAGCATTGGAAAAATTAGGCTGGGAAACCAAGCAGCCATCCTTTATTTTCAAACTGGAAAAGTGATGAGTTGTATTAGTTGGAGTTCTAAAAATTTCTTCTCATTTGTTGGGCAGCCCACCTTGAGCTGGGCAAAATTTTGGCCCAAGTCTCCACTGGAAAATGAAATGTTTAGACTGACCTTTAGCCAGAAGAGACAGTTGTCAGTTTTTCAACTCTTATTCAGTGATCAGCAGAAAAGTCATGAATGATTTGAATACATGGATACTTATTTATATAAGCAAACATATATATTTATGCTAAATTAAGGCAACTATCTAGTATCTGACAAATATTACATCTTACTGGGCCAGTTACAAAAGGGGCCATTTCAAAAGGTTCCCTTGGCCAAAATTTCACTTCAGAAATGACAGAAGAGGAACATGGCTTATGTCTCTTGAAGGTACTAGCAGTTCTTAATGACAAATACTAACTAATTTATCATTAATATTTCTAACGTTGACGCTAACAGTGCCAGAGTTAGAGGAAAATCTGCACTGAGTCTGAATTTCTCTGTGCTACACAGGGACTAATTTATCTCCCCTTGGCCCCAAGTACCACCCTCCTTGGCCACGTCTAAGAATGTCCCACTGACCTTCCTGCATCTCTGCTTTACTTATTTACCAATCAGTCCACCCCTACGTATTTTTGATCCCTGTGGGAAGTTCCTTAAGGATCACATGAGAAGCAAGACACTGGTTTAGGATATGAAAAAGATGTGCTCCTAAGTACTAATTATCAGAATAAAATAATAGGGAAGATGCACGAACTCAAGGGCTCACAGGTGTGAATAAGAATCTAAGTCCTAACCTAGTTCAAGACAGGTTCAGTGGGGCTGAAATGTCAGGGAGGCCAATGGAGGTGCAGACAGGGCCTCCTTGAATACTTGATTCACTATAAAGGAAGAGGGAGCATTTTGGGAGGTGAGAACAACATGGGCATCGAGAGACGCTGGGAGTGGCAGGGAAGATGTCTGCTTGCCAGAGAGAGAGGACTTATACTACAGGGCAGGCAAGATCAAGTTGCACACAGAGGAAAGAGCCTATCACAGGTCTTTAGGACCAGTTGTGTCTCTGGATGAAGGAACAGAAATGCGACACCACTGGCTGACAATATCAGACGTTACATAGATGTCTCGGTAAGGATGACAGAAATCCATCAGCATGAGGGATTGCCCTGGCCTTCAGCGTTGTTGATACAAATCCCAGAATTGTAGCATCCAAGTAATTCCTTTCTAGAACAAGGGAATATTTCCAGGCAGGAATAGCTATAGGCCTGGGTCCCGAAGTCACTTACCAGCTGAGTCAACGTGCCATGCAGGGAAAGAAACATGCCATCCTACTGTATTCACGGCGAATTAGGAACCTCTCTTAGAAGACACTTAGTGCCCCTGAAGTAAGCTACATGATTCTCATCACAAAAACTTTTCAGGCATTATTCACATGGCATGAACAGGCATTCCCATCTTGCCATGTGCAAATCTTATCTTATAAAGCTAACGGTACACATCTCTATACTTCCAAAAAAACCTGATATGCATATTAATAGGCCTACAATAACAGGCCTCTACATTTCATAAAAAGCACACCTCATATATTTCTATAGTCTCTATATATGTAAATGACTTTTCTTTTCAACATCGATTACCTTGCAGAGGCCAAAGATTCATATCTTATTTTGTTTCATGATAATTTATGATTTGTCAAGCAAAAATGGGTTCCTTTTCATATTTGTTTCACGACTACACAAGGAGAAGAGCAAGGGGTTTCTCTCTCTCATTCTGTTCTGTCACCTACTAGGTCATTAGCCCATTTCTCTCCCAGGCTTTTACTCTGACAGTTAAAACACTGGGAATGGGAGGGGGAAGGTTGGGGGTCAACAGGACGTCCCTCAGAAGCATTTGCACTTGACCGTGAATGAGGAATATGATTTCATCAGATGGAAAGGGGCACAGCAGAGGGAACATTTTATACCAAGACACAGAATGCTAAGAGAGGGCTATGTTCCAGAGAGAAATCAACTCTTGGTGTGCCTGAGGCTGAGTGAGTGGGGAACGCGGGAAGACATGGTCAGGATAGTTGTCTGACATCAAAACACTAAGGACTCTTTAATGCCATATTAAAGGCAAAATACTAGTTTCCTCCCACCCCTGTTTTAAAAAAGTACCCGGCCAAGGTTGAAGGGAGGAAATAAGAAAAACAAAACTGTGTTCAACCACCTTGCATTAAAAACTGTTGTGAGCCTCTTGCCAGGATGGCCTCGGAACTTGCCGGTGCTCGGCACCAGCAGAATTGTTCATGCCAATGGGCCCTGGTTACCTTTGCAGGTCCAGAAAAGGGAGAAAGCTGTGTTCTGACTGGCACCACGTTGTGGACATGAAATCCTAAAACTTGTGTTTTATGACAAAAACACTTGGCTTGTATTGCCTGGCCTTCAGGACCCCATGCCAAGCTCTAGCTGTTTGTCTTTTTTGGGCGGTGTGCCTGAATGAGGGCCCCCGTAGAGGGCAGACACATTGTGTCCTCAGTGCAACAATGACGTATTCTATTTATTCCACTGGTACAGTGCCCCCAGAAGTTTAAATCCACTCACTGTTGTCATAAGTGAGGCTCTGGGGCTGCTGTCAGGCTCTGCCAAGTCGGGCGTAGTTGCTGAATTTGTAGAAGTGGAGAGAAGCAAGGGCTGGGGGAAAAGAGGGCTTAAAGAGGGCTTCTGCCCCCTCGTTTCTATTCAACAAGGACTGCTGGACATTCTTCCACAATATTACAAGCCTCTCCTGTTTACTTCTAAATCCTTCAATATCCAAAGAATCCCAGAAAACACAGAATACATTTTAGGTGTCCAGCAAACCTAAGAAAATTTCTGTCTTAATAGAAAATGGCTTCTGGCAAGAGAATACACACAAAACACACACTTAGGAATGAGTGAGAGGATTCAGACTAAAACTGAAAAAACTTTTCCTGGCCTGCAGCAGCAAACAGTCTCAGAAGGCAGGGAAAGCAATTTTTCTGGTACCTACATGAAGATAGTCAACTGGAACTTGAAAGATGAGGATACCTGTGTACATCAGGGGCTATCATGGAAAGACGAGGTATGGGAAAGGAAGATTTGCACATGGCTCTCCCTTTGCACAACTGTCTGTAGATGAAACAGACTGTCAAGTCCTTGGAATCCCTCAGCACATTATACATGCATACAAGTGCACCTCTACAGAGACAATATCATTTCCACTAAATTGCTTCACAGACAAGTATCTTCCTAACTGCTCTATAGGGATGATCTCCTTATATAAAGAGAGGAACTGGCAACCAAGTAATAAAGGAACTTCCCTCAATTCAATTAAAAATTCATGATAGAAAACACGTAAAAAAAATGTTTATTGATTCTGAACCTAATAAACCAGAGATAGACTACATGTCTCTAAAATATGTAATTACCTCCTTATATGCCCTGAAAATGTATGATGCCTGATTAATTATGATTATTAATTAAATGTAGTTCATGGTCTGTGGTTTTACTATTAATACTAGGGTATGACATAAGTCCCAATTCTGTAATCTGAATTATATCATCCATACATAAGAATGTAAAATATGATGACAAATGATTGAGTAAAGTATTTACCATCTTAGTGCTCTTTGAAATATCTAAATATGCTGGCATACTTACTAGCACTTTACCCGGCAGAGTTCAAACACTGGTTTTCCTGGGTTTGCACACTCCAGTGGGGTGGCACTCTCAGTATCCAACAGGAGCTAAGTGATCATGCAGTAAGCCACTCATATCCAATCCCTAAGCTATAAACCATCCATGCAGTGCACCTGCACCTGCCCAGGAGCCACTGAATATTGCTGGAGAAAAATCTACCACCATCCCCACAGATCTCCACTGGACAATCAAAACTGTCTGCCACCTGTGAAGAATTGTAAAGGACCTGAGACATTACCCTCCCCTCCTTGGTTAGGGTTAATTTATCACTGTTTCATGGATGCAGGCAGGAGACATGAGACCTGAGGATCAGAAACCAACGACTCTATAGTCTGACAACAGCAGCAATCAGAGTGTCAGTGCTTGTGCTGATTCCAAGTTCCAGTTCACACAGGGCAACATGAAAAGGGTCAGATGACAGCTGCACTTGCAAATAGTTTGCATGACAGGAAAGGAACCATGTGCTTAGGGAACCTGAGTATTTTATAATAGGCAGTAAGCTTTGGATGAGAGGGCAGCATTCTCTTTATTATACTGAATAGCAAACAGACCTGCTCTTTGTTCTAGAGAGAGATAGGACCTCTATCTCCCAGGAATGTTCACTGTCCAACCCTGACAAAAAATGTCATGAAACAAGGGAGTCAATGTAAGGTGAACAAAAATGCAAAAGACCCATGGAGAGGTGTCTCTTCCACTACCTTTCTCTGTTGTGTTTGACTTCTCTTTCTTTAATGACTATTTTAACCTTCTTACTCTTCAAATATCCTACCACCCTGCACATGGTATATACCCTATGCTCCTTGGTTTTCTTCTACTCCACTTTTGCTCCTTTTCAGTGTCTTTTGCTGGCTTCTCTTTCTCTGCTCATCTATACTGTTAAGGTGCTCCTGGGCTATCTTCTCTTTCCTATCTGCTATGAACTGAATTGTTTCCCCTCAAATTTGTATGTTGAAGCCCTAACGCCATGTGATGCTGTTTGGAAATGGGGCCATTGGGTAGTAATTAAATTTAGATGAGGTCATGAAGGCCCTTGTGATGGGATCTGTGCCTTTACAAGGAAAGACACCAGAAAGCCTGCTTCCCTTTTCTCTCTCCACCTGCATGCATCAGGGAAAGACCATATGAGGACACAGCAAGAAAGCAACTGTCTGAGCCTAAGCAGAGAGCTCTCAATAGACACGGACACAGCTGGCATCCTGCTCTTTGACTTCCAGGATCCAAAACTGTGAGAAATAACTTCTTGTGGTTTAAACCATTCAGTCTATGGTATTTTGTTATGTAAACCTGAGCTAAGACACTATAAATACTCTCGAGGTGTACACACAGATCCTTAGCTTTAAATACTAGCTGTATGTTATAGGGACACAAAACTTCATCCCCATTCCCACTTCCTCCCATGAACTAAAGACGTGGATAACAAACTGCCCATTTGACATTTCTGAATAGATACTTAACAGACATCTAAAAATGTGCACATTATCAAAACAGAATAATTTTGCCTTCCAATTCTTCTCTCAACTTTGCCCATCTTAGTGAATGCCAACACCATCTTCTCAGTTGCTCAGGCTGAAAATTTTGGAGTTACCCTTTAATTCTGTATTTCCTTTGCTCTAATACCATAAGCTGTAATACCAAACCCTGCTTCTTCTGCTTTCAAAACATGTCAGAATCTTCTTTGCACCTCCACTACCCTACACAAGCCACCATCACCTTCTGCTAGAACTACTGTATTGGTCTTACAACTAGTCTCCTACATGGTTTCTGACCTTGTCACATGTACTTCATTTTCTACATAGCAGTTAGATGATATTTTAAAAATCTAAATCAGATCACTTTACTCTACAAGATAGTCCTCTCCAGTGTACTGTCTTGCATTTAGAATTAAATGCAAACTCTTTAGTTTTGTTAGAAAGCCCCACTACCTGGCCTGGCTCCCTCTCCAATCTTTTCTTAAACCAGCTTTCTCCTCACCCTTTATCCTCCAACCTGTGGTCTATTCAAGAAACAAAAAGTCATGCCAGCCTTAGGGCCATCATGTTAGATGTTTGCCATCTTGAAATTCTGCCTCCCCTGTGGATTTTTGCATGGGTATTCTCTCCTGTTATAGAGATCTCACGTTAAATTCATTTCATTCTCAAATTTCCTATCTAAAATTGTCATCTACTTATTCTCAGTTCACAGCATCCTATTTTAACTGTCTGCATGATACTTATTAATACTGATATTTCTTTTCCTTAATTGACATATAATTGGTATGCAATATCTTATTAGCTTCAGGTGTACACTGTAGTGATTTGATATTTTTATACATTGTGAAATAGTCATCATAATAAGTGTAGTTACCATCTGTCACCATACAAAATTCTTACGATATAATTGACTGTATTCCCTATGCTGCACACTACATCCCCATGACTTGTTTATTTTATAACTGGAAGTTTGTACCCTTCATCTAGCTGCCCCCCAATCCTTTCCCCTTGTGTAACCGACACTTTGTTTCCTGTATCTAAGAGTCTGTTTCTGTTTTGTTTTCTTGTTCATTTGTTTTGCTTTTTAGATCCACATGTGAGGTCATACATTATTTGTCCTCTGCCTGACTTATTTCACTGAGAACAATACTCTTTAGCTTCATCCCAGTTGCCAGAAATCGCAATATTTTATTCTTTATAGCTGAATATTGTAGTGTGCATGTGTGCACAGGTGTACACTTGCATACATACACATCACATCTTTATTATCCATTCAACTATCAATGGATTGCTTCCATATCTTGACTAATGTAAATTATGCTGCTACAGTGAATGTAAGGTATATAAATAGATCTTCAAATTGATGTTTTCATTTGCTTTGCATAAATACTCAAAAGTGGAAATGCTGGGTCATATGGCAGTTCTACTTTCAATTTTTTGGAGGAACTTCCATACTACTTATGCTATTCTCTACAGTGGCTGCATCTATTTACATCTCCACCAACAGTGTACAGAGGTTTCATTTTCTTCACATCCTCACCAACACTTGTTAGTTTTTGTCTTTTTGGTAACAACCGACCTGAGAATTGTGAATTGTAGATTTAATTTGCATTTCCCTGATCATTAGTGATGTTGAACACTGTTTCATGTGCCTGTTGGCCATGTGTATGTGTCCTTCATAAAATGTCTATTAAGACCTCTGCCCTTTTAAAAATTGGGTTGCTTGATTTTTTATATGAAATTTGTAAGTTCTTTATATATTTTTAGTGCCTTAGTACTTGTATCGTTTGCAAATATCTCCCATTCAGTAGGTTGCCTTTTATTTTGCTGATGGATTCCTTCACTGCAATGCTTTTACAGTCTGATATAGTCCTGTTTATTTTAGCTTTTGTTGTCCTTGCTTGAGGAGACTGATCCAAAAAGATACTGCTAAGACTGAGGTCAAAGAACTTACTGCCTGTGTTTTTTCTAGGAGTCTTATGGTTTCAGGTCTTATAGTCAAGTCTTTAATCCACCTCAAATTTACTTTTGTATATGGTATAAGATAGTGGTCCAGTTTCATTTTTTTGCACGTAGCCATCCAATTTTCCCAATACCATTTATTGACGAGACTGTCTCTTCGCCATTGTATATTCTTGCTTCCTTTGTTATGGATTAACTGACTGCGTAAGTGGGGGTTCATTTATGGGTTCTCTATTCTGTTCCATTAATCTATTTGTCTGTTTCTGTACCAGTGCCATACTGTTTTTATTACTATCATTTTGTAATATAGTTCAAAACCAGGGAGCGTGGTACCTCTAGCTTAATATTGTTCTTTCTCAAGATTGCTTTGGCTGTTTGGGGTCTTTTGTGGTTCCACATGAGTTTCAGGATTCTTTTTTCTAGTTCTGTGAAAAATTCCATTGGCATTTTGATGGGAATTGCATTGGATCTTGGATTGCTTTGGGTTGTATGGACAGTTCAACATTATTAATTCTTAGAATCCATGAACAAGCAGTATCTTTCCAATTATTTGTGTCATGTTCAGTTTCTTTCATCAATATCTAACAGTGGTGTAACCTCTGGTTAAATTTATTTCCTAGGTATTTTATGCTTTTTGATGTAATTTTAAATGCAACTGCTTTCTTAATGTCTGTTTCTGATAGCTTGTTATTAGTTTATTGAAACACAACTGATTTCTGTATGTTAATTTTGCATCCTGTGACTTCTCTGAATTCATTTTTTTTAGTTCTGTAGTTTTTAGTGGAATCTTTAGGGTTTTCTATATATAGTACCATAAACAGTGACCATTCAACTTTTGCCTTTCCAATTTGGATGCCTTTTCTTTCTTTCCCTTACCTGACTTCTGGGGCTATCCTGACTTTTTTTAATGTATGAATTTAATCTCTCATGAATGTAAGCTCTTTGATCATGAGGCTCTCTTGATCTGCATGATCTATATGAGGGTAGATCCATTTCCATATAATCATAGTTTCTAAGCCCCTTATTAATAAGTGATTATACTTGAAAGTTAACAATGTTATAGAAAATGCATAGTCTTGACTTTGCTCTCCTATCTTTAATTAGTTAATTAATTTTGAATATCTTTTCTGTGTAGTCACCATGTAGAGATGGAGATTTTGACAGTAAGTAGGATAGAAAAGAGATTCCTCTGCTCTTAGAACTTATAAGTAGCAAGATGGAAGATAATGAACCAATCACCTATAGCTGGTTACAGTTCCCTGGCAGAGTATGAGATTCTTTTGTTTTCTAATTTTTAAATTGGGAAAGCTACATTCATTAGCTAATACATGTTTTTCTTATATATATATATCTGTAAAATAATCCCTTGAGTAATTGTGTTTTGGACACATAAAAAATTGAAAACCTGTGTTATAACCATTTTTGAATTGTCTATGAACAGATCTAAAGAAATTATCACTGTTTAATTTGAAAATTTCTAGTCTACCATTGTATTGCCTTGAGAAAAACTTTTTAATAGCCTGCTGTCTCAATTTCTTAATCAGGAAAACATATTAGCAAAATAAACATCTCATTTTCAAACCAACAGGAGATAATATAATAAATATAAAATCCCTGGGTCCTTTCAAAAACCTAGCTTTATATAAAACATTAATGATGAGGTAAGTGATAGAACAAAAAATGATATCCCCTATAAGATTTCTCAAGGGAGGAACAACCTAAGACAGGCACAGTTGCAGGGGGGCCATCAGGTGAGAAATTGGGGATCAACAGAGGTGAGGCTTAGAACCTCACCCCCCTGTTCTGAGAGAAATCTTCTGCATCCGTGGATGTTTTGTTGCCCCTGTCTAGCTTGGATTAATATTTAGTCTAGGCACACACCTGATCATCTACATTTGCCCTCTTACAGCACTAAATTATTTTTTCTACCTTTATCTTGCATCTACCTACCACTTCAGCATTTTATTAAAAAAATAATGATAATAATAATAAGGGAGAAATGTGGGATTCACATATAAATCAAGTATAAAAATCAAACGAATAATCATATCTGACTTGATTGTTTATAGTTCATGATGCGTGATCAAAACCGAAAGTTTCTGTGATATGACTGCCCTTGTACTGTTCACCGTGTAAGAACTTATTCACTATGTAAGAACTTGTTCACCATGTAGGAACTTGTTCATTATGCTTCAGAAGATTGGAGACTGTTGAGAATTAGGCTTGGGGTTGATTAATGATCGTGCATTGAGTCCCCTATACAGAATTTTATTGTTGTTAACAACCATTTGATCAATTAATATGAGAGATGCCCTCTCAAAAAAAACTGATATCCCCTAAATTATGTCATGAGTGCTGATTTTCTCTCTTTAGGAAAGAAGGAAAAGTACTTCTTTAAGAAGAAACAACACTAGGGTTTCTTTCTAGTCAATAGTTATTTCAATTATATAGAGTCTCAAGTCATAAGTGAGCCTCAGTCAAACCACATGGGTCCCCATCGCTGCTATCTTCCTTGTAACATCTTACATGGCCCTGATGAAATGTCATGGGGAAAAGTAACCTATAAGTTTGCCATGATGGGAATACATACACCCCCACTACCCACTCTTTCTGTCCCCCTACCACCCACTGAAGAGCTGATTGTTAAACTACACACCACTGCTTCTAATCCACAGATGCTTGTATAAATCCTTTCTTCTACCAATATAAAATCATGTGCACACATCCCTGGGAACCCTTGGGTAAGACTGGAATTCAGACCGGTCCGAATCTGACAGATGCTCTGAGTTGGAATCTAACTCATGAAATTAGACACCGTCAGTGGAGCCTCCTAGTTTGTAGAACAGTTTCTTTAAGAACAGAGGGAGGGAGGGAGAAAGGGGGAAAGATCCATTTCTTCCCTAAAATTGTCTATTTCTCACTTATATACCCTAGAATTTGACAGTATTATAAGCCTGTGAAACTCCCTTAGCTATAAAGATGGATGACTAAACTGCATTCCTGTTAATTAAAATAAAACAGTGTTAAGTGAAAATAGGAAGTGATTGCCCTATTTGAAAGAGCACTGGTGCATAGCTTTGAATATTACACTCCATAAAGACAGTCCATTGTGGTAATAGCAGAGCAGTAAACACTACATTATCTCAGATGTGTCCTTCTATCCATTCACATGCAAACAGGATAATTTATCACAAAGAGCCACTTCAGCACACCCCTTAACCAGAGAGCCAGGAGGGGACTTAGTGAACAGGCAACAAAAAGCAAATCTAAATGTTTATTTTAAAATTACAGGGCCAGAATAGATCTGTCACTCAGTATCCTGTATCTTGCCAGGGCCAGAGAACATTCTAGTCTCTGCCTTGTTTCATTTGCATTTACATAAATGTAGCACTAACACATGTCAATCTCATACCTTTTGAGTAAGTAGCATAGTACATGGGAAAGTACTTAGCCTTAAGAACCACGCAGTTTGTGTTAAAATCCTGCCTATTTCAATAGTTGTACGACATTGGGAAGTCAGGCACTTAATCGGAAACGTTTTCTTACCCTGCAGTTGGGAACCCTGATCTACCTCACAAGGTTACCTGGGAACAACATACACGGAAGAGGCGTGGCGTGGTATGCAATATGGAAATCCACCATAATCGTCATTTGCTCTTCTCCTTCCTTAGTTTTATTTCTTCCCAAAAATGAAGGCACAATCCTTGACTTGCTAGGATAAGAAAATAATGTCTGCAGCTCAGTTAGCAAAAGCATCCAGATAATTAGCCCAAAAGGGGATTTTAACTTGAATCTTATTTATTATTCATTTATTATTCAATGGGAAATTCATTATTAAAAAAAAAAAAGCTGTGCCTTTTTCATTTCCCTCTCAGGGGCCTTTAGTATTGTTTGAGTTTATTTGTTTCCAGCCTGGGGAAAAAAAACACCAAAGCTCATAATAAGGCGGCTGCAGAAAAAAGTTTAGAGGGTTCACAGTTCTTCAGTAGCAACGTCAGCGTTAGTGCACCAGGAGGAAATAATTACCACTGTACAAGTATTCCTATGACAGACGGTGCTTATTAAACTTATCAGCATTTAAATTCAATCCTCCAGGAGCGGTGGAACTAAGATAACAATAGTAATAATAACAAAGGCATTAATATAAGTGGCACCCAACCTTTATTTACTTTCATGCCTTTCTCTGGGAAAGTTTAAATGCTTTCCACGTATTAGTGTATCCAGCCTGGGAAGACGTGAAAATACAACTAGCCACCAGGTCTGTACAGACATCAACGTGGAAACTGATACTATTAGAGAGAGAGGTTCAGCAAAACAGGAGATTCTTTTCTGAAGCTCTTTTCATCGCCATTGAGCGGTCACTGGGCATTGGAGTTTATGGTCCTTGACTGGACATGGAGATAAAAATGCAACTTGCTGCCTGCAGCGCCTTACAGTTTATAGAAGGGAAAGTGAAAGAACTGGTGCTTTTACATGAACAGTACATGCACAGACGGTAACACAGTCTGCTTCTGTGTGGCCCCACATTCCAATCATTTAAGGATTTTTATATTTATTTCTCACTCTTTTGAAAATGCATTTTAATAAGCATGTTTGATTTTTCAAGATATTGATGTGTCATAACGGGGTCCCAAAAGCTTTTATCAAGATGGAAAATTTGGTTAACAACTGTTTCTGGAAATTAAACCTATGGTTAGTACTTTGTAGAGGATTCAGTTCATTGATTTGCTGATTGATCTTGCCTTTTGTTAGATTCGGTTTTAGCAACTCTGCCTTCTGCCATATGGTGGTGTGCTTACACACACATGCACACCCAGGAGAGTCCATATTAGAGGGCTCCACCTGAGATGCTTAACCTAGGAATGTCATCTGCAGGCTGTCTGGAAGCAATGCAGTGACCTGAACCCCATCTTCTTCAACCCGCCCTTCCTTCTCCCACTGTGTTTTCCATTACTACAAATGAAAGAATACTCAGTCACAAATATTTAGGGCAACTTGGAAAGGGATGAAGCTGGCATTTGGCTCAATTAATCTGAAACTCCAAGTCAAAGAACCCAAAGGGACAGGATTTGAAAAAGCTCCTTCGTCAGTCACTCACCTATGATCCTCCTTGCCTGCAATGGGCACGTGCATTCTCTAAAACATCTATGTCCGCAAAGTCAGGCTACAGTCTAGAGTCCTACTCATGTCAACCTGAGAGTTATTCACTCTTAGCTTCTTGGGAGGATGGCTTTAGCAGCTCTAAACATGAAACAAAGCAAATGTGAACTCCTTGGGTGGAATCTGGAACCTAACGCTGACCCAGTATCATCACTCATTCAAGGGAACATTACAGGAGACATTACCAGTTCCCCAAATGCACAGCTTTCATGGTTTCTAATGAAAACAAAAAGAAATCTCAATCGCACTTTTACCCAATGGTAATCTGGAAAAATGTACTTTACCTGAGATTTTTGACAATTTTCTTCCTGATTTTTATGCTGATGAATGCTATAAATTAGGGTATAATTTAGCAGATCATTTCTTTTTTTAAAATCAAACTTCTTTTTATACTTTGAGGCTTAAGGACAACATCTACTGCATACATTAATCATCTAAAGGGAAAGAGTAAAAGACAGATTACAAGATTGAAGAGCAGGGAAGTGACAATGATCGGAACTTCTAACCACAGAAATCCCCTGAGTTTGGACATTTGGACAAATGACATTCAACTGCTCTCTTTTACCTATAACTAAAACTGCTACTAACCTCAGAATTCTTAAAAATTTAAATGACAGAAACACAGAATTTAGTTGGTGATAGAATGTCATAATTTAGTATTCTGAAAGTTGGCAAAGAAATCATTTCTCGTCATCCAAAAAACTTACATCTGGAAAAGGCAGATGTTTTAAAGGGCTTTAGACTATTCAGACAATATTTCTTATTTGCAATAACTAGCCTTCAGGTTTTTTTTCACAGTATAAAATAATTAATGCATATGTGTGTACATATACAGAAAATCACACATATAAATATTTTACACATACATTATTTAAATATGCACATTGATTAGACCTATACATGTTTTTATCATAATCAGAGAAAGCCTTTCAGTCCATAATGCATGTGAATTAGTTTACGGTTATGGTTGAATTGTGTCTCCCCAAGATATTTTGAGGTCTAACCTCTAATACCTGTAGGTGTGACCTTATTTGTAAATAAGACCTGTGGAAATACAATCAAGTTTAGATGAGGCTATTAGGGTGGGCCCAAATTCAGTATGACTGGTGTTTCCCTGGTAAGAGGAAAATGTCTTGTGAAAATAGACACACACTGAGAAAATGCCCTTTGATGACAGAGGTAGAGACTGCAGTGAAATAGCAACAACCCAAGGCATGCCAAGGAACAGTGGCCCCACCAGAAGCAAGGAAAGGCAGGGGGGTCTCTATCCAGAGCCTCAGAGGGAGCAGGGCCCTGCCTACATCTTGATTTCAGACTTCTAGCCTCCGGAACTATGAGAAAATAAATTTCTGTTTTAAGGCACCCAGTCTGTGGCACTTGGCTATGAAAGCCCTAGGAAATGAATACACCATTCAGTTGGTCATTCCACAAATAAGTATTTTTTGTGAGTTGAAGATTGTGCTAGCTGCCAGAGCTTTATAATACTGAGTTACACACACGATGCCCTCGCGGAGGAAATACAATCAGATAAAGCATCCAGGGCCAGTCCAGAGTGTTGTGGGAGCACAAATCAGAGGATCCTAATAAAGGACCATGGAAGCCTTCCCACTGAGAGTGACCCTCAGCTGGAATCTGGAATGGCCAGTGGGAGTCAGCCTGGAGAGGAACGGGGGTAGTTGGTTCGAAAGCCAGGGAACCATATGGCCAAGATGTGAAGAGTCACAGAGAAGACCTCAGCATTTGGTGCAGGTTAGTGTATCAGGAGAGAGTGGAGAAGGACGGCCAGAGATGAAGAGTGCCTCGTGAGGGGCTCTGTAAGCCACTTAAGGAGTTGTGACTTCTGTTCTACAGGAGGGAAAAGTTACTGAGGATTTTAATCAGAAGACTGCATGATCACATATACATTGAGAAAGACCATTCTGGTTGTGGGGTGGAAAATGGATTGGAAAGGGGGAAAGACTGGACACAGACAGCCTGAATGTTGGGAAAACTCAAAGAAGGAATTCAAGAAGCACTCTGATTTGCATTTACCCATTTTTTCAATTTCCAAAACACTTTCACATGTAATTTTATGTTAGGTTACCACCAAACTCCAGAGATAAGTAGAAGATAACACTACCTAGAGAAGGACTTGGCTCAGCAAAATACAGCAGTTTGTCCAGAATCACACAGCTGGTTGACGATGAAACTACAACCACAAGTGTGTGGGGGATGCACAATGCCCAGTGATTAAAATTCTACTGCTATCGCAGGGACAGCGCTGCGTCATCAGTGACGGCAGGAGTACCGCCCTGGAAACGCCACTCAATCACGAACAGCTGGAAGAGAACGCCTGGCCAGACTCTTCCCTCGTCCCTCAAGCACATATGTGCACAGCTCCACCGAGTGGAGGAAAACACATCCCCGCTCCTGGGCTGAGGGAGGAGGACACCTAAATGTTACAGGGCAGGGATTGGGAGAAAAGAATCATCTTATCATGTCATTACCTCTGACTATATTACTGTAAAATATATCTGCTTTGTTAGATGAGTCATCAAACATTGTCGGGGGAGAGGAAGGGAAAGGGAGAGGGGGTTTTCTTAAGCCATGCCTTGCCACTGACAGTGTCTTTAGCTTGAGGTGCAGCCAGTACACAGAAAAAGAGACATTGTGTGCCCTCCCTTTGATGCTAACCAGAGATTCTTTTTTTATGTTCATGTATTTGTGTGCTCAAGGAAAGATTTGGAACTATAGATGCTTTCTTTCCCTGCAAAGACTCAGCTGAAGGTACACTCTGACCTCCAGGAATGCCCAAGTTCTCATGATTGTGAACCTGTAAATGCACACATGCACACACCCACACATGCATGCACATACACACATGCTCCACCCACAAGAGGGCAGCTCGGAAGAGATTAGGGGCACACAATCTATGGGGTGGGGGAGCAAATAAATGGAAGGAAAGAAGGGAAGCTGTCTCTTCTCTTGCTTTTGGTAAATTGGCTGTGGGTATTTCCTTTTCTCCTAGGCCTTTGGTGTGGTGACAAAGGTCTCAAGTCATCCTTCTTTTGGAAGGTCGCTTGGAAGGTACAGTTGCTCCCAGGCTGAGGCCATATTAAAGGAAGATATAGAGGGCTCAGATTAGGCTAAAACTGCCCTAAATTTTTTGTTTATGTGCTTCTCATTGCAGTTGAAGAGGTAAAACTCAAAAGACCAAGTTCACTGTGTTGACCTAGGACGAAGACTCCAAAGAAGCAAGCTACTCCGTTGTCCTACATTCTAGGCTTTCACCAAAGGAAGCAAGAGAATCCTAAATTGAACCTGTAAGTTCTGCCCTGCTCCCTGGGATAGGAAATCACATACATGTTGGAACCAAACTCAGTTAACCACGGAGCACTCATTTATGGGAAGTTTCCCTTCTGCACGTGTCTCCCTGGTGTCCTAACAGGAGATGTCTGGTGAGGATTTAGAGATGTGGGATGCGGTCCATCCCCTCCTCAGAGATTTTTCTCCCCATGTCCGTTGAAGAGCTCTTTTGCAGCTGCTTGTTAATTGGAGAGAAGCAGTGGAAGCCAGCAATGCATAGTTAAGACGCTGGGAAGTTGGAAATACACTGATTTGTACTTGGCAGAGAGAAAAGCGAAGAGGCAAACCTCTTGCGAAAAGTAACAATCAGCATGATGGAAAATCAGGCCCCTACTCCAAAGCTTTAGCTTTAGGGACTAGTGCCACCAGCGCCAGGTTCTTGTGCACATTAATGAAGGATGTTAGATGGGCTTAAGTCACCACTTGGATAGAAACAGCCAGAGAAGATCTCTCCTCTCCTGGACTGGCTGGCTGGGTAGGGCAGCCCTGGGGAAAAGCCTTCTCTGGAAGGTACTGTCATCTGAATGAGAAGTGTGCACTAAACCCCAACAGCTGTGATGATGAATGATCTCTTCCATACTCGTCGGGAGGTGAGAGACATTAGCTTGGTGTCTTGGCCAAATTTCATCTTAATATATTCTTCTTCCTTAACTCTGCCCTCTTTGCCCCCAGCAAGAGCAATTGGACATCATACGTGGTTTGTTTTCCAGCCCCTAAAGTCAAAGTATCGTTGTTGGCTGATAGCATTCTAAGGTGAATTAAGTGGTTACATACTCTAGTACATCATCTCAATGGGGTGGGGGAAGGGTTACTAATTCATTAATAGCCTTTACCTTTTCCAGGATCCAAAGAAATATAGTGAACTCACAAAATCCCTGGAGTTTGCTTCCCAGCCTTTTCTTCATTCATTCAAGAGAGTACCTGCTAATTCTAGTTTTGGGACGATACTGACATGAAAAAGGCATGGCCCCATCCAGGAGAGAAAGGCACGTGAAGAATGAAGGGCTGTCACAGAGGTGTCTGCAGGGCACAACAGAGCATGGTAGAGAGAGGGACTGGGATTGAGCCTTCCAACAAAACGGAAGTCTCAGCGTGCCCAATGAACAGAACCCCTTCATCAACAAATCACAAAATATTTATGGGCTTTTCCAAGAAAACCTAGATACTAAGCATAATGCAATCATATGCCGAGGGTCGAGGGTGGGGGGGCTGACTTGGCTGATGAGGATGAGAGAGAGAAATCAATGGTAGGAAAAGTAAGTTCCTTCTCATTGAAGGATGCAAGGGAAATAGTAACGTGAGCACAGACAGAAAGAAGGGGCGGGGACAGGGTGGAAAGGAAGAACATTTTATCAAGGAAACAACTAAATGAGAATCTACAAAGAGGTTAAAAAAATCAGTAGGGTTAAAATTAAGAAGACAGACTGGGTCACATCAGATGGTTGTTGAATGCCAGATTAAGGAGATCGGACTTGCTTTGTCACAGTAGATTTTTTATAGATTTGTGAACAGGGGAGTGATGTCTACTCTGAATGGAGCTTGGATTGGATAATTTTTGTGATCTCTCTATAATCTGTCAACAGGATGCAGAAGTGACTCCTCAAGATTGAGATTTGAGGCAGCAATCTCTCATGGAAAGATGACTCAGCAGTACAAGTAAGTAAACACAAAAGCCAGGAAAGTAGAATGGAGACAAGGGCTTGGGAACCAAGAAGACCTGTTGTGTGACCTTTGACGAGTGAAGGAGACTGTAGGGACAATGAGGATAATAAGAGAGCTTATCACGTAGGTTAAGAGAATTAAATGGGGCAATGCAGGTAAAAGCACTTTGCTCATTCTGGCACACTGTGAACATGTAAGAAATATTAACTACTTCTGTCATGTTGATCATTATTGTTGGGTGATAATTATTACTGAAGGGCTTAGCAGGGTTTACTCATATGTAGGAATAAATAGGGCTGAGTGACTGATTGAAAAGAAGAGGACAAAGTCACTTTATAGCTGCAGTGAATGACCCAGGATAGCAGAATGTAGTTGAGAGCACAAGGGGATTTCAACAGAGGCCCTGACAAATTCAGACCTCAACCGAGTGTCTGTCAGGTTTTAAGAATCTTCTCTGAGATAGCACTGTACCCTGGGTACTCATCCGGAAGCACCAATTAATTCGTGGAAATATTGAAACACTATTTTTGGCTCTGCAGATATGATTTGTCATTATTCAAACTTGGTGCCTGGCTAAAGAGCGCTTTGAAAGGAGGAGAAATAATGAAGGAATGAAATGCAAGAGCTTTGAAGTGAAAGTATTACCAGGTTCCCTAGCTTATACTAGATTAGGTTGCCACATGTCATTTATGCAAAATTTCATTATATTCCAGGTTGCATTATGGAGGATTTGGGGAGTGAAAAGAGAGAAAAGTGAATTTAGGTGTCCCAACCTCTGTTCATAAATAATTTCATTTCTTTAGTTTAAGGATGTTTCATAGGTGATTGTATTGAGAACAAAAGAGGTAAATTTCCACTGTTTTATTTTGTCAGTCAGTAGTCAAACTTTCCCCTTGAGTTCTGCTCTGAGAAGGTAGTAATTCACTTGTCTCTTTAACAACAAAGCTCTGAATAACTATAAAAATCCAGAATTAGTGTCAGTGAATTTTCTTTTAGCGAGTAGTGAAAAGACTGAAACAAAAGTTTGCCTAAGAGCATTGTTCTCAAGAAATTTTGACTTATTTGATAAATTGCAATCTACTGAATAAATTACAGACTAAAGGTATAATAAATAATATCTCGACATATAAGTATTTGGGATAACTAATACTAGAAGATACAGCATAGTAGTGAAAAGCTCACATGTGTATAAGAATGACTGTGAATCTGATAATCACAAGTGTACTCTGATACAGACGTGTTCTCTTGGTGACTTGAATATCATTAACAGCATCATTGTCCCTGGCAGGATTTTTTGAAATGAAATGGAATGGAAATACAACTCTTAACCAAGTCAAAAGACAATCTTTTCCCAATATATATGGCAATTTCATGCACTCTTTAAAAATACAGAGTGCATTATGACCACATAAACATTGTTTGTAAAATAGGGTCATAATCTTGCTCAATCATTATGAATAGGATGTTCATCTATATGAAGGTCCCGCCAGGGGGTGGATCACAAAGTCATGGCAGATGGAAAAAAGACAGAGAAAAGGCCTTCTTGGCAACCCAATCCACAGCTATCAAAATAGCTGCTACAGCCCCTCCTGACACTGTGACAACCAAAACTGTCCCCACAAATTTCCAAAGCCCCCCTTTAGGGAGCAGAACCACCCCGCCACACCCCATCGATAGCCAGTAGTGTAGAAAAGAGAGCAGAGAATGTGCTAAAAATAAAGGTCTTTCTGGGTATTTGGTGTTGGGGGGGCTTTCTTTTTTTCATTTTGTTCTGTTTTGCTAAGTATTTATATTTGCTTTTGGGAAATTAAGGACAACAAAAATGAAATTTATTTCCATGTGCTAAGTTCAAGGGATACTCAGCAGAGCTTTTACAATATAGCTCACCTATTTAGAACCAACTCCACAAAAATCTTTCATTAATCAGACTTACTCTTCTGCTGTTCTGTTTTTAAAAGAAAAAGCAAATCAATAAAATAGCTTGTAATAAAGGAAATATTGAACAAGGAACTTCCCTGTCATAAACATGAAATTCTTTTTCATGACTTCAATGACCTCTGATTTTTTGAGTGGATGGGCATTTTTGCAAAATCCCCTTTTCTCTATCTATAATTTTATTACAACAAAAATAAATGTTTAGAGTGATAGTGTCAAAACACATTATGCCAGAGATTCTTAACCTGGGGTCAGTTGCCAAGGACTCAAAGGTGAGATGCAGGGGTCTATACACTACATGCAAAATTGTGTGCGTTTCTTTCTTGACAACTTCTGATATTAACTATAGCTCTTACTATATTCTCAAAATACTTTGTGTTCCAAAAATGTAAACAAACCAAACAACAATACACCTTTTTCTCAGCCATTAAGAAAGAATTTAACTCATTTTTTCTAATAAAGCAGAAAAGTGGCTCAGCGATGCCTAGAACGATTTTTCAATACAAAGGTTAAAAGAAATAGGGAATTCAAAGTGACACTCAATAAAGCAGGAGATTAGCTGGAACCTTCCAGTAAATTGAGGTTTTGTGATTTACCTTCCAAAGGTAAGGTAAAAAACAAACACCAAAATTTCCCAGTGAAATGACCAATGCCTTGCACGTTTTTATGCAATTACATCTTAAGCCATTCATAATTACTATTTATATGCATACATATAACAATTTACATAATTAGTGTAATTTATAACTATGGCATACCTTTTATAATATAAATGGGTACAGAAGATAATGGGCCAGAACCTTCAGTTCCATAGTAATAGAAATCCCAGCAGGTAAAATTGGGGTGAAGTCTGAATGGTGTTTACCCATGTGCCCTCCAAGTGGAAATCCCCCCTTGAGGAGTTCATACTGGGCCCTACCTAGAGAAACCATTCAAAGGCTACTTTGTTAGACAATTAGGTAACCTACAACATTTCTGTCCCTCCACAAAACTAGTATTGTTTTGTCCCGTCAGTGACCATCACCTTCTTGGATAGGCAGTGCAACCAACATTTGTCCTGTCTCATGGTAATACAGCAATGGGACACCTTTTTCTTTCAAAAACCATCCCAAATCCACAGGCCTGTTGGGAGTATGAGCAGCATTTAATGTTGCAATCAGGAAAACAAACCTGAGATTTGTTTTCTGAAGATTCCAAAGTGCTGGTTACTACTGTTCAGTTCTAACCAGTAGAAAAAGAAAGGTTATTGTAGTCCAGTAAAAGTGAGTAAAAGTATCCATATGAAAATCTATTTGGGGAGAGAAGAAAAATAACCAGTGTACACGAAGGTTTCACAGACTTTTAGAATTATATTTAATCCTCACCATCCTCACCTGTTGACTATCATTATTTCAAAATTACTGTGAATCTAAGCCTCAGAGAAGTGACGTAACTAGTAAGTTGTCAGGCAGATGTTTTTATCCAGGTTCATCAAATGACTCCCAAACTTATATTCCTTCATTTTGCTGATATATGATTTTCTTAAAGGCATGAAATGTTGAAAGTTCACTAAATGTGGAAACCCAAAGATACCTAAAATGCATTTCTTTAAAAATGTTTTCATAACACCAACGCATGTATATTTTAAACAGTGGGGCAACCAGAATAAGTACAAATTGATTACTGGAATGGAGAAAGTAAAGTTTTCATAGCAATTTATTTCTTACAACAACTTTGTGTTTGAATATTAATTTAAAGCTGGGAAAACAGGCTCAGAGAGGTCACATCAACAGTATATGGCAAATTTAGGATTTTAACCCAGGTTGTCAATTTGTCAGTCATGACATCATGCTAATAATATATTGTATTATTTAGAGTAGGGTTACTGCTAGAACAAAGAGATCAAAAACTTTAAAATGAATCAAACACACTGGAAGTTTATTTTTTGCTTTCTCACCACTAGGTGGGAAAATAAGTTTTGTGGTAGCATTCCTCCACAGAGTCATCCAGGGACTCAGGCTGAGCAAGGCTCTGCTATCCTTGATATACGGCTTCCAGTTGTCATGGGTGTCATTTCCATCTCAGCTAGCTGGAGCAGAAATGGCATGGAGGAATGTGTGAGGCATTTTTACAAGTAAAACCTGGAGGTGATATACATCAGACCTTTGCATATTCCACTGACTAGGACTCATTCATATGGTCACACCTCAAGGAAGCTGAGAAACACCATTTAGATACATGTCCACAAAGAAAGGAGAACATGAATTGGATGAAGACACAGTCTCTATCCTGCTGACTAGAAGAGGAACTTCCTTAAAATTAGCAAAGAATAGGCCCAAGAATGGTGGAAACTACCAGAAATTTTTGGAAGAAGTATTCCAAGTGTGTATGTTAGTTAAGAAGCCAGCCTCTGAAATTAGGTTGTCTGCTATCAAAACCTAAAGCCATTGATCATCATATGATTTTACATTTACCTTCTCGAATCTTCATTTTCTCATTATTAAAGTGGGGACTGAAGTATCTGTTTCACGGAGTTGAGTGTAATATTTCATGAGGAACAAACCCAGCAGAGAAGGCTAACTGCCAATAATATTCCTCCTTTCCTTCTTCCTTTTTAATAATAGAATCTCTTAAGTTTGAGGTGGATATGTTTCCTGGGCAGAAACTACATTTCCCAGACTCCCCTGTAAACTGGTGTGGGTATGACAACAAATTCTAAGTATTGAGATATGAGCAGAATACAAACCATAGCAAGAAGCTGTTCCCCCTCCATTTCCTCTTTCGTTAGGGTCCCTTTTGTCTTCGTTCTGAAGGGTGCAACATGGGTGAATGTCATGAGCCAGTTTCAACCCTACAGAGGAGGGAACACCTTGAAGGCTGGTGACGTGCCCCCATCAAAGGTACCTGAGCTCCTGGGTGGCCCTAACTCTATGCACTACTTGCCATCCCGAACTTTTAAGAGAAGGAGAATACTCTGTCTCATTTTAAGCAATCAGTCTCTGTTAAAGCACTCCAATAAATATATTTCTATTTTTTACAACATCTGGAGTACTTAAAACAGTGCTCGCCACAGAAAAAAAATTCAACCCACGACGACTTCCATCAATATTTCTTAATGATCATATCGCTAGAGTCCCCTTCCCAAGTATATTCTGAGGAATGCTAACTTATATGGATAACTATGAGTAATTCTAAATCACTGCACAGTTTAGAATTCTATTGGATAGAATTAGGTAGTTTTGAGAAATACTCATTTGAAAGTAAATGAGTTGCCCTACTAAGTTGCTCTACTGAACAATTCCTTGGACTTAAACCTGCTAATGTTAATGCGTACTCCTCAGGAAAGGGAGTACACATTAAAATTAAAAATGATGCTTCTAGTTTCCTCCCACTGTCTTGAAAACAAATACAGTTTGTTTCAAAACTAAACATAGTAACTTCTGAATTAAACATGAATTTCAAAATCAAGTAGCTAGTACTTCCTGAGTAACCACAGAGGTAGACAGTTAGAAATGGAGAAAGAAAAGGGAAAGGGCAGGGTGGGTACAAAGGCATGATTTTAATGGAAACCATTTCTAGTACCTTGACGTATTTTTCTATCTAAACCATTCAAAGCAGATGAATTAATAAGTACATGTTAGAAAGGGAAAAAAAAGCCTGGAAAGTAAATCAAACAACAAAACCACAATTGGGAAAGGAGTATGGACTCATTTATGGCTAACATGTCCAGCTGACCACAAATTCCTATATTAATAAGGATGTTCTATGCATATCACTATGGATCTCCCTTAGAGGCAGTCTGATATATAAATACTGCAGATGGGTGATTTCACAAGTTCTATTAAGTCTAGAGTGTTTAGCTATGGTTCCATCTTCAAGAGATAAAATAAACAATACTTATAATATAGAACAAATTATAAAATATGGTTCCATGAATTTTGATAAAAATAACCTAGTAGAATAAGTACACTTTACCTCTCTTTCTCTCTTACCATTTTAATACAAATTGGAGGAAAGAGAGTAGAACTCTAAAATAGGATCCCTGTTCAACATTTTAAGATGAGTTTATGTTTTTGTGAGCCAGCTGTTAGAAAAAGATTGTCTCTGACAGGCACTTAAGAGGAAAATACTAACAGCTGAATAAAGGTGAGCCAATTAAACCACTTGCTCATGCCTAAGACAGTTCTGTGGAGTCCAAGCACCTGGCTTGGGGTAAACATTTACTTTTTGCAGCATGATATTTAATCAGCGTGTCAGGTGGTGGAGAGCTCCATCCAAAGGGTGGTTCTCTCTGACCTTACTCTCCCCTAATTGGAAACACTGCGTAGTGTCCTGTGTCCGCCCCACCCCCCGTCCCTCTTCCCCAAGTATCTCCCAGTGTATGAGTGTCATACAAGCCTCCCATTAGACCAGTCACACCCTCTAGCTCAGTGCTCTTAAGGGTGGGTCTGACAAACTCAGGGACTTAGAAAGTTTCCTGGGGTCCCCCACCAGGTGCTGAATGACAAAAGGCAGTTTTAGGTGGATAACAGGAACATCAGGTAGGAGACAGAGGCTCGGCAGCAACCCATGAATTAGGGAGGGGATGCATGTAAAAATATTCCTACTTGGACAATTTGGAAAAGTAGTAACTGGTGTGTTTGAACTATTTTAGGGCAACAGAATAAATTAGATGAATTCATATAATCCCTCTGAAAACTAAAACTCAAAGAAACATGGAAGGTGGCATTAGAAAGGGCTTTAAAGCATCCAGAGAAATTTCTTTATTCTACAGATGAGGAGAGGACATTGCAGAGGGGATGATTTACCCAAACATTCACATTAATCGGTTAACTAACGGTAAAAAAAGAATGCAGTCCTTCAGCTCCCAGTCCAGGCAGAGGTTAGCAGTATGGACACGGCATCCAGACTGTCTTGTTTGTATGTTGGCTCTGCTACTATTAGGCTGTACGAATTTGGACAAGTTATTTGCCTTCCCTATCCATTTCCCCAGCCAGAAAATGAGAATAACAGTACCTACCCCACAGGGTTGTTGTGAGGATTAAATAAGCTTCTATGTGTCAAGTGCTCAGTTTCAGCTTCTGGCATGTTAAGTTTTGGCAATTTCTGCTCTTTTATCACTGGCCTGGCAAACACTATCCTAATGCAGTGGTAGAAAGAGGCATGTCTCGTTACTAGAGCTGTTTGTACATATACATTGCATTGCAATATTTTCTATTCTACTTTGTGTTATTCTGTGTTCTAAAATGCTGGGTTTGACCTACTAAACAAGTCAGCACCTACTTGAGTCCCTGCGCAAGAGCCTAGGAAGGCTGCCTTCAACCCCAGACAGAGCTCTAGTGAGGTCTCAGAGGCAGCCCCCAAGCACAGAAACTTATTTGCTGCTCCTCAGATCCCTTGTTCTTCAGATGGATTCAAGGATGGCTGGGAACCTGAGTTTCTTTGCCTGATGAAATAGACAAGAACTAGACAAGGGGTTAAAAAAATTCTTTTGCTAGTCATTTTTCTATCATGTTATGAATGTGTAGCTAACAAGAGCCATCAGCAGGGGTGGCTATGGACAGATAAAGTAACCTGCTATTTTTAGATCTTCCATCATCCAGCACTGGAAGATTGAAATTATGTGTTCTTTACCAACCTCGTGGCTGTCTGGGAGCACAGTTACCTTTGTAGAGCCCTTTGATATCTTCGAAGAAGAGGAATCTCAGAAGACCCAAGTTGTACTCCTACTAATACATTGCTTAGAAAGCTGCTTTATCTCATCACTTCCTTCTGCTCTCACTTTTCTAGGTGAGACCTGTTCATCTGAAAGCATTCAGCTGTTAGAAGAAAGCTGTTGCAGGGACAGATTTACAATGAATCATAGTAAAATGAAATGTTATCTTAAAACTGTTTCTGATCTTTGAACTGGGCTGGCTTCTCTTTCAGCCAAGGTTGCTGACTCAGGCTCAGCCTGTCTAGGTACTGCAATCAAACAAATAGAAGTAAACGCTTTGGCCATTTCAGTACATCCTGGCGCAATTCTGTGCAACTGTCCTAATGAGCTCAAGTAAATTGGAACTGTAAACCCTCTGTGTCCTGTCTCACTGGATTGTGTTTATAAGACATGGTTCTGGATGGCAACAATAGTTGCTACGATTTGTTAAGCACTTATTACATGCCAGAAACCTTAGACCACAGGCTTTTTCTTTTCTTTTAATTCCAGCTGCTGGAAAGTAGTACATTTTTACATTATGAACTGGTGAGCGCTAAACATACATATACAAACAGCTGAACGTTTTATGAAACCACACTTACCCTAAACACATAATGCATTGCAATATTTTCTATTCTACTTGGTGTTATTCTGTGTTCTAAAATGCTGGGTTTGACCCATTAAATTGATTTCATGACTCACAAATGGATTGCAACCTACAGTTGAAAAACACTGCCTTCGATAAATGTATTCCTTGCAATAAGTTTGCAAGGCAGATATCTGTATCAGATTCCATGCAGAATAGTTCAATAATATTTAACAAAGGGAACCAGTTAAAAGGGCTAGAAAGAGCTGAAATTGCAAATAGGGAGCAGGGAGGCAGTCCAGATTTTAGCAACAGCAGGGGACAGCCACATTCATTCAGCAAGGAGGAGAAATCAGGGGCAAAGGTGGCGGTGTCAGAACAGAGACGCCAGGCCACCCGGAACAGTATAGGGGGGAAGGTGGGGCCCCAGAAGGTGGGCTGTCTAGACAAGCTGGAACCTGGGGAGGAGAAGCAGTCACTAGTGGAAATATCTCTCAAAGGGAAATTAGAGGGGGAAAATGAAAGAGAAAAATAACTTGGTTTCTCCTACTGTCCAATCTCCTACCTGTCCTCCCATTGGTCAGTCTAACTGGCAGCCAGTGGAAATGTAGTTTTGGGGATCAGCTTTCAGGGTTACAGACAGGGAGAGATATCTGCCAGCTTCATGGGTGTGTATCCTATTAAGTTTCATTTTCTATCTTGCCGTTTCATTTTGGGCTGTGCCTGCAAACTGTGTAGGTGTCCCAGGGTGGAGCATAGTTACTCCAACTGTACAGATGGGAACACTGAGGCCCAGGCAGTTTAAGTAGCTTACTGCAGGTTTCACAAAAGTGAATAAAGTGAAATTTGAAACAAGCTCAGTATATCTGAGACTAGAGTCTTCCCAGTAAGTAAATTCCATCCCCCCCAAACAGTACTAAAAAGCGGTGGGGAGAATTGCACAGGTAAATTTCTTCCAGTTTTCCCAGGAAGGGGCTGACATTCTCAGCCACAGCTCGCAGAGGACAATTTCTGCTATTACTTTGGCCACTCCAGGCCACAAACTAACATTTACTCAGCCTCTGGGAGCTTGTGAAGGGCAGCTGAAAAGTTGCAGATAGATTTCTCCTGCTCCTGCTGAAGGAGCAGGAACACCACTGTCGAGAAATGCCAACACCCATTTCTTTTCTTCAAAATTTACGTTGCCACATGGGTGTAAAGGAGGAAATAAGGAAATATGCACCAATTTGAGTCCAACGGTCAGTTCCCTCACCTCCCTTCCCCAGCAATGCACTGATGTGGTGGGTGCTGACTCTTCCAGACGAGCAGCAGAGTGTCTCCCCTCCTCCCCTGGTCCACTATCACAGTTCAGACATGAGGGTTCCATGCAATAAAATCTTACTGGCCTTTCTGGAAGAAGTCTGGTTTCACTAACAGTTAAATTGGGAATAAAGCCAAACAAATTTGGCAGGAATCAATACAGAATATTCATTAATTCAAGAATCCTTAATGCAATTACTGTACATTCTCAACCTTAATATTTCAGTGATTTGCTGTGACTTAGAGTACCTCATCTCATTCCTGCCTTTTGTATTCCTTCTAACACCTGATGCAGCACTTTAATGCTACAGTATTGGAGACATTATAATATTACGGTTCAGCTTCATGTCACAAAATCTTACTAGTCATCAGTATTTCTTTGGTATTCATTCCTTATAATCAAAGTACAAAAGAAAATCTTAATCACAAGAGGCTCATATGCAGCAGGGTAAAGCGCAAACCAATTTCTGAGATCAATTCGACAACAATTCTGGACAGATAAGGAAACCGGTATCATCACAGATGCCAAGGCAGCCCCTGGGGCTGCTGGCTAGTTAGGATGTAGAGATGCTCATGGGAAAATCCCTTATGTTTCATGTTCTTTTCACATCGTTTCCCTATTCCCCAGGTACATCTTTGGGAGAGTCTCCATTGGACAGTCACTTAATAAACATTTACTGAGTGATTACTATGTGCCATGCTGGCAGAACACAGGACTCAAGACGCGGAAGACATGACCTCTAACCAGACCTGGAGTCTTGAGAACTATTAGATGGTAGCATACAATTAATGGTCACATGGTGTGACTGCAATTCATGTTTGCAGCAGGCATGACATGAAGCAGGGAAGGACCAGCGAGCCTGGCAAAGAGCATAGTGAAGACTTTACAGAGGATATGTCTCTTGAGTTTTGATAATATGGACCAGAAAGTCACCCGTAAAATTATCTTCCCTAGTAGCAATAAGGTAGCTGAGTTAAAACCAAGATAACTAGTATAAGAAAATGGAACCTAAGCCTATTTGTCAAATTGTTAACTGCTTTCCTTGGGGGAATGATGGCATCAGATTCAGAACTGCCTAGTCACTAGGATAACTTGCTTCACTCTGAAGTGTCTTCCCTTGTACATGGTTCAGTTTGTAGTTACAAAAATCACCTTGAGATAAAAATCAGACTCCCCAGACAGGCATGCCTCTGGGTATTTGTACAATCAGGCAACTTTGGGAAAAATTGCCTTATATTCTGTTTCACCTGTCTTCAGAGGAGGATTTCTGAAGACAGTATCCAGACTGTGGAGAAAGGGAAAAGCCATCTGCAGGCACAGTGATCTGGGGGTCACAGAATCTTTGGTTCAGGTCACAGGTGGGACAGCTCCAAAGAGTCTGGCAAGCAAGTCGCTCAGCTTTGTATCAGCTGCATAAAGCGAGGAGACCCTATTTGATCACATTGCCACATAGCCTCAGACAGAGGGGATTTTAAAAGGAGAGCCTGCCCTTGCTCAGGGTCGTCATTAGAAAAAGGAAGGAGGGATTCTCACCTCATATGTGCTCGCACACAAAAGAGCAAAGTTCTCTCTTAGCATTTCATTTAACAGATGAATCAGAGGAAAATAACTGGTGGTTTCAAACACTAGCTGCTGTGTTCTTTTTCTTCTCCTTTCACGTCTGCCTCAGTGATCACCTTTACAAAACACAGCTAGATTGTCTGCTCCCTTCCACTGTTACCCTCCTCTCCTTGTCTTTGACCTTGTCCCTGCCCTTTTGTCTCGAACACATTTTCCTAGCCTCTCCTTTGACTCTTGGACCCCTGACGTTTCTCAAGCCTTTCCTTCTTTATATAATGACATTCATTTCTCTCTCTTTTTCTCACACACACCTCCCTTCCCTTTCTCTTTCCTCTTGCTTTCCAGATCCTAGGATCTTGCTTAGGTTTTTCTTGTTTGCTTTCCCACTGAGATCACTGTGCTCTTCAAGATTTCCAGCAAGTTTTAGGAAAAAAATAACGATAAAATAGCCAGCATTCACTCAGCATCCATTTGTTATGCTCCAAGTAATGGTACAAAGTCTGCAAAAATTAGACTCTTTTGGTATGGACTACTGAGTTCCATTATACAGAGGAGGAAGCCTAGGCTCAGAGAAGCTGAATGGTTTACCTAAAGCCTCATAACTAGAAAGTAAAAAAAGAGATTTGGCTGTGCTAATACCAGAAACAGCCCAAAGCTTTTTATCAATTCAGAAGTTGAGATTGTGGCTAACCAACAGACTAAAATATAAACTCATTGTTTTTCTTTGTGACTAATGATTCGGTGACTCTTACCGTAAAAAGGCCATTATTATTTATATCCATGAATGATGTTGGTCTCAAGTGTTCCTGAATGTGGACTTTCATTTTACCCTTGAGCTTCTTGGTGTTAATAGGAAAGCTTTAGAGGACCTGTTAGGGAACATACCCAGATGCTAGCCATGGCCTCCTGGATATAACACCTTGCCTGTGTTTGCCTTGGTGGGGAGTCTGTGGGCCAGCTGGCAAACTGAATGTGTAGGTCTGGCTGGGACTCATTCTTCAGGGGACGCAACAGGACTAGGAAAAAACAGACCGGCTGGATTCTCATCCTAGGTTTACCATTCACCAGCTGAGTGAGCCTAGCCCTGCATTTGTGGATTGGCAAAACCAAAATTTTGGACAAGATGGTCTCAAAAGCCCCTTCTAGGTCTCATAGCCTTTGTTTTAAGAAATTATTCTGGGTCCCCAGATCAACCTGTTCAGGCAGCTGAACTCTGCATGTGCCCAGAGCTGGTCATGACCCAGCATTCCTCTATACTAATGGGAAACCTTAGGAACAAGGGGGCGAATGAATGGATGTGTGTGGTGGTAGAAAGATGATTGGGGTTCCACCAAAATGCTCACTCCATTAGGCCCCAGTCTTCCTAGTGCAATTCATAGCGGAATGATACAGCTTGCTGTTATAAGGCAATTGACAGGCACTTAAGTATGATCCACAGAGGATGTTTCAATTGCACCAAAGATGTTACAGAAGGAATTAAGCCATATTTAATAAACAGGCATTTAATAGATGTTCAACGACTGCATGATTTAATAGGCATTATTGTCTTCTGCCATCTGTATTAGTTTTTTTATTGCTGCTGTGAGTAATTATCACAAACTTAGTGCCTTAAAACAACATAAACTTATTATCGTATGGTTCTGTCCGTTAGTATTCTGGAACAGGTCTCTGAGGACTAAAATCAGGATGTGGTCAGGGCTGCATTCCTCTCTGGAATCTGTAGGGAAATAAGCGATTACTCACCTGTTCCAGCTTCTAGAGGCTGTGTAAGTTTTTTGGCTAGTGGAATTCCTTCCTCCATCTTCAGCATCAGTAATGGTGGATTAATCCTTCTCCCATTTTACCACTTCTGTCTCCTTTTCTGCCTTCCCCTCCCACTCTCATGGAGACTTGTGATTCTTTGACTACTAGGAAAATTCAGGATCATGTCTCCATTCTAAGGCCAACTGATTAATAACCTTAATTCCATCTGCCACCTAATTCCCCTTTGCCATGTAACATAACATATTGTCAGGTTTCAAGGATTAGGGCATCGGCATTAGAAGGTCATTGTTCTGCTTATCACGCTATGTCTTCTCTGGGTTTAAAATGTTGATATGAACAGAGACAGTTTGTGAATGTATATTGGGAAAGCTTATTAAATATGGCATCAATCTCTATCAAGAAGCTTTTATAACCTCCTGGTGAAAGCAGACATTAACATAGGGATAAAGAGTCATTTCTTTCATAGCTAATTAAGTTGACTTCTTCAATAAATTTGTAAAAATTAAGGACGTGTACATATTTCAAAAGAGCCTTCAGGTTATCTTAATAGGAAAGAGATAATGATATTTTTAGCACAGTCGGTTTGTTTACAACCAGTCTGGGACCACCTCTGAAATTCACAAAATTTACCCCTTTACTAGAACATCAATCCACAGCCTACTAAAGACCACATATTTTATCATTTACCTGCGAGAATTTCAGTAGGCTACCTTATGAATTTTTTACCATAGCACTGAGTGTGCACATAAATAAAACTAAACAGTATTGCTATTATTCAGCATTATGAATAAGGGAACTGACTAACAATAAAAAAATCAAGAATGATTAACTCTAACTCTTAATGGCTTTGGAGCAGCGGGCGCCAAAAATCAATATACAAAAGTCAAAGAATGTCAATGTGCTTACTTTCCCTATAAAAATTTTCCAGGAGTTCTGCTGGGTTTTCTACTGCTCTTGTCTTTTAGATGCCAACTGAGAGATAGCTGTCACTTTTATCTTCCTATCAGGTCAACTAAAAGGAAACACTACAATGGGAAACAAATATCTAACAGCATCTAGAAAGTGACTGTATATTACTTTCCTAAATCCCTAAATTTGAGACAGAAATTAAATCCTGATTTATTTCTACTATACATTATAACATTTTTCAATATACCATGTAATTAAATTTTAGCAATTATGTTAAGTGGCCTTCAATAGTTACAGAGATGAAAAACAAAGAGGACACTTAATTTGTGTTCTTATTCTTCATTCAATTTCCTTTTCATGACAGAAGTCCCTGTACAAGAGAATAGCCCAATTTCATTTATTTTTTAAAAAGGGAGTCAATTACATAAGCATTTCAACAACTCTAGCCACTAATTCTAGTCATCCTTCTGCTCCTGTTTTCTGTATTTTTAAACTGTAAATGCACTGCTGAAGTAGTCAAATTCCTAAAGCAATATCTATAATATCAGCCCTCATATCTGAAGAAGGCTGGATAGCATGTATTTTTATAGGCTCATCATACAAAAAGAGAATCTAAAGCACCAATTGCTGCTTTATGGGCCTTTCTTAGAGGAGTCACTGTGGGTCCATAAATGCCACCTATCCACATCTCTAGTCTCCAGATGAATCCCCTCACCAATATGCTACCCGAGATGAAGTACTGATGTGCGGAGCATTATATAATCAAAATACATTTCCACTGGCTTCCATATGGTGACCAGTTGGTGACAAAATAAAACTCCATGTGGTTATATGCACAAGCTGTATGGATGCTATAAAAAGAAAAATTTGACCAGTATGATTAAATCAGCATGTATGTTAAAATATAATGGTTGAATTGAAAGAACAAATTAAGTGTCCCTCCCCTGGAGCAAAATCTGGAAAAATGAAAGAGATATATGCAAGTTTCCACCTGTGTTTAGTGACCAAGCATGTCTACGGCACGCACCCCGTGGCTGTGTGGCCCCACAACTTCTGTGCCTTTTCCTTCTCTGTTGTATCTTGCTATGATTCTGGATCCTAAGAGAGTTGTCTGGGAAGTCCACTGGGCAGAATTAGTAGCACATGAAAAACTGCTCTCCTAGGGAGATGAGATTAACTTTCCAGAAGAATTTTCACTCTTCAGAAAAAATCTTGAGTGGAACAGAAACAGACGCATGTCCTTTGTTATGCAAAGTGGCCCTGTTGGATTTCACTTGTTTTTATTATGTCATCATAATGATTTTGAAACAAATTCATAATAGCTACAATTTGTGCACACTAATTATAAATATAAGGGATATTTGCATTCTTATAAGTACATTAATATATGTAACATAATAAGAACACTGATGTTGTTATAAGGACGTTAAGAGTTGCACTTCTTAGTCACTTCCATGCTCCCAGGCAATATTTAGAAGCCTTGAAAGGCCTGACAGAATAAGTTTGAGGGCCATTTTATAGATAATGAGGTGAAGACTCAAGAGATTTAAAACGAACTAGTGCTATGGTACTGTTTGGAATCCAGAATTGTCCAGTTCCAAAGACAGATCGATTTGGATTACAACAGTGAATGTATAATGTTTTTCTTCCTTTAGCAAGAAAATTCTTCAACAGATAAAGGCAGGGCAGGCCTGAGAGAAGCTGGGGTGAGAGGCAACTCTCTGCTCTCCGATTTCCTTCTCCACAGCCCTACAGCAGACACACAGCCGTCTCCTTAGGATCTCAAGTCTCCCCAAAACAAGCAGCTGGAAAAATCAAAATTTCCATGTGGTTCTCTCCAAATGCAGTTCTAGAGAGGCACCAAGACACTTGCTAAGCCTGTTGGGTGAACGCACTTGATGGGCCTTCCGCATGGAGATAACGTGTAGCCATTCTCTGTCATGGCACTTAGCACCAAGCGTAATTTTTTACTTAACAGTTTGTTTATATTTTATCTTCCTTCTAGACTGTAAATTCCTGAAGGGCAAGAACAGTATCATTTTGACTTCTATCTTCCCCAGCACTGAGGATATGAAAGTCTTCAATGTCTACTGTCTAAACACTGTTAAAAGATCATTGGAAAGCAAGAATCACTTTTCTCCAAAGTGATTTCAAAGTCTACTTTTGAAAAAAAAAAATACTCCAAGTCCCTCCAACACCCAGATTCACCATCCAGTGAGGTCTACTTAACTGCTCAAGTCTGCATGCAAAGCCCTTCTCTTAGAAAAACCTACAAATACATTAAAAAAAGAAAAAAGAAAGGCACATTTTAACTGAAAATTCATTTCATCTGCTTTCCATAACCAGAAAGCCTCAAAAGACCACATCTGGTAGAGTGACACACAGGTATAAATTGCACAATTTAAAAATCTCAGGACAGACAGCATGGAAGGAAAGACGCACCCAGAAAAGTTCCTGCTTCCTACAGTTAATAGGGGGAAAAGTTTGTTGTATGTGGATTTTCAGTTGGTTTGTTTTTAATATGTCCTCCACATTAATACAACCAGCATGTTATTTTTTTGAACATACCCTTAACCTTGTCTCTGCCCCAAGGTTTGCATTTACTGCTTCCTGTATGACTGATCAAATTTGTCATTTAGAATCAATAGCTGAAAAGCTCACTTGGGCTAATCCATTTGTAGATACGATAAAAGAAAACACAGTCTGGGTCATTTTTTTCCCCATGTTCCAAATTGCTTTCACTAAAAAAAAAAAAAAAGAAAGAAAGAAAGAAAAAAATCTTCTTCCCACCAACAAGAAAGTATGAAAAAGATTGCTGGCTTCCTTCCTGCTCTCCAAGGACTAGGCTTTCTCTTTTTATCCCCAATCAATGTTTCCTACATTTTGAGCAATCCTGACATATGTGTGGACAATGTGTAAACACTCACAGGTGGGAGTTTTCCCTTAGAATTCTGTCTATGGAGAAAGTGAACCCTAGGAACTCGGGCCTGGAGGAGATGTAGTGTGGGGACTGCATTCCAGAATAAGGACAAGCAAGTTAGATGAATAAGAATGGAACTCTAAATGTTTATTTTCAGTTTCTATTTATGCTGTACCTAATATCCACCAGAATAGGTTGGCTACATGCAGCTGCATATTCTATTTGGATATAATTTAATAGTCAGAAATGAGATGCCGGAAAGTGTCTGAAAAAAGCAATATGTGGAATCAATACATATTTTGGCATTAATAACCAAACCCGTCCTTTGCATTGCTTCTTGTGCCCCTAAAAATATGTCATTTATAATCATTTGATCAAATTACAGACTACCCCTTGAGGTGGGAAACCCCAAATAACACAGTGAATTATTATTTCTCTCAGAGTCCCTCAAGTTTTTATTACCGAAACCCAGTGTCACCATGTGTCATGAAAAAAACAGGCAACTCCCAGGTCTCTAACATGACAGAGACATGACAGTTTTCAGTTTAGTATACACTTTATCAGTTATTCAGGCTGTTTGGTTCCCCTTCTACCACTGGCATCTGCCTCTTGGCCCTTAGACTCTTCATTAGAGTACAGGAGATGGACCCAAATTTTCCCCATTTTATCATGCCTAATAAATAATTGGTTTTGTGTGTCTAAAGAAAAAAGACTTTTTCCATTTATTTATAAGGTTGCACTATACAATGAAAAGAACATGACATTTAGAACCTGAGGACCAGGGGGTCTGGGGACAGGCTTTTAGCTTACTTTACCAATTACTAAGCCTCAGGCCACAAATATAACTGATTCAAATTTCAGCTTCTTTGTCAGTAAGGACATTTATAACTGGCAGCCCAGGGCATTATTGTGATGATCAAGTTAAAGGAGTTCCTTATATTAAGGGGCTTTATGCATTGCAAGGTGCACTATCAATGTTTTTGAGTTTACCACCGCCTAAAAGGCTTGCCCACCATTCCTTGTAGGGGTGGTGGTGGTTTTGTTTTGTTTGGTTTTTTTAAGAGAGACTCACCAAGATGCCAAGGAGGCACAGGGGGGGGGAGGAGGGAAGAGAGAATGGGAACCAGCATCCTGCAGTTGGATTCGGCCTTCCCGCCCCAAGCTCCAGTCCTTGCCCAGCACCCCACACACTCTGTCGACTTCTCCAGTCCAACGCTCCATATCCTACCTCATCCACTGTGTCCTGACACAAACATTTACCACAGAAGGAGCCCGTCACTTTATATAACTACACACAATTAAGAAATCTCTCAGATCAGCTCCATGTTTTATATCAGTTCAGCTGAGGTGGAACCACAATCTTCCCGCTCTGTGGCCCAGCTCTACCCAAGCCAAACAAACCCTGTCTTCATTTCCCATTAGCCTGTGAGATCCTGTCCGACCTGTGATGGAAATCCAACCGCTAGTGTAAAGTCTTGGACTTCAGGTTCCCATATTTCAGTCTCCAGATTGCTTCTCTGTATGCCTCTCCCTTCTACCATGTCCTCTCCCATTCCTGTCCCACCCCCACGACGTCCTTACAGCTCTAAGTCCATCTTGTCCTAGGGTGAGGTCATTCATTGCAGCCTTAGACTCGAGGGTGTGTCCCAATGCCCACATCCAGGGCACTTTATTTGCTAGGAAGGCTGTATCTGCTCATCCAAGCAAACTTCTGTGGATCATCACTACATGCTTTAGAATCCATGCGATCCTACAATTATACTTAGAGATGTCATTCTTATTCCATATTTAGGGAGATTACAAACATGAAAACTGGGGGCTCAAAATGTTCAACAGCTACCATGGCGGTGCGTAGGGTCAGTGATGGACACCTGGGACGTGAGTCAGGGCTCATGGGTGCACCCAGTCCAGTGTGTTTTCACCTCATCAACTTCTAGAATCATTTTAACTTGTTTCATTCCTGTTAGTTCAAAACCCATGTGCCCATCCTCCTCAATTATCATTGAGCAAGATGCAAATTTGGGATGGTTACTCTGGTGAAAAGGCTTGGAAGGTAAAATAAAGACTTATAAAAGCCAAGCAGTTTAAGTGGAAACCCTCTTCCAAAACACTTTCCACTAAAAGTGGTCCAATGTACTAAATTAAAGCATTAAAAAGCCAGACAATTTAATGGAGTTATATTTCACCTACTAGAGTCAAGGTTTCAAATGCTTTCAGGAAACAACTAACAATAAACCTGATATGGTTAACATGCTAGGATTTCTTGGGTCCTGCCAGAATCATTCACCACCAAGACATTATTTCTGAGCATGTCTAAGAGCAATGTATACCTAAAAGAAGCCAGAGGACAGAACCAAAGCACATATGCTGAGTATGTCATGTGCCAACCTTCTGTGGCTATCCCATCAGTTGGAGTGCATGAATTGGATGTCTTTTACTTTGATGTACAATTTAAGTGCATTACTCTCTAAAACTGTACCAAGACCACAATGGAAAGTTCATATTGCCAAACCCAATAGAAACCTTTCTGTCTGCTCTTCAATATACACTCCTTGCATCCTGAGATGCTTTCACAGTACCGCCTTCCTCGTTTTCCCCCATCTGACTGACTGTTTCTTCTCCTCCTTGCTGTTTCTCCTCCTCCATCAACTTTTATTCTTGGAGTTCCCGGGGCTTGCTTCTGGACTCTCTCATCTTCTCTATCTACTTTCTCTACCCAGGCAATCTCATTCAACCAATTAATTGGCTTTAAACAAATCTGCATTTCAATTATTTCCAAATTTATATCTCTAACCTGGCTTCTTTATGGAGTTCCAAGACTTCGCTAGAGAATTGGTTACATGTTCACTTGTGGGAATAATAGATACTTCAATTTAATAGCTTTTTCATCCCTCCAAGAAAACCACCACTAAATATTCCCGCTCTATTTCTGTGCTATCACCATGCATCTTAAGCCACAAACAGGTGTTCACCTTAGTTGCTTTCCTTCCTTCTTAACTTCCCTTTTAAGTTTTTTACTTCTTAACTACGTCTAATTATTTGGTGAGTTCTGTAGACTCTCTTTAAAATATATTCCATGCGATGTAATGGCTGGATTCACTGCAGCCATTTTGAACCATGAGATGACTTTAGGAATGGAAGTTACCCATGGTAAAGCAACAAGATAAAAAGATCTTGTGTCCTTATACCACAGAGCACCACAACAGCTCTGCACAGATTTCAGAGAGGGGAACAAACTGTCTCATTTAGGTAAAAAAAAAAAAATAGATTTCAATTTCTCTTCTGCACCTAACTACTAGTTCCATCCTAATCTGACCTGATACCTCTTTCCTGGTCCACTCAAACCTCCCCTCTCCAGTTTCCTTGCTTCTCTTCTCTCATCTTCATGTAGAATAATGAGAGTGATCTTTTAAAGCTGTATATCAGATCCTGCCACTCCTTGCCTGAAATGCTGTCTCCAGTGGAACTTCCGATAAAATGCAGACTCCATTTACACTATCTGCCAGTCTGTCCTCACACAATGGACTCTGGCTACACTGGCCTGAGATGTCCTCACCTCAGAGCCTCTGCACTCGCCCTGCTCTCCCCCCACCTCACCTACAATTCTCCTCCCAACATCTCGGCTCCTGCCCACTCAGGTCTCCAAGCTCAAAGGTTTCCTCCTCAGGGATGCCTTCCATGGAAGGCCAAACTACTTAAACCAAAACACTTGCCACCACATTACCTGACGATTTTCTTATATCTGCAATTATGTTGTCTCCTTGTTTATTTACACCTTCTTACCTGAATCCAAGACCTAGAAAAGTACCTGGCTATTCCACATGCTTACCATATGTTCACTTTGTATTTGCTGAATGAAGAAAATCATAACTGCTAGCATGCCTTCAAATTTTATGGCTTAAAATATTCCATAAAGAGTTTTAACAAGGTTAAGGAGAAAGCAGTCCTGTGGAGAAGCTGGCCAGTGTAGACTCCCAAACAAAATAATTGAAGCAGTAAGAGGGAATTATAACATAGAATTACCTTAATTCAGCCGTTCTGGGTTTATACCCAAAAGAATGAAATGGGGACTTAACACAGTTACCTGTACACTGATGTTCACGGCAGCATTATTTACAATAGCCAAAAGGTGGAAAACCACCCACATGTCTTTTAACACACGAATAAACAGAATGTAGTATAAACATAGAATGGGATATTATTCGGTCTCAAAAAGGAATAAACTTCTGACAAGTCCTATGATATGGATGAACTGTGAAGACATTAGAGCTAAGCGAAGTAAGCCAGAAACGAAAAGACAGAAATGGTGTGATTCCAATGATAGAAGGGACCTAGAATGGCACATCCATGAAGACAACAAGAAGAACAGTGATGACCAGGCACCAAGGGAGAGCAAGAATGGGGGGTCATTGTTTAATGGGGACAAAGTTTCAGCTGTGTAGAGGAAAACGTTCTGGAGATGGAGGGCGGTGATGGCTGCTCAACAGTGGGAATGTAGTTAATGCTGCTAAACTGAACACTTAAAAACGGTTCAAATGATACATTTTAGGTTATGCATATTTTACCACAGTGCAAAAATCAGAGTTAAAAACAAAGGGCAAAATGGGATGGGATGGGAGTCAGAAAGGAAACGTGATACTGGGAAATACTTTTGACCAAATTTCCCACACAAAGTTCACTGCATTCGACTAATAGAGGCTTTTTTCTCAGTCTGTGGAAGTGGAACGTTCAAGGTCTATAATAACAATGTTCCTCCTTCAAAGACAAAAGAGGGAAATTACTTTCTATTTTTTATCAATACTGATTTGATATTTTTATAAATGTTGATATGACTATGTCCAAGGCATAATGGCATGGAGAACAATTAATTCATTCTGTTTTGATGTTCTTTGCCCAGAACAAAGCTATAAATAGCAGGTTTCAGGACAGTCATAAGGCACAGGATAATTGATTCTTTCCAAAATTCTAAAACACATCTAATCAACTAGATATTATTCTTCCTGTCCAGACAACTAAAAAAGATATGCTATAAAGGTACACTCTGCTACATGATTTCTGATGTTACTCCAAGTCAATGCTCCTTGCCTAAAACATGGTAGAAAAGGAAGGATTTAGAAGCATTTCAATAATAAGTTTTGTGTACACAAAATATCCCAATGAGTGAGTTTTTTTTGTTTGTTTATGGCAGTATCTGGAGTTACACAGGCATAGTTCCAGAGGATGTCTGATGACATACCAATGTCCTATGGGATAAGACATCATCCATGAAGCCAGTCTTGACTCACATTCCTGTCTACAATCCCTCGGCCCACATTAGCTTCTTGGAAAATGATGAATCAATGGCCATGTTAAAGAAGTTGAGATGAAAAACAGATATCAGAAAGCAAATTTACAAGGGGAAGGAATACTAGACTTTCTTTTTTTTAAATAGTTGTGGTGGATGTTAGAAGCCATTCAGAGAAGTTGTTCTATGAAAAAATTAACTTTTAGGGGAAGGAGAGAAAGATAAACACCTCTTGAAGGTGTTATTTCTGAGGTAACAGAACTAAATGATAAGGTGGGAGACAATGGTTGGCCTTCTCAGGTAACAGCTTCCAAAATTAGGGTAAAATACATAATTCCTTCATGATAGAATTAGCAGTATCTCTCTCGGCAAAGTTATTCCACATTGGGAAACAAGCTCATCTTTTGAATGTTCTTTCCTAAGCTTCCTTTCAGTGGACACTATTCCTCTTTTGACATGCTTTGGGATCTCAGGGTATTTTTAGGGCTTTATATTATTTGTGAAATGGGACCTATAAATCTTACTTTTTTTTTTTAAGAAATATTTTAACATTTTTTCCTCAAATACCTGTTCATTTTCAATTTCTGGTGGTCTAATTTAGACGCAACCTTTAAGCAACGTGGTTGTAGGAACATTTAGGACCAAGAAAGCTATCAGAGCGAGGGCTGTGGCCCTCAAGAGGCTCTCGTGCCCCCAGCTGTCACTGCGGTCTTGTCCAGCGTCCCACCTGCGCCTGCAAGCGTCCCTTGTTCAGGCTTCCCACCCAGCCTCGGCCGCTCCACATCTCAGATTGCTCCTTTTTCACACGATCACCTCTGAGTGTTTGGCTGTTTGGCAACTATGTTTCGGATCTCAGCAAGCGTTCCCTCCCTCCCCTTTCAGCTCTTCTTTTCCATTATTCCTTAGCTGTGGTACGTCACCTCCAGCCCAGAGAACCTGGCTTTGGCCCCTGCTTCCCCCTCGCCTTGGTTGGTCCCACACTGGACTGACAGCTTAGTCTGACCTTGAACACGGCAGAGCAGGCTGCGTCTACCCAAGCCAGGCATAACAGCAGGGAGGGTACATGTGGCCACCTATTAACTAAACCCTTATTCAGCTTCTTTACCATGATTCCAATGAAGGTAAAAACACACAGAGTTCACCATGTCAATGTGCACCTCCACCACCTTGTTTTACTCCCTTTATATTATTCCAGAAACATCCTCTCTCCTCCTCCTACCGCAACACCTATGACCACTCTGTTGGTCATGGCAAATACTGTTTTACTAGCAGTTAAAGATGGTAGGAACCACTTAAATCATCTATCCAGTTCTTCCATTTGGCAAAAGAGGAAATTGATGTGAGCTGCTTTACCTAGATCACACGACTTAACTACTTGACAAAAAAAGATGCTTAAATTTAACTTCAGTCGAACTTACAACAATCACGGTGGTGGTGGTGGCGACAAATCAACAGTTTAGTGGAATAAATGGCAAGATCCCTGGACGCTAAGAAGATCTGAGTCCTGATTCTGCTTCTACTTCTCCCACTTCGTGCTCTTGCATGTTGGTCATTTCCCTCCAACTTCAGGTGGCCGGTGGGGGTAAAATGAAGGAGTTGGCTCGCGGGAAATTTAAGGTCCCTTTCCTTCTAAAGTTCTGCTGGTGGAAAGTTCATGGTCTCAAAACTACTCTTGTATTAAGACTTCTTAAGGTTTAGTCTATGACTAGAATTCAGTGTATTTTCAGCCATATGTAACTTACCAATACCTGAAGCAAACATCAAAGTTCACAGCAGCCAGCATTTGCAAATATTTGCATAGTTATTTCCTGAGCCCTTCCATACAGCTTTTCTGATTTACTTCTTACCTACGTAAGGTATGATTGTATCACGATCCTACAGATGAGGGAACAGGTCCCAAAGGTGTGACTCGATGTGCCCAGTGCCTCACGGCCTCTAGGGGTAGACTCTGAACATGAACCTGCTGTTGATACATTTATGCTCTTGCCAATAAGTCAGAGCTTCCTCCTTTTTGTCATAAAGACTCTGACAAATGGAACCATTAAAAATAAAGGAGTTCTGCTTCACAACATACATTACAAAGCCAGGTCAGAAGGTAAATGAGAACCAGATTCAGATTACTTGGAATACATTTGACAGAAAATGCACCATCTCCTTTATTCCCCAAAAGCTTCACTGGAGTCCAGTCCCTGCAACTCCCCGTCGTCATGCACCTGCTCTCTCTCTCTCCGGCATGTGACCTCACCAAGGTAGTGGGAGACCCCCATTTCTAGATGTATGCTGGCTGTAATCACTGAGGTCTAATTTTCAGTGTTTAGTGACTAGGTTTCTCTGCCATTCTGCTGCTAACCCTCCTGTGGTTGAGAGTAGCTACAGTATACGCAGCCATGTTACCAGCATCATTAGCAGTCGTATTATTATTGATATTCCTCAGAAGGGAGTGAAGTATTCATGTTTAATATGCAGAAGGTGCGTGTTCAAGGGCTCAGCAGAAACACTTCTTTTAAACACACTGTTTCTGTCTGTTGAGTGTGGATAACACTGAAGGGTCAGGAGGGCATTCTTTACAAAGATATAATCTTGCCACTGCCGAGAGCCTGATGCAAAATGCATCCTCGTCACTCTCCAGCCATCACACTATTGCTGGGGAGTGTGAGCAAACACAGATGTGGCTCACTGGACGCAACGTGAAGAGCCCCATCGCTACAAAGTGCCCTTCTTTCCCCTCCAACAGATAAGCCTGTGCACATGCTCTGACATTCACACACACACACACACACACATGTACCTTTTCCCACCCAGACACATACAAACATTTTGATAGGACCCAGCATCTGTTTTCACAACAATTTGGAGACCCAAAATAGGCAGCATGTGGGAGGCAGTGCAGCTTCGTGAAAAGAAATCTGTAGTCGGCTGAAAGAAACCTGGGTTCTAGCCCTCCTGCTGCTGCTGTCTGTTGGGCATTGTTAGTCATTTCATTGTTTGGATCAATGTTTTCTAACTGAGAGGACTAGGAATTCCAATGGGATGATTTCTCAATTTCCTTCCAGATCTGAGGTTCTCTGAATTCAAGAAAAGAATGAGCAGAAGGTATCTAGGCTCAGGCAGTCCATTCACTCTATTCAGACTGCTTTCCACCAGTTGTGATGGTTTGAAAAGTTTACTGCCGCAATGTTTACACTTGTAATACACTTTTCCAGACCTGGTACAGAACTTATTTGCCCTGATAATTTCTCCATCAGTAGATATTTACTGCATGTTCACGAACCCACTAAATGCAAGCCTCAGCGATAGACAACAAAATGAGGGAAACCTTGTTCCGGCTGTCAGGAACTTTCACTGCAGAGATAAGCTAGAGGCACATAGTTACAGTCATAGGGATGGTACTGCAAAGGGCCGTCAAGGGGCACCACAGAGCGCCATTGGTTTTCAGATGAGGTAAGACTGAACTGTGCCTGGAAATGAAACTTCCTAGTGGAACTGGCATGCGAGCAGGGCCTTGATGGATCATTAGGACAGGGCCTCACTGGGCAGGGTGGGAAAAGGGAATTGCTGCATTCAAGTTAGGGAGGTAACAAGCTATTAGGCAAGAACCAAAACTGTGGCTATGTTGTGGTCACCAAACAGTTCTAACATGTTACTAACATGCCATAACATGCTAAACCTGGAGGACATTATGCTAACTGAAAGAAGCCAGTCACAGGACAGATACTGTATGATCCCACTTACAAGAGGTAGCTAAAATAGCCAAACTCATAGAAATGGAGAGGAATGGTGGTTGCCAGAGGCTGAGAGAGGGAAAATGGGGATTTGCTATGCAACAAGATAAGTTCTAGAGATCTCCCGTATGACACTGTGCCTGTAGTTAACAGTACTACATACTGTATACTCCAAATTTTGTTTAAAAGGTTGTTAGTTCTCCTGTTAAATGTCTTACTGCAACACATAAACTTTAGTATTGCTCATCAGGCTGTCTTGATTCGATCTTGCTAATCTGACTAGGTAAGACTTTTAAAACCGTCGATACCACACTTTAAATATATACAATTATATTTGTTAATTATTCTTCAATAACATTTTAAAAAATGACCAATCAACTCCTCTCCTTTGCCTATCTCTAATCACTTTCCAAATTATGCTTTCTTCAACCTATCTTTGCTTAAGAGGCAGGAATTTTGATGTTCCTAAAATATGGACTCAAGGAAATAAATCGGAAAATACTGAGGAAAGTTAACATCAGTCATTAAAATATACAGATCTACTCCCATGAGTTCATGCTGGTCCCCCAGCAACTGTGTTACACACATATAAGATGGCCAAGATTCATACTTGATATGCACATTCACAGAGCTGAATCCACTTGCTACATATTTTTCACCAAATTAAAAGAAATCCTAATGCAACATTTCTCAGTATAGAACTAGAAAGTCTATCTAAATGCAGGGTCACTCCGAGAAAACTTTGCTTTGTTCCTTTTGGAGAAGTGGTCTGACTTATTTGAGGGATGCGGGGCCAAAAATATGTGTATATTCTTTAGGTGAGTTAAGAAAATCCTTTGTCTTTCTTTACCTTTTTAAAATGTCCACTCTAAAACATCACAGGTATACCAGGTCACGATCCTCTCAGTTGCGAAACCACAGTATTCCTTAATGAAATGCCCGATTCTAAGAGAATTCCAATATCCCTGAATGAAGAGAATGCTATCGTGAGCATCCTTTCTGCTCCACTCATCAGGTGTGACTCTCAGAAATGCCATTAAATCTTTTGGTGTCATATGAGAACTGGAGAGAATTCCTATCCTCAACTGTGTTTATCACTGATTGGAGCTCCTCCTTTCTACTGAGGAACATGGTATACAAAACGGTGTAAAAACTAGCTCAGAGGCAGAGCACAGCTCCATCACCTGTCACTCCTGGTATGTCCATTGTGTGACTGTGGTGCAATACGCTTCAGATCCCCAGATCCCCAGCGGCTGCCATCAGCCCTCTGTTCCGGACACCTAATCCCTGCCTACTGCATTGGATCTCCCTTGAATTCTGATACCAATTTCAGTTAAGAAATAGTTAAACTGAAATTCATCAGTGTAGAATTGTTGTGTTTACATGTTTACATATGAAAGACCACTGGATAGTAAACTGTGCTTAGTCATTACCCAGCCTGGGACTAAGTCATCTCCATGAATTCTTTCACTATTTCAATAGCATTCTGTGCTCCTTCAAAGAGAGAAGCAGCACTCTTTATGGAAGAGTAACCAGTGCCTTCTGTCCTTGACTTTGACTTTGTCCTGACCTTGACTTTTGCTCAGAAGTTTCCTTAGACCCCCACTTCTGATCTCTCATCACAGGGGTGCTATAACCATCCCACCAGACACCCAGTGTATTACAAGTTGGCCCTTTGAAAAGCGGATTAAAAAACCTCTGGCTTACCTCGTTCTTTCACTTGGATTTATGGAGAATTGAAGGATTTCTACAAGTGGCACAAATAAACTTCACAAATTTGACTTTTGGTAGATCTTACCTATCAAAAGTTTCAAGGCAAAACATCTTCAGGTAGTAAGTGGTATCTCTTAAGACTTTTTTTGGGGAAACTCAACTAGACCAACATCTGAATGCAAAATCTTATTTTCAAAAAACCATTGGAAGATATGCATATAATCCTCGTTGTATAGAGCTGGCACAAGATGTCACTCACACATTAAAATCCACAATCTAACCCAACTACTGCAAACCACTAACAACCAGCTTCCTTATTTACAAAATTTTCCTGGAAGAGAAAAGGACTTGCTGGGAAACTTAAGAACTATGTTCCAATCATGTTTCTGAGACCTCATTTCAAGACCTCAGAGAAGTCTCTCTGAGAATCCTGGGAGACAGCATACCCCATCACTCATAATGAATGTCTTTAATAAGGGTGATGGGTTTAAAAAATTGTTAACTCATGCAAGTAACAGGCAGTCACAGTATAAACCCTGAGCACTCATTCTATTTTTAGTTTCTATAAGAGTAATGGGAATAATGATACTGAATAAGTATAACTTTTCACTCTGGTCTTGATTTAGAATATCTGTTTCTTCCTGGTACTACACCTCTGTGTTAAAGAGCAATGAGAAAACTCCAGAGGAGGGATGAAGGAAAGGTAATTATTTTGTCTCCTTCCAACAGTACTGTTGAGGGCAATCTCATGCCTCAGTTTCTCTGAGCCACTTTGAAAAATGGTGTTGGTCACCCTTCTGGGGAAAATGTCCTTCTCAAGTGGCTAAGATTTCTGGAAATCCCATTATTATTGCAGTCTCCATGAGAAGGGTCACATCTAGATATCAAGGTTGAACTGCAATATATATGGCTTTCTTTAAAACACACACACACACATACTATATTACATGGCATGAAATAAAATTTAATGCTTTCAAATTGCCTTCACCCTTATTTTGCAGCTGACCCATATCTAATGTAAAATGGGGAGCAAACCTGATCTATTTCCAGCTGTGCACAGATGGCTCAGCATCCAGCTGTCTTAAAGACAGAAAGATGAGTGAATGTACACACACACACACACACACACACACACACACACACACACACATAACCTCCAACTCATTGGCTCTTAAATTTGTAAAAGAAGTAGGGTTGCAAACCTAACACAAGATACTGGGCTTGAAGCCTTGTTTTGATTTTCCATTTCAGTTAAACAGTATTTTCAGAATTTCATTAAAAGGGGAAAACACTGCTTCTGGAATTTTCTGCTTCCTATCTCTTACCCATTATCTGGTGTCATTAATTCAGCTTTGTTTCCATATATGTGTTTTTAAGTATGTGTTTTTAAAAGTCCTCAGAAATACACATAATACCAAGTTTGGTGCTTTTACACAGCTGTTGCTTTTTATGACGTTGGGTCAAATCAACATGCTGTAGGCCTACTCTTGTCTGTATCCAAGTCTCCAGCTGGAAAACAGATTCATGTAATTCATGTCACCTTTGTTGACAGGAAGGTCAGCCACCTGACCAATTTTATTTATTTATTCAATTGCCCTTTATTTAGTTTTTAGTAGAGGAGGACTTAGGGGTAGGGTGATGCTGACATACATATTTACTTACAGTGACTATGAGCATGCATTTTGAGTTTTAAAAAGTTGAAATATATTTGCATATTTCAGTTAAACATGTGTTTTATAATATATGATGTGATTACACATAGAACTGTGAGATTTGAGAAAACTGATCTCTTGAGAAGCAAGCTTATTTTATTCTATTTATACTGTCTTTTCTTAAATCAGATCTTGAAGCACATACTAAAAGCAGGGATTAAAATGCACGGGTGTGCGACCAGGCAGCAGCAATGTTCTTGAAAGAGAATTGACAACAGGAAAGGAATACTGGGCATGCAATTTCTGCCACCCTCCTGTCCTCCTACCAGAACCTCAAGTCCTAAAGCCATACGCTAAAGTGGTGGTTTAGTTCCCTGTTGTTTTACAGGGCAGGACAAACTTAAGCAGGATTTGGGAATCTTCATGAGAATTTTAATTAGTTGAGGAGCATCAGTCACTGTCAACCATAGTCTCTCTTTAAGAATGATTCCTTCTGCCAGCCACACCAGGTCCTTAGTCAGAGCCAAATCTATACCTTGCTTGTTTAAGTAGAAAGAGCATCTTCTGATTGCAATGGACTGGCCCGAAGCTTTCAGACCTTATGGTGTATACATGCCTCGGGTAGAAATGGCATGCTACTAAGATCAAAGACCCTCCTGGGCAGAAGATCCTAATCCACAATCATGAGCCCGTATTCTTTTATGAGCAAGCGTGTCACATTCGCAAGCACGTAAATACTTAACCAGTTCTTCCTGCTTATTGGATTCTGGGACCCAAGGGAAATGGCCTGGCCAGATCTGACCATAAGTTTAGCCTTCGCAAGAGGCATACTTCTCTTGGAAGAGAACCAGTGGAGTCTGCTTTTCCTAATACTATCTTTACGGCCTCACAACTGTATTTCAGATCTCTTTCCCTATTTTAGAACAAGCCTGCCCTTCAATTCTTGGTTTGTACGCTCTCATCCTATGCTCTCAAGGCAGGTAGCATTACAGGCTAGAGGTGGAGGATGGTAAAATAAATGAAAGGGAACTTCCCTCTACCGCCATCTGTCTTTGCAATAAGAATGGGAAAGAAAGAATCCCAGCCTACCCCCATGCAATGGGGACTGAATCATGCCTCTTCAAAATTCAGGTTGAAGCCTGAAGACCCAGGTCCTTAGAACGTGTCTGTATTTGGAGATTAAGTACTGGCATACCTCACTTTATTGCGCTTCACTTTGTTATGCCTGGCAGATATTATGTTTTTTATAAATCAAAGGTCTGTGGCAACCTTGCATGGACCAGGCTATCAGTACCATTTCTCCAACAGCATTTGCTTACTTCATGTCTCTGTGTTATATTTTGGAAATTTTCACAGTATTTCAAGCTTTTCCATTATTGTTATGTTTGTTATGGTGATCTGTGATCAGCAATTGTGACTCACTGAAAACTCAGATGCTGGGTAGGATTTTTTAGCAATAAACTATCAGCAACAAGTGCATTTTTTAATTAAGGTGTGTGTTGTTTTTTGAGACAATGCTACTGCACACTTAATAGACTATATTGTAAACATAACTTTATATGTACTGGGGAGTCAAAAATTAATATAACCCATATTGTTGTAATGTTTACCTTATTGCAGTGTTCTGGAACTGAACCCACAGTATCCCCAGTTTAGGTGTCAAGTTGGCTGGGCTACAGTGCCTATATATTTGATTGAACATTATTCTAGATGTTTCTGTGAGAGTGTTTAGGGTGTTTTAGATAAGATTTACATTCCTGTTGATAGACTTTGAGTAAAGCAGACTGTTCTGCATAATGTAGGTAGGTCTCATTCAGTCAGCTGAAGGCCTCAACAGAAGACTGACCTCCTCTGAACAAAAGGGAATTCCACCAGCAAGTTCAAGTTTCTTGGACTTGAACCAAAGCATGGGCTTGACCCTGGGTCTACAGTCTGCTGACCCACCCTGCAGAATTTGGACATGCCAGCTTCCATAATCATATGAGCCAATTCCTTAAAATAAATGAAAACACACACACACACACACACACACACACACACCGTTGGTTCTGTTCCTCTGGAGAACCCTAAAAGACCCCTAAACATCCCTTTCAGGCATTGCTGTTCCTACCTCCTGAGTCTGAAAATAACATGTGGGAAACTGTCCAACTGCAGCTAGTTCTGAAATATCTACTCTAAGCACAGTTAAGTTGGAATTTCAGGGGGTCAGAGGGAAGAGCCTTTTATTTTTAGTTTTTATGTATGTAATTACAAAATAAACTTATCCCAAGGCACCATGTTTTTATTTCTATCAGTATTCCTATAAGGTTTTTCACTCCTGACTAATACTATCTGAGCTTAGGTGCAGTAAATGCGCTTCTGGAAAAGGCTGAGAGACAAACCAAGTGACATGATTGTGGCACATCCTGATATGTCACTTTGGCATTTCCTTAAAAGGAGGGTGAAGAATGCTCATTTTCCATCTTTTTTCCTTAGATGTGCAGGATTAATGAGCACACCCCTGCATATATTGTCCATTGGCAGATCCTCAGATGGCAGATAGAATTGTAAAACTGAACGCAAAACTAATGATCATAATGAGAATTGTCCCACTAAGATCAAACAAAAGGGGAGAGAAAATTTTCCTTTAAAAACAGGATAAACAATTCAATCTATGTGCTACATTCTGGCAGCTTTAAAAGAGCTATTATAGATACTGTATCATATTAAGTATGATATTTAAGTATTTGGATTTTTCCCCCTTACGTTTTTCTCTCAGCCCCACATCTTGCTCTGTTTACTACAAATAATTTTATAATATTGTTTATTTCATTAAAAGTAAATATTCTGGTTTTTTTTTAGCCAAGTGCATATTTGTATATAGGTTTGTGTGCATGCCACGTATAACAGCTCATATATTGAAAAGCATAGATATTGAAAATTATTTTAATAAGTACAAAAGATACGTAATGAATCCCTGACACAGTATGCCCGTAAGCAGCATTTCCCTGCTCTACCATTCAGGTGACCTTGTCCCATGTGGGAACAAATCCGTTACCCTGAAGTTTTCTGAATTCAGTTTGCAACTGAAAAAAATACTGTCCATGCCAGTTAATCCTCCCAGACGGGAGCACCAGCTGCATGCCCTGCTATGTTTATGAGCATCCTTTACTTCAGGTAAGCAGTGCATTCTGGCAGAAACTTCAGCCTGACAGATATGCATCCTGCCGCTATGTATTCATTATTTTTGTAAGGGCATCTCCTTTTGTCTAGGAAAGCATGCTAAATGAGAGGAGGGTAAACTTGGATTCTTGCCTTGGCTCGGCCACTCTGATTCTCAGCAAGGTCATTAATTCTCAGTTTCCACATTTGTAAATCGGGATGATACTATTTACTTCACTGGGTTGCTGTGAAAAGTAAATGAAATCATTTATGTGAAATTTTGCCATACCTGGACAGAGTTTTTGCTCAGTTAATTATTGTTTAACTCACTGGGTTCTCTAAAGAAAGTGTAATACCTGTTTTATAGGTTGCATATACCATGAGGGAAAAATATGATAACTTGAAAAGGGAAATGCAGACAAAAAGTACCATCAGCTGTGTGTATTCTGTTCTGTAGTCTGTGATAAATCCATTCATTTAGTTCCAGCTGGACAGCACCAATCAGCATACCTGGTACTTCTTGCTCCGTCCCATGTGCCTATCTCAGTTTTTTAAATCCAGTTCTAATCAGTAAGAAAAATGTTGGTGGAAATGTTTCAGGAATGGTTGACATATAGTCAAGTCATTGTTCCTGGTGGAAGGTAATGAAGAGCTGCCAGTTAATACCTTTATTCAGCTCTGATGACAAAATCCATAGGCACAGGATAGCGCCCGCCAGCTGGGGTAAACCCTCAGCTCACAGAGGGTGAGTCACTGGTTCATTTTCTCAGCTTTGGAGGGTTGGAGTGTAATTCACAAAACACAAAGGGATGGTTTTACCTGTTCTGAAAGTGGGCTGAGAAGAAAGAGACGTAGAGATTATTTTTTCCCCCATGGAAACGTAAGTAAGTTAATAAACAAAGCTCAGTTAAAGTAAAATTGTTTGGAAAGACATTCATTCATAAAACCAGGTGTCTTGTCATTTGGTCCAGTTACATTAAAGCAGGCGGGCTCAGGGACAGATTGTCTACTGGTTACCCAGGCTCCCCTCAAGCATTACATACATATCCATGTCCTCTTGGCAACTTAGCCTTCTGTGCTGCTTATTTAGGAAGGTGTTTTGGGGGGAGGGTGTTTTCTTGCTCATAAGTATTGAAGAGGACAAGAATAACACCACCAAGCATCAGACCGTATGGCAAATTCAAAGTGATGTGGGAAGTGGGTTGGGCTGACTTCTCAGTGACGTGGCGGAGCTCTCTCACTGTTTCTAATGGCCATGCTGGTGGACAGAGACCATTCAAGCCCTGGTAGGAGGGAGCTGGTCTCTCCATGAGGCCTCATGCACCCCCACCACCCCTGCCTACAACGTCCCCCAATTAGGCACCTAACTGCTCATGATTTTCACAGAGAAACATGGGCACTTGGCATCTCGATTGGGTGCCTCAAAGTTCCTAATGTCAAGGGTTTCAAACTCAGTATAAATGTTTTTTATTTTTCAGCTAATAAACCATTTAGATGCTTACTCCTTGTAATTTATTTTACCAGCTGTTTTTTTTATTTTAAAAGCAAGACATGATCAGTTTACAAATTTGGAAATGCTAAAAAGCACAAAGAAGAAAGTAAAAATTACCTCCAATCATAGGATTCATTCAATGAACCTGTATTTATTACATCTACTGTATGGTAGGGACTATAGATATCAGCACTGTGAATGCCTGTGGTCTAGATTCAGAAACACAAGAGAACACTAATGTTTATGCTTACAATAATGAATTTTTAAAAGAGGGATCACTTAACTTTATTTATTAAGTACAACCATAATATGATATTATGAGAAGCATGTTGAAGTAGATACAGAAGCCCTGGGTTCTAGATTGAACTATTTTACTGGTTGACCTAAGGTAAAGTACCTCAGTTGTGTTTTTTACCCTTGAATACTTTCTATATCTATCTAATAGTCTATTTTTTTACTACCAGTAACCAACATATGTCCCTTCCACTGACAGTTATTCAAACGGGGCCCATCATTGTTTCTGTAAATCAATATTAGGGTTCTCTGTCTTTGGCATAAGATACAGGTGAAGATAATTCTCATTTGGCTTGTTCCTTAACATATTTATCTATGTGATTTAATTTTGTCCTAAATGGGTTATAAACAAACAATTGAACAAAAATCTCAACTTGAACTACACAACAGATAATATTTCCGGGGCATCTTAGACTTTTTTGTCTTTTTGGTATTTAATATAAACTTCTAATCACTTCAGAGAATTAAACACATTTTAGTTTACTTGTGTACATGATACATAGGTACATGGTTGGTCACACAAACAAAACAAAACTGAAGATGATAAATACAACCAGAGTCTGAGAGGAACTGCTTCATTTCCAGCAAGAGCTGCAAACTCTGTAGGCCCCAGTGTGTGCCTGAAACCAGCCTTGCTCTTGGAAGGGTCAGGAGGAGTACTCACACCAGTTGGATAATGTCAGAGACGAAGACAGACATGAGCAGCAGGGGAAGGGGAGGATAAAGTTCAAGGAAAAACTGCCCAAACTGCCCAGGTAGGGGGTCCCACGTGAAGACGTCACAGGCTTTGCAGGGAGGTGACTTCTTTGCCCAAAAGGACCAGAACAAACGGGTCCCAACCTGATGCCACCCTGCACGAAATCAAACAAAGGACTGCCCCAAACATGCCTCATCACGGGAAAGGACATGCGCACTGAGAGGGATGGCTATACAGATTCACCTGTCAATCAAATGACCCCACCTTGTCAGTCATAGAGGCGCCTTCTAGCCAGAACGCAATATACAGGCCTCCTGCCTCTGGGATGGGGCCTTTGTCTACCTTGACTCTGGCCTGCTCCTCCCTCCCTCGGAGTGCATTCAAATAAAACTTCGGCTTTGCTTCGCTGTTCTCTCTCTGCCTTTCAATTCTCACCGCAGCAGGGACAAGAACAGAGGAGAAGAAACTCAACCTGTAACAATAATATTAACGGTAAACATCACCTGATTCTGGAAAGGAGTACTTACATCATTTGAGAAGAAAAGAACAGAAGGGAATAAAGACAGGACACTAAGAAAATAAATGTTTGATTGCTACAGAAGAAAAGAGAGAGAAAGGTAAGAGTCCACAACAGCAGCACGCTGGAGGATTACCCTCTCTAGTAAGATTCGTACAATGTGGTAAACCTTTTTTAAAAAAAATCTTTTGTTTACTGGCTGCCATCAGTATTATAAATACTCTAGTAATGGGAAAGGCAGGGCCACCAACGTACCTGTGTTCCTGAGACAGGCCCAGTTTATTCTTGTTATTCTAGAATGATTAATAACTTCTTGGCTTGGATGTGAATAATACATGGTAAGTCAGAGAGGAGCCCTGGCTCTTATTCTGGGGGATGTTTAAAAGCTTCAGATAAATGTTTAAAGTTGTCTTTGTGGAAAATCTCTACCAGAGCTCTTATTGTATTTAACAGCTAACACTTACATAGTGCTTACTCAGGCCAGGCTCTGTGCTGGCATATTATACATAGTAACGCCTTTGACCCACTCACAATCGCTTTGTGGGGTAACTCCTATTAGCATCCCTATTGTACACGAGAAAACTGGGGCAGTTTGCCTAAAAGCACACAAGAAAAGGTAGCATTTTTGAGATTTGAACTTGAGCCATCTTAATCTAGGATTCTTCATTCGATTACCTCTGCCCTTTCAAGCAGTTCAAATTTAAACCTGTCCTGTTTCTTGATTGTTCAGATTGACTAGAATAAATAATAATTTTTTTCAGAAATAATAATTTGTATATAAATTGTATCAAGTATTTTATAAATATGGTAAAAGGAAACAAATCTACATATCCATTCCTGTTTCCATATTGCCATTTCCATTAATGAATTTGTAATAGAGACAATGCAAATGGGAAAGAATATTGACTGGGTATGAAATGACCTAAATTACTTTTAATTTGCCGGTAAACAGAACCTAGGGAAGGGCTGTGGCTAATGAACAAACCGGATGCTCACAGTTCCCCAGGCACACCTCCTCCTGACCCACACCCACTGTCCCAGGAAGTTCAGTACAAGAGCAAGACTGGAAGGTCTTCAGGAACACACACACATTTCTGGACAGACAGGAGAATCCAAGTGACTTTCCTTGGGCCACTTTGCAAAAACCAGGTCCCCTGGTCTGCAATTGAAATCTTACAGATTCCTTTTCAACATACACCTCAACATATTTAAACCTGAGACTCAAACTTCTACGATTCTTATCAAGCTTGATTATTCAACTTCCCTGCTCACATCAGGCTCAAAAAAGACAGAACTGTTGGAGCAAGAAGAGGAGACAGCTGACTGATGGAGAGCAGACAGACACAACTGAAAACTAGATGGAAAACACTGCTTGGCAGGGAAGTCTGCAGACTTATGCTGATGACCCTCAGTAGCCACCACAGTGAGTGTTAAGTGATATTAGCATCCCCTGTCTAGTATAACCTCTCATGAAGAGTTACATTAATTTTGGTGGTTTCAGTGGAGAACCTTGGTTACCTTAGTTAACTTCCTAGAAGATGTCTTTGTTTAGTGATTTGGGGGCAATATAGGAAGCTTTTTGTTATTAATATCTGATACCTAGTAAGTTATCCATCCATCCGGATAACACATTATTTGCTCTAAATGCGTCTTAACAGTGTTTAAAGGAACATGATAGATAAGAAAGATATGAGAAAGGAAAACCTTTCTAATCTATGATTGCCTGCAGGGTGATCAAACTCCAAAGGAAAACTTCCATTACCTGAATGCATGATTTATGAAAAATGAACCAGCTGTGTATGGGAACACCTGGATCATTGAATGAACTTTTGGCATTCATCCTTATGTGTGGAATTGCATAGATGCCGCCTAAATGCCAGCCAGTGAGTGCTTACAAATGTCTTTCTGGCAGGGTAGTGATAGTTTTGTGTCTCACATTTCCCTTCTGCAAAATGAGGGTGATATTAGACACATATCATCTGCCTGTCAGATACTCAGTTAGGCTTTAGAAAAGAGAGACATATAAAGAGAGCAATTTTGCTGTAATTCCATAATAAGAAATTATGCCACCAGGAAGAGCTGGGTGGAACTTGGCTTTTTAAGGATGAAGTCTGCTACAGAGAAATCTGCCAGGACTTTTCCATTTTTATTCCCATTTTCTATTTTCTGCATGTGAATTTAGTAATCCTTGGCATATTTTGGCAAAGCCTAAGCTTTCTCCTCAGTACCAACGTCCCCTTATTAACCTGAAATGAAATCCTGTGAAGCTATAGGGAAAAAAATTACAGGATCAAATGGAAAGGTTGCTTTAGCGACCTTCTGTCCTGGGCTTCTGCTTAATGTTCTAACGACAAAATAGGGAGTGACGTAGAACTCCCAAGGGGCAGAAAAACAGTTTGCTGACTGGAGGCCTGTGACCAGTAACGGAATATCTACAGAGATAGAAACCAGAACTTTCTTGCTATTAGTTAATTTCCCTAAGCATCAACTCCCTGCAAATAACCTCAGGCTACCTCTTTGGCCAAAATTCTTTCCCCAAAACTGATGGCAAACACTATATTTAGGACAGTAGCTAGTAGGAAGATTTCATCTGCTCATTCAGAATTTCCCTTAACACAGCAACAGATGTTAGTAATAGCAATGAAAAAGAACCAGAAAGCTTTAGCAGAAGTCTTGAAATTGTAGTTCCTGAAGGGGGCAGAGCTATGCAGAAGTTGTAGCCATTAATGTCATGACTGTCATCAGAAAACTGGCTTTTTTTGAGAAATCAACACAAAAATTAAAACACAAAACAAAACAGACCCAAAACCTCTTGTCTGCCAGGAAGCCAACTGGACCTAAAGATATTGAAGTTTGGATTTACTTTGAAATAAATCACCATATAAGCAACTATATTATTTGTCTTTTTAGATTTGTAGCAGATTAAAATCTAGGAGAAGAAAAATATGAGAGTTAAGTAGTTCTGATCATTATTACTAAATTATCTTTATCTATGGGTTTGATGCCCATCCTTTGTAAAAACAATTAAAACAACTTCAGGAAAGCTACTTTATAATTCTAAGGGGAAAGATATACAATAGAACACAGGAAACACTGATTTTTGTTAACTGGAGCCACAGGGTGATAAAGAATGCTTCTGGAGACATGGGGTTGTGGGGTAAGCAATTGGTCAGGCATCACCCTAGGTGGTCACTACAACAGCTTAGAACTGTTTTCCCCAATTAAATTAAAGATAAAAGTCTAAAAAGAAACAGAATGACTAAGGGATCTTTGCTTTTTTCAATCGATCACAAGTTATTATTGTTATTTTTTAGAAGTGTTAGTGGTTCTCTGACATTCAGTCATATTCTGGCAAATCTGTGATGAAAAGTACTTACTCATGGTGAAATCTGAAAGAATTCCTTCACATTTAAGATACCTCACTGCAGTTTACTCAGTGCTGAAAGCCTTATTCTGTGTCCTCTTTTCTTAACTGGCAGGGTGAATAATGCACATGAGGAAAGAAGGTGTAAGAACCAAAAAAAGAAAGGCCTCTGTCTTTCATCCTGTCTACTTTACTCTCAAAGAGACTTAGATCAGCCTAGCAAAATCCTTATAGACTTCCTGCCATCTACCTGCCTTGTGTCATCATGACATTTTTAAATAGTTGCCATTTTAAGGATTCAATCAAGTTATGGAAAGTCAAATAGTCGACTTTCCAGAACTTGAAAACAACAGAGACTTAAATCCAGGTTTATTTGACTGCAAAACCTTGTGCTCAACCACTGCGTCATATGCTTTCTCAAAACGCCATTGCACCTACTCATGAATTCCTTCTCTGCACCTATTTTTTTAAAATTGCTATCCTAACAGCGAACCTCACTTTGAATTTCTCACTCTGCTCCACACTTGATCACCATACAAGGAATGTTAATTAATAGTAAAATGTTCCCAAGCATTTAAAACATCCTAGTTCATGGCACAGAAGGAAGGAACGTGACTAATCTGGAAAGTGGATCTGTAAGATCAACTAATTACTAAATGCAGAGACATTACTAAATGCAGTAACACTTCGTCAACAGGGAGGATGCCAGGACGAGTCTAAGTCTTTAGATCTTTCAAAAGACAGTCTTCAACAACAAAACTGAGAGGATCATGTCTCATTTTGAAAGTTCATTCATATAAGCCAAGTGTTAATCTTCATTATAAGCATATTCTACCACTGCCCAGGTGCACAATTGAACAATCATGTCATCTGGAGTTATTTACTGGAAAGATATCATTTGTTTACAAAATTGTTTAATAAGTGCCTCCCACTGAGGCAAGCACTACGAATTCAAAAACAAACATTACAGATAAGAATTCGGTCATAGTGAGCATTGCACAAGACAAAACAATTAAGCAAACAGGAGTGACAATGGTGGCCAGATTCTGGTGAGACTGAAATAGAAAATTAAGAAGGAGATGGTTCTGAAAAAGGTGTAAAGAAGTGACTCATCAGCAGAGACAGCAGGTAAAAAGACCTCTAGGTGGCATAGTGCGTGGTGTGTGCTGGGAAATGAGAGCGGAGTGAGGCTGAAGGAAGGTGAGAGAAGCAGGGTTTAGGGTTGGTGGGGGAGGGGGGTATTGGTATGAGATGAAAGGGAAGACAAATAGTTCTGATTATAAGTGCAGGTGTGAATGGTAAGAGCAGTGAGAATCCACTGGACACTCAAGGGGCCCCTGTGATCTGATACGCATTGTAAAAATACCGCTCTGGCTGCTGTTTTGCTGACAGTGTGTCCTAAGGAGGTAAGAGTGAAGGCAGGGAGACCAGTTATGACTAGCAACCTAGTCTGGGTGGGTGGTGAAGATGGCTGGGACTAGAGTGATATGCAAGCGGTATATGCAGGGACAGAGATGGATGAATGTATTTGACATATATTTTGAAGTGGAAATAACAAAACTAGCTTAGATACAGAAAGTAGAAGGAATGAAAGAATCAGAATTTGGACAGAGCTACTAGGTGGACAGTAATGCCCTTTATAGAAAAGGAAAATCCAACGTACTTTCTCAGACTCTTATGGGTCCAAACTTCCATAGTTAAAATAATTATGGCTACCAATTGTTATCATATGCTTTACCAGACCCTTTAAAGATACTATTTCCGCGAATCCAATTGGGAGTCTTGCAGAACAACGTTATAATGACCATTTTAGGCATGAGAAAATTGACAGTCAAAAAAATTAAGTGACTTTTTCAAGATATCAGTCTGGGAATTAGTAGAAGCTAGGTATGTTTGGCTTGAAAATTGGATTCTAAGCTTCCCAATGGTGAACTTTGTGTCTATCTAGCTTTCAATTATAGCTCTATACCTAAGTCAGTGTCTGGCATATAGTATATTCTTAATACATATTTATTACATAAATAAATACATGTAATTTCCACTATGGCCTGATGCTTCTCAGAAATTCCCAAATATACTCCCTTCTAATTGACATTTTAAGTACTGATACTACTTGAATAGGTTCATAAGTCTGTCCTTTAAACTACTGCCCCAGCTGGGACTGCACAGAGCTGTCTGTCAATAATGAAGTACTCTAGTTACATTCCTAGCTCGTCACCCTTGCTGGAGAAAGAAGTGTGGTCACATTACACTGACAAGACTTAGGAGGAAACCTTTTCACAAGAGTCTCAGCTAAGACCCAGGTTCTCAGGAGCACTGCAGGGAGGTCTGGGAAAGACGTGGTCTGATGAAGCCTTCAGTACTGCCATCATCTCTGCCAATATTTCCAAGTCCAAGGTCTCTGGATCCTTGGAAGTAACTATATTTAGATGAGATCATGGGAGTAGATGCCTCCCCCCATAATGGGATATTAGTGTCCTAATAAGAAGAGAGACTAGAGCTTGCTTTCTGTCTTCCATGTGAGGATACAGCAAGAAAACAGATACATGTAAATCAGGAAGAGGGCTCTTAACAGACACCATGCCTTCTGGCACCCTGACCTTGGACTTCCCAGCCTCCAGGACTGTGAGAAATAAATGTCTGTTGTTTAAACCACCCAGTATATGGCATTTTTGTTAGAGCAGCCCATGTTGACTCAGACACGTGGTAACCCAGTGTCTGACTTAGACCACACATCCCTGATTTTGTTTGGCAGGCTAAGTCTGGCATCCTGTCCAGAATCCTTCACCTTTTGATCACGGTTTTTTGCTATTTCTAGTCTTATCTCAGCATGTTTATGAGCAATGATGTCACTGAGATAAACATATCTATAGCTTTTAGAGTAGAAACAAACATTAGCTCTAAGTCGATCTTCTATGTTTCACAGAAGATGAAACTGTAGAGGTTAAGCGATTTACCCCACAGCAAAAAGTTAATAATGACTAGAACCCAGGCCTTCTGACTCATGGAACAAATGGTCTTTACACTAACTATGTCATTCCACTCTTAAAAGACATGTTCAGCAATAAGGAAATGCAGAGTATATTATTAAAATCTGAGTTTGGGAACAGATCCTGTAGGTTAGGCTCTGTTCTGGGAAAATCTGTAAGCCCTGAAGAGGGTAAGAATACCCAATGTTTATAGAGAAATATATCCAGGTTTAATTATCTTTAAAAGTTTCTGCAAAACTTGTTAAACTAAATCCTAATGGGGTGAAAAAGATTATTTTTTCCCTTTAAGTCCAATTAATCAATAGAGAAATCAAATTCCACATTTTTCTCAGTAATTTTGGATGGAAAATACATACAACATAGTTAATGTATTTGGAAGATAAATCACATGAGATGTCCCAACACAGTGGGTGTGGAGGAGAGGATCTCTTGCTGTGCAAGGAGTCTTCCAAAGCCAAATGCCTGCCTATTTGTTCCAAAAATGAGGTTCCCTCTTAGGGCCAAGTATCTGTGGCTACAGAGCCCCTCCCCAGCTAATCACTTCTCTCCACAGAAATCAACTCTGCAGGGTCAGAAGCAGCCTGGACATTATCAATGCACATTTTCACAGATTTTTTTTAAGGCAAGAAGTCTAAATTCCATATATTCATAAAGCACATCAACATAAGAACTACACTTATCACTCATATAAACCCATTTCATTCTTTTTCTTCCAGTTTCTCCAGGAATATTTTTGGTGTTTTCCAAGTCAGTTTTTTTTCCATAGGATTGTGAGTTTCCCTATCAATTACGTTGCTAGGAAATCAATATCTGTACTTAAAATGTATACCTACTAACCAACCCTTACTGAACAGGTACTTAGAATGTTACTGTCCTGTTTTCATTCACTTGCAGTTCTTCTACGTCTAGTTTAAGAGCTGTCAAACATAGAAATGAGATATTGACAAGGACCTTAGTAAACTGTGATCTATTTTCCCAGCTGGCTGAGACAGTTTCCAACAGTATTAGCTTGGACCAATCTGATCCTAGCAAATAACTTTGCTTGGTGATAGTCTACACATGTCGCAGTTAATAAGCCTTTTCTTATCAACCTGTAAGTTATAGATGTTAGCAATAAGTTAAAAAATAATAGCCCATGAAGGTGGAATCTGCTATATGCTGTGCATGGTGGTAATGGAACCCCTCCTACCAAGGAAGCTGAAAAATAGAAGAACTGTCCAGTTTTGGAGTCATCGGCTAAGTCATCCATAGGGTGACTGTCATCCAGAATCACTACCAGATAAATCACAGTCTAGGGAACAAGTGGTTTTGACAGCCAGATGAAACCTGAAAACGCAGGACATTAGAAGTAGTTTGAGATACAGCCCCTGCTCTTCTGTGCAGTGCATCTTGAACTAGGTCCAGAAATTCATTCCCATCTTGGCCTACTAAGACTTCACAGCTTTATCTAAAGTTTTCTGAGTGCAATGTTTTCTCAGCTGAATTCATTACAAGATGTTATTTGTATGCTTAGAGCGTAGATGTGTACTGATTGGACTATTATCAGGTGAACCATGCTTCCTGGTTTCCCCAGGATAGTCTCAGTTTAAAGCCTATTGTCCCAAGATAATTGTTAAGATCCCCCCACTTTCACTCACACCAGTTTGAAGAGTACATTATATTGTCCAATTACCCATTACTAATGGCCAGTAATGTGGATTTTTTTCCTTCAAGCATTGGACACACTAACTATCTGATCACCTAAAGGGTTTTCCTTTCACTGAATATTATTTTGATTGAAATCTCTTTCCAGATGGGTGTGTGGCAGCTGTGGTCTTCTGGAGCTTCTTTTCTGTGTTCTGTATTATTGTTTCAGACTTCTGTGATACAGGATAAAGCCTACATAATTCCGCTTTTATGGAATTTTGCTCTGCATCCAGTGAAAAACAATTATAAGTGATGGCAATCGATGTAAATCTGGCTATCTTTTGAATCATCTCAGCCTGGAACTACATTTGGAACAGATATATGAGTCTAACAACTAAAAATAATTAAAGAACATTTACATGTTTACAGTGGCCAGTAAAAACTGCCAAAATGGTTAGTTTTTAGTGGAGCATCTTTTCCCCATCTCTTCTCTCACATGCAGTATTTTTTTTCAGGCATTCAGTAAGCAAGAAATAGTTCTCAAAGGGATTTCACCTCAGCCTAATTCACAATACCAAAAGTTAGAGAAATTTCAACCCTTGAGGTTGCCAAATGTGTGCAACTATAATCAGAGATTTTTCATTAGGGATTATGAAATGACTCTGATACAATGACTAAGAATTATGTCTGTATTAAATATAAAGACAGAGCCAGTACAGTGGACCAGAATGATTATTTTACTGAGACCTAAAGAATGGTTTGAAGGAGTTGTGTAGAATGGCGCGCAATCAAGTGGTGAGAAAGGTAAGGGATTACCGTGTAATCAGTGCCTTTCAAAATTGGTGGAAGACCCCAAAGATGGTTCTTCTGTTGCACATAACTCTCAGAGACAGGTGTCATCTCTATTTTTCAGTTCAGAAAACTGAGACCCAGAGAGATTCATGCATATCCAAAGGTCACACAGCCCCCATAAGGGACAATTAATTACTGCTGGGTTCTCAGGGTGATGAACACTTGAGTTCCAAGACAGGTAGACTATATGCCATGTGTTTTCCTTAACAATTTCTGAAAAAGATGAAAGTACACGTGCATCCATGTACGTGTAATAAAATTTGCTCAATTTTTTTCCCAAGCACCCAAAGTCAGTACAGTGTTCATTCATACTTTTCATATGCCTCCCTAATTTTCAGAACGGTAGTTTATTATCTTTAGTTGAAACAAAGAAGAACTTTAAGACTAATCAAGGTGCTGTACTTAGGAAGTATCCCAAAACTATAACAACTACATATCTCCATGGGACAGTCACCTAAAACTCAGGATATCATTAATAGAGGGAATCACAACAATCAAGAAGGCAGATGGAAATGCATACATGAATAACTAAGAAAAAGACTTGTTAAAGGACGTTCTTTCAAGACCAAGGACAATTTGGCACTGCTTTACTCTAATCCATGTACTATGGAGCTGAGTTTTGACCAAGCGTTGCTGAATCTCACAGGACAATTCTCAGTGATGATGAGATGTCGGATGCAAACATTTTTAGCTAATCTGAAGTGCAACATAGGCAATTACATCGTTAAGATTTTAGTGTTATTAACTATAAAATTATAGTCCTTAAAATTTTTTTGTATCAGAACTTAGGTCCCTTTTGAATAGTAATAATTTTAGAGTAGAGATAACTTAATATCTGTTGATTGACAAAATAATGTGCATACATACAGACTCAGAAACTATTTGAAGACCAAGAAAATAACAATATGTTATCTACGGAGGAGTCAGAGACCATGTGCAGAAACTCCAAAGTTCGGATAATGAGGATTATTGAGGCAGATTACATTATATGGTTACAGTTCGACCTTCCAAGTATTTTTGACAATTTGTCCAAGAGCATTCAGCTGCCTTGCTAGGATCATACAACTATGTTAAAAGCTTTAGAACCCAAATGCTCGTTCCTATACCATTTGCAGTATGTTCTGCTGTTTTGTCACCTCCATAGCACATACACACCAAAATACATGGACTTGAAAATGCTTTACACCAGAACAGATACAAATTTATCTGGAATGTAGTGAATCATTTCATAATAAGTAATGATAGTGCAATGAATTTTATTTATTAAACACCTACAACCTACAACATACAAATCATAGATTTATATCCTTGATCTGTTTTCTTCACAATAAATCTGAAAGGTAATGTTATTATCATCCATCCTTTTTTTCCAACATAAAGAAATTGAGCATCAGAAAAGCAAAACAACTTTCTCAAGGTAACACAAGAGACAAATAGTAAGCCGTTACTTAACCCAAGGGTTTTCTAATCACCAAAAGGGCACATTCACTCCATCACTCTGTGACAGGAAAGATGGAAATAACATAAATGTAATACCGTGAGAGCAATCTATTTAAACCACATCAGAAATGTCTATTTATATACAAGTAATTAACATATTAAGTAAGACACAGATTTTCTAGGTTCAAATACAGTCCAAGGACTTAAGAGAAGCAATTATTTAGAGGAGTGAGTGTATATGAGAAGCCCAGTTTGTTGTTAAATACGTCCTTCTGCTTGCTTTTGTGTTTAGAAACAGCTCACCTTCATTTTTCTAGAGCCTTATGATTCCCAAAACAAAACAAGCAAATAAACACATTCTAAGTATGGAATTGCTTTGGAAGTTTCAAAATGCCCATTAATTGATATCTTTAATGTTTTTAACTGACTAGAATGAAATTGAAATAACAAAAACCCTTTACTTTTTAAAATCAGACTTTTCACTTATTATTCATCCAAATTAACAAAAATGTGTTGTATAGGAAGACTGATTTAGACTTTCAGTGGTTGATACAGTTTAAAGAGCAATGTTCAACTCTACGTATTCATCATGTCCCATTTCCAAGAAGCGCCAGAATAGACCATGTCAGAGTCACTGATTTGGGAGTTTCTAGAACTCTTGGTACTTGGGAGTATATATATTTGAAAATATGTATTTAATTTTTAAAGCAACTTAAATAGTTAAGATTAGTTGGGTTGTTTGTTCTTTTAAGTTGTGTTCTTTTTATGGCAGAAGACTTGAATAGATATATTTTCAGAGAAGACATACAAATGGCCAATAGACACCTGGAAAGATTCTACATCATTAATCATCAGGGAAATGCAAAGCAAAACCACAATGAGGTTTCACTTCACACCAATCAGACTGGCTATTATGCAAAGCTATTATCACTATTATTATCACATTTTATAATGAGCGTTCAGGGATACTGGCAAGGATAAGGATAAAAGGGAACCTTGAGACACTGTTGGTGGGAATGCAAATTGATGCAGCCACTATGGAAAACAGTGTGGAGGGGCCTCAAAAAGTTAAAAATAGAACAACCACACAATCCAGCAATTCTACTTCTGAATATTTATCCAAAGAAAATAAAAACACTAATTAGAAGAGATATATGCATCTGTATGTTCCTTGTAGCATTGTCTACAACCGCAGAGAGATGGAAGCAACTAAGTGTCCATTAGTAGATGAATGGATAAAGAAGATGTGTATATGGACAATGAAATATTACCCAGCCATAAAAAGGACTGAAATCTTTCCATGTATGACCACATGGATGGAATAAGAGGTGTTAAGAGAAATGCAGTAAGTCAGAGAAGGACAAGTACTGTATGACTTCACTGATACATGGAATCTAAAAAACAAAACAAATGAACAAACAAAATACAAACAGGCCCATAGATACAGGAAACAACCATTGGTTACCATTATGTGGAGGACTAGAGGTTACACAAACAAGTTAAGGGGATTGTGAGGTGCACAAATAAATAAGCCATGGAGATGTAATGTGCAGCATAGGGAATATAGCCAATAACACTGTGATAACTTTGAATGGAGACAGATGGTCACTAGACCTGGCATGAGGATCATATCATAATTTTAAAAAATGTCAAATCACTGTGATGCACACCTGAAACTAATGATATTGTACACCAATTATACACAAATAAATAAATATGTAAGAGTAAAAGCTATTTGGATGAGTTGGAGAATACTTTTCAGTATATCCATGACTGGTATCATTCCTTGTTAGATGTGTAAATTTTTATATAGTAGGATCACTGTTTCTACTTCATGTGTTTCCATACTACATACCAACTCAGGGCATGTAGAAACAGAAACGCTCAGTTTCTGTCCTCTGGGAATTTACTCAGTCTCCAGAGCCCCTATTTCTACTCTGGGGGAAGGGTTGGAGTATGTGGGTGAAATAGGTGAAGGGGATAAAGAGATGGAAAAATCTCCTTTAGAATATATGTTAGTCACTGGTGTGAAGTCCAGCATAGAGAATATAGTCAATGATACCGTAATATTTTTCTCTGTTGACAGATAGCAATTTCACTAGTTGAGGTAAGCATTTAATAATCATAGTGGATAGCTGTTGAATCACTACATTGTATACTTGAAACCAATATAATGCTGTATCTCAACTTTATTTCAGTTTCAAAAGAAGGTACCAGCATCCTTTTGGTCTTTTGCCTGCCTCCATCCAAAGCTTATTTTCATTCTGCCCTTTTAATTTTTACAAGTTTTGCCCATTGTTCCTTGTTTAATCTATTTCTATCACATCCAGGAAGTTTTTGCATCTTCCTGACTTATATCTTGCCTAGCCTTCTTCTCTCATCTATTAGAGCACACACAGTCTACATTCCAAAATACATCACAGAATTAGAGCATTCTAGAGCTAACAGGAATTTAACAAGATCATCTAATAAAATTTACTCATTTTAGAGATGAGTAAATTGGGGCACAGAGAGGATAAATGACTTTTTCAACACTGCATTCATAGCAAGTGGCTGAACAGACTTCACAAGCCAGCGTTCTTTCTCCCCATGCCAGTGGCTCTACACACCACGGCATTTACGTATGTTGAGGCAAGTCTAGAAGGATCTCAGGGACACAGATTCTGAGGTCAGACCACTAGAGTTCAAATACTAACTCTACACCCTTTTGGTCTAGCTTGGGGTCAACAAATCAAATGAAGCCATCTCTAGACCGTGGACAAATTTTATATTTCATTTAGCGATCATATATTCAACACACTTGTATTGACCAATTGCAGTAGGCCAGGCTCTCCCAGGGACCAGGAATGGCAGGAGAAAGAGTTGTAATTCTAGCACCCAGAGAGTCAGCTATCCAAGAAAAATCATAATGTGGCATGAGAAGCAGCATAAAAGAGGTGACCTAGAACAACAGGGGCAGTGGAGGGGTGAGGAAGCAGCCCGGTGCCCCTGGGCAGGCTGGGGGTGCTTCACAGAGGAGGCAGCATCAGAGTGAGGCCCCTGGCCAGTACCACCCCAGGGTCAAGTACTATCCCTGACACACAATAGTACATAAGGAAATGTGTGTTAAACAGATGAGCAGGATTTGTCTTCCCTGAGCCAGAATAGGGAAAAATAGATACTTGAGAGAAATATAGGAAGCAGACACTTCTCTCTCTGTGATGGACTCTTGAACACTGTAGAAAGAGCCCTCACCTATAGGCAATAACCATTTATTGAACTCCCCATGAGGCTGTTAGGGTGAAACAGCAAAGCTTCCAGCAGATCTATGCATATAATGCTGGGAATTTGTAGAAAGCTAGACAAAACTAGTCCTCCCCACATCTGAGGTCTGAAGAAACATTTCTCAGTATACTTTTCAAAACCCAGAAGGTCATAGCTACTGAAGACCGCCTCCTGGTGCATCTGAACAATACCCCTGAAACACCTTTCTCCAGACAATTAAGCAGGCTCTGCTCTGAAGAAAGGTTGGGTGCAACACACGCACCTCCTGCCAAGCAAATTCTATGGCAGATGCATGAGTGGACTCGAAATACCTCAGAAAGGACCTTTCCCTTTTAAAAGGTCACCACACAAAATACAATAAAACTCTCTACTCGAGCACACTCTTCTTCCAAGGGACATGCTTCAAAAGTGCATGAACTGAGGGGTTTCTTTGTGCTTCACACCAAGCTAAGAGGCTTTTAGAATTTCACATTCTCTTACATGTATGTCTGTCATGCAATATTTTTCTGGAATGCCATTCCCTCCTCTATAACCTTCTCCTGTTTCTTTTTTTATTAGATTTTACTTTTCACAAGTTTTCCCTATGATTTGCGTGTTAATATGACACAACGTGGATTGTGGGTCCTGTTTCTCCCCAGTGACAGGCATGCTCTGTAGCCTCTTCCATACAGGATGAGTCTTCCACAGGTTCATCTGGCCAGCAGCTACTCACTATGCCTGTTTCCTTTATAGCCTAGCTGCACACATGCTCCAAAATCAAATGCACTGATCAGCACAGGAGTCTAATCTGGTCCATTCCTGACCTGGGACGTTTCACCCCTCCTTAGGCAACCTGGTGATCCCCCACTCCCAGGGGGTCACCACGCTGATGTCGAACTTAGTGCAGACACCGTATCAGCATAGTGCACTACGGCCAAGAAGTCCTGGGCTCAAACGACCCTCCTGCCTCAGCCTCCTAAGTAGCTGAGACTATAAGTGCAAGTGGGTCACAGGGACAGTACTGCAGCATGACGAATATAGTCCGTGATTCTGTTACATCTTTCTATGTTGCTAGATAGTAACTGCACTAGTGGGGGTGAGGATTTAATAATAGGGGTAACTGCTGAACCACTGTGTTGCACATCTGAAACCAATATAAGATTGTATATCAATAATACTTCAATAAAAAATTTTAATAAAAATATAAACCAAAAAAATCAGATGCACTGAGATGTGACTTTCCTACTTGCAACAAGAAAAAAAAAGTCAGCAAAGAACAGATGACTAAGAGCCTAAGTTTGCTGTGATTCTTGGTCACCTGCAGTGCTTATTTTAGTGTGGGGGCTGCCAAGGCAGGCACGACAGTGCTGGGTAAAATGTCACTGGTGAAAGGGTACATAGTACACAACACTGGGGGTGACAGACCAGTGTAATGGTTCGTATCTATTTTTATACATCCAAGAAAAAGGGATCAAGCCTGAGATTGTGTGCTTGTTGTAGTGTCTTGGGGGAATGCATACACAACAGGGAAGTCAAGAAAGCTCAGAAACAATGTGATCACAAAACGGTATATTGAAAAATAGGTGAGTGGGGCAAGAGGAATTCCAGGCCTGAGGGGTATATCACACCCTCAGAGGTAATACCCTAGCAGAGGTCCGTACCTCAGTTATTGACTGTAGGACTGGTGCTTAAAAGAAAATACAATCAATACTAAACAGAATGAAACAAAAAGCAAACACAATGGACTGGGAATCTGTTCATTGATTTATAGATGTAGCAGTGCTTTAGGTAAGTAATTACTGTCATTTAGTGATGATTGTGAGTTTTGCTTCCACTCCTTTCAGAGATTCTACTAAATATCTATATGTTAAATTCATTAATATACATATACGTATTATTAACCATATATAAAGGTATTTATATAACAATTATAATATACAATAGGATAAAAGGGAATAAGTGCATAACAGCAAAGAAGGATGGGTTTTGTGGTGGTGATGATGCAGGAAGAAGACTGGAAGGATGGTTGAGAATAGTCAGTACTGATAATAAGTAAGTAAAAATATAGCACCATACATGTTATGTATGCAGAATTGGTGGGGGATGCATGTAAAGGAATCTCAGGAGGCCTAAGGCAGCAATGAAAGGGGACTGAAATCAACCTAATACAAGTTCTGCCTATGAAGTAGCTATGCATACTGCCTACTTCTTTAGTACATCTCCTCTACTCTAGATCCCAGGAAACAAACAGTTGGATTAATCCCAAGCAAATAATTTAACTAATAATAATAAGCCAAAATCAATGTCCAAAACAAAATTTATTTATGGTACTTATCCAAAAAAACAAAAAACTGGAGAAACTCCCAAGAGAAAGACAAGGCTATAGTTAAATGCTGTCACCTGAGAACAATTTTCTTATTCTCTTATGGTAGAGAACTAGTCAATGGCTAATCATACCTCTTTACCATATTGTGGTAGCAATAACCCTCCCTTTTATTTGTTTTTTTTTAATTTTTATTAAGGCATGATTGATATACACTCTTATGAAGGTTTCACATGAAAAAACAATGTGGTTACTACATTTACCCATATTATCAAGTCCCCACCCATACCCCCAATGCAGTCATTGTCTGTCTCTCTTCTATTTTTTAACCTTGGAGTTCCCAATCATGATAGAAATTTAAAGGATAAACAGTTGTAAAAGAGCAAAACAAAACCACAGCTATTTTTCCCTTTACTAAACAATCATATCACACATATTGAGCAATCCAGCAGCATTATGCACCAAGATTAGGAGAGGCAGACTAGGAAACAGATAATTTATGACGCAGAAAAAAAAGCCACATTGGTCAATTTAGAAAAATTGGAGAAGCTGAGAAAACTAAAATATAAAAACAAAGCCTTCAAAGAGTATAATTAAAAGAGAGAACAAGTTATCAGAAACCAATAATGGCTGTTGAATAAACAAAAGCAATAGAAAGACTAAAGGTACAGCCAAACGACCCTCACAAATAAAGATTAATCTATAAAGATAGAGAGTATGACAGAAGATGAATCTGAAAGATCTAGTATTCATGTATTAGGAGCCACAGAAAGAGAAGAAGGTTATAAAAGAAACTGGAGAAGTTATAAATGAAACCCCAGAAATAAGTTTCCCTTAGCTGAAGGAAGCCATGGATATACAGACATAGAAGTCTCACTCAGTGCAGGGCATCATGAAGGCATAAGAGTCCAAAGTGTGTCCCTGAAAACATTGAATCACCTAAGATAATAAGATGATCTTAAAAGATTTGAGAGAGAAATAGGAGGAAATAGACTCAGTCCAGGACCTCGGCTCTCATCAACAACAATGAAGCACAGCTTTTAAAGTTCAAAAGAAAAATTCTTTCCAACCTAGAGTGCTATACTCAGTCAAACCATCATACAAATATGAGCGTGTGTAAGGACCAGAATATTTACCTCCCATATTCTTTTCCTTTGGAAGTTATTTTATGATGTATGATAATAAAATGAGGATAAACCAAGCAATACAAAGATATTGAAACAGTAGATTTAATCAAGAAGAAACCAGGCTATTCATTGTACACCAGATATATGGGCTCTGAGCTCAGCATGAGGCAGGAAAGAGGGGGACTCTTGGAGGGAAATTCTTGGGCATGAGGGAAGGCAAATCAAACAGACTCAATGATATGATAGAGCTTAAAAAATATCTGAAGATACCATACAGGAAAATAGAATGCATACAAGAAATGAGGCTTAATTTTAAGCAACTGGCTAAAAGTAAGAAAAAGTCATTGATATGAACTAGAAAGGCTAGGAAACTTTTCAGTGAACTAGAAGTCATGACATTGGACCCTTAAGTGAAAAAAGGATGAAAAAAGAATGTAATCTTAAATACTTCTTAACCTAGCATGAAATAGCATGAAATGATAATTATGTGATTATATAAAAATATGACTATAATTTATATACAATATAAAAATACTGAGCTGATACTTAACCCATGACCTAGAGGACAGGACATGTTTATCAAACCTATCTCTTGAAGTTAGAAGTTTAAGAAACACGGAGGGGCCAAGGGGAGAGCAGTAAAAGTCTCTGACCATTGTTTATTATTCTACTTTTAAAGTTAACCTTTGACAAAGACTCAGTTGTACTTTTAGCATAAATGAAAGTATCAACAGTCTAGGCACAGAAAAGGAATGGTTGATATAAGTAGGATCTGAAATAGAAGAGAAAAAGTTGGCAAAGTGTAAGGGACTAAAATCTTCACTTTATCTCATGGGGAGTAGAGTGTTGCAAGTTATCAAAATAAGAAACTGGTGTAAAAACTAAGCTTAAAGGCTACAACTGTATTATAGTCAGATCAATAGAAGAAAAGACAAAATGAGTAGAAGGAGAATGAAATACAAGTGAGCAAAAGCCTCATCTTTCAAACTGCAGAGAGAATTGTCTAAATCCCGTACGTCAACAAATGATTGAGTTCTCTACTAAATTGCCTAAGATAAGAACCAGTTAAAACTTAGAAATACAAATCAAATTAAAAGTCACCACTAGAGAGTAAGAATGGAATTGGGGAAGGTGGGACAGAAGATTCTTGTTTCTCATCAGCAGTTATCTTGGTACCACTTAATGTGTGAACTGGCACATAATACATTGATTATAAGTAAACATATACTTGTGTGCATAATAATTGTCATAGTAATTATCGAGTGCTTTTCCGTGCAACACACATATTGTTCTAGGTGCTGGTTTAAAGCAGGATCCTGATTTATTTGATAGGCTGTGTATAAGTTTTCTATGTAGGACTGTATACATATATGTATATATAATATATATGATGACCTTAGACAAATGTTTACCATTCCAGGTCATGTGCTAACCTGTGAACCTTTGTGAAGTTCAAACATGCAGGACTCTGTGTAAAGCATCAGGCCATTTCCCAATGTAGGGCTCAATACAAAATTATATATTATATATGTATATGATATATATGATAGTATATGTAATATCTTATTATATAGGCACATTCCTTGAGTTATGGCTTTCAGTTTCCTAAGCTTTTCTTCTTCTTTCTCTATCAAATTTCACCGTTAGCAATTAAATCATCAGGGTTAAATACCATCCTTCCCTGTTTTTTTAATGCAAACTCTCTAGCAAAATATAAGTACTAGAACCAGAGGACGAGGTGTCATTCACTGAAAGGAGGATAAACAGCACAGAAAGGCAGGGTGAGGAGCCATACAGATATTTGCTTACCTCACTATTTCAATAAGATATTCTTTATCTTCATAGACTTTTAGTTTTAGAACCCAGTAAGTACTTAGCTTATACTTACACAGAAAAAGTGAAAAGTTCAAAAAGACTGGACAGATACTTAACCCATGACCTAGAGGACAGGGCATGTTTATCAAACCTGTCTCTTGAAGTTAGAAGTTTAAGAAACACGGAGGGGCTGTGTGGGGAGCGGTAAAAGTCTCTGACCTTGGGACACCTCACTCAGCCCTCTTGATGTATTTTGTTTTGATGAATTCACATCCAGTGGCCCATATTAATGAGGTGGCAATTAAATAACAAGTCCAGGCAGAAGCTGAAGGATGACCTTAGGACAACATGTTGACCGTTCCAGGCCATGTACAAACCTTTGAACCTTTGTGAAGTTCAAACATGCAGGACTCCATGTAAAGCACCAGGCCACTTCCCAATGTAGGGCTCAATATAAAATAAATAGATGGCAAAAGAAAATAACTGATGGAGTGCAATGTCATTAGTACATAGTAAACAGCTTCAGAACTCCAGAGCATCTTAATCTTTACATATAAATACACTCAATAAAGAGATCGAGTCTCACACATTATTAAGTGCTTATTGTACTGAATTAAGAAATGAAACTGATCACATTTGGTCATGGATCAAAATAACGAGATTATTATGATTTTTTCCATCTTTACTTTGAAGAAGATGGCATCTTAGTAGGTGGTATATAGCAGGTAACTATATTGGATGACCCTCTGTACATCTTCAGTTGTGTTCAGAGACAGCAGGAGATTCTGAAGCCATTGCATGAATACTTCCAGGAAGGGTTAGAAGTGAGTCTATTCACTTATGCTAAAAATTACCCTCATCCCCCAAACCATCTCATAATCTCTTCACTACCTCCAAGTAGTTTTTTACTTCTTCAAGATCTCTGAGTCTCAAAACAAATCTCATTTCATTTCAAATTGCGTTAAATACCAGGGGCAGAGAACACCATTATTTCCCCTGATTCTCACAATCCTGCCTTTGTTGCTATTTTGGGAAATGGAGTGAAGAAAGAGGAGTATTTTCAGTGCCAGGGAGCTGCAATGAGTTGAATTCCAAGTTTTGAAAATAAAGGATATGTTTAGACAAATATGGAGTTAGACCAATAAACTATACATGTTTGATTTGAGCATTTGGAAATGCCCCAATACCTATAAAGATTTATGGATGTAATCTCAGGGCTGTGGGGCTGAAATGTGATTGAGATTGGATGAATCAATATTATGGTAGACAAAAGTCCAATCAATTATATTATGTCCTTTATCAAAGGCAGTCAAAAAAAGCACAGAAAAAGAAAAGGAGGCAAAGAAACATTATACTGTCCACTTTGGTTGCAGGGACTAACAGCACAGTTTTCCTGTCAAGGCCAGCCTGGTAAAGGGGGGAATGCTCAAACATCTTAGTTTTAAGTCAAAACGTCAAGATCAACTCATTGCCACTGTTCTGAATTCATATTCTCTAGCGACTTTCAGGAAACTTGACATCCCAGGTCCTTAGTCTACAGGGACAGAACACATTCGTCAGGCCAATTCCAGTAATGTTCTCATCACACAGATGCGGTTCTCCTTATACATGGATAATCTGGCATTCGGATTATCACTCAGATTCCCATGCCACTTGTCTACAGCAAGAGAAGCTAAGCAGCCCAGTCTATTTAACAGTTACACTTATCAGTGTAAATGAAAACTATGGCATCCTGGTTTGTATTTAATACAATATGTGAACTGTGGCAACATGAAACTGATACAGAGAGACAAAACCACCCTACCTAGTCTACTAACATAGTGACTATTCTCAACCTACGGTCCTGGGGGGCTGTGACCCTGTCTCATGCCACCCAGAAAAGAGCAGCATGTCGGGGGTCTATCTGGACAGTCAGCACCCATGCGAGTCTCCCAGTCTCTGAGTAGACCTTCGAGTTAAAAGACAGAGGGCAGTATTATTTTAAGACACCCGAGTGAGGGCACAGCTACTCAGAGAGAGAAAATGTGTCAAAATATGTAGTATAACTTCCCAGGGGCTTTGTGGAAAGAGAAAAATATGGATGACTTTACATAACTTGCCAAATGTGGTTGTAGTAACTTTAGGATCTTCTATATTCGTCTTCTGAGAATTTTTTTTTTTTTGCCTTACTGTAATCTTTAAAGCAGCAGCTAGGTTTTCAGTGGAATTATATATGAAGAAATAGAGGAGGGACGGAGTTTAGTAAAGCCCCTTAAGCATAGGTCTTACAATGGCAGATCTACTATACTGATTCTTGGGGGGAAGTGACTTAATTTTGAATGGAGTTGACCAGGGTCAACCAGAAAATTCTTACACTTAGCACAGTAAATAGATACTGAAATTTACTGTATACAAAAACATATTTTTCTCCACAGAATTCCAATGTTACACACAAAAAAAATTGTCTCAGAACTGTCATGACTTGTGTCTTTATTCCAAAACTTTTGAGGAAGAATAATATCCCAGCTAGCTGGTCCAAAATATGGACATTCAAGCTGCCTTTAGAAATAAACCTGTTTAAGAAGAGAAATGGTTGTTTCAGAGCATTAAACACCCAAGTTCAGCTCTATCAGAGGTAAAGAATATACAGAAGAGACAAAGAAGATTCATGGTAGGTGACGCCAATTCCTTGATATATCAAACTATTTCTGATTACTTTTGCCTAAATTACCCAGTGAATTGCTACAGTGCAGTAATTATATGTAGTAACTATAAGACAGTAATGGCTTCAACAATCCCAACACCATAACTAGCAGATAAATCAGGACAGAATGAAACTTCAAAAACATGGTCACATTTTCTCTGGTTGTACTCACAATTTCCAAACGCCATCACCTAAATGCTCTAAGAAGATTATTCATCTATGCAGTCATTTAACCACGGAGCTTAAAGCTCTGTTATAGTGACTGCATGTCACTTCTCTCCCCCTTGACTGATTCTTACTGCATTTATTGCACGTGCAACTGACCCTCTTCACGCTAAGCATTCATTCATTCATTCAAAGTGCTAGGGGAACATTTTGGCTAACACCCTTGGGGACCCAAAGACAGGATCCGATCACTACCCTCAAAGAACTCATAGTCATATTATCTGCTCTAGTTAACACTACTGCGCAATGTGGCATTTCATTAGGCTGCTGAACACAGAATAATGCCCTTAGATTTTCCCCATGTTCACACATTATTCTCATGGCTACACTGGAAATTTCTGTATATACCAAAGTGTGCAACACAGTGGTGGACCAAAGGAAGCTCTCCGATAGTTCTTTATTCCTGATTAAGGGCTAAAACACCTTCAAATTTAAATGAAGGATAATATACAGGTATGGCCATATTCAGGGTGTGGTAATAAACAGCATTTTAACTTTCTATATTGACTTTTCTCACTGATTAATTTTTATAATGCATCTATATGACATTATAATCAAGAAATAACCAATGCAATTAGATAAATTAAAGTTCATAAAAAAATGGTAAAAGTCTCAACTATGTGCTACCCCACAAACCACACAGATGCAGTGATTGTCAGAGCATGTAAAAAATACTCAGCTCAACGTGGAAAAAAAATTCCTGAGCAACCTGAGAAAAGAGAAGCCCTACTCACCAGGATTCCTCATAATTCTTATTTGCTCACGTATCTCACCTACCAGAAACTGCTGTAACAACAGAGATGCAGTAAAAGCCCTTTGCGATTCACCTTTAATCCTTGACCCTTGTTATGTCTGTCACTTTTAATGCATGTGGCCTTTCCATGGCATTAGCTGCTGTGTTTGATAACTAAACACATCATGTCGGAGGCCACCCAGTAGCTTTCATGATGAAAAGAGACTTGATCCCCAAAACATGACCCCCTCATGCTGGTTGTTCAGTTCCAACTGCCACAATATGACACAAAGCTGCGTGGCTGAGTGGCCCAACGGGCAGAGTGGGAGCCAGAGTTTCGGGGGGGCTCTGCTCCCTCACTCTATCCTCCATCCACAGCTACTGGGGAAAACGTTATTTTCCTCATTTGTTCATTACTCATTCAACATGTGTTTGTAAAGCACGGGTCCACCAGGCATTGTGCTAAGCGTTAGGGATTCATGGTAAACAAAATGAAACGGATGCTGCCCTCCCAGACCTTTTGGTCAAACAAGTCCATGCTGTGACCTCGAAGCTTCAGTGCGGTAGTCAGCCCAGGCAGGGAGACGACCCACGTCACTAGCCACTAAGGAGGCACCAACATGGATCGGCATTACTCCGTCTCTCGGCTCCCATCATCCCCTCCTACACTCATGCACTTGAACCGAAGCGTGGGTTTCTCTGTTCAAGGAAGCTTATTTCGTGTTTATTGCCAAAGTTTTTCTGCACGTGTTTGGGGCTGAAGGGGTAGCTCCTGCATCTGGCAAATGTAATGCAGGGATCAATATAGTGGGAGGAGCATTACCTTCTTTACATTTCATGGGTACATGTACGGTAAACCCCAGTTCTCCTCAGAAGGTGCAGAGTGAGTATGTTGTCCATAGGAATATGAAGAAACATAACTAATGAAGATAATGACAAACTGACTGTGATTTAGGGTTTTTCATTTTGGTGTTAAGCTCTTAGAGATACCGCTCTGCCATGCACAGAAGCAAGACAAAATGGTTTTTCCACACATTTCTAATTCCAAGACAGAACATGGACAGAGTTTATCCTCTCAAAATTAGATTTCTGGTCTATACAACTTGCTAAAATAGACACTTATGTCTACATATATAAGGTGAATAGTTCTGAATCTATGTCTATAGATTTGAAAGTGTAATGAACTTGAATTAGTTGTATAACACAAAGTTACCAAAATATCCAACCGTGGTTAATACAGAGATGGGAGCTGAAATTCTCTCTCTGTTATGGGTTTCTTTCTTGTTTTCCAGACCTATTTGTATCCTGCTACCTACTCTGTTCCAACCTGTGTATTCCATAGACACTTCAACTCAACATCTCAAAACCACTTGCATTCCCCTGAAAATAACTACTCTTTTTCCTGCCTTATCACGTTGCGTCAGCTCACTGAGATGTGAGTACAGACATCAGGGTGCCCTGCTGAGATGGCCAAGTCCAATAAATTCTATTCTTCTTATATTTCTCCAGGCTGACCACTTTTTCATCTCCCCATTGTACATATGAATATACCTTTCTTTAATTTAAAATCCTCTGTTGTAAGAATCAAGTCTGGACCATGTAATACGCCATTAAATGGCTCACACATCCTGGTCTTGGCTTCTGAACCCTCCCCACTCCCAAAAAATCTCCCCTCATTCGTCTTCTCACACCCTGTGGTCCAGAAACATGAGATTTTCTTGCAACTCCTGAACACCCCATTCTTTCTCCCCCTGGAGGCTTCTACAGATGCATTTCCCTTTGCCCTTCACCTGGCTGAGCCTGCTGGCAGGCCATGAGCCTGCTCAGGTATAATTCTTTGAGGAGACCTTCTTAGCCTCTCTTCCCCACCACTGCTCAGAGTTAGAAGCCCTCTCTGAGCTCCCACGGCAGCCTGTCTTTATCAGTATCACTGAAGGCAACATCCTGTACCGTAGGATCCGTTTACTGATCTGTCTCCTAACGTAAGGCTGTGAACGCTCCCAGGTGCCCGCTACATACACTGGACCTAGCAGAGGACAGTCACATCACGGGCAGTCAATATGTATCTTAAAATACACAAATAAATGGGGCATCCTTTTATATCCATCTAGAAAATACTTAGTCTTTAGCCCCATTCATTAAGACAAAAAAAGAATTGAGGGACAAATGCTGGGTGACTAACGCCACGAGGGCAGCTCTTGCTCGCACTGGCACCTTCAGTGAGCCGTGAGGCTTTGAGGACTGTGTAGCGGAGAACATGGAGGCATTCCACATAGAGCTTTCCAACAGAATCATGACCTTGCATAACTCCTTACCCTCAAACAGAAGCACTGGAATATGCTACTCTCTAAAGGCACCGAGCTTTATGGATTCAGCCACTCCCTTACTACACGGAAATCCACTCCCTTCTCTCCATCTCTGGTGTTTTCACTTCCTAATCTGCGTGTCTTTTTTCTACATTACAGAGCATCTATCTGTATGTTATAAATCATACTTATGCATATTCACAGTTTCTACTTGCCCACAATTTCAGCTTAACTCATTGCGCATGATAACTATCTGGGTCTCTCTGTGACATGAACTTCCCACCCCAGGGCTCATCTCCTTGTTCGCTGTATGTCAAATTCTCCAGAAATGACATCTCACCTTTGCAGACAAAGGAGGCCCTGTCAAAAGGTCCTGCCAGCCTACAAATGCCTGGCCACCACACTACCAGCTTTGGGTGTGAGGAGGGGGAAGGTCACAGGGGTGAGGTCGTGTGGTCTCAGCACAGGAGAAAACTGTCTGGCAGAAGGTGTGCAGAGGAAATATTTAAAAGAAGCTGTATGTGTGGGCAGAAGGGTGGTAGGTATATTTTTAGTAAACCTGTGAGAGAAAAAACTTTCCAACCAATTTGGATCTCACTTTCTGGCAGTAAGTACCATTTTTACCTTCTGTGATTTTTTTAAAAGAACTATTTGTCAATTTTCTAGAATGAAAAGAAATACCTAGAATTCCAGAAGTGACAGAATCCCAAGGAGCAATACAATCCTAACTCGCTGAAGGTGGGACCTCACAGGAGCCAGACTCGAAGTTACCCCCAGGCTACTTCCTAACCTTTTTTATTGGCAGGAAGGAGCAGAGAACACATTTTGTTTTGTTTCCTTGGTGAAAACAGATACCAACTGACCTAATTCCTTTTTTTTGCCCTTAAATATTTCTTTTCTTGCTCCCATGATTGAGCACTTAACTACATGCCTTGGTATATGCTGACTTCATATATATCACCTTATTTCATTTTTACAGTATTTGATGACATGGATATTAACTCTGTTTTCAAGACAAGGAGGCTCTTTGTAATTCTGCATTCCTTACTAACTGCAGGCTCTTTTTCCCTGTAATGTTTGCATGGAGGATATATTCTCTAGGATGGATGTAAAGAACCATCTCACTATTATCACTCATTCATGATTCTCTAATAACTGGTCCACGTTAGATCCCAACCCGCCATTCTCTGATGTCCACAGTCATGCTCTTAAATATTACATAGACTAGGAAAGGCCCAGAGCTGATGATCAGAGATACAGAGACAGGGCAGGCTGGTAAGGGTGACAAAGACACGACTCCAATCCAGGACCTAGATTATAGATCATAATCAACCTCTTCATTAGTAAGGACTGAGAATTCATAAACATCTTTCAGAACCTCATTCTTTGATTTGTTTCCTGTAACATTCTATAGTGTCCAATTTCCTCCCAAAGAAAACGAATATTGGATTTTTCACTCCACCAATGTCTACAATACTTCATTGCAAATTTTTGCTATTAAACACCACTCTGGTATTCAAAATTCAGTTAAAAGGTTTTTTTCTAATGGTAATGAAAAGCAGATAATTTTTTCTCAAGCTGCTGTTTCAACTAAAACTGATTAAATCTGTGGCATCTTATCCGAAATTAGCCAGGAGCTTAATGGAAAAAAACATGCAAGTGTTTCTGGGCTTTACCATCTGCCTTCACCAGGAATTTCAATTCCCACAGAAAGGACAGCAATCTTATATGCACATGATGAGTAAGATCATAACTGCAGGAAACATACTTAATAAACGTTAACACATTTTTCATAAGTTTATAATGCTAATGCTCAGGAAATGACAGCCTATGTCAGACACCAAGCTCTGCAGAGCTGCATGAATAATCCAGGTCTTGGGGTTTCCTTCGTTTTGGAGAGGCTTTTACAGCATCAAAGCTGAGCAAATACTTTGCAAATGAATCTGGCCCTAAGAGATGCAGGGTTAAATTCAAATCATTAGTGGAGCAGAGGCTGTCTCTTAACTCAAGAGAAGCTTTTCAGTCTTCAAGGTATTTAAATTAAATATTGACTGATAGAAAGAAGCCTGATCCTGAAGAAGGTGTGTCAGAATCCACAATGGAGATGCGGAATGATGTCCTTCAAACTTTCCATTAGGCCCCCCTGAAGCCCTGTCGGACAGTTGAGAATCTACCCTTCTTTTTAAGAGACATGGAGAATGACTCTGTGACCAACCTCAGACATGCTTTCCAAATAGGTGAAAATTTTCTTGGTAGGAAATACCTCCTTGTAGCACAATTTAACTGCTCATGGTACAGCTGATAAGTATTTTCCTGTCCTCCATCCTCTGTTAATATGGAGAATGACTGTCCACCATGTATCTGAATGGTTTACTGTCTCCTTTCAACTTTATTTTTACAAGAGTAACACTCGCAGCTGACTTCCTCTTTTCACAGGTACATTAAAATTATGGAAATGGCTCAGAATGTCAGGAGGGTGAAATTCATCCTTGACTAAAGAAGTTTTAAAACCTCACAGATGAACACATGGGTCCCGTTTCAAGTCTCTGAACACTGGATGTGCCTCGGTGAATATGGTCAAGTTGTAACTGATCACATCTGCCTGGTAACTAGCTCCAGACATGCCGCTGGACTCAAATAATCAGCCCTGGTGAGATCTGTACGTTGTGATTTGGATATTTAGAGAATAAAGAAAAACTAAAATGAATGAATAGGCACTAAGGAGGAGGGGTACACCATGAGTTGCGACAGCACAATCATGGGAAAACAGGGAGGGTAGAAGGGTGTGGCCAGAGCATGGAAGTCATTCATTGCCTGCTTTGAAATTTGGAAGATAGTCTCAAGTCAGTAGACACTGAGACTTTTTTTTCTTCTGATTTTATTTTAAAAATTATAGTCAAATGTATGAATAACATGTGTATAGATTGGTGTCATCACCACAGAATCGTAACATTGAACAGTACCATCACCCCCAGAACTCCTCATTCTATCCCCCTGCATACACACCCTCTCCTGGGCCCCTAGATCCCAGCACTCCTTGATTTGTTTCTACCCACTTTGCCTGCTTTAAATGTTATATCATCCAGTATATCACTGTGAGGCTGGCTTCTTTCATTTAATATAATGCCATTGAGGTTCATCTAAATTGTTGCATGTTTGAATAATTTATTCCTTTTCATGGATAAGTAATAGTCCATTGTAAGGATATACCAGCATTTGCTTCACCATTCACCTGTTGGAAGACATGTGTATTGTTGCCAGTTTATGGAAGATATGCATACAAGTAGTATAAACCATCATGTATGTGTTTTGTGTGATGATACATTTTCATTTTGCTAGAGAAATACTAAGAAGTAGATTTCGGGGTGATGTGGTAAGCATATGTTGACCTTTATGAGAAGTTGCCCAAATGGTTTTCAATTGGCTATTTCATTTCCCATCTTCATAAGTAATGTATGAGAGCTCTGTTGCTTCACAGCCTTTCCAGAAAATGACAGTGGCAGTCTGGTTTCTTTGTTTTGTTTTTAATCACCATTCTAGTGCTACCACTATTGCCCTTTTAATTTGTATTTCCCTAATGGCTAATGGTGTCGCCTGTATTTTCAGGTGATTTACTATGTAGTCTATATCTTCTTTGGTGAGAGGCCTGTTCAGATTTCTTGCCTGTATTTTAACTGGGTTGTTTGCATTCTTACTATCAATTTTCAGAGTTTTTATATATATTGAATACAAGTCCTTTCTTGGATATGATATTTGTAAATATTTTCTTTCTATCTTCAGTGCATCTTCTCACACTTTTAACAGGTCTCCCACTGAGCAAAAGTTTTTAATCTTGATAAAGTCCAATTTCTCAAATATTCTTTCTTTTTAGGTGTCATATGTAAGAACTCCCTGTCTAACCCCAGGTCATGAAGATGTTTCTCCTATGTTTTCTTAAAAGGTTTTATAATTTTGTGTTTTACATTTAGATCTGTGATCCATTCAGAGCTTATTTTTGTATGATCTGTGAGGATTGGGTTGAGGTTCCTTAGTATACTTACGGATTTAGAATATTTCTAATATCATTTGATGGATTTAGAGTATTTCTAATATCATTTGTTGAAAAAATTATCTTCTCTATGGTGAATTGCCTTTGCATCTTTGTTAAAAATCAATGAGCATATTTGTGCAGGTCTATTTTTGGATTCTGGATTCTGTTCCATCGATCTACATGTCAATCTCTTCTCCAGCACCATACTATTTTGATCACTGCAGCTGATAATAACTCCAGTGTTCAAATAGTTTCGGTTTAAAATATGAAAGTTCCCAATTAATTTGACCAAGCCAACCAGACCCTGATGCCACTCACTGCACAATGAATTTAAAATAATCTCTCCAGCATGAGAGCAGAAGAGTTCAAAACAAAATTAGCAAGTAAAATTCTAAAAATTCAGTATTTGACCATCAAGTATGCTGTTAGCTGTTGGTTTTTTTGTCAATGCTTTTACCAACTTGAGGAGGTTTCTTCCAATTCTGAGTTTGCTGAGAGCTTTTATCATGAATGGATACAGAATTTTGTCATTTCCCATCTTCGTAAGTAATGTATGAGAGCTCTGTTGCTTCACAGCCTTTCCAGAAAATGACAGTGGCAGTCTGGTTTCTTTGTTTTGTTTTTAATCACCATTCTAGTGCTACCACTATTGCCCTTTTAATTTGTATTTCCCTAATGGCTAATGGTGTTTTCTACATCAGTTGAAACATCTATACCAGATGTTTTTTCTTCTTTATACTGTTTATTTGGGGGATTACAGTGATGATTTTTTAAATATTAAACCTACCTTCCAAACACAGGATAAGCCTCACTGAATCATGGTGCATTACCTTTTTATTTATCTCTAGATTTGATTTCTTAATATTTTGTTGAGGATTTTTCAGTCTACCTTGTGCCCTGTTGGTGGGAATATAAATTGGCACACCACAATGGAAAACAGTATGGAGGGTCCTCAAAAAATTAAAAATAGAACTATCCTACTATGTGATCCAGCAATCCTACTTCTGGCCTTATATCCAAAGGAAATGAAAACAGGATCTTAAAGAGAGTTCTGTACTCCCATGTTCTTTACAGTATTATACACCACAGCCAAGATTCAGAAACGCCCTAATTGGCTGTCAACAGTGAATGAATAAAGAAGTACTGAATTACATATATATATACACACATGCACACACACATGGCAAGAAAAAATAAATAAGAAGAAGGCTATCAACTGGGATTAATCATTTGTTTGCAATCTGACAAAGGTTATAACAGTTGACAGCAACAAGAGATGCCAACGGGCACTGTGCGTACAGCCAGTCTTTCCTCTAATGGCTCAGGCATCCACATGCTAAGGAAACCTGTGCTGCTTGAACTCTGAGTTAGCAATGTTTGTCCATTAAAAACACAGTTATGTGTTTTAAATACCACTAAATAAAAATAAACTTTCATTTAGATTAACCTATTATTTGAGCAGTTATTTATGAGAATTTAAATTATGACATATAGAGACAAATGGCTAGTCAGGTAATAAACTAAGGATTTACAACCTTTAAGAAATTAGCAAATTCATTGGGCTAGTTCTCGGAAATTATTGGCATCATGAGAATGACAATGGAGATTTTTTTAAAATTGTTTTCCTCTACAAGAGAATCTCTTACTCAGTTATCAACTCTATGAGGGCAAGAGCCAAGTGCCAGGCACAGGGAAAAAGTCAAGTCTAGAAGAAGTCCATTTTCTACATAGTTCAAGACCAGTGCCAGGTCAGAGGGGCTCAATAATGTTTGTTAAATCGAATTACTCTGTAAAGTTTGTTTGATATCTGCATGAGCCTTCATAGTGATCATGTGTATCTGCATAGATTCCCTCTGCCAGCTTATAATGCAAACCCTAAAAATAATAGAAACCATTCATATTTACTACTAAAACAAATTCACCGGGCTTAAAAACAATACCTCTGTGTGTCCATTGTACCCATTCACTGATAGCACTTGCGTGCTAAAGCACCTGAGAGATTAAGCAAACAGACTCAGTGATTTTTCCATCTTCTCTACTGTCCTCACATAAATAAAAAACAAATGAAATAAAACAAAACCTAATGGCTTAGGTTATGCTACTTGAGACCCATGCCAGAGTGACAATCATAGGCCAAGATATCCAAAAGGTGGAAAAGAGGAAACATCTGTTGAATGAAAACTGTATGTCAATAAATACACTAGGTATTTAATGTATAGGATCTGATTCACTCCTCACATTAATCCTGTGGGTTATTAACATGAGTCTACGAGGACAGAATATTGATAAGGATACTGAGACCAGATAACAGCTTGTAAGCTAAACAAGCCCTAGAACATGAATGGGAAATTAAATGAAAAAGGAAATTGCTCACCTTCAGTTTTTATAGACCTAATAATGCTGCAAAACCAAAACAAACACTGCACAACTTAGCAATGCTCGGTGATTACGTACAATTTTAGCTCACTTCCTCGGTCGGTATTCAATGCAATAACACATTCCTAGATATGATTGTTTACCTTAAACTTTTTCTGAGTGGCATCCTCTTTATGATGCTACCCTTGACAAGTGAAACAACCGCTCGGGGAGAAGCTTCCAAGGACAGCTTTCCTGTTGCTCACAAGCAAAATGAACTTGAACAACAGGTGGGGCTAGTTTCCTTTATAACAAACCCCGGCAGGAAGCGACTTCTCTGAACAGGCCTGACAGCCAGAGGAACACCGAGTCCCCTCCCAGACCTCACCCCTGTTCACAAGACGGGCTCCCAAGGGCCACATCCTTCCAAGCTCCAAAGTGAATTCAAATTTCAAAACTGGGGGTCTTAATTTCAAAAACAGAAAATTTCATAGGAATAATTCACGGTAAATATAAACCCTTCCTGAATACTCCCAATTTCCTCAGATTCCAGTAGAAAGCAAAATAAAACAAAATAATAAACAAAAACAAACAGTCATCACCATGATATATAGGCTCTGTTCCCCTGTGTGCTCAATTCTGCCTCTCGCAGTGTCTGCAATATCAACTCAGACCTAGGCTGGTTATTTAAATATAAACAAGGTTGCTGCTCGGTTGTAAAGGAAAGGCCCACACAACAGGCAGCAGAGACTGCCGCTCCATCCCTACATGCAGGGCTGCAAAAAGCAGAAAGTTGGGGGTGGTGGGGGGAGGCAAGGCTCAGTCGGGGAGGGCAGACAGGACTCTTCATGTGCAGGGAGCTTCTGAAACCAAAAAAGACAGCCAAGTGACTGTATGCCTGCTTACTGCCTTTATCATCCCAGGGGAGGTTTCAGTTATACTGTTAAAAAATTAAAGAATTAATTTTATATTGTTAAAAAATTAAAGAATTAAGAAAGACCACCTACTGCCCCACATAAAGAGAGATGGGCCTGAGGTCTGGGGGTGGCCAGGGCACAGAGGCTGCTGTCCCTGGAAAGAGAGCTTGGGTGACAGAAACCTTCCAATAGCGGGACTCCCACCCCAGGGGCCGGGGCTGTTGCCCAGGCCCCACGTGCCCACATGCTGTCTCCCCGGCGAGGCGGCTACCGTCAGGGAACCACAGGAATCACTTGGCAGCCAGGCAGGTCCCCACACTAGCCTTGCGAAGCAGGTCTTCCTGCTAGAGAAGGGATCCAGAGGCACAGAGTAACAGATCCTACCAGATTACTGACCTGGGAGGTATCTTGACTGAGTTTTGTGGGTATATATGTTGACTGTTTTATTTTGTTTTCAGAGGCTTGCATTTCATTTAGAAATAATACACTGAATAGAATTTTGCTCTTAAAAGAGAGATATTCCCAGTATTTTGTTTGTTCTTCTCTCTCCTGACAGCTTTAATCTCAAACAATGCTAAAGTATGACAGAGGTCCTCCCGGGGCTGTATCCTTTACTGCCGCCAGCGCTCATTTGCTTGATCCATGGACTTAGTGGAGGGGATCAATCAGAGGCAGAGGCAAGAGTAATGTTCCATGTTTGCAACCCCAAACTGGACCTTAGAGAGATGGTTTTTCCCTCTCTAGCTATGTTCCATCCCTTTGTAGGTTTTTAAAAGTAATCCCCGATAGTAAATGACTATTTTAAGTGAAAGAGGCCATGGAAGAGGATAGAGCTGAAAAACTGAAAAACTTGCTGAAAAATAAAATAATTCATACTTAGAAGCTAGGGGAATGAGGTTGCCTTTAGCATAAGTGTCCAGCTAAAACCTGCTGTTTATTGTCAAGTTCATTCTCAGCCTTCAGATAGCAGAAGAGCCCAATCCCAAACCAGAATATGAATAGTTCTCATATTGATCACACAGATCAGCATCCTATCAGATGAACAGTGTGACTTTAGCCATACAAACAAGGCTGCCAGGAGGATTTCCTGTCACTGGGAGTGCTCACTTTCACACGGAGCATTACAAATCCAAGAGTGAAAATCTTACATGTGTTACATGTTGAAATTTATCAAATGGAACTATTAATGTGTATTTGTTATTCGAACAGTAAAATGCTACAATAACTAATAGTGATTGTGTAAGCTGTGAAATTTACATACAAAATAATTAAGGACTTTTGATATAAATCAGTAGGAAAATAGATTAACAGTTAAAGTGAATAGGAAGACAGTGGATTATGTAGATAACTTTAAGAAAAACAGTTATCCCTAGAACAAATGTTCATGAAACTTCAAAATAATAATATAAAGCTGAATAATAGATAATAGAGTATATCATAATTTAAAGTTTGTGGGTTTTTCATGAACTACCATTTATAATTTTAAATGTAAGTACCCTTGAGAAATGGAATTCAATTATTAGGTATTTAATACCATTTAGGTCATGAGGCTTTCAGGAAAAATTCCTGCTCAGAAATCCTTTATGTCTGTGATAATAAATAATGGTAGAACGTGAATTTTGCAACTCAGAATTTCATTAGTAGGGAAAATTTTGAAGTTCCAAAACCCTGACATAGTCTTAGAATATATGGAGGCAAATTTCTTATTGTATAAACGAGGACAACAACTCCTAACACGAACACTAAATGGTAGTGCTGATACCATTGCTCAATTCTTAACATTCTTGTCCTGCCAATTTTACATTAGGTTGTGCTCTTTCTTATAATCAGGAAAATTTTTTTCTGAAGTAGAAAAAATTCTTACAATTTTTTCCATTTAACTATTTTATGTATATATATATATATATGTATATGTGTATTTATATTTATAAATATGTTTATAATTTATATTTAAATTATATACAATATGTATGTGTTATGTAATATATGTTACATATAATTATATATATATACAAATTCTGAGGTGCATAGCCCTATTCCCTTTATGTTGCACAAAAGAAGAAAGAAACCACATTCGCCAATAGCTGGGCTAAATCATATGGACAAAAGCGGGTCATATGCCCTTCCTCAACCATGAGAGCCATATTCTTGAACATTTTAGTGAAAATTAATGATTTAGAAACATCAACAGAGTAGTGAAAAAGCTGAAAATAATCAAAACAATTTATGAATGCTAGTTTATTAGGAACCATGATTTATAAAATCCATCGATTCCTAAAAGGCGTGGCAACAAAATAGAGAAGTAAATGAAACTTTATGCAAACAAGGAAAAACCCCTTGTTTTTTAAGCCACTGTAATTTGGGCGTTATTTGTTAGTGTAATTTAGCCTAACCTATCCTGAACAAGCCATTGGCTAACTCCCTGAAAAGAGGGAAAATTCAGGGCTACATGCTAAATTGGAGAAATTATTACTACCTTGATATACTGCCTCAGGGGAACTAGACTAAGACCCTTCTCTCAATGCATCACACGATATCCTGACATAAAAACAAGCACAGAGTATCTCAAATGAGCTCTCCCCTTTCTTCACCCAACATTCCTTAGAGTACATGAACATAGATGGCCCATGAAGGAAAATTCAGTTCTCAAACTGAATACTGAATGAATGAAACAAACGATATGAAGGGAAGAGAGACAAAAGGCCACCCAGCAATCAGGGCTCACAGGATGTCTTCACAGAGGCACACAGGAATGAGCAAGAAAAGAAACTCCTTCCCAACTAGGCCAACCCACCAGCATGGAGAAGAAAGCAAGGGAGGGAAGGAAGTGGGGTATAAAGAAACACAGATCCAGCAAATAAAAATACAAAAATATGGGACACCCAGTTAAATGTGAATTTCATATCAACAAGTATAACTTTTAGCATGAAAATGTCCTATTACATGAGTAGTGTTTATACTAAAGTAAAATGTTCACTGTACCTGAAATGCAAATTGAATAGGCACATTTTTATCTGACAACTGTACTCAAAATTGCTTCTTCCACTAGCATTTAATAAGAGAACATGAGTTCATTAAAATAAGAATTCAAAGGCAAAATGGCAGAGTAACTGAATGAAATGATACAGAACCACTCTCATAACAGGGAGTCAACTGAGCTTTGTAGGTTAAAAAAGTAAAGAAAAAAAGATAAAAATGAACCCACTGTAATGTTTTTCATTAAGTTAATTTTGTTTGAGCCTTAGATGGGTCTTTTAAGAAAAAACATCTCTGGAGAGAAAAACAAAACATTTACTTGAGGCCAATAGTTCCCTCTAAAAGTAAAACTTCAGTTTGATTCCTCTATTAAACTAAGATATTAACTAAACTATGATCTTAGGGTAAAGAATGAAACCTATCTGCCTACATCTATCTCTACCCATGTATTTACCAACCCATACATACATACAATGTTTCCATCATTTGCCCACAAATATACATAAAAATATGTCGCAGATATGTGTGCATCTAATGTTAATTGTGTATCTTTCTTGGTTTGATTTGATGTAGTTTTTTTTTTGTTATTCTTACTAGTTTAACGCATTGTTAAATTGTTTTTAGCAAAACAGTATAGTGGATTTTCTAAAAGAAACTAGGAAAGCAGGCAACTAAATATGCAAAGATGGTGGATAAAATTAATTCTAGGAAGAATATAGAGTATTATTTCAATCTATGCATATTGCAGCATTTTTAATATTAAAAAAGTAAAGTGTTGCTTCAAACTCACCAGAGAATTACAAAATGGCAAGTAAGAGATCTCCTGTCTCCTACTTCAATATAACATTCTCATTCTCCAAAAGTAGCCACTGTTGATTCTGGAAATATACTATGTATGTGTACATATGTCCACAGTTATGGTAATAAATATGATTTTATACATATATCTCAAATATTCCCATATATTCTCAAATACATTCTAAGCAAGTTGAAAACATATGAATGGAATTAATTTGTTTGCTGTTCTTTATTTTCTCTGCACTTTTTGGGTCACTTTCTTTCACAGTTTCAATGAGATGCTGGAAACTGTATTTTTCTCTGCGGGAGGTAATACGCATATTAAAGAACGTTTTATTTCTTAGCCTTTTGTGACTGATGGTCCATTCTGAATTCCAGTTCTTTCTTGATTTCATGATTCTGAATGATTGATTCTGGCTTCCTGGCTTCCACAGGAGTGTCAGAGATGCCATCTAACTATGATGCTTATTAAAGATGGGAAATCAAGCCTGAGGTAATCTGATCAATTTCCATTGGCACCTGAGTCCCTTCCCAGTCCTCTTCCCAAATACAGAGGGGGTCGTGTAGCAGAAGTTCCACTCAGGACCCCTGCCCTCTGGAGCACACTAGACAGGAGAATGCTGCAGCCTGGCTTCATTTCCCTATCCTTCCCCCCCCACCCCCCTTGCATGCTACATGGTTTCCCTCCTTGGCTACCACTCAAAACTTACAAAAGTAGTTCCAAGACTTGGGCTCATTTTCTTCTTGTTTTGAACTCAAAGGTTCATGCTGGAACTTCCCAACTACCTCATTTAGTAGAGCGGTGAGGCTCGTATAGTCCAGGGAAAGAAAAAGTATATGGTGACAGCTCTCCCTACTCAAGAGGTTCATGTAATGGAAGTACTCAATTGGGATGAAATTACTGTCTTAGCCAGAATGACAGCGTCCAGCAGAATCTGCTTGATGTGTGCCCAGAGGTCACAGTTCGGGCTGGGCAGTGAAGCAGAGCGGCAGCCACAAAGATGTCCAATGAGGCCTCCTGTGCAACCTCTTGGCCCCTGCTAGGAGATACTTCTGTGTCTTGGGATCCAAGTGTACCCATCAGTATTCCAATCCAAGCAGGGGAACAGGTTAATGTCAAACCCGCAGTGGCTGCAAGGTCACCCCTCCCAGTTCATGTTCCTCCAGAGGAAGGTTAAGATGAATCTGCTGCTGTGCTCTTCAGAGGATCGCTGATTTGACCCTAATTAAAATGAAGCCTGAGAATCCTGCCTCAAGTCTTTTCTTTCTTCCACACAGAAGTCTGAGCATTTGTTTCTCTACTTCAAGGTGTTTTCTCCTGGTGCCTTTGGAAACTCGAGACCAGCCAGCCTCTGTCTGGGTCAGGACACAGCTTCCCTCTCCTCAACCTTCCCTCTAAGAATCTATCTGGAAGGACTGGAGCTGCCCCCCGATTTGCTCTCTCAGCAGCTGGTCACCAGTGGGTGCACCTCAGCAATTAAAATGCCAAGACCAGTTTTTGGAGAAAAACTGGTGATGTTCTCTGCCCTGCAGCTGCACGCAGAACAGATGAACTGCCAGCGAAAGGCAGAGCAGTCAGTCCATCATGCTCACTTGCAGCTGTTACTGAATTTGCTTGCTTCCTTTCCTGCAAATTCCAGGGGTTTTCTTTGCTGCACTATAAATCAAGTTTCATTCCAATTTTGTGGAATTTGCACTTTTGATTTTTAATGGAAAAACTGCGAACAGCTCTATGCTTTATAATACCCTTGCATTATTTTCCTTTAGCCATTCCTTCAAATGTGTGGCCAGGAAAACAGGGCAATGTTGTTCAAAAGGAATTTGAAAGGAACTGTGACATAGTAGGTGTAAAATTTCATTATAGAGCCAAAATCAGTTAAAATGTTCCAAATGTAAGTTCTAGAGATTCCCTGAGATGTAGTAAAGTATTCAACTTAATATACATGACTGTAAGTGAATTTCCAACATTGAAAATACTCACATAAATACATGCATATGCATCTGTACTGGTAATGTAAAAGGTATAAGGTACAGATGTAATAAGGTAATCTGTGAGGTTGTACTGAAACAAATTTCAAAATTTGTTTCAAATTTGAATATGCTCCAGTGCACCTTAAACTGTGAACTTGTAGTAGTCTGCCTATTGTGGAGTTATAGTGACAACACTTAGCAGTTCAATGGCTAAGTAAATTAAAACAAAATAATCAAATATTGAGATAGTGTGGACTCTTTTTTCATACACAAAAAGACTGCACCAGGTATAGTAAAAAATATATGCACAATCATAAGGTCTTGAGCTACAATTACTTTTTATCTAAGTACTAGCATTATACAAGTCCAGGTGATTGTATATGTCATATTGGATGGAGTGGTAGTCAAATAATGTGCCAATATCATTTTAGGTAAACAACTACTGTCCTGCTTATCTAAATAGTTCTCTCTCCCTGCTATCAGTAGATTGCATTAGTTTTTAGAATAAATTTGTCTTGTAATTCGAATATACTTTAGCCTACCTAATGGAGCTTTCTGATACTAGATTTGTCTTTAAATGTCAAAATTTCAGCATTACAAGTGTATTTGCATATGCATCTCTTGTTAAATAAATCATCTGATTTTAAGCATGGCACAAAGGGAGAAATAAAGGCCTATTTAACTTGACTGACAGGCTGGCTGGAAGCAGTACTGTCTATATGCTACAGATGTTAATAAATAAATAAATACTTTCGACTGAATTAGATTAAGAATTCAAAGATTCAGGGAACACTTATATTTCTATCTCCAGCATAAACAATGGCTCAAGCAAAAAACCTGTCTACCTAATTTCCACTTTGGAAATTCATAGGTACAACTTTACCCTTTTTAATAGAAGATTTTTCAGCCCATGAATGACATCCATAAGGTTAATACCCTTTAGCATATAGGATTAAAAGTAATATGGGATTAAAGCATATGGGATTAAAAGTTTATAAAGGTATTGCTAAAGTTCTGATAGAACAACAAAAAAATACCCATTAAGTTTCAATTATAATAAAAACGTTCAGACCTAAGTCTATCATAATGGTTCCCCAACATTCTTCACATTGCCATTGCTAACTAAGGAAACCAGACAAGGAGATTATTTTATGGGTAAGAAGAAAAAAACATTTTAACATTGTTCCTCTATGCTGTACAGTTAATAAAAATGATACCAATGAATATTAATTTATTTTTCAATTTAGAGTAAATTCCATAGTCTATGTGGTCAAGAATTTGATACACAGGGATTAGATTAATGGCTACATGGCTACTTTTTTATGATTCTGAAGGCTTCCATGTGTCTTGCTATAACTCAAAGCTATATATGTTCACATGACTGGTAACACATTATTGTACCCTGGCTGACAGAATTTTTTAATTGATATTGTCCAGAAAAAAATCAATTTTAATTATCCTTTATTATAGCAAATCATGGTAAAATGTAGTGCTATTTAAATGGTGGTCATATCCTATAACACAATTTCAAATTTGATAATAATAATGGATTTGTTTTCTCTAAAGTAATCAATAAGTATTTTTGAAAGAAGGCATTATAATAGTTTCCTTAGAGAGTCAAAGAAATTTAAGACAAATCCCCGCTCTTTTTGAATTTATGTTCTTAATGTGGAGAAGAAAAATATTTATATAAGTGTTGCTTATGGTTTAAAACAATATGTGGTAAGTCACAAATAAATGAACAGGCAGTAAAGCACTGTAAGAGTTCAAAGAGTTCATGAATTATGCTTCTCTAGCAAATATTTTGGAGTGAAACGCAAGATATCATGATATACTATTTGCTTTCTAAACAATGGAACATTTGCTATAAATTATCTTAATATAAAAATCCTGCGGAGGTCAAAGAAATTCAGTTAAATTTGTAATGGTCAAATGTAAATTGCTATGTTTTTACCAAGTAAAGTATGTTTGACAAGAGAATTAATATAAGGACAAAATGTACTGAGTAAGTCTCTTGCTGTTGGAAACAAAATAGGGACGTCCATGATTGTCAATTCAACATTATATCGGAGGTCTCAATCATTGTAACAAAGCAAGCAAAGGAAAGAAAACATATAAGAATTGGAAAGGAAGAATGTAATAATTCTTCAGGCTAGGTCAATATACAAAAATTAAATGTATTCATATAATAGCTATAGAAATTAGAATGAAATAAAAATATCACTTAGCATAGCATCAAAAAACTCAAAGACCTAGGAATAAATCTAATGAAAAATGTGTAAGAACTCTACTCCAAAAATTACAAAACATTAGTGAGAGAAATGAGCTTAATTAAATGTAAGTGTTTTTCTATGTTCATTAATTGGAAGATCTTTATTAAGATGTAAATTTCCAACCAACTCAACTATAGGTTTAATGCAATACCAATCAAAATCCCAGAAGTTTTTGTGGGGGGTGTGGTGGGAAGGGACAAGATGATTCCACAATCTATATAAAAATGGAGATAATCTAGAATAACCAGCATAATCTTTAACACATACAAGAAAGTTGAAGGAGTTTAGCAATAACTAAAGACACGAAAATGGACCAAAGGAATACGACAGAGTACAGAAATAGACCTACAGACATATAGTTTATGACACAGTCACAACTGTAGTTCCATAGGATAAAAGGTTGTCATTTCAATAGATAATGCTGAAACAATTGCAGAGCTGTGTAGAAAAAAATAAATAAAAAGAACTCTGACCCCATTTCATATCACACTAAAAAAAAAGTAAATTTTAGGTGGGTCATAGTCCTAAATGTGGAACTAAAGCACAAAGTTTCTTAAAGAAAAACAGGAAAATTTCTTTATGATTTGACAGAAGCTGAGGTTTTAATTGACAGAATACAGTAAGAACCATAAAAGAGTAAACTGAACTCTGTCAAAATTAAAAACTTCTATTCATTAAAAGGCATCATTAAGAAATGAGTCGGCAAACCATTGAGTAGGAAAATACGTAAGATACAAGTGCATGGCAAAGTATTCATAACCAGAATATCGAAAGAACTCTTCCAAGTCAATTTAAAAAGAGACAAGGAAATCATAATAGGGCAGAACATTTGAAGAGGGTTGTCACAAAAAAGATATCGAAATAGCAGAGGCCTATGAAAATGTGCTAAACATCATTTACCATCACAGACATGCCAAGTAAAACCACAGTTTGATACCAATTTACGTCTACCAGAATGGCTAAAGAGATATCCTAAGAAAGTATTAACAGATGAAAGGCAGAATGGCTACAATTAACATACTGACTGTATTAAGTCTTGGCTGGGATGTGGAGCACCTAGAAATCTCACATTGTCAACATTGATATAAACCAGTTCAAACACTTGAAAAAAGTTTGGCAGCATCTACAAAAACTAAATATCTATCTACCTAAAGAAATTCCACTTCTAGGTGTAGACTCAAAAGAAATCAATGCAAATGTCCACCAAAAAAACATACAAGAATATTTATAGCAACTGTATTTATTATAGTCCCAGACTGGGGGCATCCCATATGTTCATCCACATGAGGATGAATAAGCAATGTGCAGTTTATCCATGTAATAGAAAATAACAGAGCATTAAAAAAAAGTACTGATAGATGAAATTAAAAAACATTATGTTCAGGAAAAGAAACAAAATATAAAGAGTACATAATATGTGAATCACCTTGATTCTGGCTCATAAACAAAACTAATACAGGGTAAGTAAAGAAGACAGGTGGTAACCTTTCGGAGAAAGGGCATTTTCTGATAAGGGGCATAAGAAAACATCTAGGGTAATGGAATTCCTCCTCATTTTCATTTGCATGGTGGTTTCAGAGGTGTAAACATGTAAAATCTTTTCAAGATTACTTAATAGTTGTATCCTTTACTCCAAACATATCAATTAAGAAAGAAAAAGAAAAAGGTTTTAAAAAGATGTGGTAAAGTGACCCACTTTCAGTTGAAAATTTGGGAAATGCATAGTTCAGTTAATTTTCTGCCCCAGCCAAAGTTGTTTTCCCCCATAGTTCCTTTATATCTAAAATCACTAGTTAGAATTAGTCATTAAGCAGAACTGGAACTAGAAGAAGGAAGTATTTAAGAAAAGAAGAGGAAAATTTTGGTTGAAATGCATTTTAACTTCATTTACAAAAATGTGTGTGTGGGGAGGGTCTGTGTATGTCTCTGTGTATATACTATGTATTATAATACAGAGTATAATTGCACGTGTCAACTCTTAATATACTTCTATTTGTTCTTCCAAATTGCAGTCAGATACACACCCACACACACAGATCTGGTGTTTCCACTTTCTTTTTCTGAATCTCAACTGTAAGAAGAAGGAAATAGCTCGACTCTTCAGCATGCAGAGCAGAGACTAGCCATAAATATGAACCATGCCAACATTCTCCTTTTTACTCTGATGTTTTAACATCTTCTAAATTAAAATGTTTTTCAGAGTTTCAAATCCTACAAATTAGTGTTTGTACTTTTGATTACATTTCCCTTGGGAATCTTGGAAAGAAACATAAAATAACAAATCATTTCGTAACTCTTGCAGGGCCACTATGACAGAAGTGTACAGACTGATAATTGTTCAGGCCATGTTCACACAATAGCCTTTGATTGTGATCATTTGGTTATTTAGCACAACATTCAGTTAACCACCTCCAGCTCCCAATCACTTTCTTAAAATGTTCTATTTGCTGTTCATACAATCAGAAATATAATTGGGCTAGTTAGCATACCAAATACTTAAAAAAAATTAAATTGGGAATGAAAAATGTGGAGAATAAACAAAGAACTACATATTTGCTAGTACAGAGAAAAAAATTCTCAAAAACACATTTCTGTTACTATCCTAAAAGAGTATTCACAAATGAAAGAACAAAATTAATTGTGAAACATGTTTGCTAAACTTTCAGGCTCATTAAATAAAGTGGGCAGTCCCTTGGAATCTGTTGAAGTACAATCTGATACATATTTTTTGATTTGACAATTATTTTGTGACTATCTTCCTTAAAATAGTTTAATGACTATTATATATATTTTTAAAGGATTACATTATTTCCAGCAAGCAGAATCAAAGTTGCAGGAATGAATACACCTGCTTTTTCTAATGATAGGCTTTGACAGAGATGTTCATACCTGCAACAGGCTGTCTCTCAAAACAGCCACTCCATCACCGGCCATCTGAATATTATTCCCATCTTATTTTCATAGTTTGGATTGGGTTTTCCCAAAGAGAACAGAAGGATAAATATTTCACTTTAGGTTGCCTTCACTCAATCCATACCTTCACTATTGTACTATAGTATAGACCACAGTGTCGAAGAGTTGCGATCAGTGAAACATTATTTTCAACTAAACTGTTATATTGTATTTTAAAATGTAATGCAAGTTCAGATTAAAATAGACTGATATATTCAACCTAACTCAGAATGACAAAAAGAAAAACAAGAGGAAACTTTCTCTACTGTGAAGAGGCCACTGCCTTGTCTTAACCAGATTCATTTGGGCTTTGAGTAAAATGGAAAAGATGTGGAGAGTACAGCAGAGAGTTGAGTCCATCACTCATAAAAATAAGGCACCCTGTTTTTAATTTTTGTTGTGCTTAGCTTTCTTGCATTTGTAAGATTTGATACAATAACTTTAAGAAGTAGAGTTACATGTACACAAATGTCAACTTCAAGTTGAGAGCTCTATTACTATGTATATCATCTGTGTATGAATTACACAATGAATTTGCTGAAGAAATATCACTGAGCGCATTACCTACATGCAATTTAGTGATGCTTCAGAATTCAGAGCTAAGAAAATGTTGCTTCCCCCAAGGAACTGTAATGCTTCCTCCTCTGTAATAAATAATAAATGTAATAATAAAACTTACATAACCAAACACATAACTCTTTTCACTTTGGTTTCCAGGCAGTTCAGAGACAAATGGGAAGCTCAGCTGTATCAGATGGACTTTCTTGTTATTCCTAACACGGCTTTTCCATTTACATTAATGTTTCATAACTTCCAAACTTTATTGTATGGGGGTTTGTGTTGTATTGTAAGCTGCCTAAAATCTCTTACGTTATGAAGTGGAGAGAAATAGCTAATTTTGATGATAAATAGTTCAGAGGTTGTATTGGTTTACTAGGGCTTCCAAAACAAGTACCAGAAAAGGAGTGGCTTAACCAACAGAAATTTATTGTCTAACAATTCTGGAAGCCAGAGGTGTACAATCAGGGCAACGGCTGGGTGGAATCTTCCCGGGGTCTGTGAGGGAGAACCCTTACCAGGCCTGTTCCCTGGCTCCTGGTGGTTTGCTGGCAATCTTTCATGTTCCTGGGCCTCTGGAAGCATCTCCCTGATTTCTGCCTCCATCTTCACCTGATGTTCTCCTTGGTTATGCGTCTGTCTCTGTGTCCCAATTTCACCTTTCTAGAAGGACACAGTCATGTTGGATTTAGAGTCCATCCTAATTACCTCATCTTAAGTTGACCTTATTTCCAAATAAATCACATTCCCAGGTACTGCGGACTAGGACTTGGCATCTTTTGTGGGGATCACAATTCAACCCATACCGGATGTTACCCGATAGTGAGAGGAGAAATTGGAAAGAAATGAAGTCCACGTGCCTTCAAAGCCCATGTTTTTCCTATTCTGTCAATCTTCCTGTGCCTCCTCATTGCAGCTCAGCATGGCGGTTCTCCTCCCACCTCACCTACCCACAGCCAGTCCAGCTCTTCTGAGAGCTCCAGCACTAGATTATCACATCAAGAGGAGGGAGAACTGACTCCCAAGGCAGATGAGACTGGTTCCTCTTTTCCCAGAGCTTCTGTCTGGTGATTTGTAACAGAAAAGGCTGATGTGAGGCCTGAGTGTACATTGCCATCATCTAAATATTATAACTGCTGTAATAATATTCATAAGAAGGTCATACATTTTTTCCAGTTTCAAGTTGGCTATGGAAGATACAGCTTCTTTTGTCTACAAGGCATTGTGCCTTTCTTGTGAGTCCCCCGTCCTCTGTGGTGTTGATGATGACAGTGGCGAATGGGGCAGGGGAGACTAAAATTAGTTTCATCAGGTCAGTGTGCTTAGTCTGGTAATTTTAATGATCTCACATATCTCCCTCTGCCTGTGGTCCCCTCCAAAATTGCATTGGGTGCATGGATACTACAGTGAGTTTCTAGACCTCAGAATAGTGGACAGAAGCTCTGAATTTATGGGGGATGTGAGGATCATGTCGATCATTGGTGTGGGCTCTTCCCTGAATGGGGCTCTCCCGGGGATCTGACGCTGGAGTCTGGCAGCCAGTCTCCTGTGACCTAATCAGGGCTGAGGGGCACTCCTGGAGCCTTGAGCTTCGTTTCTCAATGGCCCAGCTTAGCAGTCCCTACCTGTGTAGCTCATTCAAGGCACAGAGGAAGTTCTCAGCCCCACCCATGCCGCAGTTCCTAGCAGGTGTGCTCAAGAAAGCTAAACACCAACACTGTCTCTGCACCTGCCTATACATCACCTGGGGATGACTGCCCCTACCCCACAGGGTACACAGAGAGGGGCATCAAAGTGATATCCCCTCCCTGCTGTTGATATGTCCGTTAACACAAACTATCTTCCCAGCCCTGGAAAATGTCTGGAGAAGGAAGACAGTCCCGCCCTTGCTACCTGCCTCTCCTCTCCTCATGTTCTTCAGATCAGAAAGATGAACTCCCTGCTTTTCCTGGTTAACCAGGTCCTACATAGGTAAAACTCTGTGAGCTCGTCTGTCCACCAGAACTCTTGATAATGAATTTAATAAAGCCTTTCCTCTGTTGACAGTCTGGCTTTTCTCCCCACTGTCTAGCCATTGACTGAAAATTCCTGTTAGGGACGTCAAAACCTGGATTTCATCTTGTTCTCTTTCCATTTCCCCAGTAATGATCCTGTCTGCTCTGCCCATGACTGATGCGTCAGCTCAATTGGGAGAAAGTCACACATTCACAAAAATGCAAGACAAAGCAATATACATTTTCTCTCTCTCTCTCCTACACACACACACACACACACACACACACACACACACACACACACAAACCTCCAAATATAATTTCTATTATATAATGAAAACCTATATCATTTGACACTCTGCTAAGATTTGGACACATATGATCTCATTTAATCCTAGCAACAACTCTGAAACATGAGACTTTTTAGTTCCATTTTTTTCAAACAGGGAAAATGAGTCTTTTTCCCAAGTTAACTGACTTATAAGCAGTAGAGCCAAAAACTAAACCCAGGTAATTCCCCATTTTTGTTCATTGCGATTTGAAAAGCTGTATGTATCTGAACTGCATTCTACTTGCTGGTTGCATAATTCTTAAAAAGCTGATGTTCTTATAAAGCAATTCCACACAGTCTAATTTCACCCAAGATTTGTACAGTGCCTGAAACTACTTATGACCAGTGATTCAGTGAGCACCCCTCTCCCATGATTCCACCATGTCCCTGAGAATTAATTGCAACTCTTCCTGCTCAAGTCTGACACAGATGCTCATCTTCCCTACAAGGAGATTAACTGACATGGATGTCCTGTTACCTAAGCATTTTTCATGCCTAGTAAATATTTCTGTCATCAAAAACCTACTAGCATTCAACAGCTGCAATAAAAGAAACATGAGGAACACACAGTCTATGCTCCAGAATTTATAGAAATCTGTAAGCAGAGAAACTGAGAAAGTCAGAGGGGCAGGTTTGGTGTCTGTGGAGGATCCTGTTTTCCTCCAAAGGCCAACGGCCTACCTTACATAGCATCAGACCCAGCAGTGGGACTTAAAGACCTTGTAGGCATCCATAAATACCCATCTGCCCACCCACCTTTCCCCAGTCCCTCTCACACTTTGTATATATACAGTTGACCCTCGAACAATGCTGGGGTTAGGGACACTGACCCCCCACCACATAGTTAGAAATCCATGTAACTTTTAACTCCACCCCCAAACTGTCCAACTAATAGCCTGCTGTTGACTTCATGGTAGTAAGTGATAAAGAGATCAGTATTTAAATATATTTTATGTATTTATGACATATCTAGCTTTTTCTTAGTGTTTTGATATCCCTAGGCTCTGCAGTTTGTCTGTAAATTTTTTCAAGTTGGTGCCAATGTCCAGAAAGTTTTCCAATCTATTGAAAAAAAAATATCCACATGTAAGTAGACTGCACAGTTCACACCTGTGTTGTTCAAGGGGCAGCTGTAGTTTTCTAGAAACCCTCCCTGTTCTCTTTCGGTTTCACATATTCTGAAAGGATGCAATCCCAAAGGCCACAGACTTTCAGAGTTCATTCAAAAAACAAAAGCTTATATAAAATAGTGAGGAAAATCTCATGAACTGCCATTCAGATGCTCAGTTACTTGAAGTCGTCCAGGTAAATTTTCTTGGCTCCCCAGCCAAGCAGTGCTAAGGCAGAGCGTCCCTCAGCGCTTCCTACGGCTTCAGAGTTTGCATTGCTTCCTCAACTTTAAACTCTGGGGAAGGAGAGGCACAGGGACCTCAGAACTGTCTGCAACCAACATTCTGTAGTATCGGAAAGCAATCTGGACAGCAAGCAGTTTTGATAACACGGTATGATTTTTCAACAAAAACCAATAATAGTTGCCAAAGTGACAGGATGCAGCTAGAGAGAAGAACAGATTAAAGAGGAGTGGCTGATAAAAGGGCTTTTAGGTTTGTAATTTTAATCATTTCTGATGTTTTGACGAATTCCTAACCCCACCCAATAGACTGGAGGTGGCGTGTTGAATCATGGAACATGCAAAAGACTGCTGCTGTTTGCTTTGAGATTTGGACATGAATGTGCAAATGGGACCTACAGTCTGGAAGATGCTCTAAAAGGTTGGGCTTGCTTAATAGGCAAGCACAGCATGAAAAACACACTAATAGTTAAATGTGTCTGGTGCTAGTTTGGAAAAATACTTGCAAATAACATAACACATAACATACACACACACACACAGTTTGTGGGCTCTGAAGGAGATGCCCAATACACTTTTTTTTTTCTCCAAACTGCCTTAATAACATCATGGGTTAGGAGCTATAGAGATTTGCCACCACAAACAAACTTTACACATGATCTGTTCATCGTTTTCCACTACTCACTGCACTTTGGTGCCCTGTTATGGTTTGGTTCAACCAGTGATTTCAAAGATTGCTTCCCTATTACTACCTGGTGTTACTTAAAGCAAATGCCTAAAAGTCTAATTGAATAGGGGATATTTCTTTTGATAAAACTGAGTATTCAGCTTCTAGTGGCAAATAATTTCCATCATTCCTTTGAAACATGATAGGACATCAAGTTTGGTACATTAAGTCCTGAAAAATAAAACACCACATATATTTCCTCTTCCCCTGACAACTGTAATTTTCTGAAGATAACATCAGGTACACTTAACGTCTGCAAAACATATCGATGTTAAGGGGTAAATTATTTTCAAATAAAACAAGTAGGCTGGAGAGTATATAATGATATGGGTGATGCTGGGGAGAAACCAAGTCACTGAAATGAAGAAGAAAACGAACAGCTCGTTTCAATTTGACTGCTTAACATTTTAAGCAGTAAGGAAAAGAGTTATATTAAAGAAATGATAAAAAATGCCATTCTCTATTATGTGATGCGAGGATTTTAAAAATGGATGGAACTCAATAAGTATGTGCTCTACTTGCCAGAAGTTCATAGTTGATTTAAAAGAAAGCAGAAACCACATACTATCTTTGTCTTTACTGCCCTATTTCTATACATAAGAAAAAGTAATGGATAGGGGATGGGGAGAAAAAAGTGAGGAGGAGGATATACTGTAAATCTAATCTCATCTCAGCATCACCTGGATGAAGTTCACAAAGTAACCCAAGAGTTTATTCAGTGTTATGTTACAATACATGTAAATCGTGTTGTTTCAGTTTAGGATAGTACACGTTCAACTCTGTAATGACACCTTGCTTTACTCTAATTATGATGTACTTTCTCTTCCTATAATAACAAAATATATTTAATCTACCTGACTTGGGGTATGAAGAATTAATAACTCTCAAGCTATTGTTGCAAGAGGCTTGTTTAATGGTGGCACCCAGGAAATGCCACCTGGGTAATGGGCAACGAGAGAATCTGGTGTCAGCTCAGACCTCAAGCGGCAGGTGACTGCCCTCCAGAGGGAGGTTTCCTCGCCCTCTTTACCATGAATGCCAAGAACGTGTTGATCCAGCCATAATACACAACTGGTAAAGGAACCCAGAAAGAACAGTTGGGGGCAGTGAGTGAGCTGAGGTAAAACACAGTCCTTTTCCCTCACCAGCCCTTGGGCTTCTGACGTTGGTAGACCATATCAGCCACTAAGAAAAATAAACTTCAATGTGCATTAGCTGAAAAAAGAATTAGGCATTTGAACAAATCTGTAAACAATGTCTAGGATCTACAATGAAGAGTCTGACACAGGAGCTGGACCTCCTGGCTTACAGAGGATTATACAAGATGGATATAAATCTCACGCGAGGCTCCCCAGAACGTGGAATGTGGACTAAAATGGGACCAGGACTATCCCATGAGTCACAGTCATCGGGAGTTATTTTGGGATTCCCAGTGAGGAGAATCTACACTTATCTTAGAACTTACTGTATTATATATACTGAATCGGCCATTCCCCAAAGAGACTTAGGTTCATCATAATATCCCAAGCTGAGCAATCTCTAGACACTGTTACATGTTGGCAGCAAAACCGACTGTTGCTACATATTGTAAGATCTTAGTTCCCAAATTCTACCAAATAAAGTTAGCAGTTTGTGTACGTGGCTGGTTTCCAACAGCACTCGTTGCAGTGCTTTTCATGCACTGACAAGTGAGTGATGTTTATTAGTGATGCTGTTTGTAGTTTTCCCCCCATCTCACTAATGGTATCTCCATCTTTCTAGTGAACAGGCCAAAAACCTTGGAGTCATCCTTGGCTCCCCTTTTTTTCTCAAATCTTATATCTAAACCACCAGCACATCCCCCTCATTCTACCTTAAAAATGCCCATAATCTGACCACTTATCATATTCACTGCTGCCACCCTTGTCTAAACCACCATCATCTCTTTCCTGAACTACTGCAATACCCTCCTGACCGACCCTCCTGCTTCTAACCTGCCCCTGCCCCCAACATTCTCTTCTTAACATGATCAACAGAGTGTCCCTTTAAAATATTAAGCCATATCATATCACTCCTCTATTCAAATGTGCCCTCATTTTTCATTAGCTTTCAAGGACATACACAATCTAGCGATTCCCCCCCCCCCATTTCTTGACCTCCTCTCTTTCTGTTCTTCCTCATGCTTTGCGGTGTCCAAATTGGTGTCCCTACACTTTTTCAAATACACCTGGATGCTTCCACCTCAGGGCTTTGGTACTGGCTATTGCCTCTGCCCAGAATAATTTTTTTGTATAATTCTGCAGGCCTTGCTACTTCACCTCCTTGAGCATTTTGGCTCGATTGTCACTATCACAATAAACCATGCCCAGATCATTTAAACTCTTTTCAATGTTCCCATTCCCCCCAAAACTCTATCCCCTTTCCTGCTTTATATTTCTCATTAGTGTTTATCATCTTCTAATAAATTGTATTCCTCATTTCCTTACTGTCTCCCTCAATTTAGTTCCAGCACACCAATGACCTGTTTTGTTTCATTGCTGTGTCCCTAGCACAGAGAAGTGGGTCTGACATAGGGTAGACACTCAATGAATAGTGATTGATTGACTGAATGAATGAATAAATGTAAAGTGAAGCATTGTGCATACAACTGGTAGTAACTTACACCTTCAGGTCAGTAGACTAAGCTTTATTCCCTGGAAAGAGCAAGAGAAGATGAAATGACTGGGGAGGGGTCAGTCATGGAAGCAAGGAGACGTGGGACATATTGAGGGCCCTTCTAAGTTCTTGACGTCTGTTGGGATTGTATATGTTCCTATTATCCAAAATGAATTTCCTAAGAATCTTAGGAATTAGATTGTATTTATCATCTCATTTTTATAGTCAGAGGAAACTCCAAGAAATTAACCAGCCAGACTAAGGTCACCATAGTTAGATCTAGAAGTCAACCACAGGTCCATCGAATCTTAAGCGATGTGCTGAAGAGCATTTATCTTAGAAAACATTCTGCCTGTGACCTTCTGGATATGTGAATATACTTGGATAAGGGGGAGGGAGGAGGGATGGGCGGTGAACACGTCTTCCCGGTGCTTGGCTGACATACTGACAGTGATGGAAAGAACCAGGACACAGGATTAGCAGGCACTAGTCAACTTCACAGATTTTTCTGACGCTTTGAGTCACAGAAAAAGAAAAGCCACTTCTCAAGGCTTACACAACTCCCCGGGAATCTTACCAGAGGGTTCTCCTCTCCCTTTTGTCTTGAGGCTAATTAGTATCATACAAATGATGAACCTGACATATTCAGGTCCATGGGTTCTCACATGAAAGTGTCACCTCTGTATTAGAAGTCATTGAAGTATTTCAATCTTTATTAAAACACAATCATTTTTAATTGTTTAAACATGATATATATGTGTATGTGTGTATATATAGTACATATCTACAAATAATTTATACATTCATTTTTGCATATAATATGCACTATTTATAGAAATAATATTTATATTTTATTCTCATCAGGAAAATACTTACTATTTGAAATACTCTGAGAAACTCAACCAGGCAAATCAAAACTTACAATGAATCCATTTCCAGCAAAGCTATCTTTTTTCTAGCAGTGCAAATGAAAAAACATTCTCTTTTGTTTCTCTTATAATTAAATTTGTTTGAAACTCCTGAAGAGGTGTGAAAGAAATGGTTATACACATGTAACAGCTCCCTGGTGTCTGGCCCTCCACGGATCTCATATTCAGTGGGGAAAACATCTGAGTTTAAACTAGCTTCAAAAACAGGCATGCTTTCTACACACTGGGAAAGCATATGCTAATAAATGTGTGAAAGAACAAAAGCAAGCTGACATTCATCTGCACAAGCAGCTGATTCACCGAAGAAATAGGATATGTCTTAATGGTTCAACGGACTCAGGCAACAGACACACTCTTTAAGTACTGCCAGAAGGACGGGGAAAGTAGCGACGGAAATATACCGGCCCCAGTGATTCTGATTCCAGCAAGGTGTTTTCATCTCAGAGCTATTTTTGGACTTCATGATGCAGCATTTCTCCTAGTAGCTTTTCCAAATCCCTATAGGGTTCGGGAGTCAGAAGTGGGCGGTAAGGAGGAAACTCAATCACAGTTCAGACATATCAGGACCGGGTACTGTCATGATGTCAGATATGTAGCACCATAGATGTGCCTTCCAGCCAATTTCAACATAATTCTGGGAGGCACATCGATGTTAAAGTGGCTCTTAAAAATCCAGAGAGTATCACAGCCTGGCTCCAAGTCATGATATCCTGGACAGCAGTACAGTGCAAACTCAGAGGTTGTGAACATATTTTACTCCTCAAAACCAGTCCAGGGGGCAAGCCCTACGGAATTGATACGTTGGCACAACTCAGCATAAAAAACACACTGGAAATCAACAGACCTCAGCTGTGGTTCTGTCTCTGCTATGAACTGGCTGAGGAAATTTGAACTAATAATTGTACCTCTTGGGGCCTCAGTTTTCTTAACTGCAAAGAGTGACATTGAACAAGCTGCTTATTTCCTCCAAACTTCATTTAATTATCTGTTACAAGCAAGCTTGCTGTGTGATTTTATGATATTTTTAGGGAGATTCTTATTATAGTATTGGTTTTTGAATCTAGTTAAGATCCCTGCCTTCAATAGATATTTAAAGAGGATTCTGATGGGCATTAGCTGAATGCTCAAACACGTATAATATCTCTAGAGTTGGGATTATTAGCTTGGTCGATGGAAGTATGAAAGTCAGAGAGTGCAGTCTGAGTGGAAAGCTCATTGGGTTGGAAGTCGTGCCTCTTGGCTTCTGTATCACCAGCTTTGCTTTCTGCCACCTGCACTACCTTAACAAGTGGTTAGATTTGCAGGGCCCCTTCTGAGTAAAAAAAAATTATGCAATACATCTTAACAACTGAAACTTTTAATGGAAGAGACGTGATCCTTTCTGTGATGTCTCAGGGAGTCTCTTTATCCCAACCAAAATAAAAGTAATGTCAGTGGGAAGTGAGGGAAAAAGGCCTGGCACTGTGAAATATCAGATACTGGAATGGGGTAATCATCTTTGGCATCTCAGACCATAAACAGCTACCTGTTTTGGATGCTGTATTTGCACTCTACTGCTGTATAATAAATTACCAAAACCTCAGTGGCTTAAACCCCCCTGCCACCACCACCGCCATGTATTGGTTCACAGGTCTGTAGTTCAGAAGTCCTGGCTGACTCAGCTAGCCTTTGCTTGAGGGATCAGAAGGTCAGACTCCAGGTGTTGACAGGTTGGGCTCTTCTCTGGAGGCTGTGGAGAAGAACCGACTTCTAAGCTCACTCAGGTTGCTGACGGAATCTAGGGACTGATTTGTTGCTCTCAGTCTGAGGTCCAGTTTCCTCTGCTGGCATCAGAGACATGCCACAGAAGGTCAAGTCCTTCCTACTTTTCAAATCTCTCCAACTTTCCCTTCTTTCCTCTCATGCCACTAATATGAGAAAATTCCCTGTTCTTGACAGCTAGTGTTATTAGATTACGTCCGCCAGATGACTCTTGCCCTTTTAAGGTCAACTCTGCCATATAATATAACATAATCATGGGAGTGATAATTCACCCCGTGTAAAGATTCTGGTTATAAGCCATGTGAAATTTGGGGGCCATTTCTAGAAATTCCCCCTAACACCTATGTTTTAATTATGTCTTTTTCTAGTGTCACAAAGCCTAAACAATAATGTCCTTTTTGCCAGTCTATAAGGATAACAAAGATTTTGCAAACGATAGTGTTATTTCCATGCAAATAATGACAAATGAGTGTTTCCTACTTTTGTGCAACTCAGAGGTGCCAAACATTTTTGTGACCAGAACACACTGATGGGCAGGCACTCTAAACAAACCCTCGTGTGCAGTCAGACCGTGATTCAAAAGTAACTTGTCCACACAACCAAAATCAAATTAAGAAGTCAGTGAACACCTGAGAAATATAACCATACAAGTAGCCAAGTGAAATAATTGAAATAAAATTCCTAAATTTTATGGAAAGTGCACTTTCCCAAACATATGGAGTCATTATCCTGTGGATAGTTATCTGAATAATTGCCTCAAAACTTGCTACTTTATTACTTTGTGCATGCGTCCAAGGTCTAAAAAGATGAACATTAAGGCTGAAGTAGTGAATTGGATAGACAATGAGAAAGTGAGAAAATCTTAATGTAAGTCAAGTAACTAGAACAAAGAAATTCCTGAATTCCTGATGAATGGAAACTCAAAATCTTTTTATGCTCCCATCAGTGGCCTATATTGTATTAAAAATTCAAGCACAAATATAAGAATGAAATGGAAATGATATCAGCTCATGCAGCTAGATATGAGCAGCCAAAGAAAATGGGCCAGCCTGTTTTTCTATTAAATAATAGTAATTTCGCACTCATTTCACTGAACATTTTGTTTCTGCCCATCCACTTTGAGGAGGCATGTGAATTATGGTAGAAAACTTGTACTGTCAGTCAAGTGTCTACAGTATCACAGCAACTGCCTCTGAAATATTTTAAGATAAATAAAAAATCTGGATGGGTAAAATTGCTTTTGATACATCTCACGGGTCATTACTCAGTAACATTACTTGATACCAACACTTCCAACAAGCAGTTACAGCAGATTCTCAAGATGACTGCCTTCTGACAATTATCCTTTTGACCAATTTGAAAGTTATTGCTCCTACATTGTTCTCCTTCAAATCTCTCATTTTCCTTCATTCTTGACCAATCTAACCATTTTTTTTATAGGAACGGCTCACATGTAATTGTCTATATGCTGCAAAACATTTTCACAAAACAGATGAAGTTCTAAGATGCGTTCCGTCAGCTTTCAGTTACAAACTTCAGGGGAAACCCAGGAATCTGTGAGGAGAGGTAACACTTCACATCTGGCCCGTGTGTTCAGTCACAAAATCTACAGAACAGTGACACCACCTTCCCAGTCATCCTCTACCTGGTCTTGGCTTCCTTCCCTGTCCCTTTCCTTTGCTCTTTATGTTCCCTTCCTTCCTTGTTTTCTTTCTTAATTTTCCTCCTTCCATTGCACATATTAAATTTTCTTCTGGTTTGAGAGTTAAGCTCTCAAAGTGTATTCTTCCTTAGTTACTCCCACTTTGTTAAGAAAAGACTAGGATGAATTCCTCTTACCATTTTTGGATGCAAACACAATTCTATACCTTCCTCCCAGAGTTCACCTGCTCTCCTCCCAGAGTTTGCATCAAGCCCCTTCTCCAACTTCTCCCCTCTTCTGTTACTCCACATTTTTTGTTGTTTGAGTTACGGGTCTTGATTGTTTTGGATACACTCTTTCTCTTTTGGTTCTTGATTGTTTTGGATACAGTCTTTCTCTTTTGGTTATTGCTTATTCACAAATAATAAGCCTTACTGATAGCTTTTTCATCCCTAATCCCCATATTTTCTGTTGTTCTCCTGGATCTAAGGACAGAGAGTTATCATATACCCCTTCTCTCCACCAAATACAGTTATTTCCTAGTATCAACATCTGCATTAGTGTGGTACATTTGTTACAACTGATGAACCGGTACTGATACATTATTACTAACTAAAGTCCATAGATTACATTAAGGTTCATTTGGTGTTACACAATTCTGTGGGTTTTAACAAAGGCTTAAGCCTTATATCCACCATTACAGGACCAAACAGAGCAATCTCACTGCCCTAAAAATGCCTTGTACTCCACCTTCATCCCTGCCCCTCCTCCTTTCCCTGAACCCCTGGAAACCACTGATCCTTTTACTGTCGCTATGATTTTGCTTTTTCCAGAATGTCGTATCATTTGAATCATACAGTACATAACCTTTTCAGACTGGTTCCTTATATTTAGCAACATACATTTTAAGAAGCTCATTTCTTTTTATCACTGAATAATATTCCATTTTGTAGATGCCCTACTTGCAATGGCATTTTCAAAGCACAATGTAAGTGGCAAAAGTAATGATAAATTTGTCTCATCTTTCACATTTAAATACTATTTTGGCAAGATAGAAATTTCCATATTTAAAGTGCTTTTCCTTTAAGGATATACTGCCTTCATGTACCTAGTATAACTGGTGAGATATACAGCAATCTAATTTCTGTTCCTTCTTAAATGACCACTCCCTATTCCCTAGAAAACTTAGGTATTTATCTTTGTCTCTGATGTCCTAAAATTCATAATAATGTGCCTATATGTCAGCTTTTTTTCTTCATTTATTCTATTTTGACCTTTATGAAGCCCTTGAATTCGAGTTCTTAACATGCTTGCATAATTTCAAAAACTATAAGAATATATTCTCTACTTTTGGTTTATTTTTGGCTGCTTCTGGAACTTCTATTTTATGGATATTAACATTCCAATATCTGCCCTCTATTTCACATTTTCTTTTATATAATTCATTTGTTTATCCCTTCTTTATGCTTTCTAGGAAAGATCGTCAACAAGGTTTCCACTCTTTCAAATTTGTATAAGTATATTTTATGGCCCTAAATGTGGTTTACTTGGTCAATGTTCCCTGTGACCTTGAGAAGAATGTGTATTCTGCTGTTACTGGATGGAGAATTACCACATGTGAATTAGATCAAGTTGATTTTAGGTCAGGTCAACTTGTTGATTTTATATCCTTACTGATTTCCTGCATCTGTATCTTTATTCTTAATTTTTATTTAGTAGTTGCCCTACAGTTTGCCATATGCATATATCCTGGGATAGAATGCAAACTAGGCCAAAGAATCTAACTACATTACAAGTGTGTGAGTCAACTTTATCGAAAGGGGTTGTTGAGGTAAAAGTTGCTGATGGAATCATCTTGGAAATGATTTGAGTTTTGTAAGACTAGAGGCAAAATGGACTGCATTTAAGCATGTAAGCACTGTGCTCTAGATGACCAAGTGATTCTCCTAAAGAGATATGGGTTAAAATTTTTGTTCCACTACACATGTATACATAACAATTATGTAAATGCATGGATGACAGCAGAGCCATGCTCTCTTCTGTTGAAACAGGATTTCACAGATAAACAAGGGAAAGAAGCTGGAATGAACCAGGTGGTAAGAGATTAAATTATCAATATAACAATAGTTACCAACATTAGATATATCAATATGAACTCATGTTTAGCTTAAAATACATATAGATGGCTACATACAGAAATATTTCCAAATAAGTATATACACATGCTTTAGTATACACATATATATTTCTCCACTTTGTCAGCTGAGAGGGCCTAGAAGGATACTCCAGTGGCAAGGAGCATTCTAGATCTCGGCTTCTAATACTATTCTCCCCATAAAGGTATTAAGACTCCTTGAAGAACTGGCTGATTCTAAGACAGGGCAGGAAATACACAAGATAAGCTGGGAGAATCTGATAATTATAGAAAGTAAGGAAGTGCTGGAAAAAAGAAATCTTACATGGTTGAGGAATGTTAAAAGGACACAGATGCCAATGGTCAAAGCTGAAGCAGTTTAACCAGTAAAATGAAGTCATATTGGATTATTTTTTTGACGTCATATTGGATTATAACCAAATATATAAAATGAATACCCATGAGTCCATACGAATATAAATGAGTGATAAATAAATGGGGTAGAAGACACTAATCTCCCATATAGAGGAAATCAAATAATTTATGTAGATGCACCACCTTCAAGGACGTGAACAATAACTTCCAACTCCTTAACTGTGGATTGTACATAGTAACTTCCTTCCAAGGAGACCAGAATGGAGAGGGGGGAAAATGTAACTTTATAGGGGAAAAATCTGACAACACTATGTCAGTCATATTATATGATCAAGGCAAACACACAGACATGTTGATGGTATGTGCCCTTTGATACGATGCGTTGAAAATGGCACTTTACCTTAGTGATCTTCCTCTCTAAAACCCATAACTTTAGTTTATACTGAGAAAAACACCAGACACGTTCCAATAAAGGGAAATCCTAGAAAGGTGTCTGATCAGTGTTCCTTAAAACTGGTCCTTAAAAATAAAGAAAGTCTGACAAAATGATGTAGCCAAGAGGAGCTTAAGGGAGACAGAATGACTACATGCAATATGTTACCTGGAAGGGACCCTGGAAGAGAAAAAGGACATTGGGTAAAAACTAAGGATATCTGAATAAATTATAGACTTTAGTAAAAAATAATATATCAATATTTATTCATTACTTGCAACAAATATACCATACTAATGGGAGATGTTGATAATAGGAAAAAATTTTTTAAAAGCATAGAGTATATGAGAATTGTCTATACTATCTTTGCAATTTTTCTGTACATCTAAAACTGTTCTAAAAAACAAGATTTTAAAGATGCAGAAAAGTCCACCACAATGTTATTTGCAACAGTGAAAAAATTGGAAGTAACCCCCATATCCAATAAAGAAATTGGTAAATTATAGTTCATCCACATGAGAAAAACAAATACAAAAGCAGTAATTTTATATCATTTTTTAAAAGAATATGAATGTTTCATCAACTTAACTATCAAATGTGGTTTCCTCTGGGGAACAGAACCAATAGAGAGGGCAGGAGATGAGATTTTGCTTTTCAGTGGAAGTCTGTGTTTTTTCATATCTTAATTACATTCATATGAATTTGTTGCAAATAACATGTGTTAAAAGAAGGTAAGATGTTGAGGACATCAGAATCTTTTTCAAGGACAAAGTGTCATTAAGGTATCTTACTAAGGTAGTGACCTTGCGATGACAGGTGACCACCCTGAGCACATGTCAACAGTAACCCCTGATTCTGTAACTTACAAAGCTTGTTCTAAATAGCTTTCCCAGACTACATCATTCAAATTCAAAATCTCTATTGTCCATTACTGTTTACACAATAAAGTCCATACATTTTGCAGGGTTTTATGGACGTTTACAATCTGACTTCAACAAACCTTTATAATTATCTCCTACACACCAGCACTCGCCTTGCTGTGTGCCAGTCACTTGGCATTCGATATCCGTCTCTCCAAATCTCTATTCCTTTGTTCATGCACTTCTCTTTGCCTCCAATGTTTCCTCCACTTCTCCAGTTTTTAAAATTCTACTCAGCTCAATTTCTAGATGTAGCTCAGTGGGGAAGGGTGTTCCCAGCCTAGGGCAAGTCCCATCCTATTAAACTAGTGAAACCAAAATAAGTCAAGAGAAAAGATATGTTGGGAGAAGGTCTTTTATTCCTTACAACTGCTACCCCAGCCAGGCTTTGTCTGATTCCTCCAGCTGCAGCTCACACTCACCTTCCCCTGCACTCCTCTTCAGGCAGGAACTCCATGGGAGGGTCCTTGGTGACTGGCAGATGCCAGACCAATTACCTACCAGGAACGGAGGGGAGAGAATGGCCATTTTCTCTCCACCCCTTTCCCTGGAGGCTGCTGAAGGCTGCAGTGGTAAACACCTATTGATATGTAAATAGGCTAAGGCCAGGTGGGAGATTCTGGAAATTCTGCCATCTACCCCACACTAGATCAAATACAAATTTTTCTTCCACAAATGCTATGTAGGTTTCAGCAATCAGAAAGAAAAAAAAAATGCCTTTTTTTGTGTGTGTTCCCATAGCCTTCTATTTACAAAAAAAAAGATGGCACTTATTTTAATTAGTCCTATATTATATTCATATTATACATATCTACTTTCTTACAGTTTTTACATATCTGTTTCTTCATTTGATTGTCAAGGCCCCAAAGCGAAAAGACCATCTCATTCATCTTGATATCCTTAACACCTCTCTTTAACTCAGTGGTTTATTCAAAGTCAAGGCCAATTATTGTCAGCTACAAAACATCTGAATTATTGAGATGAGTCCCTTTGGAGAAATTACTAGTGAGCCTATATTCTGACTTTTACTAAGATAAGTTGTAGTAGCCAAGCATATGGATTGCAATCCCCCCCTTAACAATTCCCTCAAAGTGAATGCTGGGTGTGTCACAGGAACCAGAAATTTTCAGTTAGCACATCCTCTGGGTACTGAATTGTACTTCCTCTTCAGCATGTGTCAAAATGTCTATGTCCACTGCTAAGCTAGAACTAGGGGCCCACTTGATTCTTACACCACATGAGGCCTCCTTTGGAGAAGACATATTTAGTCACATAATTCAAGCTTATTTACTATTGCTCAGCTGCCACAGATATTCTATTGAAGAAGTAAGTGCAGAATTGGCTCAGTGTGACGAAGACTTTCAATGAGAAGGGACTACAAACAGAATTCATTACACTCTTGATAATAATCTTGAGGCTCTGAATTTAAATACAATGTTTTCTTCTTAAGTGTTGTTAGGATTCTTGCCAGTCTAATAGTTTACTTGTCAATTCCCATGGGAAAATACTTCCAGTATTGTTTTTTGTGCAAGAGTAATTTATTTAATTTATTTCAGCAAAGAAATCCTCACTGCTGACAAACCCAAAAGGAAGAACTACCAAACCTGGATCCTAAAGAGCCTCAAAGAAATGGTCTGAAATTCTCATCTATATTGCCTTTGATTCCCAGCTTGATAAGCAAAGTGAAAGTCATAGATATTCATTTAGAATGTATATTGACTTAATGGTAATAAAAATGAATAGCGTGTTTACAAAAAAAGTGAATATAAATAATTATAAGAGTTGATTCTTTCAGATCAGAAAATCTTGTCCTTCCTTACATACCCAATTTAACCCTCAGGAGAATGTTTCTTCAACAAAATCGGCGTGAGGGTTTCCCCCCATGCTACGTGCAGTGTGCTTTAGAATGTCTGCACTTCCCTTTCACAGTCACATAAAGTTCCTACTGATTTATAGGTTAAGTTCTGAAAACTCTATACTTGATGAGGTATTCCCAACAAACCCTAAACAGTTATACCATATACCGTAACTTGCCTTTTCCTCCCTTTTACCTAAAGACTAGCCCCAACTCTACTGTTTTCATTTCTCTGTATTGAATGAATTTCATGTGTTTTCATGAAGCTTTGTCCTTTTAGTGATATACCAAGTATCTGTTCAAAGTATTTTATTAGATTGTAAGCTTCATGACGATATTATACAGGTGCGCACCATGGTCCTTGAACAGAACAGTGTTCAATATTTGTGCAGTTGATCAAATAACTGAAATGCTCTAGTCTTTGTCCACAAATTGGTATCTTTACAGACACAGCACTATACTTGGTATCTCTCCAAGGCTGAATCAATGATTTCTAACACAATGCACATTTGTAGTTTGGCTTACCAATGGGGGATTGTCCTTTTGGGAAAGTGTACCAACATAACAATCGTTGAAATTCTTGTTGCCCTAAGTAGTACCTGGAAACTCACCTCAAACCCCGTTGTTCATGAGAAAAATCATTTATAATATCCTTAGGGGTTCTGCTAATTTAAAAGGCAAAGGAGGATGGTATTTAAGCATGCAGGCTTTTGAGGCAGACTGCCAGGATTTGAGACCTACTAATTGCATTTATTGGCTAAGCAATTTGGGGCAAGTTACTTAAGTCTATGTTTCCTTGCTTGCAAAGTGGAGAAAATAATACTACCTACCTCATAGATGTTGCAAGGATTGAATTATTTAACACATGTAGGTGTTTAGAACAGTCTCTGGAACACAGTAGGCTCGTAGTAAGTGTTAGTTATTCTAAGGCAGCCCATCAAAGAGGCTAATGAGTTAGTTTAGCAGATTAGAATACACAGGTGGAAGGAGACGGTGTCGTAATGTGGGATTGGCCCTGGAGTGAAAGTAAGAAGAAATGGATTTAAGTCCTGGCTCTGACATTACCTTTGTTCACATTTAAATGTGGAGCATAATACCTCATTCACAGCATTGTTTGTGAGGAATAAATGAGGTAAGGAATGAGAAGGAGCTTTGTGAAATACAAAGTGCTACACAACATGAAATGTTGTTCCTGCTTCATCACCTAAATCACAGTGAGGAACATCTGCACTCTGCTGCTGAGCCGGGGGAACAGTACAAGCTCGTGCCAGGCCATCCTGCTTTTAGTTCTACTGCTAATAGCTAACGACAGCAGAGACATTTTAAATCAAAAGGAAATACATCCTTTCCGTTGGCACTAACAAGCCTGAAGCGCACTCTGAAAAGTGAACCGTGAGCAAGCACTAAAAATTAAATGAAAGTCATGCCTTCAGAGCGAAAGGATGGTAACCACAAAAGGTGTAGTATGTTCTCAATGTATTTGGGGCAAGCGATTTAAAAAAAATACCCATGTTATTTCTTACCTTTCAAATTCTTTTAAAACTTAGAGAAATTGATTTTTACCAACGTGGACAAAACTCTGAGTTTTCATTTTTATTTAAGGTTGAACTCACCAAGAAGTAGAGGATAGATTTAATAAATGTGGCATTTCAAATGGAATTCGGTATCATTACTATACCTATCATATGTCATCTGCAAGAGGGTTCTTTTGGCACATGAGACCCCTTTGGAGAGATGGGGCGTGGGGTGGGAGAGTTTGTCCTCACCAAAATACAGCTTCATAGTCAGTCTTTTCTACAACTGTCCACATAGTAAAATGCGGGCAAATGATGCCTTCCTCAATGAATTAATTTAACCCCATAAGCTGAAAGATTTCTGTTCTTGATTTAGATTTTGATTCAGTTGAACTAAGGATATGGGTTTTCAAGTAGGTCAGAAATCACTCACTTATATCACTCGTCTAAAATGGCTCTTCCACGGATTAACAAAAAATAGTCTCAGCCATTCATGCTTACTGCAGTTTTTACCTCAGGCATTACCTCTTGAAGGGCATTTGTGTTCTGAGTCGGCTCCCTAACATTGGAATAAAATAGTTTAACATTGGAATAAAAGAGTCTTCTCAAACGTTGACCAAAAGGAAGAGATCTCATATTGTGCAAGAGGGTAACCCCCATCAGGATGGAATTCTCTGAAATTCCACGGAATAGTAATTTACCTATTTCACAAATGCTTATCAGGCTTCCTACCTCCTCCTGAACATGTATGTTCTTTTGTTTAACTGCAGTGAAAACACAAAGACCATGAACAAGGTCTGGTCTCAGCTCTTGATATGTCTGTGCCTTAGAATACAGAGGCTTTATTAAAAAATGAATTTCATTAACAGCTTCCTAAGAGGAGAGAGATGAGGCCTCTTAAATGAGGAGACGAGAGAAAGGAAATTGTAGGAGAATAAGCAAAGGTACAAGGCAGGTATAATCACTGTGAAAATGAAGACGGGACACGCACACTTCCTGAGACCTGAAGCAGGGGAAATGAGCACAGAAGGAGACCAGAAAATGGTCATGCTCACAGCACCATTTTCACTCTGCTTTTCAAAGCATCTTTAAAGGAAGCATCCAGGGAAACAGGGAGTATAGACATAGAAAAAGGACAGTTTTGTAGGTATGCTGATGAGGAAAAAAAGTATCTGGACAAGAGAATGGCATATAAAATGAAGAGGCAGATATATTACTATGTAATCGCGATAATGCTAATACAATATTCTTCCTAAATCTGTTTCCTCTCCAAGTCCACTGCTGAGAAAAAGACAGCTCCATATTCAGAAATTAAGAGTCACTGAAGGAAGTAAATTATCAGGGAACACAGAAATAAAGCAAACGTAGGTTCAAAACTTTGGGTTTTAAAACCCCCAACATTCAGACATAACACAGATGCTTCTCAAAATCAACTTCTAAAAGGAGAGCATCTGGCTATAAAATAAGAGAAGACAGGCACAGTCCAGAGGACTCCCAGGGTCCTAGCTAGACACAGGATATCCCAGGTAGACAGCTGATATTATAGAATGTTCAATGTCACCTTTAATTTAGAGAAAAATCATGCCAAAGTTCTTTAGTGAAAAAGTCTGAATGATCACAGATTTCAGATTAAAATAAAGGGAAGAATGTGAGGAGGATTTATCCAAGACAGAAAAACATCTTATGATAATATTATTGTCTAAGTGCAGTATGTATAAATCACAGTGTAGACGTACAAAAGAATAGAGGATTAATTCAGGATGGAAGAAGGAAAGGGGGAAAAAAGGTCAGAGAAAGCTACAGAGAGGATGTGACAAGACCATGAGCCTGGAAATCTTAGCAAGATTCTTGCAGGTGGAGGGATTTCTAGGCCACCTCCAGCTGAACTACTAAATTAAGAAAGATGCAGATGTTTTCCCCTCTTTCAAAACCAAGTGTTGCCATTTGATTTCCTTAAGCACAGGCAATAGCAACATGGCCAGAAACGGAGCCACCCCTAAGGGTCCCACAAATGGCTTTAGATCCAGATCAACACGATTTCTTATCAACAAAGGAACTCTGGGTGCATAATGTGCCAAGAGAGGTGGGCTGTGTGCCCACGGTCCAAGAATACAAATGTCATTTGGCCCGGCCATTCGGACAGCCGCCATAGGCTGATGTCTAATATATAAGAACGTGAAAATTATTGTGTATGGCAGGAAAACTTCCAAAACCTCACATTACGAGGAAATATGCAAATTATGATCCTTGCGTCTGTTAGATGATTTATGCAATTGCATATATACCAAAGGATCCTTTAAAACCCTCTAGTTTACTCACAGGGAAGGAGAGGAATGTTGGCAAGCTAGTTACAGGTAGGTTCTGAGGAACTCACTTGTACCTTACTTTTGTATATTTATAGGCTAGCTTCTTACAAATAGTCTAATAGTCAAATAACGATGCTGTGAAGCAGCCTACTATGTTAAAATATATACAGCAACCTAATTAAGACAATAGAGTAATAAAGATAAACTATTTTTGAATGAAAAAAAAATTAATTGTACCAGAAACTAATGGGAAGGATAGTTACTCCAATTGTTACCCTAATCGTGAATTAAATCTAGCTGTGAACCCCCTGGTAGCCAAGGAAAAATGGGAATTGTCATGGATAATTAAATTACAGACCATCAATGAAAGTTTGCATGATCATCTGTAAGAACATATCATTTCTGGACATTAGGTCCTAGGAAAACTTCATCATGCAAATTATTGTATAAGGGATATTGCATCACACAAAACCAAGTTTTCAACTGCAATTTTGTAGAAAATATAACTAGGTTTTCTTCCTGTGCAACTTCTTATATATACCCTCAAGGAAAAATACAAGGACAAAACATTAAATTGTAACTCTGGGAAGGAATTTCTATAGGAATATAAAGTAAAATAGTCCCAGTACATTGCTTTCTGGTAACATTACACAACTGAAGAGTACAACTTGAAAAAACAAAAGGTGTTCTTAGATAACATGCCACTTAGTCATTCAGAAATTGTTCAGCTTAACAAATTCAATACATGAAACTGGATCTCCGCACTGTTGGTAGAAGAAAGATCCTTAATCATGAAATATTATTTAAAAGCTAGAATATTTTAACCTAAAGCCAAGTATCTTAATTTATCTTCTTCCCCAGAGAGAGGGCTTCCCATCTCTACATGAAGTTGGGTCAAAGTGGTTCACATTTTTTCACCCGAAAGAATTTTGAGACTACCCAAGTCCTCAACTACAAAGTTGGGGTTTCTCTGTGAAAGCTTAGAAGGCATATATAAGGTCTTATCAACCAGCCTTCTCACAGTGAACCATTGGAGGCTTGTAATTTATCATGTCACTCCAGGCTACACTTACTTATGTTCATATCTAACTTTATTCATGCCTAATTTTGCCCTTGACATCCATGTCCTAGTGTCTTTTTGTTGATCCATTCTTCATGGACTGCTCCCCTCTCACAGTCGGAAATACTCATCATCTTGTTCAGTCTTTTGTGTAAGAGTCACTGGAATTATCCTCAAACCTTCTCTTCTCTGCTACTGCAGAGAGCTTTAAATAGCACCATACACCTTGTCTGAGGTGCCTAGCCCCTGCCAGGATTGAACCATTACATCACTACTTTTTATGTAACAAAGACTGAGCTTTTAAAGCTATTGACTCAGAACTCTGTCTTCCATCTCTCTGCCTATTTCCTCATGCTGGGTTTGAACCTTAATGCTATTCGGATTATGCCGTTAATCACTTACTGTTTTTGACAGAGCTAATTAGTCGGTAGTGTTGGTCTTGGGTTGGTTGGTCATTTGGTTGGGCAACAAGAAGCACTACAGTAAGCAGCTACATGGGAGGGAAAATTATGTTTATCACTATTTATGAAAAATAATAGAGTTGCTGTCCTGTTCATTACTACACCAGTAAAAGTATGGGTGGTTTTGTTGCAACGTCTTTAGTCCAAAAGTCCAAAGTGGAGTCCAGGAATAAAATAGGCAGAGCCCAGGATAACTAATGAAGCTCCCTGGAGCCCACGCCTGCACCAGGGATACCCTTCATTGGCTGCAAATGGTGCCTCTTGTCTTCTGCTGGCCTCCAGCCTTACTCCCTCTCCAGCTAGTCTTACATTTATAGACTCTTGCTCATCTTAATTTCCTGAAACCTTCCACGTGCCCTAAAATATTATGGCAGTTCTCTTGGCCTCATAACTCATCTCCACCCTACCACTTAGATTCCGATTCCCTTGGTGATTCAGCTTCGCTCCCCCTTTTTCATCTTTCATATACATCCTCCTGCATATCAGACTCGTTCTCCTCTGCTCTCACACCCACTATATTTCATGCTGCTAACGTGACCTTGCTTACAGGGTGTGAACTGAGAGGTTCCCTCCTACCCACCCAAGCCCTTATGAGTACATTCGAGGGTCAGCTTCCCCACGTGGCTCTCACTGGCCACCACCCTCTACTCACAGCAATACCACGGACTTGACACCTCAGGCTCAGCCGTTCTGGTGTGCTGCCCTCGTCCTCATACTAAACTCTACTAGGGCTGATACTAATTCTTATAATCCTGCATCCCTTATCACAAAAGTGTGAGCCTCAAACCTTTAGGAGCTGACCAACTGTTTGGTTAATTGAATATATTTCAGAGTAATATGATGATAACTTCTTATTGTTTTGAAAGAGATTTCACGTAGGCTTCTCTGAGTTTTTGGAGACTTTTAAATGCTTCAAGACTCTTTTATTCTTGGGAAAACTTGCCCACTTAGCTGTAACCCTCTTTCATAATGCAGCGGATAATTGTACCTGTCAATAATTATGATAAATGTACTGTCTTACACAATATCGTCTATTCATCACTCAGATCAGTAAAAAGTATAATTGATTTTGTGGCAACATTACCTTTCAAATGTGGGACTAAAGCAAGTGATGTATGATTAGAATGTTTTTCAGAGGGAAAAGATGAAATTTTTCAGTCTAATTAATATAAGTAGGAGTCAGGTATCAAAAAATCTTTGTATTTCTAATGGAAAAATTCCTCCTTTCAACTTCAGTTCTTCCTCCCACAGTTTGCCTTGTCTGCATTTGGCTCCCAAATTACCATCAAGAGCTGCTCCCATCAGCTACCATTGTCCATTGCCTCTCACGCTTAGGGTCCATTGTCTCTCACGCCTAGGGGATGATGCACGTGGCTAGTGTTCGGCATCGTGCAAGCAGAGGTGGCATCACAGCAGTGCAGGCATCTTCAGAGGGAGTACGAGACGCTGCTGTTCTCAAACACCATTTAGGCAGTACGACATGTCACTTGGTCCAAACACTCTCCATTTAGGGTGACCCTTTCCCTTTCAGGAATCCCATCCAATCCAAAAACTAAACATCTCTTATTTTGTTTTTGAAGCAGATCATCTCTCTCTTGCTGCCCCCACCCCTTGGAACATTTAGAAGGCCCTGAGTAAACTGCAGCATGTCACTAGCTTGCAGTTATGTTTTTTCTTCTTCCGACTAGGCTCTCCAAGGGCAAGGGAAAGGTTGATATGTGCTATTTCTCCTTTGATGAAAAGGTATATTAGCTCAGGACAGAGGCATGGAGACATTTTCAGTAGAGTATTACAGGTAGACTTCATCTGAAATAAACAGATAGCTTACTTTGAAAATAGATGGCTTTCTATCCATGGGCAAGGGAGAACCTTGTTACACACTCGCAGGCTGTAGTAGAGGAAAACGTACGGGCTCTCAAGTCAGACAGCATGGGATCAAATCTGAGTTCCACCAGAACATGATCTTGAGCCTAGCTTCCCTCGTCTCTAGGAGCTACATTCTAAGACTTGTACTAAAGAATGGTGTGAGGAGTAGGATGATACCTGTAAGGCCCCCAGAGCAGCACCTAGACACAGAAGGTGCCCACTAACTGGGCACTGAAATCGTGATGACAATGTCAGTATGAAGCAAACTCTTTCCTGAGAAGTTTGCTTACACAATAGTTTTAAAATGGTTCCCCATTGTATAAAATCACCCTTTTGAAAGAAAGGGTGAGTACTCCAGGATTTAAACTTCCACAGGGTGTTCTAAGGTGTTCCTCTCAATTTATGCAACAGAGGACTCATCATCAGGGAGAAGAAAGAATATGAGCCTCTATAAGAAGGTGAAGTTTACAATCATGATGAAATTAAAAGGCACTGGCAGTGATTAGAAACTGCCTATTCTTACTATCAGTACTACTGCAGTACATATTTCCTTTCTGAGGCAGCAGCTAACAGTGATGGTGATGGGCAGTGGGTACTAACATTTCTAATTAACTTGCAAATCCGTGAATCAGGATGATTTTAAAAAGCAGCAAACTAAAAGCACCAATTCTTCCTTGGTTACACCTTAGCCTTCTCAGTTTAAATAAACTTCATACCACCTTTCTGGAAGTGGTAAGAAGGAATTTCATCCTGCAGTCTCAGCTGGGCCCAAGGTCACCACACGAATGCTGTCTCTTCAGTGACTTGCCAACCATGCACCATGTGTGACAGTCATCTACGAGGGCTGAGAAATATGGCCAGCCCAAGGAAGTTTTAACATGAACCCATTTTACCTCATGCTGACACTTCAGCTCTAAAATGGGGTCAAGGTTAGAATGGCCACACAGGAAGTAAATGGATGCCACGAGATGTCACATGGCTTTAACAGAAGGAAAATATTCACCGCAAATTATCCTTTTTGGGAGATATATTTTTGCCTTATGTTGACTATGACAGGAAAAGAGAGAAAATTATATTTGGTCTACACATTTTTCTTGTCCAACTACCTCATACGGCTATAGCACAACTATACTGTAACTCATAATATCTTGCTCATATTTGCAAAAGCTCAGGGTACAGTAATCCTATTTGATTTGTATTTACCAAAATTAATTGACTGTGCATTATTTTCCCGAAGGCCTGTTTTGTCTGGGCTTTTTTACTGACCTCACCTCTAACATACTGTCTTCCATATCCTAATTTAGAGATCTGATATGTACATAATGTGATCTAGTACATAATAACTACTGGCAAATACAACTTAGGATGGGTATTTCACTCACAACTGAAATAAAGTTCAGTACAACACAGTCTGTTGAAATAGCATAGTCTAGATGTGGATATGCAATTTCTATTAATGTGTCTAACAGTCACCGTATTTATTAGTAAATACTAGTTACCAGCTCTCCATTTTCCTGTTTGTAAAACAACATTTTGAATGTCTAACTTCAGAAAGACACATAGGGCTCAATGAAAATAAGTGAAATATGTATTTGGTACTATGAACTCCTCGGGGTGGCAAATTGGGACATTGCCTTATTGCTAGACAACATCAGAATGCTAGACAACAACAAATCAGGGCCTTGAAACAGCACTCATCTTACTATATGTGAAACGCATTCAAAGAACAACTGTACAGATAAAATTTATGCGAAGTTGCTTACTAGACATAATACCTTTGAGATGTAGAGAATTCACATAAGCCCAGAGACTAGAATGGCCAGTGCATATATCAACAGGCAAGAGGAATTCCAGCCACAAGCCTATTTTCCAAAATGGTTCAGACTCAGCCAACTTCATTGGCATGTCCTGGAACACCAGGATTGCCAAAGGTAATATATCAAAGAGGAAGGGGTCCCAAGGGGCCCTGAAGGAAGAGCAGGGTATAGTGGATTTCAATGGCATACTTAGGTTAGATTACTTGTTCCTTCTCAGTGCAGAAGCGAATTCTTCTTTTCTCATTTAAAAATAACCAAGTTCCAGATCTCCTTCAAAATATTCAGCCAAGTGTGGCCCAAGAGGACCATATGCAAGGCAGATGCTTGAAGGTTAATGGAAGTGCTTGAGGCATAACAGCTTTGGAAAGGTATTTGGAGATCCCTCCAGAGAGCATCTCTATCACTGTTGCTTTAGGCTGCAGGAAAGATGATGTTAATTGGACTGGGCCTAAATATAAAGGGCCTGCTACACGGGATCATGGCAAATACGACTGACACTCAGAAAACAGCAAGCATTTGGATTGTGATATCCCCGTTGAGAAGCTCTCTGGGCTGTGTCCTATATATCCAGTTGTATTATTCAGGTTCTTTAAGTTGTAAGCAACAGAAACCCATGTAGCCATCTTCAAAAAAGGGAGGAGACAGTCATGCTAAGGATAGTGTGGCCGTAAGATTAGGAATCTCACCAAAACTCAGGAACTTTTTAGAAAGGGTAAGTGTGCACAGCCAGATTTTTTGAGAAGTGGGATTGGAAGAACACAAGATCTAAGATACTCAAGTATACAGGCAAACTTTCCAACTCCTTGGATCTTTAGTTCATTGTTTCTCCACTTTGTTATATGCAGCAGTTCAGTGGGTCTCCACTCTCACCACAGCTGCTGTATCAATTGATGTATCTAATTGATACCACCCCTTTGACTCTCTGTTATTACCTTCCCTCCCTCCTGTCTTCGGCTTCCTCAACATTCTGCCTTGCATGTGATTTCTTATGGCCCCTGCTACCTTGTGGTCGCAGATTTCTTGCTTTCCTCCTCTAACTTTAAAACAACAGAGTAAGAGACAATTTGGCTTAGCTAATGGTTCCTCATTCCTTTTTAGATAGAAACTTTCATGGTAAGCTACTACCTTTTAGACTTTTAGCCAATTTACAAATTGGCTGCCACTGAGTCAGTGATCTTGGTTAATTCACTAATAGGGACAGTCACACGGACAGAGCCTTTAATGGAAATTGTGAGTCACGTACTTTCCATTAGAAGAAGACCTGGGAGAGGAAGCTACTACATTTGACCCACCAAGAGACACCAGCCCTCAGGGAGCTCACCCCTCTTCAGTTATGCTCAAATGCTGGAAAATAAATGTGTCAACCAATCTCCAATTACAGTCATTCGAACACCCAGATTTCTGTGGCACACCCTCTCTGGGGCAAAGCACTGAACCATATACATCAGTTAATATGATTTGTTTCTAGGAAGTTCTTACATTCCTGCTATTTAATAAAGAAAGCTAAGACAGAAACATCTAGACACTGGAATTAAATGGTAGTACAAGGTATGGTTATAATTAGTGTGCTGTGAGGCAGTGTGGCTGTGGGAACAAGTACTGAGTTTGAAGTCAGAGATCTGGGTTTTTGTCTCAGCTCAGAATGTAAGTCTTTTTGCTGCAAAACAGCAGAGTAACCATGAAGAAATTACTTTATCTCCTGATACCATAATTTCTTATTCTTAAAATGAAGACCTAGAGATACAGCTCCATCTTTTCATGAGTTTTTGACATTACTATTACTTATCCACATAGGCTATAGAAGAAATTCTTTAAAATGCTGGTGTTGGTAAGCAATTTAACTAGTATTTTATAGGCAAATTATATTATAATTGTACACTAATACATTTTAATTGCCTGACTTTAGTATATTGTATATTTCAATTTTTGTGTAGAGAGTCATATTATGTTACTCTACAGCACTGTTCTACTTATGACCTTTCACTTTTTGAACTTAAGTCAACCAAGTTATGTACAGTCCTTCTAATTTAGAGAATACCTCACATTGAAAAGAATATTATGGTTCCACAGATTTAATCTCAAAATAACTCAAATATTGAAGTAATGAGTAAAATAATAGCTCAAATATTCACAAAGGAGTATCATAGAAACCTCATATTTAGACTCACAATAACAGAGGTGCACAGGAAGCTGAGACTATTCGCCTCCCACAGAGGAACTGACATCAAAATCCAATCTGCAGGCAGGCCGTACTTCAGCCAGTCTGAGTTATGTATGCAAAATGATATCAACAGCCAGACAGTTTGCACAAAAATCACATATCCATTTCTCTTCCTGTTGTTTAGACTTGGACTCCTTTGATAAGAAAATTCCTTATTGAGTCCTTTACCAATTGTATAAAGTGCCTTGGGCAACTTACTCAGAATCTCTAGTCTCCACTTAAAACCCAGAGTCAGAGGAATTTCAAAATGTGCAGAAGGCAATGTATGAAAGGACCTGGCGGGCAGCATGGGGCAAGCTGATACTCAAAAGGCATGGGGGCTTCTTCTACTTCCTCTCCCCTTGGACTGCCCACCTTGTGCATGCATTCCTCACAACCCAGGGTTCTCTTACTGATGTACTTTAGGCTTATCTGAGAATTCTGCCCAAAGACAGGTCCTTCCTAGTTAGGTGGCATCCATTCATGAGGAGTTGAATGAACTTTCCATGAGCCATCTAACTCAATGACACTACACCCTACGAGAGTAGCAAGGGCAGTAAATGCAACTGAAAATTTCATAGAAGTGAAACCAAGACATCAAATGATCTGACTGAGATCATTTAGAGGGTAAGTTGTAAATGGACACCTACTAATCTAATTTACTGAAAGAGTTGACGCAATGGAATTACAGAGCCATTTCCCCTGAAGGTTACACAGAAGAGTTCAATTTAGGAAGCGGTGTTTTGCCAAGGGCTGTGCTGCAGAACAAGTATACATCATCAATAACTCTGCAAAGAAATGTAATATCTGTACACCCCGACAATGGGCAATATGAATACTGCAGTCATTAAAATTTATGTGGAAATCCAATCTCTGTAGGAAAAGAAAGCCTTTTAAGACAGCCAATGAATTGGATCTTTTCATGTAGTGTGTGTGCAGAACCAACGAGATAACATGAAATATTTGAAACTGTTAAATAGCATTCTATTTTTGTTTTCCTTTGAGGTAGGAGATACTCTCAAATGTCTTTATAAATTCTACTCTGAGTATCTAAAAACAATTTTAAAAGCCATTTGAGACTGAAAGAAGATATGGAAAAAAATAATATCTATTCATCTATTTCTGGTCCTCTTAGTAATAAATAATAACAACTTGTATTACACCACACCTTTCTTTTAGTGGCTGTGAAATGCATTCCCTGGAGTTTTGCACTAATCTTTAGATGTACCAGGTATATCCAAGTAACAGAACTTTTTGGCTCTTTCTATAAATGTTTGCTCATTATGGAAGAAAAAACTAGCCTAAAGTGTTGTTACCTCCTTTATTGTAGGGTGAACTGCAAGATGTATAAAAGAAAACCAAAAACAGAACTGAGATACTTGACTGCTATAGAATCAACCTCGCTCACCTATTAACCTCTCCTCTTTCTCTCATTTTCTCTTTCTTCTCTTATAATTGTCCTTCAAGTCATTATTTACATTTTTTTCTTGCCTAAAGAAGGATCACAAACTTCACAATTTTCTTTAAAAAAGTCTGACACTTGAATATTAATAATTATTTAGTGCTTCTCCCAAATGCACTTGAGATCATCTCTTTGTTAAAAAAAAAAAGAGTTATTTCATCTCATTACAGAGTCTGGCATTGGTAAACCTCCAGGGAATATGCAGTCTTAGATAACAAGGTAAAAGGTAATTCTCTTCTTTCCAACAATGACTCCCAGGGTAAACACTTTTTAATGGCTAATTTCACTGAACAGTCAATATGAGCTACAAAAATTTAAAATCCTTCAAATATGTATATTATGGGTTTACAGTACAAAATGCCAAAAATCCCCTTCATGCTTTTTTGACCAAAGGTACACAGAGGCAATGTGCCTAATGCTGGAAGACTAGTGAGTGGAGTGCTGAGAAGAGACTTACCCACCTGGATTACCTCCCTTCTCCTTACATGCCTGGCTGGCAGAGTTGAAAAAACAAAGGTAGCAGTTCCCAGCAAGGGCTGGTGTTGTAGGGCACAGATGTCACACAGATCCCAACCAGGGGACTTGACACAATCATTCTCTTAGGTGTCCCAATACAGGGACACGGAAAAGGGGCTGGTAACCTCTCAGTTCCTCATAGGCTGAACAAATTTGTATGATGTTACTCAAATGTACTTTCTTTACTATAGTTTTCAGGATGAGTTTCAAATCCCTTAGGGACACCATCTGTCTAGGTTTAAAGGAGACTTTCTGGCATTTCAGAACTCCAATAGGGACATATCAAGTAGGTCTTGAGAAAGGAAACTACAATCGTTAAGATGAAGAATCAAACTTCAGTGGGGTTACAGTCCATGATAGGAAACTCCAAGGAAAAACACTGAGTTTCCTCTTAAAAAAATATTCTTCCCATGGCAGTAATTTTACGATTTTTTTATTGCTCAGAATTCAAGAAGAACTTATGTGTTGCAAGTTTTCCTGTTCTATCTTGTTCTATATTTTATCATATTTATTCCAAGTAAAAGTTTTTCCCTTCAGAAAGAAATGCTTATTATTTTGTCTGATGGGTATATCCCTTATGCCCGTTTAGTGTTTGTAAGGATTTAAAGCTATCTGTCAGAGACTCCTTAATTTGGAAGTAAGACCCTTTATAATATGACCTCTGCCCACTTCTCCAGCCATTCACACTATTCAGCAACTATATCAACGAACTTACAGTTGCTTTATCTTGTCTCTCTCTCTCTTCCCCTTTCATCTTCTATAAACATTCTTCCTTCTATTTTTTTTTTTTTGACATGGAAAATTTTGCTTCAATCTCGAAGACTCAACTTGAGTCCACTTATCTTGTACAGCCTGCTCTGACTCTTTCTGGTTGGATCAGGATACCCCCTGGGTGTTCCCTTAGAACCCCGTGTGGATCCTCAGTTGAGCACGTCTCACACTGCCACACCGTTGCCTGCCCTCCTGTCTACTTCTCTCCTCAGTTCAGAGCTCTCTTTGGAAAAGAATTATATATTACTCACTTTTACCAGCCTGGTCCAGAACTCAGCAAATAGGAAGTGCTCCAGAAATGTTTACGGTAAGAATCAACTAGTGATCCATGACAGTGTAACTTATTCTGATTTTTAATATTTAATTAAATATCAATAGAACCTGACAGATGAGGGAATTAAAACGAGTTAAAATGACTGGTCTGTAATACAAATTCTAAAAGTTAATAGATCTGGGGTTCAGGCCAAGAATTTAACTCCATGAACTGCACTTTTACCACACTACCAGTTTAGTGCCATAGAGGAGGAGCATGCAGTTAAACACTTTAAATATTTTTCCACAGATCACTAAATGATGCACATGCAGGAAATGTGACTGCAGATCTCTAGTGGTATTTCAATTATTGACTCAATGTTCTGAAAAGGTTCCAGGGATATAATATATATGACACTATCATTGAAAGACAAATATTCTGCAAATTTTTGTCCAGGGGACTAGGTAACCTCTAATGTCCATTTTAGGCTTAAAATTGCATGACGTTATTCACATAAATTGACTAAAGATACTATGTGCCAACCTTGAGTGAGTCACTCTCTGAGGAAGAGAAAGGCACAGGCCTCTCCTAATGGAAGCAAAAGACTCCATTCTTCAGTCTTTGAAAAACCCTGCCAGGTGGAAACTGGCACTAATTATTTGGCAGGAATAAATTTCCATATTTCCATGCCCAAAATAAATCATGTTGGTTATTAACAATTACTAGGCATCTATGCCCAATAGCCTCTGGGAGCTAAAAGGACAATAATTAAAAGTCTTACATGAAAAATAGCATTTTCTCAATTAATTTCATAAGAGGCATGGAGCAAGAATTGACAGGTACTTTTTTCATAACCAAGCCAACCAAACTACTAAAGAAAACAACAGACCATGGATTTCAGGAAGAGAAACAGAGAAAAAGGTAGGGAGGTGAGGAGGTACTGAGAAAAGATGTTTGAATGAATCGAAATGCAGCACCTGCTTCTCCAGCCTCCTATTGTCGTACCACCCATTTATGATCTGCCTGCTTGTCTCTGCCAGAAACCAGAGATTCATCCTGTGCAACCCTCTTTCTCACTCCCTACATGCAGTCAGCAGCCAAATACTGATTCCATTTTTTTTAATCTATTGGATCCAATCTCTGCTTTCCATTCCCATGACCATGGCTATGGCCTTAGTTTAGATTCTCTCTACTGTCTCATTTCTCAGTCCACAAAAGCCATCCTCCATACAACCAGAAAGACTTCTCTAGACTCCCCATCTGACTGCAATGCCCTGTTCAAAGTCCTTCAGACATTCTTCTTTGCCCTCAGCATCACAGAAAAGGATTTTCCTAATTTGACCGCATACCTGCCTCTCTAACACCATCACTCCTGCCAAACAACCTCTGCACCAGATATTCCAAATCACTCTCAATTCTCTGGATGCATGAAAACATGCTTTAAGCCATTTTGTTAAATAGCTATGGGTCAGATTCTCCAGTATCTCTTCTGTGGGTTCCTCATCCACTTCCTTCCATCTCTATCTCCATTTCCATCATCTCATCTAAACTGTCAGAATCTCTCTTTGTAGTAGCCTTTAAGCGGTCTCCCCATGGCTTACCTTTCTCCAGCCTGTGCCCAACATTGTAGTTAGAATGCTCTTTTCAAATCTGATCATGGTACTAACTTGCTTGAGACTCTTCAATGAGTTTCCATAGCTCTAAAGATATAGACATAATAAGATATAGACAGAATCCTAATCAGAGCCTAGAAGGCATCACATGACCCTGCCACCCTAAATGGCACCAGCTCACTAAATTCCCTTCTCCCATTGTCTCCTTAAGTTGGGACCACATCTTTCTTTTCTCAATACCTCCACGCTCCCTCACGTCATAGGACATAACTGCACATGCTGTTCCAGTTTCTTGAAAAAGCCTTCTTCGCCATAATCCCTGCCACTTTGATTAGACGACTCCCAGACATTATTTAAGTACCAACCCTTTACCTGCCACATACATATCTGTTCACAGGATAATAATCCTTTGTCTAGGTTCCAACAGCACCATATTCTTTTTTTTAAAGCTTTTATTTAAATTACATATAGCTATGAGATGAATTGATTTTTGCCTGCATCTGTCACAGGGCTGTAAGAGCCACAAAAGCAGTGACCACGTTGTTGTATTCAAAATTCCCAGGGGCCAGGGCAGAATCCTAATCTGGTGGTAGAGCCACAGGATGGATTCGAAGTAAGAACCTGTGACAGGCAGAACAAACTAGAGGCCACCATGAGATTTAATGAAGGAAATAGTACCTGAACAAGGGAGGTGTTGGTAACTACAGAAAAGAAAGACAGATAATGGAGAGAGGGAAAGGAAATTTCAGCAAGTCTTGATCACTGAAGGAAGGCAGGAGGGCTGGCAGAGGACAGAAGAGAGGGCTCGACCCTAACCCCACATGACCAAGAGAGTCTCACTAATCAAGAGAGACAAACAAAACAAGAAAGCTTTGTGAGATAAGTGTAATAACCATGTAGAAATTTCGAGCAGACAGTTGGAATGTTTGATTCAGAGGTCATTTTACTGGAGTAAGAACGAAAGACCTAGAAATGAATAAAATCCCTAAGAATTTTACCACATTGTTCCCCAATGTGGTAGGCACATCTAAGGGAATCTGAAAATCCATCAGTCCTTAGCCCTCTCTCCATTAATTTCTTCATGTGAGAGAGGGGTTTTTGGACATGTGTGATCTGAAAAAGAAAAAAATGTCCAGTATATTCTTAATACCCTCTGCACACTCCTCCCCATCGTACCCAATGCCCAGATTGAAACCTATTGATACATAAATAAAGAAGAGAAGAGGGGGGCGGAGCCAACATGGCGGCGTGAGTAGGACAGTGGGAATCTCCTCCCAAAAACATATATACTTTTGAAAATACAACAAACACAACTAGCCCTAAAAGAGAGACCAGAAGACGCAGGACAGTGGCCAGACTGCAGCTACACCAGCGAGAACCCAGCGACTGGTGAAAGGGGTAAGATACAAGCCCCGGCCCTGCGGGACCCGAGCGCCCCTCCCCCCAGCTCCCAGCGGGAGAAGAATAGGCAGAGTGGGAGGGAGACGGAGCCCAGGACTGCCGAACACCCAGCCCCCGCCATCCGGGCCAGAGCGCAGACACAGTACATGCCCAGGGGGCCCTGGATACTGGGAGAACAGGGAGTAAGACCTCTGAGCGGGTGCCAAAGCTGATGCCCCTGTGACAAAGAAAAGCGGGGGCTTTTTGAAAGTCTTACAGGGACAGGGACTTAACAGCTTGACGGAAACAACCCAGGTCACAGTACAGCAGCTGGAAATTACAGGGAAAACCGGGTGCACTAACCCCCTGGGCAACAGCTCTGAGACCCCTCACGGAGGTAAACAGTCAAGCAGCCCCCCCATCCATTACCCCACCGGGCGCTGCGAAAGCAGAGAAGCAGCCTGAGACAAATTCCGCCCACAGAAAGGGAAATTTCTCCCTTCCGGCCAGGCAAGACACAAAGACCCACTCTACACGCAATTACCCAACACAAGCCACTAGGGGTCGCAGTTGTCCCAGTAAAGAAAGGCCAGTAGCAAGTGAAAATTTTGGCCCTCCCAGCTGACAGTCAATAGCACCTGTCAACATGAAAAGGCAAAAAAATATGATCCAGACAAGACTAACCCAGACAGCTTCGGCATCTGCTACATCTTCCCCTGAGAAGGAATCTGGGGAGATAGATTTAGCCAGTCTTCCTGAAAAAGAATTCAAAACAAAAGTCATAACCATGCTGATGGACTTGCAGAGAAATATGCAAGAACTAAGGAAGGAGAATTCAGAAATAAAACAAGCTCTGGAAGGACTTCAAAACAGAATGGATGAGACGCAAGAGACCATTAATGGACTAGAAAACAGAGAACAGGAACGCAGAGAAGCTGATGCAGAGAGAGATAAAAGGATCTCCAGGAATGAAAGAATTTTAAGAGAGCTGAGTGACCAATCGAAAAGGAACAATATAAGAATTATAGGTATTCCAGAAGAAGTAGAGAGAGAAAAGGGGATAGAAAATGTCTTTGAAGAAATAATTGCTGAAAATTTCCCCAAAACAGGGGAAGAAATGGCCTCTCAGACCACAGAGGTACACAGAACTCCCATGACAAAAGATCCAAGGAGGGCAACAACAAGACACATAATAATTAAAATGGCAAAGATCAAAGACAAGGACAAAGTATTACAGGCAGCCAGAGAGAAAAAAAAGGTTATCTACAAAGGAAAACCCATCAGGCTATCATCAGACTTCTCAACAGAAACCCTACAGGCCAGAAGAGAATGGCATGATATACTTAATGCAATGAAACAGAAGGGCCTAGAACCAAGACTACTGTATCCAGCACGAATATCATTTAAATATGAAGGAGGGATTAAACAATTCCCAGACAAGCAAAAGTTGAGGGAATTTGCCTCCCACAAACCACCTCTACAGGGCATCCTACAGGGACTGCTCTAGATGGAAGCACTCCTAAAAAGAGCACACAACAAAACACCCAACATATGAAGAAGGGAGGAGGAGGAATAAGAAGGGAGAGAAATAAAGAATCATCAGATTGTGTTTATAATAGCTCAACAAGCGAGTTAAGTTAGACAGTAAGACAGTAAAGAAGCTAACCCTAAACCTTTGGTAACAACAAACTTAAAGCCTGCAATGGCAATAAATTCATACCTTTCAATAATCACCCTAAATGTAAATGGACTGAATGCACCAATCAAAAGACACAGAGTAATAGAATGGATAAAAAAGCAAGACCCATCTATATGCTGCTTACAAGAGACTCACCTCAAACCCAAAGACGCGCACAGACTTAAAGTCAAGGGATGGAAAAAGATATTTCAAGCAAACAACAGAGAGAAGAAAGCAGGTGTTGCAATTCTGGTATCAGACAAAACAGACTTCAAAATAAAGAAAGTAACAAAAGACAAAGAAGGACATTACATAATGATAAAGGGCTCAGTCCATCAAGAGGATATAACCATTATAAATATATATGGACCCAATACAGGAGCACCAACATACCTGAAACAAATATTAATAGAACTAAAGGAGGAAATAGAATGCAATGCATTCATTCTGGGAGACTTCAACACACCACTCACTCCAAAGGACAGATCCACCAGACAGAAAATAAGTAAGGACACAGAGGCACTGAACAACACACTAGAACAGATGGACCTAATAGACATCTACAGAACTCTACATCCAAAACCAACAGGACACACATTCTTCTCAAGTGCACATGGAACATTCTCCAGAATAGACCACATACTAGGACACAAAAAGAGCCTCAGAAAATTCCAAAAGATTGAAACCCTACCAACCAACTTTTCAGACCACAAAGGCATTAAACTAGAAATAAACTGTTCAAAGAAAGCAAAAAGGCTCACAAACACATGGAGGCTAAACAACACGCTCCTAAATAATCAATGGATCAATGACCAAATCAAAATGGAGATCCAGCAATATATGGAAACAAATGACAACAACAACACTAAGCCCCAACTTCTGTGGGACACAGCAAAAGCAGTCTTAAGAGGAAAGTATATAGCAATCCAGGCATATTTAAAAAAGGAAGAGCAATCCCAAATGAACGGTCTAATGTCACAACTATCGAAATTGGAAAAAGAAGAACAAATGAGGCCTAAGGTCAGCAGAAGGAGGGACATAATAAAGATCAGAGAAGAAATAAATAAAATTGAGAAGAATAAAACAATAGCAAAAATCAATGAAACCAAGAGCTGGTTCTTCGAGAAAATAAACAAAATAGATAAGCCTCTAGCCAGACTTATTAAGAGGAAAAGAGAGTCAACACAAATCAACAGTATCAGAAATGAGAAAGGAAAAATCACGACGGACCCAAAAGAAATACAAAGAATTATTAGAGACTACTATGAAAACCTACATGCTAACAAGCTGGGAAACCTAGGAGAAATGGACAACTTCCTAGAAAAATACAACCTTCCAAGACTGACCCAAAAAGAAGCAGAAAATCAAAACAGACCAATTACCAGCAACGAAATTGAAGCGGTAATCAAAAAACTACCAAAGAACAAAACCCCCGGGCCAGATGGATTTACCTCGGAATTTTATCAGACATACAGGGAAGACATAATACCCATTCTCCTTAAAGTTTTCCAAGAAATAGAAGAGGAGGGGATACTCCCAAACTCATTCTATGAAGCTAACATCACCCTAATACCAAAACCAGGCAAAGACACCACCAAAAAAGAAAACTACAGACCAATATCCCTGATGAACGTAGACGCAAAAATACTCAACAAAATTTTAGCAAACCGAATTCAAAAATACATCAAAACCATCGTACACCATGACCAAGTGGGATTCATCCCAGGGATGCAAGGATGGCACAACATTCGAAAGTCCATCAATATCATCCACCACATCAACAAAAAGAAAGACAAAAACCACATGATCATCTCCATAGATGCTGAAAAAGCATTTGACAAAGTTCAACATCCATTCATGATAAAAACTCTCAGCAAAATGGGTATAGAGGGCAAGTACCTCAACATAATAAAGGCCATCTATGAAAAACCCACAGCCAACATTATATTGAATAGCGAGAAGCTGAAAGCATTTCCGCTGAGATCGGGAACTAGACAGGGATGCCCACTCTCCCCACTGTTATTTAACATAGTACTGGAGGTCCTAGCCACGGCAATCAGACAAAACAAAAAAATACAAGGAATCCAGATTGGCAAAGAAGAAGTCAAACTGTCACTATTTGCAGATGACATGATACTGTACATAAAAAACCCTAAAGACTCCACCCCAAAACTACTAGAACTGATATCGGAATACAGCAAAGTTGCAGGATACAAAATCAACACACAGAAATCTGTGGCTTTCCTATATACCAACAATGAACCAACAGAAAGAGAAATCAGGAAAACAACTCCATTCACAATTGCATCAAAAAAAATAAAATACCTAGGAATAAACCTAACCAAAGAAGTGAAAGACTTATATTCTGAAAACTACAAGTCACTCTTAAAAGAAATTAAAGGGGACACTAACAGATGGAAACGCATCCCATGCTCATGGCTAGGAAGAATTAATATTGTCAAAATGGCCATCCTGCCCAAAGCAATATACAGATTTGATGCAATCCCTATGAAACTACCAGCAACATTCTTCAATGAACTGGAACAAATAATTCAAAAATTCATATGGAACCACCAAAGACCCCGAATAGCCAAAGCAATCCTGAGAAAGAAGAATAAAGTAGGGGGGATCTCACTCCCCAACTTCAAGCTCTATTATAAAGCCATAGTAATCAAGACAATTTGGTACTGGCACAAGAACAGAGCCACAGACCAATGGAACAGACTAGAGAATCCAGACATTAACCCAGACATATATGGTCAATTAATATTTGATAAAGGAGCCATGGACATACAATGGCGAAATGACAGTCTCTTCAACAGATGGTGCTGGCAAAACTGGACAGCTACATGTAGGAGAATGAAACTGGACCATTGTCTAACCCCATATACAAAAGTAAACTCCAAATGGATCAAAGACCTGAATGTAAGTCAGAAAACCATTAAACTCTTGGAAGAAAACATAGGCACAAACCTCTTAGACATAAACATGAGTGACCTCTTCTTGAACATATCTCCCCGGGCAAGGAAAACAACAGCAAAAATGAACAAGTGGGACTATATTAAGCTGAAAAGCTTCTGTACAGCAAAAGACACCATCAATAGAACAAAAAGGAACCCTACAGTATGGGAGAATATCTTTGAAAATGACACATCCGATAAAGGCTTGACGTCCAGAATATATAAAGAGCTCACACACCTCAACAAACAAAAAACAAATAACCCAATTAAAAAATGGGCAAAGGAACTGAACAGACGGTTCTCCAAAAAAGAAATACAGATGGCCAACAGACACATGAAAAGATGCTCCACATCGCTAATTATCAGAGAAATGCAAATTAAAACTACAATGAGGTATCACCTCACACCAGTAAGGATGGCTGCCATCCAAAAGACAAACAACAACAAATGTTGGCGAGGCTGTGGAGAAAGGGGAACCCTCCTACACTGCTGGTGGGAATGTAAACTTGTTCAACCATTGTGGAAAGCAGTATGGAGGTACATCAAAATGCTCAAAACAGACATACCAGTTGACCCAGGAATTGCACTCCTAGGAATTTACCCTAAGAATGCAGCAATCAAGTATGAGAAAGATCAGTGCACCCCTATGTTTATCGCAGCACTATTTACAATAGCCAAGAATTGGAAGCAACCTAAATGTCCATCGATAGATGAATGGATAAAGAAGATGTGGTACATATACACAATGGAATACTACTCAGCCATAAGAAAAGGGCAAATCCAACCATTTGCAGCAACATGGATGGAGCTGGAGGGTATTATGCTCAGTGAAACAAGCCAAGCAGAGAAAGAGAAATACCAAATGATTTCACTCATCTGTGGAATATAAGAACAAAGGAAAAACTGAAGGAACAAAACAGCAACAGAATCACAGAACTCAAGAATGGACTAACAGGTACCAAAGGGAAAGGGACTGGGGAGGATGGGTGGGTAGGGAGGGATCAGGGGGGGCAGAAAAAGAGGGGTATTAAGATTAGCATCCATAGCGGGGTGGGAGAAAGGGGAGGGCTGTACAACACAGAGAAGACAAGTAGTGATTCTACAACAGTTTGCTACGCTGATGGACAGTGACTGTAAAGGAGTATATAGGGGGGACCTGGTATAGGGGAGAGCCTAGTAAACAAAGTATTCGTCATGTAAGTGTAGATTAATGAATAAAAAAAAAAAAAAAAAAAGCAGTTCCTATGTGGTGACCTCTAATGAGTTCTACACAATGATATAAAGGGCATATAAAAGTGTAGGCAAAGGGTCTGTTTGTGTTTATACAGAGGATCAAAGCCTAATTTGGCTACCCCGAAAATGAACTAAGATACGATATGAAAAAGAACTTCCAACATCAGCACTCTCGGGAAGACTCATGACAGAAGATGATCAGAAAAAAAAAAAAAACTCCAACAAAGATCCACGCACTGTCACAGGTGTAGGATGCACTCATCCCACCAGTTCCTGGACTTGCCATGGGAATGAGGAAGGAGATATCTAAGCTGGCCTGAGCATACAGTAAAACAAAAAATTGGACTGGATCTATACTGTTGGAACTCAACCAAGAATTAGGAGAAGTGCAAATTGTAGCACTCCAAAATCTTACAACCACAGACTATTTATCGTTAAAAGAACATATGGGATATGAACAGTCCCCAGGAATGGGTTGTTCTAGTTTATCTGAATTCTCTCAGACTGTTTAAGTTCAGTCGGACAATATCCACCATATCATAGATAAGTTTTCACAAATGCCTAAGGTGCCTAACTGGTTTTCTTGGTTTCACTGGAGATGGCTGGTAATTACAGGTATGCTTTGGTTAGGTAACTATATTCCTGTTATGTTAATGTGTGTGCACAATTTAATTAGTAGTTTAAAACCTATCCATGCTGAAGTTACTCTACAAGAAGATATGTCAAAGAAATAATCAATCTTCCCAGGTTTTCTTCTGCCTGCTACTTCTATAGCTTTTCTTCTTCCTACCTAATCACAACCTTTAAATAGAACTCGTGCCACATGTCGAATTTACCGAGTATCATAATTCTTCCAAGTGGTAAAGACACCTCAAGACAAATGCTGGGCATAGAAGCCACAGGGCATAAATATGCAAAGAAGTAAAAAGCTAACCTTTTCAAACAATAAGGCTTCTCTCTCACTTACCAACTTTACATTTCCCTGTATGGCCCTGGAAGATGACTGGTTAGCCAGAGACGGGTAAGATTCCTCAAGGGAGGAACAACCTAAGACAGGCACAGTCGCAGGGGGGCCATCAGGTGAGAAAATGGGGAGCAGCAGAGGTGAGGCTTAGAATCTCCCCCCTCATGTTCTGAGAGAAATCTTCTGCATATGTGGATGTTTTATTGCCCTGGTCTAGCTCGGATTAACACATAGTCTACAGGCACACACCTGATCATCTACATTTGCTCTCTTACAACACTTAAATATGTTTTCTACCTTTATCTTGTATCTACCTACTACTTCAGCATTTTATTAAAAATAATAATAATAGAGAAATGTGGTATCCACATATAAATCAAGTTTAAAAATCAAATGAATATTCATATTTGAACTGACTGTGTATAGTTCATAATGCATGAGCAAAACCGAAAGCTTCTGTGATGACTGCCCTTGTACTGTTCACCATGTAATTTATTCACTATGTAAGAATTTGTATTCCATGTAAGAATTTGTTCGTTATGCATCAGAAGATTGGAGACTGACGAAAATTAGGCTTGGGGTGGATTAATGATTGTGCATTGAGTATTGACCCCCCTATACAGAAATTTATTGTGGTTAACAACTATTTGATCAATAAATATGAGAGATGCCCTCACAATAGATATATATATATATATATATACATATATATATATATATATATATATATATAAACACACTTCCAATTGTAAAATAAATAAGTAACCGGGATGTAATGTATAGCATAAGGAATATAGTCAAAATATTGTAACAACTTAGTATGGTGATAGCTGGTACCTAGAATTATCATGTATATAAATGTTGAATCACTGTGTTGTACACCTGAAACTAATGTAATGTAATACTGTTGTCAACTACCGTTCAATAAAAAAAAAAAAAAAAAAAAAGAGAAGAGAGCTAAGAGCCAACCATCCATATTCAGAATCAGAAGAAAAAAAAACAGTGAAAACTCAAGAAAGGGTGGTCAGAGAAATAGGAAAGGAGCAAGAGACAAGAGGGCCCTCAAAATCAAGGGTTTTCAGGCAGAGTTTTTAAAAAGAATTAGGGAGCATTCCCTTCTACCTGTAAAGTATTACAGGAGACTTTGACTATGAAAATACAAACGACTCAGTTCAGCTACAAGAACATCTTACAGTCAACAGGAGAGGACATGGAATCTGTGAAGGGCAGGGAGCTGAAGCAGAGACTCCAATGACTGACTTCCATCTTTATGTTTTTGTCGTTTAGTCACTGAACAAAGAAAACAGCCCTAGTATAGCATTCCGTCTCTAAGACAATGGTTGCTTAGATACACAATTTGCAAACATAGATTTAGGCATCCTGAATAGAAGATTTTACCGTTAGCATATTAAGGTGCAAATCATCAAACATTTTCAAATGTCTATGATGTTAAGTCATTAGATATGCACATTAGGGGTTCATTATTTTTCTTCCTTCTCCACATTAGGTGCAGAAATATAGTCCCTTCCACAGATCTCAAGACAAAGATATAAATGTCTTCTGAGTTAGCACCTCAGCTCCCTAACATAGGAGCTGCTATTCTAGAGCAGCCACTCCAATTTTTCCACCTATTACGATGCTGCTCTTTCGGGCAGTTGGTGAGTAGAAGAAATGTTTTCTTATACATATACATATTTCATTGCCGCTTTTCAGTCAATCCTGGATTGCTACTTACATACAACATCCTCATATTCCATTGCAAGGAAAGTTCAGTATGTTAAGTCTTTATAGATTACTATCCAAGTTCTTTACTCTGGAATGAAGTATGCCATTGTAAAATATCCTTTTAAGCAAATAAGAGGACATTATCAATGTATTAATGTTAATAATTATTATGGAAAAATCTGTGAAATATCATAGAAAAAACATGGATCCTCACTGGTTTCTATCTTCCAAAGACCAATTAGAAGTAATGGTCTATTCTAGACCTAAACCCTTAATGATAATTTTAGAGGAAAATAGGAACATTATTGGTAATAAAATTAACTACGTTTGATTTTTACCCCTTTCTAATACTGCAAATAATAATCTCACACTTTACTTCAGCTGTATAAACCTAGCCAATGAACACACCTGGATGAAAGTATTTTCTAAACCAAATTACAATTTTCCTTTAGTCATTAGGAACTCTCAGCAACTAAGAGCATCACATTCCTAAAGGGAACAATACTTTTTTAAAGAGAGAAAACGTCTCAATTTCAAAATTCAAGGAACCCTAGATCTTGAAAGGGAGGAGAGAACAAGGGAAATAGATATGAATCAAGTGTGAGGCAGCCTGAACGTAAAGGGTGGTGAGTTATGGGGGATCTCCAATCAGAAATTAAAAGACAGTGCCAGAAAGATCTTCAGAGAGAAGTGAGGGGTGAGTGAGCCGACAGAACTTGTAAACAATCGTCCGTGGTAATTAACAAAAGGCAGAAGTGCTCCATACACTACTCTGGGAACTTCAGTCCAGTGCATGCACAGACTGAAAGGCACCAAGTCATGTGTGTGCAGTGAGGAAAGCAGGTCCTCAGGAAGCAGGGGGGTACCTTCCACTGAGGGAGACTGTGGAGGAGCCTGCGATGAGTACCCCCTTTCAAGTTGGTTGCTTCAAAAGATGTTACACATTTAGATAGGGCATTGAGCACCAGGGCATATTGTCAGGATGATGACCATGGCAAAATAGTTATTCGGAAGGCAAGTCTCACAGGATCTGGATGAGACCATTTCTTAGGCTTTTAGTTCCTGGGTCTTCCGTGCGCACTAAGGAAGCCCCAAAGCAATGACTTCTAGAAATGGACCTCAATTTCTTTTCACGAAAACGGAGAATGGTGATTCTTCTTCAAGCGATTTAACATCCAGCATAGGGATATCATAAATGAAAAGAGGAACCTGTATCTTAGAGAGAGCTCCTGCCAAAATTAGAGCACAGCAGTTAAAAATGTTAGTTCAAATGCTGACTCCACTAATGACTAGCTCTGTGATTTTGGCTAAGTTACTTCTCAATAAAATCAGTTTTCTCAATAAATCAGTATTTCTCCTATATAAAAATTTCTCAGTTTTATATAGGGATAATAAAAATACCTACTGCAAAGGGTTTTCCTAAAATTAAATAACATCTATAAAATGCACAGAAGAGTGTCTGGCACATAGTGTGCACTATATTAGCATTTGTTATATAAGTAGATAAACTAAAATGTCAATGTTTCAAACCAGAGGATGAGGAAGCTATAAAGAATGAATGAAATGTTTTGGATAGAATATTATATTAAAGAGGCATATTATTCTTAGATTAAATTATTGCCATCTATTTTATATGAGTGTAGGAAAATCTTGGAACCCAGATTTTCTCAAACACAATATTTGGTAATCACACACTGTGCCAAAGCCCTGGAGGAGATACATAGTGCATAAAACTGTATTTGCCTTCATGGTACTTATAACCTAGTTTGGGCAACAGATGATCACCTGAAGGATGGTAAACAATATAAGTATAATTTTCAGAGCAACCCACTGATTCAAAGCAACCATTGTTAAAGAATTGTAGTGAATGCATTTCAATAGGAATTGTAGAGAGAAGGTGGCCACTCAGCCAAGAGAGGCAAGTAAGGTTTTATTACAGGAGATGAGACAGGAGTTAGGAGTTGAACAAGACAAAGTATTTCTGAGGAGTAGAACAATGTCAGTATAAGTTGAATTGAGAAATCAAATAGCATGCTAAAGGAGGCAATAAGTAAAAACTGGTTAGAGAGGATGGTTCAGAGAAAAAATAACGATGTGGTTTAAAAATTCTGCTTAAATTTGCCTGCAGTACCCCCACCTTCCATTCAAGAGAAAGAACTTAGGTTGACCAGCAGAGAATAAAGCCAAGACTCCTGGTCCATTTGTACATACAAGTTCTAGGGTGCAAGAGAGAGAAAGGAGAGATTCTGAATAACTGCCTTAAACCATTAAAAAGTCATCCAGCTTGAGTGTGAGATGTGGATGGATCTGCAGAGATAAGGTGGGCAGTAAGGTGGAGCCCCTTTGGGGCAGACCTTGAAGGTCAGGTTAAGGAGTTCTGACCCTTATCACACAGGCTATCTGAGCCAGGGAAAGTTGTTTTTATTTTGTTTCAAATATAGAAACTTGATAAAGCAAAGGGACAAGCCACTGTTTTTCAGTGTGAAACCTGTGAAAAACTAGCTGTTACCAACAGTCTAGTGCTTTGAGACTTAAAACTATAAAATGAATTATGGTACTAGTAAAAATTGATGTTCTTAATCATTCTTACATTTTTAAACACTGCACATATGTGAAAAACATAAATTGCTTTTCTCAGGTAGCATCTAGAAAACACAGTACTTGTTCATTTCAGCTGATTCATTTTCATCTGATTTGCTTATTAGTGTCCATATTTGATGACTTTATATATTTTAGAACAGCTTTATTGTGTTTCAAGTGTAAATTCACTCAAAATTAATGGCTCATAATTAATACATTTGATGTATAAAAGTAGTAAAATATGGAAATAGATTTATAAGTTATATACTATAATGTGGCACAAAGTTGTCAAGTAGCAAGAAAATTTTCAGACAGAAAATACATAAGTGAACCCGTGTACCCAACAAAATTCTCTACCAATGCATGATTTTCATGAGCAACACAAAAAGGAGATTGAAAACAGGAAGAAGAGTGATGAAAATCTCAAGACTGGACTTCTTAGACCAGCCATCTTTCATCCCTGGTCTTCTGTGTTGCCTACTGGATAAAGTTGTCAAATACTGGCATGAAGATACTGGCACTTTCTCCTAATTTTCAAGGCAGGGTTCAGGTAAATCTGTTCAGGTTTTCCAAAACAAGTGAAAAGCAAAAGCTTTTAAGTAAGATATTGTCCACTAAAGGAAAAGAAGATACCAAAATTAAAGAGGCAATCATTCAAATTTGCAAGGAAGCTCAACAGTGATTAGTAGTATTATGGAGAAAAACAGAACAAATTAATTGCAAAATTCTGCAGGAAATGACACAGCTAGAAGCTAGATAATATCAGTGCAATACAATGGGAAAGAACACTTACTATTTATTATGTTTTTACTATCAGACATTTTTCTTCAGAGTTACACAAAATCAGAGATGTTCACAGTATAAAACAGATCACATGTGTAGAAGGGAGAAATGACTGACGTTATTTGTTTTATACTGAAAAGTAATGACAGAGGGCAAGACATCTCATTTGTTAATAATAATTTTTTAAGCCTTTGTGTAGATAAAAGTGCATTGATATTGACTATACCATCAATATGTACAGCAAAGTAAGTTATCGCCACATGAATCACAGAAATTGTACCTGAGGGCAATTCAACACTGCCTTGTTCACAGTTCACAGTGTACACATGCTTCTTGAATTTAACTGAAGTTTTAAGGAAATAAGGAAAGCATGTATGATCAGAAAGTAGCTAATAATTCCAGCACACTGTGCAAGAAATGGGTTGAAAACAGAAGATTCTATTTCTGCATACTCTGGCTGTCAAGAGCAAAGATCCTCACATGAGTTTCTGAACCAATAAGTGAAAAAAAAAAAACCCCAGTGACTTGTCTCAGTGGCATATTCAATATGCAGAAGAGCCTGAATCTATTGCCTCATAGACAATGTACCAAAATTTTTCAACATTTACAAAGAGAATGGAAAAGTTGACAAGAGTCCCTCTGTCATACTATTTAAAGACATTCCAAATCAGTGAAGAAAGAAATCAGTATTGTTATTTGAATCCAAAACTAAATCTGAAGAAATAATTACCACAAAGAAATTCAACCAAAAACTCATTAAAAATTCATTTGCCAGTTATTTTCTGTGTTGATATATTCAGCATTCCAGCCACTTTTGAGAAGGGCATGCTCTCAGCCTAATTAGCTCCTGGTGGAGCACTGAATGTCTATTAGCGAAACCTCTCCCCATAATTTCTGAATCCTTGTATGATCAGAAAAGCCAGAACCAGTTGACAGACCCCCACACATTTGCTGCTCTTCACAGTGACTTCCAAGTGTAATTTTATAGAAATAAAGAATAAACAAACTCTACATGGAATCTCATTTTCTGTTCAAGAGCTTGTTATCAAGACTAAAAATACTCTCCCCTTCTCATTAACATAATGGTGGTTTTTCATTATTATAATTGCTATGATGGCCATTTTAAATTATTGCTTTTTAAAATTGTGACCAATGTTTAACATTTTTGGCTATAATTGGTCTGTCCGTACCCTGGATGCCCATTAAGTGGTTTGCAGTGCCTAAGGATGGAGCAACTTCGATGCATAAGATGGATTGGAGGATGAAGGATACTGGGCAGAGAGATGAAAGGTCAGGCCAGTGGATTAGAAGAGTCTGAGATGGAAGCACTAGAAATGAAGCTAAAAAGATAGTTGCAAGACATAATATGAAGATGGAACTTCCAGATGTTATGAAGAACGAATACACATAATATGAGAGGAGTCATTCAGGGAGACTTTGAGGTTCCAGGATGAGGGGAATAGTTATAGCAACAAAAAAGGGGGTAGTCAGCAAGAGACGTTTGTTTATCCTACAAACTGAGGATTTCAGCATAAACACGTTGGGTTTGAAATAACTATGGTGATATCCAAATAAAGAAGATTATTTTGTATACAATTTAAATAACTTTGTATCTAGATGCTTCTAAAATGTTTGAAGATAGCTGGTCTCTGAAGGACAGTGGAAAAATTACATTGACCATTCACCTTATTAGGCAGTTGCCAGTTGCTTTGTTAACTGGCTTCAAAAACAGACACAGATAAATAAATTCATAGTCTGAATTAGCATGGTCAGGATCAATTCAAACACGGGACAGGATTATTCATTAGGACTAAACATTGTACCATCAAAACACAAACATTTAGTCTTCATAAATAATGATATTTGTCCCTATTTTGGATGATCATGATCAAAAGAGGTAAATTTTTACAGTTTTCAAATTTTCATTTGTAGGGTTTCACTGATGTTTTTCAGTATTTTTTTCTCTAACAATAGATACGATGTCTCCCCACAAGTTGGCAGCGATACAAACACAGCTTTATATTCACTATGAACAGTTTGCCTGTTTCCTTTCACTAGAGCATTCGCCTTTCTTAGATAATTAGCAGCTGTAACATGCACACACACACACATGTGCACACATACATGTGTACACACACACATGCCAGATCCTTGCCCACTGACCCCAAAAATCCCACAGAATGAAAGCAGCTGAGATGGAGTCATGATTAGTAAGGTTTTCTTTTTCTACTTATATAGTAAAATTAAAACTGGAAGACAAAAGGTTTGCTGCTAGAGGGACTGAAGAATTCTTTAATACTTCGATATTTCTTTCTAGAATGTGTATTTATAACAAATTAATTTCATCTCCCACCAATACCCACATACACAGCATGTCAAGAGAGGACAATGGTATCAAGTGCCCTGTGCTCAGGATCCCTTAGTCACTGGACTTGTCAGAGCACATAGTTAATATATGGACTTAGCTAATCAGGATGTCTAACTAACACAAAAAAGCTAAGAAGCCTACAGTGCAAGGAGACTCAGGCTGGATTAAGGGTGGGGTGCGGGGGGCTGAGGAACTATCCAGGCATTCCTATAATGTCAACATTAACCAAACAGTTGATTTCATTGCCAAGGAGCTGACATCAGGACTGGTCATCTTTAACCAACAGGCTAGTAATTAGCCGAAGATGAGCAGACACAAGGATTCAGTCCTCAGCTAATGCTGACATCTTCAAACTGATATGTCATATGAGAAACCATGGCAAACAGTACATACAGTGTGTGTGTGACCTGGCAGCAGTTTGATTCCTAGCTCTCTCACAGTCACTGGGTAAGCCCCCAAGGGTGACTTCATCTTTCTGAGACTGTTTTCTCATCTTGAATAAATAATTCTCATGTGACAATTCCAATCATGCAGGAATCTATTGTAAAGGAGACTTCGTGGAAAAAAAAAAAAGAATATCAAACAAATTTAAAAGCTATAGAATTGTTAAAGATAAATGTGAATACTGTATTCATATTTTCAGCATACAGTCTCCTGAGATACTTTTTTCCATCCATAGGATCAATTTAGCCCACTGTATCTGTACGATCCACCTACACTTTGAAATATTTAACTAAAGAGACATAAATAAATCTCTAAATGCTGAAAACTGGGTTATCTGATTACCCAGAAAAGCAAGTACTGGATCAGCCATAATTATCCTAGACATACTTTCTGTCAGGACTGGGAATGATGGGTTTACTTTCTTTCTTCTTTTTTTAAACTTGAATTCCCTGAGAAGTTCACTGCTCTTCCTGTTGCTAACAGTACTGGTGTGGAGATGGCATGCAACAGAAAACCCCAGCTCTAGGAAACAGACTAGCCCTGACATCAAGTATGTCCTATGAACGTTTGCAATTCAACTTCAGAAATTAGGCCGCCCTTTCAAAACTAACTTACCAGGACACAGCTCCTGTCCACACCCCTGATTCTCCTCTGCTCCAGAGCTGGCGGGGATTGGGGTGGGTGCAGCCAGGGATCTCGACCTGGGCTTTCAAGACATGGGGGGATCTGGGGCCTTATCCCTGCTCTGTCTCTTCAGCTCTGGAACACTGTACAAACTCTCTGAACCTCCTCCCTGAAGCAAGGACAAATCTACGACTAGCAAAGTGGCTACATTAAAGAAATGTCTATGACGTGCCCAGTAGAGACTCTGACACCTAGTAGATGAGCAAGTCAATCCAAGCTATTATAAGCAGAGGCAGAGAAATGCAGAGCACTGAATGTCAAAGTCAGGAGCCACAAAAAGGCCCAGAACCTGGTACTGTTTCTGAGCTGCCACAGAAAACCCAGCATGGAAAGGAATTTTTTTATCCACCTGTCAGGGGCCCTCCAAAGTGAAAGCCCATCACACATGACCGACCTGAGGTGCTTCTGCAGTGGGGTGTCTGCTGCGGTCTGTAAGCACTCATCTTCCAGTAGAATTACACCTTTAAGGACTCTCTTTGGAGTTTTTGGAATGCATACAACAGATCCAATCAGCTTCATAACAACCGAAGAATTAGCTGGCTTAGAGCAACATTTGTTCATTTCTTGCTATTTTGTCAGTGAAGGTCAGAGAGTCCACACCGAATTATCTGGAGGGTCGAATACACAGTCATACGTTTCTGCTTGGATGTGGAAGGCCTGTACAACAATACCCTGCCTTAATTCAGTACCTAGCACAGCTCTGGTGCAGAATAGATGCCCCTACATTATTTGATGACTGGTACTCGGGGTAATCTAGGACAACAGACATGTCCCGAATGCACAAAAATCTGACAGATTAACTCTTGACAAATAGACCCATACATACCCCATCAGGAAATGTGACTTTTTCTTCCCTATGAACATGAATTTTATCACATTTTGCCACAAGTTTTATCATCTTGGGAAATAGCTTCCTAGAACCCAAAACAATGTTTTCCAGCACTGTGTGAGGAGCTCCAGCTTGAAAGCTGAGCCTTCCCAGATGTGCGTTGGATCCAGGAGGGATCTCCAGCCATAGTCCACTCATGATTTTACTTTCTTTCTTCTAAATTTTTTACTTTCTTCGAAAGATTTTTCTTCTTCTAAAGATTTTACTTTCTTTCTTCTCTAAAGAGCTCTGTTATGATGTGTGGATTCCTGTTGTAGGGTCTCTGACACAACTCTTCAACACAAAGCTCTCTCTTTTACTGATGCCCCTTCAAATGCTGGGGTCTTAGTACCCACTGGTTGACAAATTTGGTTCAATAAAGAGAGAGTTTGGTCTCTCTGCCCAGCCAGCAAATCATTATTAGGAGCTTTCCTGAATTCTTGCTCAACCCTTTTCTTTCTCTACCTCAGGCCTGATCATTTATCTTGTAGGGTAGTAGGATCTCACATTCAGTTGAAGGAAACTGTCAGGCTAGTCTCCCATCCTGATTTATGGAACTCAGGATAGTACAATTAAAAAGCCCTGGACTAGGGGCTCTAAGAGCAAGGTTCTGCTTGGATACATGGCACCAGTTGGTTGCAGGGCCTTGAACAAATCCTGGATATTTGCGGGGCCTTAGTTTTCTCATCTGTCCTGCAGGAAGGCTGGACTATGGGTCTGTCCACTGTGAAATCTGAATAAATCTTGGGCTTTCATATGAACATAGTAGATTCTCAATAATGTTTGCTGGTTTATGTGAAGTAACAAAGTTAATAATTCAGTGTAAAAATGATTTAGAACTACTCCTTTTGATTTGGAGGGATTTCTGCCAGATCATATATCAAAAGAAACAGAAAAGGTATACATTATGATCTCACCATTTGAAATATTGACCAAAAGGCCTATATACCCAAAGTGTGCAAGTACATACATATGTATGCATGTACATGGTTGCGTGTGTCTGAGTGAGTATATATCTTTAAACATACGAGGTTGGTAAAAAAAAAAAAAAACACTCGGATACGTTCCAGGTTATTGACATAGTTTTTCCAGGTGTATGTTTACGAGGTGAAGGCTGATGTTGTAGGCGTGGGGAAAAGAGAAGTAGAAACTAAACCAAAAAGAAAACAAAATCAGAAACCCTGCTGAATCTCTCCCCAATTTGTACATGAGACAGAATCATATTTGTTCATTTCTATTAAATTATCTGTTTTGGATATGCACATGTAAAGAGAAATTTTAAAATCAGCCTAATTTATCACCCTCTCCAAATTAGGAGAGTCAGTCATTTTCAGTGCTGGTACTTGCAGCTTTAAGGCAGAGTGAGTTACATGGTCAGCAAGATTCCCCAAAGAGAAAAACTTGAATGTGGGCATGGGCTTTGTTCAACAAATATATGAAAATTCCAGGAAAGGAGGAAGCTGCCAGGCTACTTAGCCCCCCAGAGCACCCCCACCTTCCATATATTAACTATGTGCTCTGACAAGCCCAGTGACTAAGGAATCCCGAGCACATGTATGTGTATGTGTGTCGGGCCACAGCGGGGTGGGTTGGCCTGCAGGGACCCAGTGCCCTTAAAGGAGACCTAGGTTTCAAGAGCAGGGAGACAATTCTGAGAAAGCGGAAGATACGTTAACAATCTGGGAGCAGAAAGTCTAGGCATGGAGCCGGGTCAGCGATGGGGGATGAGAGTGGGCAGCCGACCACAGGAGACAGAAATCAAAGTGTGCTAACCAAAAAGAGCCTACACCTTGGACAATGCCAGGGGATTTTAGGGATGAGGAAAAAATTACACAAAGGATCAGTCTGAAACTCCCCAAGCTGTCATCAAGTGGTTTTGACACTAATATTCGATTAAGGCTCAAGGGGATGCTGCCTCCTGGAATGACCCCTCAGGATCCCAAGGGACCCTGGGGTCCACGGCTGTGCTCCCTGCATTTGGGAAGGGCAGTGGGCAGACAGCTGGTCCCATCGTTCATGGGCAGGGGCCAGGCAGGACCACAGGTCTGCAGCCGAAAAGCCCCTTACGGCAGTGAGAAGCAACGAGCCAGGGCAGTGGGCTGGCTCAGGGCCGAGAGAGGGGGACGCCGAGGTGAAATGGGGAGCTGATCTTCTGTGCTGCTGTGAGCCCACAGGGCTGCCACTCAGGCCCACTCCTGCTGCCCCTCCAGGGCCCTGAGAACTTCCCTCTGAGAAGCCTGGGCTACCTGCCAGAACACCCCCACCCACCTTCCCTCACCTTTGATGGGACAGCCAGGTTACTCTGTATCATTAAAAGGTCATCAACCATTTATGTGCAGCCCAGAAGAGGAGACAGGAGCTCTGTCTGCAGGGTATGTGACAAATGGAGTTGAGAGGCATGAAGACTTGGAAACCATTTAAGCAACACTGAGAAAACCGAAGATCTCCCATCGGCCCTTCTCTGTCATACCCTGAAAATGGCTATTACCTGTGTCTGAATTTACTGAGAAGTTTGTATTTTCGGAAACTTTATGGAGCATGAATTAATTTTTCACTAGGAAATAGGCTAGAGAATCAGGTTTTATTCACAGCCCGGGTGGTAAAATACCAAATGTTTGCAAGATATGCCTGCAGGCCTCATAGTATACTATTCTTAGCCCCAAGATGAAAGTGAGGTATCTCTCTCATCTTTGTCAATTATTTCATGTAAACTGCATGACAGTAACAAAGCAGTGCATCAAAGACCAAGTACAGACAATACCGGTCCCCCCAACCCATGCCTCAGTTTTACAACAACAAAATGGGAATAATGCCAGTGGGGGTTCGTCTGGGAGATCTTTGTCACACACACCATCGCACCACCCTACCTCTGACACACACACAACCACACACACATACACACACTTCTTAAAAACTAGCGGACGTGAGGGAGATGATTCTTGGGAGGCTGTTTTTCTGGTTGCCTTCCTTTTTTCTGAAGTGAGAAACTTAAGAGAAAACAAGGAACCTGGGTTCTGTCTGGGTAAGGGGGTGAGACAAAGGAGAAGGAGGGAGAAAATCAGAACGGATCCCCCAGAATAGGGAGGCACGCATATGGACCGGACAGGTTACTCATTGCATCTTGTGAAATGAGCTCCCATCCATCCTGTGAGCCCGTCACAGCAGAGAGAAAAGGCAATAGCTGGGAAAATGTGCTCAGGTGGCCTGTACAGCAGGCCCTTTGGAGATCAACAGCATCAAACATTCCAGGACTTGCTGATGTCCGATCAGTTAACTTCTCCCTCAAAGCCCCTTGACACGGTTACGAAGCGCCTTACTTCAATCAGAACCTCTCCATTCCTTTGAAAAGTGAAACGGCATGAACAAAAAAAAAAAGGCTTTTACTGCCTTAAAAAAGGATCCCCATGCAATACCAGCATGAAATCCTGAGAATGTAATGTTTCCTGGGGTTATCATATAACATAACACGTAAGAAATATTACAGCTTGGAGGAGAGACTCAACATTACTTGCATGGGTTATAAAAAATTAAATTACAGAAAAAAACACCCTGAAAGTAAACAGATGGAAGGTGTGCCACAGGGTAAACAGACAGTGGGGGAAACCCACTCCGCACAGGATGGTGAAGGGCTGCAGCTGACTCACTGGGGATGCTGCAGTGATGAGTCCAATGTGGTTGGAAAAGGAAGAGCATGGAAAGGGGCTCACACACCTGGAGATGGAAGTGGGGAGAGAGGCTCCAGCAGAGGTGATGCTCCACACGCTGTCACCACCACCCTACCCCTGACACACACACACACTTTTAAAAACTAGCAGATACAGTGCAGGCCTATCAGGGGTAATGCGTTTTCCCCCTGGTTGGGAGAAAAGCCTCTTTCCTTGGAGCAAGCCCCACATTTGTGCTAGCTGCCTGCAAGAACAGGCATATCCCTCAAACTGAAATTCAGGACCCAATGTGATGTTGCTATACAGATTGAAAAAATGGAATGCTGATTCTACCTGTGTTTCACAAACACAGGAAATTGCTTCCACTGGCAATAATAAAAATGGTACCTGGGCCTTCAGAGGCAGGTTGCGTTAAATGAGGGCAGGAAATCATGCAGACACTTGTGGAGTACCTACTATACCTCACATCCTGTTACAGATGCCACAAAACAAATCAGTCAGCTGCTCTGTGGTTGTGCAGCTTACATTTGAATAATAATTACACAGAAAAGCACACAAAAATTAAGGGCTATCTTATTTACATCAGCTCTTCGGGAATAGAGCGAAGCGCGGCCAAGCGGGAAGCCAATTTGCCGACACCCCGTCTTCTTCACTGGTGGCGGACACTCCCCAAACCACTCGTGACATCCGCAGCTGCCGACCTCTCAGCACGGCATTGCTGACGGCCAGTCAAGTTCGTCAGAGTCCGTCAGGCCCACGGAAACCTAGAGTTGTCTTAGATTCGACATATATAGCTATTTTTACCCATCTTATGTTACTCTCTTTCTGGTTTCTTCTTCAATCTTTCTTGAAAAATTTGAAACTCCATATCTTAGCTGTATTGGAGGAAATCAACTAAAAAGGCAGGGATGTGCTTCTCCTCTCGCCAGTGTGTTAAAAGGGATTTTGCAGAATCTGGGGATTAGATCCAGGCTCGCTTACAGCACAGAAAAGAATTTGAATTGAAAGCTGAGACTCCAGGTGATGGACCCAAGGATTTCATTTTCCTCCAAGACTTTCATCACAGAGATGTTTTCTGGGAGAGTGTGACTCTTTATTTCAAGTGTGACCAGTGTCTTCAAGATAGCACTCGGATGTTCTTGGCGTTGTCTTCAGTCAGACTGGCTGGCCACTGACTCTTTTAGTGGCTTCCCTTTGACTCTGACTGGTTTGGCCAGGTGGGGGGTGAGTGGTTGCCCTGGACACTGGTGGCTTCTTGGCCAGGATGCAATCTTTCCTTGGTAGTGGCACCCCCTTTTACTGCTGTTTTGGGCCACTGTACCCAACATCTGGCTGGTTCTTGTTCCTTCTTCACCCTGTCTTCTGACGTGCACATGTAGAATTGTGGATACCTGTTTGCAGGCTAAGCCTTTACTCAGTGCCTCGCTTGGACTGGTGGGAACTGCCCATCAAGGCCTCTCTCCTTCTACTTGATTTTGACTCTCCACCTTACCTTCACCCTGGACCACTGGTGTTATAACCCCTGAGGGCTCAGGTTGCTTCTGAACCCGCTGTGTGAGGCTACTGAGATGTAAATTCTCCTTATCATCCAATGCTTAGTGCTTATGTACTTAGAATCCTCCTTTTGAGTTACTTTCCATGCATCCAAGGAGAAAAAAAGAAGAAATAATTTCATGCGACTAAGTCCGCGGAACTATCTGCCCACTCCTCCAGTCCCTTCCATTTCTGAAGGCCTTCTGCCTATCCCACCTTCCACTGGGTAAAGTCCTGAGGTTCATCCACAGCCTGGTTCTCAGCTCACCCCCAGAGCCCCTCTCTAACCCATCAGACCATCAGAGTGCACATAATCACTAAATACAAGTTAATTTCAATATTATCCAAAACAAAACATAATTAGAAGAGCAATGTGCTATGAAAATTACCATAAAAAGCATTCAAAAACCAAGTATAAATGCATTTAAATTATCTATGGTTTGGGATTATTTGTGCCACTGTTGCTCTCTATTAGAGCAGAACCAGAGTTGACTTTAGCTATGATTTCGTGGGCTATAAAAATAACTACTGAGATTTGGATATGGACTATGATTGTGTTCAAATATTTCATGAATCTTCCTCAATACCAACATTTATTTGATCACTTTCTATGAATGATAACCCATCTATGTTACTTCAGTGTAATATACATAGGTCATTCTCACTAGATCCAGAATGTGCCAGATATATTCAGTGGGAAATGCAATTCAGAACTGGCTTCTAACATTGAAATACATTAAGCAATTACCTTAAAAAACACTGTGCAGTGAACTGCAGTGATGAAACTTTAATAAGGCACAATATGAAAAGTATCTCAAACACAAATAGGCACAATTTCAAATAATGAGACAGAGCTATAGACTAGCCTAGTGTGCAACTTTCAAAGATGGGGTCTCTCTTCTTGATTTGGGCTGATTATTAAATGTCTTCATGTAGGTCCCTTAAGTAGAAAATCTTCAGTATTGTTCTGTAGATTGCATTAAAGACAATGATAAATATGCCTCTAATCTTAATGCCTTTGCTAGATTATTGTTCCAGAATACACAAGCAGGTTTACACAAGATGATTAGTCCCCCTAAATCTCTGTGGTTTAGGTCCCTAAATTTCCATATGGTAAGATGTATGTAAACTGCAGAATGCATGTGATTCAGACTAAGTTATAAAAAGAAAAGAATCTTTATTTTGTTTTTTAAAGGTGAAATATGAACAAGATTAAAAAAATAGAGCAGAGCAGAGAGAAAAAAGTAAACCATTCCTTCCACTCCTGAATAAACAAACAAAATGCAGACAATAACAACATCCTTGCAATAATGTAGACATTGATTATTCTTGCAATAAACATTATCTTTAACTAAAAAAGTTTTGAGAATGATAGCTTCCTGCTAACATGGAACACTGTTCCACTGATTTACTGACATACATTTATGAAGTGCCTATGAAGTATGAAGTATGTCACTGGCCTGATTTTTCTTGACATTTGCAATTTTCTACTTCTCCTTCTCTTTCTAATCATGGCCATTTGCCTCTCCTGGGCTTCTAACTGTTCACCACTCTACAGAACCAGTCTGTCTGCAGCCAGGGAAGACGGTAACAAGCTCTTTGTCAAAAGCTCAGCCCAAGTCACTTCACCACTGGTCCCAGTTTGATCCTGTGCTTTGGCTCTAATGATGGACCTTTTGTCTTGTCCATTTTTTTTTCTGGTCCCAGCTGTGCCAGACTCATATCTCCAAATGAGTCTGCTTCATTTCTCTAATGCTCAGGGCACCTTCTATATCTTCCAAGACTTCTGTGATGTACAGTCCTTACTGGCATCTCACAGTCTCCCCTGCTGATCAGACTTCCTTCTGCACCTTTCAGCTGTTTTTCCTGTGCTTTGCCATGATGAACATCGATCTGGTGGCCCCTTCGGGTTGAAAAGCCAGACTGGTTCCAGTCTGGTATGTTCTGCTGTCCATGCCAGAAGTCTGGGGTTCCATGCACCATCTACTGCTTACTTGTAAGGTAACATCATAGCCAGCCAATAGTATATTTAGGTAAGACAATATGTAAATCTGTTTCCTCCAATACATTTTCTACCCATTCCCAGGGAGGTCAAACTTGTCCACAGGTATCAGTGTGAACTCATGCCCTCAGACAACTCACCTATTACAATGACAGGACTGACTTAGACACAGGTGACAGAGAAAACTCCTACCACCAAGCTCTCTCTACCAATGACCTTTTTTACAGGTTTGGGACAGCCTATGGTTTATTCAGCTACAGACACGAGACCCCTGCTAATGGAAAGCACAGTGAAAACACAAACTGTTTCATTTTTATCATGTTTGATGGTTGGAAAGTGAAATTACAAAGTGACTGTTTTAACAAGATGAAAGGAGCGAGTATAACACCAGCAAGGATGAAATGAGAGGTTTCTTCAGCAAAGAGAAGAGAGATGATATACAATTCTCTATCAGAAACAAAACTGGCTCACTTTATATCTTCATTTTGAAAGCTACCATACATGTGATAATATTAAGGTACTTTTTACACCACCAGTTAATTTAGATTATGCGGTAGGTTTTGGTTTCATTGGTTCACAACTTATTAATATCTCACTTGTACCCAGAGGCACTAGAGGATTCCACGCTAAGCTGAAATTTTAAAAAATAACAATACTATTACTATTTAATAATAATAATAATAAGGCTCAATCTATGCACTTGAAATAGTAGAACAAAATAATTTAGCTGATGCATTTTGTTGAGGATAAGGAAGCCAAGGATTCATTCCCATATTTGTTAATGAACCTACTGGTTTACTGACACACGCTGTACTGGTTACAACCTATGATCTGTGTCATCACTGATCACCAAAGGAATTTTCAGGACAATGATAGATAATCGCAACCAACACAAGAAAAACAAATGTCAGATTTTTTTTCTTTATGTAGGGAAAGAGAGAGAACACATTCAATTGGAGGTGCAGAACATCTGCCCACGTCAAATAAAAAGGTGCTTGAAATATAATAACAAGTGGTCACTTTAAGCACAGCATAGAACCAATAGTATTGCAGTATCTTGGTATGGTAACAGGATAACTACACTTACCATGGTGAGCATTTAGTAATGTACATAATTATTGAATCACTACATTGTACATCTGAAACCAATATTGTATATCAACTATATCCCAATTTTTAAAAGTTCTAAATAAATAAATGAACAAGTAGTCATATTTCAATCATTTCTTGCATGCTTTACAGGCTATATAATATGCTATGCCCATTTGTACTTTGGTCTCTTCTCTCCTTAAGTATAAATGAACCTTCCCAAAGTTATATTGATTCTCTTAGAAAAGGTTTTAATAAACTAGGCCTCAAATGTCACCTTTTTTTATACAGATATAACTTGCAAGCTTCAGGGAATAAACAGATCTAAAAATATGGCTCCTTTCCCAAAGTTCTTGAATATAAGAGCAATGGCAGGCAACGCCAAGCTGGCACAGAGCAGGCCTGGGGAGAAAGAAGACTTAAATGAATTAGATATTGATTATTTAGGTAGTTTTGAAACTCCTTTCATCTGAATTGGTTCCCTAGACAAGGGATTGGATTTGGATGTAAAATGACAGTGAAAATAATTCCTGAAAATACAAAAATCTCAGTTTGAAGGTCCCTTCTAGGTCATTTATTCTAAGCATCAATTCTCTCCACATGCCCTTTAATGATTTTACAAGCCATCACTGAGCACCTCTTGATAAGGAACATTAATTAATTTATTAGCTAATGAGGGTAATTTACAAAAGTTGGAAAGCAAGGGCTATTCAGTAAACTTTGGTAATTCCATAGCTCTTATTATTGGAAAAGTACAAGTCATTTATTTTCTTTCTGATAGCTATCCCTATGTGGTTTGAAGATGAATAAGGCTTTCAAAACCTCTTAGTAACCAGCTTTGGGATTTATTTTCAGACACTCTAAAATTACATGCTGAAGTTGAGTGTCTCTGAACAAGGCCTCCATACTGTCTTAATGGAATGAAACAGGGATGGGTAAAGTATACGAAAACCAAATCCATACATAACATAATATTAGTGGAAGTCTGTTTCCTAACCAAGCTTAATTTCAAAATTTCAGCTCTTTTCAAACTTACGTTTTGCTATGTACGTGCCAGGTTGGTCACTGTGTCTCCTCAAAAGATTTGGCCATTTGCACAGTTGGAAGTGAGCATTCATATAATTGTTGTTAAATTGCAGACTCTCATAGCTCCTAAGTTTCCCTTTATGTTTCATTTCCTTTTCCATATTCAAATCTCCATTGAAAAGCAAGGATATTTCCTTACTGAAAGGAAAAGTATCCCTAATTTTGTTGTGAGTCAGATATGTCCCTAGTGAAGCCAACACACATTGCCTCTCCCTTCTCTAATTCTTTGTCACACATTATCTCATTTACTGCTCATTTCAATTTGAGAGCCAGGTACCATTACTATTTCCATTGAGTGATGAGGAACAGGATGCTCAAGGAGCTCATGTGACTTGCCCAAGGTCTCACAGCTAGTAAATGGAAGAGCCAAGACCCCAAGCTCATACTCCTGACCATGGCATCCCCTGAACATATCAGTGTGCCCTAACCATATATATATATATACATGTATATTCTTCATATACATACGTGAAGAAGTGGTAAAACCCTATATCTTTCCTTTAGACTAGTCACAGTCTACACAAACCATTTTATAAGTAAGTCAGGTACCACTTTTGTAAAATTTCGAGTAAGTATTCCAGATAAGAATTGTTTAAATGGGGGAGCTACAACTGACTTCGTTTATTAGTTAAATAAACCGATTTCTCTTAATACCATGTAGATCAAGATATATTCACTTGAAGAAACATTTTTATATTAAGGGTAAAGTTCCAAGAATCAATATGCAAAAAAGGTAATTTCTTTCAACCTTTTTTCTAGGATCGAATATATTCTTTCTACAATGACTTGAATTCTTTTCCACTCTTTGGAATCCTTCAGAAAGGATTAACAAGAGAATAGCAAATGGTTTTTGCTGTACGACATTGATTTACATTGACTTCAAAAGTGAAGTGTGCATGTCTCAACCAATCTGCATGGACCAGATTCTGCTACTGTCAGTAAATTATGTTACTTTAATTTAAACCCACCCAAGCCTTTTAACGCAAACCATCTTCTCACGTCTTGCTTCCTGAAACTATGCAAAAAATTTCCAAGGACTGGAAGTCATCACTAAAGTTTCACTGAAAGGCATATGATTATATACCTAACTAGAAATAGCTAAAGCAAACCAAAGCTAAATGAGCAAGAATCATAACTACAATAAATTATAACTGCCTGCAGAGAGAACAACCCTTATGATGCTCACTAAACCTTACTGCAAGAAGTAGATAGGTATGATTTTAGGTACACTTCCTTACCTCAGGGGTGGTGGGGTGGGAAGGGAAGAAAAGAATCCCCAGATGTTTGGAGCTGAGCTCCTCATCTGGAAAGGCTCTCGACATCAATTGAGTTTGAGAATAGTACTTGGAATATTATCACTTCTTTGACATGAATGACCTGCTGCCAAAAGGAACTCTCTAGACTAGAAACCCAAGTCCTTGTGGAAGGGAAGGTTCCCAAAGAGATGCAAGACTTGAGGAAAACAACGTTAGTTATTCTGGAGTCTAACACGACTCAGACTAGCAGAATAAAATAAGCTCCCAGGTTCGATGATCAAGTTTCATCAGTGGGAAGAGCTTTCCATCAGCAGCTGGCCCAAGACTGCAGGCAAGCCAAAGAAGCCAGAAGAAATGGTTTAGGAGTAAATGGATATCCTTCATAACTTCCTCTTTAGTATAATATTCCTGAGTGTCTCATTCTAAGTTCTCCCCTCTTCTCATTCTTGAGAGCTCATTTGTTCCATGGTTTCAGCAGCTGTCAGGGAAGAAGAGGATTGAGAATTTGAACCCAACCTAGAAAGGATAGCCTGGAATAAAGCCAGCCCAGCTCCATAAGTGTTAAAAGTAGACAATGAGATTTAATGGATCAGAGCAGTATAGATAACTTCCCCTTGACATCTACAATCTCACCTGCCAATAGTAATCCTACTCAAGGCACCCCTTCCTAATCATTCCCAGTCATGCTTTACTTTAAATCTCCCAAGATTTTTCACTTGAATTCATTTGCAACACTGCTTATGCAGACCCGTTTCTAAGGCAAATCTAATCATGTCATTCTCCCCTCACAAAACCTCGGTCATGCATACTCTAAAGGGGTGGCTGACCATGTGGAATCTCTGCATTCCTGGATTTCTTTCAGTGTCATTTGGGAGCAGCAGGCTATTTCCAGTATTTGAAAAAAGCTTAAAGATAATCATTAATTTATCTGGATAAGGTATTACAGATTAACTATAACTACCAGAATTATTACAACTCAGTATCATACCTGGTGTTCTTCTTTGACCCATCAAGAAGGGCCCACCAAGCACTATTTACAATAACCAAGAAATTGAAGCAACCTAACTGTCCATCAGTAGATGAATGGATAAAGAATATATGGTACATATACACAGTAGAATATTATTCAGTCATAAGAAGAAAACAAATCCTACCATTTGCAACAACATGGATGGAGCTAGAGGGTATTATGCTCAGTGAAATAAGCCAGGTGGAGAAAGACAAGTATCAAATGATTTTACTCATCTGTGGAGTATAAGAACAAAGCAAAAACTGAAGGAACAAAACAGCAGCAGAATCACAGAACCCAAGAAAGGACTAACAGTTACCAAAGGGAAAGGGACTGGGGAGGATGGGTGGGAAGGGAGGGATAAGGGGAAAAAGGGGCATTATGATTAGCACACATAATGTAGGTGGGGCGGGGGGGCACAGGGAAGGCAGTATAGCACAGAAAATTTCTATAGCATCTATGCTGATGGACAGTGACTGTAATGGGTGTGTGGTGGGGCCTTGATAATGGGTGGAATCTAGTAACTACAATGTTGTTCATGTGTATATTAATGATAACAAAAAAATTAATTAAAATTAAATTTAAATAAATAAATAAATAAGAAGGGACCAGCAGCTGGTCAGTCCTGTGTTCTCCTGGGATTCCAAACATCTCCCCATTCAGCAATACGAAGCAATACGAGGCTGACTTGACATCACCTATTCACCTGAATCCACAGACAAGACTAATGGAACACTCCTTTAGGGTGATGGCTATAGTAATAATTCCCTGTGATGTTTCCAGAGCCTTGCCCTGGAATACAGTAAGTGCTTAGTAGGTGTTTATTTTAATGACTTATTAGAAATTTGATTGATAGTTTTATTTCTAATCAGATGGATTGTACTGATCAATACAAAATGAAGAAAAGCATTGGGAATTTTAACTTAAGTCCGATGTGTATGCTGACAGAACTTTTCAAAGAACAGGGTCATGGGCAGAAAATACAAAAGAGTGCTTAAAAGAGTAGAGGGTAAAGAAACTGGCAGTTAGGACAACCAGTATCTGCTAGGCCCTGTCCCCAACAAATCACATAAATGCCTTCATTTCTCCTCACAATAAGGCTGTAAGATGCTGTTTACCTTTAACAGATGCAAACAAAGTAAGATTCAGAGAGACAGGGTGATTTCCTAAAGTCTCAGAACAACTCAGGAGCAGAAACTAGGTGCCAACCACATCTGCCTGGCAAAAGTCTATTGTTCCACTCGTTATTTTTGTTCTAAGGAACTAAACACCTACAATAATGACAAATCAGATGATAGGTATGTTTCAGTCTGTTTGGCTTCCTACAGGGATGTGGCTGAAGGAATCCAGGAGTTACAAAAGTTCCTAAGAACATGATTGCAAGCCAGGTACACAAGAAATCATCCAAAATGTGTGTTCCTTTCTCCTAACTTTTGCATTAGGCTGCCCTACCTAGAACATCAAAAGACTTCACACATATAATGAAAAAGCATATTTTACCAAAACCAAGGCTCACATCCCCCTCTTGCAGCAACTTCCATCAAGACATATGGCTCAAGTGAACACCTTAGGGAGCTTCCTGCCACACGAGACTATCTCCACGTAGAGCAACAGCATAGCAATGACACTACATTCTCCAAAAGGATGGCCCCTCAAACTCTACGCCTGCCTCTCCCTCCTTAGGCTGGTTCACATCTCCGTACCCCATTACCCAGCAACACTTCATAAGTTTTAAAATGTAATATGGTCACCAAAAGAAAAAAAAATGGGGAGGATTGAGCTCTATTATGATAAGACTTGTGCTTGAGAGGCATACTTGTTTTTTTTAGCTTTAAGTTAGAAAAAGCCAGGAAGTAACAAAATATTACCTGAATTGATTACTGGCATGTACAGCTTTATTCCTATGCTTTCTTATACTCTGTTCTAATTTTGGTCTTTTAATTCTATTTAAAAACACAAACAGGTTTTTATTGGATGCTCATTTCCCTTACCTATTATCTCTAATCACAAGTTTCAGTATATTGTGTTCTGGGATGTGAGCCAGTTCCACTGTACGATATATACACGTGGTCCCCACTGCCTTGTACGTAGGTATTAAACTGAATGGCAGAGATGAAAATGACTTAAAGTTCCTGAAAAAAATAAAATAAAAGAGGTGGCAGTTCCCTTTAACTACAATAAGCAGAAGCCTCTCTGAGGTGCCCAAGTCCTATATTCCTTTCTGGACCCCCTCATGTTCTCTGATGGAAGGGAAATGGTGTGTTTCCTCGACACATAAACAGAGAAGGCGATGGGAAAGAGTGAAAATATTCAATGAACACCAAGTGACTACTTCTCCAGTGTAGACCTGTGCTGTCCTACAGGGAAGCCTCTAGCCACATGTGTCTAAGGTACGCTTGAAATGTGGCCTGAGTGAATCGGGATGAGCTCTAAGTGCAAAAATACACACTGCATTGTGAAGATTTACTATGAAAAAATATATATAAAATATCTCACTAATAACTTTAATGTTAGTTACCTACTGAAATGGTAATTTGGAATAAAGTGCCCTGTTGAAATGTGGTTGCTGGAAAGTTAAAATTATATATGGGGCTCAAATGATTTCTCTTTTGTTCAACCTGCTCCTGACATTCTGATGCGCTGAACTCTAAACAAGTTGGATGGAGGGGACTGTGAGGGTAATAGACTAAGGAGGCAATGTAAAAATCACTTAAAAAAAAAAGATTAGGGAAGTGCTGGACTCGTGGCTCAGTGAACCATACTCGGCTGGCTTCTTGTATGTGTTTCCCGAGGTCTGGCAAGTAGGTGACCGCGTGCAGGCAGGTGTCCGCGTGAGCATATGTGTGTTACGCTTAAAAAATCGCTTCTACATCTCATTTCCCTTCCTCTCAGACTTCCCCTTGCAAAACTGGCCAAAAATAAGACAAAACAAAAATTTGACTCATGTGAATTGGTCACTGCAAGATCCATAACAATGAATACTCAGCTTTTCTTTTTTCACCCAAGAGAACATTTTTGGCATTTGACAAATTTGGCAACACCCAATCACTTTCAACACCTAAATTTTCCTCAAACCCTACAGCCAATATTACCAAAGAAAAAACTAGATTTTTTCCCTCATTTCTCCCTGGTAGAAATAATATGATTTGGCTGGTTCTCCTCATAGGCATGAATAATCACAGTTCGTGCCTATTCACCAAACTTCTTTTTAGCCAAGAGTTTTCGTCACAACGACTCACTCAGCAAAAAGTATCCTGGCTTGAATTTCAGCTTATTCTACATCTTTTGGCCACCTAATGTTTGAAAAGTCATGAGCCAGAGGGCACACACAGCCAGTGTAAGAGAAAAAGAATGGGGACTGACATCATACAGATGTGGGTTCAAATCCCACCTTTGCTGCTTAAAAAAAAAATCAGCACCACTACTATGGTATCACATTGTCGTGAGATGAAGTTAAGAAATGCATGTAGAGCACAGTGCCCGGCACCTGGAAGATTCTTACTGGAAGTTACCTCCTCCTCTGCTTCCTTCCCAGTTATCAAGTAACCCTGTGGCTGCACACGCATGTCACAACGTGTTTATCCACACTGACTCTCTTTTTAAATGCTGCGATTGGGGAAGCCACAAGTATGGGCCACCTATCCTCTCCTTCAGTTATTTAGAGAATTTGTGTTTCATGATGATAGAAATGATGGATATGGCACAGGATGACGCGACAGACCTTTCCAGGGTTGAGACTTTATGTTTAAGATCATCCTCAAAAGCAGCTGCCTGCTTCTTTACTGTTGGAGGCTGGGAAAGAAACAAGGGGAGAATCACTTACTTCCCAGGTACAAGGGTGCCCTGACTCTCCCGGGCAGCTGGCATTCCGTCCAAAGCACAGACAGCCTGGAGTTCTCAATACTCGGTGCTCTGACCCCACCTCTCCCAAGACAGAACTTGTCCATCAATAGTGCTTTCAATTTGTTCAATAGAGCAAAAACCAGTGTGTTCCCAAGTGAAACATGGTTCTGACCCTCTCCCTCTTTCTTCTCTCTTAGTAAATGGGCCCTAGCAGGTTTTCTAGTCTGTGACTTTGAGACTTGTGTATTCATTCTTCAACTTACGCTGGCTTCTCAGCGGAAGCCTGCAAAGGTCTGAAAGATACCAGACGGATCTTCAATGTCTCTTACTACTCTGCCTGGCTGCTTGAAGGAGATCCTATTTCTTTCACTGATTTTCACCTGATTCATTTTACCTTGATTTTGTTTTATGTCTTATGTTACGACATTTATAAAATTTCATAGTACTCAGGGCCCTGGAATTGAACTTTTTCTGCAGAAGTATCTCATCAGTTTTTATTCTTTTTTATTCCTTCCCATTCATTTCCTCTCTCCCCTTGCCCCTTTCTCTCCTCCCCCACTCTGTTTCTCTTATTCCCTTTCCCTCTCCTCTGTGATAAGATATATCTGCCCCTAGCATTTAAGAACCTTCATCTTAACCCCTGAGTTGAGCTGTCCTGCCAAAGTACTTGAATTAAAAGCCAGGGTTGGCCATTGGCTCCAATACGTGGAACACCCAGAGATCTTTCAAAGTTGTGAACTGGCACATTTCTAGGGGCAATCTCTGTCTTGCCAGGAGAATGTGTTATCCCCATGGAGTCAATAAGACACACATGTAGAGAAGTGACTAGAATGCTCATTCCATTTACCCAAAGAGAGAAGCAATCTTTGCTATTTCTAACACCACATAACCATCATGTGGGGATAAGAGAGATACAGTAAGTCCTCCTTATCTGTGGTTTCAGTTGCCTCTGGTCAACTGCAGCCTGGAACCAGATGGTCCTCCTTCTGATTTATGATCAGAAAGTCAGTAGCAGCCCAATGCTCCATCACAATGCCTACACCAGCCACATCACTCACGTCCTACACAGGCATTTTATCAGCTCACATCTTCATGAAAAAGAGTGAGTATTGCACAATAAGGCATTTTGAGGAGATGGAGAGAGAACACATCCACATAACTTTCATTATTATAATTATCCTATTATTAGTTGTTGCTCTCTTACTGTACCTTATTTATAAATTAACCTCTATGATAGATATGAAAAAAATAGTGTACATATAGGTCTCAGTAGTTTCAAGCATCCACTGGGGGTCTTGGAAAGTGTCCCCCATTGATAAGGGGGTACTAGCGTAGATTCTCTAGATTACAGGTACCAATGTATAAAGTAATTCAAAGTTTAATTAATGGAGCAGTGCCCCACACAGCAAGATTGAACCATGCCACCCACACAGTCCAGCATACTTGAATGAGTATTTCCTGGGAATCTACCAGGGTGCTGCCTCGGGTTACCTTACACACATTCTCTTCCGGTAACATGAAACTGTTTTTAGGTATTTTCTCTCTTACTTCCTAAGAAATCATAAAATGTATTTCCAAAGGAACATAACCTTTCTTGGACCTCTCACTACAGTAAAAGCAGTATTACCCTGCAAGTTCCACCAACGAACTGGATGACGGAGGCAACTGACTTCTCTCAAGCCACTTCAGTCTCCCCATCTCTAAATAGACAGTGTCTGTCCCAAATCCACGACAAGGCCCGTTCCAGCTCCATGACAGTGGTTTTGTAACTATATTATGGCAACCACAGGGACAGGTGCGGGGTGGAGGGAAAGAGAAGGTTACCTGTCCAGCAAATCTTATAGTAATTTATGGCTTAATGTTTCTGTTTTTGCTTTCCATTTGGTCTCCTTCTCTAAAGATATTAATGCCTTTCATTAGGGTATGCTCTTTAACAGACAATGTGCTAGCAGTTCTCATTCACCAGATCTTATGGATGAAAAGAGGTTAAGTAACCTGTCCGAGATCCCCCGAGCACAGAGCTGACTCACAGCACTTTATAAGAACTCTGTTCACTTTACCACATTACCTTATTACTATCTTTCTCCATTTCTTGATGTTAAGTTTCCTGCAGGGCTTCCTCCCCAAAGCCCCGGTGCCATGCATCATGCCTGGAATACATGAGGGGTCCGATACATGGTGAAATGACTGAGGAGGCAGAAAGTGCCTTGTTTCGGAAGAATGCAGGCATTTTGCATATAGAAAATAACCCCCAAAAAATCTATTTATATATTGCTGAGTGGACTAGAGATCTGGCCCTTACAGTAAATTACTCTTTCCCCTAGAATGCTCTTTCTGTTTTTCTAATTTGACAGATTCATAAGCTAATGATGAAGAAAAACTGTGTATCTTTGGCTCACAGACACAGCTATTTCTTTGTGTCCCCATCTTGGTAAGTTGGAGAAATTCCTCTTCATTTTAAGAATATCATAATTTTTATCCAAATGCCTCCACCAATTTTGGTCTGCAATACCTCATCTTTATCCCCCCTCCCCAACAGTATAAAAATTTCAAACATTCCACAAAGTTAAATAATTTTATAGTCAATACCCACATTCTTAAATCTCAATTCTACCATTAACATTTCACTACACTTGCTTGACAACATATCCACCCATTTCCCTACCCCTCCACCCATTAATCCATCTTATTTGTTGATATATTTCAAGATAAAAAGCAGACATCTTTCCATTTCCTCCCAATACCTCAATATGCCTATCTATGCTACATTATTTTTTATATTTACATGAACTCCCTGTGCACTGTGTTTTCCTATTAAATCACCAAATGTAGACTCTTTTTGTTTCATGTGGATTTGGGAGGCCACTTTGTTGTTGAAACTGAAGCCCCAAACCTACAAATTATCATCTGATCTAGAAGAAAGCAGGTTAAGAAGTAAGAGGAGACCGAAACACCTAAACATTTTCAAATCCATAATATTTTGTTGAACAAATGCTGCATACAACTAAAAGCCCGGCCTTTATTCTTCATTCAAGGAGACAGTGTGATAATCCTGTTAGCTTTTGTCTTTATAAATCGACAAATGACAACATAGCATATTAGATCATTAGAACATCGTTACTGAGACTTTAGTCCACAAGGTTTCCCTAGGGAAGGCTGTTGTGACATTTTTCGGTCTGGGTCAAGTGTTGGACAAGGGCAGGCCTCGAAGCCTGGACCATCCACCTGTTCATTAGATGCCAGCTCACAATGGGAGCAAAGCCAAGGTAGGAAATAATGCAAACAGTAATTTTCAGAGTTAATGATCTAAAATAATTATAGCAAATGTAGCAGTTGTTTGCAAGTTGTTTGGCAACGCTGAAAACCAGTGAGGGAAAAGAATTTATTGAAACCCTTTAAATTATCTTGTTAAGCCCTAAATTCAGGAAGTACTTTTCCTACCTCAGTGCCATGTGGTTCTGCCTACTAGAAATACTCCTCTGCCCCTAGAATGTGCCCCCATTCATGGGCTTATCCCAAGAACAAAGTGTGTTTCATCTATGATGCCTGCCTGGTCTTTTCCCTGCAAAAGCATTTTCTCTGTTCACTTCTCATGGTAATTGTTCACACGTCAGCTATTATATTTATGATTTGATTTGTAATGAGTTCATTACATGTACATCTGCCCCATTATTAGGACACAGCACCTTCCTCATTTTAGAAAATGCCAATCAAGATACTTGACTTCTAGTAGATGCTCAAGGAATGTCGAATAAATTAAAGTTGAAGGTGGTGTCAAATGATTTCAGAGAAGCTGCCAACCAGCTGGAGAGCAAAAGGTGCAGGTTAGGAGCAGACAGGAATAAAAGCTTAGATTCTGGAACCCCAAACAAAAATGCATAAACAGTCTGTTTCTTCTTGAATCCCAAAATGAATAGGTCCTGGTTGAATCACAGGTCACCTCTGAAATGCAGGGCTGTGTAAGTGGAATTTTTATCCTGGTCAGAGAGTATTTTAAAAGACAGCTCCTTTCTTGAGAGAAAAGCAAAAATATTTTACAGAAGATTAGATTTGGTTTTATGTCATGTCACTCTTTGATCTAAAAGATGCTCTCAGCTTTCTATATATGCCTTTTTAATCGAGTACATTCTATTTCCTACCATGTTTGAAAAAGGAAACATTGACGGCCAGGAAAACACGCTCATGCAGCTCACCAACCCCGGGGGGGAAGGGGCACCATGGGTCTACGCCACGTTTGGCAATTTCTTTTCCCTCATCCATTTATCAGAACAGGTTTCCTAGCACGACAGTGACACAGCTTGCATTTCCCCCAGCAAATTTATCAGCTCCTGTCATTATAAATCTGAATCTGGATATTTTTAGCTGGGCTGGGAAGAGAACAGCTCTCCGGAGACTCCGTGTCAGTGCTGCTGGATGAATCAGCCCAGCCAAGGGATGGAGAGGCGCAGTCTCAGAGTCACTGGGCTTTCTTCCTGGAGCAGGGATCACCTCTGGCTCACTGCCAGAAATCCTCTGTCGGCTGCTCCGGCTCCTGGGGCCCGAGCAATGCTCAGTCTCCAGGTGGTGATGCAGGGCGCCGCACAGCTGAACCACCCCACTGACTTTTCGCTGACTGATGACTGCTTGGGTGAAAAGGAAACCCTCTGAAGGGAAGATGATGAGGCCTCAAAGAACGGATACCCAAACTCAAAGCATGGAGGAAATACACGAGGCAAACACACATCTCCACAGGGAAAAGTCAGCCTCAAATGCATTTCAATCTGGAACTCTTTCATTTTTACAGCTATTTTCCCAACTTGTCTAACAAAAGGAGGAAGACAGGAACTACAACATTCTCATACAATCCCCCTTGACCTGACAAATGAGCAAAATACTCCCCGTGAAGTTAGCAAGGGGATTCACCGTCACTGAATGCAGTGGGCTGCATTAGCCTCATCGCTGTTATTTTCCATGACTCAGATGTGAAGCAGTGTCAACACAAGCCAGTTTCGAAAGCGATTTTCAGTGTCCTTTCTTCCGGTTTCTATTGTTTTTCTCAGTTATTAAACCACCATAATAATAGTGGGGGGGCCAAAATGCCTCAGGTTGATAGAATGCAAGTTTGTGAAAGTATAAATACAGACTCCCTTTGCTTTTTCTGGAGTCATCCCTTATGCAGAAGGCATGTGCCACAGGGTTAGAGAACAGATTATGTAGGGTTTAGCTTACACAGGAGGGTAGGGATTATTCCCAGTTAACCAGGGAGCAGAGGCAGCCAAAATCCAAAAACAAAAGAAAGCAAGAAAAAAAACCTAAAAACTAAGAACTGACAATAATACAGAATATTAGAGAACTTAACTGGTTGACTCTAGCTTGGCCTGGCTCCGAAGAGAAGGGCTGGCAGAGATCATACTGAAGTGTTCCAGCTCCACGTGGTCAAACTATCTGATTCTTTAGCAATCTGTTTTCCTAGTCTCTAGGGAAGCAAGTCTCCTCGTCTCTAGGAACAGTGTCCATTGAATTTAGGAAAGAACCCTCCTTTCAGGCTTCTTTCCAAGACCATATGATTTAGTGCCTCCAAAAGACTTCGTGGAACATGAATCCAAAGGCTCTAATGAAAAGACACAGACACTTTTTGGAGAGAACATCAAGGAATCTCAGTCCCACTAGTAGGCATTTGTGACTCTTAGTTCTTTGTATTTTCTACTATGGACAATTATATTTTAAATTTCCTCTTCCTTTAAGACTGCGTCTACTCTAGCTTAAGTCTTTCCCTGAATATTACAAGAATACCTTCACAATTTACGCCACCTCTTCATTTTGCATTCCAAACCCTTATCTATTCACTGAACACTTTTATGTACCACCTGGATGGTAATATCAGGTTGGCAACAGAGATAGGAAAAAGCGGAAAGATGTGGGGTAGTATGGAGGTAGAAGAGCCAAGACTTGCTAATGAGAGGGCTAAAATTCATAGGAGGATAAATGAGAAATCCTAGATGACTTCCAGTTTTCTTGAGCAGCTGGACTGATAATGGAAAAGACTGGAGGAAAAACAAAATCAGGGATGGAAAACAATAACTCATATTTGTATGAACAAAATCGGGATACCCTGAGACACTCAAGGTCTTTTATACATTTAAAAACATGAATCCATAGGCTTCATCAGTTCAAATAAGTACATGGTACCAATAAGGTTTATAATCCCTGATATGCAGCAGAAGCCAGAGACAAGAGAAGAATCAAAATTCAAATTAAAGCACTCCAGTAATGAGAAATTAAGGAGAGAAAGAGATGTGATCGAATGGGAAGGGACAACTAATGACTTCAGAGGAAACACAGGAGATATGGCACAGGAAGAGCTATGGCCTGAATGTCTGTGACGTTGCCCCCAAATTGCATGTTGAAATCCTAGTGGCCAATATAATGGTATTAGGAGCTGGGGCTTGGGGAGGAGCTGAGGTCATGGGGATGGAGCCTTCATGCATGGGACTTGTGCTTTCCTGAAAGAGACCTCACAGAGCTCCCCAGCCCTTCTACCCTGCGGGGATACAACAAGAAGTCTGTGACCAGGAAGAGGGTCCTACCCAACCCTGCTGGCACCCTGATCTTGGACTTCCAGCCTCCAGAACTGAGAGAAAGAAATTTCTGTCATTTATAAACCACCCAGTCTGTGGTGTTTTGATATAGCAGCCCAAATGGACTAAGATAGGAAATAAGAGAGGCTATCGTTTCAAGGAGGGAGTGGTTAAGAGTGAAAACTGGTGGGAAATCCAGTGAAATGAAAATAACAGTATTTGGCAATATGGAGGGAACTGATGACTGTGGTTAATGATTTCACTTCCATGGTAGTGGCAGATGCTGGACTGAATGGGTTGAAGAGTAAATAGGAGGTAAGGAGCAGAGAATGTTTAAGTGTAGACATTTTTCAAGAAGTTAGCTAAGAGGGGGAAGAAAGAAACGAGGTGATAGCTGCAAGAGGATATGTGGTTAAGGAAGAATTTCGTTAACATGGGAAGTTACTCAGTTTATGCAGGTCTCAGTTTCCTCACCTATAAAATAGATATAATAACAGGACCTAACTTAGAAGATTGTTGTCAGGATTAAAGAAAGCAAGGTGTGTGAAGTATTTAGTACAGACCTGACATAATAAATAATAAATATTAGCTATAACCCTATTCTACTTTTGTACTTTGTTCCGATCTTTTTTATGACCCTTACCACATACTATTACAGTTATTTTTTGTGTGTTTTCTAACTTAGTTGGCAAACATTTAAGAATCACTTAACAAATTTTTGTTGAATTCAACTGCAACTAACCTGAATCAAGGAAAGGTAACAAAAATACAGACAGTGCAACTAACTATGGCAAAAAGAGTGTTTTGGATTCAACTTGAGGGGCCAACTCCTCTTAAGATTTTTAGTTCAAATCTGACCTTGTCTCAGGTCGGCCACTGAGAGCATACCCTGCCACGGGCAGAGAAAAGGCTTGTGGCATGAATCACCATGTAGGCAGCCAAGTCACCTCTCATTTAGATTTATGAATGTCATATTCTTTACTGACTGTGAGAAGAGTGTCTAATCAGAAAGATTCCAAACAGGTTCCAGCCATCTCATTAGGACACAGGAAATTGGATAAAGAGGACAACCTCTGAAATCCTCTCTTAGTCATTGATCTTTGGGAAATTAGCCCTCCATGGCTTAGATCACTCTGCAGATTATAAACATGTCCAGTAAATATGACCTCCATCTAGATTTGCCCAGCGATTGCAACAGCATTTGGCAGCAGAGCAAATGCCTGCCAAGGTCCAAGCAGCAGTAGCAGGTGTTGTAAATCAGTGCAGGATACTTACATGGTTCTGTATTCCACGGGGGCTCAAAGCCTTCCAAGTAGATTATCTGCAAGGATTTCAAGGTGGGAAAGTGGCATTATGAACACATCACTCCCATGTCCACTTTCTTTCCATTTACCTGAATGTCAGAGTTGTTGAGCAAGATAACTACACTGTTCAACAAGGAAAAGCTCTATGGCTCACATGGAAGACACAGTGTAAGAAAAGCCGTGCTCAAGGAAAATGACAATGGTCAGCACAGGACAGATAAGGTAAAAGATATGCTGCTTTGGTAGGATACTTTTGATATGATACTTGTCTTTATATTTTCTCTGTAGAAATACATTATACCTATATAAATGTATGTATCCTATATGGATATGTATGTGCATATATATTCCAGTCCCCCAAACCTCTACCCCTTTTTAAATATATGTAGTAATTTGAGTCAGAGTTCTCAAAAACATTCCTTGGAAAGTCATATTTCTATGCTTGAGGGGCACGTGACTAATGCGACCAGTACTTAATATCATTAGCGCATGTGCCTGTAAAGACAGGAGGCAGACAGGAGCAGGTGAATGGTTCAGCTCGCCTGTGAAAACAGTGAAAAGAATCTCTAAACCAGAGGAACAGAGCCTCTCCAAGACCCTTTTTTAGATTCTAGAGTAGAAAATAAAATGAGAATAAAAACAACATATCTGAAGACTTGCAGAAAAACAATATCACAGCTGAAGATAGGGAGAAAAGTTACAAAAGGAATCTTATCTATTATTTGAATTTGGCATACAATTACAGAAACAGAAGTTAGATGATACACACTGATTCTGCCTGCAAATCTCTTACTGGCTTTTTATTCTCCTTCATTGAAATGAAGGGGAAAAAATCAGGGCTGCCATGTACATTCGGACAGGTTGTGCCCCGCACAAAAGATATCTGGCTTAAGGGTTCAGTGGGTCCTTAAATCCAGCCTGTGGTCCAGACTCCAAGAAGGGACAGCAGCTACCAAAGGGGAGGGGTGGGGAAGGGCGGGTGGGGAGGGAGGAAGGGAGGGAGAAGGGAATTGTGGGGTATCATGATTGGCACACATGGTGTGGGGGGATCATGGGGAAGCCAGTGTAGCACAGAGAAGGCAAATAGTGACTCTGTGGCATCTTACTACACTGATGGGCAGTGACTGCAATGGGGTATGAGCGGGGGAGTCGATAATATGGATGAATGTAGTAACCACATTGTTTTTCATGTGAAACCTTCATAAACATGTATATCAATAATACCTTAATTAAAAAAAAGTCCAGCCTGTGTTCTGCTCTTCCAACCGTGTGCCTGGGCATGGGCTGCGTCCTCTGGAGGGAAGGCCTCTAATTCTCTGAAGGCACCATCTGGGTTAGCAGTACACCTGAAAACACTTGTCTTTCAGAGTTGGAGCAATCACGCAGAGTGATATATATTACATCATATCACAGGGCTAGTTACAGCACAGATAACTTTCTAAATACAGCTATGGTTCTTATTTGGTTTTTGAAATCTATTCATCTTATTTTACAGTGCAAGTTAGATATAAATCATTGTCATGCAAAATCAGAGACAACTGCTGAACACTCAGAGAGAGGAATCATTATTAACTCCTTGTGTGCACATGGGTTTGGCCCTCCACATGCATTAAAGTTTTTAAGACCATAATAAATTGGGGAGAAAGCAGGGCATTACACAGTAACACAGCACTTCCCCAATCAGAGGGTAATGGAAACTGTCAATACAACTTGGATTAATACAGGATAAATGCTGTCAGACAAACCTGACGAATTATGTAGACAATTAGAAAGTGGTGCACAAAAAGCACGCATCACATCCAGTCACTTGGATATAAGAATAAAGGGAACTAGATGAAAACACTGGCCAAAAAAAAAAAAAAAACCAAAAAGATGAAATAAAATAAAGGCCGCCATCAAACTGTGGGGCAGTTTAGAGAAATTCCACAGATGTCTGCGTAAGGTCCTCTCTTTTGTTTATTCATCTTTATTAATGATCTTCAGAACATAGTAAACAGCATGCTAATGAAATCTGCAGACTTTAGTAAGCCGGGGAGTGCTGCAAAACATCAGCAAGGACAGAGAAATAATACAGATGGTCTGAGAGAAGTTACAGATCTTGGGATCAAATAACAAAATGAGAGTCAGGCTGGGAAAAGGCCAGTTTAGACACTAGGGGGAAATGAATGAAAACACAGATATCCACAGGGAAGAAAAAACATGGAAAAGAGGTCTTCTGGGAAGGACCTGTTGGAAAGGAGCTAAGGCTAGACAGCACTTACCATCCAGGGGAGTTTGTGCTGCAAAATGGCAAAGTATTACTTTGAATTGCATATGGACAGACATCACAGTAAAAAGAGGTGCAAGCATTTCTTTCTACTCAATTCTCAAGTGGCTGCACCTGGAATATTGCTTTTAGCGTAGGGGAGTCTCTACCAGAAAATCTGGAACAAATTGAGAGTGTAAGAGTGAGATATAAGTAACAGGAAGCCTGTTAAAACAGAAGATTAGAAGAGCAAAGTATGGATGGGTTGGCAAAAGGACATGGAGGAAAGTCTGGTGACAGTCTATAAAACTCTGGAAATGCAGAGGGAAAACTGATGGTAAAAGTCAAAGCAGCAGAGTGAAAAAGAACATATTAAATTAAAGAGAGAAGACAGCCAGAATAGTAGGAAAAACTCCACATACATCAGCAATGGAAATGTTATCATGAATTGTTCTGGGGAATCCACAGGATCAAATTCAAATATTACTCAGAGTAAGAAGCTTACAATGTTAAAGAGGATTTACTCTAAGGCAAAAAGGCCCTTAGGGAGTGCTATCGAATCTAACTCTATGTCTCTGGACAGGAATATATCTAAATCATCCCTGATAAGTTATAATGCATACTATTTCCAAAGAATTCAAGATAAGGATGATGTTGGAAGAGCATGTTGGCCGATAGAGAGGTTTTGTTAAGTGAACTTTCTACCTGACACATTGGGAAATTTGGTTGCTTTGATTGCAAATCGTTCTGTGACCCAACATCACTCAATTAAACACTGTATACATCTGGTTCTCCGTGGAAGAGTAAGAGTCAAAGCACAAAACCATTCATGACTCACAGACATTAACTTGACATGATTGAAGCCTTATACGTAAGACATAAAACTGTAAAACGCCCAGAAGAAAACAGGGAAAAAACTCCTTGACATTGGTCTTCGCAGTTTTTTGGATATAACATCAAACACATGCAGCAAAGGCAAAAATTAGTAAGTGGGACTCCATTAAATAAAAAGCCTGGACATGGTAAAATAACTGAGAAAATGAAAAGCCACTTACATAATTAGATGAAATATTTGCAAAATAGTTTATGTGACAGCAGATTAATGTCTAAAATAAATTTTAAAACTCATACAACTCAAAAATAAAATGAATAAAACACAAAAAAATCCAATTAAAAAATGGGCAGAGGAACTGAATAGACGTTTTTCCAAAGAAGACATACACAAGGCTCAAAACAACAAGATATTTATCACCTTATACCTGGTGCAATGTCAAAAAGACAAGAAATAACAAGTGTTGGCAAGGATGCAAAATAAAGGGAACCCTTGTACACACTATTGATGGGAATGGAAACTGGTACGGCCACTATGGAAAACAGTATGGAAATCCCTCAAAAGATTACATATAGAACTATCATATATGATCCAACAATTCTACTTCTGGATATATATGCAAAGGAAGCAAAAACAGGATCTCAAAGAGTTGTATCAACTCACATAATCATAGTAGCATTATTCACAATAGTCAAGATATGGAAACAACCTAATTATCTATCAGCAGACACATGGATAAAGAAAACATGGTGTATGTGTGGACACCCACAAACACATGTTTACACACACATTTGTATATAATGTAATATTATTCAGCCATGAGAAAGAAGGAAATCCTACCATTTGCAATGGCATGGATGGACCTTGAAGGCATTATACTCAGTGAAATGAATCAGACAGAGAAAGTCAAATACTGTATGATCTCACTAAAATGTGGAATCTAAAAAAGACAAGCTCATAGAAAGAGTAGAAAGTATGTTGCCAGGGGCTGGGGGTGTTGGGAGCAATGAAGAGATGTTGCTCAAAGGGTACAAATTTCCAGTTATCAGATAAATAAGTTCTGGAGATCTATGTACAGCATGATGATTATAGTTAATAACACTGTATTGTATATTTGAAAGTTAAGAGATTAATCTTAAATGTTCTCACCATAAAAAAGAAATAGTAGTTGTGTGATGTGATGGAGTGTTAGCTAGCACTACGGTGGTAATCATCCTGCAGTATATAACTGGATTAAATCAACACAGTGTACACCTTAAATGCTATATGTACATTATATCTCAATGAAGCTGGAAAAAAGAATAAATAAAAATAAAAGAGATGCCAGAGAGCTCTCTTGCCCTTTGTACTGTATGAGAACAGAGTGAGAAGACAACTGTGAGCCCATCACCTCATTTAATCCTAATTACTTTCCAAAAGCTCCATCTCATAAAACCATCAGAGTGGTAGGAAAATGTTTCAACACATGGATGGGGGATGCCCACAAAGATTCAGTCCACAGCACTGGTGTTGGAAGTGTGGTGGTACAAACTACTTATAACAATGAAGAGCCCTGAAATGGAGAGAGGAATTGGGGGTTCTTGTTCTACTTCTGTCACTAACTTGGGAAGCTGAGGTAGAGCGAGAAGTTCTGGACTTAAATCCAACCACTGCCTCTTACTAGCTCTCTATTCCTGGTGAGGTCTTCTCTGCATATCAGTCTTCTCATCTTCAAGGTGCTGGTACCAATAGTACCTACCCTATGTGATCTTCGGGATGATCAGGATGACTGATACATATTTCAATGTTATAGCTGTCCATGCATGCACTCAATGTCACTGTCATTTCCATTATAGAAAGTTTCCTTCTTTGTAAAATGAGAGGGTTGGAAGGGATCTATCTAAATTTTGAGTTCTTTAATCATGGTTATTCTTTGAACTCAGAACTTCTGATTAGGCTAGAGAGACAAACTTAAAGACAAAAGAGAAAAAGTAAATGTCACTCTACATAGTGCTAGTCACATGTGCCAAATGAAGTACGTGGAAAAGAAGCCAATGTGAATTAGAACAACTGGAGAAAGTCTATGGAGCTAGAACTGAAGAATGGGTATCATTTTTATGAACAGTCATGAGAATTCCTTACACTGAAGGTTGGTAAAAACAGCCTCCCTGGGGAATGTGAGAAGACTGTATCAAATCATGAAGACAAGGTAGGAAAAGTATATGGACTTGGTGCAGCGGGCAATAGGAAACCCTCATGGCTTCCCTATGGATGTCTTCTCCTTAAGGCTCTAATACAAGTCACATTCCTTCATCTCATGCTCAGCCTGAAAAATGATTACACAATTCACTTGAATCTAGTTACCCGAACAAACTGTTTGGCCCTGTTTATCCATATTATTAAGAGGATGAACATGATAGCATTTGCTTATCTCATTGCCCTTTTCTTCATTTCTTCAGTAAATAGTCTTATTTCTTCTGCTTCCCAACCAGGTACTTCTGGTTCTTTCTTCTCAGTTTAGATAAACGTAGTTGCAGTTCAGTATTTCTTGCTGCTGAGTTTCTGCCTGTCATTCCTAATATCTGAAATGCCTTTTATTTATTCTGCCACCCAAAGTGCATCTTTTTTCCTTTGCCCTTTAAATGTAAGAATTTCACTTTTCCATTACATTTTCCTCTAACTAACCCTTTTTAACTCTGTTTAATTGAACCAACAGAGCAAAGTTGCCAGCATTTACATATGCTTGTTTTGGCCTATTTTCTCTTTTCCTTGCAGCAGAAAAGAGTAAAAGGACATGATGTGACAGGAACCTCTCAGTGACACACGGGGAGGTCAACCAAGGTGGGAACATTAGGATTCTACTGGAAGAGAAGAGAAGGCTGAACGTGGGATGTGGTTATAGAAGCACATGTAAGTTTATGCATGATCCTTTCTATAACTTTATTGATATGTCAAACCAGTTGACCAAAATATCTGAAAACTCTTTCTAAAAGACCTTTTTATTTTTAAAATTCTCTTAACTATGATTCTGAAATCTATCTTAAGTATGTCATCTGTAAAATGCTTAAACATAAAAAAATCAAGTTTTGCTGATTACTCTTATCTAGCAATCAGGATATTTGCATGAGATTCAAGTTCTCATGAAAACTTGCAATATGATTCAGATACCCACAAATGGGTCCATTTCTGTCCATTTCCATTCGTGGCCTTAGTGATCACCTTTGATTTTACGTGCTTATTTGTTTTTATTCAACAGTCTGAAGGATAATGAGTATCTTGTTAAAGTACCTAAAACTACACACTACGCTTGATATGGACACTCAAAATATACCAATGATGACTATTCTCATTCTAAAATACACTATTACTCAGGCCCTCAATCTAGTGCCCATTTATCTAGGCTATTCTTCAAGGCACTAAAATAAAATGAATGAATTTTATATTTTAGATAACTTTTCTGAGATGGAACATACTTATACAAATCAGGAATGTAGTACAGGGTTGTACAAATTGAGTCATCTTTTGGGATGTGTTTCTATGCTCTTCCTGAACCAAGATGATGGAGGTTTAAATGCAAATGTTCTAAGTTAATTGAAAAGAGAAGAAACAAAGATTACCAGAAATCATGGTGCTTGAAAAAAATTGGAAGTTGAAAGCTTACACCTAGCTGTAGACCAATTTCTGAGAAGCCTGTTAACTGTGAAATCACATTTTAAAATAAAAAAAAATTATGAAATGTATGATTATCTTTTAGGTTTTAGTCCACTCAAGAGTTTTATGTATTTAAATTTTTAGAATATGTCAGTTTTACTCAGTGTATTCATTCCTTCTACCTTCTTTGTGACTAGCTGTGACACTGGGTCAGTATCCTTGTTCTCTGAGCCTCGGTTTTCTCATTTGTTAAATTGAAGACAATGAGGGCTACCTTATAAAGATATTTGATTCAGTCCTGAAAATATTTTCTGAGTGCCCTCATGTGTCAGGAGCCATTGTAAGTGCTTGGTACATGAGTTAACAAAACTAGTGAAATTCGTGCAATCATGCAGTTTAAATCTTGGATAGATGAGAGAGAGAGAGAGAGAGAAGTTCAAATGCTGATCCATGTAAAAGGTTCATTAAATAGGAGCTACCAGGCAGTATATACCTAACTCATACATAAAGGTGAAACGTGGGTAACCTTTTTCTTGGATAATAATCAACTTTTGGGGGAATAGAAAAGCCAATTTCTATCACACCAAAATATGCATAGTAGAAAGTAAAGGTATCTATCTATTTAATGTACCTATCTAATCTATGAGTACTTGTAATCATCAAGTTCCCAACTCGTAAGCAAGGTTAAGCCACTTGAAGGCAGAGAATACATCTTAACTTTGTAACTTATTCAATATGCGTGTAAGAAAAAACTGTCAAAATTCTAATGTCCCAGACTAAGGTAGTTAATTCTCAGCTTATTAGATGGTACTTATACACGTACACAGAGAGATACCCACATACACATGCAGATAATTTATAAAAGTAGGTACATATGAGTAGGTTTCTGGTTGCAGCAACTGTAACTCTGTAGCTGTGACCTCCTTGATATTTTATAAAATTCACATGAGATGTATTCTAGCTGTGATCTTATTTAGCTGTATGCACGCAGGCTCACGATCGCATTTTTCCTGTTACAGGCACATTCAGGCCCATGGATTCTGATGTTGGTGCTCAGTAATAAAATTCAGTAATGTACATGGTTACAAGTGCCTCCAAGTATAGATTGCAATAACTGATAACTACACATGATAGAAACTCTATATAAACGGAATTTAAAACCAATATTATTAATGTTTAGATCAGCTACAGTATATCAGTCATAAATAATATTTATTCTAGTAAAAAGAAAGACTAGAACTAGGTTGGTTTGCATTTACACTTGTACACTTTCTAGCTTTGTGATTTCAGACAATTTACATTATCTCTCTGTATCTCAATTTACCCGTCTCTTAAATGGGGAAAATAATAATGAACATACCACCTGGGTTATTGTGGGGATCAAATGAGTTAGTATGTATAAACCTCTATGATGAGATATATATAAATGTAAATATTATGATCCCTTAACAAAGGTAGATTGCCATAAAGAAGAAAATAAACTGTTGAACGGTCCTAGAAAATAAAGATCTTTCTACTATTAAAGTAAGTCACTTATTAGTTAAAATCCTCATCTTTTGAATTTATGTAAAATTTTATATAAAAGCAAAACCCCTCTTCAAACCACAAAATGATTTTGTATTCTTTGGATAGAAACAAAAAAGAATCCAGTTGTAAAATCAAAATAAGACACAGGGATGCAATGTACAGCATAGGGGATACAGTTAAAGATACTATAACTTCACATGGTAACAGATGGTAGCTAGATGTACTGTGGTCACCACTTCATAATATATATAAATGCTGAATCTCTCTGTTTTACACCTGAAACTAATCTAATATGGTATGTCAACTACACTTTAGTAAAAAAAAGAAACAAAAAGAAAAAATTCATAAAGGAGTTTATGTGTGAAAATGTATTTTGCTTAAAGGTAGCTGCTTTCCAGAGCTTATGGAAGCTCGCCAAAGTCACGGCAGTACCGTACTACATTTAAACAAGTAATTCAGAATCACACGCACACGCGCGCGCGCACACACACTCCCTTTAGAGCTGCCAAAGCTCCTCCAAAGCTAAGATTCAACACTCAGATCTTCAGATAAATGCAAATCACAACCTATCAATGAGATAGCAAGATCTCATCCACGTACTCTCCATGAGGTTCGCTTTATCTGAGCATAAACTTTCATGTGAAAAAATGAAGGCTTTAAGGGAGCAAAATACAAACTGTCTGTAGAATCAAAATTCTCATATCTGATAAAACTTTCCAAGACCAGAGAAAATGCAAGACTAATAAATGTCCCACCTGAAGATTTTTTGAAGTGATCTTCAGAGAAATAAAATAGCAGTATTTCAACTCTCCTCGGATCCCAGAATGAGGTGACCTCAAAACCAAAGCTCAAGAATGATCCAGCCACGACTGGACTTGGCTCTATACTTGCATCATCAAAAATGTTGCTTCTGCTTTAGGCACCACTGTCAGGTCACTGGTTCTATAAATCTATTCAATGTATCAGACACTTGCCTGAAATTTTTGCTTCCAAATCTCTCCATAAGTAAAATGTATTAAATGCATGATACTGAAAAGATCCAAGAAAAAGACTCTCAGTCCTTTTCTCCCAGGAAATGTGCCAATATTATTCACAAATCACATTTTCCCTGAGACTCAGGAACCTGTGATTTCTAACCCATGCACTGATTGGTGAACTTTAATGAACAGAGGAAATATTAGTTACCAAAAAACTTCCCTTAAAGCAGACAAGAAGCAGGAAGAATTGAAGCCCTCTTTATCGGGCTCCTTAGCTCCTTAGCTCCATGATCCCTTCAGCTGCAGGTATAAGTGCTACGTCTCTTTTAGTGAATTGATTGTTGAAGCCTTCCCTGACTCAACAGAATGACAGCTCTGGAAATCACCTCCCTGTTTTTAGAGCAACGCCACTTCATAGCTCTTACAGCAATGCCACTTCACATGGAACACTTACGGTATAGGGTCATTGAGAATGATAAAGGAGTTACAGCAAATGCCCAAGCTTTCACAAGAGTTAACTGAGCAGGTGACAGGGCTCCCAGTAAGGCTGCCCTCAGACCCCACTCATAGAACAGCCCCTTGAATCTATGTAGGGACAGAGCCCGCTTCTCCACAGCAACTTTCTGCAGATATGCTAGAGACACAAAAGATTTATTTTTTATAAATTGGAGCAGTTTCACTTTGGGGATATTTCTATGTGTCCATTTTCAGCTAATATTTAAGTGCAAGCTATGTGCCAGACATTGTTCTAAGCACTTTAGAGCAATTATCACATGTGATTTGCATATGATGATGATGATGATGATCACAATCATTTCATAGGTTAAGAACTTGAGGTTCTGATGACTTCAACAGCTAGCTCAAGATCACGCAGCGAGGAGGTGACAGGGCTAAACTCACATCAAATGCTTGCCATCAAAAGTCAAAGCCTGGACCTTCATGGCATGTTCTTTCAGTCTCTTTTTTTTATTTTTTATTTTTTGGTCATTCTTTCTTTTTTTAGATCCCACCAAAAGGGAAGCATATGGTAGCAATCATCCTGTTAAAAAACATCTCCGCTTTTCCCTTTGACCCAAGGTTTAGGTGACGGGGTGAGTATACTCAATATATTAGGAGAGAAAAAAATGATAGTGGCCCTCACCTTATCAGAGCATAGGAGGGAGAGCTGTTTTTTTGCCATTCTCAAGGGAGGAAGTGGATGAGAAGGAATCCATTGGAAATATCCTCCATGTGAATTGAATCCAAAGTCTAAAACATCCAGCATTTATAAAAACCTTACCTAAGACAGAGAAATAATACAAATCTCAAAAAACATAGGCAAGAATCAATAATCGACTTCACCAGCAGGAAATAGGAGCCTATGACATCTGGAGAAATAATCTCATATTCAGATATGGCATTTGAAGCAAAGGAACATTTGGAAAAGAGCAATTGCCACAAACAATTCTTCATCCATATCTGTTGCAGCTCAAATTTTATGAAATTAGCCAGCAAGATGCCTTTGCATGCTAGCATTGCTATACCCTTAAGAAAAGATAAATTTCAGAAGAGTGGAGGGAATTACAGAGGGTCACACAGCATGTTGGCCCCAAAAGAGATACCAACCTCTCAGTTGTTCTGCCTCAAAATATCAAAATAACTTTATCCTCTTAATGCCCACTGATCCCAGATTCTAAGTAAAGGGTTTGGAATAGCTAGCTAGTCACAGTTCCCCAATAAAGCAACAATCACAAAATAATTACCAAAGGTGTCCATCAAGGTAAACAAAGGAAGGAGCAATGAATATAAAAAATCACTGTGAATTACTTTGCTATAGGATCACACTGCACATGAAATTCTAGTCAATGAAAAGTTGTCTAGCAGGTGCTAGAAACTGTACCACTTGCTGGTGTTTCTAGACCTCAATAAAGCTCACAGCTATTAAAGTCAAAGGAATGTCTCTTACACTAGCTAGTCATCAAGGGATCTTTTAAACTTTTCAATAGATAGTCAAAAACTAGAGGTTAAGGCTTATCTTTGTCTTTTAACTCTTCAATCAGTTAAAAGTTAACCAGCTAACTGAAGCTACTACTTACATCTTCAGTGATAAGGACAGTTCTTTTGACTATGATGTCAGGATCCTTGTTAGGGATCATATCAAAAGAATCCTGTTCACAAGCCCCAGACTGGCTAAGTACTTCCATCTTGAACTCAAGAGTTAATTTCCTAGTCGACACATCTTTCCTAATGAATCTAGAAATCAATCAGTCTCAGGAAGCAACAGAGTGATGAAGGTATACTGACTAGAGAACAAGAGAGAAGCCGACTCCAGAGGGAAGGCTTTGCTGGGAAGATGCAATGATGAAATATTTATAGTCGGGTCAAAAGAGACACGGGTTGTATGACTATCTTCCATACCTAATAAGCCTATAAATAACCATAAGATGAACAACAGGTAGAAGCGATGAGAAATGATGTATGTACAGTAAGATATATATATGATTTTTGGAAATAAGGAAGAAGGGAATGAAATACAGTAAGGAAAAATTTAGGTGCACTATCAAGAATAGTGATAGGATAGCGGGAAGCTAAATGTCTTAGTTTGGCAATTTATAGCCATTTTCTTAAAAAATATTTTCTGCAAAGAATATTATTTATGATAGAAAATAAATCCAACAATAAGGAAACAGTTAAATAAATATCCACCTTAAAGTGAACAGACACCATTATAACATGTAATTTTGCTTACCAAGAATTTACAGTAACATGAAAAACATGCAAATAAGTAGAAAATGTAAAGGAATATTCAAAAACCTAAATGATGAATGATTCCAACCATGTAGAAGAGTATATAACAGACAAGATGGAATTTTCAAAAGTTAAACATGGTTACTGAGAGAACTATATCTGCATCTTTCTTATTCTACTATTTTTCAGTATTTTTGTATAATAAGCAGTGCATTATAATGAATGCTTAAAAACCTTTTAAAAGGGAGCACAGTCTCTGTAAGTTAGAAAAACCATGCCTACATCATAAGTGAGGGACAAAATCAACTTGGTTCTATGTCCCAAGGACCTATGTTGTCTAGTAACATCCTCTTAGCTTGTCTCAGACCGAGGACTAAGCTTAATGTCTGCAGAACAGTCAACAGCACTTCAAAGAAAAATTTAACAAACACCAGGAAAGGTCCCCTACACAGATATCCCTCTTCAGCAGAGCTTGAACTACTATTCTGCCTTCAGTCACACAACCAAGTCCTGTAAAATCTCTTAAGTGTACACTCTTTACTATGGGAATGTAACACTACATAGGAGCTTTCATTATGTAGAGTGAATTTTCTTAATAAAACAATCATACTGTTGGAAAGGAGTTTTTTAAATGCATGTGGGAGAAAAAAGGCAGGGTGCAGGGTGGAGTGAAAATACTTTAGAAGAGGGTGTGGAATCTCCACTACATGGCAAGAAAGTCATCAGGCTGCCAGAACAATCTCAGGCCCAGATACCTAAGGCTCAGAAACAAAAAGCTGCTGCTGCAAGCTGGCAAGAAGTGCAATAAAGAAGCTACTCAAGAAGACACCAAGGATGAAAGTTTTCTTAGCCATTTTCCCCAGAGCCTACTCTTTTCTAACTTAAAGTTGCTAAAACTAAAAGCCAGCTTGGGCTTTTACAGCTTGAAAGAATGGTATGAAATACTATTAATACTCTGAAGACTTGAGAAATATTGGAGGTGAAAAGAGCACTTTTTTTCAAAATCCTTCATTGCACATATGAGGTTATTGATGTTCAGGAAACTCTTCCTAAAATGCAAATCAGATGACATTATTCCAAGCCTTATAATCCTTCAATGGCAAAATTTCTGATTCCAGCTGTAATGGAGCATCTTTTATCATAACTAAGACTTCCAACGGTAACAACTATAAATGCAGGAGGGGAAAAGTGTTGTTCAAAGGCATCGGAATGACTAAGGCAGCAAGAACTTGAGGTATCAAGACCCAGAAAGAAGGGAAATGCATTTCACTTAAGGCAATTGCCTATTTGTAAACACAGTAGGGCAGAGAAGCTGAGCAGAAAGCAGTGGCTTAGATTTCAGGAGTGTCCTGGAACTGGGGGACAAAAATTGGAATTTGGGACCCATAAAGGCAAAGGGTCCATCTTTCAGTTGCAACCCCTGAGGATCTATGTCCTAGGAGAAAGGGGAAAGCTGAAAAAAGCAAGCTCTCACAAAAACTGAAACGCAACTTGCAATCATCTCAGTCCCTATTTGTATCAAGCTGATCAATCTCTACTTCAGTTCCTTTCAGAAAAAAAGACACTCTTTCCTGAGATAATATGTCATCAGCCAGACCTCAAAACTGTTTTTATACACAATGTCTGATACCTAATCCAAACTTACCAAGCAGACAACAGAAAAGATCAAATGTCTGAAAACCAGGAAAAAGACAGCAGAAATGGACCTACCAGATGGTTTAAGTATAGCAGCTACACATAAAAGTTAAAATAAATGTTATTAATATGTTTAAAGAAAGAAATGACAAGATGGGGACTTTCACTAAAGAATGAAATCAATGAAAAAGAATACAATAGAAATTTTATAAGTGACAGGTATATAGTAATAGAAATTTTATTTCAACTATTGAGATCTATTTGTTTATTGAAACTCAGTGGATAGACTCACCAGCAAAATTAACACAGAAGTGTACTAATGAACAAGAAAATAGATCAGAAGAAGATATCTGGACTGAAGCATGGAGAGAGAGACAAAAAGAAAAAGGAACCATAGAAAAGAACGTAAAGACATGCTATCAAGGAGTAACAAACAAGTTATTAGAATCTCCAAAAGTAACAGAGAGAAAGATACTGGGAGAGAAGAAATTTTGAGTATGTATGGACCAAAATATTTTCAAAACCTGACAAAAGACATCGAGCCATATGGTTAAGAAGTTCTTCCAGACCCAAGCAGGATATGTACTAGTAACTACATCCAATTTAAATGGACTGAAAATCTAAAATGAAAAACAAACTATTGCTATACTAATAATAAATGAGGCTTTAAAGGATTTCTAGAGATAAATAAGAAAAATTAATAATGATAAAAGAGTCATTCCTCCAGAAAGAGATAGATATTTCTAATTTTTATATTCCAAATAATATAGTCTTACCATTATGGAAAGAATAGGTAAATCCACACAGTTAGAGATTTTAGCATACTTCTACTAGCTGGTGAAACAGTCAAAAACAAAAAAAGATATACAATATTTGACCAGCTTATTTTACTAACTTGCCTTAACGAGCTTTTATACTAGCTTTTATAGCTTTTTCTATTTTGCACTTAAAATAAGCAAAATGCATGTTACTTCAAAGTGCACATTGAATGTCTATCAAAAAGGGATCATATAAGGAGCAATAAAACAAGTGTTAAATTTCAAATCTCCAAAGTCATATAATGTATGTCCTCTGCCTACAGTGGGATTAAGCTTCAACCCAAGTAGAGCAAAGTAACTATGTAATCTCTAAATATTTTAAAGTAAACAACACAGTTTTAAATACCCTATGTGCAAAAGAAAAAAAGCACAATGAAATTTAGAAAATAATTTTAATTAAATGATAGTGGAAATATCCATATCAAAATTTGAGGAACATAGCTAAAACTCTGCCTGACATCCATATATTGGAAAAGAAGGAAGATTAAATATCAATAATCTGATCTGTCAACTCAGTAAGATAGAAAAGAATGGAAAATTCAGCTCAAAGGAAATAAAAAGGGGGGAAAAAGTAAAGAGCACAAATCAGTAAAAACAGAAAATAAAGAAAGCCAGCAAGGTGTTCTTATAAAAGACTACTGTAATTAATAAACCTTCACAAGCCTGAATAAGAAAAAAAAATAGCGCAAATGATCACTATCAGCTTTAAAAACAAAAGAGACATAGAGGTCCCCCAAGTCTTAAAAAGATAAAACAACGGTATGTCAATAAATTTGACAATTTAGATAAAATGGATAAACAAATTCCTTGAAAACCCCAAATTAAAACCAATATAGAAAAATGGAAAATCTGAAGAATCCTAAATCTTCTAAAGGAATTAAAAACATTCTCACAATGAAAATTCAGGCCAAGATGGTCTCAGTGATGAATTCTCCCAAGTATGTAAGGAAGAAATTGCACTGTTAGTATAACTAGTATTGTTACACAAACTCTTCCAAGGAAAAAGAAAGAAGAAACCACTCACTAATGCATTTTATGTGGCAATTATAACCTTGGTATAAAAGCCTGACAAGGATATTATAAGAAAGGAATTACAGGACAATCTCTCTCATTAACAAAGATTGAAGAATCACATGAAAACACTGTGTGCACACACATGTACTTATATGTAGTTACATGTGTATATATTTTTCCAGAAATATAATGTTGGTCTAACATTTGAAAATATATCACTCTTAATTCATCTCATTAAAAAGATAATGGGGAAAAAACCATACAATTATTTCAACAGGCACAGAAAAAAATCTGGTAAGATTCAACACTCATTTATGATAAAAACTTTGCAAATTTGGTGTTGAAGAATATTGTTTTTAATATGGTCAAGGGTTTCTTTAAAAAAAGGAAAGAAAGGAAAACTCACAACAAACATCACACTAAATGGGGAAATACAGAAAACCGAGATCTGGAATCAACAAAGATGCTTCTCATCTCGCCTGTCTTGGCTTGCCTACTTCCTGTTTCCCCAGGGTCAGCATACAATCACCTCCTCCCAAAACCTTCCAGGACTCGGCAGGACCAGGCTCCATTTCCCTCCTATGTGTTTCCCCAGCTCCCTGCTCACCCTTATCTCACTCTGTTCTCTTTCCTACTCGACTATTAGACTTGTTAAGGCAGAATATCTCCCTGCTTACCTAACTTCCATTACCTGACATGTACCAGGCATACAAAACTAGATTGATGGAAGTTGAAATACCGAGTGACATGAACTGTCCAAAATCTAGGTAGTTACTGGCAATGGGGACTGGAACCTGGTCTCTTTACTTCTACCTACTCCAGTTAGCTACCTATCTGTCTACATAACCCACCACTTCTTTCCCCCTTTGCTGTTCTGGCTTATCATTGCCACATATTGGTCAAGGGCACAAATCATAAGCCCCGAGGTCTTAGTTTTCATTCTAACAAGGGCAATGACATATGAGTGATTTCCTTGCACATATATCCACACAGTATCTATTCCTATGGTGAGAAAGAGGTAAATAGAAGCCATTTAACCATTAGCCCATGGAGCAGAAAATCAACTAGGGCTGTTCCATGGACAGGTTTCCTTCAATTCCACCATCAGTGACATCATGTTCATAGTGTGCAAATAGCCGTGGTGGGGGTATTTACACCATGACAAAGATTATAAGCCAAGGTTTCCTTTTTCTTTGTTTCCTGAGCACAGGCTATTAGTCATTTAGCACACAGCTGGCTCTTACCTTACCATATGCTGTACGGATCTGCTCAAACATTCCGAGAGCTCTCTCAGCTCATGCAGTGCCCCCACCACTGACCTCCACGGCCACCATAACAGCAACCAAGGTAATAACTGAATGCTTATAAATGAACATTTCTAAGGCAAGTTTCCCATCCCCACTCTGCCAGGTTCACCTGTCCCTCTTTGTCAAGAGGTCATTAGAATGTCTTTTTTCTAATCAGTACTGAAACTCTGGGGCCTGCTTTTCAGTAGAAATACTCTAAAAACAAGACTGCCGCTTGAATCACTTAGGAAAATATAAGTGATCATGATGTGTATTCAGGGAAATATCACCTAAAAGATTGTTTTTCCCTCACAGAACAAAAAAATTAAAAACCAAGAAAATTAGCAAAGTCGCAAATAGAAGGGACATGCATATTACAGACCACTTTATTTCTTAGTTTAGGGTTTAGATGAGATGGAAATTAATCTATCAACATCTCCATAATTGCAAGCAATCCCACAAGATAAAATTCTGAGTGTTCACCAATCATATTTTAGTGCTGAACACTTCATGCAAGCAGCTGCTAATGATGCCAAATATAGTTTTCACAGCATGCAAAATGAAGTAATGACCAAGCCTACATTTTAGATTTCAGAAAGGTTCTTTCTTGGTGCAATTAATCCTAAATTCTGCAGAGATCACAGTCTGTTGATCCACACCGAGGTCAGAAAGAAGGACCATGTGTGAGGTCAAGGGTCCACCTAGCATGTTTCTTCCTGTTGCCAAAATTAAAATAACTAAGACCTTTTAGGGTGTGAAAATAGATGTGCACAAGCCACCTCTGTCCCCTGGGATTTCTACGACATACCCTATGTGTGAACATGGAAAGGAACCTCCTTGGGTTTATGAGTCAGCTGCAGTGCTTCAATAAATTGGCACCAATCACTGAGATAACACAGTGGAGAACACAGCTGACCATCCACATCATCCTGGCTGACAGACATGATAAGCCGGACAAATTTAGTTTGTTGTACATTATACTGTGGTGACTTTGAGGAAATGGTGATATTAGGTATGTCTCCATAGTTTTAGAATTGATGTATTTCACATATAACAGGAAAGCAGTGGGTAATTAGGCATCATTTACCCTATGTCTCAATGGGTATATATAATTGTATTATAAAAAGATACAATCTTGTACCAGAAAATTCCACAGAGTTTGATCTCACAATAGTTCCCAAAAAATTAGCCTGTACATTTAGCAGGACCAAGATGTACTTTGAGGATGGATTAAAACCTGGGAGAAACTTTTGCAATATTGTAGGAAGAAATCATTCAGGTACATGGTTTTTACACCTATCTCTACATAGCATGTTTTTAAACAGTCAATATTTGAGTCTTTGCAATTTACCAAACATTTCAACAGCTCATTTTTTACCTGTATTATCTTAGAACATCCTCACAACAGTCCTGTGAGATATATAATAAAATGCTAAGCATTTTACGGGTGGGAAACTGCCAGAGCATCTTGTCCAAAGTCGTAAAGAGTGCGGGTGGAGGAGCCTGTATTTGAACCCAGGCAGTCTGTCACCAGAGCCTGGGCTCAGAGCCATGGTGACATAAGGCCTCCTGGGAGCCAGATGGGCCCCAAACAGGTCTGGAAAATCATTTGGAGTCACTCAGAACAAACCAGGTTGCATCAGACTCACCTCACGATTTTTGGCAACAGAGCAATGCCAGACAACTCCATGTGCTCTGGATTTTGGTACTTTTGAATGAAAGATAACACACAGTTATTAATAACGGTGACTTATTTACATAAAATATCTATCAATATATTCCTTCAGAATTAAAATATTTGGGCCTAAAATAGTTTTATTATTTATGTAGAACATATGCAAATACGATTTTGTACATTTTAATGCACAAAGGTAGTTCTAATCAGTGACTATAATACAAAATATTGATATACTTTGAAAGAGTGCTGCTAATGCATGATAATTCTTCTGATCTTCACTAAGCAGAATAAAAACAAAATACCAGACCATGTGAAATTCCTTTTTTTCTTTCATCCTCATCTCTACAATGTTTCCCAAATATTTCATTCTTGAAATATGTTTTTGCATTAGCTTTAATAAAGGCCTATTTAACTCAAATGAAAACAACCAGATGCACATACTTCTTGACCAAAGAGTTTTTCCCAATCTAGCACAGGCCATGAAACAAGGAATGTACAGGTTTCTGAATTTAGTTTAAGTGTATTTTCCATACAATACATATTCACACACACACAAAAATCTCGCTCTCAAATCACATTTAGTATCTGTTTCCTTCTCTACCCACCGGTGCTTAGTACTGCTTATGAGACTGTCTTGTCCCACTTTGTACTTCATGGAGTCATGTATTTCTCTTGCGGCTTCTATTGAATTGTGAGCTCAGTGAGAGTGAGAACAGCTCGCCCATCTCGCTAGCCCCTGAGGTTAGCAGCAAAGAGCCTTGTCCCACGAAAATGCTCAATGTTGTCCAGCCAGCATTACGAACTCAAGTGCGGAATGAAGTCAACACTAAATCATCCTTGGGTCTTCTGAAAGTTTGATACTACCGGTTGAGTATGTTTCTGTAATGGGTCCAATTTTAAGAGTTGCCTCCTTAGAATCTGTTTGCAATCAGGCTTTCCTATACATACATAAATTGTCATATCATAAAACACACAACAACATGCAAGCTTTCAAAATGCAGAATCCATAATAAAGGTCGCTGACTTCTTTTGGATCGAACATTGCAAGGCTAAGTTGTAGAAAAGATGAAAAAAAAAAAACCAAGTGTGACAACCTCTTTTTTCTTCATTTATTTCATTGTACAAAATAAATAAAATGAAATCGAGAACCTACAACTGAAATCCTCTGCTCTTCTTCAAGTAACGTAACAAATATTTATACAAAAGTAAAGGAAGAGATAGACTAAAATATACTGGGCCTGTTCTGGTATTTTCCATGAGAATATACTTTTAGACAATATGGCCAAACTGTTCAGTATATTCTACCCCCTGGACAATTTTGCATTTGGGGGAAATCAAAACTTTTAGAAGAAAATGATCAATTAACGCCTTCCTGTTTCTTTGGATTCTCTTTTATTCCCATGAAATGTGCAGGGGCAAAAAGTGAAACTGAAGCTCCAATTTCAGAATACGTTTGGTAGTGAGGACCATTCCTTTAAGAAATCCACATGAAAAACATCTTTACCATTTTTTGTGTCCCTAAAAAGAAAGGGTATTTTATAATAGAAAGGGGATTAAGGTGAGATCAAAACCCATAATCTTACCAATACGTGCATAATATAAATAGTAAGAAAATGTGTAAATTAAACTGGCAAACTATGTCATCTCTAATGAGCTGCTAAACATTATAAGCTACTCTATCAATCATGTCATTGGTACTAATGGTCTTTTTGGATCAGGAATCTCTGAAACAGCTTGTAAAGGATATAAAATGAGCATATATTCATAGAGATGAATTCTGTGTGCTTTTTATAACTACCTTGCAATACTGCAGGTGTAAGATTGTGAAATACCCAATCTAAACTAAAATAGTTCCTGGCTATTAATATTTAGGTTCTCTATAACTATTTTGGCACTGCTTACCCAAGTGCAGCTAAGCCATAACTCCCAGTTTATATCTGCTCTTTCAGAGGAATAAAATGGTCAGTAAGGAAAAGGTAAGCTGACAGAGCTCAGTGTGATGGGGATGTTTTTCAAAACTACAACTCACACAAGATCCCCCAAGGAATTAACGTAGAGATGAATGTACCAGAGCCGACATGAGGATGAAAACAATATTTTATATGGTTCTGTCAGCAAACCATGTGCCTGCCATCATAATTTATAGTCTTAGCTATTTTGCCCTCAGCAAAAATAACTATATGCAATGTAAGCAATTATTTGGGCACTGAGCAGCATTTGGAATAGAAGTGTTTTCCATTAAAATTAACTAAAAACAGAGTTTTTGAATCACCAGCCTCTAGGGGAATGACAGATATTATAACTCTCTAACAATAATTTAAAAATATCTAATACTCTGAATTTCTGAGTGACTTGCAACTATGTCATAAAAGGAACAACATAGGTAAAGTTAATGACTTCAGAAATACAATAAATTATGAAAAATAGTCTAAAGAAATCATTTTGATATTATTAATACATACATAATTGATAACTGTGGAAAATGTACAATTTATACTGTAGGATGACTTTTGAAAAGAGTAAATAATGTCAAAAAGAAGCTATCATCAGCCAAGCAATTAAATATATTTCATTATGCTAAAATTCTGATCCGGTTTTGGTCAAATAACTAAACTGCAATAAAACAAAGCTCTGAGACACTGGCCCTTCAGCAAAAGATATACCAAAAAATCCTGAAAAAAATTATTTGATGAAAAATGACTACTCAGACTAAAATAAATTGCTCTCTGTAGAAATAAGTTGTTTTATTTTCTGTTTTTTTTTTTTTAATTTTTATTTTGGTATTGTTATTCTACAATTACAGAAAGAACATTATGTTTACTAGGTTCCCCCTTCACCAAGTCCCCCCCACATACCCCTTCACAGTCACTGTCCATCTGCATAGTAAGATGCTGTAAAATCACTACTTGTCTTCTCTGTGTTGCACAGCCCTCCCCGTGTCCCCCACGCACTATACATGCAAATCGTAATGCCCTCTCTCTTTTTCCCCGCCCTTATCCCTCCCTTCCCACCCAGCCTCCCCAGTCCCTTTCCCTTTGGTAACTATTAGTCCATTCTTTGGTTCTGTGAGTCTGCTGCTGTTTTGCTCCTTCAGTTTTCCTTTGTTCTTATACTCCACAGATGAGTGATATTTTCTGTTGTTATTTTCATGAAAGTGAACTCAATGGCATGTCTGGGTGCCTTGAAATCTTTCTCTTCATTGTTTCAAAGCCTCAAGAATTCACCACTACACATATTCCCATCTACAATGAGCTCATCTACAATGGAGTTAAAGTCAAACTGCAAGAGAGTCTAGATGTCCCTTACTTGGTCCAAGGCGGGATGCTACAGCTAGTAACTTTCAACACAATTACATATATAGTCTCTCAAATGTCAAAAATTCCAGCAACAGTCATCTTTAAAACATGGGTTAGAAAATGTATTTGGAAATTTAAAGTTTTTTGGTGGGAATCCAAAAAGCTACACAAGACTTTAAAGAAAAAACTGATTGGGAAAAACTGACATGTAATAGTGTGCAGTGCGTATGGGAAGCTTTGCATTTTAAGGGGGATTTAATTATACGTGAGTCAGAGTGGCTAGAAACTCATGGAAGAGTTCTCTGTCTACTTGTACCAACGTGTAAACATCTGAATGGGAAAGAAAATCTCCCCCTCCAAAATGCATATTCCCTTTAAATAAGAACCCCATCTGGGGAGAAATGCCGAGATGGTAGAAAGTCACACCACCATAGGCCAAATAAATAAGCGCTTAGATATGGAAGGAGATGTTTTAGCCAGAATTCAGATCGTATGTTGTTGATATATACTGCTGGATCTTGACATGTTTTCTTCTTTGCTCTTCAACCTTTGCTAAAGAAATCACTCAGGAACGCCAGGAAAATGGAGTTAAGATGGAAATGGTGTTTCTGACAGCAGATTATATTCCAAACTGAACCTGATTGTGCTGTTCACCACTTCTTTCTTGCACAAACTGGGTGTCTGACAACCCCTCAAATGCCTTCAGTATACAGACTGCCCTACATCCAGAAGGCGCTAAGATATATAATGGGTGGGGGGGTGGGAGGAAATTAAACTTTGGAAGGAGAAAGACTCAAGTATGAAGCCTGCCTCTTTGATTCTCTCCTGACTGTCTCACAGATCCCCCTGGGTGATCACATAGAAGTTAAATGTACTCCTACCTTTCTACTGATTTATTATAATGGTATGTTTATGTATTCATTTTTTCCAGAGAGCTTTGACACCCTTGAAAACAGAGACCCTGTCTTATTCTCCTCTGTAATGCTGGATGGCCCAGTTTCTGTAAGATGTGTACAAATGTTGGATGAAAAATAAATATGCAAACTATTCAACTTCTCCAAGCAGTTTCGTCAAGAAAGTAACTATCCCCCTAAACTCCCATTTTGGATTTTTTTCTGAAGATTATGAAAAAATATTTGCAAAGGAATATGGTACATGGTATATGGCCAATACATGCATTTTCTTTCCCTTCGTCCTGAAAGAATATATCAATAAGGAAAGCAGAGAGCACCTGTTCGGTTATAAATTTAGGCCAGGTGCACTGATCTTTCTAAGGAGTGGGGATTGTTTCATGCCACAGCGGCCCAAGCAAGGGCTGCAGAGGCAGCCAGACCGAGGCTAAATCAAGGCTTTACTCCATTCTAACCATAGAAAACTCAGCGAGCAAATTAGCCTCCTTAAACCTCAATGACCCAGTTAGCAAAGGGGAATAATACCCACTTTCTAGAGAGTTGGTATGAAATTAAATGGTAAAATGCCTGAGTAGACTTAATGCAGAGATTAGTTATAAGTGCTCAGTAAAAATGGTTGAATCTAGCTAAACCACCTGTCATCAAAATATTACAATAGTAAATACAAGTTTCAGATGACCAGGGGAGACATAACCTAGAAACATTTTTTAGAAGAAAAAATAAATAGCAACACATATGAGGCTTAAAAAGCATAATTAAAATAATAGAAAATGGTTTTGAATGGTGGAATCCCTTCAGCAGATATGACAGAGATGTAGGCTTTTCAGTGTCATGGATATTTGCTCTCCTCTCTGGAGGGGAAATAAAGAGGCGGAGGGAAGCAGGAAAGAGAACTACACCATGTCAACTGAACTGCCAGGAAGCTTTTTCTTTTTCTTCTTCTCTTACAAAGAGCATCTCCTAAAAAAGAGGCAAACCTCATTCGAGTCTTTTGCACAAATCCCAAACCTGATATGAACATTTCTAGAGTTCTGCAGACTTTTCTGAGCTGTCCTGCTGCACAACATGCCCAACTTCCCCGAGACAGGCCACTCCCTTCTGCCTGGGGCTGCTCCCTCCCTCTGCCTGGTTCTCCCCAGGACTTGACCCCCAGAGCAGCTGCCTGCTGGGCTTTCGCACCTGCACTTCCTTCTGCCCCTCTGCCTAAGCTCTGCTAGCCGTCATCCTTCCTGGCGACCACCAACTCGCCCACAAGTCCTAGAGAGTAAACAGACCTGTACCGAAAAGTAGATAGTGCATCCAAAATTTAAAAACTGACAAAAGAAGAGTTACCCATCACAAATACATCAGCACATTTCATTTATAGTGCTTATGAAGTGCTGTTCCACATGTGATGGTATTTGGCCCCCTGCTTACTCCCAATCTGTTACTAATAATAAAAGTAAAGTGCCATTCATTGATGTCTTAAGACCTGTCATTTTAATATTTACAGCAGTCTATCAGGTAGGTATGATTTTCACGATTTTCAGATAAGGGAATTAGAGCTCAGGGTGATTAAGTAATGGAAGTGTGAACAACTAGCAGCCAGTGAAGCTGGAGTTTCAACCCAAGTCACTGGTTTTTAGTTCAATGTTCTTCCTTCTTTACTAGAAAACAGGATGTCATAGATCAATGACTGAAATCTAACACGAGCCCTCACAAATCAAGAGATTCTACAGATTGTTGAACATGAATTCCTACATTAACATCCATATTAAACATGCTGTTTAAATGTGGTAACACATTGCTTCCTCCTTGAACATTATTCTGTCTCATTATCACAGGACATGCAAGAAATATCTTCACCATTCCTCAAAACTCAGCTACTCGTGAGAACCAAATAGAGGAGGTGGGGGCGCTGCCGGGGCACTTGTTGCCAGGGAGGACAACTGGTCTGGGTCTGGAGGTTCCCATGAAACAGAGCGAAGGCAAACAGAATCGTGTCCAAGATCAGTGAAGACAGTTGTGCATGACCCTTGAATGACGCAGTCACTATGAAAGTGGCTCTGCCAGTACACCTGCCTGCGTGGCACTGCTTCCCCAGGAGGATCTGCGTCAACCACCCACTCCCTTCTGCTCAAGAAATCCTCTTCCCTAGGACAACTCTGCCTCCTCTTGCTTCACCTCTGAGATCACTGACTTTCCCCCACAGTTTTATTTTTTGCCCGGATGCACCACACCCTATCTATAAAATCAGACTTCTTCAAAGTTTGAACCTGGCTCCTCATCGTAAACTATCTCTCCCGAGCGATTTAGGTATATTCCCCTGTAGGCTCAAAACTCCAAGCTGTCTCGGTCCTTTCTGGACGTCCTCTTTGAGCTGAAGAATTTTATATACTACAGACACTTGAAATCTTCCATTGAGCTGTCACTCAGGCATCTCACATGTACCCTTTCCAAAGGGAACCTCTTGATACACCCACCACCAAGAACGACTTGTTTCTTACCCTGTCTTCTCTAGAGAAGCACATGCTGTCACTATCCCTTCAACTATTAAGGCCAGAAATTGGGTTTAGCCTCTTCTCTCTCTTCCAACCCTCACTCACCGCATCCAGTCCCCTGACAAGTTGGAACAATTCTTCAAAAAACATACTTTGTTTCCATTCTCTCTCCACCCCCAAGGCTGCCCCCAGGTCCAAGTGACCATCATCTCTCTGCTGGACTGTCACAGTGGCCTCCTGTCTGGTCTCTTTCCTATTTCTTCCACCCATATCAAATAGGATGATCTTTTAAGAACATGTCAGATTAATTCACAGCCCTGCTTAAAACCCTTTCATAGGTTCTGACTGCACTTAGAAGTCAGACATGTTATAGAGGCTTCAAGGTCCGGCATATTCTAGGCTCCCGCCTCATGATTTCTGATTTGTTTGGTTTTTCTAACTGGGAGCACTCTTTCACGTGAGTCACCATCATCCTTTCGTGCTCAGTGTGAACATTGTCTGCTCGTTAGGGAGGTTCTTCTTAGCCACCCTACTGGAAGAAGACAGACTCTTCTGTTCTCATCAGGACACTATTTCTTTAACAGCAATCACAATCTGCAAATAATTGCGTAGTTTTAGTATCCCATTTTAAAGGCCCATTTTCCACACCAGAATGTAATCTCTGTGAGGACAGGAGCCACCTCTGCCTTGTTCACTGTCTTATTCTCAGCACCAAGAATAATGCCTAGAGCAGATTAGATTCATCTAAGGGAAGAGTGAAAGCAGCACCAGAGGACATTACTGAGAATATGCTCTACTGAGGTTCCAAGAAAAGCAACAAGCTGACAAGGATGCTCTTCTACCCAGAGCATGCACTGTCTGCCAGAAAACATTCTCATGCAAAGTTGCATCAAGGTTTCTAAAAGTCGCTGCCACCCACAACCATTTGTGTTCGCCACAGGTCTGCAATGTCATAGAAAGTCATTGCCTGTGCATATGTAAACAGAAAGGATATGACACAGTGCAAGAATATCCAGCCAAGACGATTAGAGAATGAACTAATTCCCACTCAGACACACAACATAGAGTCAAAAGGAATGATTTCTAATGACTAGTCTACATAAATGTGAACCTAACTAGACAGAAAGTGCTAGAGTCGACCTATTTTCAAAGCAGTTTTAGATGTCGGCTATTTCCATGGGCAACTCTGATGCATGAGTGTGGAAGAGCTCTGAAGGTCAAGCCAGACAGTCTGTTCAAAGCCTGTGCTACTTGCCAGCTGGCAGTCACTGAACATCTCTGAGCCCCAATGTCTTCATCTCTAAAAATGTCTTCGCTGCCTCATGTGCAGGGGTGTATGAAGTTCAAGTAAAAAACAATGTCCCTAAACACCCTTGAAAACTAAAATGTCCTTTCATGGCAAGGCAATGTTGTTTTATTTCTCCCGAATACTTGCTAATGAAAGTTAAGCATATTTTCTTGATTAGTTGAATTCAGAAATATATTTTATAAGGGCATATGACTACTTGATATTCAAAAATAGAATTAAGTATAGACATATCTCTACTTTGGATAGTGAAAGCAAATAATGCCTATATTTGCTGGGATGGAATGCCATGAACGACAACTTTGTGCCTAACCAGAACACCGAACTAATGCTAAATCACGTGAGATAATCTACAGGAAAGCCTGGATTACGACCTGCTGTTATTTTATTGTTTCTGCTAGGCTGAGAAATTCTCTGGAATGAGGACCAACACTGTCTTAATTTCTAATATAACCTATAGGGTGTCAATAAGTATCATAACATCATGGTTACTCAATCCATAATTATTGAATGATTCGAGTGCATGAAGACTCAGTATGTCAACTCATTCCTCATCCTTTCTGGAAAATGGATTTGGGCACTTTTTTTTTTAATGTAAGTGTATATTTTTGGGAGTCAGCTCACACTGAGAAAGCCATCATATGCCAGTAAGCCCCTATTCTCCACAAACTACTGTCACCAGTGTTACCTCCCTAATAACATTTCCCCAAAGAACTGATGTCATGTCAAGTCTTGGTTATCAGTTTGGAAAGAGATAATGTAGATAAGGAAAAACCAGCCCTTTTGATCAAATTTCATGCCAACTTACAATTTCATGCTTTTCTCCTGGGCTTAAGAATTGCGTGGGCTTTTGAATTCACATATATAAAATTCAACCCTTTCTCCTCTCCCCCTTCTGGGAAAGGGGCAAATAAGAAGAGGAAGACCACTACCAAGTTCAGAAAACTAAGTAATCTATCAATGCATTAATTAGGCCTTTGTAGCCCTTTTTGGAAGATTCAGGCTCCTGTATGCATATAAATGGCTACAGTTGGGATGATGGGACAGTAGGGAGGAAAATGGAATGTGAATTCCAAAATTAGGTTGTAGTAACTCTAAATATACTTCAGTGCAAATTCACTGACATTTGTTGAGCCCTTCTTATGTGCAAAGCACTACGTTAGAAAGAACCAGGGATACAGAATTGAATAGTAAACAGTTCCAGTCTTCAAGTAGTTTACAGTTTGGACAGATACTTTCATCACAAGTCAACAAGTAGAGACATAATTAGGTTATCATGTGCAATCAAAAATTAGTCAATCAAAAGAATATATTGAGCTTTGATTATATAACTTCAGCTAGAGGAGGACTGAGTTTAATTTTTTTCCATTTCACCCTATAAGACACATTTTTATGATAGAGCCTTCCATTTCACTTGGAATCTTAAACTCCTGAAAATAAAGGCATCCAAGCCAAATTAAAAAAAACGTTCACTATTAATAATAGCAACAATCCACAAAGCACCTACTTATGTGTCAGGGTTTATTTGCATTTTATATATGAGGAAAGGAGGCTTTGAGAGGCCAAGCAAACCTCCTGCAGTGTCACAGTTGGTCTCAGAGCCAAGATTCAAACCTGGTTTTGTACAACTCTCTCAAACTACATAATTTTGCTTAGGATTTTTTAAAAGCCTGCAAGCTAATGCACATGCTTTCTAGTTGAAATCTGAGATTGGTGTATTTTAAAAAAACAAACAAACAGGTACTGCCTACTTTGCCTAAAGGCTTAAATGGACTTGTCAGTGTAGTATTTTCAATTCCCAGCCCTTAAGGAAATGGCGGAGGAAAAATAAATAAATAAGGCAAATGCTGTGGCATCTCTCCTCAGGAGTTCACCTTCTCTCACTGTCGCTTAAGTTGGAGAACATTTCTGTTTATAAGACTCAGGAGAACACATTCCTAAAGCTTTCTCTCCAAGTGCCCTGAAGCCTGCAGAGTACCTGGTTTTCCTGACAGTTGGCCCCAAAATCCTGAAAATATTTTGCATAAAAATGCTCTGAGGTTGCTGTCTTGTTTCCCTGTTGACATCCCTAAGGTTTTAGCTTTGTAGTTTATCCTCCGACTTTTCTCATTTATCTCCCGAAAAGAACATACATTTTATGGGCATTTTTACTACAGTTTTATTCTAACTTATCTCTTTTTCACAGACAGATTTGAGCTTTGCGGTTTTTATTTTCTCTAGCCTTAGTGCTGTATTGTACTTAACAAACTTCACAGAGGTTTTTATTTTTGTGGCAGAAGTCGAAAGAGTGATATTTAAAACAAAAACACATGGCCCTCCACAGAGAATAGAATTATTCTAACAAGAGCCATAAAGTGAGATCTCACCGTGTCACACCAGAAAGAGATGGTGAATGATTCTTTTGTTTTTATGCACTTGGGCGTTTTTCCTCACATTAAAAGGGAAGATAATTCTTTCTTAAAAGAACTCTCAGTATGGAAATTGAGATGTAAAGAGAGGGTAAGTGCACATGAAAAGGAATGCATTGGAACAGTTTACATCTAGGCAATGATGCTGTTCAATCAGACTTAAGGCAATGGAGGGCTGCACAACGAGAAATTCTAGCAGGAGATGTAGGTATGGGAGCAGCTTCCAAGAGGGCTCCCAACGGTCTCCATCTCCTGACTTCCTCACTCTGCACTGTCCCCTCCCACACTGTACCAGCGGTGATGCAGCCACCGTGATGGCTGGCCACTTGAGATTCGATTACATGTCTAGTCCCCACCACCCTGTCTCACACATCACTCAAATGACCTGCTCTGGGGGAAACCACGTCACAAGCAGCCTCCCCCCACCAAGAGTCCCACATGGGAAGTGAAGCCTGACGCCAGCCGTCATGTGAGTGAGTCTAGATGTGGATCATCCTGCCTGAGTCAAGCCTGGCCAACGGCTTAATAACAAACTCATGGGACCTAGAACTGGAACTACTCAGGGAAGGTGCTGTTGGACACCTGACTCTCAGAAAGTGTGTGAGATGTGTGTTACTTGGGGTAATGTGTTATAAGGCAATAAATACTGAATATAACAGTCCATCAGTTACAGGGTGTGGTAAAATGCAGAGATGTGGGCATAGATGGGAGCTTAATGAGATCCTTTACGGGCATGGGACTCAGGGGTAAGAGGCGGAGGTGTTCTAGTTAATGATGATGACGATAATAGTCTCAGTGATTACAGCTAACGCCTGTTAGTGCTGACTCTACGCCAGGCTCCGTTCTAGGCACACTGGCTTCATCATCTCATTTAATTCTCATATAAGCTTTTGGAATGAGGATGATGAGAAAATGAAGGCTGGAAAAAATCGAGTAATTGCCCCAAGTCACACAGTAAGTAATATGGTGGAGGTGATATTCAAAGTCAGGTCTGTCTGACTCCAAATCTCCCAACCATCCTGCTAATACATGGCATATGGGACAGGCTGAGGTGGTACGAGAGTGCCAATAAAGACAAGATCAGTGGGCAGCATGACTGAAGCTCAGCCCAGAAGCCAAAGTCAGTCAGGCGTGGCGTTACCCAAAACCCAGTTGATACGCACGAGGAATCCTCTTCAATGGCATCTTCTTACAGAGCCTAGACCCTCCAGGGCCTGACAGATTTTTCATCCAGACCTTCACAATCTCCTCACAAAGAACTCCCCATAAGCAGTGTCTCAGGGGTACACAAACTGATGCCAGAGAGGAGGGAGACAGGTGACGGAAGTGAACACTCGTGGGAGACGTGAGGTGGGCTCATTGCTTTGTGCCACCCTCCCTTCCCGGAAGCACCCACTGGCACCATGTCACCCCTGCAATTAAATCTTTGGTCTGTTTCCATATAACATGCTTCATAATAAATCCCTTGATATTTTTCTGTGAAGAAGTCTAGACATGAAATGGGAAAACAATGTTAACATTTTGGTTTGCAGGAATATGATATAATTTTCTTTTTTTCCCAGTTTCCTCAAAGAAGTCAGGCACCACGGACCACAAAGTTTAAGAAAGGAAATCACCAAATAGTCTTTGCTTCAAGGATATGTCATGACAATTAATCCTTTATCCATGATATTCATCATTTAAACCACTTTAAAACATGAGACATAGATGATTCTATTTTCTCTGCAAATTTTGCAACATGTATACTAATAAATAACCATACAATTTTTTAACCACTTGTTGAAGGTCAAAGATACTTTGCTTAATTGATCAATGAACAATTTTGAGTGTCTACAAGACAGAACTTTTTTGTATAAAAAAATCAAACATTTTAACTTAATATAATTCTTGAAAGAACCTGTAAAGCGTAAAAAGGAATGCTCATTTATACAAGACAAAGGAAGCCCTGGTTCAACAACCAGCCTGGTTTGCACCAACTGAGGTCACGGTCTGGCCTTCTGTCACTGCCATTTTGTCAACAAAGAGAAGTGGTATATGATTTATCTAGAATTCTGGATTAAAGACTAAGAGCAGAATTGCACTGTCTAGTAATATAATATCTTCCCTCTAATGAGCAATGGCTGATATACTGCCCTGGAGAAACAGAACTGCGGAAAACTTAAGAAAAAAAGATGCATAAATGTGCCTTAACTAGCAAAGTGACAAAAACCTACAGAGTAGTTTTCTTGACTTTCTCAGGAAGAAAAGCTATGACTCTAGAAATGAAGGACATCGGATCCTGAAAACAAACAGGATTTTCATGTTGCTGCTATACAAACAAAAAAATCAAATCAAAATTAATCTCAAAGCCTTGTTTTCCTTGTTTCAGAGTATGTTTTTTAGGAAGTAGAAAATCAGTGATGTCAAATTGTTTCACTAATAACTTGGCTTAATATACTGGTTTTTTTCTGGACAGAAAGAATAAATCTTGAGAAGTATAAATGAGTTCTTTTATCATGACATTACCAGTTTAGGCACAATATTCTTAAAAAAGGTAATTATATCATAACAAGGGAGGCAAAGGCAGATGCATTTCACATATGAGGCCTACAACTGACATAAAGCTTAGTGTAATTATTCCAGATCATTTTTGCTAGGGACTGATGAAAACGCTCCTGTTCTGCTCTATGCTGAAGGTCTTAGCCTACTACAGTGATCTGCTTTTTCAGAATAGTTATTAGGATAGGGTATAATTTCTGTCAAAATTATAACCACAGTTCCCAACATAAACCCTACTAAAATGAGACTTCCTGATCTAGGAAACTCTGTGTTCCTATGGCTGTTTAACACATTCATATGACAATCAAATCTAGTGCATTCTCTTTGCCTGGATACATTATTGATTTTTTTAAAAAAGCCTCTTGCTAAATAGAGAGAAAGACACAGACAGACAGACAGAAAAGCACCATGGCTTACTGTCACTGTGCCTCTGTTCCACACTTTTTATGTATTACCCTCTCCCTATCCAAGGAAGGAAATTAAGAAGTAAGATTTTGTCAGGTAGGGTTGAAATGAGACATTGTCAAAAAACCATTGTAATATCTGCAATTCTTGAATCCTTCTCCCAGTACAAGTCAATTTTCAGCCCCTTGGGAGTGGTATTCCCCCAGTCAAAATGCATGGACTGTAGAACTAAGCCTGAACTCTTTAGTCCAAGATAGAAAACTGAACTTCTGTCCCTATGTCATTTCCTCCCACCTGAACACTGACTGTACCTGTCAACCACCCAATGCAGACTCCTTGAAGTCAAAGACTCTGTCATTATGATAATTCTAGTATCTAGCACAGTGTATATACAACACACATAGGAACCAATACTTTCCTACAAATCAATGAACTTCACCATTCCCCAGACTTAGCAGGCTCTCAGGTCTCTAATGCATTCTATACACTTCCCCTTCTTGCACTTAGAAATATTGGTTTCAATATTGAGAAGCCAGTCTAGTTCTTTGTAAAAATAACCTTACTGGAAGGATTCAGATGGAATTTCACAGAATTAAAAAGCAAGAAAGATGGTCAAGAAACTGGGCTGTCTCTACCTGGGGCCATGTGTTCTCTTAATACTATTGTCCTATTTTTCTTCTCCAGAGACCACTTCTTCTACTTGTATGAAGGCCACATGGCTGCCAATCCCAAGCTGATCTTAACACATTCAGCCAAAAAAAAAAATAACTACTCTCTAACTCTCAGCCTCAATGCCTCTTAGTTCAAAATCATAGAAGACAGACGCTGTTGTTCACTGTGCTTGAACCAGCTATGGCCAAAGTTCCAGAATCACAGGGCACTAATATGACCTTTAGCAGTGTCTGTGAAAGGGCACAGGCAATCTTATCAGGGAATACAGTGTGGAAGGGATGATTGGCATTTTAATACAAAAAAAACCTCCCTGTCCTTCATTTCATAAACTCCTTTCTTCCTCGCAGACTTAAGTGCACAAGTTAGCTTTCTCTATGGTGTGTTACCTAAATGTCAGCCACGTTTAGTTCTTCTATTCTGGATCCTGTAGCTCATGGCTCCAAACTCAGGTCATGACTTGTTTCTCTACTACCCTGTATATTCTTCAAAGGAAGAACTGTATTTATTCCTCCCTAAGAGAGCCCAGATATTCACTAAATGAATAAATGCTACCTGAATATGCAGTAACGTTCCTCAGTAATGCATTTGATTATCTTGCAATAAACATATCCTTGCCAAATTTCTGTCTGGGTTAATCAGGAGAAGGTAGAGAAAAGAGAAAAACAATGGGAGGTTTGCTCCAATCCAGCAGTGATAAATACAACAGCGGCGTGCTCTGCTCATCCCAAGGAATAATGGAAACAATCTAATAAACAACTCTGTGATGTCAGGAACCTAAAAATCACACTTGGACAGTTACAAACAATCCAATCTTTTGTCTTCACATTTATGTTACAATTTGGGGCATTCTTTGAGGCCCAACAAAGGGTTTCTATCATTTTACAGTCATGCTGACGATATCAGGTCTTTTCTGCAATTTTTTTAAAATAAAAAAGTTAGTTATTTACAATAACAAGAGCATTGTTCAAATGACATAGAAAAGGGTTTAGAATACTCTTTTTTTTGGCCTGATTTTTTTGGTAGAAGTAGAAATATGTTCTTTCATTGGGCTGCTTTGAATAAAGATAGGTACTTTTGAAAGTGAGGTTATGTGTACATTAAAGAGAAATCCTTAAGTGACACACTGGAGCTGGTATAAATTTAGGAATGAAAACCTAATTGACATATTTTCCAGTTATAATGGCTATGTAACAAATTAATAACCAAGTGGTGTTACACTAGCAGATTCTGTGGGCCAGGAATTCAGACGGAGCACAGTGGGGATTCTCCACGTCCTCTGGACCCTCAGGTGGAAGCCTCAAGCTGAAGGCTCCTTCCCTTAGAATTTGGTGATTGATGCTAAATGTTAGCTGGGTCCCCAGTTCCTTTCTGGGCCTCTGCATGTGATTTCTCTACACGGACTAGTTTTGACTTTCCCACAGCATAGTGGCTGGGCTCCAAGTGTCCCACCAAAGACAGCCTGGTGAAATGGCCATCACCTTGTACGACCTAGACGTCGGGATTACTTCTGTTGATTGAAGTGAGTCACCACGACTGGCCCACCTCCAACGTATGGGAACAAAGACCCCAGCTCTCAACGGAAGAGTGGAATAGCATATTGTAAGATGATGATGTGGGATGGTATTTATCGGCAGGGCCATCATTGGAAAATATAATCAGCTACAACATAAAGTAGATATAACTGAACTTTTTTATTGTTAAAATCCACAAAGAAACATATCTTTCTGATCAAATAATTACATTTACTAACAGACTAAAGTATAAAAGAAATATACTTGAATTAGTACTATTATTTTTTCTCATATTCCGATAACTTTTTGTACTCATTCATTTCTTAGTAATGAATGTCTCAACGTTTGCATTTTCCCAGGAAAATGATAGCCTTGTACATAGCTCACTTTTGAAATGATGACAAGCAAAATTTTCACCAAAATATATTTTATATGAAGTAGTTGCCCAGTAGCACATATGAGAATAATTACGAATCTTCCTCAACTTATACTGAGGTTATGACCCAATAAACCCACCATAGGTTGAAAATATCAGAAGGTGAAAGTGTATTTAATACATGTAACCTACCGAACATCCTAGCTTAGCCTGGGCTACCTTCCACATGCTCAGAAAACTTCCGTTAGCCTGCAGTGGGGACAGGGCACCTAACACAAAGCCTGTTGATAATGAAGTACTAGATATCTAAAGCAGTTTATTGAATAATATATTGAAAGTACTATTAGTTGGATGGCACACAATAGTTCAAGTGTGTCTGTTGTGTCCCCCCATGATTGCAGGGCTGACTGAGAGCTGTGGTTCTCTTCTGCTGCCCAGAACCAGGAGAGAGGATGGTACTACCTACCACTGGCCTGGGAAAAGATTGAAATTCAAAATTCAATCTTTTGTTTGGAGATTGCTCAAAAATCTAAAAATAGAAATATCGTACCATACTGGTGATCGCCATTGGGGAGGGCAGTCAGCGGAGTGGGGGCAATGGGAAAAATACGTGAAAGGGATAAAGAGGTATAAACTTCCAATTATAAAATAAATTAGTCACAGGGAGGAAAGGACACATAGGGAATACAGTCCATGATACTGTAAAATCTTTGTTATGCTGACATAATTACACTTACCATGGTGAGCATTTAGTAACGTATATAATGTTGAATCACCATTTTGCACACCTGAAACCAACACAATATTGTATATCAAGTATTTTTCAATTAAAAAATAATTCAAAGTTCGAGGTATGGTTTTTACTGAATGCCTATCACAATAACTTTGGTAAAGTCAAAAACTCCTAAGCCAGGAACTTGCTGTGCTGACCACTAATTACCGTGCAATTGAATTTGATGGTAAAAGAAAACCCAAGTATCAGAAAGGATTTCAGGTAATGAACTAGCCTAGTCTTGTTAAGTTATCCCAGGGTCCATCCATTCCCATTCCTGAAAGACATCCTTTTTTCCTAAACCCACCCACTTCCTCGTGACGGCATCCTTACCTAGACTGAGGGGCTCAGCTCTTCTCTGCACATTTTATTCTTTTACCTCAGGGTCAGCTTATTTAGCTCCTACGTGTTTCTCTAATTATTTTCTGGCTTAATTTTGCTCCTTAACTAAATTCTTAGCATCCTAGTTTTGGGGGTGGGCAGTTAGTCAAATCCCCCACTTTTTTTCCAGCTATGTACTACTTTAACTAGTACAGCTCTAAATACAAGACAGATATCAGTAAATAATTACAAACATCTTTCCTATTTATAGCTGTGTCATTCAAAAGCTTTCACACACAGTTGGAAGGAGGGAACTCCATTTCATGGAGTAGGAGACAGAACAAAAAACAAACAGATAATGACATCCTTATGAAATTGCCACTGACAAACATACACATTAAAAATCCATTTGAGAATGAAAAAAATTCTGAAAATTTCTGATAAAAGACTATGATGACAACCAGGAGTTGAAATTGAGAAGAAAGTACATGGAATTTGGTTCAGCCACATAAAACATTTAATTTAAAGGAGTCCCCGAATCATTTAAAGCTATGATCACCTGAGGATCATGGATTCTTTACCAGACAGGCCCCACCTGCCGGTTCCTTCCTCTTACATTCACTCATTTTGCGCAGTTATGCAGACCATTCATAATCTGCAGCAGCACAGAGATTATTTAATATAATTTTTTTAAAGCACCTGCTCAGATGGACCTGCAAGCTTTGATGTGATCCTGTGCAGTTCAACAAAGGGCAAGGTCTGGCTAACCAAGTCAAAAAAGCCATTTTCTACTTCATACTCAGGAACTGACACCAAATGCTTTTGTCATGCTCCATTTCATTCCCCCTTCATCAATTCTTTTTCCTTTTTCATATTCTTGGTCATACCTGAGAACACAGTTTGGTGTACAATTGAAACCAGGTAGTCATTAAAAATGCCGTGAGAAACAGTTCGCCTCAGCAGTGTGATTGAAGGCCGACTACAATTACAATTAGTAAACGCCGACTTGAAGCCCCTCTGACAGGTCACATGGTTGTACCATTGTTTGCTTTTACAATTATTATCATAGAGCAAGTGCTCAATATTTCCATCTGTAGTCCTTTCACAAACAACCCCAAAACTCAAAGTTCTTATCCTTTTCTTTTTCAGTTAAAAATACTCTTTCTCAATATCAACACTTTTAAAAAAGAGTTACCATTTACTAATTTCTAGATTTTACATAGGATTAAAAAGGTTTTTTTTCCCAATTAGAAATTATTTCTAAAAACGTGGAAGTTTCTGGAAAAAGGGAAGACTGTATTTGGAATTTGAATGTGACTAAGATTGCAAATGCTTTCCAGAACCAATTACGAGCGCTTCAGTAGCCAGGTTTTCGACCTCTATTTTCAGGAAGGGCATGTACTGCCAGTTGCTCTTATCTAAAATCTGTTTGCAAGAAAAGGCAACCAAAGATAAGCAGTGAAACAGTTTCTCCAATGCACATTCTTGATTGCTGTGGAAAGTGATTAAAAATACACAGCCTGGTAGGTTGGCTTGCTTGAGAAGGGGAAAAGGGGGGGTGGGAGTAGGAGTTCATATATGCTATAAAGTAGTCAGGGTGGGATATGGTCAGGATGTAGTTTACAACAGAAGATGACATCTGTTTCTTCTATAAAAAAATTTGGCAAGCTCTAACTTGTTATATGACCTGTCCAACTTACTTGATCATAGCCGATAAAAAGTCTGTCCTAGAGTTCACGACAACTAGAAAGATGACTCGCTTTCCGTAGGTTCTCTTATTTTCATATTTATCTATTTGCGAGAGAACTCCTCTAGTGTCTAAGTATAATGCTATCCTTGAAACCTACACCAGGGGATGATAGTAAAAAAATGTATAGTAAAACCATAGCTTATAATAAAATGATTTTAATTCTTTGGGCTCTCATGGGGGAACTTACAGCCAATTCCATTATGTTTTATGGTTTTGTTTTGGATTGTTTTCAGGTTTTATAGACACTAATAATTACTGGATAATTACCTTGTATAGGGCAGCTAGTATCCTATAGTTGCCTAAGGATGAGAATGTCAATGCCCATGTTAAGTGACTTCCTCGCACATGATGGACTATATGTAAAGCCAATTCTAGTGACTAGATTGTCCCTTGGTTCTAATCTTATTTATTAATCACTCAAGGGAAATATAGAGTAAATGTAGTAAATAGTCTATCTCTAGCTTTCCAATTCAGCCAGTGAACCAATAAACAATGTGAAGGAAGAGTCTCCAGGGGTGCCACTATTCAATACTTTTTTTTTCCAAATCGCATCCATGACTATCCATCAGCCTAACAGAATTCACAAATGCAGAACACCAAGTCTGCCCAGTATAAAGAGGGGAACTGCCTCAATATAGATTAAAAAGAAGTCCCATATCCACCTCCTTCTATTAATATAAAGCCCATTCTTCAGTGTTCAACAAAATATCCAACAATATGAAAGAAAGAAGCAGGAAATATACTTTCTGCCTTTTAAATGGCATTATATTTTATTCTTCATCAAATGGCTTAAGCCAATAGCTATATACAGGATACTAACTTAAAAGTGTGTGCCAATGCTTTCACAGAAGAACATAGTTTTCAGCTTCATATCACTGAATGATATGAAATAAATGATATGAAATATGAGATTTACATATAGTGAATTTTTTATCAAAATGAATTGGTTAGCAAAGGTTCAAATGTGTTCCTTGGTTAAAAATGATCATTTATTGACATTCCTAAGGAGAGAATGACTAATAAGTGGAAGAAAGAGTAAATACTTGAACTTCCAAAATATATCTATGTTTAACTTATTGTAATAAATTTCAAATTATTCCCAGAGGAATTTACTCTTCTTGGGCAGGAAAAAAAAAGTTTGCAAAAATGAGAATTAAAATGATGTAATGATATATAAAATGGGTACATAAACCAAAAGATTCATAAAATAAACTTTTTATCTTGAGTTCTTATGAAAATGAAGTCCATTTTTTTCCTCCACTTTACAGAACAAAATCATTTCTTAGAATTACAATCGAATGTTCAGTATTAACATCTTTAAAAATGTTACTTAGCTTAATTCTTCTATTTGATTAAAGAAGCAAATAACTGCGTTTGATTTACCAATGCAGTCAAGTAAAATATGTTTCGGTGCAGCTGTGGAAATGAAGGCATTTGGAGCAACCTCTTCAATGATCTACAGAGAGGGAAGGAGAAAGATGATGGAAATACTAGTGATACTAAAAGTAATTTGGGAATTGAACCTGGATGCAAAGAACAAAAGGAAAGAAGAGAGGAGGAACCATGGTTAATAATGCTAATGCACTGGTCACCTCTTATTTTATCTGGAAATACACCATGTCGTATAACTTTAAAATGCCATGAAAGAAAAAGAATTAATTTTGGAGGCAGCAGAGTGGAACAGGTTTTGGAGTAAGAAAATGCTGAATTTGAATCTTATTCATAACACTTTCTAGACATATGACATTTACAAAATTTCAAAAATTACTACACCTTTTTGAGCCTTAGTTTCCTTAACTTTATCATGTGAATAATGCAATCATGTATGGGACTTACTCAAAGAATGGCATACAATAATATATGTAAAGCACAGTTCCTGCACATAGCTGTTATTATAAAAAATAACAGTATCCCACATAGATGCAAAAATACTCAACAAAATATTAGCAAACCAAATTCAAAAATACATCAAAAAGATCATCCATCACGATCAAGTAGGATTTATTCCAGGGATGCAAGGTTGATACAATATTTGAAAATCCATCAACATCATAAGCCACATCAACAAAAAGTAGGACAAAAATCACATGATCATCCCAACAGATGCTGAAAAAAACATTTGACAAAATTTAACATCCATTCATGATAAAAAATTTTCATGGAAAATACAAAATGTGTATAAAGGACAAGTACCTCAACATAATAAAGGCCATATATGACAAACCCACAGCCAACATCATACTTAACAGTGAAAAGCTGAAAGCTTTTCCCCTAAGATTGGAAACAAGACTAGGATGCCCACTCTTCCCACTTTCATTAAACATAGTAATGGAGGTCGTAGCTACAGCAACCAAACAACACAAAGAAATAAAAGGCATCCAGATTAGTAAGGAATAAATTAAACTGTTACTGTTTGCAGAGGACATGATATTGTACATAAAAAACCTAAAGAATCCACCCAAAACTACTAGAACTAATAACTGAATTCAGCAAAGTTGCAGGATACAAAATTAATAGGCAGAAATCTGTTGCATTCCTATATACTAAGGATGCACTAGCAAAAAGAGAAATCAGGGAAACAATTCCATTTACAATTGCATGCAAAAGAATAAAACACATAGGAATAAACCTAACCAAGGAAGTGAAAGACCTATACTCTGAAAACTACAATATACTCATAAGAGAAACTAAAGAAGACACCAATAAATGGAAATCCATACCATATTCAAGGATTGGAAGAATTAATACTGTCAAAATGGCTATCTGGCCTAAAGCAATCTACAAATACAATGCAATCCCTATCAAAAGACCAACAGCATTCTTCAATGAACTAGAACAACTAGTTCTAAAATTCATAAGGAACCACAAAAGATCTGAATGGCAAAAGCAATGCTGAGAAGGAAGAACAAAGCTGAGCAGATTATGCTACCTAACTTCAAGCTCTACTGCAAAGCCACAGTAATGAAAACAATTTGGTACTGGCACAAGAACAGACCCATAGACCAATGGAACAGGACAGAGAGGCCAGACATGAACACAAGCATATATGGTCAATTAATATATGATAAAGTAGCCATAGATACACAATGGGGAAATGACAGCCTCTTCAAAACTGGTGTTGGCAAAACTGGACAGCTACATGTAAGATAATGAAACTGGATTATTGTCTAAGTGTAAACACAAAGTAAACTTAAAATGGATCAAAGACCTGAATGTAAGCCATGAAACCATAAAACTCTTAAAAGAAAACCTATGCAAAAATCTCTTAAATATAAACATGAGCAACTTCTTCTTGAACACATCTCCTTGGACAAGGCAAACAAAAGCAAAAGTGGGCAAATGGGACTACATCAAACTAAAAAGCTTCTGTAAACAAAGCACACATCAGTAGAACAAAAAGGCATCCTACAGTATTGGAGAATATATTCATAAATTACTTATGCAATAAGGGGTTAACATCCAAAATATATAAAGAACTTACATGCTTCAACACCCTAAAAGCAAATAACCTATTTAAAAAAATGGGTGGAGGATCTGGACAATTCTCCAAAGAAGAAATTCAGATGGCCAACTGACACATGAAAAGATGCTCCACATCGCTAATCATCAGGGAAATGCAAATTAAAATCACAATGAGATATCACCTCACACCAGTTAGGATGGCCAACATCCAAAAGACAAGGAACAACAAATGCTGGTGAGGATGCGGAGAAAGGGGAACCCTCCTGCACTGCTGGTGGGAATGTAAATTAGTTCACCCATTGTGGAAAGCAATATGGAGGTTCCTCAAAAAACTAAAAATAGGAATACCATTTGACCCAGTAATTACACTCCTAGGAACTTACCCAAAGAAAACAAGATCCCAGATTTAAAAAGACATATGCACCCCTATGTTTATCGCGGCACTATTTACAATAGCCAACATACGGAAACAACCCTAGTGTCCATCAGTAGATGAATGGATAAAGAAGATGTGGTACATATACACAATGGAATATTATTCAACCATAAGAAGAAAGCAAAGCCTGTCATTTGCAAAAAAAAAAAAAGAGGGTATTATGTTCAGTGAAATAAGCCAGGGGGAGAAAGACAAGTATCAAATGATTTCACTCATCTCTGGAGCATAAGAACAAAACAAAAACTGAAGGAACAAAACAGCAACAGATTCACAGAACCCAAGAATGGACTAACAGTTGCCAAAGGGAAAGGTGTGAGCAGGGAGGGAGAAGGGGAATAAGGGGCATTATGATTAGCACACATAATGTAGGGGGGGTCACGGGGAAGACAGTATAGCACAGAGAAGTCAAGTAGTGACTGTATAGCATCTTACCATGCTGATGGACAGTGACTGCAATGGGGTGGGAGTGGGGCACTTGATAATATGCGTGAGTGAAATAACCACAATGTTGCTCATGTGAAACCTTCGTAAGATTGTGTACCAATGATACCTTAATAAAATAAATAAAAAAATAAAAAATAATAGCATTCCTCTTCCAGTTGTCCTAACAGAAAACTTTGATTTAGGAACAAAGACAATAAAAAGGAAAACCATTGAAGCAAAGGATTCATCCTACACAGGCAACTTGAAATGTACAAATGGGTCTGGGCACATTATATATTCATTTGGATTTTTCGTGAGTTTCCACAGGTGTCAAACATCATGTTAGACCACAAGGATCTAACCAAGTAGGACAGGTCTGTCCCTTTCAAATAATGAAGACAAGGTAAGTAAGGAAGACAAAGAAAGTTGATGGCACACATATACAATAAATATGTATAAAAATGAGAAAGCCCTGGTAAAGAAGTTTAATCAAAGCATCAACAAAGTCCTAGAAATGGCTTCTACTGCAGTAATTCTGCATATTACTGGCAGCCAAAATCATCTGTGGTCTACGACATGAATGCTGGATGTGGTATGAGAGAAACTAGTGATTCCTAGCTGGGTGGCCCAGGAAGAACCATTTAACTTTTTTGAACCCCAGTTTTCCTATGTAGAAAATGGGCAAAAGCCTGCTCCAAGAACGGTCGTGAGAATTAAATGGAATAGGATGTTGAAGCCACTGTGAACTTTAAAGTATATGCATTGTAACAATCTGATATTAATACAACTTGACTCAATCCTTTCTGTGGAGTAAGTGCAAGTAAATCTATAAAAGAGTATCTAACTGCCGGAAGTGGGGGAACCACATCACAAATAATAATTTTTTTCTATGCCGAACATCTTAACTGGGCAGGGCTACAAATCCAAATTCAGAACCTACTAAAAATGAACAGAAGGAAGAAATCTCCAAGGGTCAGGCATGCAGAGGGGTAGAGGAAACCCAGATTCTGCTGCCTCTGGCCCCAAATCAAATGTGGATATAACAAAGAGCTGGCAGTATATGATTAGCACAAGCAGAATGAAGGACAAAAGTTGGGCCACCGCACTACAGGTAAAAGTCTTCACATTTTGCACTTGGATATTAATGAACATCAGACTAAATGCTGATCGTAGACACAGATAAAAGAACATCTTCCAATGAATTACATTCAGACTCGTGGATTAGAAGAGTTTCCAATTTCAGATGCAAAGACAGAATTTTACCATCAACAAAGCCAAAGGGGAAATGACATTTGAAAACCAACAGATAAAGCTTTTTGCCTTCTGGCTGCAAGCCAGGTGCACAAGCCAAAGGACAGGATTCAAAGTCAGTAAAAAGCAGGAGGAGTAATTGCAGACATTCTGCCTCCCGCCAAGTTGTGGGTAACACAAAAAACCCTGCCTTCTTTGGGGACCTAGCTTTAGCCATAAAATCCTTGGAAAAATCAATGCAAATGAAAATACAGATACAGTGCACAAACCATATCAGACTCTGTCAGACTCCCTAGTATTAACAGGGGACCTTAACCTCTCTGTTTTCCTTTGTATAAATGCACCTTACTGTTATTTTACTTGTAGCAGTTAATGATGCCAAATCCAGGCAGGACCAAAACATTGCCAGTCAGGACAAAGCTGAGATATTGTTTAAAGAATATTATGGTTTTATTAACTACTCTGCCTAAATAAATTTATAAATGCTTCTGGTGCTATGTGTATATATATGTGTGTCCTCAGAGATTCACAAAAAAAAAATGTTTTTCTCATTAGCAAGGTTGGAGGCTTACAGCTCAGTATTTTGAATATTTAGAAAAGTAATGAGAAAATGACAATCACGAATCCACCACTCAGTGGTAACGGCTGCTAACAGTTTATTTCCCTGCAGTTCTTTAACATCTATTCATATTTTTTTAATCACTTAGTATTACGCCATAAGTACTTTTCCATACCATTAAAACAAGAACCCTTCACAGACATGATTATAATGCCTGCACAGAATTCTATCCTGGGTATGTGATGATGTAATTTAAACATTTCCCTATTGATGAACACTTAATTTTTTTCCCATTATTAAGAATGTCACTGATTAACTTACTTGTGCATAAGTAATTGCTTGCATTCAAATATAATTTTCTGAATTGATGTCATATTGCAACAAAACATTTAAGATTTTTATTGCATTGTCTTCAAGCTCTTTTTTACATACAAGGACTGAAATTATCATGTTATCTTCCTCTCTTCTATTTATATCAGAATCTGTCAAATTTTGTCAAAATTAAATATATTAATATATCTGAATCTTTCATTTAGCATAATTTTAGCGTTTTCCATAAGCACTAAATATTTTTTGAAAACACATTATATATATATAAAATTATACATATATATCTTACTGTTGGATAGGTGGGTTAGTCGGAACTTGGCACCAATATAAATGATGCTTAAACAACCTAGTATTCACATTTCTATGTGCGTTTTTAATTTGAATAAAGAGAATCAGTGCTGTTAAGACTGCAAAATACTCATTTCTAAAAATGGTGTCCACAAACCATATATTATGTGAACTGTTTTGCACAGACCACAGTCAGATATTGGTCTTTAAAAAAATTAACCATTCGAATACAATACCTTATTTTGGTTTGCATTTCTTTATTAGTAAGAACTTGAGTATTTCAAAATTTATAATAAAATTTATGAACTATGAAAGATCTTTGTCTTTTTTCTCTTAAGATGTTCACTTTTTTCTTATTTATAAGAGCATGTTATATATTAGTATGTTAATCATCTATCATATGTGACATATCATTAATAAAAACATTCAACTTATTAGCTATTTTTAACATACAAAAAGTTTATCATTTTTATAGCAAAATCCATTATGTTTCTCTTTACGTTGTTCTCTTTAATACTTTAAAGGACTTCCTTCACCCTATTCTATGTAAAGCATTTATATTTACTTCCTGACACCTTTTTGTGTAGGAATTTTATTTTTCATTTAATCCATAGAAAATCTATTTTGGTGCAATTAAAGGGTCCAAGTTTACAGTCATCCAACTGCTGTAATATATATCATTTAATGATTCTTTCTTTCCTACAACATATGCTATAGTAATATTATCAAAATATGCTATATAAATAAAACATAAATTAATACAGCATAGTATATACAGACTCTCATACACAGAAGAGTCTTTGGGGTTTAAATACTCTTAGAGTTTCTCCCCCTATTTTTCTTATTCAGTATAACACTATTCTATTACACTTGTAGACTACATTGTGAAAAATACTAGTGATAATCCGACCTATTCTTCTGTTTTACCAGAAAATTAAGTATCTTCATGCATTGAGATGAGTTATATATTTATTTTCAAATTAAGGAAAAAAATCCTTAACAAAAATTTTTTCTAGAAGTTCGGTTGAAATCAAAATCACATTTGATAAATACATCAATTTAAGGAAAACTCTCATCTTTCATGTACTTGTATTCTCCAATGAGATAAAGACAAGTCGCATTATTTTTTAGAAGTTTATCTTTTAACTACATCCACCCAGCTAGGGGTCAGTAATTAAATGGCCAACATAGTATACAATAAAATAAGTGAAAAATAAAGAAGTATCATCTAACAACTGCACAGAAATAGAAAGAACATATTAAGTTTTTAACATAAGTGGTGGGCTTTTTTAATGTTAATTTTATTCAGTTCTTAATCTCAATTCAACAAGTTAATTTGATCAGGACATCACCTGATCATATGTTTATAAGTTTCCCAATTAACTACTCAGATATTAGATTTTCACATTATTCTTAATGTGTGCATTTTGAAGTTATCCTAAATTGTTAAAAGCAATCCAGACCTACTTTAATATTACCTTTTTTCTAAGCAGCTACTAAAACAGAACCCAAACAAAACTGAAAAGAAGGGCAAGATAAATAATTGAGCATTTTCAGTAGTTGGCTAACTCATTATGTAGCTTGTTCTAAAATTATTTAAGCTAAGAGCAGCTTGATCAAATGATAAAATTAACCTGCATGAATTCTGTAAATTAAACTTCTCATTTTTGCAATAATTGTAGATTCACAGGCAATTATGAGAAATAACACAGATCACATCTACTCTTTACCCAGTTGCCCCAGGGGAAGCATCATACAAAACCGTAGTAAAATACCCCATCCTGGATACTGACGTGGACCTAGTCAAAATACAGACCATTCCATCATCACAAGCATCCCTCATGTTGCAGTCTTACAGCCACAATCATTTCCCTCTCACTGCCATCCCTTACTTGATCTCTGGCAACCACTACTCTGTTCTCCATTTCTTTAATTTCACTTTCTCAAAAATGTTATAAAAGTAGAACCATGTTTTAGGCAACATTTTGGAACTGGCCTTTCTTACTCAGAATAATTTTTTGGAAATTCATCCAGGTTGTTACACATATCTGTTCCCTTTTACTGCCAATACCATACAGTCTTTATTACTATAGCTATATAATAAGATATAGTACCTGTTAGACTGATTACTCCCACTCTATGACTATTTTTCAAAATTGTCTAGCTGTCCTAATTTATTTACTTTTCTATTTAACTTTCTACTAATCTTGTCTCCAAAAATTTTCTGAGATTCTGAGAGGAATTTTAAGCATCTTGTACAAGAATTTTGGGAAAACTAATATCTTTACTTTGTTGATTCTTCCAATCCATGAACATGGTATATCTCTTCTGTGATTTATATCTACTTTGATTTCTTCAAATGTTTTAGTTTTCAGCATACAAGTCTACACATTTTGTTATATTTACACCTAAGTATTTCATTTTTTCATTTTTTCTTTTTATTTTGGTATCGTTAATATACAATTACTTCAACAACATTATGGTTACTAGACTCCCCCTATTATAAAGTCCCCACCACATACCCCATTACAGTCACTGTCCATCAGCATAGTAAGATGCTATATAATCATTACTTGTCTTCTCTGTGCTATACTGCCTTTCCGGTATCCCCCACCAGCTACATTATGTGTGCCAATTGTAATGCCCCTTTTCCCCCCTTATCCCTCCCTTCACACCCATTCTCCCCAGTCCCTTTCCCTTTGGTAACAGTCCATTCTTGGGTTCTGTGAGTCAGCTGCTGTTTTGTTCCTTCAGTTTTTTCTTTGTTCTTATACTCCACAGACAAGTGAAATCATTTGATACTTATCTTTCTTCACCTGGCTTATTTCCCTGAGCATAATACCCTCTAGCTCCATCCATGTTGTTGCAAATGGTAGGATTTGTTTTCTTCTTATGGCTGAATAATATTCCATTGTGTAAATGTACCACATCTTCTTTATCCATTCATCTACTGGTGAACACTTAGGTTGCTTCCATTTCTTGGCTATTATAAATAGTGCTGTGATAAGCATAGGGATGCACATGTCTTTTTCAAACTGGGCTGCTGCATTCTTAGGGTATATTCCAAGGAGTGGAATTCCTGGGTCAACTGGTATTTCTATTTTGAGTTTTTTGAGGAACCTCCATACTGCTTTCCACAATGGGTGAACTAATTTACATTCCCACAAGCAGTGTAGGACAGTTCCCCTTTCTCCTCATCCTTGCCAACATTTGCTGTTGTTTGTATTTTGGATGTTGGCCATCCTAACTGGTGTGAGGTGATATCTCATTGTGGTTTTAATTTGCATTTCTCTGACGATTAGGGATGTAGGGCATCTTTTCATGTGCCTGTTACCATCTGAATTTCTTCTTTGGAGAAATGTCTGTTCAGCTACTCTGCCTATTTTTTAATTGGCTTATTTGCTTTTTGTTTGTTGAGGCATGTGAGCTCTTATATAATTTGGATGTCAACCCCTTATTGGATATGTCATTTCTGAATATATTCTCCCATACTGTAGGATGTCTTTTTGTTTACTGATTGTGTCCTTTGCTGTACAGAAGCTTTTCAGCTTGATATAGTCCCACTTGTTCATTTTTGCTCTTGTTTCCCTTGTCTGGGGAGATATGTTCATGAAGAAGTTGCTCATGTTTATGTCCAAGAGATTTTTGCCGATGTTTTTTTCTAAGAGTTTTATGGTTTCATGACTTACATTCAGGTCTTTGATCCATTTTGAATTTACTTTTGTGCATGGGGTTAGACAATTATCCAGTTTCATTCTCTTACATGTAGCTGTCCAGTTTTGCCAACACCAGCTGTTGAAGAGGCTGTCATTTCCCCACTGTATGTCCACGGCTCCTTTATCATATATCAATTGACCATATATGCTTGAGTTTATATCTGGGCTTCCTATTCTGTTCCGTCGGTCTGTGTGTCTGTTCTTGTGCCAGTACCAAATTGTCTTGATTACTGTGCCTTTGAGGTAGAGCTTGAAGTCAGGGAGCATAATTCCCCCTGCTTTATTCTTCCTTCTAAGGATTACTTTGGCTATTTGAGGTCTTTTGTGGTTCCATATGAATTTTAGTATATTTGCTCTAGTTCACTGAAGAATGCTGTTGGTATTTTGATAGGGATTGCATTGAATCTGTGTATTGCTTTAGGCAGGATGGCCATTTTGACAATATTCAATTCTTCTATCCATGCGCATGGGATGTGTTTCCATTTATTGGTTAAGTATTTCATTTTTTGAGCAAGTGCAAATGCTATTATATTTTTAATTTTGGTGTCCACATATCCATGTTTAGTATACAGCAATATAATTGATTTTTTTATGTTTACCTTGTAGCCTCTGACCCTGCTGAACTCATATATTAATTCCAGGCCTTTGGGTTTTGTTTTTGCAGATTCCTTGGAATTTTCAAACTAGATCATTTTGTCATCTGCACACAAGGACAATTTTATTTCTCTCTTTCTGATCTGTATGTCTTTTATTTCTCTTCCTTTTCTTTCTCTTCCAGTATGATGTTTAATTAGACTGCTGAGAAGTCACATGCTGTTTTATTCTGTTTTAGGGGGAACTTCCAGTATTTCACTATTAAGTATAATGTTAGTTGTAGGTTTTTTTTTTTTACAGATGCTCTTTATCAAGTTGAAGAAGTTCCCAACTCCCCCATCTTCCTATTATTCTCATAGTCTCTATCATGAATAGATGTTGAATTTGTAAAATACTTTTCTGCATCAAATGAAATTAAGTATATTTAATCGACTAGCTAGAGCAACCACTAGAAAAGCTACCAAAGATATAAACTCAGAAACATTATGCATAAACCAAATGGTATCAATTTTAAGAGTTGAGGCTTTGTAACTATTATAATCAAAATCAGGTGACAAATCGCAAAACACTAGAAACAGGAGTAAAAAGAGCAGATTTTGCTGTCTTTTCTCAGGTTCACAACAAAAACAGGAAATGCAGCATGGGTAGATTTAAGTGTGTCCTTCTATGTTTTAATAGCCTGTGAGCTTAAGTCTAATTGTCTTTTCATTTTCTTTAAAGGTAACATAGTTCACATGTACTATAATAAAAACAAAACTCCAAATAAGTGCCATATTTTATACAGTCACAATATTGGGGGCATTTTGCATGTAAATAACATTTTAAGTAAAATCTTAAACTATATCTAAAGGGTTTCTATCACAAACAAAGGACTACAGTGGCAAGTATTTTTCTAAGAATAAGAAAAGCAAGAGTTACTCTATGTGCCCTTGGCCTCTCCTTTTCCAGGCTTTGTTCCTACCACCCCTTCTTTCTTCACATATGAAACAAATTCAAATCATACGAAAAGATAAAATATCCTCATCACCTGCCATCTCTCATACTATATTCCAGCTCAACACTAGGTACTACTGCTTTTGTGGTTCTGCTTGTAAACCCCTGTAAATACACAGTACATGCTAATACCACTATTTCTCAATTCCTTTTTTAAACTTTAAGCATCATTTATTAATTCCACGAGTGAAGAAGAAGCATTTAGCTTTCTTATTCTTATTAGCCTTTTTTTCTCCTTCCTCCCAATCTTTTTTGCCTTTACCTTTTTTAGATGCTCTATTATTTTTCTGTAAACATTAAAAGATAATACATCTCTACTACAGAGTCTACTAAATCTGTAGGACGTATCTTCAGTTCTCACTATGTAAGCTAAAGAAACTACACTTTTCTTCACTCCTTTCTCTCCCAGATACATTCATTCTGCTTATGCCATGATCAAGTGTCATCCAATTCCTTTGCGATACCATTCATTAGATGTCCCAAAGTAAAAGGACTGGTCTCTAGCTTACTAAGCACCTGCCATTCTGGAAATACTTTTCATTGCATATCTAATTGCATAGCAATCCATGGATTTGGAACTTGCCTTGCTGGAATACCAACTAATTTCTTTCAGAAAGAGAGTGTGAGATGCAAACTTTCCGAATTTGTCTGTATCATAAGAATGTGTTATTTTGGCCTCATATGTGGCTGATATGATCCTGGGTATGTAAATCTAGCATTAGGTTTGTTTTCTATCAGAATTTTGAGGATATGGTCCCACTATCTTCCAGCTTTTTCAGATACTAATTGAAAGCTTCCGTGATGCTCAGAGAACATTTATGTTTTCCTTTTTCAAAACCTTTAGAATTTTCTCTTTAAAAGTCTTGGTATTCAAAAATTTCATTTGCATGTATGTGGCTTTTGTCAGTCTTTTAAAAATTATTATCAGTGTTAGCTTAGCCCTTTCATTCTGAAGATATGTGTCTTTCTTAAATTCTAGGAAATGTCATGATTATTTCATCTCATTTAGTTATTCTTTTCTTCCAGTTTTAAGACTCTTTTGAAGTTAACACTGGACTTGATAATACATTCTGTCTCTTTACTTTCCCAATATCTTATACCTTTTTTTTCTTTCCTTCTGTAAGATATTTTTTTGCATTTTACAATATCTTCTTTAGTGTTGGGAATTATATATTAAAATTCCACATATTATTTCTGTACTTTTCATATCAGAAAACCCTTATTGTAGAGATTCTAATTTCTCATATCAGAAAATGCTCATTGTACAGATTAAAATTTCTTTGTACCCTTGAGGACACTAATTACATATTTTTATAATATCTTCAATCCCAATCCCCTTTATTTCCTCTAGGGTAGTGCTTTTGAGCCAGGATTGTGTCTTCTAGTGATCTGGCAATATTATCTTTTCTTTCTTCCTTTTTTAATTAAGGTATGTATCATTAATACACATCTTATGAAGGTTTCACATGAACAAAATTGTGGTTTCAACATTGACCCATATTATCAAGTCTCCCCACCAATCCATTGCAGTCACTATCTATCAACATAGGAAGATGCTATAGAGTCATTACTTCTCTTATCCATGCTATACTACCTTTCCCGTGACCTGCCTATATTGTGTGTGCTAATAATAATACCCTTTAGTCTCCTCTCCTTCCTTCCCCAACCACCCTCCCCAATTCCTTCCCTTTAGTAACTGCTAGCCCCTTCTTGGAATCTGTGAGTCTGCTACTGTTTTGTTCCTTCAGTTTTGATTTATGGTTAAACTCCACAAATGAGTGAAATCATTTGAGACTTGTCTTTCTCTGCCCGCCTTATTTCCCTGAGCATTATACCCTTGAGCTCCATCCATATTGTTGCAAATGGTAGGACTTGTTTTCTTCTTATAGCTGAATAATATCCCACTGTGTAAATGTACCGCTTCTTCTTCATCCATTCATCTACTGATGGACACTTAGGTCGCTTCCGTATCTTGGTTTTTGTAAATGGTGCTGCAATAAAAATAGTGGCGCATATGTCTTTTTGGATCAGGGATCTTATTTTCTTCAGGTAAATTCCTCGAGTGGAATTCCTGGGTCAAATGGTATTTCTGTATTTGGTTCTTTGAGGAACCTCCATATTGTTTCCACAATGGTTGACTAATTTACATTCCCACCAGCAATGTAGGAGGGTTCCCCTTTCTGCACATCCTTGCCAGCATTTGTTGTTTCTTGTCTGTTGGATGGTGGCCATCCTAACTGATGTGAGGTGATATCTCATTGTGGTTTTAATTTGCATTTCCCTGATGATTAGCGATGTGGAGCATCTTTTCATGTGCCTGTCAGCCATCTCAATTTCTTCTTTGGAGAAGCATCTGTTTAGATCCTGCACCCATTTATTAAATGGGTTATTTGCTTTTTGGTGTTGAGGCATGTGAGTCCTTTATATATTTTGAATGTGAATGCCTTATTGGTAAGTCATATGTGAATATATTCTCCCATACTGTAGGATGCCTTTTTGTTCTGCTGATGGTGTCCTTTGCTGTACAAAAGCTTTTTAGTTTGATGTAGTCCCATTCGTTCATCTTTGCTTTTGTTTTGCTTGCCTGAGGAGATGTGTTCAGGAAAAACTACTCCTGTTTATGCTCAAGAGATTTTTGCCTAGATTTTCTTCTGAGTTTTATGTTTTCATGACTTACATTCAGGTCTTTGATTCATTTCGAGTTTACTTTTGTACATGGAGCTAGACAATAATCCAGTTTCATTATCTTACATGTAGCTGTCCAGTTTTGCCAACACCAGTTCTTGAAGAGGCTGTGTTTTCCCCATTGTATATCCATGGCTACTTTATCATATATTAATTGACCATATATGCTTGGGTTCATATCTGGGCTCTCTATTCTGTTCCATTGATCTATGGGTCTGTTCTTGTGGCAGTACCAAATTGTTTTCATTATTGTGTCTTTGTAGTAGTGCTTGAAGTTAGAGAGCGTAATCCATTTAGCTTTGTCCTTCTTTCTCAGGATTGCTTTTGCCATTCGGGTCTTTTGTGGTTCCATATGAATTTTAGAACTAGTTGTTCTAGTTCATTGAAGAATGCTGTTGGTATTTTGATAGGGATTGCACTGAATTTGTAGATTGCTTTAGACAGGGTGGTCATTTTGACAATATTAATTCTTCCTATCCATGAGCATGGGATGAATTACCATTTATTGGTGTGCTCTTTAATTTCTCTCATGAGTGTCTTGTAGTTTTCAGGGTAGAGGTCTTTCACTTCCTTAGTTAAGTTTATTCCTAGATATTTATTCTTTTGGATGCAATGGTAAATGGAATTGTTTTCCTGGTATCTCTTTCTGCTAGTTCATCATTAGCATATAGGAATGCAACAGATTTCTCTGTATTAATTCTATATCCTGCAATGTTGCTGAATTCGGATATTAGTTCTAGTAGTTTTGGGGTGGGTTCTTTAGGGGTTTTTATGTTCAATATCATGTCATCTGTAAACAGTGACAGTTTAACTTCTTCCTTACCAATCAAGATGCCTTTTATTTGTTTGTGTTGTCTGACTGCCATGGCTACAACCTCCAGAACTATGTTTAATAACAGTGGGGAGAGTGGGCATCCTAGTCTTGTTCCCAATCTTAGAGGAAAATCTTATAGCTTTTCACTGTTAAGCATGATGTTGGCTGTGGGTTTGTCATATATGGCCTTTATTATGTTAAGATACTTGCCCTCTATACCCATTTTGTTGAGAGTTTTTATCATGAATGGATGCTGAATTTTGTCAAATGCGTTTTCAGCATCTATTGGGATGATCATGTGATATTTGTCCTTTTTGTTGATGTGGTGGATGATGTTGATGGATTTTCAAATATTATACCAACCTTGCATCCCTGGGAAAAAATCCCACTTGATCATAATGGATGATATTTTTGATGTATTTTTAAATTTGTTTTGCTAACATTTTGTTGTGGATTTTTGCATCTTTGTTCATCAGGAATATTGGTCTGTAATTTTCTTTTTTTGTTTGTTTTTTTTCGGTGTCTTTGCCTAGTTTTGGTATTAGATTGATGCTGGCCCCATAGAATGAGTTTGGAAGTATTCCCTCCTGTTCTACTTTTTAGAAATCTTTAAGGAGGATAGGTTTTAGGTCTTCTCTAAGTGTTTGATAAAATTCAGTGGTGAAGCCCTCTGGTCCAGGAGTTTTGTTCTTGGGTAGTTTTTTCATTACCAATTCAATTTCATTGCTGGTAACTGGTCTGTTCAGATTTCCTGTTTCTTCCTCGGTCTTGGTTGTATTTTTCTAGAAAGTTGTCCATTTCTTCTTGGCTATTTGACTTGCTAGCATATAATTTTTCATAGTATCCTCTAATAATTCTTTGTATTTCCGTGGTGCCTGTAGTGATTTTTCCTTTCTCATTTCTGGTTCTGTTTATGTATATATATTCTCTTTTTTGCCTGACAAGTAGCTAGATGTTTATCAACTTTATATTCTCAAAGAACCAGCTCCTGGTTTCACTGATTCTGTCTATTGTTTTACTCTTCTCAGTTTTATTTATTTCTATTCTGATCTATATTATGTCCCTCCTTCTACTGACTTTGGGCCTCATTTTTTCTTCTTTTTCTAGTTTCATTAATTGTGAGATTAGACTGTTAATTTGGGATTGTCCTTCTTTCTTGAGATAAGCCTGTATTGCAATATACTTTCCTCTTAGAACTGCCTTCACTGCATCCCACATGGTTTGGGGTGCTGAGCTGTTCTCATTTGACTCCATATATTGCTTGATCTCTGCTCCAATTTAGTCATTGATCCATTGATTATTTTGGATCATTTTGTCAAGCCTCCATGTGTTCATGGGCTTCTTTGTTTTCTTTGCATAATTTCTTTCTAGTTTCATACCTTTGCAGTCTGAGAAGGTGGTTGGCACAACTAATCCTTCTGAATTTACTGATGGTCTTTTTGTAACCTAGTATGTGATCTGTTTTCAAAAATGTTCCATGTAGAGTTGAGAAGAATATGTTTCCTGTTGCTTTTGGGTCGAGTGTTCTGTAGATGTCTGTTAGGTCCAGCTGTTCTAATGTGTTTTCAGTGCCTCTGTCTTCTTACTTATTTTCTGTCCTCGATCTGTCCTTCGGAGTGTGTGTTGAAGTCTCCTAAAATGAATGCATTGCATTCTATTTTCCCCTTCAATTGTGTTAGTATTTGTTTCACATATTTAAGTGCTTCTATATTGGGTCATAGATATTTATAATCCTCTTGTTAGACTGACTCCTTTATCATTATGTAATACAATCATTATGTCCTTCTTTGTCTCTTGTTACTTTCTTTGTTTTGAAGTCTATTTTGTCTGATACAAGTATGGCAACTCCTGCTTTTTTCTCCCTATTATTTGCATGAAATATCTTTTCCATCTCTTCACTTTTAGTCTGTGTATGTTTTGGATTTTAAGTGAGTCTCTTGTAGGTAGCATATACATGGGTCTTGTTTTTTATCCATACAGTGAATCTGTGTCTTTTGATTGGTCCATTCACTCCATTTACATTTAGGGTGATTATTGATAGATATGTACTTATTGCCATTGCAGGCTTTAGATTTGTGGTTACTAAAGGTTCAAGCTTTACTTTACTATCTAAAGTTCTATTTACTTTACTATCTAACAGTCTAACTTAACTCCCTTATTACACTATTACAAACACAATTTAAAGGTTCTTTTTTTTTCTCCCTTCTTCCTACTTCACTCTTTATATGTTAGGTGTCATATTCTGTAGTCTTTGTCTATCCCTTGACTAACTTTGGGGGTAGTAGATTTAATTTTGCATTTGCTTAGTAATTAATTGGTCTACTTCCTTTACTATGGTTTTATTTTCTCTAGTGACAGCTATCTAACCTTAGGAGCACTACCATCTAGAGTAGTTCCTTTAAAATACACTGTAGAGATGGTTTGTGGGAGGTAAATTCCCTCAACTTTTGCTTATCTGGAAATTGTTTAATCCCTGCTTCAAATTTAAATGATAATCTTGCTGAAGAGAGTATTCTTGGTTCGAGGCCCTCCTGTTTCATTGCATCAAATACATCATGCCACTCCCTTCTGGCCTGTAAAATTTCTGCTGAGAAATCTGCTGATAGCCTGCTGGGCTTTCCCTTATATGTGATTTTTTTTTCTCTCTCTCTCTCTCACTGCTTTTAATACTCTCTCCGTGTCTTTAAGCTTTGCTATTTTAATTGTTGTATGTCTTATTGTTGTCTTCCTTGGGTCCCTTCTGTTGGGAGATCTCCACACTTCCATGACCTGTGAGACTCTTTCCCCAGACTGGGGAATTTTTCAGCAATTATTTCCTCATAGAGGCTTTCTATCCCTTTTTCTCTCTTCTTCTTCTGGTACCCCTATAATGCAAATATGTTCCATTTGGATTGGTCACACAGTTCTCTTAACATTCTTTAACTCCTGGACATCTTTTTTTCTCTTTGTGCCTCAACTTCTTTGTTCTGTTCTCTAATTTCTATTTCATTTACCATCTCCTCTAACTCATCTAATCTACTTTTAAATCCCTCCATTGGATGTTTCATTTCAGATACTGTATTTTTCAAAGTTTCTATCTCTTTGTTGAAGTCCTCCCTGAGATCTTGAATATTTTTTGTAGCTCTGTGAGCATGTTTATGATTTTTATTTTGAAATATTTATCTAGAAAATTGGTGATTTTAGTTTCACTTAGCTCTCTTTCTGGCATTTAAATTCTTGTTTGAACAATTTTTTTTGATGTTTCATTCTAGTGATTGCTGTGGAATAATAACTTTGTATAGTTGGTACCCTCTAGGCCCAGAAGCGCCACTCTCTGGAGCTGCAGAGCACCTGGAGCAATGGCAGGGGTTGCAGGCAAGCAGCACCAGTGTCTTCTAAGAAGAAAGAGCTCTTTTCTGCTTCCCTGCTGCAGTTCGTTCCTCCACGCCAGGCTCAGTGGGCTTTGTACAGAGGGAGGAGCCTCTCCTTTATGCCCCTGTAGCTGCCATAGGCAGGGCCACCCTCTGGCTGGCCTGCTGTGATGGCGGGAGCAGCAGGTGTACAGACCAGTGTCTGCTGGGAGGAAGGAGGTGCAGTCAGTGAACTGCATTGCGGGGGCCTCTCTGCTGCCTTGCCAGCAGGTGGATGGAGCATCTGAAGCTCCTGAAAGTTCCCAACCTATCAGGCTGAGTGTGCTGGTATGATTTTGTCCACTTGCCCTGCCTCCTGAGCATCAAGCTCTCTGTAATCTTTGTCCCTTTATCAGCCTTCTTGCTGTTGGAAAGTATTTCAAAGTGCCTGCCTTCTTTTGTCCCAGAGCAGCCAGTTGTGGGTACCTGTCCCCACAATCAGCTACAATCTCAGTCTTTTCAAGTATTCTGTGTCTCTTTGCTTTCTAACCCCACGAATCTCCAGAGCACCATGTAATATGGGTTCATGCTCCCAGAGCAGATCCCCAGAGCTGGGCATTTAGCAGTCCCGGGCTTCTACTCCCTCCTCACCCCCTTTCTCTTCCTCCTGCCTGTGGGCTGGGGTGGGGGAAGAGCATAGGTCCCCCTGGACTGCAGCTATGCTACTTTACCTTTTACAGTGAGATCTTCTCTTTTCCCCAGATGTAGGCAGTCTGTTCTCCAGTCTTTGGGTCACTCTTTTAGGACTAGTTGTATTTGCTGTATTTTCTTGTTATATGTGGTTTTGGGAGGAGGTTTCTTCCTCACTTCTTACATTACTATCTCCCCTCACCCCCATTCCTGGATTTGGCATATCTTTGTCAAGATATTGAGATGCTGTTGTTCACAACAGGTGTATAGGAAGACTTGCTTGCTACTAAATCTACTGGATAGAGACCGCAAATGCTCCTAAACACCCTACAACATACAGTACACTCTCCATAAGAAAAACAAAAAAATCCAGCCCAAAAATATCAGTAATGCAGAGGTTGTAAAATCCTGTCCTAGAGTAATTTAGTTCTTTTTTTTTTACTTTCTGTTTTATGCTGCTGGCTGTTGTGTTCTCTCCTCTTTCTAATTGATTAGATTGATTCATCTATTGTGCTTTGCTTTAAGTCTTGCACAAAGAATAGAGAGAGAAGCTGGGGCCTCTCCAACTGCTTACACTTAGATACTCTTGGTCAGCAGCCCACACAACAGAAGGTCTCAGCTCTCAAATTCAGAAGGTTTGAATGCCTTTGAAGAGTTCTACTGCTTTACTTCTGCAGGTAAATCGTGCAGGTGGTTACATGTGTGGGGCCAGAAAATGCAAACCTGAGCCATGCTTCAGACTTGGATCAATGATCTCCATTTCCATTTTTCTGCCTTGTGCTCAGGCTGTTCTCTGTACCTGCTGAATTGAACTCAGGGCCCCACTGGGCTCCTCCAGCCTCAACAGGGGACTCTTCCTCCTGCTGTCTGGAGTAGGTTCCTCATGATCCAAAGAAAGGTATTCTCTTATCTGTCTTTACTGCCATATCAAGTGGGAGTTGGGATGGGAGTATAGATATGTTTGGCACAGTCCACAAACTTGAAAGGTCTTCTCATTTGTTTTCATATTAAGGCTATTTATGAGGTTCTCTTACAAAAGTGCACACCTCCAAAATAATTTTAGAAAGTGGCAGTCATATATGTGGGAGAAACAGAAACCACTCAACAATCAATTTAGAATCACTAAGAAGGTATACTCAAATTGTAACATTTGGAAAACCGTATCACTTTTCTCAGCTGAGGCTTCATGTTTAAAATGAGGAGCTGGTCTGACTCACCTACATGCTTTTCAGTTCTATTTCAATGACGAAATGAAGACAGATGTCAGAATAAGATCGCATACTTTGACCATTAATATTTCATTACACCATCTTTTATTTACTTAATTCTTTTAAAATTCTGGTAATTACACATGACACAAACTTTACTATCTTAACCATTTTTTCAGAAAAAAATTCATAGGAATATAGTTGATATACAATATTGCATTGGTTTCAAATATAAACAAACATTACAGCATGTGTTTTTTTACACCATGTTTTAATGGGAACAACTTAGTGTATGACTAGGTCTTCCCCATTGATATAAAATGGAGTAAAATAAAATGCACTCTGATAAATGAATGTTTATGTGTTAACATAGAGCTTTAGAGTTTTGTGATACACTCTATTCACATTTTAATGTTTTTCATCAGAAAGAGCTATGAGTATCTTAGTCTAAAAATAATTATCAACAGAGGAAGAGTGACACACAATGCTGCTAACAGATTTATTAATGATGGAAATATATAAAATCTGCCACAAAAAGATCCTGGAGTATCTCATAACTTTGTATCAAAAGTATATTAGACATTATTCCTGCTGGTTGTTTTCTTTTCATGCAAAACATCAGATTTTGGAGGTTTATCCTCTTGCAAGCTGCAAATACTTGAAGAGTAGGTCTGTTTTGATGTTTAAGGGGAAAAACTAAAGAAGAAAAACCTACACCAACCTAGTCGAGAGAAGGCAATTTAGAATCCTGAAGCCTCAAAATTTGGAGCTGACAGTTGTCAGTGTCCTTGAAATGCATCCCTGCTCTCCCAGAAACACATTGCTGCCTGGACTTTCTTTTCAGTCAACAAAAGGAAAAAAAAAAAAAGGAAAGGGAAATGTTAAACTTCCCACTGCCCAAGGCAGAAAGTAAAGAAAGAAGATTTATCTCTTTTTTTTTGCAAAACTGTAACATCTTTCTATATGGATATAGGGTTAAATTCATTGCTAACATCACCTAATAGTTTGGGGTATTATCCATATACCTAAGCCTTCCAGAACTGTATCTACCCAGAAGAGTAAGTATCCAGAAAGACTCTGATGATGAGTCCCCAAGTAATAGAATTTTAAGTTAAGTTAGGCTGCTGAGGTCAATAGTGTGTGTTTGTGTACAGAACCACACATAATATGTATCATATATAATATTTATATATGTCATATATATATAAATTTCCAGTATTCTTTAAAATTTCAACAATAAGTGAAATATTTTCATAACCTACTAGAGAAACATGTTCTAACATTCAACAATTCTGACTATCAGACCATGCTTCCTTTATGTAATCTAAATAACATACACTGTCATTTCAATCTGTTTTAGCCCCAGTAGGGTTGCAGAACCGCGGGTCAGTATTTTCCATATAACCTCTCATACACTTGACTCTTACCATTAAAGACCCTCACAGCCATCTTTATGAAGGACCCTAAAGCCCTAACTTCTTCTCAAAGGTCATATTTGCTAAGATGAATCTTGTGAAGTTTCATCTTGGGACTCCTCCAGGTTCTGCATATCTGTTTCCTTTCAAACATTTGTCTCCTTACCAGCATTGAGTGTAGTTATGGGGCAAACTCAGGCCAGAGCAGCCTTAATCTGAGAATTCAACAATCTCTGTGCTAAGTATCTTCGTGCCACCCCTAAACCTGTGTCTGAGGGCTAGGGAATCCAAATAATAATCACTGGAAATTAAAATGATCTTGCTGTATTTTATCAGGCTGTCTTTTCTCTTATGCAACTGCCATCACTCATCTTAGCTCACCAACTGTTGGTTATATCATGGGAAAACTGCTCTCTCATTCATCTATGGGTTGATTTACAGCCTTTTTTATAGCAGGAAACAGGGACAAAACTAAGCAACAGGAGTCTTCATATTGAAGGGAAAATGCCAAAGAAATCTGTTCACTGATCGAGTTTTCTTTTCTTTTAGGCTGATCAGACCCCAAGACAGCCTATGTCTATGTCTTCTGAGTAATTAGGGAGGAAAGCACTGTGCAGAAAAGTACTGGAGAGAATGCTAAAGCCAGGAGGTGAGTTCGTAATTCACCGGACCAAAAGAGTATCTCCATGGAATCTTTGCTGGAAAGAAAATCAACTTCAGCCTGAGTTTATTGCATATTAGTTAACAATCCTCTTCTGGATAGGAACAGCCAAAACCTTCATGATGGACTGCTCACTGCAGTCCAGAGACATTGCAGGCTATGGTCCAGAGCATACAGTCAAATCATTGATCTGTCTGGTTCATATTCTAATAGTACTGCTCCCACTCAGAATACACATCTACGTCAGCAATTACTTCAGAGTCAGTTGTGGAATATACACAAACGTACATGTTTAAAGGAGTCTAATACATTTATGGTCTGATTTTCCAACTCATTTTATCAAGCTTGATTGCCTACCCTGTCATCAAAAGTGCTTCCAAATTCCTTTTGTTTTCTAGAAATCAACTCCACTCTTTATACATTTCCTTAATTTCATTTTCTGAAAAAAATTAAACCATATTTATCACACACAGACATAAAATAATTGTATGTACCACTTTGTATACATTAAAGACACTGACAACTATAAATTTATCATAAGGACAAAAGCAATAAAGCTGTAAGGGAATACACCAAAACATTGATTATCTCTGATGACAGCATTATGAGCGATCATTTACTTCCTTCTACATTTCTATTTCTATACTATTAATAACCAGAATATATTTCTTCTACCAGAAAGCAAACCTTTAAAACATCCTTCCACACTATTATTTTTGGTAGCCACCAAGCGATGCTAAATTAAGGTTAGCACAGCTGTTCAATTAACTCTGGACATGGAGAGCTGATAGAAAGATAAATTTTTAATATTCTGCCTTACTGAGGAATGTACTTTTAATATTCTACCACCATTGTCATGCATTTAGTCTCTCATTAATTCTTGCTCATCTCCTAAGCAAGCATCATATTTACTAACTAAAACCACTATTTTTATGTTTCTTGTGTTTCCAATAACTGGTCAAATTTCTCTGTACCTCACATGTACATCTCTATTTGTATATGTTTCATGTTCAATTCACCCTGCACATTTGATTGGTGTGATTTCCCCCCTAACTTTAATCAGTTAACCCTCTTTTTTTCACCTCAAAAAATTCAAGAACATTGAGCAGCACAGTGGCATATCTAAAATATACTTCCTATCTTTATTCAAATACATTCAAATTGTGAAACACAACTGAAGAAACACTCTTCATTTTCCCCAGGATCTGGCAAAGGCCCAGAACATACTGAGTATACTGGGTTTATCTGGTGCATGTGTCCTGGCTATGGATGCTGATGGTAAAAAGTGTGTCTTGCTCATTTTTGACACTCTATTTGTCACCTGTTTTAAAATGTATGTCCCTGAGGCAAGTGCCATTGTGGGGAATGGAATCTATGAGCCTCATCTTCTGTCTCATGATGAATTCCAGGCATTTTACTTGCATAGACACCCAATTCTCAGCAGGGATTTATTAGTCAACTCTGTTTATAACAAAATCAATCCTTATTGAACTTAAAATTGGGCAGTGGGCATCTTTTCATTCAGCAATGGTTCTAAAGGTTTTCCACATGACGTCCCCCTCTGCATCAAAATATATTTTACAAATGATGGGGCCATATCTCCTCACAGTTTGGATTTTTTTCCCCACCATCATGTTCTCTAGTCAGTGTTCATTTATTGCACTGTCACTCCCACAACTATCCAAAACATCCAAAAATATCCTAAGAGACAGTCATCTTAAAGTCACTTTCTTCAACTTGTCATTTTATAGCATGAGATTATCTAACTCTGATTTGATGATTACTCAGACCTTTTTGAAATCGTACTGTGCTGCATGAGTCTGCATCTATAGGTAGCATTAAATTCAGTAGCTGACTACACATTCCAGAGAGAAACACATAATTTCTTTTTATTTGTTCCTTATTTACTTGAGATTGGATCGGTGAAAAACTCTATATCCTCCAAGCATTGGGTTATAAAACTGATAAACTGACATGCATCTCACAGAGCCACAGGTATACTAAAATTATTTCATAAATGCCCTTTTGTGCCTCTGTGCTACATTTACACTTTTAACTATTCCTGCTATGCATTTAGTTCTCTTTCCTCTTCTTGGGTACCCTCAGCATCACCATTATATTTCCTAGAACAATGTAAGATTGCAATACCCCAAGTATATACCGTACAGAGTAAATTTAATGTTGGATCCACATTTTTCATAGGAAATATAAATGATTTAAATATTAATCCATAAATATTAATCCATAATCCAGGAAAAGTTCTGAAAGAAATGTGGCTGTCTCCACATGCTGTGTATTCCAGAAGAGCTTGAGATTCTTTATATTTTCATGTACATTTCACACATAACTAGCTGGTGAAATGCATGTCAGGGCAGAAAGTGAAGGCAGAAAGAAAAGAGTGGTCAAATTAACCTGGAGGTTTCTTATCGATGCTTACGCTGAAGCTTGAAAGCCAGTTTCTTAGGGATGCTTATGCTGAAGTCAGTCAAGGATTCTTATGGATGCATATACTGAAGTTTAAAACAGAGGAGCCACTGCTCAGAAAGCAGGCTTTATTGCCACATGTACCTCATCCCCTCTGGGGCTCATTGTACCTGTTGGTTAGGGATGGTTGCTGACTCTTCAATTAGAATCACTTCAAGAACTACCACATATATTCCTAAAGAGGATTTTCATGATTTCTTTGAATTCTGGTTTTCATTATTTATTACTCTTCTTTCAAGGGCCCAAAGTGTATTAAAATACAGAAGCTTATTTGACACAGGGCCACAAAACAGATAAATACCAGTACCAAATATGATGCCTTAGAAATTTTCAGTAAAACATTTCTAATATTTCAAAGAAACAATAACCAAGATAATACGTCATTACTTTTTTTTTCCCCCAGATGTTAGCTTTATTTCCTTCTCTAATGATTCTATTAGGTGTACAGAGAAGATATTACTTTAACTGTGGCAACTGACTTTTTTGTTGTTGTTGTTGTTGTTATCATTAATCTACAATTACATGAAGAACATTATGTTTACTAGGCTCCCCCCTTCACCAAGTCCCACACACACACACACCCCATTACAGTCACTGTCCATCAGCGTAGTAAGATGCTGTAGAATCACTACTTGTCTTCTCTGTGTTGCACAGCCCTCCCCGTGCCCCCACTACATGCTAATTATACATGCTAATCGTAATACCCCCTTTCTTTTTCCCCCACCCTTATCCCTCCCTTCCCACCCATCCTCCCTAGTCCCTTTCCTATGTCATTACTTTTTGAATATAAAAATTAACCAGTCACCAATAGGAAATAGATAGGGGTCTGTTCGTTTTTAATATCTAAATAGTAATTATCAAGACACTTCCTGATCAAATGCTACATGCAGGAACACACCTCTTGCATTCAAGGGGCCGCAAGCTAGTGAAGGAGACAAAGTACACAAACAAATTAAAGATACCTGAGGGAGAATATTCTAAGGGCCAACCAAAGCAATTACAGAATTACAAAACTACTAGAACTCTAGATAATTCCATCCAGCCAAAAATGAATTTTAAAGCATGCAAATAAAGACAAGCCCACCTTTCTCTATGACTAGGATTATTTTATATCATAGAACTTGTGTCATGGAAAAGGAAATTTCAAAACGACACAGATGTCAAGGAATAACCCATCTCTAATGCCCTCCAGCCAACTAACTGAACAGCGGAATCAAAGAACATTTCATTTCAGATCAACACACTTCCCCTATTACCTGCTGAAAAGGAAAACTGTGAATTATTGCCTGAGTGCTAAATGAACAAAATGACTTAGTTGGGCTATTCAGCTTGTTCTTCAATTATAAGAAGACTTTTTGAAGCAGCTCAACTTCTCAAAAAGAAATGTATTACCTGGCTCTGTCATTCATTACATGCCTAATAACTATTTTTCAAGTACTCACAGTCTGGAATAGAAACTTTAAAATGTCTGTTGGATGAATGAATGAATGTTGAAAAAAATGAATTAATTAATTTCATGTCAATACACAGTTATGGGACTCCACTTTTCATCCTTCATTCCCACCAGCATAAACTGTGAGACTCAATAAACTAAATTAGTTCAAAGTAGATAAATACATATGTTCCAGTCTATTGACTTATATCTATATTCACACATTTTCAAAGAGAATATTATTTATGCAGTCAAGCAGAAACTCTCCTCTGAGCCACTCATGTCTTTTGTGTAATTAGGTAATTAGGACGTGCTAGCCATAATAAAATGATAAACAAGAAACTCTGAGAATGATTGTGAGATCTTAATTAAAAAGAAGAAGTGTACATAACCAGAGAGATTTTTGATACAAGTAACCATTTAAATATTTTTTATTTATGACTTTCATATAATATTGTAGAAGAGAATGAATATCAAGTCTTTCTTTATAGCTAACCCATAATGGTCTGTTTTACAGAAGGGTGAGATAGGGAGAAGGGATTTAACATTTATTGAGAACCCCCTGTATACTGGATGCTTCATATACAGAATCTCACAAAATTTTCATAAAAAGTCCTGTGAATCAGGTATTACTAGATCTATTTCTTCACTAGAAGAAATAAAGGATCAGAGGATATCACTTGGAAGCTAATCACACAGCTGGTAAACAATTTTATTCCACGGTTGTGTGCATTCAAAACCTATATGCCTTCCACATAGACTACTCAACCCTTCTTAAAAGAAGAACATCCCACCATGACAAAGATGGTGGCTGGCACCTACTGCAAGCCACACAAGGGTAGATTCTATGCCTCTTTCCCTCTAAAACAATGACTAACACAGAGTGGCTAATTAATAAACATTTACATAATAGATACATTTGGTTCTTAAAATGCCTTCTCCCTCTTCAAAATCTAACCCTGGTTCAAACTTTTAAAGGCCTGAGAACTTGATGGATCACCTGAATGAAAAGACTGTAAGTTGCATGAAATGTGGATAATCTACCCCCCCCATTACTACTTGCTTTCTCTATAGAAATTAGCTATTTCTCATCAGTAAGTATACATATAATTAACAAAGGTGTCATAGTCTAAGAAGACTTAAATAAAAACAGACCCTATTATAGTAATCTAGTATTCCCTCTTCCCTGAGTACAACGGCCTTTAAATTGGTGGATAAAATAACTTTTCATTAAAATAAATGCTACAAAATACACTAGCTACCACTTTGATCCCAAGAATCCATCCTCTCCCCCAACAATGCCACTGGAAGCTGGCTGTGATGAACAGATTCTAAAATGTTCCCCAGTATTGCTGTGTCCTGGCAGTGATGCTCTCATGTAATCCCCACCCCTTGAGTATGGGTGGGGTCTGTAATCTGCTTCTCAGAAACAGAAAACAGGAAAAAAATGATGTAATATCACTGTCATGGCTACTTTATGTAAAATTTCAATGTCTATCTCACTTATAGACTGTCTCCCTTGCTGGCTTCAGTGAAGCAAATGGCCATCTTGGAGAAGCCCACATGGTAAAGAGGTAATGGCAGCCTTCAGCCAACAACTAGCAACAAAGTGAAGACTTGCTGATTCCCACAGACATCATGGAACTGAATTCTGACAAAAAAAAACCATGAGCCAGGAAGCAGATCCTTCCTCAGTCACTTGGAGGGTAGACTGAAATCCAAAGCAATACCTTGATTTGTATCCTTGCAAAGGACCCAGTTAAGCTGTGAGAAACTCCTGACCCACAGAAACTATGAGATGATGAATGTGTGCTGTTTTAACCCATCACATTTGTGATGATGTTGTTACACAACAATAAACAACTAATACACTGCCCCATAATTCTAATTATGCTAGGAGGTGTGGTAAGTTGCCATAGGTAGATGCATTTCTATTTCAGAACTTCTTAGCCTTATCAGACACAACTACCATGTTCTTAATAGAGATTTTTAGTACCTCTTTCATTATAATAAGTTAAAATAGGTAATATTACCTATGAATTAAAATTTATGAATACAAACTACCTATATAATAGAAAAATCAGTATGATGCCCTACATCTACTATAAAAGAGATTAAAAGAATATTAAAATTATGTGGACTTCAATGTGAACATACGAAAACTACATTAGTAAACATAACAAAGCTCATCAAGAGGACATAATAATTATAAATATTTATGTCTCCAACAGCACCTAAATATTTAAAGCAAATATTAATAAATCTGAAGGGAGAAATAGATAACAACACAATAATATCAAAGGAATTCAATATCCCTCCTTCAACAATGAATAGATCCTCCAGACAGAAAATCTAAGAAAACACTAGACTTCAATTATCTTTTAGTCTAAATGTACCTAACAGACCTATACAGAACATTCCATCCAACAGAAGCAAACTACACGTTCTTCTCAAGTGAAAATGGAAAATTTTCCCAGATAGATCATTCACCAGGTCACAAAACAAGTATAATTAAACATCAGAGGGTCAAAATCATACGGCATCTTTTCTGACCACAATGGTATGAACTGAGAAATCATTTACAAAACAAAACTGGAAAATTCACAAATATGTTGAGATTAAACAACATATTCCTGAACAAACAAATGGGTCAGAAAAAAAAAATCAAGAGAAGTTAAAACATGTCTTGAGACAAATGCAGTGGAAACAGACCAGACCAAAACTTATGGAATCTGGCAAAAGCTGACAGCAATAATGTATATGCTAAGAAATAAGAAATATCTCAAATAAACAAACTAACTTTACACCTTAAGGAACTGGGGGGGAAAAAATCAAACTGGGCACCAAAGTTAGCAGAAGGAAAGAATAACAAAGATCAGACTGGAAATAAATGAAATAGAAACTAAATAGGTAACAGACAAAAAACAAAGAGCTGTTTTTTGAAAAGATAAACAAAATAGACAAATTGTTAGTCTTACTAAGAAAAAGAGGACTCAAATAAATAAAATCATAAATGAAAAAGGAGACGTTTTAACTGGTACCACAGAAATACAAAGAATCATAAGAGACTACTATGAACAATTATACACCACCACATCGGACAGCCTAGAAGAAAAGGGTAAATTCTCAATATACAATCTACCAAGAGTGATTAATGAAGGAATAGAAAATCTGACCAGACCAATAATTAGTAACAAGATTGAAACAGTAATCAAAATCCTCCCAACACAGAAATGTCCAGGATGAGATGCTCTCATTGGTGAATTGTAACAAATACTTAATAAGCGCTATAACCAATCTCTCTCAAACTCTTCCCCAAAATAGAGGAGGAGGCAACACTTCTGAAATTCATCTTATGAGGTCAGCATTTCCCTGACAAGAAAGTCAGATAAGGACACTACAAGAAAAGAAAACTACAGGCCAATATCCCTAAAGAACATAAGGGCATAAATCCTAAACAAAATGTTAGCAAATTGAATTCAACAATACATTAAAAGTGTCATATAAATTTTGGTTCTTCAAATCGATCGATGTGATATACCTCATTAACAAAACACAGGATAAAAAATCATATGATCATCTCAATAGATGTAAATCAAAAGGCATTTGACAAAATTCAACATTCTTTCATGATTAAAAACTCTCAACAAACTTGATATAGAAGGAAGGTACCTCAACATAATAAAGGCCATAATATGACAAGCCCACAACTACGTCATACCCATTGGTAAGATACTAAAGGCTTTTCCTCTAAGATCAGGAACAAGATAAAAATGATAACTTTCATAGCTTTTACAAATATAGAAGTCACAGATAGAGCAATTAGGCAAGAGAAAGAAGAAAAACAGCCAAACTGAAAAGGAAGAAGTAAAATTGCCTCTATTTGCAAATGACATGATATTACAGAGAAAACCCTAAAGACTCCACCAATAAAAAAAAACTGTTAAAACTAATAAAGTATTTCAGTAAAGTTACAGGATACAAAATCAATAGACAAAAAATCAGTTGCTTTTATGCAAACAATGAGCTATCAGAAAAAGAAATTAAGAAAAATCCCATTTACAAGAGCATCAAAAAAATACTTAGGAATACATTTAACTATGGAAAGAAAATACCTGTACACTGAAAACTATAAGACGTTGATGAAAGAAGTTGATGAAGATGCAAAGAAATGGAAAGATATTTCATGTTGGACTGAAATGTTAACATTGTTGAAAAGTCTATACTACCCAAAGTGATCTATAGATTCTATGCAATCCCTATCAAAATTCCCATGGCATTTTTCATAGAAATGCAGAAGAAAAATCTACAAGGTGTATGAAATCATGGAAGACCCTGAATAGCCAAAGCAATACTGAGAAAAAAGAACTAAGCCGGAGGCCTCACATTTCCTGATTATAAACTATATATATTATACAGTTATAGTAATGAGAACAGTGTATCATTTGTGAAAGCTCTGAATAAAATGAAGTAAAATATTGTCATTGTATCTGAGTTGTCTTCCTGGAAAGCTAAGAGTATGTTTAAAAACTCAGGAAACAGCACTTTTTGCTTATAAGAAAAATGAAATTAATTCTAGCTCAGGTAAGTATAAACTCTTTTCTCAGTCACATGAAAATCTAGTGGGTCGTTCATATATTTTATGAGAAGCAGGAAGATTCTTTGCTGAGCCAGATCATCCATGGAATTGCAGGGCATCTGGTATCCCTGCCTTTTGCCAACCATTGTGAACACAGAATAAAATCCTGATACAAGTACAAAACTCCTAGGATAGAGTGCTAGTCCTGTTAAGAACCTCTGTTCTAATTGCAAGTATGCTCCTTATCAAAAATTTGGTATAAAAAAAAAATGAACTAGTATAAGTCACAAAACAAAGTACAGATAAAAGCCTCTAGAATGCTTATAGTAGTAAAATTTTGGTATAGGTCCAATACAAATCATATACTCTATAAAAAATGGAAAGATAGTCCATGTTTGATTGATATAATTAATAATATTGTAAAAGAATACTACCCAAAGTGATCCACAGGTTCTATGCAATCTCTATCAAAATTCGAATGGCATTTTTCACAGTAATGGAAAAGAACATCTATGTCTTCTGATAGACAAAGAGATAACCACAAGAAGCCTCGGGTCCTATTTTATACAGAATATAGAATATAAAAACACATTCCAACTAAGATGTTGATGTGGGTAGCTTTTAAGGTCCTTTCTACCACTGAGATATAAATATATCTGTGATTCTGTAACAGATCATAAATATGACATGAAAATAAGCTGCTTGTTATAACACTAAACAATCAATAATTTTGCTGGTATCTTTAGAGTTTAAAGCTGCTTTCTAAAAAAAGATTCAATTTGCTTCTACCTACAACTTTTAACTGATGACCTCTTTTTCCACAATAAATATTCTTCTACTGAGCAGGAACTTAATGATAATGGGATACCCTTTATAACTACACTCATATTTGGTATTCTTCTTTTCACAAACAACCATTACAAAACCAAAGGTTTTATTTCTTCAGGGAATTTGTGCGAGTCTCTTGAATTTGGCGGTTCTTTCCTTTGCTCTTGCCATCCCCCATACTAATAAAAATGTCAAGATTCCTGATATGTGGCAAAGAAGTGTGAAAGAGCAGTCCCAGCCTGTGCTCACGAGTAGGCATACACCTTTATTAGAGGTCATCGTGGGGACTGACTACTGACTTCATGTACGTATTTCTAGCCAAGTGTCAAAACTACTCTCTTTTCCACCTCAAGCTCATCCTTTGAGAAGTGTCCAGCACCATTAGTGTGCTACCCCTCATTAAGAGAGTGGGAGGCTGAAGAGAGAAGTGAACTACAGGGGTAGATAATGCTGGATGCAAAACATCTGTCTTTATCATTGTCAGCCTACCAAGCAATATTTATAATGTAAGAAATTTGTACCTGAGTTATTTTTAAATTTTCTCAGATCCACTGTCCTCATCTGCATCCAATCCATAATTAAGATGTCCATCATCTATTTCCTTTTCGATTCGCCCATTCATTCACCCTTTCAACAAGCAAATTTTTATTCACTATTATAGGTTAACTATTAAATATTCTAGATCAAGGAGACTGAAACACAACAAAGGAAGAAATAAGAATGGTTTGCTTATTCCTCAGATGAAGAGAATGCTTTGGAAATCATCCCAAACAATAACTGGTTAACTAATTGGCTCATAATAACCAATTAGACAACTATAATTAGTGCCTCCGTATTTTTAGATGGAGAAACTGTGGCTCAGCAAAATCGAATAACTTTAACAAGCCTAAACAGCTAATAAGTGGTCTTAAGGCAGATCCCAACAGGGTCATTTCACTACAAACTCTGCTATGAAGCAGTAGGTCTAGATTATTAAGTAATCTTAAAATAAGTCATTATGAAGAAACAGATTTTTAAATGGTCCTTGTTCTACATGCTCCTGTGATAAATTCATCTCTTCCCAAGATTTATTTTTGGTATGGCTTCATTATCAGACACAGTTATCAGAAAGTCAAACTCTCCATCACTGGCACATCTGAATGTGTCTCCTACTGTCATGAGCTGCAGATACTCAAGAACACAAATTTAGGTCTCTAATAAAAGCTGAACAGCCATCTGCTTACCCCAGAAGCACAGAGATTTCTTCTAGGAAAGTTCTATTGAGAAATGCAACCTTATCTCTAATTCCTCAGTGGAGTTCATTATAGAGATATGAGATACTTGCCTCAAATTAAAACCTAGAGGGAAAAAATAGTTAACAGGAACAAAGCAACAGCAAGGATTATCGTCCAAGAGTCTCAGGAAAGATCAGAAGTTGTTGCACAAACACAATTCAGAAGTCAGTTTACATCAGCCTCTGGCTCTTGTCCAACACTCTTCTTGCAGGAGCGGGCAAGCTGGCCACCTGACCACAGACAGAGGAAGGGCCGAGAACCCACAGCCAGCATGTCCCCTTGCTGTGTGGACTTGGTGCCAAAGTTGACCTGTTCTGTGCTGCAGCAGAGCCTCAATAATTAATTAGGAAGTTTTCTCAGCCCTCTAAGCCCGAAATTTGGCAGTCTGGATCTTCAAGGTGCACATGTGGTCAAAAAGAAATTCATTACGAAGTGTCCTGTCTTTATTAGAGGAGGACGCGTTATTTCTTTCTTAAGAGCACTACTTCTCAGGCAAGGCTCTCTCCTTAGTCTGGAGAAAGGTAATGCTCCTTGGGAGGAAAATGCGAATGAGCTCAATTCTGAGAATACAGCTGCCCGGGCTGACGCAGAGACTCCAGGCTGGCCTTCTGTCCAGTGTTGCTTTTGCACATTCTGAAGGACGCCTGAAGGAGACGGTGAGGAATGGGCACGGGGGGCCTCAAACGCTGGATTCCCAGAGGAAGGTCTCCCGATGCCCCAGGCCTTCCAGCAAGAGGAGAAAGGAGAGTCCTCAATTCCGTTTCGCCCCCCATGGGCATCACTAGGTGGCCATTTGCCAATCTCTTTGTTTTCCTGGAAAAGGTGCTGGCAGCCACAAAAACAATGACCAGAACTCGGGGACACCCTGTTGCTTTTTATGGGTTGAATTTTGCCTGTTTGCTTGGTATTGATTTGGAAGGGTAGCAGGGCTTTAAAGACAGACAGAAGTGTAAGGAGCGAGCAACTCCTGATCCATCACACAGGATTGCCCTCATTGCTCCCCAGTGAGTCACTTGTCTGCTGCGACCTGCGGGACACTTTAGAAAAATCAATGGCAAGACATTTCTGCTATGAAACACTTAGCTGCTCATCTCCTGATTTCTCAAAAGTCAATGCATGCAGATAAAATCGAGTGCATCCATCAGTTTGAACTTGAAACATACAGAGGGAACATGCCAATCCATTATTAGGTCTCTTATTTACCACATGACATGTCTTTGTTAAACAAATACCATGTTGGTTAATCCCATGAACAAGACTGTAAAGACTTATTTGCTCACCTGGATTTGCAGAAATGCAAAACATCACGGGGAAGGTTTGTGTTTCTTTCATAAAATGAAATTGGTGGCAAAAAACACTGACGGGATTCAATTAAATGCGATGACCAGCCAAGGTTCCCCGGCAGCCTTGCGATGCGATGAGAAAACCTTGCTTACTTATCAGACTAATAGGAAATCGCATTTCCACCGCCAAATCAAGGAGCAGGGGGACGGCAAAATGAAAAGCAAATAGCTGTGCCTTCACAACAGAGCAAATTTCATTTAAAGAATGTAATTTTAAAACGGAAATAACCATTTTAACATATGTAAACCATCCTATTGTTTCAAACCTGCCTGAAACCTACTTGAGCAAAATCTGCCTGAAACCTCTTTCAGCATTAGTCTTTCACTTGGGGCATATTTTAAACACACAAACTCTTCTGCCTATTAGACTACTCGCCTGATCGACATCTTCACAAATTTAATACCATCCTGTGCCCTTGCTTCGCTGTCAAGGGTTGATTAGCTTCCTGCATGTGTATATGCTGGTCTCCTGGGGCCAGTCACACCTGTTTTACAAAGGACAGGTAAGCATTTTAAGGTTCTCCTCAGCTTCTCTTTCTGTGGAATTCCTCTCCCAGTTTCCCACTTCTTTCTAATCCGGAGTCATGGCTTGATCAGTGAAATGCAAAACCGTGAACCCCACCTCAGGGTACTTCCTCCAGGAAGGCTTCCTATACCCGCTTCTATGCCTCTCGCTGCCAAAGCTTCCGTCCTGCCTCTCATCTCAATATCTGGAGTGTAAATAAGGCGAACTACAGCAGTCCTCTGCCAGGCCTTAACATACATAAGATCTTGAGCCTAAAGTTTCTGGGTCTGAAGTTAAAAAAAAATTTAAAAAAGTCTACTTTGAAAATCTGTTATCACTGGATCAGCTCTGGAAATTCAAAATTATGTATAAAATTTTGTATAAATCCAAATAGGCCTATACCAGGGGAAAGGAGAATTCAAAGACCTAGTTTTGGCTGACAGAATAATGACTGGCCCTGCTTGTACACTTTTACACATTTGAAAACGTACCAAGCAATGAGAAGTGTGAACTTTGCTCCATAATTATCACCCAGTGTTTATACAGCATTGTTTTCAAATGCTTTGATATTAGTACTAAAATGAACACTGTATTCCTGTTTCAATATTTCTCATCCCTATACCGAGAGTGAATCAGTTGAGCTCATTTACCGTGTTTCCCCACCACCACCATCCTCATTCTTCAAGGGCAGTAACATATGGTATATTAAGGGAGCACTTACAGGTTTTTATTTTATATCTTACCTAAAGAACCAAAAGGAAATAAAATAGTCTGTGTTTTCTTATATTCCATAGTAACAGAACATAGTAGTAACATCGCTTTTGCTGGGCAATGTTGAAAACTAACAGATGTCACCAGGAAAATGACTGACACATGAAAAACTCTTATTTATTCTGCACCTAGTTTTGAAACAAGTCTGCTACAAGGAAGCAACTGTCAGACATCCACAGGGTGCTAAGCCTACTGACTGTAGCCCATGTCGTCTGAACAAGAAAGAGGGTATTTCAGAATTGAGACAGGGGAGAAAGTGTTGAATGGACAAAAGCGAAAGGCCTGTGTGAAGAGAGTCCACTCTTAAGTAGGAAAATGCATAATCAACTTTGTGAATTAATGTCCCATTAATTTAGTTCCTGGTGACAGAAAACAATGGACATGTAATTAACAAGTTCACTCCCCATCCCTACTGTATCCAAGAATCCCTTCAAGTGGAAGGGCTCAGAGCTATTGATCAAGAACCTACAACGTTGGACATTGTGCCACGCGCACACAGAGACATTTTTTAACGTGACTTAATGTTGATCTGACATCCAGGGAGAGAGGGGACATCTGCTCGGTGCTCTGATTTCTTATGGTCAATGATTGACAGTGGCTGGGCAGTGCCGCCTTCAGTAACAATGCCTGAAAGAGGACGGAGGAAAGGAAAGGAGCATTATCCTTGTGATTTCATATTTTTCTCCCTCCTTAGCAGGCTCTTCTACCAAAGTTGTCCACAGTACAAGCAACAGGTTTTTTTTCACAGGGGAAAAAGTATTAATCATGTGTCCTGGACCAACAGGAATATGTATCCAATTGATATCTGTAAGGTATTTTTAGGTTTTTGTTGGTTGTGTTTTTAAAATAAGAACCACAACTTATTGGTGAAAGTTTCGGGATCCCGAGAAACAAAATGTTGACCAGCCAGGGCTGACTCTTGACACCTTTCCTGCTCTCTTGGGAGGGCACCACACAGCAGAGTGACATGCTCACAGGAAATGTGAAGCCCTGAAATCAGAAAGCACCAAGCAACACTTAAGGCAGTGTAAACAGCTCTCCTTGCAGGGGGTTATTTCCTAGGATGCTGGGCTACGGTGGGCCACAGATTCTGTGACATTTTCCCTGAGGGTCTCCCTGCCTTGGTACAACAGAGCCACAGCCCTGGGGTCAGTCCAAGCCCTTCTCATCTACAGTGCCACAGAACTTCCTAAAAAGTGCATCTATCGGCTATTTTAATGAAAGGAAAAATAAGCCTGATGCTAAGAACAAGGAAGAAAACAGAAAAATCTTACTAATATGCTCTCCTTTTTTGCATCTTAATCGCCAAACCATCACCCCATCACAGAGAACAGACTCTAATTTCCTGTTGGTGGTGAGCATTACATGGGAGATGTGGCATTTAGCCAGAGGTGAATATTTTTTCTACAGGAACAGACCTGAGCAGCCCTTTGCACAGCAGGTGCATCTAAAATTCTTAGAAAAAGGCTTTACAACCCACACCAAAGGTTTTCAACAAACCAACCACTAATTTTAATCAGAAAAAAAGTTCCAACTCTCAAGCTTTATTTAAATGACTCAAAAAAAAATAAAAACAAAAAATGGGTCTTTAGGAAATGAAGTCAAAGAAAAGGAAAAATCTGACCAAAGCCATATGATGGATTTTATACTATTTTTACTTTTTCACAAGACTCTTTCTCAATAATCAAAACCCTGTAATCCAGGAGCCCTTATAAAATGGTTAAATCAGAGAAAGAGCTGGTATTTCTCCACTCATTATTCAAAATGAGCCTTTAATTTTCCTCCAAGACCAACATACCTCATCAAGTTTGGTTTCAAACCTTTCCTTACAAGTTTTTATTTTAAACACTCATTTTTAAACTTCTCCCAAATTTACATAAAAGCAGTCTATTTTTACCTTTCTATTTTTGTATTTTACTGTGCCATCTGTGTTATCAGGACCATCTCATAATTGGGTTTCTTGTCTTCTGATTACTTTAACCTGTCCCTGAATATAATTAGACTCAGTTTATCAGCTGACTAGATTCCACTATTTTCGCTTGACCAGGATAGTCCCGACTGTCTTGTCCTCTTATCTTGCTTCTGCCAACAGACTTCAGTTTTATAATTCCACATTTTTAATTCCACAACATAACATAATTCCATGCTTTTTCAACAACTTGAAGAAAAACCTAACTCTCTCCTTCTCATCTCAATTGAAGGATAGATTTCCTGGGACCTTATGTTACTTTGTCACCTATTGTTTTCTTACAAATTTGTAGCAGCTAAACACAGAAGTCCCTGGTTATTTATCTTGATTGCATTACTGCTACTTAGAGCTTCTGGGACATTCATCCTAATGTGGAGACTCCATAAAGTAAGAGGAATCTACTAAAGTCACTCCTCACTCTTTAAATACTCCTCAATGTATGCTTCACTCTGACCCCCCAGTTCGCAGAGTGGTGCTAGAGAACTTAGGGGCCACATCAGGCAGGTCCAAACCTAGAAATGGCCCTCTTCTGGCTGTGCCATCAAGATGACACCTCAGATATGGCACTACCAGCAGTGATCCCAGGTAGGAATGATGTTCTCCAGGGACTAATCAGCCTCCGTGTGTCTTGCTGGTGGGCAGAGGACACCAGTGTCTGATGGGAAGTGATTACAGCATCAAATGCAGACTTCATATAAAGCTTCAGTCTTTAGGATAAGGTCGAACATCTAAGATGGACCCAACATGAATGGGACATTAACCGCCATCAAAGCCTTATCATCAAAGATGAGTGTCTGCTCCCATTACTTCAGGCTAATTCAACTGGAGTTAGAGCTGCTTCACTACAATGACCACATAACATCAAAGTCAGGTTATCTGACTTTCCAGAAGTTTCTCTAACCCTCCTTAGAGACTCACAAATGCCTATGAACTGAAACCTACTTTAGAGGTGATCATTTTAGAGGCATTATACATACATCACCGCCATATCTGGTTGATTCCTGCCTTTTCTAGTAATTAGCTGTGCAACCTTGAGCAACCAACATAATATAATCCCCTAAACCTTGTTTCCCTCATATATAAAATGTCAATGATAATAAAAATGCCTGTGTCACAGAATCAGTGCAAGGATTCAGTGAGATAAGGGACTGTGCATGGTGAGAGATGATTAAAAGTTCACTGGTGGGTGGATGAAGGTGAGGATGGTAAAGAAAAAAGCTGTGTCATCAGAATGACAAAGGAAGGTTTACACAGGCATACCTCACGTTACGGTCTACTCTGCCTGTGCTCTATCAGTGGAACAAGAAAACCTAGATGACAGCACATCTATTTATAACGTAGTTTACTGAGTATTTTAAGCCCACTGGTGAGACTTACTGCTCAGGAAAAGAAGATTCCTTTCAAAATACAACTGCTCATTAACTAGGCACCTGGTCACCCAATGGGGATGGACAAGGAGATTATTGCTGTTTCCCTACCTGTTAACACAGCATTCTGCAACCCGTGTATCAAGGAGTCATTTCAGCTTGCCAACTCTTACATTCAATGCATTTCATAAGGCTAGAGTTGCCATAGGTAGATTCTGATGTATGAAGGCAAAGTCAACTGAAAACCTTCTGGAAAGAATTTACAATTCTAAACGCTTCTTAGAACATTTGTGATTCATGGGAAGAGGTCAAAATATCACCATTTTTAATAGGAGTTTGGAAGAACTTCATTCCAACCCTCCTGGATGACTTTGAGAGGTTCAATACTTCAGTGGAGGAAGTCACTGCAGATGTGGTGCAAACAGCAAGAGAAGGAGAGCTAGAAGTGGAGCCTGAAGATGGGACTGAACTGCTACAACCTCTTGATAAAACTAGAATGAATAATGAAGTCCTTCTTAAGCACTCAAAGTGGTTTCTTGAGATGGCATCAACTCCCACTGAAGAGGCCGTGAAGATGGTTGAAATGACAACAGAGGATTTAGAATATTCCATAAATGTAGTTGGTAAAGCAGCAACACGGTTTGAGAAGACTGACTCCAATTTTGAAAGTTCTCCTGAGGGTAAAATGTTATCAAACAGCATTGCATGCTGCAGAGAAATAGTGATAGGAAGAGCCACCCAATGCTGCCAACTTCACTGTTGCCTTATTTTAAGAGGCTGCCGCAGCCACCCCAGCCTTCAGCAACCACTGCGCTGCTCTGCCAGCAGAAAGCTTATGACTTGCTGAAAGCACAGATGACGGTGAGAATTTTTTAGCAATAAATATTTAATTAAGGTATTCCACTGTTGTAGACGTAATGCTATTGCTCACTTAAAAGATTTCAGCGAGGTGTAAACATAACTTTTATATTCATAGGAAGAAGAAAAAAATTCACTTGTCTCCCTTTATTGTGATACTCACCCTATTGCAGTGGCCTGTAACAAAACCTGAACTATCTCCAACATGTAACTATAAACTCAAATGATTAAAAAGACAGAAGCATAAGGACAGGGTCACACGGAGTTTACACAGACTGGACGAGGACTGGCCTGCTTATATTTTTGTGTGGGGCAATAGGCAATCAATTCACCAACTACAGCAGGTCTTGGGTATGGCGCAGATCCACTGACTGGGATCCACTGACGAGGGCGGTAACTGGTAAGTTAACATCCAATCAGAGACGGGCTTATGCTTTATCTGCTCAAATGAATGATTGATCAGTTTTGGAAAAAATATGTATTTGGGGTGGTTGCACTGCCATTTCCATTACCCATTTCCCTGAGCTGATGACATCATGCCTCTTCTTTTATTGACCTTTGATATAAAACCAAATGTCATAGGCGTTCCCGGGTTCTCATTGCAGCTCTTCTACCATCAATCTCTAAGGCCCAGCTGAAAACTTCCGTGCATGAGTATGTGTGTTTCTGGGATGGTGGTTTATAACTGCTTAGGACCATTAAGAACTGGTTGGTTGACACAATAGAATACCCATTCCTAGAGTCCTGTCTTCTTGACCCTTCATATGCATGAAGAATATGACCAGATGCAAATAATTATTCCAGGTAATATCTTCAACCAATTGTATTTAGAGAGTTCAGGAGCAGTGATCCACTACAGTTGGTCAAATTATCTTTTTCAATGTACCTTTTACAATGTATTATATGTATTTCGATATATAGCTATCAGATACATAAAGAGATTCCATAATTACCTAAATTCCCTTAAAGTGTTGGATCAGAACTGAAAATCTGGTGCTTATCTGTGAATAGTCAAATATACGTCTTAAACCAGGAATAAAAAACAACAGTCATTCTACTAAGTGAACAAAACCCAGTAAAATTTGCCAATTTCAGCTTCTTATTTATACTGGATATTTTTCTGACAGCCTAAGATTTGGTGATAGCTGAACATTCCTAGTTCAGGGATCTGAATTACTGCCATTATAGTTCTTAATTTCCAAAGAAATACAAAGGAATTATGTGATAGAACTCATCTTGTATTATGTGGCTTTATGTGATAATAAGTATACCACAGATTAAGCCACTCATGACAGAACAGAAATTACCAAAGTTGACACTAGAGAACAAGTCTAACAAAAGATTTCAGAAGGACAAACTCTATTTTGGAGAAAAAAGTTAAAACAATCTTGAAAATTACAAATTAAGTAAGTTAGTACTCAGGTGAAACCCTTAAACCCATTTAATAACGAGTATATTTAAACATCTATCAGTATTGTTCACACACACTTCCCAAGGGTAACAGGACAGAGGCATAAACGTTTGTGTGCACATTTTCCATTTTGGGGCTTGCCACATTCAGAAAGAAAGCAATCTTTTCCCCCAGGCGGTTCTGAGTTGGATAAAAGGAAACAAAGCAGAAAACATCTTTCTTATTAAGTGACTGTGTTCTCTTTACTGGTTTCTAATCAAGAAAAAGAGAGTGATAAAAGGCGAGGTCCCTTCATGTAACATTGGGACTGAATTTAAATGTCAGCTCAGCCAAACAAGTTAAAACTAGACATCGAAAACTTGATGTCCTAAAAGTGTTATATAACAACGAAAAAAGAACCTAAAAATTACTGTGTGATTGAATAACTGTTTTTCTAAGTTTAGGAACGGTGCCCACCTAAAACGCATTACCTAGGCAATTCAATTACTAAAAATGAAACAAAATCACTTATCCTATACTTTAAAAAAATCACTTTACTTTACAACTGAAAAATGGGGCAGGCTAACATTTTTAAAGCTACTTTCTTAAGCATGCAAAAAGAGTGCTATATTTTATGAAGCTCATTTTCATCCAGAGAGAACAGTAATACCAGATCTTCTAGCTCTTACAGAAAACAAGAACCAAGAATTGTATTAACATCATAGAAGGAATTATACTATGTTCATAAAATACAGAAAATGAACTCTGTAATAAACTTGTATTTTCAACTCCCATTGTAATATGGGGAAATAAAGAGCATTTGGGCTCCTAATGAGTCCTAATTCTCTACTTCTCTTTTCTTTGCCCAAAGGTACCAATGAAAGCAGACAAATTGTATCCCTTCTCTTCCTCCCCAGTGGTATTTAATGGTGAAGACCTGTTCTGGCCCTGACATTCTCTTTCTGCCTAACCTTTAATAAATAATTTCCTTTAGTTTGCAATTCAGATAACATAGCGTGAGGCTGCAGAGTCCCCACAAGGGGAATGTGGGCAACATCTTGCCTCAATCTCTTCCCATCAGCTGTCAGAAATCTCAAGGCTGTTGGACGGCAAGTTCTACAGAAACCTTGCATGTTGTGGTCCTGACATCCTGGAGGTCCTGGAGGTCCTGGAGGGGCCTAAGGCCGTCATCAGGTGACCCCAGAAGAGGCTTAGGAGAGGAGTTTGGGTTTAGAGAAAAGGAGTCCAAAAGCAGGAGTCTTTGAAAAGGCGAAAGGCTCAGACAAAAGCTGAGGCCGAATCTGCCCCTCCAACCAGCCTCTCCCGGTGACGAGGGTCAGGAGCAGGGCCTGTCACTGCCGAACATCAGAGCAAAGAATAGGATCCAAAATGTAAAAAGCCATCCAAACTGAGTTTTCTTCCCCCAAGATATATATGTATCTTGCTAATAATATTACTTTTTAGGAGGAATTTGAAACAAATAATTTTTTCCTAGTTTCTTACCGTATTAAGTTCTCTGTTCTTCAGAGGGGCATTTGTTCTGATAAGCTGGATTTTTTTGGCCAGGGTGGGCTTCTAGGGAGGACCCCACTGAGGGAAGCTGAAGAGCTCTTACAGAAGCTTGCCTTGCTTCAGATCTACCCGGAGGAGCGGTGTTCCGCCTTCCCTCCAAGAGGCCACTTCCGCTGGTGCCACCGTCACGGGCTTTCAAATTCAGCAATGGCCTCAACCACTCACTCAAGTTCAGTGGCTCCTGGGGTCTCCCTCTACTTGTCCTACCCAGGGCGCCCGTCTGCATGGCGTCCAAATCCACCACGGACTGTGCACGGATTCCTCAAGGCCAGCAGAGCTGCCTAAAGGGATTGGGACCTCAGAAAACTGAAAACCCACTGCCGCTGCCCCAGTATCCAGGAGGTGGGGAACTCTAAAGCAGAACCCAGAAGCCATACAGATCAAGGAAGGCCTTCCTTGCTAAGGAGGAAGTGAACAAACACACATTAGTAAGAAAGCCAGAAAAGGCAGAACGGTCTCTGGGGTTCTCCTGAGTAGGTCCCTGAGTAAATTCTTCTGAGGTGACCTGTCTCGCACTCACTCTGCGGGACCCCCCTCCCAATCTCTCCACTCTGCAGCAGAGATTTCTGCAAAACACACCTGTTGCCAGGCCCCAGCCCGCTCCCCTGGCTCCAGACATTTCAGTGCTCTTAGTGAATAATGTTAACCTTGGAATGGCTCCTGGTCCCACCTCTGGCCCCTGACCACCTCTTCTTTCCAACTCAGGCTCTTGGGCCCTTGCTTTCCCTGATCTGCATCTGCACTTGCCCCTTTTCAGTTTCTGGAAGGCATCATGCTCCCTTGTGCCTCAAACCCTCACACTGGCTGGCCCTGGGGCTGACAGACTCCTGCCCCTCACTTCAGGTTCATCAAATTTCAGTGCAAATGTCACTTCTTCACAGAAGGGCTTCCTGACTCCTCCAATTAAGTCAAATCACCATGTCAACTGGCTTTTATCTTCCTGTGTAGCCCAGTGGGTAAGTACACGTCTTGCGTGATTACTGGGTTACTATTTCTGTACGAACTGAGCTCCAGGATGGCAGGACCTTCTGTTCCATTCTACCCAGGATTTTATACCCATTGGCTAGCACATGGACAGTGCAGACACATATGAATGTTCAATGTAATGTGTTGTACCAATGAATGCATGCATGAATTAATGGATGAGCAATGAATGAATAAATATGAATGAACATAGACACTGGTCCTCAGTTACCTCAACTGCAAACTGAAGGTTCAGACAAGATACTATTTTCCCCTGCCATGACAAAGTAAACAATTATTTCCATGTCTATATTACCAGGTAGAAACTATGTTTATATTTAGAATATATTCATTCAATATATGTTGAAAACTAGAAATGTAAAGATAAATGGTGAAGATCATGCCCTCATAATACTGGGAACCCAATTTCAAATTCAGATGAGTTTATTAGAAAACAGAGTGCTGGCTACTCTGGGATGGGCACGTCCATAAAGCTGTGAGAGGGCGTGGTACCACATCTAAACTACCCTGCAAGAGAAATAATGACAGAGAGAAGAGGGAGAGAAATGTCTAGAAGGCTTTCCAGAAGACATAACACGAGACCTCAATGTTGGGTTAATCAGACAAAGAAGGGTAGGGACAGGAAGGACTTTCTAAGAGCTGGTTCACAGGCAAGGAGGTGAGAGAGAATTTATTTGGCAAATAGTGTCAGCAGTTGCACATAGCTGGATGCAAGGAGTTCACCCTATAGGAGAAACCCACAGGTGTATTTAGTTGTCCCACTTGGATTTAAACTTTTTTTTTTTTACCAGCCTAGCGCACCTGAAGGACGTGCAGCTGTGGCATGTCTCTTACTGACACTAGAATACAGATGCAGTGATACACCAATGCTACAGGCTGGTGGGAGCCACGGCCCTTGATTAGACACGTATCTTGGCAAGTGACATTAAGCTCAATGATGCTTTTAGATTATTGTGATAACTTTTCCCTCCCCCCAATGATGCAGTGCTACTTCCAGAGAAACTTAGAACTGTGGTTACATTTTGTAGATGAAGAGCTGGAGACAGGGCCAGTTATTTGCCAATGTTTTCCGAAGAGCTAGTGCTGTATCTACGAGAATGTTCAGCGCTCTGTTTGCAAGAAATCAACCATCTCATACATCTGCTCCAAGTTGCTAACTGGGGCGCACATCTCAATGCCATCGCTGTTATTCATGGCCCTGGGACACTGAGTGGTCTGAATGTGCTTATCAGCAGATTGACAACAAGAACCAATGAGGAGGTGGGAGGAATCAAAGAATTCTGGAGCCCCACTTCTAAACCCTGCATCCCCCGCTCCCCACCAGCCCTGTGGCTGGAGCTGGTCCAAAGAGCACCTGGGAGGAGAGAAGCAAGATAGAACAGAGGAAGAAGCAGAGGAGCAACCTTGCAGAGGGTATGGACAGCTCTTGAGCTAATCTGGTGGGGAGCACGCGCACAGCCTTAGATCAGTCCCTGTTCCCCAGCTGCCTGCAAATCTAGGTGACAACACTGACTTTCAGTGGATTTTTTCTCTTTCAGCCTCACCTCAAGGCCACATTTGTATTCTGGTTATCAGAGCTGCCATTTTTAGCTGCTGCATGGCAATCTCTGCATCTTTGTAAAGGTTGCTATTTGAAGTCATTCTCTTAGGGAGCAAATTCAGTTACTGCATGGACAAAAAGCATGTAAAATTATTTTAAATGCTGACATTATTTTTAAAGGGCAAATCAATGGCCAAAACCAAATTAAGTGGAAAGTCATTAAAAAGTCACAGTAGGGCTAAAACATGTGTTTAGGTGTATCATTTAGTTGCCCAAATCAAGTTAAGTTCAAAACTTTTTGTCTCACAATAGTTTACAAGAAAAAGCAAACATATGAAAAATAAAGGCAGAATGTTATACACCTTGATACAATCTAGTATCAGGCTGGACAGAATGTCACCCACCACACTATGAGATTGGATATTCTCCTATCTCCCTCTCCTTGCAGTTATTACCAAACCTAAATTTTACACACACGTTGCAGTTTGAAAGAAATCGCAGGAAAATTTTATCTGGCTTAAGAATAAATGTGCATACAACTAAATGAAAAACATTTCCTCTCCACACACACCAGCTTATGGTTAATGTCTCAGAATATTTCATGAGCATAAAGTCTTACCTTCTACCTGTTGTAAATCAGAAACATGTTATTTGCCTTTTAAAATCCATATTTTGAAAAATGAAAACATTTCCAAGGCTTACTGTCCCGCCAAGCACGACGTTAAGGTTGTTTACATTCCAAACCCAGTCAAGAGCCGAAACACAATTCCAGCCTGACATTATGCGTGATGATCACACGGCCTGTACTCAGCTGTGGGGGCACCAAGCCTGGTACCAAACCGCTATCATCCTGGCTCACATCCTTAAGAAACAAGAGGTTCCTGATTTTTCATCTTCAAATGGTGGGGGGAACCGTCAGGCTTTTCTTTAAGAAATCTGGAAGGTGAAATCTATCACCTGAAATAACTACTAGATGAACAGCAGAAGAGTAAGAAGTACCTGATCATGTTATAAACTCACAGTAAGTCATTGTGGGTCTAAGACTTTTTAAAAGATGGTTTGGAAAAAGTTTTTGTCCATCAAGCAAAGAGGAAGGGAAGAGCCCATTGGGTCTCCAATTTCAGGTTTCTCTCAAAGCTAGGCTTTGCCTGAGCCTCCTGTCTTCCATCACATCTTCAGACTCATGGAAGATTCCAGCTATAGCTGATTGCACGGCAGCACTTGCAAAGTGGCAACGGCCACTACGTGGGAAGCAAATTTTCCTGGAGAATCAGAGGGAAAATTTATTGTTTTGTTGTTTGGATTCTTGCTTCTTTTCCTTTTTTCAAACTACATACAACTGGTTTAGGTTCTAACCAGCAAGATACTTCGTTTTCATCAAAAAGGCTATTAATCAATTTTGAACACTGCCTCCACTATAAAGATACGTGCTTCCCCTTGTCAGCATAAAGATGACGTGATATCAATTATGCAAACCTGCCTGTGTCTTACAAACAAGACATTTTATCTGAATAGGACAGCGATTAACCATCCCACAAGATTATCTTTGTAAACTACTCTACATTTACATGCCAGGATGAAAAGGAATGCTCTGACCCAAACTGGTCCATGATTTTATGTCTTCTTTCGGTAACAAATTTATTGATCTGTGTCTTTCTCCTCCACCCTTGACCTCCAGACACAGTATGCTTCCATTGCCAATGACACATATCTCACACCATATTAGAATGGGCATTTTAATATCACTAAGGGTCCCAGCTTTATCAGAGAGAAATTCAACAAATGTCTTTTCATGGAGTAGAAACAGTCACTTAACCTCTCGGAATCTCAACTTTTAAAACAGAAAATAGCAAACAGTGTTTCTCTCCTACCTACTCAAAACAGTTGTTCTGAAACTCCAATAATGTAACATGTGAGAGCATTTTTCAAACATTTTGAAGACCATCACAAATATGCAAGAACAGAACCATTAAAGTGGGTTGAAATCTCATTTGGTTAAGATGGAATAGAATTAAGTTAAGGAAGAACTGAGTCAGTTATCTGAATGAAGGAGGAAAAAAAGTATAACTGGCTATCAAAAGTGATCTTTGCTTTAAATTATTTAGATTGCCCTTTTACATTATTCAGATACAGTGAATAATCAGTTTTTTTTTTTCCCTCTTTGCCCTTACTTGTGGAGTGAGGGTCAAAACTGAAGATATTATTGTTATCATTATTATTATGATAACACACCTGCTAGTCACAAGTCAGTAACTATTGAACATATGGCAATTGCTTTTCTTGCTAAAAGATAATAGGCATATGTTGCCTGGTTAAATGACACATCTAATAGATTTGAAAGCTGATTCACAGCGATCATTAGCAGCAATGATTTAGATTTTCACAACTAAGTGCCCACCATGCAACCTTTTCTTGATCTAATTCTGCTCCACAGAGGTATTTTGATGCATGAAAGGGCTCTGCTATTCTAAATCATTCTTACTGTGTCTTCATAATTATGAGAGTTTCCACAGCAATGAACATTGCCTTCAACTTTAACCCATACCCTGACTTTGTTACAGCACCATTTACAGAACCTGAAATTGACTCATTGTGATAGTATCTATGCTGAGTCCATACCGCAAAGCAAACTGGGGAATGCCTTTGACATTGCTCTCTCACCTTGGCAACCCATATGTCAAAGCTCCCTCTTGCCCAATGATCTTCCCATTGCGATCAAATTGGCATCCACTCTGTCCTATTTATTTCCCTGCCAAGACATGGCTCTCCATGCCTTACTCATGAATAACCCCGAGAGGCTAGTGGTTTACTTTGTTTTCCAAGGTAGCATTTTGCTATAAAGAGTGTTATTTCTAAGTTTTGATTGGAAAAGAACTAAACAGACTTGTTGTCCACATACCCACCAATCATGCGGGAAATGGCCAGAGAAAGGTATAATGGAACTAAAGTTGGAATTTCCAGATTCCATCTGACTTTGTAGAGCAAAACGTTATGAAAGGTCAGATTAAACATACATAGCATCTTCATTTGCTGAGAGATGAAACAATTCGAGTCCAGAGAAGTTCAGTCACAGGCAACCATTTTGCTTCGGCACTAGAATGTACAACGGAAAATCAAACACACTTTTTGTTGTCCAACACAGAACTCTCACTATGCAGTTATTTCCCACCTCGTGCAATAGTGGCTGTTGTATTCTTTGATAGTCATGTGTAAGCCATTTGCAATCAAGCAACCTATAAAAATATTTCATAATTTAAGACATCATTAGAACTCTTCAGTTGCCAGGTATCTTTAATATTTCCTATGTTAATTATATGCCCTTTCCAAGAGACCAGTGGTTTCTGAATGAGCTTCAGATGTGGCGAGTGAAGTAAACGTTTGATATGAACTAAACTATGACAGTAATAACTGCCTTCACAAAAAATGGGTGCACCTCACACTCTGCGGGGAAGGAAGAACAAGATTGTAATGGGCCCAGGAACTGTAACAACAATGAAATGAATGTCATTGTGGCCTGTTGCTTTCAGATTCAAAGCTTCATAGATTCATGGTGCTTCGCACAGGAGACATGAAATTCATTTGCTATCTTTATTAAACTTAACTTGGGCCTTCTCTTTGCATTTTTACAATTTACTTTTCAAATACAACAATGCTAATTATAAAGCATCTGTCTTTCAATATATTCCTAAAGTTGACACCTCTGATTATATTAAAAAAGCAGGAAGAATACAATTACAAAATGCTTTAAATATATTTTGAATAGTTCAGGGCACCCTACTTTCACCAAGCAGGTATCATAGAATATCTACATAATCCCTTTAAGAAACATTATCCAATTTTTACTCTTAATAACCACAGAAAATGTGAAGCCATCTTCCCAAAGGCAGACACTTAAATATTCCCTTCTGCTAGAAGGGCTGCTTAACACCTTCATCACTTTTAACTACGACATCATCATACTTTTCCGAAAACTTTTTGGGAGTTTAAAAAGAAAATGATCTTTTAATCCAAAGCATGAATTGAAGATTTTAGTGTTCCTTTACTCCTCCTTTGCAACATAAAATGGGATAAGATACCAAACTTACTCACTCTGAGAACCTAAACATACACATTGTGGCCTATGTCTCTTTGAGACTGGCTGAAACATTTCATCTCCCCCAGCTTCCGCTCATGTGTCCTGGAGCCCCGAGAACACCACCCCCAGGCCTAGCGGAGCATCCTGGAGCCAGGAGAGGGGGAACTTGAAGGAATGTGTGTCTGCAGCAGCGAACGCTATAGAAAATCCGAAGTGATGATCAGATTCTGTGAGTAGGAGCTGCATGGTGGCCCCTGAGAAAGCAGTTTCAGTGGAGCAGAATGGGCAGGTGTTAAGCCATGAGTGGTGAAATACAGAGTAGGGAGCAAAAAAAAGGGGATGGGGGCGCAGCAGAGCACAAACTCTCTTTAAAAACCTTTGGCAAGGATGCTGGTAAGAAGATGGGTTACCAAGGAGGAGAGGCAGGTGACTGGGGAATTTACGCCTGGGTGTCAGCCCAGCAACCATCATGGAAGAAACGCTGAAATGCTTGCGTGTGAATTCCTGGCTAAGAAGCGGGGCAAGAGAGGCCAGGAAGCAAGTGAGCAGAGACAAGACCCCCTCCTTGATGGACCTTCAACCAGGCTCCTCTGCACCCTCAAGGCCTTGACCTTGGTGTCCATCCCTCTAGGGCCTGCAGCAGCCAGTGGTAGTGAGAATCCTAAGTCAAAGAGAACTCCGTGTCCTCAGTATCTGATCAACTTCTGCACCCGGCCCCCCATCCTTGGGCTCTGGTCACCCTGGCCTGTCTTGAACAGGAATCCTGTGACATCTGTTTAACCAGAATCCTCCCTGGACCCTGAGGCTTCCTCCTTCATAACTGTCCATCCACTGACTCCCTCACCCTGCTCCTGGGCTATAAATCCCCACCTGGCCATGCTATATTCAAAACTGAGCCCGTTTTTATACTGAGGTCATTTTTTCTCCTATTGCAAAAGTCCTGAATAAAATGTATTTTTGTTGCTTTAGTTACTGCCCAGCTCTGGTTTTTCTTTAACAGTGAGTAAGAGGGATGGGTAAGAAAAAGAGATCCTCAGGGCAAAAACTGGCTTCAGTGGATGTCGGGAAATAAGGCCGAATAAAAACTCCCACTGGGGAAGAAAAAGTCATTCGGGGAGAGCAGACATTTTGAACAATTCTGTATGTAGACTTTTATCCTAGCTTCATTACACTTCATTATTTTCTCAACTTTCTGAAAACATATTCAACCAAAATTTCCCTCTGCCAAGCTTCTCAGAGATGAGAAATTCAAAACACAAATGCGCCATAAAGACGTGCATTACTAACTCACCAACAGAACACATAACTGCCACATTATCTGCGGGGAAATGCAGCGAACTACTACTTAACGAGAAATTCCCATTCTACCACCTTACTCATATATTCATAAATGCACAAGTAAGTGTGATACAGCCAATATCCCACTGTCACCCTGGGATGTTAATGTCAAGGATGGGTCAAGCGTAAGCCTCTTTGAGGGAATAATGCATCACGCTCTCTCCCTTTGGAGATGAAAACCTAGGAAGAAAAAGAAGCCCACTGTGGCTTTCTAAGAAGCAGGAGAAAAAGATGAAATACTATTCGACACTCGTCTAGTGAACAGACATAGCTCCACTGTGGTGACCAAGACCGACAGATTTCTCAGAGCAACTTCAAGGCAAGTCAGCATATGCTGCTTGAAATGAGCTCATTCTTCTTCGCGAAAAGCAGTAGTGGCAGTGCGCTGTCCTCATGAAAGCTTGACATTTCAACAATATAGCCTTATAAGTATAATTCCCCGATAGCCATTCAGGTATGCAGCTGTGCCACACAGGCATGAGGGCTTAAGGATTGAAATCCTGCACTTGAGTCCCATCTGTCACTGACTAGCTGTGCGGTCTTGGGCACGTGGCTCAGTTCTTCTCAACTTTGTTAGCTGCACCACAGAGGTCTATGGTTTAGCTAAATGAGATGATGTACATGGTTAGAAAGCACATGCCTGGCATGAAATGAGCACTCAGATTATCATTGGTTCCCTCCCTTCCATTTCTGTAGAGCCCGTTACAAAAGACAAGGTTTATGTATTAGTCGCACCATAAGAGTATGCCCCAAGGTCTGGTAAAGAAAGGGTATTTGCTACATGAGCAACACTATCTGATTTATACCTCTGTGAACCTGGGTGACTAGTAAGGGTTGCCTATCATAAAGCCATGGATCCTGAGGGGGTGAAGATGTTAGCCAACCACATGGTTGTCCCCTTTGGGAAAAAGAAAGTAATAGTAGGCATTTTTGCATACTTCAAAAAACCTTTTGGGATTTTGAGAGCAGTCATCTAGTTATGTACCTTTGAACCACTTAAGAGCCTAACCAATATTCAGGACTATGAAATATTTGTCATTTTCCAGAATGCTATAAATAACATATAAATGGATGAGAAATATCTTGTATTTCATTATTCATATCTGACAAATTCATGAATTACTGAACAGATCCCCCCATTCACATTTAAAATTAAACATTTGTATTCTATTGAGAGTCCAATGTTTAAAGCTGTATATAACGTGAATCTCCAAAAACCTCCTGTGTCTAATCAAGGCACTTGGGAGGCCAAGTGTCAAGATCAGGTTTTCCTGCTCCTGACCAGTTATCAGGAAATACAGGCTTTTTATTTATGCTTGACAAATATATTTATTATTCTAGCACAGAAAAGGTCTGTCGTCACTCTCCTGAAACACAGCACTTTGCTCAATGTTACAGGTTGATACAAAGATGTTAAAAGCCTCAGTGTGTTGGAGAGCATGAACTTTCAGGGAAATCAGGGAGATTCATAAACAATGACAGTAGAAATTGGTGAGTCGTGAGCACAAGTAGTGAGATTTCACCGACAGGGGAGGGACTCTTCGAAGCTGAAAACATTTACGTGGTCTCCTCCAAATGCATAAGATCTTGATACCCAGCAATGATAAAACAGAATTTATTCCATGCAGCATGAGAAAAGACTGATGGAAGATCTGACCAATTTGAGGAAGACTTTCCTTCCACTGCTGACTAGTAGAGCCGTAGGTTTTTTAGCTACTTCAACAACTACACATCCGCTATATTTATAAACTAAATGAGGGCAGAGGCTTGTGGATCATTCCTAATACTAACAAAGAGAGCAATTATGATTATTTGCTCAATGAATATCTGTTGAATGAATGCAAGTGTGTTAATTCGTAGGCAAATGTTAATTTGTGGGTAGAGCAGCTCTGCGTTGGTTCTGTAGAAAATGCGGTGTGTCCCATAGTTGGAAAGGATATTCAGTATACTGGTTGGCGTAAGTTAAAAGTCTTCTTGAAAATTTAGAAAAGTAGTGCAAAATAAATGAAATGTAATTTATTAAGGATAAATCAAAATCACATGTTTATGTTTAAAAAAGGCAAATAAAAGAGAGACCCATTAGTGTGAGGGCTTCAGCCCTTTTCAAACGTCGGATGTCATCTGTACCTTCTTTAGGTACTGCAATTGATCTAGAATTCATGTGAAGGAATAAAGTGTAATGAGTTCATTCATTAGGCAAAGATTTGTGAAATACAGAGATGCTGAGTGATCATTTGTTCATGAACTTCTGGAGATGAGCAATACACAGCCGCCCCCAGCACCCCACACTGAGTAGGTTTGAGTAGGCGGTCAGTGACATTCGCTCAGTGAAGAAATGGATGCAACTCCGTCAGTCTCACTGATTTTAACATGTATTGTTTAATATTTACATTATTCTATCTCTGATAGCACCACTGCTGTGGAGTTTTCATAGTCCTTGATTTATTTATTTTCAAGGAGGGGCAGGTAAAGGTGAATACAAGGAAAAATAAGAGTTCATTTTATCAGAACTCCTATAGCATTATACGCATCCCCCTTATGACACATCCCTTTCTACCTTACATGAGTTATTTGCAAACAAGACTTTTCTATGATCCTGTAATAGTCCAAAACTGCAATTGGAGTCCTCTGTGGAGCCTAAGAAAAACACCTATCATAATGCTTTGAGTATACTAGGCTTTAACAAATATTTGTTGAATGTTCAGGTTATAAGGCATTTAATACAAACTTCTACCAGCACAACATTACCTAGTTATAAATATCAAGAAAAGTGCTGGTAATGAACCACAATATAAATACTGAGAATAGTGCTAGTAATGAACTACCTCATACTGCCTAGCCTGAATACAGGCTTAAAGGAAATTCATCATTTTGTCAATTAGGCCTTAGGAAGCAAACAGCATCTTCACTGACTTCTTCTGCTCAATTTATACCACTGTACAGTGAAACCAGATTACAAGGGAACTTTAGACCTGACCTGCTTTAGAGAGTCCTGTCTATGACTAGGTGGAAATGAATGGACATTGATGAGCATTGTTGGCATTTATTCTGAAATTCTTGGCTGAAGAGGTTGCTCACCTGCTGGACCTGCCTGGCATTCCAAGGTCACTTTTACAGCCCTGCCAGGAGGAGGAGGATGTGACTCTCTGCCATGACCACCAGCACAGCATGACAGAGCCTTTGGGATACATCAGGGGGAAAAAAAATATGTTGGAATGAGATCCAAGATTGATTTGCCTTATTTGGAACTCTGCTCTACAGGCAACATGAGGTTACAGTGAGGTCTTGCAAACAGAAAGTAAATTAAAGGGACATTGTTACACATAAAATCCATTCTAAAAAGTTTGACAGTAAAAGAAGGGAGGTATACTCAAATCTTCATCTTTCCTGCTTCATCAGCATCTGCTTCAGTAAGGAAATTTATACCTCAAATGTATTAATTCAAATGCAACATATGGTAGTGACTTGCTCTCATGGACCCCCAAAAGGCTTTGGTCAGAATGCAATTAAAAACTCTAATGTTCTAATTAGGAGCAAAGCAACTTTCTTGGTGAAAAAAAGAAATTTCAACCCCCTTAAACCATGGAACTCTATTTACTCGGCCATCTGGGGCTACCCAAGAGAGCATTTTCTCCTTCCTTTAAAACCAGGCTACAGCTGATTTCAAAAACCTACTCCTGAATTTCAGGATTAAGAAACATGAAACAGTCACTTAAGTCTAGAACAGTTGGGATGAACTGAACTATAAAGACGATGAATAAAATACTCCTCACTTAGAAGGCAACCTAATATGCAAAGAGAGTCCATTTTAATGTCACACAGGAGAAATAAGTTAATGAAGGACAGATAAAAAGAAACTCTATAGGGGACGATTTTCCCCACCAGGATGTAAGCCCTGGAGACGATCGATGAAATTACATTGAATATACCAAGAATTTAATACATTTATATAATTATAAAATAAAAGCAGCCCCTGAAGAAAAGACTTCTGGAGAGGACGAAGTATGGGGAGATTCCGTAGGAACATTGAAGTTTTTAACCTGTTCTACGATTCCCAAAAATTCACTCTCAGTTGTTTTTTTTTTAGAAACTCCTTTTGGGAAAGAAAAAGGAATCACCAAGCCCCCAGAATGTTCCTACAGGGGTACTTTTAAAAAAATAATCTATCCTTTAATCTACACCACAACCTTTTGGGGGTGGTCTTTATTGTCTCCATTTACAGATGAGTAAACTCAAGCTCAATAAAGTAGCAGAAAAATACTGATGATGGAAGCAAAGGAAGATTACGCTGGGGAATTTAGTTCATGAAGCCCCTTTTAGAGGTACTTTCTATGCTCAACACAGCTATCCCCTCCTTCTGGAATACCCTTTGTGGCAGGAAAATCCAACCTTCATTTCTCCCATTTGAGTTCTGTGAGCTTATACCTAGAGGCAAAACAGAAGTGGGAATCATGCATACAATGAAGGGAACAGATGGAGAGAAGAATCTGCCATCTTCACCATCAGGTATCTCAGATTCCAGCCCACCTCATGCATGAGGGGCATCCTGTGAGATCCTACCCTGTCAAGAGGGCTGACTGAGCCCTTCCCAAGCTTCTGAGACAGGCTGGTTGCCACGGAGCAAGCTCAGCACCACCTCCCAGTCCACCCACAGACAGCACATGTGGAGCACAGCCTGACATCTGCTCCACACTGCCTGGGTTAAGACCTGCTGTCCACTCCCCAGCCATGAAACACTGAGCAAGTTATTCCATCTCTTTGTGCCTAAGTGGCTCTCTCTGTAATAGCAGCACTAACCTCATGAGGTTACTGTAGCACCAAATGAGTTATCATATGTAAAAGTTCTCTTAACAGCCCCCAGCAGAGGGACACTCTAAATGTGAGTTGCTACTGACACTGATTATTTCTGTAAATGCTATGGAATATGAAGCGCTAGTGTGGATCATTCCATGAAAAACTGTCTCTCCACACTGACTATGACCTAGAAGTGTAAACCTAAGTCAAAAACCAGAAACAAAACTCCCCCCCACAACCCTGAGCTGTTCAGACACACACCAAGTAACCGTGGACGTTTCCTTTTGTAACAAAAATTTTAAACTATATAAATCCCCCTAATATCATCAATGCAAGGGGAAGAGGCAAGCGACTAGAGGTCAGTAATAAAAGATTTAAAACGTTTTCCTTAATTGGTGTAAAAATCATATATGCAATCAGTTATAGGTATTTGGGATATGACTCACATCATGAAACTGTTGCTCACTCCCCACCCCAGACTCCAGGAGCAAATCAGACAAAGAGGATGAAGGAGTTGAATCTGCAGAAAAGCACCAAACCCCGGTGCATCTTTATAAATGGCCCAGTGTGACCAGCTTTACTTCGTTAAAAGCCAGCCTTACAGAAGGAGCAGGCCACCACGAGAGTATGAAAAAAATAACCCCTTTCTCATCCGTTTATCTGAAAAGTGGGGAAATGTGAAGCCATATGACATTTAGTGGCATTACGTATTTCTGCGCTTAACTGGAGCTAAAGGTGCAAACCACCCACAGCAAATGTGAACTTTGGAAAGGAAAGTGACTTGTCCATTCCAAGCCACCAAGACCAAGGATTTATAAAACCGCCACCTCTGTTGCTGGTGAGTAATCATGCCACATTGTTCTCATATATGAAAACCAATGGGGCCAATGCTGGCTGCAAGGTTCACTGCAGTTCAGTCTAAAAGGTTTTCTTCTATAATGGCAATGAGAATTGAGGTATCCTGCTATGTCCAAACTCTAGTTCTAAATGCTTATTTAGAAAAAAAAAAACAACTTTTACAGTTTTCTACATCTCTCTGTTAATATGCATGATTTTGAGTAGGTTATTTTAAGACACAAGCAATTTTTCATCTTGAAGCCATTTCTCGTCTGGAACACTCTATGAAATCCAGGGTTCGGTAGGACTGCCATCTAAGGCAGCTGCAGGTCCACTAATAGACAGAACATAAAACTTACCTTGGCTCGCCTTCCAGAAAGAGGAACAAAAAAAAAAAAAAAGGAAAATTCACCCATGTATTTTGTCATATTGATAAGATCAAAGGCTTATCTTTATCTATTGATTATTAAGTAAAGTTATTTATTACACAATTTTTTTAAGTGTCTAGTACATATCAGGTGTTGAGTCTCTTTATGGATAAAGAGACATGCTTCCTGGCCTCAAGAAGCACTCAGTCTAGTTGAAGACAACCCCTAGAAATTATCACTGAGAGTAATATGTGTTAGAATAAAGGTACAGGAAAAAGTAGGGTGGGTAAGGGCTACGTGGAACCTGGTAGTCCAACAATGATTCTTAAAAGAGGCTGTCAACCCTAGACTTGGAGTATATAGAGTTTAATATCCATTGAACTAAACCTCTCACAACTGAAGTAGGATTTGGAAATGGGAAGAAATGGCTGTACTGGGTGCAACTGATTTGAGTTTATCATGTCAGTTTGATGCATGTTAATGTAGATTCGAAGGTAAGGAGAAAACAAGCACTTAGCAATAGTAACAGTAAGTAATGTTACTAAATCTTGTCTACAGAAAATTTACGTAAAGCAGCTACGATGGACAGAAGTGAATGTGCCCAGTAGCTGGTCCTGCCCAAGGGATTCTATGAGAGAATAATCTTTACTGAGAAGTCAGATAAAAATCAGGTTAACCAAAACTGGTAAGAGCATCTGTCCAATAATCAGGGGGGCTCGGGGGACCCTTTTTCTAACATTAACCAGCCAGTTAGGCAGGTGTCCTTGGGTGAATCAATCAATGAGGTGCAAACTCCAGTGTCCCCACCATGAAATGAGGTAGTTTGACAGGACTAGGTTTTCAAACTGCAACTAATTCAGAGCTGGGGTGGAAGGAGGAGGGGAGGGACCAGTAGTTCACCTCCGTCTCTTACACATGCCGTTGCTATCAGGGCTTCGGCTGGAGGACATGGAGAGCAATCTTGTCTTACAGTTCTCTGCAGAGATGGCCTCTGAAATCCTCTGCAGCCTTCACATTATCTGGGTGTAGGCGACTCTACATCTTACAAATGTAAAGAGGGTGAGGACGGTCATGAATCCTCAAATTATTTGCTGTTCGCTATTAGTATGAATTTGTTAAATCAAGAGTTAATACACATGGCAAAATAAAATATTTCTCTTAAGAAATTAAAGGGACAGATGGCTAATGTCTCCTTAATGTATTACTGTTAAAGGTCCATTTTTCCCTAAATGTTGCCAAAACCATTAGTCACCAAATATAATCGGCTGGTCCTCTTTTCTGGCCTACTCTCTGGGTTTGGTTTTCGGTTTTGCCTTATATCTGCAGACTGTCTCCTTAAAATGGCCAACTTATTGAGCTCCTTGCTTCTACTTCCTAGTCCATTTTCCATATTTAAGCCACAAAAATCTTGCTGTGGTACAAACTATTTTCAAGGCTCCTTGGTGACCATAGGTAAAGTCCAAATTCTTTAGACTGGTGTACAAGCCCCTCCATGAATGATCTCGTACTCTCCGCCTTCCCAGCCCAGGCTCTTGTAAGACCCATCCCATCCTCAACTACAGAAGTTCCCTGACAGTACCATGGTCTTCTAATTATCTGCTGTCCTTCCCAGCTTGCCTCCCATTCCTGCCTTCCTGACCAATAAGACACTCGTCTTCCAAAACTTGGTTTAATCATCATTTCTTCAGCAACTGAATTAAGCATTCCTTTTCATGAGATCCAATTTTGTCTTTGGCAGGAAAATTATAGTATCTTTAAAACTTTATTGCCAATGTAACTATCGGAAAGCCCTTGAAAGAAAGGATTCTGTCTCTGAGTTCCCATAACCTAGCAGAAACGTCTGACACAAGGTAAGCATTCCAAAGCTTTGTTCGACAGACATGTCAGCATGAATGAATGAATGAATGCTAAACCTAACTAACTGTAAGAACTGAACATGGGTCAAACTTAAAAGAAACAGGGCTGTGTGGAAATTGAAAGCATGCCTCTCATCCATGGCTCTGCCGTGTCCTCTCCCTCCTCAATTCCTGTTTGTATCCTACACGGCCCCCGAGCAGAATCAAACACATTTACTAGGTGCCTCACAGATAGTGAATGATTAAAGGATGCTCACTGTGAGCAAATAACTAACCACCTTAATAATAACAAAAGTGAATCAGTGAAAAAATTTCTGAGTGTGTGTGGTGGTGGGGCCTGGTGGGCACTCATATGCTTTTCCATCTGAGAGACAGGAAACCAATCTTCTATGTCACTGGGGCAGAAAATAATGGATCAAGGATCAAGCACCAAGAATGACTGAAGGATGTGAGGTCAGAGGAAGATATCCTGCATGCTGCAAAGTAGCCAAATTATACTTGGATGAGAACATGAGAGGCTCAGGGCTCAGGTGGAATGGAGTCAGACTTGGCTGGATAGGAAATATACAGGCAAGAGACTGTATTAATTTATTTGCCAATAGTTCTTTTCTTGGAAGGAAGCTTAATGTTTCCATTTTATTCAGACAAAGAAAAAGAGAATATCACATTTGACCTTTTCCTTCTTCACAGATGATTTATCTCATTTAAATGGCCTGTACTGGGGCCATCTCCTCTGAAGTGTCTGCTATCCTCTGTGACTACAGGTCGCCGGCTGGCTTTGTCCCTGTATTGGCAACAGTACGGTCACAAAGTGCAGGAAGTCATTTTTCCCATCACCTGGATACTAAATTCAGGCCACATATCTTTTCTTAAATTGTTTATTACTACATTTGTGCAGTCATTTGCCTTTTCCACATGAACAGAGCATGCACTCCTCTGCTCTGTGAGCAGGGTCACTCTGAACACTGGGCTTAGGAGGAATCCTCCTCCAGACAACTCTGTTATTCTAGACCGTTCCTCCCAATGGGCAGTTCGCCCCCATCCTGGACACCAGCTCTCTGGTTTCCGATCCTCCCAGACCCCCCTCTTCAGAAAGCCACAATCCCATCCCCGCTGTCCCTACTTTACTCACGAGAGAGGACTCAGCACATCAGGTAAAAATGACTAAGCGTAGGCAGAGCTAAGGAGAAAGCTGAGAGTGTTTCACTAAGTAATTTTATGTTTGAGACACTTATATTTTTGCCTTTCCTGAAATACATTTTCTGTTTTCATTTTCTGGCTGACTGGAATATAAAATGTAATCTGGGCATAAACAGTTGAAAAGAGAAGAGTAAGGCTACTTTATGATATAAAACATCTTCCTCCAAAATGAGAGTATGAAGGGAAAAGGCCTTCCAGTTCAGGCACAGAGAAGGAGGACCCTCGATCTGTATCCCAGCCGGACTACCGATGTCATATGGCCAGACAGCATTCTCCTGTTCCACCTCTAGAGAATTTCATACTAACACAGCTATGTAAGATGAGGAATCATGGTCCCTGCCTTTGAAAAGAAAAGCACAAACATACACATTCATAGCAATAGAGAAAAAATTCTTCATTTCTTTGTGGTTGTATTTCCAGCTATTGTCATTTGACCCTTAGCTCCTTTGATGTGCCCATTTGCTTAGACTCAGGGAAAAGAAGTAATTACCACTGAATTCACAGCAGGGGCCCCCGGGATTCTCACACAGAACAAGAACTGGGGAGAAACAGTGACCAAATGATAGGCAGAGAATGAATGAAACTTAAAAAGAGTAAGTCTTTTAAAATTATAAAGCTAAAATAACTGATGATATTAATAACCCTATGGAGATCATAAAATCATTATCATAGAGGTTAAAACAGCATTTGATAAAATACAAATGGATTCTTAAAAAAGCATTTAAAAATATTTCTATCTCAATCTAAAAGCCAGCATTACATTTTCAAGGGGAAAGTCTGGATATTTTCCAACTGAAATAAAGAACAAACAATTGTCCTAACTTTCTAATACAGTTCAACTAGTTCTGGAGGAAATATTGAATGTAATTAGGCCAGAGAAAGAAAGTAAAGGCATAAAAATTGAAAAGGACGAGAAAAAATAACACCATTTATAGACTTATTCTTGGGTCCTTGGAAAACAAGATCAATTACTAAAATATTACAAAAGTGAGATGAGTCAGTAGGATCCAAAGTTAATATGCACAAGTCAATAGCTTTCTTGTATACAAGCAAAGACCCCATTTGAAAGGCATAAAAAAGGATAATGTGGGAATAAACTAAACCATACATGTAGAGTATCTATTGGAGGAAAACTAAAATAGAACCAAAGAACCCAATAAAAGACTTCAACAAATGGAAAAGCATACTATGTTCCCAGATAGAAATACTTACCACCAATTAGATGTCTTTAAGTCAATCTTGAAATTTAACATAACTGTAATAAAAATACCAACAGAATTTGTTTTGGGAATAGACAAACAGAGCCTAGATTTCATAAGGAAAAATAACCAAGAATAGTGAGGGACACTGTGATAAAAGATATGCAATAAAGTGAGACCAGCCCTACAATGTATTAAAATATGCCATACCTTTAAAATAAGTGGCACTATCAAGAATGGACAGAGTTCATGGGACAGACTACCAAGTACAGATTCAAATGAATTGTAATTTGGTATGTAATAAAGGTGGACTCTCACTAAGGGGAGAAAAGATGAATAAATGATATTGAAACAAGTAAACAGTCATTTAGAAGACAAAAATTTAGCCACACTTTATGATCTTTAAGAATAAATGTCAAGTAAATTAAAATAATTATGTGTATTACAAGAAAAAGGAAGATCTTTCAAATTATGACTCAAAACCAGAAGCTATAAAAGAAAATACTGACACATTTACATAAAAACTTCTGATTTCTCTATAGTAAACACCAGCAAAAGCAAATCAAAAAAGATAACAAACTGAAGAAAAGATTTGCATTCTGTTTGCGATATATATATTTTCCCCTAATATAGAAATGCTCCTATAAATCGGTAACCAAAAAAAAATAATGGTGATGGAAAAGGAGCAAAGTACACAAACATATTCCACAGAAAATAAAAATAGATTTATGCATATAAGAGATGATCACACAAGATTTTTTTCTCTACTTAATAGAATGATAAGGATCAACCACTTTGATCATATATTTAGATTTATGAGGGCAGAGAAATTATAGATTGCTGATGAGAATAAAAATTATGTGTCTTCTGTGAACAGCTATTTATACTCTTTATCAAAATTTTAAAAATGCACACACACCATTTGATCCAGCGCTTTCATTTCCAGGGGTTATCCTCCATATATATCTGCACACATAGAAATGATAAATGTGCAATGTTATTTACTGCAGCATTGCTTTTAAGAGAAAACACTGGAAAGAAAGTAAGTGCCCATCAATAGGAGATTCATTAAACATGCCAAAGTTGATACGTATGATGGAATTTCGTGCTTCCACTTAAAAGTAAACTCTGTGTTCCTATATGGACAGATCTCTACAACATACTGTTTAGTGAAGAAAAAATTTTTAAAAAGGAATGTGCAGAGCAGCGTTCATATTTAAAACCTTTGATTATAGTATAAGTATAAACATGTTAAAATATGACAAAATTTGTAATTATGAAATTTCAAATAAATGACAAAATATATCACATTTTAATTAAAATGTGTTTTTTTTGTTATAATGACTTTGTAAATGTAAGGAAGTTCCTACCAAAATAATCTTGAATTAAAATACTGAAGTTCAACAAAGCATGAAAGAAAAACTTCAGTTTCAAAGGAGGAAACAATGGACTAGAAATCGAGAGACAGGGGTTCCAGGCTTAAGTTTACTGCTTTCCATGCTCTGGCCCCAGATTCATCTAAAATAAAATGAATATGTTGCATTTGAAAAATTCCAAGGTCCTATTCAGTGCTAATATTCTAGACATGTGCTGTCCAGTAAGATTGCCACTAGCCGTATGGCTATATAAAATTTAAATTAGTTTAAGTAAACTAAAAAGTCTCTTCTTCAGTTGCACTAGGTACACTGCAGTGTTCAGTAACCACATGGGGTTAGTGGCTACCATACTGGACCACACACACAGAACAGTTCCATCACCATAGAAATTTCTAGAGTTTACACATTGAGATAACAATTTAATGTAGTACTATTTGGTACAACAAGAAAGTTAACACGGAAAGTGGGGGCACCTCTGTCTTTCTCCTACATGTTTATACCCGTAAATGTGGTTGAAACAAGGTCAAGGGCAGCTATAATAGAAAAAATATGCTATTAAAGGGCAGTATATAGCCGAAGGGGTTTGTGAAGGAAAGACCACAGCCAGGCTTGGTGATTTTGAGAAATCTGAATCCAGTTATCCACTCACCTGAGTCTGATAACCCAAGCTGTGAAATCACATTATTCATTGTTACCATCATCGAAATAGCAAACACCTCTACAACACTGGCCACTTTCTGTTTCCTTTTAGCTTACAGAATTTAATAAGGCTAAACATGATTATTAGTTTAGGACATCGATATTGAACTACATTATCTTGAGCCAGCTAACATGCTGACCAATCTTCAAACGGGTGTTCTTTTCTAAATGATGCAATTCCACAGCGCACATGCTACTTCACAGAAGCACTGATCAGTGGAGGACTCTGGGGTTAGGCAGCCCTCAGTCCAAATTCTGACCACTATTCATTAACTGGGTGAATTGGCAAGTTATGTAACTGGAGTCATGTTTTATAAAATGTGTTGATAGTTCCTACCTCACAAATGTGTGGCAAGTGAAAGAGATAAATAGATATAAAGGACTTAGTACACTGGCATACAGTTAGTATTCATTAAATGGTACTATAAATGATGCTCCATAATGTTTTTTTTAATGGTTATCCGATCCTCATGGGATTAATATTAACTAGTAATAACAGCCTGCTATTAACTTCAGACCATTTATAAAATAAAAAACATGCTCCGTGTTACCTTTACATGCTTGTGATTCTATAGGCAGAGAGGAAAGCTAGGTGCTGAAAGGCAGTAATATAAGCCTGGGTACACAGCATACTCCTGGAATAAATCTGGTGAAGCCCATAGCAATGGATACAAGCAAATGAGTCATCAAATCACCAAACAATAGGATTTACTGGGGATATTAAGCAACTATGGTTGCTGGTTTATATATGTATTATATAGTATCTTCTATAGATTGTTTCAGCCAAGAAAGCCGGGGTGTTTTTTGCCCTGTTTCATTAAAAAATAAATAAAACTGCTGTGTATGCATATTTTCATTCATGTGGGTCTGTGAGAGAAAGATTTTTTTTCCCAATTCTTTATAAAATAAATGCTCTACCATATTAGATGAATAAAGTGTACTTGGTGTCATATGGACGGCTGATGTTGAGCTAACTGGCAACCTTCAGAGAGAGATGGCAGACAACAAACATATTTGCCAAGAGCTCATGACTAAAATTATTGCTAGGACAGGTTTAAATCATGCTTGCTGGTGGCACCTCTCGTCATCGCATTTATTAAGAACAGGCAACAGCTTTGGAAAGATGTCCAGATTTCAAGAACCCACCTGCAAGCCAGTCCAGGAGGGCTTACTTTTACCTGAGCCAAATAGAGTCATGCTGGTTGAAAATACCTCCCCTACAGACTGGCCAAAATGTCTAAATTCTGCGCAGTTGGGAAACTCTGCCTTGAAGCATAGAGAAATTTGTTAATATTTGGGTTTGTTTCCTCATAGAGTTAACCCACTTGTTCCTGCTTTGGAATGAGCAAAGGATTTTAACAAATTTCATATATCCACCCAAGATCATGGGGCACAATTCAGGAAATGGCCTAGAAACTCCAAAAATAGCACAAGGGTTTCTGCTATGTAGAGGACAGACTCTGCAGGGGGCATGCCCAAGCCAGTAAGTACTTGGTAACTTTAGCTAATGGGTACTTCCTTCCCTTTCACTTCCATTTTAATAAAAATCTATTGAGCTGTAACTGATGCTCAGGGAACCATGCACTGGGGTAGGCTACCCATGATGGATTCGCAGAAGGAATTCACAGTTCTGTGGGCCTATCTGCATCAACCTTGGAAACTCATTTGCCAAAGATGTTCTTTTCAGAAATCATTATCACTCCTGACTATGAATTCTGCAAGACCAAGTGTGGGGTAAATGGAAGTTTTCAACCAGAATTTCTCACCTGGCCTTGATAATGATATGCATATAAGGGCCTGTACGCACATCAATGGGATGTTTACCACAGCAGAGACTGGTTAGATTCTGGGTAAGGGGTGGAGAGTAGCAGCCATTCTCTCCTCCCCTCTGTTCCTAGTACGTGATTCATCAGGCACCTACCAGTCACCAGGGACCCCTCAGAGGAAGGGGTGGGGAGTAATGGAGCACATGGCCCGGCAGGAAGGATGCAGCTAGCTGCTGGAGCCCAGCGAGAGGAAGTGGAGAGCACTGGCTGGAGGGGACAGAGGGCACCACGGCTGGAGAGGGTGGACATGGATTGTGCCATGAGAGAGAGACTGAGCCCTGAGAAATAAAACACCCATTTCCCCAACCTCTCCCCCTTGTCTTCCTCTGGCCCTATCAGATTCATAAGGAACTTGCCCCAGGCTGAGAACCCCCTTCCTCCCTGAGCAGCACCAAGTTGAGGGTTTCAATGCAGAATTGCTAACTGATGCTAACACATCAGTTTTATGAACAGAGGGATGGCCATAAAATAGGGTGTCATATGTTATTCTGAGCCATACATGAGGTGAGTAAACTTACCCATAGACTAAGAATGTCAGCATACCCTGTGTGCAAAAAGTAGCTAAGATTTTAAGTTAACCAACTAAAAACCATTTCTTTCCCCTGTTCCCTTTGCTTAATCTCCCATCCTCTCCCTGGGCCTTTCCTAGCAATGCTACTTCCAACAGTTTCTTCACTGGCCCATGACGGAGCTATTTGCTTTTAAAGGTGAGAAGTGGGGGGTGAGTTACACCAGGGTTTTCAGGTGGTTTTTAACTTTTGCTGAGGAATGCTGGTATGCCACAGTTCTTCAAAGCTGGCATCAATGCCTGGTGGTATCTTCCTAAACAGATAAAGGTCCCAGGCCCAAGTTTTCAAAGAATGCTCATTCGCAACCAAGTGCCTTTGAAACATGTGCAAAAGGTAAACTAATTTCCTGATGAAATGAATAAGAAATTATCATATAATTTGGACTGTTTGCAATTTTAATAAAAAGAGTTGGAAAAAAAATAGGGAACTACAACTGAATTATTCAACTGTGAGGCAAGGCTAAGATTTCATTACAATTATGAGAACCCACCCAGAGGAATCTCTAACATCTCTTTCTAATGTTTGCTCTGGCAGCAAGTAGAATAACATCATTGAAAGAAATGTAAGGTACCAAATTTTATGCAAGAAATGGATAAGGGAGAGACCTAGAAAAAAACATGAAATAGAAGCAATTCTCTGCCATCATGAATAAAACGTAGAGCATTAAATGGCTAGTTTATTGCCCTCCTAAACTTACTTTTAAATTCAGAACAAAATCTCACTGAAAAGTAAGGCTGAAATCCCAACTGCAGTTGTGGAATTCACAAAACCACATCTGAAGATACATCTCAACCCAAAGCTGTTTTCCTGACTAGACTTTGAGTTGTAAAAAATGAGTACCTTGGAGGGACAAGGGCGGGGAAAAATAAAGGAGGCATTACAATTAGCATGCATAGTGTGTGTGGGGCACGGGGAGGGCTGTACAACACAGAGAAGACAAGTAGTGATTTTACAGCATCTTACTATGCTGATGAAGAGTGACTGTGAAGGGGTATGTGGGGGGGACTTGGTGAAGGGGGGAGCCTAGTAAACATAATGTTCTTCATGTAATTGTAGATTAATGATACCAAAATAAAAAAAATGAGTATCTTGGTTAGGGCTGTCTTTAAAGTTACAACAGAGACAAGTATGTAGAGAGATGTGTTAAGGAGAAAAACAAGGGAAGATGTGCCTTGCAAGAGAAAAAACTCAACAGATTAAAAACGTAGTCATCATTGCCATTCTTTGCAAATTCTATCACCTGAAAGTACTCTGATCAGAGCCACCTTCTAGGGACACTTGCTGGTGTACAGGCAGCCTGAGTGGATCCATTAGTAAAGCACAGGGTTTGTACACAGATCTCAAAATGACATAGCTTCAGCCTTCTCATGGGAAGAGAGGCAATCTCAGCTCCTACTCTGAGTCTCCCTTCCCACCTGGAAAAGATTCCAAACTGCCAACATCGATCTCAGAAGAACCAGTTCTTTCCACAGAGAAAGAAGGCCCAAAATTAACCCTGTCACTTGCTCCATATGTTTTTTTGTCACTAGCAGGCAAGGTTTCACATGTTATGACTAGTATAATGATAACTCAATTACTTCTCAGAAATCTTAAAATTGTTCCACATCTGTCTTGAGAACTGTTTGAAGCTCTATGATACTCCAAATATAGCACATATTGATGTGTTCTATAATTTCCCCCCAAATCTCAAACTCTTTGAGAATAATGTGCAAACCATACACTATTTTTTAAATGAACCCTTGTAGAGGACAGCTGATAGTTTCTGATGGCCTTGTATTCATCCCCTGTTCACCTCTTGGTGATGATACCCAATTCATTAAGCACCCATTTCTTCTCCATACAGTTTTCAGGGGAAGTTGACTGAAGCTCCAGCTGTAAGGGGTTTGTTTGAAGTACTCAGGCTCAAACTAACCAGCATAACCCCATCCCTAGCCATAGTCATCACATCAATGACAAATGACCTAAAATGGCCTAATCAGACTGAAGCTCAGAAGGTTTTTTCAAAGACTGGGGGAAGAAACACATTCTTCCCTGTTGGATTTGAATAAGGAATGAGATGATAATAGCCAGTGTAGGAACATGAAGATCAAACCTGCTGAGGACAGAGACAAAGCCAACGAACTAGACTGAGATGGAGTGAGAGAAAGCAGATCTTGATCCCAATGTTGCAACCACTAAGGTAAGATTCACCAGAAATGAGCTGTACCTCCGTGATCCAGTCGCCTTCATTAGGTAAGCTAAGGTGCTCTTTTTCTCTAACTGCAATTGAAAGTGTCCCAAATGATCCAAGCATCTAGTAAGAAATGTTTTCTAAAAACCAAATAGGTAGTAAATAATGAATAAACTCGTTCAAAAAATAAACTTTCTAAAGTAACTGAATAAGACTGTACCAATCAGTATTTTTCTTTTCCTAGTAACTACTCTTTCAGTTTCATTATTTTTATTTATTGGTAACCACCATTCATCATATCCTGGAAAAGACTGATATGATAATATTCCCAGCTAAAGGTATCTCAGGACTGGCAAAGATTTGGAAAATACTGAGTAAGGTCATGCTGCCAGGAAGAGAGGTTTGAATCTATCAGATTTCGAGTGAACTGTGCCCAAACATTCCAGTGAGAAATAAATGTATGCAGCAGAATTTGATCCACTTTGCAAAAGAGAGGATATCCATCCAGACCATAAAATGATAGAAACAATTGGCTCAACTGCCAAAATTGCGCAGCCCCAGCTGGCTCTTGTGACCAACCCATCTCTGGCCTTGTCCAAGTGCCAGTCCAGCCAATCCCCATAAAATAAAGAGAGCCATTTCTAGGCATAAGTATGTACCTACTCACAGACATGCATACAGGCATGCAACTGCTCAGGGACACCTCGCCAGCTGTGAGGCATGCCCTACTCCTCTCAGCAGCAACAGGATTCTAGGACTGCAGTGCTGTCCCACCTTATCAAATGCCCTTAGAAAAGCCTCAAAGAACATTATCCCTAACTTTTAAATAAACATTTATGGAAACACTCGAATTAGAAATTAAGGTGTAGCTATGAGACATTAGACAGTGGATATTTGTAATAAAATTCATAAAATTTTAAATAAAAATTCTAAACACGACCCACGATATATCACAGACATGGTCGGTCAGTTCGCTGTTCCTCATTGCTATATAACACCCAGTTGCCAGGATAATGCTCTCCTTTTGTAGCCTGAAGTACAGTAGATATGAATAACTTTTGTTGAATGAATAAATTCACCAAGTTTATTGAACACAAATGAAGTGTCCAGCAATGTAGTAGCACAAGCGAGAAGCAAAAACTTCGAGGTGCCAGAAACATTGTCAACTCTCTCTCGAGGAGTTTCCAGTTGAATGAAAACACAACAAAAGACTGTGAAGAATTCAAAAATCTACATAAAAGTATAGATGAACAAGGCTACAAGGGAATACAAAAGTACATAAGAGAATCTACAAAGACAGCCTGCTCAGAGCTCTGAGGAGTAAATAAGAGAATTATTCAAAGGAGGAGGTGAGTTTTGATTGATTCCTGAAAGCTGAAGGATTCATCTGGAAGGCACAGGACCAGCATCCATGGAGAGGAGAGGCAAAATCTTAGAAGAGGCCCTGTCTCTTTCACTCGCCATTGTAGCTCCAGTGACTTGCACAGTATCTGCTACTTAATTAGACATTCAATAAATGGTGAATGAATGACTGACAGTCAAAAGGCATTTGCTGAATAAATGAATAAGTAAACAAAACAAATTCTACTGAATAGTAGGTATTAGAATTTGTCTGCAAGATCACCAGGAAATCCAGCTACTGGTTCTAAGAATGTGTGCAGTAGGGGAGGAATGTTGGTGAGGAAGACTTCATTCTAAGAAATGAGAGTCTAACCTACAAGTACAGACGCAAAGGAGTAAGTTGAAAATAGCATGAGGGCATAAAGGGCTGGTGGGGGGGGTGTCAAAATCTGGCAACAGGTGCCACCCACTCTGTAATTCCCAATGCTACCCCGACCTGCTGGTGTGTTTCTGCCAGGGCAGCTGATGCTGTGGGACAGAGCAAGCAAGTGGTGTTTATACCAGAGGAGACCATCTGGAAATGCAATCAGAGACCTGAGCCTCAGGGAATTATTGGACCCAGGCAAGCATGAAAGGAAGATTTGTGCCCAGAGCTCTTTGGTTCTGCAGTGACCTTAGCTCCATTTGGCTGTAATTTTTGACCCTTTAAAGTAACTAAATCAACTATGGTTACTTTCGAAGGCACCAGCTCAGTCAGTTGCCATCAAAGAGCAGGAATTATATTAAAGCAGGTAGCAAAACAACAAAAAGCAATGGTGTTTTACAAATATAAACACTCATCATCAATTATTGACCAGAGTCATTTTTGTCATGAAAATTCTATAGAATGAACACATGTGGTGCGTAATATAAATACACATCGTGTACAATGTGATTCTAAAATAGAATCAAACTGAAAATACCTGGAGTCTTCCAAAATATGTGAAAACTCAAAGAAACTTTGGCCTTTGCTGGCCTTACCAGGTCTCTGATCATGGATTTGGCAGAAGTAGCCTTCACAAACCCAAATCATCCTGTTTGCTCTAGTATACACTCTTCAGTTTGTAAATTAAATTTCCTGCTGCCCACAGATTCCTTTGGGACATCACCTAATTTCTTTAAACCCTCAACTAAGACTAATTTTCTGGCCAGATCCTATGGATCTATATAGCTAGGCCCTCAGTATGCTAAAATGTAGACCAGCTTATGCAGAAAGACTTCTGTACAGCTGATCACAAACACTCAGTGGCTTTGCAAATGGATACACAGTGGTGTTTAATGAAGCAACAAAAGCCACACTATCAAAACAAACGATCAAATAAAATGGAAAGGGGAGAAGAGAAATAAAAGAAAAAAATGGAAGTAGAAATATTTGATCTTTGTGTTGAGTGAGATCTGCCTAGGAAGCCTACCCAAGTGTTACCAAAGAAAAATGGTATTTATGAATGCTGGCCTTCCAACACAATTTCTTGATCATTTATCATCTAAAAAGCATGCTACAGAAACTCAGCCTTTTCTGTAAAGAATTTTAACCATGCTGCTCTGTTTACCTTGTCCAACCGATCATGCAGAAATCTTCCCATTTTTCAACTCACTACCAATCACACCAAACTCCACATTATTTTGTGAAGAGAAAAAAAGATCACCTTGCAAAAAGAAGAAAAATTAAAGGCCCATTTTCTCCCAGTGACTGTGGGAGACCATATGGAAAGTCTTACTTAAATGGCCATTACTCTTCCACGACAAACAGCTTGCATAATTGTAGCAGTTAGAACTAAAGCTGCCCGAATATCAGGGGAAAACTACCCGCACTGCTTTACTTATTTTCAAGTAAAATACCTGTAACACTAACAACACTAGAGCTGCTGTATAGCACTGCTTTATTTATTGGCAAGGTGTTTAAATTACAAAAGCAGCTAGCTCCGGAAGAAATGTAGACGCCCACTTTCTTTTGAGATACTCTGAACCAGAAGAACCAAAACATAATTCTTGCAAAGAGCCAGCAAATCCAGAGGCCGACAAAAGTTTCCGTGCGCCCTTAACTTGGTCTCACCTAGCTTTTCAGTCACTGTCTGCAGCAGCTTGTGAATACTTTCCTTTCCAGGGGGGTTCTAAAATTATTCTATTAAGAGGATGTATCAGGATTGGGTTTAGCAACATGCAACTGCAGGGAAAAAAGAAAGAAGCCTGACTGAAGCATGATAGGACATTTCTCTCTCATATGATATAAGGACAGAAAGAGGGGTTCCAAGGCTGAAATGGAACATGCACATCATCAGGGACCCAAGGCCCTTCCATCTTCCTGTCCCACACCCAAGCACCTTCTATCTTCCAAGCCGCCTCATGACCCAAAACAGTGACTGAAACTCCACCAAAGGGTACAATTACCAGATGGTTACTGCAGGCCAGAAGGAGGGAGGGCAGAAAGGAAAACGGCCCCTCGCAGCTGAGTCTTCCTGAGGGACACCTGACAGCAGTTCCACTGAAAAACCCTACTTACAGCCCACTGAGCACATTCCTTCTCGCGGCCTCACCTCGCTGCAGAAGTAAGGCAATGGAGCCTTTTATTCCGGCTGGCAGTGTGCACAGCTCAAAAGGAGAAGTCTACTTCCAGGGAAAACATCGAGGGTGGGTAGGGAAGGCGAACCAGCTGCTAAATGTACGCGCGACAGCTCCAGACAAACTTCAACATCAGATGCGGATGGCAGAAGTTGACCTGCCCTCCAGGTGTCGTGTATGTGTGTGAGCGTGAGGAGGAATGAGAGAGAGAGACTGGATCACTCTTTTCCTGTCTCTTACCTCCTTGTGACAATTTCTTTTTGTTTCTTCTACATTTTGGACAAATCACTGAACTATTCTGTGCCTTAGTCTCTTCATCCAGAAGATGGCCATGACAGGAGCCCCGACCTCAGGCTGTGAGGATAGGTGTGGTGACACAATGCTAGGTGTTCCTCTTAATCCCTCTGCTCAGCTACTCTCCCTTCCCTGTTCTTTGAATGTAATTCCATCTCCCTTAAACTAGCAGCTGGGAAAACATAAGTGGGAAAACATCGAGGAAAAAATCATTTGTTGTATGCATTAAGATTTGCATCCCTAGTTACTAATTTTTAAATCGAGTGATATTTATCTATATGGTTGCATTTCACAGAAACATATAATAAACACATTAAATATATGGTAAATGGAACTGCATTTTTTTCCTTTCGATGTGATGTTTTCCTTCCATGCATCAGTGACCCTCAGTAGAAAATATTTACATGGGGTAGAAAGGGATCTTTAAAGTCTCAGTCTCCCTCGTGTTCCCACGTGATGTGGGCATGCATGTGCACTGAAATTCACTGCAAGCCCAACAGCTGCCTAATGTGAATATGTAGCTAGTGGTATGCTTTCTTTTCCCCTTATGGAACATACCTTTCCTTCATTAGTTATTTTGTTAATAAAGCAGGTAGCTTTGCATACATCTGCAGAAACAGATAAATTTACTTTAATCATTTCATACGAAAATGTCCAAAGGGAGATGAGATACATAAAACCACTATTTCTGCTTTAAACTGCTGGGAATTATTGATCACAGCCTTCCTACAGGTAGGGGCCATTGAGAATGCATCACTGACAGAGCCACTCCCACCTCTGAGCCAGAAAAAGCCACTTGGAAATGGTAAAAGTTATTTTCAATGTATTTATTTTGCTTTAGTTACAAGCAAGCCTCTTCAGGAATTCAAAGCAGTTTCTTTCCCCTTTCTAGGCCCAGAGATGGGAGAAGAGAAACTGCTAAAAGCTCACAATTATGCGCAAGAAAAATAATGTTTTGCGTGAACCAACATCTTTGGAGTTAGGCAGATGTTGTATTCAGAAGTTCTGCCTCTTTCAGGCTGTGTCTTTAAATTATTCCATTTTATGAGCCTCTGTCCCCACTTAAAAAGGGGAATAAGAGCCACCACAGGAGGATTTCCATGACCATTAAATATAAGATAATGTAAGTGACAATTCCTAGCCCAAATTGCAATAACCAGAAGTTATATTTGTTTGCATCCATAGAAAGTAGAATTATGGCATATGTTTGGTCAGTATGCTACAGTTTTCAAAGCATGATGACAGTTTTGTTTAGTTTCATTTTATTTATTGTGGACAGAGAAGCTTCTTTAAGTCCAAACGCATGTGTCAAAACCTGTTCTAAACTTTTCCAATGTCAGTATTTCCAGTATTGAGCTGACCTGCCCAGATGTTAAATATGCCACAAAATTAACACAGTGAAGTTGGATTATAAAGCATCAACTATTCTAATCAAAGTTCCACCAAATAAACAATGTAGTATTCAGGCTGCCAGCCAGCTATAGACCATACAATTTGATTATAATAAAACTGAATTTTTAATGAATTGAATGATGCACCCCTTACATTTTCTATAACCAAAATTTTCTTGACTTTGGGGTAGCATTAGCAGTGAACTGCAAGAAGCCTATACAGACTGTTAATTAGGCCAAGGATCAGTATGGGGTTACTGATTCAAACGACACCATGCCAATACATCCTCATCCTGCCGACATTGTTTCGGAGGAAGTCATCAGTCACTTGGAGCAAGAGCTAGGGGAAAAAAAAGGAGAACAATCCTTCCAGTGACTCTAAACAAAGCTACTATGCAATTGTTAGAAAGACTTCCATCTCTCTTGGTTGTCAGCGACTCTGTATTTATTTGCTTCTGTATCTTTTCCACAGTTGTTCACTGAAAAACGTCAGGGCTAATATTTGTAGCTCTATCAATTCATAAAACATGGCCTTCTCTGCTGGCTTCTTGGGTACCCATGAAAATATTGACAATAAAACCTTGCCTGAAATTGCTACTAAAAATAAACTTCATAAATTTCTCATGCCATTGTTATTTGCCTCCTGAGACTGTTTCTATTTGCAAAACAAGACACCTTCTTCTAACATGTCTGCAGATAAACCCAAATCTAGACACAAGAATTCAAGAACTCTGAGTTCGTTTCTGGCTCCTTTATTCAATTATTATTTCATCTCTGTGAAACCAGGGTCTGCCTTGTGCTTTAAATGTCAGACTATTATATAAAATGAATGAAAAACGCTTTGCCTTTCAGAGATTGGGAGACACGGAGGCTGTTTTGGTATTGCTATTCACAAATATTCACTGCCCTTCCTTGAGGAAGAATTCTCTCTTCAGCTCACAGGTGCCAGGTTTTCCCATTGCACTTCCATCAGTGGAATGTGAGCAGACGTGAGTGACACATGTCACATCACATCTGGGTAGAAGCTTCTGGAACTTTACAGTGGTAGTTTCTTCCTCTGCCCTGAGGGCAGCAATGTTTAAGATTGTAGCTGCGGGAGCAGACTGGGTCTCAGAAAGAAGACGATAAGGAGCAGGGATACAGATGACCTGCAAAGGACCCAGAGGAGCCTTCATCTCTTGATTTGTGTAAGCCACTGAGATGTGCACACGTTTCTTACCACAGCATCAATTAGACTATCAAAACTACATGTAATTAAGGAGAATATGGGCTCTCTATTCAGATGTTACTTCAACTCCTAATCTCCACTTAACCTATGACCTTGGGCAAGTCTCTTGACCCATCTCAGATTCCTCACCTACCAAATGGGAATACCTATTCCACTGGTTTTCTCACAAGGAGTCAACGAAGCAATGCTTGCAGAAAGCTAAGCAAAATGCCTGGCTTTCATGAAGCTCAGTAAAGTTTAGCTGTTATTAAATAAGGGTTCTATAATAGTTTCTTTAAACAGAGATATATTAACATCCTCTCCAAAAAGTTCTACCTGGGAAAAAAAAATCAAATCATAATCCTACCACAAAGAAGTTAGGGGGCTCTTTTAACAAGTGATCCTAAAGATACTTTTAGCAAAAATTCTAACCTCCTCTATTTTGATCTGAATAATTATGAGTGGTCTCCAAAGTTAAAAATCATGGAAATAAATTAATGAATCATTTTGTATTCTAATACTTTACCTTATCCATATGTTTTAGTCTCTAAGAGTTGTATCCATCTACTTCTAGGCCATATTTTGTTAAGTTACTTTCATAAATCTTGGGAGCCTGAAGCCTGAGACCTGCAGGTTGGGGTCCCAAGGTGTTTTCCTTCCTGAGAAACATGTTATGTCCCTGACTTTGTCTCCTTCTGCATCCAGACTAACCTGCATTATGTGGATACATTAATCTTATGAGCAAATTTGAGTTGACGGCTTCATGGATTTTCCATTCCTTCCCAGGATCCTCCCAGCTCCACGGCTAACTCTCTGCATGCAGATGAAGGATCACAGTGGTGTTACATCTAGAACAGGTAAGTGGGGTGAAGGGCATGTTGTCTGAGTAGCCTCAAAATTACAGCCCGTGTGTGTCAGCATAACCATCTCTCCAAATAGTCTCATCGAAATGAGAACTTGTTGGTTATAGAAAAACTGTATTTTAACAACTATGTAAGGAGAGTGAACTACAACTGCAGGGATTATTCTGTGTCTTCTACACTCTTAGTTCTCCTAAAAAGGAGTTCTGGTGAGTTATATCCTATCCATGTTCATTAGTGTTAAAGTTCAGGTAAATGTTGGAGACTATAACGCTATTACAAAGGAAAGTCACGTGGAAACAGTTGAGATGCTCATGGTCTGGTTCAAGCTTTGCTTCACATGTCCAATCAGAGGCTTGAAAGAATACACGAGGCCCCAAAACTTAAACTAATGAAAATGCCTTCTATTGGTCAAGCTTCATCTTGGTCAAAGAAATACACATTGTATCTTTATCAAAGAAACATGGAACTGTTTCTTTTTTTTACTTGAAATAAATTTAAAAAGACAGCTTAGACTGGGAGACAGGATAGCACAGGGAAAGCCAGGTTTCTAATTTTGTGTGCACTTCAAAACAACGGTTCTTGCAATCCCCCTTTACAAATATCCCTTTGACACCGTAAAGGCTTTAAGTGAGAATTCATACTTCCTGGTTGCTCTCTTAATGTATAAAAATGACATAAGTGTATTTGGATTCCTGCTGTGTTTTTTTTTTTTCAAGCACACCAGACTCAATGACTCACACTACACTGTGAAAAACCTTACAAACGTTACATTTTTCTGTAAAGAAAGAGTCAGGCAAGTATTAAAGAAGTGAAACCACTCTGGGCATGAGTTGAGAAAACCGTCAAAAAGAACCAACAGTCCAAAAGTGCTCCCATAAAATTGTTATGTGCCTAACAAACGCTTGTCTAATGTTCTTTTAACTGTCTTTGGAAATAAGATAACTAAAAAAAGATCTTAAGCTCAGCCATCATGGGAGTAGAGCTATTTGGGGATCACTAATAGTCATGATGCTTATAGTCCCTGACACCAGAATGATGAGACTTTCATTCTCATTCCAGAGATTAGAGAAAGAGCCAGTTTTAACATGCAAGTTACACAGCCCACTTTCACCCGATACTAAAACATTACTGACTTGAAGATCACAAGCATACTACAAAGGCATAAAACAGATCACACTGGAAGGAGACACTTAAATATTTGGTATACTACCATATACCATTCTTGTCTCACATTGAGGCTCACTTTACTTTTAGAAGGCCACCCCAACAGTATGAATTAGAATCTATTTTGCAAGATAAATTACACAGAACACAAAAACTTCCAGTGACTTGGGATATACATACATGTCTAATCATTAACCTACAGAATTCTTGTCTTGCAACATGTGGGAATTTTCCAGTTTAGGTCAATTCTGGTACTCACAATTCAAGTTCATCAGTTTAATCCCTACCAACTATTTCTAGAACATTACATAACATGGTACCAGTATTTGTTAAGAGATAATTCTCTGTAAATAGTTCTACGTTACTGCATGATCTGGGGTTTCTTAACAAAGAGTATTGGCAAGCGGCAGACAGACCTTGGAAGTTAGAGACATTGAATTGCTCTGGAAAGAATTAGAGCTGTTCCTCCACTGGGGCCATCTGCTCATGAAAGAAAACCTTAACACACCTTTCCACTCTCCCTGTCCCCAGTTACTTGGTTATATTCTGGAATAAAGGTCTCTGCATCTCTGAAGGGCAGGAAGGACAGATGTTGCCACTGCCCTACGTATGCTCCACATTTCCTAATTCCAGGATTCCCCTCATGGGTACTGCACAGAACACATGCAGATGTGAATCTGGCCATCATATGGCCCCTGGGAACTGGGGCTGAGGGGACGAGGCCTAAGACTTTCTCTGAGTAAGAAGCGATCGGTTTCTCTCATCCAGAGGTCTCCTATTTCCTAAGAGCACAGCACTGCATACATAAACTTAACACTCCCTATCACAGGAAGTATCACTATGACTTAAAAGGCATTCCTGCCTTCTTGCCTAGTTCTCTTGGAAGCACAGTTTGATTGGATGTGTTGTGGACAGGAATTAGTTATAAAGGGTACAGAGATGGGAAATTTGAAGTGACAAAATGATCAGTGGAACTGTGGAGATTCAACATGATCTGGACAGTTTTCACCCATGTGTTTTATTATTATATAGTAATCCTGTCATTTAAACCCTTTCTCACATCAACAGTTAAGAGGCTAATTAGGAAACACCAGCTTATGTGAGGCTAGGTTGGGCTAGTCCATTTCTAAAGGGAAAAAAATTTGCTCTGATCACTTACTTTATTATTTCTTTTTTGGAGGAGGCATTACTAAGACCTGAAACCAGAAAGGAGGGAAACTGGCCATTGAATAAGGTGAGGTTTCTCATTCATAACTCACTGTCAGTAATGCCATCTCCTTGAACTTTTGCCAAATTGAGGATCTAACCAATATGTACAGAGTTGAAAGTTTGGACAATTTATGAAAAGAAGTTAATTTCATTAGAAACCCCAGATCATGCAGTAATGTGGAACTATTTACAGAGAATTGTCTCTTAACAAATACTGGTACCGTGTTATGTAATGTTCTAGAAATAGTTGGTAGGGATTAAGCTGATGAATTTGAATTGTGAGTACCAGAATTGACCTAAAGTGGAAAATTCACACATGTTGCAAGACAAGAATTCTGTAGGTTAATGATTAGACATGTATGTATATCCCAAGTCATTGGAAGTTTTTATGTTCTGTGTAATTTATCTTGCAGTAATAATGCAAAATATGAATGACCTTAAAATAAACATTATTTGAAATAAAAAGCACAGAGCACATACCCAAAATTGGAGGTAGCATAGGCCACGCTATACCACTGAACACCTATAGCATCCTCGGCAGAGGATTTCAAGTGTCTTTTTAAGAGAAACCATAGTATACATTTCATAAGTATCTGATAGACTTTACTTTGTATTGAAGTCATTAGAGAATTCTTGAAAATATTTCAGTTACATACAAACTCTCCAAAAGCAGATACAATGTTAAGGTTCTGTTGTTCTCACATAGTAGGTACACAGCATGGTAAGATCTACTTGATGCAAAAAGGTTTAATATATAGGAATATGAAAACTATCTCAATATGAATCCAGATTGAATCAGATGAATCCAGATTTATTCATGTCAAAAAAAAAATCATTCCAATTTAACTTGACCCAGCACCTGGCTATAAATATGTACTAATTAGTGAGTTACAAAGCCAACTTCTTGGGTCCTCTTCCTAAATGTCATGGGTAGATTTCAGAAATTTACACAAGTTGATCCTTTGCTTCTATTTTCTTTTTTAAATAGGCTTGATAAATATCTTTCTAGTAGCATCCATAGGAATTATTTATCTGCAGGCTCAAAGGCAGTAATGGCAAAGTTAGTGGTTCTTGATCAGCACTCTCTCAAAAATATTGCAATCTAATGTGTAAAAGAAAGAAGTAGGTCTACTGAAATTAAAAACATTAAGTGAATATTATTTGTGCATAAGGGTGGTTCTCTGAGGAAGGTATATGCAAGAATAAGATTTGTAATTTAAGTGTTCTCTATAATAGGAATTTCAGAAGCTGAGACCAAATTTAAAGTAAACGAGCTTACACAAATTTAAACCATGTCAAATTTAGATACAAAGCAACTTAAGAGGAGTAACTTTTGTTTTGCAGGAGGTACCGTGTTTTTGCTTGAATTAGGGAAGACAGCTCCATTTTATATCACCAGCTTCAGTGCTGAGCAAGTTTAAACACAGAATAAAGAATCAATTAGAAAAGGAGATATTCCTGGCTGTAATACATCACACACTGAATTTTTTTTATGGAAAGAAAAATGCGAGTTAAAATATTTTCTAACCTAACAATGCTCCCCACTCCATTGAAATATTGTCATAAATATTAGAGGAGGGATGGGTTAGTGACCCTACCAATGGGCCTGATTCAATAATTTCAGAAGCTAGAAGAAAACCAGGAGCAGGCAGATCAGTTCTGACCCTCTGTCATTGGTCATCCCACTGGAATGCCTCTGGTCCCTCACCCACTGACTGATTCTCCTTCCGATGTCTAGACCAAGGCCCAGCACTCCATTCTAAGTCTGTGAGACAGATACGGAAAATTACATTCCATGGTGAGAAATTCTAGAGTGAATATTCATAGGTGTCTAACACAGTATCCCTCCCGAACCATTTTATTGCTGTCATTTTTGTTCAACAACATTAACTAAGTTCTTTAGGCTTTGGAAAAGCTCTGCTTGCTCAGTAGAGGCTATGCAAGAACTGTGTAGAGGTACATCATGCCGAAAGATATAACCTTTTAACTGGTAGCTCGTATAGAATGTTTTTTAACAAGGGATGCTTCAGTTTTATACCTAGTGTTTTTATTTCTTCACACACACACACAAAAAAAAAAACATTTTAAATCTATGTATAGCCTATCTTCTGCCTTTTGGAACTTAATTTACATAACATTTAAATCAATCATCAGGTGAATAAAAATAAAATATGAATTTTTATAGATGTCAGGAAGAAGGTCAGTGAAACAGTTAACAGGGCTTTGTGTTTAGGGCAGAAAAGTCAAAGGCATTCATTTGGCATTTCTTCTAACAATGTCCCAATAGATCAGCACAAGCCTCAGAGGTCAAATAGAGCCAGAGGACCTGAACGCCAGTCCAAATTCGGCTCCTTATTAGCTGACTCCGTTTGGAAAAATCATTCAAAGTTCCTGAGACTTAGAATTTTAATAACTGCCTTGTCTAGTTCACAACGTGAAGATCCAGAGGCATAACACACTCCAGATTATTTTCAAACTTTTAGAGGGTCATATAAAAGTAAAATATGTCAGGACACCTTGGCCAATATATGGTGACAATATGGAAACTCTTACGTGTGAAGTTTTTTAAATGTGGAGAGCTTCACTTCCTTAATGGTACTTACTAAGGGAAGAAAAGGAAGGAGAAATTACAGGGATTTAAATTTAGGACCTTGTTAATAATTATGCTGGAATTTGGGTAACCGCCATGTGGCTGAGGATGAGAGGGTGGCTGTGCAAGGGAAGAGAGAGGACAGATGTGCAGTCATGACCCTGAAAAGCGGGCTGGGCCACAGACAAGCGGTTCCCCTGACGGAGTCACACACACATCTCTGGCTCAGGTCCAGGTGCTGAGCCTTGAGCATAAAGGGGCTGTGTAAGGGGAGCTAAGACCTAAGGGTGCTGCTCGACTAAACAGAGCAGTCACAGGCACTGTGCCTTCCAAGGTAACAGGAGCGGCATTCGTGCATCGAGACCAAGTCTGCCCCTTTCACAGACATCAAAACGGTAATATGCCCATCAGCATTCTGATCTGAGTCATCAACCTTCTCCAAGCAGATGTGACAGTGAGGATCCAAGAGAAGACCAGAAAATGGCTTTTTTTTTACCTGAGGGTCCAGGAATAATTTTGGAGAAGAGACTTTGCAGGGCTGCTGTTTGGATAGGGGCAGAGCCACAGAAACATGCTTTGTGGGCAATGACTGGAGCCTGGGTTTTACTCCCATGCCAGTGGGCTCTAAGAAGTATTGCCAGTAAATAGAAGCAATAAATGGAAAAAAAAACCATCTAGAGTATGTGGCATATACTGACCAAAAGGTTAAAAAACACTGCTAGTGCTTATTATTTATTACTTATAAGGGAAAACACTGCTTCTGCCATCCAATATTCCTAATGAATGGTCACAACTTTTAACAAAATATTGCATAACAAGAGTTTACAGATCTGACTCGAGTAGCTAATATTTAATGAATATGTACTATGTAGCGCTGTGCTATATGCTTTTACATGAATTATCTCACTGAGCTTTCTCAACAAATCTATACAGTGTTTTCAACCCTCCCAGTGACCCTATTTCACAGTTGAATAACTGAGGCTGGAGAACTTTTGTGACTTTGCCAAGGTCAAATAGCCAGAGGAAAGGGCCAGGTCTAGAGAAGAGCAGTCTGATTTATGCTGCCCAATGGAACCAAGACATGGTAAACTTTACCTCACACAGCTATAGGGCAAAGAGGACCGTAAATAAGGTCTGCAGAATCATTGTGCCGGGAAGACAGCTACAGCTAGAACAAGTCCACAGATGCATGTGCATGCCAGGTATATTCCGTGCCATCGTCACCAGCTCCCATGACATTTTACAGTTCTGTATCAACATAAAACTCTGTGAGGCTAAAATCATTATTTTTGGAATAAGTTGAGTGCAAATCCAAACTTCGCGTTTTATCAATACGGAACCTTTGGAAGTGACAACGCCTCGCCAACTGTTTATTAATGTGTAAAGGGGAAGAAAGAGTAATGAGCATTAATTTGAGGGGTGTTTGGAAGAGCAAAGTGAAATAATATGGTCGAAGCACTTTAGAAAATTCCTGAGGATAGTCAGTGGTAAAAATGGCAGCAACTCTTTCACCAGGCACAACTGTTTCTTTTCAGAAAATACAAATCATGTTAATACCAAGTGGCTGAGCATTCACTGAAGAGTAAAACATGTTCCATGCTATTTTAATGTATTAAGTATGTAGCCTCCAATTCTTATCTTTCAAGCACTAGAAATGCTCATACTTGCTTATAGGCAAAATATATTAAAAATTTCAATAAACTATGATGACAAATGTTTATAGAAGCAATCAAAATATAAATGACAAGATAAAGTATAGCCATGAGGTGTAGCTGTGGGCAACAGAAATTGAAGGAAACGTGGAAATGGAAACATGGATTCAGATCTTTTTCATTTTCCTCCTCCTGTCTTCTCATCAGTAAAATAATGGGTTTATACCAGTGACCTCAACAGTCCTGTCCAATTTGAAAGCAATCATGCAGTTCTATTCATTTCCAAGTATTTTTGATAATCATAATAATAGTTGGACCGTGGATAAACAGATCACGGCCACACCCAGTTTAGTGACAACTTTTAATCTCTCCATGTCTGGTTTCCATTCTGCCACCCCGCCTATGGCTCAGCTCTGAACATTGGTGGGTAATCCAAGTAGCACAGTGTTCCAGACGCAAGGCACCAGGAAGGAGAGAGAAAATAAAGGAAGGGAGGAAGAAAAATCAAAGAAAGTAGTCTGAAAATTCCATGAATTGGGTAATCAGGCTTCAGAGTAAGAAACAATCAGTAAACTGTCCCTAGAAATCCCTATTGGGAGACCACTCTAATCCAGTCCTAGTGTTGTCCCTGGACTGGCAGGGTCATCAAGACCTGGGAACTTGTTAGAAGTACACCTTCGCAGGTCCCACCCAGACTCAGTAAATCAGAAACAATGTTGTGCGGGGGGAGGGGGGTTGAGGGGACGGAGGTAGCAATTTGTGCTTTAAACAGTCCTCCAGGTGACCTTCATTTTATGCACATTAACCAACCCCTCCATCAGTATCACTTTTGTTTTTCTAATTAATTCCAAGGTGAAGCTTTTTTAAACATTTGTAATCTTTAATACTCTGTATTTAAGCAACTAATCCCACATTCTATCAAGGTTCAAAAATATCCTATAATCCATTATAAAGCCTGAAATTTCACAGCTGTCATATATGGGGTATACGTGATACTCTAAACTCCCACATATTCTATTTCTATCTAGGAAGTCGTGAGACAATTTTAGGTTACAAAATAGCAGCAATGACCAGAGCTTAGAGAAATACCTGTAGGCTAGAGGGATATGAGATCTTGCTAATAACTCAGTATGAGGTACTCAGTTCAATATATGGATTAACACAGCGAGAAAAACAGGAAATCAGTGGGACTATCTAGCAGTCTAATTAATGTGCATGTCATCTCAGTACTAAGAACATCCATACCTCTCTTTTCTTACATTGCAAAAGTCTCTTCTCTTGATAAATTTTTCCACCCTCAAGCCCATTCCAATGATTTCCATAATATTCTGATCAGGATCATGGTCAACACTTTTATATATATATATACATATATTTATATATACCGTAAGAGTGACTAGAACAATACTAATAAATAGAAATATGGCTTAAGAGATGGATCTCTAGCTACATGTATTGAACCACAAAAACAAAACAGAAGGTAAGAGTAATAATATGCCATAGAGCCAGAAGAGAATTTAAATAGTGCACTGAACATACACGTCTATCTAATTTCTTATCCCAAACCTCACTGAAATTAGGAAAAAGTATTTTCTAATAAGTTCATGCCAACATTGGTGGAAATTTTTTTTTAATCTCTCAGTAGATAAGAAATTTGAAAAAAAAAAATTCCTTGAAGCAGAAGGGATTAAGTAATGGAGAGACAGAAATAGGGGAATCAAAGCCCAAACTTATGTAGGGGAAATCTACGTTAAGCATGATCAATTCTCTCTAAAGAAACTCCAGATAAAGCTCTATGGGAGGCCCCACACTCAGTCAAGAAACAGTAAGCAAGACAATTATGAAAGGATAAGGCCACCTTCTCACATGCCTTTGTATATTCTGTATCACTAAAATAAAGTCCTAACGTCCACTTCCTAAATAAAGTTAACCATCTGCCTCAGAAAGGCTCCTAGCCAGACTACAGACAGGCATTCTAGAGCTTGAGACAGTTAGATCCTCCACAAAGACAGCAGAGGAGAAATAAAGAATAGAATTATCTGATGCCCGCATTCACAAGAGCTCAAAACCTTCATGCAGTTCTGATATATTGCCTCATGCAACAAATATTTCCTCTGCACCCACAGAGTGACAGATGTGATTCAGCACCCTTGGAGGACACCCTGGTGAAGACACGGTCGGGTCCCTACCCGGTTGTGTTTCCATTCCGGTGAAGAACAAAAACAAATAAACCTACATGGATCATAACAGGCAGTGTTATGTGCTATGAAAAATAATAGCAAGGTGTGAGCAGAGGACATAAAGAGCGAACAGTGGATGATAATTAGTTAAGAAGTAATTCTTTTCTGAGGAGGTGTATTTGGTGTGGGGCCCAGTGAGACTGTTACCTAGAAAAAGAGTCTGAGACTGAGGACACAGAAAGTGCAAAGGCCCTGAGGCAGGAACTTACTTCCAAAAACAACAAGGCAGCCAGTACAACAGGAGCACAGTGAGCAAAGACAGAAATGATAGGAAATAAAGTCAGAGAGGTGAGCAGATGCTTGACAATGTAGAACCATTTTGGTCATGCTGAGGATTTGGGATTGTACTATCAGTACACTGCAGAGCCACTGGAAAGGTTTTGTTTTATTTGGAGGAAGGGATATGATTTGTGTTCTAAAAGATTCCCTGAGGCAGCTGAGTAGATAATAAGCATAGGATGGAAAGAATGGAAGCAGGGAGACAATCTTAGAGGCAACTGCACTGAAAGAGGCAAGAATGATGGTGACCTGGACCAGAACGTAACCGGGGAGGGGGAAAGGTGGTCAGATACGGCATTTGTCTGAAGGCAGATAAAATAGCAGGACTTGTTTCTGCACTGGGTGTAGGACGTTGGAGTTAAGGATGATACCAGGATGAATAGGAGGTCAGCATGAGTAAAAGCAAATGATATGATCATCTCCTGATATGGGGGCAGTCGGCAAGAAGGGATCTGTCCTGCAGTGAGAGTCCAGGTTGGCATCTGTCGCTGCTGAGAGGCCTATTAGACATGGAGGTGAAGGTACCGCGTAGGCAGTTGGATTCATGGGACTGAAGTTAAAAGTAAAAGTGGTGGATGGAGAGTTCTGACTCTAGAAAATTCTAAAAAAGAGCACTAAGTTCAGGAAAATAGAGCACTTAAGCACCCAGAACTCAGAAGGCATGTTTTTTTGGTACATGTTGCCTGTATAAATCTTCCCTTTTTCTTCAACCACAAGAGACAGATGCATAAATAGGAATCTTCAAAGAATAAAAACAAATCGCAATTTAGACCCTTCCTGACAAGTATAAACAGAAAACCAAATGCCAACAAATACATGGGGAATGTTAACGGCAAGCGAGGCAAGCAAACATATTAATCACAATAGGCTAATTGTGGAAACACATAACATAAAACCGCAAATGACTTTGCAGAGTTTATTTTTCACATACATCACAGTCCACTGCAGACTGGTGGGAGGTGAGATGGAAAGGGAAATTGTGCCCACAGCCATTCAGATCCCCAGTACCCTCTCTCCAGCAGCTCTGCCAACATTATGACTCAGTCCTCCACTGGAGTCTTTGCATCCTGCCAGCAGTCAGGCAATGATAATATGGAGAAGGGATCCTTTCTCTGATTCACCTCCTCCATGGGGGCTATTTTAGGAGAAAAGCCTAGGAATGGTAATGTATGACTTTTCTCTCATTCTACTGGGACAAAATTCAGTATGTGGCCCATTTAACTACAGGGGAGACGGAAGAAGAGAAGTGAAATGGGTTTTGAGGACACGACTTCTCTCTGCCACTCCAACCCAACAAGCAGAAAAACCAGCTCTTCAGAAAACAGTGAATAGAAGTAGAAGATGACTTTGAAATAGGAATAATTAGCTACCTTAACGGATTTTATAAGACCTCACATCCTAGGAAAAAGTGGTTGGCATGAAAAAAAAAAGAAAAATGTAAAATATAGCACTATTAAAAATAAAATTCTATTTAGGATAAGTAGTCACTAATGACTGGTAAAGGCTTTGTCACAGGCAAGTTTGATCCAGATTATAGGACAAGGCCATGAAGGGATGGGGAATACAAATGAAATGACACAGAGAGGGTATAAACAGAAAGTCAACCTTTGTCTACTAAGCCAGTAAAAAGTACAAAATGAATTGGGTGAGAGGAAATAAGAGGAATAGGTATATTTTTGAGCTGAAGAAAAAGACATGTATCTTTAGCTTGAAAATTCCCCTTAGGCATAGATGAAGAAAAATGGCCTTCACTTAGACATTTCCAGATGAAGTTTCAGAACTTCAAGAATAATGAACAAAATTTTAAATGCTTTAGAGAGATAAAAACAGATACATTACTTACAAAAGAATGGAAACTAGATTGGTATTGCTATCCCATCTCTAAGACTATGTGTCAACACAAAGGTAGCAATGTCTTCACAGATCCAAAGAGAACATTTTAATTTTTAAAATTCTAAACCTAGCCAAACTACCTTTCAAATGTAAGGGAAAAGATGTTTTTGGATATCTAGTTCATAAATTTAATACCTGCAGGCATTTCCTGGGAAAAATACCGACTCAACAAAAACAAAAAATAAATCAAGGAAGAGAAAGACATGGACAACATGAAACAGCAGGAAGCAAAGAAAATAGACAATTTATGTTCACACCTAAAAAATATCTGTTGCAAGACTTAAAATTTTTTTTTTAAATGGCAATTGAGATTTAATATCCAATTACGTAAAAGAAGCTGTAGAAAGGGAAAATATTCCCTGGATGAAGTCTGTTCAACAGAAGTAATTAGTACTGATTAAGTCTAGTCTTTTACAGAAAATATGCACATGTATCTTTCTAAAACTTCTAAGGGTAACCATTAGAAAAATAATAACAATTAGTGAATTTTGAAATTCACAAAGGAATAAAGATGGATCAACAACACAAAAACCTCAGTCAATTAAAAGAAAAAATGGTAGTGCAGAAGACATGGGAGAAAATAAGCCATAAAAAAGGCATAAAAATAAAAAACAAACTGAGAAGGAAGGAATAAATAAATACAAATATCACGAATAGCAATAATGTGAACGGGATATATTATCTACTAGATTTGTTATGTCTTAAAAGTTAAATACTTTGAAAATCTGAGATTCCAACATAGGCTAAAAGGAAACTATATGCTGTTTTCAAGACAAACAACTGAAACTAAAAACAAGATGTAAAACTAAAAGCTAGGAAAGTATTTTCCAAATGTGAGCTTTCACAAAGAAACCAAATGTGTCATTATTAACATCAGAAAAAATATACATATACACACACATGTATTTCTATATATATTTTGATAACAATAAAATACAATTTGAAGATAACTACAAGAGGAGAGATATATATAAATCATAACACTGCAAATAAAAAACATGTTCTAAATAATGTTTGCACTAAAGAGACAATGAATGCTGAAATTATATACAACTAGAAATGAAAGTGATGTTAGCAAAGTCTGTGAAATTTGGCCAAAGAGATATCTGAAAGAAAGTAAGTAGCTTTAATGCATGCCTAGTAAATTAAGAAAACTAAAATGGTAACTAGTAGTCATCTCAAGAAATAAAAAAGACTAAAAGATAAAGGCAGATATTAAGCCATTAGAAAGAAAAAATTAGACTTAATAAAATTAAAAATTGGTTCTTTGGAGAGACCACAATGATATACACATTTCTGAAAAATCTGAAAAAATAAAAAGAAGCTAAGAAACAAGAAAAGAATTCTCTTTAAGAAAAGGGAAAAGGCAGTAACTATGGACATAGTTTCTATGTGAATGGATGATTCAGGCTCAAAAGTATCACAGATGTTGTTATGAGGACCAAATGAATTAATAAATTAATAACTTAAGTATATAAGTTAGTAAGTAAATAAAGTTAAGTAATTATTAAGTGGGTAATAAATTAAATTAGTGAATAAAATAAATTAAATGTAAATAAGAAATCATCAGGACTAAATAAATATACATGGAGGGTTGATGAGCACCTGGCACAGAGCAATGCCATATAAATGTTTTCTACCATTATTACTCCATTTTCACTCAGCCTGCTTTGTGGAAAAGAGATTAGTGAGGTAAGAGTGGAAATGGGGAGATTAGCTAGGATGGTACAATAATCTAAGGGAAAACCCTTGGACTAGAGGGACAGGAGTGGTGGTGATGAGAAGCAGTTAATTTTCACAGAGAGTTTGAAGTTAAAGTCAAAAGGATTCACTGAGAAACTATGTGGGGTATGAGAGAAAGAGGGAAGTCAAGGATGCATAAGAAGTTTTCAAGCCTAAATTGGGGAATAACTAAAACTGCTATTCACTGAGATCAGGGAAATCTAGCAAAGAGCACATTTGGGGGGAAATCTAGAGTTGGATTTTAGCTATATTAAATTTGAGATTCCTATTGGAAATCCAAATGGAGAACGAATTGACCTTCACTTCACCCAGACTCACTGTAAGGAGGTGCTGGGGATGGTTTATAGGTGCTCCCAAAAGAGACAGATGAAAAATTAAACATACCCATAAGTCACATTGAATGACTTGCACTTGGTAAGCAAGATGGCTTACAACCAGTATTTATGGAGCTACCAGGAGGGCCTATAAGCAGAAGCCTCCTCTGCCTGTGGTTAACCTAGGTTGGGCTTCTCATTGCCTCGATCATGTATTTGGATTTCTAGGCATACACCCTTGGAGGCCTCTGCTGGGGCTTGGAAGTTGCACCTACTATTAGGAGTATGTTCTGTTGTTTCCTGGTTTGTGTAGCTCTCTGTAGATAACACTTTTGTTTCCTTTGCCTTTAAATAAACCTTATATCCTTTCGTTGTACCCTCCTGCTGTCTTTCAGTCCCATCAGCCAGGCCATAAACACACATTCATGTATGCACAGAAAACATGTGGCAAGATATATACTCAAACTGAAAACAGAAGGATATATGCTTGAGAAAGGATGTGGTGAGAGTCGATTTTTTCTCTACATACTTCTTTAATACTTGACTTTTCCCCTGTATTTTACCATTTAACTATTGTTGTTGCATCACCAAAAACAATAGGATTGGTTTTTAAATGATCAGAGGATAAGCCAAAATGTTAATGTAAATCCTGTGTACTTGTGAGTGGTGAGATTATCAGTGTTTTCCCTTTTCTGTCTCTTGTTTCTTACTTATAAAGATACTCTAGAATAAATACACACTACTCTTATAATTATGTAAAAGAGCACTTGGGTGCAAGGATGAGAATCAGGACACATGGGTCCAGATATGACCTCTGATCCAGTCAAGCAGTGTGAAAGTCAGTCTTGGCCTCTGTTGTTTTGTTCGTAAAATGAGCAGCTTAAATTGTCTCACACATCTACTCAGACTCTCACATACTATGACTCCTTCTTCCTCCTCACCTACAAAAATGATCTAAATGGTTTGCAAACTCTGAAAAGAGGAGCTTGTGCTTTATCACTTAAAACAACTATTTTCTTGGCCTAAGAATATGAACATTTAATATTTTTTTCTTTTTCTCCTTCCTTCCCTCTTGTTCTTTCCTTCCATAAATATTTACCCAGCGCTTACAGTGAATCAGGCACTGATAGCTCGAGAATATAAGCACAATAGTTGACAAGACAGCCACAGGCCCCGCCCTCATGAAACTTGCCTTCTAGTAAGGGGTAAAGAGGAATTACAACTAAATGTGATTTAAAAACCAAATCGCCATCACTGAAACAAAAAACTATTATTCATGTAAGGGTCACATTTCATACTTAAATCTCAACATGCACACTGAAGCTGACAGTGCAACCAGGAGAAAGATACAGGTTAGTGCCAGCGGGTTTACCATGTTGGAAGGAAATCAAGAGGCAGCTAATAGGCCCCCGAGTCTCCTGCTTCCTCAGGGAATCCAAGGTAAACCGTATGCTCGTATTAAGGTTGGGGTTTAAGGCAATTAGATTGTGATACAAAGTGAGTTTGACAAAGTATTTCCCCTTTAATTGTGGTGGTTTTCCTTGGAGATACCCGGCAAGGTTCTATTCCGTATACTCTGTAGACAGTTTAATAGAACCAGTGCCAACACTTGTACTCAAGTCTCTAAAAGTTACTAAATTATTTCCAAAATAATAGCAAAAACACCCTATGTATGTTAAGTTCAAAAAGCTCTTAAGTTGATTACAGAAATTTTACATGCACATTAATGTGTTGGTCTTACCAAAAAGCAAGATCATAGTTATAGTCTCCATTTTACCATCTAATGTACTGCAATGAATTAAATAAAGGATCTTACTCATGTGTCTGACAAATAAAAAAGTGTTATTGTTTTACATGTTTATAACGTGTTTGAATAAACACATGTTTAATATGATTAATGGTCAATGTATGTTCTGATTAAAATTAAAGGGATTTCTTTACCTCAGGAATTAACAGAGATGAGCAGCTATTAGACTAGGTAATTTTTTGTAAATAATGAGTGCAATAAATGCAGATACCTAAATAAATTACATTATCTTACTAGAAGATAGGTAATATATATTTTCTTGAGCAGAAGTAATTGTTCTACAAATTTTTTAATCTTACAGTGTTATGGAATGAGCCCCACATTGATGGAAATGTGAACAAATTGTGGAATATTAATATATTTGTAGCATAATCAATTTGCAAATGATGCTGGAGGTAAGAATATTAGCTTGTAAATGGACACTATATGCCAATAATTCATTTAGCTTTGTAACAATTTTCATTTATAATCCAATTATTCAATATTCATGTAAATCATTCCCATTTGCTATAGACATTATATTTCTAAGTAAGCAAGAGGTACATTTAAGACACTTAACAATTCACAGTTTTCCAGTTGATAGCATATATGGTTTACCTCTAGAGCATTATTAGGCATATCTCCTTTTTGACTATTATAACCTAGATTAGGCAATTTACTAAACATAAATTACTTCAAGTTAATAATAATTATGTGTGATTTGCTCCAACTAAACTTTCTAATGTTATCATTTACCCTTAAGGATTTTTTTAATGATCTCTATATGTCTTCTAAGAAGGCAATGTTCATAATGATTGACAAGAATTAGCATGCAAAGTATGTGTATTTCATTTAAATGTTTCCAGTCATATTCTTTAGCAATATTGTGCAGAAATGCTAGTGGGACAAAATTGTCTACACTGCGAGTAAAGACGGCGTTCACTTTTTCTTAAAGAAAAACCAAATAAGAAAGTTTTCTGTGTATAAAAAAGAGATAATAGGTTTATCTTGAAAAAAATAAAAATAATGATGCTATTTTACTGTAATAATTATCTACAGAAATCTCATGAGGTAGAATTTATTATTTAAAAACAAAATCTCCAATGTCACGAGTATAGTCTTTGCCATTTTTCCCTATCTTAAATGACTAAATATTACATAATACACTGTGATACTACAAGATCACAATTTAAAGTACGAATAAGAAAATATTCAATTCAATTTTATGTATGTTGATCAAACCTTATTTTTATTATAAATAGAGAGATGAATCCAGGTATACTCAATACCTAAAAATGCAAGTAAATTAACCACATTTCTTTCAAAGCCTTTTCGTTAGAATAAAAGGATTATAGTTGCTACAGAAAAACTCAGAATCAAAAGTGTGACATTCAGTCCTTCCTAACAATCTATTTAAGTTTAAGTCTACAACAAAACAAACCAAAACTGCCTCTTTGCTGGGCCCCAGCAATAACAGTCTCAACAATAAAATGGGTCTCAGGAGAAGCATTTCCATGACCACATATGATACAATGAGCAGTTTTATGTGTCAGCTTGGCAAAGCCACAGACCCAGTCATCTCATCAAACACTAGTCAAGGTGTTTAAGTGAAGGTACTTTATAGATGTGGTTGACATCTACAACTAGTTGATCTTAAGATTACCTTGTTAGCGTAAGTGGGCCTTATCTAATCAGTTGCAAGGTCTATGAGCAAAACCTAAGGCTTCCCAGAGAAGGAATTCTGCCTCACGCTAGGAGCACCAAATCCTACCTGCGTATCCCAAATGCAGGCCTGCCCTACAGACTTTTGACTTGCCAGCTCCATCATCACATCAGCCAGTTCCTTAAAACAAAGTCTCATTTATATAGCGATATATAATATTATGATATAAATATCTACCTACTATGTAAATAGGTTCTCTGTTCTTCTAGCTCCCTATTTTCTACAGGAGGAGGGTTCTGGGTTCTGGTCAGAACAGTGGGCATGAGAGGGGCAGTCAGCCCAATGTGAGGAGGGGTTTTGTGATGGACAGGAGACATGCTCATATCCCTTTTGAATATTAACAGGCATGAACAACAGCTACAAAGAATGCCCATTAAAAGTTATATCAGATGGCCAAGAGGACAAAGGTCATGCAAGACACGTGGAAGTGTCTGGAAGCATGTTTTTGTATATCCAAAACTCTGCAAGTAGTTCAGTATTACTGAATTTTGGGGCTTTATTAATTCAATCAACAAATAGTCACAATATGTTTACTATGTGCAGATCCCCTGCTGGCTACTGGAGATCCTGCTGTGAGCAGTTCAGCAAGACCTCTGCCATCATGGAGTTTTCAGTCTAGTGAGGAAAGACAACGAATAAAGATGTAATTAAACAGCGGTTGGGGACCTTAAGAAAATAAAATAGCATAATGGAAGGATTGTGGGGGAGGGGCCAGCACAGGGAAACTTTTCTGCAGAAAAGCTATAAAGGTTGAAAGATGTGGACACCTGGGAGTGTCAGGAAGCAAGAACAGCAAAGGTGAGGGCCCTCAGATGGCAACCTGCCTTCAGTTTGGGGGGAGAAAGGAAGCGCAAGTGGCTGCAGAACAGTATACAAAAGTCAGAGGTGGGAAAGGAGGTTCCAGAGAAAGGCAGGAGACACAGCACATACAGATCCTTTAGGCCATGGAAAGGAACTTGGGAGTCATTCTAAGTGCAATGGAAGTCAGCCTAGGATTTTTAGAGGAGGACCGTAATCCAACTAGGACTTTTAAAAAGATCATGGTGCATCTCCTATTACTTACGGAATGAGTAGCAGGAAGTTATGGAGGCACAAAGATCAGAAGAGCATTTCAATGTTTAAGTCATATGCTGTCGGTGGGTAGCCTTGGGGGTGGAGAAGCATGAGACATGAATAGGTGAGAAAGATTCATGTTGGAGGTGGAGTCAATAAAACCGGTCTATGGGTCTGGCAAATAAAAAATTACCCAGTGTGATGTCTAAGTTTACCCAAATTAAGGTAACTTCTAGCAAAACTGCGTACAAGGATAAATAGAAGACTTTGGTGCTACTGCCTGTTTGCCATGTGGGTGGCTTTGGGCAATTATTCTACTCTCTGGTCCTCAGTTTTCTCACCCTCAAAGTAAAAGGGTTGACTAAGATGAATTCTAAAGTCTTGCCCAATCTTGACAGCTCATGAATCTGTGGGAAGGTTATAACTGCAAGCACCCTGAACAAAGACCTTTTCAATATCTCAACACCTGGCGAAAACTAGGTTCACCTACTCTGCTCCCCGCTTTATTTTCAGAATGTTTCACTCCCTAGCAAATCATACTAAATTCAACAAAAGGAGGAAAAGTCAACATACCATCTATCATGCTGAATCATCATTCTTGACACTTGGCGAACACTCTCAAATTAGCACACAGGGGACACCAGAGGCACACCAGAAGGCTAAGCCAGGGGACTCCTCTGCGCTCTGCATCCCACGCAAAGCAACAAGAACAGTCACAGGTGACTCCCCACATTGTCTCCAAACACCAAAAAGGCCATTTACAGTTATTTCCTTAAAAATCTCAATATGAAAAGCAGAACATCCTTGACATTCTATAAAGTCCAACATTTCTTCAAGCCTCACAGATCTATTTTGTGCCTTGAATTTGGAGTGATCCCAGAAAAAGCCAGTTTTATTCAATCAGGTGCTATTTTTCAAGAGACACACACTCTTATAGGTGCTGGTTTACAGGTTGCTAATTTTTCTTCAGGTCCAAAAGGATACAACACAGCATTAAAAATATAATCAGTTGTACTTAGTACCCAGTAGGATGTGGTTTTATGTTTATATTGTTTTGAAACATATTAAAGGGGACTTTTTTCACAAGAACGAAGATGCATCTGAAATACCAGCCTATGAATAACTTTTACTAGAAACCAACTTTTTCCTGTATATTCCTGGAGGGACTCCATTAAAAAGGCATTTCAATACATGACTCTCAATTTTTTAATCTATGAACAAATGTACTTCCTGAAAAATGCTTGTATGTGCAAGGGATTTAAACATGGAGTAAAAGGTAGTCTTTAACAGCATATCTCCTCCACTTGAAGGAACATTCTTTGATTAGAAATAAATTCTTGTTTCTATTTGTAGTGAAATGAAGAATGAGGAAAAGTCAAATGAAGAAAAATGGAAAATTGAGATAGCTTCTCTCCACTATTATTGTAAAGACAGTCCTGGTTTAAAACATCTTTTCTGAAAAGGACACTGGGTATAGTATGTGACCAAAAGAAAGAGAATTATACACATTTGTATAATTGTATAATATGGACTCTTACGCTATGAATTTGAAGTTTAAATTCCTGTTGGCATTTAAGCATTGAACAAGGAGTGAAAATATGGGAACTGATTAATTCAAGTAATCAGTTTTGATACAGGATCTTTCTCAGAAGTTAGTTTTGCAGACAGTGGATCCTGGAATGGGTCCTTTAGGTCAGGACAGCCTGTAGACCACGTCTTTCCAGTGTAAATGGCATCTGTAGATTCTGCCCAGCAAATCAAATCTAGTTTGCAAGTTAAGCCTCAGTGTAGAGGGCAACGAACCCTTTAGTGCAATAATGGTAGCATTATTAAACATATAAATGACTGCTGAACAATTGATAACTTTCACTGAGTTCAAAGCATTTTTAAAAATATGTTAGCAATCCTTAAATTGCATGTTAGGTTGGTAGTCAAGATTTCCATCTCTATATAAGGCTACCAAAGGGAGGTTTAGAGACTTTACAAAATAGAACCAGAAGCTGAAAGTGATACTGAAATTCTAACTATTGTTTCACTGTTCTAGCCATAAAACCATGCAATATTCCCTGACAGCTTGTCAAAGGAAAAAAAGAAGAAAGAAAAGCTCTACATTTTAAAGCAGGTAATTATATGTTACTATGATGTATGAGAAAAACACCTGATATTGTTAAGAAAAAACAGAAATGACTCAATAACTTCTTTATGTACTAAAAGGGATGAACAGACAATTCACAATAGAAAAGAAGAAAGGCTAATGGCCAATAAACAAGAAGAATGTCAACCTCTCTAGTAATAGCCACTCAAGATGAAACAAATTGAAACAAGATATATTTTATCTGTAAAACTGGTGAAAGTTGTCCTAAGATAATTTTGCCAAGTGTTGGCGAAAATAACAGGTTATAAAACAATATGCACTCTATTATTCCAATTGTGTTAGGAAGTAATTCAACACATTTAGACAGGGGAGGTTAGGTCAAAATATTAGCCCTGATTTTTCTAGGTAGAGGCAGATCATTTAATTTTATATTTTTCTTTCTGGTTTCGTAATTTTTCCACACTTCCTGGAATAAGAAGTTTTACGGTAAAAAAAAAGTTGTCATTTAAAAACAGGTTAAATAAAAAGCCTATTTTGCTATTTCATTATTCAACTTTAAGAATCTTCTTAAAAACACACATTTACCAACACAAATAAAGCACTTTCCATGGTCAAAAGAGATATGCATTCCAAGAGGGTAACTGCCATTAGAATACTTACCTTACTTGGTGATGATCATCCTAATAAAAGTCACCTCAACTTTACTAAGATTAGTGTTGTAGAAAAGTTTGGTCATGAAAAGAAATGCTTTGAAAACATGAGTGCGTTTAAATCTGCTGCACTTGAATATGATTAGTCACCTCCTCTTTACTAAGATTAGTGTTGTAGAAAAGTTTGGTCATGAAAAGACATGCTTTGAAAACATGAGTGCATTTAAATCTGCTGCACTTGAATATGATTCCAAAAATACTGGAGATTTAGAAATGTAATGAAAACCTAATATTGTCTAGCCAGAGTAGAAATAAGCATTGTTTCTTGGCTATTACAATTGATGTCATCTTCCACCCTAGTTCCACCCTCACCTGCTCCGTTTTTAAGTCACATTAGGGGTTCTTAACCATATTTCCCTATGAAAATAAAGGTTAGAGAATTTTTACTGCCTTTTTGATATGATAATAGGACTATTTAGATGAGGCGGAAGATGATCTGAAGAAAATGAAGAAAAATGTTGCCAAGCAAATTAAAGGAGAAAATTAGACATGATTAAATTACTAGAAGGATTACTATAAAGTTTTTAAGACACTGTAGGCAAATAGATGGTGAATTTCCAAATAAACTGTACCTATTTATTAGCATAGGTTCAGCATTACTTCAAATTGCTGTTGGAAAAGTAGCTCCAGTCGTTATATACAGTACAAAAAAGTTTTTTCACGTTGACCTTTTCCTTCATTAGTCCTAATAAATAAGATTTTAGTATATGTATAGAAGTTCCCCAATAAGATGGATGAGTGTTGTGATGGCATTAAAAGAAATACAGTACATCTGTTTCTAAAACAGAACAAACTTTATATATACACACAACTCAAAAATAGAAATGACTAATAAGGTAGATTATCTCTCACTGGTATCACAGACATGCAAAATAAGACATTATCATTATGTCAAGTAGAGAGCTGAAACACTAAATTATATGAAAAATTATATTATTATATGTTAAAGTGTATGTGCATATGTCAAGGACTAAATGAATCATACCAACACATTAACTGGTTGGGATTATGGATATTGTGCAAATTTTTGTTTTTAATTTGTAAATTTCCTCATGGACTCTATGTCAACCATGTATTATTTTTATAAGGAGAAATTACTTTGAATTTCAAAGAAAGAATAATAGATCTATGTGCTTGCATACAATGTCAACAGTCTATTCTAATTCTGAAACTAGTTGAAAAAATATTTTCTCAGGATATTTGGCAAGTACTATAGAACTAATCATCAATATACAAGCTATAAATTTTGTTCTCAGCTTGGCTTTCTTAAACTTAGGCAGTAACCCTATTTTTGGGAAAAATTCCCATCAAAAGTTCAAATATAAGCAAAACCTAAGAAAAATATATCTGTCTTGGACTTTCCTCTGAATACTGACAGTATTTGTTAAAATCACTGAGATCTTTTTATAAGCACACATGCAAACAAACCCCACCAAGACCAAGTATTACAAAACACAGCACGTATCAAACCAAATACCTTTTGAGAGAATAAATTAGGTACCTTCAGAAACTGCTTGATTTAAGTCATCATGAAAAAACTGTCAAATGAAATCATGTTCAGCTTTTTAGTCTGTCATTTTTTGTACTTCCCTAAAAACCTCAAAATGTTTCCTACTTCAGTTAAAAACCCTTTTTTATATTCTGACATGGCAGTTTATGTGGGAAGAAAAGGAATATTAAAGCAAGAAGAGAAGAAGAGTGATTAAAAGCAGTGACTTTAATGTCAGGGAGAGACCTGAGTTCAAGACTTCTAATCCAATGGTCATTATAAAATTACTTAACTCTCCTAAATGTCAGCTTTCCCACCTGTAAAATCAAAGTAATAATATTACACCATAGAATTGGAAGATTAAGTCAGATCATGGTTACATAACAAATTATACCTATTGTGTATTAAGCAAGCAGAACTATTTAATTAAAAAGAATCAGCCAGTAGCATTAATTGCCAAGAAAATGCAGGGAAGTAGTGAAGGGATTCTTCAGCCTCTGAATAATGGTCAAGTTTCTCTGTTTAACATATTTTTATCTGAGTAAGTCAGAGGCAAAGAAGAAATTAATCATTAAGTCCAGTCTGCAGGACAATGGAGAAGGCAACAAATCACATTATTAGCTAAGTCATGCAACTTAGATGGAATCCACAAAGTGTAAAACAAACTCTGGGTCTGGGTAATAAGCAGGAAAACAAGACAGTTACATAGGTCTCTCTGGGTCTCTGCTGAGATCTACGTATTCTCACAACTTATGGAGACTAAACAAATGCCTATCACTGACCTAAGGAACGGGAAGTAAACACCATCAGACTAATTAAACTTGGTCCATAACCAAAGGCAGAGTAAATGTACCCAGAAAAGAGTTTATCATTCAATACTCTTAACTCTCAAGTTATGATTACTCACCAACATACCAAGAAAAATGGTTCAGCCTGGCAAGTCCATTAAACAATGACATTTCCAAGACAACGATGATAGAATTTGGACCTTACCAAGTTTTGAAGTCCACATGTTGATAAAGAAGCACAACACAGAAATACATGTGGGTAGTGGCAAATCACAGTGGCAGGACCCTGAACCTTATTCAGTTTCAACCAGACAGAATTCATGTTCTTCTCAGGCTCCATCTGTCTCAGACCTTTATCAAGAATAAAATTTCATTAATACCAGGTTGGTGATGGAGGCTTTATCCTTGCTGATCCCACATAATCACTGGTCTTGTGAAAACCAGGAGCATTGCTGATTCTGCATCCCTTATACTGATAAGTCAGGGTTCTGTTTTAGAATCATCTTCACTGAAATAAACCAATATTTCCACAGAAGACAAGACTAATTTTTCCTACCAAATCCTTAGAACTAGAAATTTCAAAAGGATAGTTAAGAACATAATCCACTTTCCTTGGTAATGTCTTCAAAGGAAAAGCCACTTTCTTTCCTTTTTGGAGGAAAGGGGATAGACAGGTAGTGGTTAACTTACCTGAATACTGAATACACGAAATTCAGTTAAACAGAACGAAAAGATGGTTGAGATAATATATACATATTAAAACCTGAGCTAAAATTTCTGGTCCCTTTACTCCCAATTTTCTTTTCAACCTGTAATTTGGTCCTAAGGTATGTAAGCATGTGCCAAAATCTTACCATACCTTCCTTAAGATTACTGCCTGCTCTATCTAGAGTACTTAGAGCAAAATATTTTCTTATACTAAAAATATTTTTCTCCCAAGAATTTTACCTGTAAGTTGAAAATAAATGTTTTTCCATATAGTATGGCAAAGAAAACTATGCCACAAAATAAATTTGACCACTAGCAGAATAAAATTTGAGTCTGTAATATATGCTAGGAACTATTCTAGGTATTATAAACAAAGGTAAACAAAACACAACCTTTGGGCCAGAAACCAAGTTCTTCAAACAATGCTTGAACACTGGGAATCTCCCAGTTATCTTGGTGAGAAAATATGTTCCTTTAACCCAAATGCCACAAAAAAACACAAAAATAATAATAACTAGCATTTCATGATAATGTACCTGAGCACTTTAACCACTAGAAGAATGACCAACACACCTAAGGTTATACCTAAATATTTTTTGAGTAAATAAGAGATGTAAAATAAGAAGCGAGCTTCTCAATATAGCCAAGACTAAAGCAAGAACAAGTATCAAAAACATACAGGTCAGAGAATTTTTCATTGAAAAAAAAAAAAACACTAATTCTAAAAAGCATACAAAGGGGTTTTTAGCTATGTTATCCGGCAATAGACAGAAAATTGATTCAGTACCTTGGATAGTTCCATGAAGTCCTGTTCTCTAACTCGTGCATTCCAAACTGGAATCATCTTGTTACATAGTTTTGTCACTTACGCCAGATTCATTCCCATAAAAACATAGAAGACTCTTCAACCCCATCCCCACCCTACCACATCTGAGACAAATATGCACACGTAGAAGTCTTGCCTTTTGCTAAAACAGAGCACCTTCTGTCCTGAGTACAGAATAAACCTGTCACTTTAGAAAACAGATCCAGGAAGTCTCGTGCTATGTGACAGCTCATCCTAAGATGGCTTGCTCCCGCTGAAACAGCAAGGGATTTAACTGCAGTATCTGATCAAGTGGCCATCTGAAAGTTGGAATAAAATATATTACCAAACCACAGTTCAGCATTATAGATTCAAACCAATAAATCTCTCTCTGAGAAAGACTTTACTGGAAGCATGTTATCTCTCCATAAGCATTCACATAAGTCAAAAATCCTATATATGAGCTGTGACTATAAAGTAATGAAAATAATTATAAAATAACAAGAACTCTAAAGCAAAGAGACATTATTTGATATGTCTCAAATCTCTACAGAGCTCAAGTAAAATATTGGCAAATAAAAGATACCTCATTTTTACTATTTTACTTGTTTTGCTTGTCTACTAGGTTCCTAAATCTTTGCTTGTTTCTATATTGTAGAAGTCATCTTAGGGTCGGGTAGTTATTCACATCTTTTTTGCCCATACGAGATTACCAATTCCTTGATAGGAGGGATAATGCATCATTCATAGTGGCAAATAATATCCTGGACATAGTAAGTGTTCAAAAGCTGTTTATTGAATTAAACTGAATTGAAATTAGTCATCTCTGGCTTCTGAACCTTCTGGTCTCAGAGCAGTATAAATGGATCTATCCCAGTACATAATCGTATTACTGTAGAGAAAAAGGAAGTGCTGTTGTTTCTGATAGTAAATATAACAAAGAGATTTGGAGCATCTGGAAATATTTACCCCAAAGGAATCCTATGAAAGAAAGTAATATAAACCATACCTTTCTGCCAAAAAACACAGAAGATTCTATGTATGTTGTGTTTTTAAATCTCCAAAGATTGTGTTATGAGGAACTGGAGAAACTTTAAAACAATTAACCTCTTAGGGAAAACGTAAGGTCCGAAGAGGAGATTCTCTTGAAAGAAAGAGAAAGAGGGACAGAGGTAGAGACAGAGAGAAAGGAAGAAAGGAAGGAGGGAAGGACGAAGAAAGAAGATGCTGGTAAAAGGCGATACTGGGAGGATGGAAACTTTTATCTTGGCAGATGTTGAGAGGGTTAGAAAAAGCCGCATCACCCAGAAATTGTACAAGTATGAAATAAGCTTATTCTTGTCTGCCCAAGGTTGTATTACACAGAATAGAGTAATGGTGTGAATAACTTTGGGAGTTTTTTTTTTTAATTACAATACTCTGGAGTAGATGCTTCCCTAAAATGATGTGGGAGATTTTACTTCCATTGCTTGTAACAGATTCTCAATTAAAATAATCTCAGTCATTGCTAAAGTTTTCCAAGGGAGGTTCACATTACATGTTTAGTATTAACAAAATTCAGATATACTGTCAATTTTTATTATGTAAAATGTATCTTACATGAAATTATATGGTGTTCTATAAGAGTTATGAGGGCCTGGGCACCCATGCTAGAAACTTAAGTGTTACTGAGTTGAAGCCCCTTTTCATCGCAACAGGTTTTCCACTTCGATGGGAAACAGTCTATTCTGTCTGGTGTTCCTAATCCAGCATTTAACAAAATCACCCCCAAAAAGCCTCTGCTCTTGTTTAAACACTAGAATTGTGCTGTACAGATGCAAATCTCCATAAAGGTGACTCTGCAAGTGAATTCATTTCATTATCGCCTCCATCTGCAAAATACAGCTTTATTTTTTCTACCTCAGGAACACCTAATCCTCACATTTTCAGAAACAGAACTTGAGAGCTTATTTGGCAAGTGTATCATTATGACACAGCTAGAACACTCCCCTGTGAGTACTAGTTAATGCTCTCGCTTGTTAAAACATGCTTTTCTAATTCGAGAACAATTAGTTATAAGCTATGCACCAAATATTTAAATTTAATATAGACATGTTTTTCAAACTACCTGAGAGCAGAAGCCTGTAAATTAGAGGGGCTGTGAGAATCTGAAACATGAGCAGATGCTCTTTAAAATCTCACTGCTGTAAGTGCAACATCTTTCTTTACTTGCCACACCTGCTTTCTGAGGAACCAGAAGTCAGTGTGAAGGTGCTTCCAAGTGCAGGTTTTAGACTGAACTGCATCAGCCACATCACTAATGTTGGGCACGTTCCAAACTCCTCTACGCTGAGAATAATGCAGAAATTGAGGTGGAGCTGGGGCCAGTAGAATGTTCCAAGCCAAGGGATAAGACCAGAGACTACAGAGAGACGTTAATACGCATTAGAGACTTCAAACAAAAATAATAAGCTACAATAGTACAAGCTCACTAAACCCCAAAATGAACACCATTACTAAGTTTTTCCTAAATGATGAATCAACCCTATTTCTAAAAAAGAGTAGTCAGCTTACAAGTAAACAAACTTTTGTAATTCTAAAACTAGTGGTGATAGTATAGTGTGAGATAAAATGCACGGTACCAAAAAATGGGGATTTCTGGGGTTTTTTGTTCTATTCTGTTTCTTCTGACATGTACCATAGAATAAGTCACTTCACCCTCCTAGACCCTGAGCTTCCATTTCTTCATCTGTAAGACAAAGACTACAAAATAACCAAACTAACTTCCAGAAATAATAGGCATTTGGACTAGTAAATAACCAAACTTCCTTCCAGGAATAATAGGCATTTCATTCCATTTGAACTCAAACCTGATTTGTATTTGAACCGTTCTAAAAGGAAGAACATTTTGTAAATTTTATGTTTCCAGGTTTCAGAATTTAAACTCTAATTCCTTGTAACAGTAATGTGCCTTTATTTTCTTTCAAAATAAATCCAGATGATGGGGATCAACACAAAGATCTAAATAAATGAAAATAGTTATCTAACCAGTTCCAGACCACCCACCCATTTTCTTCCAAAATCCTGCAAAGCTAAGAAGCAGAGGGTAAGGGCCAACATAGCTGCCTCTGGCTCAAGGTATGTGTCTTTCACAGCTCCTTTAAGTAGACCAAGGAACCAGTATATGTCAGCCATGGGAAAAAGCTTTCTTCAACATCAGAGAGCCCACATCAGACTGTAACACTACACTACCAGAAATTGGATTTAAGAACCACACAGGACAAGAGAGTTCTCCTACTGTATTCCATTATCTTATAATAAGGAGCAACTCTACACACAGCCTATACTCAGAGCTATGATCCTGCCCTGGCAGCCTTGAGATCCTAGTCAAACAAGCAACATGATGCAAATGCAGAAGCCTAAAACATTCAGTGATGTAAGAAATGAAAAACAGCTCTAGAAAAACCAATGAGGATGTAAACTTTGAGAAGGACATTTCCTAAAGATTAAACCTAAGTGTGGTCCACTAATCCATATTACCTCCAAAGTAGAATACTTTAGACAACATTAGGTAATATCACAAGTGATGGTTATAAGCAAGAAAAAGAACTATTCAGCTTCAAGGAACATGTATAAATAATAGCCTTGAGAAGAGGCAGCAAACATATATGCTGTTCCCCTATGCTGTTCACATGGCAGACAGCTCCAATCAATAACAGCAGCCTTCCCCACAGTTACCTGGGGCTCAGCTCCACAGTCTTTCTCAGCAGGCAAACCCTGCCAAGCAATCTGAGTTGGCATAAGAAAGAAAACCTACTTACCATCCTTCCTACAGAAGAAAAGTACTCTGTGCTAAAATCTTAATCTGCTCCTCCTTTAGGCTACCATACCTCTAGGTCTCATCACCCCTGTGGATAATTTTGAAAGAAGCATGAACTATCTCTAAGTTTCCTTTGTGTGATCTACCCCTAGGTATTTATAGTCTTAAGCAATGGGGAGTATCAGTGATACTGAAAAAGGCATGACTATCACATCACTCTAATAAATGAAGTTACCCACTGAAGTTATAAAAAAGTCACAGTTATTTTCTTCCTCCTGACAGAAGCTGCAGATACTAATTATAAGATTCTTTGTCCAACAGTGGTTATTTAAGCCAAGAAATATATTCTAGTCCAAATCTTTCACAGATGAGGAATTAGATGTTCAGAGAGGTTAATAGATTTGCATAAAACCATGTAGGTAAATCTTCATACCCAAATTATGATTATGAACACCAAGATTATTAGCACAATTATTAGTGTTTATGGAGTTTAGAGAGTGATTTCCAAACTGCAAACCCAAATCTACTGACAAGCCAGTACTCTTCCTCCATCATTATTTATCCTCATGCTTTCTTGTTGGTGATAATTTTCTTACACTTGAATACATTTAGGGTGCCTCCATTCTTTCTTTTGATTCCTTGCTCATGGAGCACATTTGTTTTATCCATCCTTGCATCTGCAAGTTTCCCAATTTAGAAGCAGTGAAATGTTGGTAGGTAATGTCCTTCCTCTACTGCATCAATACTATGCTAACTAAGACCTGACCTAAAACAAGCCCTGTGAAATCCCAAAGGCAGTCATTGACTGCCACCCTTATGGGTTATTGTCTTTTACCTGTATATGGTTGTTATATATGAATTGTTGAGCGGTAATTCTCTAACTCCCCAAGAAATGCTCACAATATACAGCAAAAGGATCTGAATGTGTCTCTATGTTTTCTTTCTAATCTTTAATTCAATTTTCAAGTGCTTTATGTTTTGATAATAAGGCAAGCAGAGGCATTTCTGCTTGTGTATAAAATGGAAAGAACATAATTTCACTAGTGACCATATTCTTACAGCATTACAACCCAGAACCATCACAGCAGTAGAAATCACAGGAAGTATGACCGTTAGCTTGAATAAGTAGAAGTGGGAAGTTAGGTAAGCAGTTAGAAGACTTGAATTTCATCCTCACCATTTACACTAAACATACAAATGTGTACAACTTTCCTCACTTCCTTGAGCTCCAACTCTGAACGTGAGGGAGCTGGTTGTGCTCTCTGACATCATGTTCATATTTGGTATTTCATGACTGGCAGTGCCATGGGCATCCCCTCATACCCTTTCCCCATGTGTGGTAGCTCACCTGGTCAGTTGTGTAATGTTTAATGCAGCAACAAACCGTAGCCACCATTCCCATGCTTATTTCTCCTGGATGACACACTGCCAGTTTGGCACAGAGAGCCTCTGGCTCTGTGACTAATCCTAAACACCCTATGGGGGCAGGCAGTGACAGCCTGTTTCAGTAGAAAAGTAAGAAAATAAAACTGACTTCCACCTTCAGTATTCACTTCATACTACAAATTGAAGAATGTACTGGCTGTGTTTTCCTCCAAGGTAAAGAGCCAGGCCCACTGATTCTGAACAGTTTATAAAGCATCTGCTCCACAACTCCAGAAAGCATGTATCACTGGAAAACCTAAGACCCAGAGAATGGAAAAGTCAGAATTAGAGCCAAGCATTCTTGATTCCAGGCCAGTAGGCCTCACAGCAGGAAATACGAAAGCATAGGGAGAATTAGCAATTTCTACTATCCGTAGGTTTTGGTGGCTGGTTTTATAAAACATCACAGAAATAGTGGTTTCTTAACATTCACATTGAAGATTTTAGAAATCTCCACATATTAATTGTTATATCAATACAGTATGGTATGAGAGAAAAAGTATTTGTTCTAGAGCTAAAATCTCATCTCCTTCACTTAATTTTCGTTGGCCAATCTAACTTCTCAGCACTTCATTCTGCCATCTGAAAAATGGCATTAAAAATGCCTTCATCCAATTGTTTTTGAAAGTTAAAAAGGGACAAACAATGTTATCTAGTACTATCAGCCCTATGTCTTCACACATTCCCTAATAGATTCAAAAGATATGTATTATTTGATAGTCACAACAAATATTACAGACTAAAGAATCTCTTCAGTGGAGCCTAAAAATACAATGGGTCCTTGGGGTAACATCCTAAGATGTGCTAGTAACCTTGAGGACTCTTAACAAAGACATTTTCCTACAAGGAAGGATACTATTCTTTGTACCACAACTCCAAGAACCATCCTACATGGAGACATGGCTATGCATTTGAGAAGAAAATGTGTTTATTTAAACTTTTATTTTTAAAAATAAAAGCAATGATATAAAAGCATGTTCTTATTTTTGGGAACTCAATATGGCACAGGAAAAGTTTCAAATTTCCCACTTCAAGATGGCAAGGTAGAAATAGTTTCTCAGAACATTATCCTAAATGTAGCAATCTTAAACTGATACATATGTGTATACATGTTACAAAAATCTCAACATAAGATCAGACAATTTTACAAATATATCTTAAAATCACAGCTCTACAGGAAGCTTTTCACAGGTTCAACAGACTCTAATATCACCAGCTTTCAGTCCACATCTAAGAACAAGCTACTAATTTGCCAGAAAGACTTCCATTTGCAAGTTCTATCACTATGGAGCTGAAGGGGGCATTGGAGACCACCCAGGGCAAACTCCTCATTTCATACTTGAAAAATTGGAGCCTGAGAGGGTATGTGGCTTGTTGCTTCAAATAAAAAGCAAAAAAGAAGCTGAGACTGGGATAGAACTAAATGACCACCACTAAGCATCTGGCCCAGTGTTCTTGCCTGGAGCTATGAGGCCTGACTTTACACTATAGAAGATGCTGAGTGAGCAAGATTCACACTTAAAAGAAATCACATTAGAAAAAGGAGGAATACTTCCAAACTCATTCTATGAGGCCAAAATCACTCTAATACCAAATCCAGACAAAGACACCACAAAAAAAGAAAATTATAGACCAATATCACTGATGAACATAGATGCAAAAATACTCAACAAAATTTTAGCAAACTGAATTGAAAAACACATCAAAAAGATCATCCATGATGCTCAAGTATCATTTATTCCAGGTATGCAAAGATAGTACAATACACGAAAATCCTCAACATTATACACCACATCAACAAAAAGGACAAAAATCACATGATCATCGCCATAGATGCTGAAAAGGCATCGAAGAAATTCAACAACCATTCATGATAAAAACTCTCAATGGGGGGGTGGAGTCAAGATGGTGGCATGAGTAGGACAGTGGGAATCTCCTCCCAAAACCACATATATTTTTGAAAATACAACAAATACAACTATTCCTAAAAGAGAGACCAGAAGACACAGGACAACAACCAGACCACATCCACACCTGCGAGAACCCAGCGCCTCGCGAAGGGGGTAAGATACAAGCCACAGCCCCGCGGGACCCAAGCACCCCTCAACCCAGCTCCCGGTGGGAGGAGAGGAGTCGGAGTGGGAGTGGGAGGGAGCCCAGGACTGCTGAACACCCAGCCCCAGCCATCCGCACCCAGGCATGGGGTGCTGGAAACTAGGGAAACAGGACAGTAAGACCTGTGAGTGGGTCCCCGCAGCTGGTGCTCCGAGGACAAAGAAAAGCAAGTGCTTTTAGAAAGTCTTAAAGGGACAGGGACCCCACAGCTGGATGGAAGCATCCCGGGACACTTAGCCCAGAAGCTGGGAATCCCAGGGAACTCCGGGCGCCCTAACCCCTGGGCAGCAGCTCTGAGACCCCTCAGAGTGATAAACAGCCCCCAACGTATGTTCCCCCTCTGGCGCCCCACCATAGCAGAGCAGCAGCCTGAGGCTGGCCATGACCACAGCAAGGGAGCTTCCTCCATAGCGGCCGGGCAAGAAACAGAGACCCAGTCTACACGCAATTGCCCAACACAAGCCACTAGGGGTTGCAGTTGTCCCAGTAAAGAGGCCAGGAGCAAGTGGAAAGAGTCTTGACTCTCCCAGATGACAGACAAGTCAATAGCATACCACTGCATCTATCAACATGAAAAGGCAAAAAAATTTGATCCAGACTAGACTAACTTAGACATCTTCCACATCTCCCCCTGAAAAGGAATCTGGGGAGATAGATTTAGCCAATCTTCCTGAAAAAGAATTCAAAACAAAAGTCATAACCATGCTGATGGACTTGCAGAGAAATATGCAAGAACTAAGGAGGGAGAATACAGAAATAAAACAATCTCTGGAAGAACTTCAAAGCAGAATGGACGAGATGCAAGAGACCATTAATGGACTAGAAATCAGAGAACAGGAATGCAGAGAAGCTGATGCAGAGAGAGATAAAAGGATCTCCAGGAATGAAAGAATATTAACACAACTGTGTGACCAATTGAAACGGAACAATATTCACGTCATAGGAGTACCAGAAGAAGAAGAGAGAAAAAAAAGGGATAGAAAGTGTCTTTGAAAAAATAATTGCTGAAAACTTCCCCAAACTAGGGGAGGAAATGGCCACTCAGACCACAGAAGCACACAGAACTCCCATGACAAGGGACCCAAGGAGGGCACCACCAAGACACATAATAATTAAAATGGCAAAGATCAAAGACAAGGACAGAGTATTAAAGGCAGCGAAAGGGAAAAAAAAAAAGGTCACCTACAAAGGAAAACCCATCAGGCTATCATCAGACTTCTCAACAGAAACCTTACAGGCCAGAAGAGAATGGCATGATATATTTAATGCAATGAAACAGAAGGGCCTTGAACTAAGAATACTGTATCCAGCACGATTATCATTTAAATATCAAGGAGGGATTAAACAATTCCCAGAGAAGCAAAAGTTGAGGGAATTTACCTCCCACAAACCACCTCCACAGGGTATCTTAGAGGGACTGCTCTAGGTGGGAGCACTCCTGAAAAAGAGCACACAACAAAACACCCAACATATGAAGAATGGAGGAGGAGGAATGAGAAGGGGGAGAAATAAAGAATCATCAGACAGTGTTTATAATAGCTCAATAAGTGAGTTAAGTTAGACAGTAAGATAGTAAAGAAGCTAACCCTGAACCTTTGGTAACCACAAACTTAAAGCCTGCAATGGCAATAAGTTCATACCTTTCAATAATCACCCTAAATGTAAATGGACTGAATGCACCAATCAAAAGACACAGAGTAATAGAATGGATAAAAAAGCAAGATCCATCCATATGCTGCTTAAAAGAGACTCACCTCAAACCCAAATACATGCACAGATTAAAAGTCAAGGGATGGAAAAAGATATTTCATGCAAACAGGGAGAAAAAAGCAGGTGTTGCAATACTAGTATCAGACAAAATAGACTTCAATACCAAGAAAGTAACAAGAGATAAAGAAGGACACTACATAATGATAAAGGGCTCAGGCCAACAAGAGGATATAACCATTATAAATATATATGCACCCAATACAGGAGCACCAACATATATGAAACAAATACTAACAGAATTAAAGGAGGAAATAGAATGCAATGCATTCATTTTCGGAGACGTCAACACACCACTCACTCCAAAGGACAGATCCACCAGACAGAAAATAAGAAAGGACACAGAGGCACTGAACAACACACTAGAACAGATGGACCTAATAGACATCTACAGAACTCTACATCCAAAAGCAACAGGATACACATTCTTCTCAAGTGCACATGGAACATTCTCCAGAATAGACCACATACTCGGCCACAAAAAGAACCTCAGTAAATTCCAAAAGATTGAAATCCTACCAACCAACTTTTCAGACCACAAAGGCATAAAACTAGAAATAAACTGTACAAAGAAAGCAAAGAGGCTCACAAACACATGGAGGCTTAACAACACGCTCCTAAATAATCAATGGATCAATGACCAATTCAAAATGGAGATCCAGCAATATATGGAAACAAATGACAACAACAACACTAAGCCCCAACTTCTGTGGGACACAGCAAAAGCAGTCTTAAGAGGAAAGTATATAGCAATCCAGGCATATTTAAAGAAGGAAGAACAATCCCAAATGAATGGTCTAATGTCACAATTATTGAAATTGGAAAAAGAAGAACAAATGAGGCCTAAGGTCAGCAGAAGGAGGGACATAATAAAGATCAGAGAAGAAATAAATAAAATTGAGAAGAATAAAACAATAGAAAAAATCAATGAAACCAAGAGCTGGTTCTTCGAGAAAATAAACAAAATAGATAAGCCTCTAGCCAGAATTATTAAGAGGAAAAGAGAATCAACACACATCAACAGAATCAGAAACAAGAAAGGAAAAATCATGACAGACCCCACAGAAATACAAAGTATTATTAGAGAATACTATGAAAACCTACATGCTAACAAGCTGGAAAACCTAGGAGAAATGGACAACTTCCTAGAAAAATACAACCTTCCAAGACTGACCAAGGAAGAAACAGAAAATCTAAACAGACCAATTGCCAGCAATGAAATTGAAGCGGTAATCAAAAAACTACCAAAGAACAAAACCCCCGGGCCAGGTGGATTTACCTTGGAATTTTATCAGACATACAGAGAAGACATAATTCCCATTCTCCTTAAAGTTTTCCAAAAAATAGAAGAGGAGGGAATACTCCCACACTCATTCTATGAAGCCAACATCACCCTAATACCAAAACCAGGCAAAGACCCCACCGAAAAAGAAAACTACAGACCAATATCCCTGATGAACGTAGATACAAAAATACTCAACAAAATATTAGCAAACCGAATTCAAAAATACATCAAAAGGATCATACACCATGACCAAGTGGGACTCATCCCAGGGATACAAGAATGGTACAACATTCGAAAATCCTTAATTTCTGAAGAGAAAATAAGAGGTCACTAACAAATGGAAACTCATCCCATGCTCCTGTCTAGGAAGAATTAATATTGTCAAAATAGCCATCCTGCCCAAAACAATATACAGATTCGATGCAATCCCTATCAAATTACCAACAGCATTCTTCAATGAACTGGAACAAATAGTTCAAATATTCATATGGAAACACCAAAGACCCCGAATAGCTAAAGCAATCCTGAGAAGGAAAAATAAAGTCGGGGGGATCTCACACACCAACTTCAAGCTCTACTACAAAGCCACAGTAATCAAGACAATTTGGTACTGGCACAAGAACAGAGCCACAGACCAATGGAACAGAATAGAGACTCTAAACATTAACCCCAACATATATGGTCAACTAATATTTGATAAAGAGGCCATGGACATACAATGGGGAAATGACAGTCTCTTCAACAGATGGTGCTGGCAAAACTGGACAGCTACATGTAGGAGAATGAAACTGGATCACTGTCTAACCCCATACACAAAAGTAAATTTGAAATGAATCAAAGACTTGAATGTAAGTCATGAAACCATAAAACTCTTAGAAAAAAACATAGGCAAAAACCTCTTAGACATAAACATGAGTGACCTCTTCTTGAACATATCTCCCCAGACAAGGAAAACCAAAGCAAAAATGAACAAATGGGACTCTATCAAGCTGAAAACCTTCTGTACAGCAAAGGATACCATCAATAGAACAAAAAGGCATCCTACAGTATGGGAGAATATATTCATAAATGACTTATCCAATAAGGGGTTAACATCCAAAATATATTAAGAGCTTACACACCTCAACACCCAAAAAGCAAATAACTTCATTAAAAAATGGGTGTAGAATCTAAACAGACACTTCTCCAAAGAAGAAATTCAGATAGCCAATGAGTACATGAAAAGATGCTCCATATCGCTTATCAACAGGGAAATGCAAATTAAAACCATAATGAGGTATCTCCTCACACCAGTTAGGATGCCCAACGTCCAAAGGACAAGGAACAATAAATGCTGGTGAGGATGCAGAGAAAGGGGAACCCTCACTGTTGGTAAGAACGTAAATTCGTTCAACCATTGTGGAAAGCAATATGGAGGTTCCTCAAAAAACTCAAAATAGGAATACCATTTGACCCAGGAATTCCACTCCTAAGAATTTACCTGAAGAAAACAAGATCCCTGATTCAAGAAGATATATGCACCCCTGTGTTTATAGCAGCACTATTTACAATAGCCACAATATGGAAGCAACCTAAATGTCCATCAGTAGATGAATGGATAAGGATGTGGTACGTATACATAATGGAATATTATTCAGCCATAAGAAGAAAGCAAATCCTACCATTTGCAACAACATGGATGGAGCTAGAGGGTATTTTGCTCAGTGAAATAAGCCAGGAGGAGAAAGACAAGTACCAAATGATTTCACTCATATGTGGAGTAAAATAACAAATCAAAAACTGAAGGAACAAAACAGCAGCAGACTCACAGACTCCAAGAAGGGACTAGTGGTTACCAAAGGGGAGGGGTGGGAGAGGATGGGTGGGGAGGGAGGAAGAAGGGGATTAAGGAGCATTTTAATTAGGACTCACAGTGTATGTAGGTCACAGGGAAGGCAATATAGCACAGAGAAAACAAATGACTATAGCATCTTACCGCACTGATGGACAGTGATTGCAATGGGGTTGAGGGGGGACTTGATAATATGGGTGAATGTTGAAACCACAGTGTTGCTCATGTGAAACCTTCATAAGACTGTACTTTAATTAAAAAATAAAATAAAATAAAATGAATCAAATGACCTTTGGTGTGCCTATTCTAAAAGAATTCCTCATATTTGTCAGTGTTTTACTTTTGTCTAATTAGAATAGCTGTTTAAATAGTTTTCTTATTTCAAGATTTTTTTGAAAAATAATGTAATTGTATTCTATCCGCAGGGTTGGTGCAAAGAAACAATGGTTTCAGGCAGATTGTACACCGCTCCTCTCTTCTCCATTAACAAAGATATCCATAAGTCTATGCATGATTTGCCCCATAGTTTAAGCTCTGGTTTCTACAAGTAGTCTGTCCAACAAAGATCCACAAAAAGAAAAATGTGTGAGTTCTATTTCATTCTCATAAGAAGCTGATAGTTTTGCCTTCATCAGTGGATCACTAAAAATGTTCCGCTAGGAAATAGCTATTAATAAGGTACTACAGAAAAATCAGTGTAGGGATATTCATGTCAAGCTAGGGGGAAGGAACAGAATTTTATTTCTGTGTCAAACCAGAGATAGAAACTTATCATTGAGCATCAGTATAATCTCAGTTTCAAATCAGGATTCTGGCCCCGGAGAAACTGTTTCCTCTGTGGAATCTCTGAAATGATACATGGAACCTCGCTTTTGATGCACTTTGAGCTTATAATTATTATCAAAATTAAGTAGTTGCCAGCAATAGGTTCTACACATGCACTAACCACATATAAAATAGACAATGTAAAGTGTCCTTGAAAAATTCTGGCAAGCTAACCAGTCATAAAATAAATATTTATAACACACGAAAGAACCTTAAAGCAATTATATAATTTTGCTATTATTATTAAGGACACAAACTCCTCATGATTTATCATTCCATAATTCTACATGTAGTAAATTTCCTGTTATCAACCTCCAGTCAGTGAATTCTGTATTTTGGTTAATTAGCAAAACACAAACTATAAGAGAGAGTTTAGATTCTAAACACAAAAACAGACAGACAGACCCTAACTTAGAATGGTTCCGCTTAAGACTTTCTGACTTTACAATGGTACAAAAGCGATATGCAATCAGTGCAAACTGCACTTTGAATTTTGAATTTGGATCTTTTCCCAGGCTAGCAATACAGGTACGATCCCCCTTCATGACGCTGGGAAGCAGAAGCAAGCCGGAGCTCCCAGTCGGCCACATGACCATGAGCGTGAGCAACCGACACACTTACAACCATTCCGTACCTACACAGCCATTTTGCTTTCAACTTTCTGTGCAATATTCAAAAAACTACATGAGATAGTCAACACTGTATTATAAAACAGGCTTTGCATGTTAGATGATTTTGCCCGGCTCTAGGCTAATGTTAAGTGTTCTGAGCACATTTAAGATAGGCTGAGCTTATCTATGATGTTCAGCAGGAAAGATGTATTAAATGCATTTTCAACTTACAACAGGCTTATGAAACCTCATCACAAGTCGAGGAAGATCTGTATTTCATATTCACTGGAGTAGAGTGAAATGTACTTAATGATGATGAGAACACAGACTAATATTTATAGAAGGCTTACTAGAGCTCAGTCACTGTATATAAATTTTCATGTAACCCTGACCACAACCCCATTTTATAGGTAAGAAACAGAGGCTTAGAGAGGTTAAGTAACTTGCTCAAAATTATACAGCTAGAGAGTAGCAGTTCCAAGCTGGCATTTCAGATTCATATTGCTCCAAAACCCGTGTTCTTAACTACGTCTCTGTTTTTCCCAAGACTTAATCTTTCACTAATGACATCCGTGAGAAGATTACTGTAACTCATCAAGAATAATTATCATTATTGCCGAGATATTCAGGATTACTGGATAGAGGGAGTTCTACTGGTAGACTGATAAGGAAACCACATTTTGTGGTAACAGGTTTTCAGAGAGATAACAAATCTGTAATGAACACATGGAAGAAAATTCTGCTTAAGAATAGCATTTCATAGTGAAAACACTCTGTATCCAAACTTAACCCAACACAAAGGAGTGAGCATGGTATTTTCCTAGATGACTAGATATTTATTAAATGATGAACCATTTCAGCATCAGCTCAGACATCTGAGAAATTCCTCAGAGAATCATCCATTGAATCTGACTCAAAATAATAATATGACTTCAGACTGAAAAATTATCTTTTTTCTCAACTTTCCAGAATCTCAACTATGGTTTTTGAGATGTGAGCAGAAATAGCTAAAGTAAACAAAATAAATCTAAGAGAGGAAACTAATCAACTACAGTTGGAAGTTCTACTTACAGCTTCATTTTAAATAAATTGTACATGTTTGATACTATTGCCTATTTGCTATTACATTTCTATTAAAAACCTTGCTTTCTAAAAGCAAGAGGTAGAAAATAATCTCAATATTTAACAATAGGAGATGCAAAAAATATATGAAACAAGCACATGTAAAGGCGGTCATTAAAAACCATACTAAAATAATACCATGGGAAAATTTTTCAAAATATAGTCACCGAGAAAACTGTTAAAAAGAGTACTATAACATGATCCAAATTTTGTGTATGTGTGTATAAGAAAACAAAGCCTACATGTGTACAGCTCAAAATGTTAACATAGCTCTCATCCATATGCTGATATTTTCTTTCTCTCTTACCAATTTTCATTATCTAAAAATATGCTCTTTAAAAATTTGACTTGGTTATTAACTACTTTTACTGATGCTGGAGGAAATTAAGAGAACAAATCTTACAACCTAACTACCTGGATTCAAAACCTTATTACTTACTAGCTGTGTAACTTGGCCTAAGTCACTTAAACTTCTGTGTCTCACCTTCCCATGTGTAAAGTGTTTCTACATAGCATAGCCTCTGTGTGAATTACACAAGTTAATATAGGTAAAGAAATTAAAATAATCCATGGTACATGCTCAGGACTCAATAAAAGTTAGATGCTGTCTTTGTTATTGTTGACATTGACAATTTTATTATTGGAGCATATTCATACAACCAATGGCCCTGCCATGAAAACACAGGAAATTCATATTTTAATCAAGATAAAGAAGTTATTAAAAACAAATGACTGCCCTGATGAGAGAAATTCATATAAAACACTAGTGCATCTGCCCAAGATGCTCTGAATCTAAAATGACTGTTCTCTATTTATGAAAGTTATGACTTAAACAATATTATAATTTTTTAAATACACATTTTTGTTTTAATTCTTCTTCCATCATGTATCCATGGGTGATCCTTTGTGTCCTTCATTTGTACAAATGTGTACAACATTGAAAGGTCCACCATCACCACAACAGAAAATCTACGCCCAGGAAAGTTATTGAAGGGTGCTCAAACCCATCTTAGAAAATGCAATAGACTTCTTTTGTGATATGATAAGAAAACATTCACGTAATTTAGGTTTTTGTTCTTACTACTGAACTAGAAGCCTCCAGTATACCAAAGTTCCCTTCATCAAGCCAGGGCTTAACCCAAACATATACAGTGTGGAACGTACACTTTTCCTTGCTCTCTCTTAAGTAAAAATAAAACTTTTCTTTCAGAAATTACAGGGCAAGCCTTACTCATTTTTTTCTCCTTACAGGACCTACCTCAACCCCAAACTCCCATTATCAAGAGTATTCTTTGGCATACAGCAGGCTTTTTTAGTTCACATTTTCTGAAAGAATGAAGAAGCCTGATGATTTCTCACAATGTACAGAAATGGAAGAAGTGGCAAACATATGTTTCATAGCAATAAACTGTGAAACCTTATTTCTTCTAATCTGAAATATCAGCTACGTATCTAATCTAAAAGGACATTTTGAGTGAGAGGCGAGATGGCCTGACCAGGTCCCACTGTTTGTGGCCAGGCAGGAAACTACACAAAGCTCTCTCTACCTGTACCGGATACCAAGCAATACCCTTTCCCAAAATGGAATTCTTATGGGTCATGTCTTCAAATATGTGATTAACTACATGCAAACTGAATTTCATCTCATGTCTAAGTTAGATTAAAATAAAATGAAAACAGCCCCAAATTGTTTTAACCACACACAGAAATTTTCAACGTAGTGATTTTAATGGAGTTAAATCAAATGAAATGGTACGAATTTGAAACAAATCTGGCCCATGTAAGACACCCCTCATATTTTTCTCTCTGAAATCCCGTTTTACATTTAGGAAATTGTATTTTAATGAAGCATCTGTAAAGGCAATCAGTTCCAACAGACTGCCCCCCCCTTTAATCCCCATGAGAACAGCACAGCTGTCCTCTGACCTCTCGGCTCTTTCTCCATTCCTCCACGGGGGGCCTTTCTCCTGCGCGCCTGGACTTGTGCACGGAGCGGGTGTCTTCATGGGTTGCTTTCAGTCTTCTGTCCTATTTGTGGACGTGTCTTGTTTAGCAAACACAACACATTCTCTGGCCAGTGCTTCAGCTGTCAATCCCCGGGGGGGCAACTCCCACAGCCCCAGCCCTGGAGTCCAGTGCGTGCTTGGGAGCTACGATCCCCTACGACCACTGGCAAATTGTATGTTCACTTGAATGTCCTGCCATCTCTCTCAAGTTAAAAGTGCTTAGCATTCAATTCACCACATTTCCTCCATTGCCTTTTCAGATACAGATTTCACCTTTTTTATCAAACTCAGAAAGTCCATGATAAGCTTTCCTGTGACTGCAGCACCATTTGGGACTGAACAGCATCTGTTTTCTCAACAAGGAACTGACAGTCAAAGGAAGCAAATGAGGGGCAAGTGTAACAAAAGATATTTCACATTTACCTGAGTATTTCCCGTTACTGGGGCCCGCCTCATGGTGACTGCACATCTTTGACCATCTTCCTACTTGATGGGATTTTCTCACACTGTGAATCCAGTGTCTGAAGCCAGAAAATTCAGAGACTACCTTACATCTGGGCACCAAACCAGGGAGAACCAGTTTTCTGGCAGGAGTAGCCGGGGAGCATTTGGTTCCTCAGCTAAAGGAAGCCGATCCGTGGCAACACAGGTGCTCCAAAGCCATATGATGAAGTCCTGGGGGGGGCTATGTAGCCCCCCATCTGGGCTCTCTGGCACCCTCCCAGACATCCTGCAGGCTTACTTATATCTGTTGATAAAGCGTATGTGTTGTTTTTTTTTATTTAACTAGCCTGTGCATATTCTGTTATGGGCAGAAAAGCCCTGTCCAATACACACATTAAAGTACAGAAATTCTGTCCATTCTCAGAAGCTTAAGTTGCGTATTAGAACAAAATGGTCTATTTCAACAACAGCTGCGTTTATCCTTACCCTAGTCCATTTTCTAGCTTACCAAGCGGCATTTGCTGCGCCACAGTCACACAAAATCTACGCTTCCGTGAAATGGGAATGCTGAAGTTCTTAGCTCAGATGAGTAAAAATTTCACCATGATTTCCTTAACAAAGAGTAGTGTTTCTTCTGAAAAACAATTTAGAAAAATTTGCTGATGGTTATTTTATAAAAATCTGTGTTTTCTCTACCCTGAGGGCACATTAAACTAAGCAACCTTAAAATACAGTCTCCTACACAGATGTCCCAAGGCCACCCGTAATCAATCTGTTATGGTTATGAGTGCAGCATAATAGTTAACAGCATGAGCTCTGGAATCAAAATAGATGAATTTGAATCCCAATTCCACCACTAATTTTCACCTCAAACATGAACCCTGTATCTATACATCAGTTTATCTGCAAAACAAAACTGTATCACCCGCTTCAAATAAGTTTTCCGAGTATTTCTTCTACAGAAAATACACACAAGAGGCTTAACACATTGACTAGCACATTAGTTAAGCCCTCAGTAAATGCTACCCACTACAATGACTAGCAGCGTTATCAGCAATGATGATAGTCATGACACCGTAACAACACAACAGAGGCTAGAATGCAACACATTTCACCCAGCCCCTCACTAGGTGTCCATTTAGCAGAGCCATTTAATATTCAACAGCTCAGTTCTTCCAAATGCTTTCTCTGGTTCTTGCAGGGGATTATTACCTTTGAAACTCAATTGCCCATTCTCTTTGGCTGAGAAAAATACACCTGGGGCTAAGTTGCCTGACTGCATAGCTAGACAGCTCTGGATGGGCTGTTTCTTTGCTTTGTGCCTGAAAACAGCTTTTCTACACCAGTGCCCCTTTGAGAGTGTTTTGGCCTCAGATTAGAAGGACCCTGAGCTACTGCAATGGCATGTATAGAGGGCCTCAGAGTTTCCAAATATTCATTTCTGTCCAATGTTTCCAGCTGGGGTCCATTTCCAGTGGCTAGGGGAAAATAAATATTTGTCTTGGGATGGTTGGATTCCAAGTATCTTATAAATGCTTCCACCTAATAGTTGCCTGGGAAAATATCATTTCTGGTAAATGTTAATTTAAAAAGTAAGTTGTTTGCTTAGCAAAACACTTTTGCAATAAAGGCACAGCCTTGCAAGTTATCTGCAAACACATGTGCTGGTGTTGTCCTATTACAACTATGTGGTTATGATGTGTTTTGATTTGATACCACAGGTCTCTTCATTTAACATCATCATCCATAAACAATGGTGTTACCCTTGTTTAGAGTTATCTTCCCTTTGAGAATCTGATGCATGCTGTCTACCATTTCCTTGGAAAAAGAAATCCCTATACACACGTAGGTACATCTGCCTACGTAACAACTGTTCATGGTTAACTAGCTAAAGTTCTATAAGTAAATATCCAAAATATTATCTGCTTATTGGCATGGTATCAATCAGAAATCTCTAGACACTAGTGCTTCGGTTTTTCTGCCAGAACAATGGTATCTGGTATTCATAATAAATATCTTGGCTTCATGAGGCCCTTGCTTCCCACCTACAGATACTTTCAGAGACTTGCTAGTCAGAGGACAATCCTTGGACCACTGCTCTCAGCATCACATGAAAGCCCATTAAATATGTAGACCCGCAGACCCCCACCCAGACCTGCTGAATCAGAGAACACATTTTAATAGGATGCCTAGCTGATTCTTATGCACATTAAATTTTGTGAAACATGCTTTGGATTCATGAAGAGTCGTCTAAGCATCTCAAGATTCTTCCAATGTTTGAGTCATATGTTCAGTGAAACTGTAATTCTGTATACGAGAAGCCCCCAATGTCATGTATACAAACAAGTACAAATTAAATGCCAATCATTTCTTCAATTTTTTCAACAAATACATATTGAGTGAGCATCCACTGTGTGCCTCACAGTGTTGCAGTCACAAAGCCCCTATCCTCATTCTCGAGGGAGAACACAGACAATAAGCAAATATGCAAATAAATACGTAATCTCTCAGGTGATCATGAGGGCTGGGAGGCTAGAGCAGGATAAAGATAATGGGAGTGCTGGCAGTGCGCTTCTTTTTTAAGTAGGGTGGCCAGGGAAACCTCGTGGCTAAGAGGGCATCTGAACAAGCCCCTAAGGAACATGGAGGGGTGAAACCTACACACTGGAAGGAAGCACCTTCCAGCAGAAAGTACAGTAAAGACTCAGTCAGGAAGGTATTTGGTGCATCTGAAGATCAAGGAGGAGGCCAGCTCCCCTGGGGCAGAAAAGCAACACAGAGCAGGTGAGATCAAGGAGGTGGGGTGAGGGCGGTCCTGTAAGTTCTGATAATCACTTGTACACATCGCTATAAAAACGTCAGGGGAGAGACCTGTGGCGTGGCAAATCCGGATGGGTTCGGTGGAGATCAAGCCTGCCCCCTCTCTTCTACTCAGGGAAGGTCTCTCCTCGAGAAGGTGGGGTTTCAGAGGTTGATTGAAATACAACTTACTCCCTTCAGAAAGCAATGATTCTTCTTTACTTTGGTGGGGGGAAATTTAGGCTTGAAATACAGTTGCTAAGTACCTTTGGCAAAAAACAGATTGCATTTCAGAGGGTCTGGCACATACTTGGGAAGAAACACACTCAACTGGAATTAAATAATAATCCCATGGTTGGCTATAATTCAGAACCATATCTTGGCTACCTTTTTAGGCTTATGTTCATAATTATTCTAGACCACATTTCGACAGAATTCGAGCCATCTTGTCTAAACATCTGTTTCAGGAACTCTTCTGCCTTTGGCCAATGTGTGCTCTCGTTGCAGACAGCATGCCAGATGACCAGTGCCATCTCCTTCATATTGCACATACAATCTTGCGTTTTTGAACCTGTGCCAGGATTGCACTGGGAGACACAAGGTTTTGGTAACCAGGGATATGTGTGCCTCTCATTGCCACATGTAAACCACATAAAAGAAATCATGACTTTATTGCTTAAGAAGTCATGCCAGTAACTATAAAGATCAACCCAACCTACAAATAACAGCTATAAATTTGTACAACCTCTGTACATGGGATAAGCTAATCCATGCTAATCTCTCCCCGTTATGGCAGTGAAGATGCTACAGTCACTCCACACACAGAAAAGCGTCAATCAAATTAATGTTCCATGTCAGATCTATTTTAAAGTATTTCCTCGTCTTCATCCAGAATGGAGGGTGAATAAATCTGTCTTTGCTGAATGAGCCTCCCAAGGATGCTCAGTCTAACCCAGTCAAAATGGAATTTACAAATTAAAAAAAAGGTGACATTAAAAACAAGGAAAATAAATGGGGGCCATTATTCACTTACAGATGGGTCTAATCCACTCTAAGAAAATTTTAAGAAGAAAAATTGTGAGATTATTATTCACAGAAAGTTTCCCTTTCCCACTCAATTATCTGTAGAATCTTGGAGCCAGATAGGACCAGTGAAGGTCATCATTTACAGATGAGAAAGTGGTGACTGAAGGGGGCAAAAAGACTGCCCAAAGATATACTTGCGTGATAGCAGAGAAAGCTCCAGAACCGAGGTCCTTTGGCTCCCAGGTAGCCCACCACCCCACATCACCCCCTCCACACCAGAAATGTCTATAGGTTACCATACAGAGAAGCTCCTATCATTTACTCCAGTAGTTATTTACATAGGAGTTGTTTACATGGCTTTACCTACCTGGGGGGAAGGACAGGAGGGAACTATGAAATGTAGAGTTACCATAGCAGGAACCATCGTTAATTGAAAATCCATGAGAAATGAAGATAAAGCATCTCTGAAATTCTAATGTAAGTCAATGGGAAAAGCAGATTCGATTTTTAAAAATTTAATTTTCATCACCCTCAGGAACATGTCTAGTGCACCACAGGAGGCACCCTTACAACATCAGCAAGTGAGGCGAAGGAATCACCCCAGCCACTGTTCCATACTGGACCTGTCTTCATTTTGCAGGTGGCTAGGGATACAGAGAGAGGAAAATGTTCCCACTCAAAACCTGACTTTGGAAAACCTTAAACCATTTAAGGAGACAATCAGCACCAAATGCGGCTTCCCACCTACAAGCGAAGAAACAACATGAAGGAACAAAGAGTGCCCAGAAAGGATTAGCAAACTAGCTAAACCGAATTAGCCCTGATATTTGCCAACATGGGTTGAAAAAGCATTGTCAACCAATAAAATACTTCTCAACGTGTGTCAGCGCACAAAGTGCATGACCCGACATTCCACAACTCGATACCATTTAAAAATCCCATCGATGGATCCCAGGAAGCCCTCTGCTGATGACTCAGAAAACTCTTGTAACTAGCATGGCCATGCTTTCCCAGGACACAGTCAGGACCCTAGATGTGACAAGATCCCCAGGTATCTGCTTCTGTCTGTCTCCCTGTGGTGATATCCTTTCCTGGGTTCCAGTTGTCCAGTTGGTAATCCCCTCCAAAAAAGAGTATTGCACGAGCAGGAATACTTAATTCCCTAATGACCATAGATAACACATTCCATTTCCAGGGAGAATTCCTGGGAGAATCTTACGTATGCTGAAGGATCCATCCGCAAGCACAGCCCTCTCATTTTACAGACTAGAAAACTGAGCTGTTTCATGATTAGCCCCAAGGCTATTACAGTTTATTTGTGCTAATCCAGGCCAGGAACTTGGGTCTCCTGGCTCCTTATCAGCTGCTGTTTCCACGATGTCAAACTCTCTTCTATCATCCCCCACTGAAGGATAAAATCTTCCTTTTTCCTCCAAATCCAATTCAAATGGCCTACATTTTAACTTACCCATAATGACTAAATTGGACCAGAAGTTTAAAAGCAACTGCTTTTTCTATTACAGTGGAAATGTTGGCTCTATAACTATAAATGTCTAAAAAATGCCAGCCTTTCCAGAATTTTTTTTTTAAACCCATCTGGGCTGTCTCTGAACAAGCATTTCCAATGGTATGTCGCCCAGCAAAAGTCTGCAATCTGTATCAGGAGAATGCTTCACCAGCCCAAGCTTCTGACTTCTCATCTCAAACCTATGGCTTGTTTAGGACTTCAAGGTAATGCCAACACCCAAGAACAACCAATGTTGATTGAGTGAGCACCCCAAGCCATTCTCACTGCCGGGTCCTCTGCGCACACAGTATCTCATTTAACCTTCATCACAACCCTCAAAGGTGGCTGAAATGAACCCCACTCAACAGAGAAGCAAACTCAGGTTCAGAGATCCTTAATAAATGGCCAAGATCAAATAGATGCTAAATAGAAAAGTCAACACTGGAGTTCTGCTCTGCTATAACATTTTCTAAGACTCTCAACAAGAAACAGCCCCCGTTTTCCAGCAGAGGATGCATCCCTCAAGTCAGTCCTTTCCCAGTATCTAAAGTAAAGAAACTAAGTGGAAGACACTGATAAATCTAGTAAGACTAATATTTCTGTTACATATGTCTTCTCAATCAGCCTCCAATCTACAGCACTGTTTTCCTGTTTCCTCGGCCACAGCTTTTCTAAAGCACCGCAGTGGAACTCCTCCTGCACATGCGGTGTATTTAAGGAGGTGCAAGTGGGCCTTCTGCACACTGGGTCCCAAAAAGCAATTGTTCACCCCTGTGCAAAATGAGGTTCTTAGTAGTGCTTAGGGGTGTTGGGAGTATTAAATGAGTTATTATATATAAAGCCCTTGAACCATGACGTGTAGCAAACTCTACACAAATGTCAGCTACTACCCTGATCAGTATCCCCATCTTTACAAAACTCACAAGCCAGGCCACAGTGCATGTCTATATCTGGGGCTCATCATTCACCTGAATAGCAACTACTTAGCATTGACTAAGTGCCTGGTGGTCCACCTGAGGCAAAGATAAATGCAGATGAGAGCAAGAAAACCAATAGAAACATTTCCACGCACGGTGTGTAGGATGAATGGTGAGCCAGTGGCAACCAGAGACAGGATGGCTGACTTCAGAGCCAGCAGCAATGCCCTCGGCCAGAGCAGGGCCACGTTGTAGCAGAGAGCGAGGATGATGGTGCTGCATCAGACAGAGGGGCACAGCGAGGGCTGGCGGTGGCACCGGACAAGAGTGACAGTGCTTCCGGGAACATGCATGAACAAAGTGCCTTGTCAGCCAAAAAAGTGCTCAAGTTTTAGAGGGTGTGACTTCCAACATGGATGGCTTTGATCAAGGTTTAACCAACCCTGCATTCGCAACTTTTCACATGACCGAGCCATGCGTGATTCTGCGGAGTTTCACCACTTGCAGGGAGCAACAGAGTCGGGGGCTGTGGGGGCCCCAGGGCTGGGGTGACCCACCTCCATCGCGCGGCACATGGGGCTGGGATCTAGATTCTGGCCTCAAGCGTTTACTCAACAGGCCTCGGGGTTTCCTCACCTGTAAGATGGAGCTAATCAGAGCTAGTTCCCTAACACAGTTGCTGTGAAGACAAAATAGATTAATCAGTGAGAAGATCTTGGAAAAGTACCTGGACCCTCCTAAGTATTATATAAGTATTTGCATCACCTTAATGAGCTGGACTACAGGAAGGCTGCTCTCTGTCTTGCTCTAGCTCTGATTCCTTTGTCCGAGCCTGGACACCCAGTAGGCAAACCCCCAGCACTGCATTCACTTGGCAGGACCCCAGGGATCTAGAGGTCTCTGGACCAGAATGAAAGGCAGCAGCAGGAGTGGGGCCTGGACCGTGAAACACACTCCATTCCTTCCCATGTGCTCATTGCTCATGCAAGCAGGGGAGTTAGGATTTTTTTTCCCACCCTTTCCAGCACAGAGGCCTGAGCCTCTAAATGACACTAGGGTGTGCTTGGTGCCCTCCAGAGTACCACGGAGACCCGCGGGAGCCTTCTCAGGCTGCAGATAAGATCCCCAGTGGGGAATTAGGAGGCACAGAAACATGTTTTCCATTTACCTCTTTTTCATTTTGCGTGGACATAGTCCAGTGGTTCTCAGACTCATGGCCTACAACCCTCCGAGGGCTTCAGCCAGTCCCTCGAGCGCCACATCATCCTGTCACAAAGATGAAACCAAAAACAATGCTGAGTTTCTAGGCCACTTTATAAGTGGCGCCCACAGCTACGTAGATTCAGACTGCGGGAACGTTTGTGGATGGCCCATTCTGTGGCTGGCTTTATCTATTACTTAGTTCTCCCAACTACCAATGAAGAAGGGAGAATGGGACACATTTTAAAACATGTAAACTAAACCTCAGCGAGTTGAAGAGAAATATTTCATATTCTAATAACTGGCAACTGACAAGGTCTGGGTTTAACATGGTTGACCCTCTCTACCATTCTTTTCTTGTTCACTCGTTCAACAGATACCCATCAGAAATCTCTTCAGCACTACATATTGCTACAGGCCTGGGAAAGAGCAAAGAAAAGGCAATGTCCCTGATCTCAAGGAGTTTCCATTCCAGAAGGGAAGACAAAATAAACCAAGAAATATAATGTGATCTTAGGTGGACAAGAGTCATGAAGAAAAATTAGCCTGACTGGTGACAGGAAGTGACAAGGAGGTGAGAGGCAGGGGACTTTGGAGAGGTGGCATCTGAGGAGACACTGAGAGTGGGAGAGTCAGGCAAAGATGGGGCAGGGGTCCAGCGGCAGCAACTGCAAAGGTCCTGGGGCATATCCAAAGAAAAGCAACCAAGCCAGTGTGTTTAGAGTGAAGCAAGTCAAAGGGGTGGTGGTAGGAGAGGAGGCTGGGGATGTTGAGCCAGGGCACACGTAGCTCTGGTACGCATAGCGAGGCATGTGCATTACCTTTGAATCTAACAGAAATACTGGCAGATTTTGTACTGGGATTATACTCTCAAAAGAATTATATTTTCAAATCACTCTGGCTGCCATGTGGAGAACAGACTATTGGGGAGCAAGAGTCAATGAAGGGGGCTAATCAGGAAGCCCATTGAGAGGTGATGGCAGCTTGGCCCAGGTTTCTAGTTGGACACACAACATATTTTGAAGGGATCAGGGTGGCACTTAAGGATTTCTTTGGGGAGAACACATCTTCTGAAACACAGTTTGAGGAATGCTGAAACCAAGAATAATGAGACACCTTCAGACTGTCACAGGATGACTTAAAGGCGACGTTATCACCCCTGTGCCCGCATATCAGGCATGTAATCTAGCGTTAGGACAACAGTGAACACCGGGCCACACAGTGTCACTTCAACATTTGTAAAAGGTGAAAGGGCTTGCTTTTCTTTACCCACACATCAGCCAGTTTGCCAGAACAATTTCATCTTGCTGTATAGATAGGTTCTGGAATTTTAAACTTTTAAAAGAACCACAGCTCTCTCTCCCATTTCTGCCTCATCGCAGGGACTTCTCCGCAGTCAGCTGTGCCCAAACCAGGACACTTCCAAGGGACACATCGTGCAATACATCTGTTCCTTCTCCCAGAAAAAACTCCGAAGTTGCCAAGTGCTATTGGTACTACTTTTCAGCATATGAAGATAAAATTTTACAGAAATTAAAAATGATTGAATTTATTTTTTTTTTTTTAAATGAAATGACACTGGTTGAATGCTGTCATCAGACTTACAACTTTGTACTGCAAACCAAAGGTGTCCCGCTGGTTTATCTGCATTGGCTAAGGAATGATGAGACCCCCACATGCAGTCTAGAATTGTTTACATTTATCCCCCTTTGTCTTCACAACAACTCCCTTAGCTACACACCCATTATTGTGTCCACCTGAATTTGCAGATGAGGGAAGACAGCCCACGATCGTGCGGGGGCTTAGAGGCAAGTCCAGTCCCGAATCCCAGGTCGTCTCACCTCCAGACTGGGGCTGGCCTCATCACACCAACCGACCTTCCAACCCGACACCTAGTTACCCAGAGGGTCAGAAAACCCAAAGCAATTTTATCCTTTAAAAAAGTTATCGTAGGGGAATAGGAACATCATTACATTCCTGAGTCTGAAGTTATTTCAAAAAAACTTTTGAACATTGTAAAAACATACAAGCTCATTGACACTCCCCCTCGCCGCAGGTCATTCCAATACCAAGCCATAAAAATTGCAGAAATTTGACTTTTATCACGATAAATATCAAAACAGGAAGAGCATTTCTGTTATAAACAGCTTCAGGTTTTTTCTAGACTTTTAACTATAGATAATTTCAGATTAAGAGTTGTTTCAGCTGACAAATCTCTTGTATGTACCTTTTTAACACAGAGAGGCATTGTATCAAAAAGGCAGTAAAATATTCCCTTGGAGTGACAGGAACTTTACCTAGATAACCTCCACTTACCTGCCAAACTTCTACGGCCATTCTCTATTCTCAAGATGAATTCACATGTTCCACTTTATTTTTATCCTTTAAGAATATAGTCTGCCTTCCTCCCCTTTAAACAGATGCCAACACCTTTTTTCTTGGGGATTCTATCGCCCCCTCTCCCCCCTACCACCTGGTGCTCTGAATATGTCTGAATGAAGCACATCTCCCTGGCTTTGCTGCCTTGGAAATAAACATACCACAGCCTCTCTCCTAAGGGCTTGCTGCTTCTCACTAACGAGAAGCTATAACAATAGCAAGTACTTTATAAATTTTTCAGTATGTTATCCTTGGTTTATTTTCCTGTTTCCCTCTCTAAATGAAACATTGATGCCTCTAACTTTATTCTTGTTGGTGAGCCTCAGCCACAGGAGAAGCCTACTATAAATTAGTCCACCACTGGTGCCCTAAGTAATTTACAAGTGATACTCCCATCTCTATACGCCCTACTTTGAGAGACATTCATCCTCCACGTTGGCCCCCTGCTTTCAGCTATCCTTAAATATCACTTTTGACATATTTACTACCTTCTATTTCCCAATTCCTTAGCTCCTACTCTTGACCCTGCCTAATGCTGCCCCTTTTTTTCCTGACCCCAGTGAAAAATAATATCTCAGTGTGGGGAGTCATGATCTCATAGCCAACAAGCCAAAGACAGTGGACAAGTTGTGGAAGAGGCCTGGAAGCGATGCCCTCCTGGAGAGCGGCTTTCTGGGAATTCAGAAGAGGTGACCACATGCTTCATGAAAGAAATGATCAGCTTGACCTAGAGCTCTCTGATGATGGGATAGGAGTCCTCGAAAGATCAACATTTTGCTTATGGAAGAGAGCAAGTTCAAGAAGTTAGATAATTCGGTTTTTTCCAATATCTTATAAACTGTAAACTGAACTCTCAGCCATGGATGGAGGTTCGACTGGATATCCTCCAGGATTCCTTTCATTCAAAGTTATAGATGTAAGCTTCTCTTTGAACCTAAATTTGTGGGATGTTTCTTCCAATTTGAGCTTGTTTTCCTCCTTTTGGAATTAAAAACCAGAGCCTAATAACTAGACCATATGCTCTAGCATCACGTAGCCACTAAAAAATGGTGGCAATCAAATGACTGTATAAGTGGCATGGAAACCGCATCAGAAAGGAAGAACTTCTGTAAATGAGTTTTAACGACACTGACAAGTTTTCTGTGAATCCCAAACTGGGGCATGTACTGTAATAATAGAATGAAACATTTGAAATTGAGATCATGCAAAAAATCAGTAATTACAGCTTCTGTTATTAAAATATTATTATAATATACTAGTATGTTTGAATAGTAAAATATACTATACTGTATGCTATAATAGTACAATACATTATATGTTGTAATAGTAAAATCTACTGTGTGCAGCATATTATAACAGCAGCCCTAAGTGTGTATATACATATATATACACACAAAGTATACATATATATGCATATTATACACACACATACACACACATATGTATATATACACACATATATAGATACATGTATTAATTATACTAACTTAATATAACTATATTAATAGTGTATGTTTATATAATTAACATATTAGTATATACTAGTATAATTAGCATATTAGTATAATTAACTGTATGAACCTAAATATCAATTTATTAATATCAACATTGACTACATAAATTAAACTACTTATACACTTATATTAATATGATTTTATGTAATATATAATTGCACATATTATATGTTAATATATTTATAGATATGATATATACTAATATAATTAATTATATAAATAATTGTATTGAAATGTAACTACTCATTTCTATGTACAAACACTAAGCAACTATGATTTATATATATATGCATATATGCAACAGATTTACAAATACATGTAACACAAAATCTCAAGATTCACATTACCAAGGACTTCCTTGAGAGGACACAATTCAGTTTCTCAAAATGCACTCATCTCTATGATCTCAGAAAACAAACTGGAAACATTTCTGAACTTTATGAACTTATTAGAAAATTTCTGTCCTAGATCTCAGTGCTTCACTTAAGAACCAGTGACCACTGCTCCCCAGCCCTGACACTGTATTAGAAATACCTGGAGAGCTCAGACCAAACAAGCAGAAACTGATGCCCGGGTTCTCTAGCCCACAGAAATTCTCATCTCACTGGTCTGTGGTTTATTCTTTTTGTTTTAGGTTGTGATTTGGAAATTTTTGAACATACACAGAGTATGGCTTCACCACACAGTTTCAAAAATTACCAGTTTTGACAGTTTCATCAGAGCCCCTGCTTTTGTGTTTTAGTTGGAATGCTTTAAAGAAAATCCCACACATTGTGTTATTGCATCCATAAGTACCTCTGTATGGAATTCTGCTTTTTTTACAGAATCAACAGAATTTTAGAGGCTAAACAAAATTTTTAGAAGCTCCTTAATATAACGTAACAGCCATTCCCTATTCACACTTCCCCAAATTGTTTCAGTCATCTTTCTAAATTTAGTTTGTTTGAACTGGCATCCAAAAAGGTTTACATGTTGGTTTTGGTTTTTAGATTACTTAATTCTCTTTATTCTGTAACTGTCCCTTCCTCTCCACCCCACATGCCATGATCTACTGGATAAACCAGGGTCTATTTCCTGTACAGTGACTCACAATCCTTACATGTTTAGTCATTGCCTGTGGTGTCATTTATATGTTACTTTATGCTCAGGATTTCCTGGAAAGCACTAAAAGCTCAATTAGACTCAGGTACAATTTGGGGGCATCATGTTTCATGGATGGAGCTGTTCACTTCCTGTTGTGACAGCATGAGACTCATAATGTCACTAGTGGTGCTATTAATAGATCAACCAGTTGGCTCCAGGTTTACAGCCTGACCCCTTTTTGATAAAGACCCCCAAAACATTCAGCTACTAGATTTAACCAATGATGATGAGAGTAGGATGTTATTTTTAAAATACCAGTCCTCAGCACCCATGTCTTTAGAAGCATCCTAGGTGATACCAGTGGGTAGAGCCAGAGTTTAATCACTGATGTAGATGAATATGGTACACCCTTGGAGAAATAATTTAGCTATCAGGAATGGTGGCACCACTAGGCACTTGGGACCCTGCCTACCAAAATGAATATATTCATTTAATTGTTTTTGAACTGGAAAAGCACCACTTTTGCAGAGCTACTGTGTGTCAGAAACTCAACTGTGTGAAGAAATGCGATCTGACATGTAGGTGTGTGCTGTGTCCTTCGTGCCATTCTACAGAGCATCCACACACAGCATGCCCGCTGCCTCCAAAGCAGATCTGCTCCCCAGAAGACCCCTCTGAAGCCAGATTGGCTTAAAAAATAAAATTTATTTAGAATACCAACTATGCTGATCACAGAGGAAACCTAGAGGCCTGAAAATGTTTCTTTGAGGACATCTTGATGCCAAAGTCACTTCAGCACGGCTACTGATTTGCTCCTCCTTCCTCATCCCCAGCATTTCTCTCTCTAGACCCATCCTGCTCCTTTCTCTAATGAAACTCATTTTCTCTACACCTCATTATTTATCATCTTTACAGTGTTAGTCTGTTTCCCTGATTAAAGGCATCAACTTCCTAAACTTATCTGCTAACCTGCACACTTGGGAGGCTTGTAAAAGGCCAGGTGACATGTGCATTTGAAGACAAGCATCCACAGACTGGAGCCCTGCATTTGCTGGCAAACCCCTTAGTGCTGCAGAAAGACAGCAGAGTACAAGGGAAAATATCTGGAGATCATGAACTCTGGTTCAATTCCTTGGCTCTGCCAGTTATGTGGGAAAGACATTTCACCTCTCTGACCCTTACTTTTCTCTCATTAAATAGTACACTTGGTTGAGACACTAAACTCTTATGGCTTTATGAACGGTCAGGTCAGTCCAAGCGTAAGAGATGACTGCTGTAATGGGCAGTCATCTAAGGTGTTATCTCTTTAAGAACAGAGGGAGACACAGTGCTCATAATGAGATGAGCTGCCACAGGTATGAAAGATGCTAAAAAAAAAAACCCACAAGAAAATTCATGTAAATTATTGAAATATTCACAGGAGATGTGATATGATGTCTGGGATTCCTTTAAAATATTTCAGCAAAAAATGTAAATGGGAGAGGAGATGTCTCAAAAAATCGTTGAAATAGGATGACAGTACCTCTTCTCTCTAGTTTTTGCATATCTGAAATCTTTTATAATATGTCCTGAACTCTCGTGCAATTGTATCTGCTCTCCCCCCAGTTCAACTGTGGAGTATCCCTCAGTTAGACACTGAATCAAAATTCTCCATTTAGAGTTACTGAATGGAGAAGTTGTCCAAAGGGAAGGAGACCAGAGAGTCTAAAGATAACTATGTGGATTCCAGGATACTCCATAAAGGCTGAGTCATCTCATGCCAGCTTCTCTCTCTTCACTGAGATACTACCTCTCACAAAGGGAGCTAGTTTTGCTGAAAAACACAAGATCACTATCATTTAGGACCAGAGAAAAACATGAAGGCTCTGTGCAAGGAGAAACTGCACTTAGGTTTCCCAAAATGCAGTATCCTGAAGAATAAGACTAACCCTAATGGAATCCCATAGAAAATGCAGCACAAGAATCAATGGTTAATAAATGTTAGATCAGATTTTTCAGCAGTGTTAACTGCTCCCTGAGAACTGAGCGCCAGTGGATCATTTATTCACTCCCCTTAGTCATTTAAACAATGTTCAGCAAGCCCACTGCCATCGGCTAACATTCCCATGGTCTTAACTGATAATGTTCCAGACACCTTCCGGAGAGCTTAAACAGTAAAATAATTCAGCAGATCACCATAGCAACTCGGGATACGGTGGACATTTTTCTACTTATCCAAAAAGCTTGGCAAACAAAATTATTCTAAACTGTGGTAAACTGCAGACCAATTCATTCTAAGCAGCAGATATGGTCCTTTCAAGACTATAAATAAGCTGAATTATTACTTTCTGCATGGGGAATGTCAGCGACCTAATTATTAAAGTGAATAATTTTCTAAGATGCATAATTCCAAGTACAGACATTTTCACCAGCTTACTAAGGTGAAGACATCAGATCAGGTAATGAAGTAACTCCTTTTGTCTTCTCCTCCTGCTTTGAACTTCTGATACAATGGGTTATCTGATCTGATGGAAATGTATTCCAAGAAGATGTACTTCAGCCCAGCCATTCTTAAATATGATAAGGAAGTAAGTGTCAAGCTATATTTTCTGTTGTTGTTCTATTATTGTTGCTGCATAAGAATTGGAGAATTTGGCCCGAATCAGACAAATATAGAAAATTTATAAGTATACTATGTTGTATTTAGGCTTATACCATTTACTTATGAAGACTAATTAAGGCTTTCTTACAACTGCATGTGAATCTACAATTATTTCAAGATAAAAATGTTAATTTATAAAAGTGAGGAGGAATTAACTAGTCAAAACAAGGAAGACAAACCAATCCAAGCAGAGGAAACAACCTGTATAAAAGTTCCTGTCCTTTATTAATCCTATCTCTAATCTTTTTCTATATACATGCAATAATCCAGAATTACGTATTTTTAAGTGTCTCTTGTATACCTTTTCCTTCATTTTCATCACTAGCATCCTAATCCAAATTCTGATATACTTTTGTGCTTAGATTAATTTTATCAGTAGCAGTAGAATAAAGTTTCAACGTGTGGGGTGAGCTACACAAGGGTGCTGTGCATCAGAGTATGCTAACCATTTAATTCGGATCCAGCTTGTGAATGCAATAGGTAAACAGTTGCGGAATTTTAAACTGCGTTGCCAAAACACTGGGTTTCAGGAAAGTGCATTTTTTCTAACTAAAATAGGATTATATTCAGATAATAATGTCTCCCAAGATGTTTGCAAAATGTCATGTACACTTTCAATAAAAGTATAAGCAAGAGTGATACTTGATCTAATAAAGGGAAATCTTTTAAACATTTCACCAAGTATGATTTTAGCCATAGGATTTTTGTGCATTCCCTTTATGAAATGAGGAACTTCCTTTCTATTCCATGTTTGCTGAGAGATGGAATCATGAACCAATGCTACATTTTTTTCAAGTGTTTTACAGTATTTTGAGATATTATTTTTTCCTCTGTTCTGTTCAATATGATAAATTATACTGATTGACTTTCAAAAATTAAACCAACCTTGCATTCCTTGGTAAAGATATATTAATTTGTATATATATTGCTAGGTTCAATTTTCTAATATTTTATTAAGGATTTTTGTCCTTTTCAGGACAAAAGGATATCTGTCCTTTTCAGATTTTGGTGTTAGGTAATGCCTCGTAACACAAGCTGGGAAGTGTTATCTCCTCTACTATTTCTTCCAAGAAGTTGAGTAAGGGTGATACCATTTTTCTTTCTTAAATGATCATAAAATTAACTAATAACACTATTTGGCCCAGGAATTTTCTTTGTGGCAAAGTTTTTATGCAATATCATCACTTCTATCCAATATTGAAAATAGAAGTACTAACCAGGACAAATAGATGAAAAAAATTTTTAATGCATGACAAGTGTCAAAAAAGCAAAACTGTCATTATTCTCCAAGGACCTAACTGTGCACATAAGAAGTCCCAAGAAATACACAAGGACCTACTAGATCTACTGAATAAATCCAGCAAGATTACGATACAAACCAATATAAAAACTGTTTGTTTATATACACAAGTAGAGAGTTAAATTAAAAATTCAATATAATTTACAACAGTATTACAGAACTTGAAATACCTACTAACACTTTTAATAGAAGATTGCTGAGACCTTTCACTGAAAACTATAAAATGCTGGTGAGGGAAATTAATGAAGCTCTAAGTAAAGTGAGAGATAATATACTCATGGGTTGGAAGATTCCATAATGCAAAGATACTAATTCTGACGAAATTTATCTATATAGCAAAGCAATTCCAATCAAAATCTCAGCACAGTTTTTGAGAAATTGACAATCTGATGTTAAAATTTATATGGGTAATGTCAAGGACCTAAAATTACTAAAACACCATGAAAAAGAATCACAAAGTTGGAGAATTCAGGCTAGTTGATTTTGTGAGTTACTTAAGAGAGTACAGAATTGGCATAAAGATAGACAACAAAATAGAGTCCTGAAAGAGACTCAGACTTCTACAGACAATTGACTTTTGATAAAGGCACAAATACATTTCAACTGGCAGAGAAACATCTTTTCAATAAATGTGCCAAAATAAGTGGATATCTACATGGAAAAAAATTAATCTTGACCCATGCCACCAAATACATATGAAAATTAACTGAAGTTGGACTGCAAACCTATGTGTATAAGTTAAACTCTAAAGATCCTACAAGAAAAAATAGGATATTAAGATCATAAACTTGGGGTAGGCCATCTATACTTCCTTTAACAGAATGCAAAGAGTACTATTGGTAAGAGAAAAATCTTGATAAGATGGCATTCATCAATATTTAAAACTTCTGCTCTTCAAAAGATAACCTTTAAGAAATTGAAAAGGAAAGCTACATCCTGGGAGAAAATATTTACAACACACATATATATATAAAACATGTAATGAACTTCTATGAATCAATAAGAAAAACTAACTGAAAAATGGGTGAAACACTTGGACAGACACTTCATGAAAGAAGATATATGACTGACCAGTAAGCACAGAAAATGATGCTTAACATCATTATTAATCAGAGAAATGCAAATTAAAACCACAGTTTCCACTACACACCCTCTATTAAAAAGACTAACTATATGAAATCATTGGCTAGGATAGAATAGGTAGACTTCTCATGCATTGGGATAGGAATATTATAAAATGGTACAACCAGTTTGAAAAACTGGCCACCTCTAATAAAGTGAAATATGCATCTGGCTTATGATCCAGCAATCCCATTACTTACTTTCCCATAATTAAATTAAGACATGGGCTGACATGAAAACTTGTGTATAAATGTTCAGAGCACCTTCATTCATAATATTCCAAAACTGGAAACAATGTAGTATCTATTTAAGACACATCCATACCATAGGACACACAACTAAATGAACTACTCATATAACCAACAATGTAGATTAACTCAAAAAGCATTACATTGAGCTAAAGAATCCAGGCCCAAAACAGTACCTACTGTATGATTTCACTTAAATGAAATTCTCGAAGAGGCGACACCAAGCGACAGTGATATAAATCAGTGGTTGCCTCTGTAAGAGGGTCATGAGAAAGAAGCAAGCAGGCATGAGTTTTCTGGAGTGACAGAATCTTAATGCAGGAGATTTTCACAAGCGTATACATCTGTCAAAACTTACCGAGAACTTCAACTGTACATTTTATTGCATATAAATTATACCTCAATAAAATGTGCGAAAAGCATCATGTGTCGACAACAACACATGTCCCTATCTATTTTCTCCTTTTTGTCTCCTTCATTCCTCCCCTGGCAGGGTCCTCTGACAGGGCACAAACTGAGGCAGGCATGAGCTAAGATTAGATTTCTTCAAACCCTCTCTTCATGCTGAATTCCAAATTGGATTTCTGGAATCTTGCTGAGGCATTTTTCTAGGCTGCTCGTAAGGAAACCAGCGAAACTGTATATTACTTATTCACTTTTCTAAAATCATCCTCAGCACAAACTCTCATTTTATTTTGGAACGCAGCACACTGGAATATAAAACAAATGTCCTGATTTAGCAGAGCTGTTTTTTAGCCAATGTGACAAATTTTAAATTACCTGAAACAGTACAAGAACTGGGACTAAGTTTGTGAAAACCAAGAGGAACTTCAAATTGAATGATGGAAATAGGTTTCAACCTCTTTCTAAACCAGGCTTACAAACTGAGCTGGCAAAGAGGAGCTTAAGCAGCAATTTTTTCCCTGCTCTCCTTATATTTACCTACCTTTTGGTAAGAAGTGGTAAAAAAAAAAAAAAAGGCAGAATGCATGTTAAAAAAAAAAAGTGAGGATGAATTTCCAGTATTGAGAGAATCTGAAAATACTACCAAATCTAAAACATCTCAAGGTATGTATGTCCCAGAGACATAGCTTTACTGCTTTTCTTTTGTGCAAAAACCCAAACGGTGCAGTACAATTTGGAAAAACCAAATGGTGCAGTGTCATTTGGAAAATGCAAAGGAACAGTGGTAGTTACTGGTGATCACCCCTTAGTATATGCCTGCCCCTTGCTTCCAGTGGTTCAGCAGATGCATCAATGAGATGCTGGCCCTCCTGAAACCACGGTGGTTCCTCAAAGAGGATGCTGCTGAGACACTGAGATGGAAAAACTGTGTAAGCACAGCCCAGAGAAAGCACTAGGCTTGGTGGGCTCAACAAATCTATTACACATGACAGTTCTTCCTTCAGAAACTCTGACGTGTGTGGGTGCAAACCAGACAACTAACACGCTTTGTTACTTTCTGAGGCAGTAACATGTTTTACTAATCCTCTGACTGTTTATTTCTAAGAGGTACAAAGGGGAAATAAAACAGACCATGCAGTTGATCCGGAGGGCCCCGCAGGGAGAGATGCTGTGACAATAATGGACATTAGGGCTCTCGGTTTGGAAGGAGGCAGCTGTCATTAAGGAGTTTACTAGCCTCCCAAGCATGTAGCTCTTAGACCCCCCACCTGGGTGGCCAGTGTCCACCTTACCACTGCCAGCACTCCTCAGTCGGCAGGGCCAGCTCGGGAGAAGTAGCTGTGCCCAGAAGCTTCAGTGGCCTCCGTCTTCCTTCAGCAGATGTCCACCTCCTACGCCTTCTCCTTTGCCCTTCATAGACCTGCTTTCTACCCATCACCTGGGAAGAATCTCAATCGATTTCACAAAGATGTGTAAATAACTGATGGGATGTTGTGTGTATGTCTTGTATTTTTCAAGGACAATTAATAGCATGTTTCTGATGGATAAATGATAAAAAAGGACTGAGGCTCTTCATACAAAAGTGAGACATGAATTGAGGTTTCAATTGCTTCATCTCAGTACGGTAAACTGGGAGGAGGCAGGGAGATAAAGATACTCTGCTGCAAGGATCTTGCAGACTGTGCTGTGTAAACAGTCGTTTGCATGGACTTCAGATGCCTGGGCAGCCACACAAAGGGCTACTTACCAATAAAGTGGTGATGCGAAGAATTTAAGCTTTCCCCTTGAGCAGGCTTTGTCCTAAACAGGTCTTGCGTCTCCTCTTGGCCTTCCTAACCCGCTGTGTATGGCCTTGATTCCACTGGGAACTGCTTCCCCGGTTACCAATCAACAATTGAAATGACTCTGTTGGGACAAGTGCTAAGGGAACTGGGGAGACAGTTGTGGTCACCTCCTCACAGTGCTGGACTAGAGTTGGCATGGTGGGGTAGGACCTGGGAGAGGAGTCGCCTCTCTCACAGCAGCTGACACCCCTGGGAGAAAGTGACTTCCTGCTGTGTGCAGTGGAATCCCGCACTCCACATGCAGTTATTTGGCCACCTTTTCAAATGTGTAGTCAGGTATACTGACTACAGTATTTTATACAGTGTATAAAAAAATACACAAATCTCTAGGAAGAAGAGCAAGGATTCATTAAGGCACAGGCAAAGTTAAATAAAATGAAAGCACTTCTGGAAAATAGTGAGGTTCAGGAAACGTATTATTCACTTGCTCTTAGGGTATAACATGTGAGGGAAATGGGAACACTTGGTAGCCACTCATACAAGCGCAGCTGTAATTAAGACTGAGCGATGTCTAATGGGAGCCAAACAGCACAGAACAGTGAACAGAATGTGGATCTGAATTCACGCTCAAACCCCAGCTATGCGACCTTGAGCAAGTAAGCTCCTCTCTCATTGTCAAGTTTCTCAACTGTAAAATACCTTCTTAGGAGGTTACGTGAGGGGGCTAAGCAGGAAGTGACAGGCTGGCATTATCAAGACTTGGGCTGCAGGTAGAGACATCTTTATAAAAATCAGGGTTGCAGCTCAATGCAAGAAAGAAACACTATGTTTCTGATGAAGCCACATAGGTCAGTCTTCCCCGCTAAGGTTCTGGAGGAAGAGAGCTAATAACCAGCCGCTAGCTGGCAGAAGCCCAGAGCACTTGGGACCTGCTCCAGGCAGGAGCTGGGGATGTCATTACAGGTAGCAATGAAAACAAAGCAGAGCATGACGGCTGGCCGTGCCCATGGGGCTCATAATGAGAGTTGATGCTCTAGGAAGGAGCCTCACCTTCCGCCTAGACACCTGGGTGGGTGGATAGGTTGAACCAAAGCAGCCCAGGCCCATGTCTGCACAGTACATATGCAATAAAGACAGCGAGAACCATTTTAGGCAACTTTGCACTAAATGGTTACTTTTGTAACTACAGGGTGCCTTCATGATTTTTCCATTTGCAAAAATAAGGGCACCTACAATTTTAGTGCTTGATACAGAGGCCCCTGAGATGTGTGCATGGCGTGGCCTCAGCCACATGGAAGGAATGGACCGGGCTCTAAGGATTTTGTTTCCAGTGGTCCAGAGTGAGAACATATCCACACGTCAACAGCATCCCACAGAGATAGTGCAAGGTCTCACCCTCAGTACCTTCCCGCATGAGGTAAAAGGCGTGTCATTCGCTGCCGTGGCAGGTTAACATCACTCGGGGAAAATGCAAGTCCCCTCAAACTGTCTACTTTCACAGTAGGAATATTGCCTCTGCTTACTTATAATAAAGCAGATGTTAATAAGATATTATGCATTTAGAGTCTTTAAGTTGTTAGAAATGAAACAAGTCGGTACCCAGATTGGATGTGTTCCACTTCAACCTCTTTGGAACAAGTATTCTCCAACCCTTGTACGGTTCATTCCTGGTCACCAGAACCCTTCAATTTAGGTCCTAAGAATAACTAACAAGCACTAGTATTGCCACAACTTCCTAAGGATGGAAACCTTGACACAGGAGGTCACAAGAGCATTAAAAAAAAAAATCCTGATGTACTGGGAAAAGGAAAGAGAGAGTAGTTTTCAAGCTTTTCTTTCCTTCTATTACATTTATGACGGTGATTGTTTAGATAGACTTGGCACTCTAAATAATTAAAACAGCAGGGCTGGGCCGAGTGACTACTGCAGTCTCCACTGGTATTTTATTGCATGATTCAGTTAATTTAATAATAGAAGACAAACCATGGCACGTTGACAGACTGAAGTTTACTTTTTGAAAGAAATAATTAAATCTCACAACTCCCTAGGCTCTCCTCTCGAGTCCTCCAAGTTTGTATCAACTTTCTAAAATCTTACAATAGAGACCAAAGAGTTCATCTCAAAATAAATAGTGAACACACACCAGAAAGGAGAGCATGCATTTCCTCTCCTCAAGGAAGGATTTTTTTTTTCCTACCATGACTGATTTTACAGTGAGAGATAAATGTTGCTCATTTTCTTTAAATATTATTAATTCACTGATGCTTTCCAACAGCCTGGAATAAGATAACTTCCAATACTTGGAATAAAAATATACTAAATCTGCTTCTGAGAGTGGCTTGTTCCTAAGAGGAAAATATCAGTTTCAATAAAGTAAACAAGGTGTTGAGATATTACTAACCAATCACTTCGCAGAATCCTAGGCTCTTACAACTGACTGGGATCTTCTGGTAAATTCCTCATCTGTTACATATCTTAGAAAATTTCAGAGATGAAGAGACTGAGGTTGAACAATTCATTGCTCCAAGTCACAGAGCAAATTGTGACAAAGTCACGAAAAAGGCACAGTTCATGTGCCCACCAACTCAGGATACTGTTTTTCAATGTTATCCATTAAAAGAATAACAAAACCATAATCACTCGATAATGTTTACTGTTCTTTGCCAAGCCCTTACGATTACTTCATTAATCCTAAGAATCCTATAAATACAAATCAGCATTCCCCTAACAACCCCAGGACTGGAGTCTTGCTGCTCCCCTTCTTCTAATCTGCTCCCACCCTAAATCCCACCCCATTATTGCTCAAGCCAAACTCCTTGAAATCACCTTTGACTCACCTCTTCCTCTCATACCCACATGCAATCCATAGGCAATTGTATCTGAAATCCGACCACTTCTCTCCCTTGACCAGGTCCAAGTGACCAATTTCTCTAATTGTTAAATAAATACTGGCTTAGTGCTAACTGAACAGCCTCCTAACGGTCCCCTCCCCAGGCCTTCCATTCCTGCCTCCTTGACTGACTAGTGGCTGCAAACCAGACTGGTACAGGGAGGCCAGAGACCATGTACAACGGACCATGTCCCTTCTTCACTCAAAGGCCCCAGTGCCTTCTCATCACATTTGGAATAAAACGTGAACTTGAATCACCTGCTCACTCAGCCCCAGTCACTGTCCTTCTCGTCCTTCAAGCATCCTCTTGCCCCAGGCCCTTTCATCTTGCCCAGAACATTCTTCCCTTCCTTCCTTAGCTTTCCTCCAACCCTGGTCACCTTACCTCCACCAGCCCTCCACATCTCCTCTCTCCCCTTCCAGTCATTGCTAAAAGGAATTGTCTGCCCACTCTGTATTCTCACCCAACCCTTATGCTTCAACCCCCTCCAGTCTGGTCCCCATCCCCCATCACACCCCAGCACTGATTCTTGCTAAGATCACCCATAACTTCCACCTTAATATAAAAAACAGTAAAAACATTTTCATCTTCATCTCAGTCCATTTCTCACAGCATTTGACACTACTCACCCCTCCTTATACTTTGAGTCATCAATTTCCTTGCCTTTTACAAGAGTCATTTTCTCATGTGCCTCCTATCTGCTTCTTCTGTGCATCCTTGAGGCTTCAGTCTTCTTAATGTAGGGATGACCTGCTGCAGGTCTTCACTGTGGGCAATCGCACCAAGCCCATCTCCCTATTGGTGAACCCAGATTTTTCTTCTAGCGTCCACATTTACACAGCCTACTTCCTCTACACATTTCAGTTTCACAGGTTTTCTTCTAGAATCCAGATTCACAGAGCCTACTGCCTCCAAACAGTTCTTGAAGTTTCACAGGTGCGGCAAATACAAGTCCAAACCAAACGCATGATCCTTACCCCTAACCCAGCATAATAAAAGAATTTTTTAAAAAGATCCAATTTTTAAAAGTCAGGTCCTCTTTGATGTTCCTTATCTCTGTAAATGGCACCACCATCCACTATCCAGAGCTCTGTGCCACCCTCAACACCCTCCTCTTTCTCACCTTCTCATATCCTCCTACCAATAAATTCTAGCTCTACCCCTCATCCCAAACTGCCTACATCTCTCCACCTTTACCTGAACCACCCCAACTAAACTACCATTGTATTTCACCAGGATTACTGAAATGACTATTTGTGTCAGCTGGTTCTCCTCCAGACAATCATAATGACCTACTGAAAAAAACACACTAGAAAAAAATATGAAAGCCCTTGACGAAAGCTTCCTGTTGCTTTTAGGATGAAGCCTAATTCCTTAAAGACATCAGCACAGCACTGCTGGTCCGGAGCCCCGACCCACATCCTCCATCTCAGCTTCTGTGGTGCTGCCTCATACACTCTGTCCTTCAGCCATCCTCTTATTTTTAACTTCCTTCCCACTGCAGATTCTCTGCAAATGCTGTTCCCTCCCCCTCTTCCCACAGGTAACTCATATTCATCCTTTAATTACTAGCCCAGGGGCCATTTCTTCAAGGAAACCTTCCTTCGCTCCTGTACCCCTCGCCTAGACTTTCAGGCTAATTACTTGAAGTTTTACAAATCTCAGGGTTTTTTTTTTTTTTTTTAATTATATATAGAAAGCCAATTGGCTCAGGACTGCAAAGAGGATTAAATTAAATTTTTTCTAACATGTCCTGTCTATTGTAAGCATTTACCAAATATTATTTCCTCCTGTCTTGCAATCCCCTTGCCCGCCCTGATTGTGTACGACCTGGAACATTGCTGCTATAAACCACACTTTGGGAATAGAAATAAAAAGCAAATGGCCCTTTCTTTCCACCTCTACAGAAAAATAATTTGATTCATAATTGGAAGGCCATGATTCTTCTGTGAATTATTATATAATCCTTTTCTGAATTATTATGCCAGGTTCTAGCAGAACCCCAAAATTTCAACGACCTGAGATTTATGTTTTCAAATCGCTCCTAGAGATATTGTCAGGTTTTGTCAGCACTCAGCAAACATGGGAAGAAGAGATCAAGGAAAACCACCAAACGGGAAGAAAGCTAGTAGAGGTCAAATCCCCTCTCAGCAACTATCACTGTATGATCAAGGAAAAACACACAATATCAGGCAATGTTCCTTTAGCAGAGTAGCATGCATTTTAGCATAAAAATGTAGTCACCTGTGGTTTGTTGTACTAAGACCTCATCTACACAACAGCTCATTCTTAGTAAGAGAAAAGACAATGCTGAGTTTGTGTACAGGGTGAGTACTCTAAGGGTCTCAGCCTTCTCTACTGATCACTTCAATGTTTTTTTTTATTAAAGTATCACTGACATACAAACTTACGAAGGTTTCACATGAGCAACATTGTGGTTATTATCATGTTCGCCACACACCCCACTGCAGTCACTGTCCATCAGCATAGTAAGATGTTACAGAGTCACTACTTGTATTCTCTGTGCTATACGGCCTTCCCCGTGACCTACTCTATTGTGATTACCAATTATAGTGGTCACTTTTACTTTTAAGGTATTTGAGGCTTGTCATTTATTTTCCATTCACTTAGTTCTCATCTTTTGCCTCTGGTTTACACACCACCAGAATAGACAGAAAAGTAAAGAGTGTGGGTGTGGATAACAGTGCTTGACATAAGATTTAGACATCCCTTCCTGCATTTGTGTATGTGCACCGCAAAAAACATTCATATGCATATGGGGTTCCCTGTGATATAAAAATAGTATTATTCCATTAAGAACATGGTGCTTCTTGCTTTCAGAGAACTCTCTACTAGTACAGCCCTGAGTGGAAGCAAATCACATATGAGGGTGACCCAGGGGACCTTTGGAGGAGGATCAGCAAATGGATCCCAGCCGTACTCATTAAATTCTTCCTCCTTATCCTGTAATTAGTTGAGATTCAGGAAATGGGATTTCAGGCCCTGGGGAATTCTATTTAAAATCAAAGTGCCATGTTCTTTTATTCTCTGGCTGTAGACTTTTTCAGGAAAGAAAATGGCCTCTCCCAGTGGAGGGTGACAACAGGAAAATGGAATCACCTACCCTATCTTCCAGAACGAGGTATGCAGAGGTGGAGAAGCTAAATGGGTCAGTAGTTAATCCTACTGAAAGTTCATCTACATAGTGTCCAGGTATGATGCAGAGAGATGCATGAAATTCAGGACCTGCTGGCTTGACCTTCCCCCAGGAAAATAAACAGATTAACAAACGTTGCCCACAAAACAATATAAGAAATCCCTAATTTGCCACACTAAATCATATCAGATACCCATTTATCATTCCCACCATCTACACAGATACATAGTTACTACCGTGCGCCCTTGTCCTGTGTCTTCCCTCCTTTCCCCAAGTCCTTGCTTCCGCTATGAAGAACAGAACAAAAAAATAGAAAAAGAAAACTAAACATGAGCTTGTAAATAGCTCAGATTTTTCCAGATCTTAAGGACAAAAATGTGTAAAGCAAGAAAGGTTGAGTGGTCTTTCAGAATTCAACTGCAGTGATTCTATTTCAAATTACCTCCCTCTGTGTTTCCTCAACCTTTTGATTCATTTTCTTAGGCTGCTCGTAATTATACTAATTAAGAGATAGACTGGGGTTGGCAAATATCAATGGGGGAAATAACAATATATCTAGGAGGAAGAAGAAGAAATCAGGTAACTTACTGTGAATAAAGGGCTTTTTTTAAATTGAACATTTACCTTTTTCTGGATTATGACACCAGTTCATTAGATAACAGAGGAAACTATAAATAATCACTATAATCCCATCATCCCGATTTCTATAAATTTATTATTTGGGGTTTTTCTGTCCTTTTCTAAGTGCATTTTTCCAGGGTTGATATCACACTGCTTTTATCTTGAATTGCTTCCTTAACAGTTAAGCTCATGTACTTTCCTCTGTCCTTAGCGTCTTCATAAACATAGTTTTTAATGGTTGCATAACACTGCGTTGCATGCATTTACGCTAATTTACTTAACCATTCATCCAATATTGGACATTTAGGCAGTTCAACTTTTTATTGAAAAGAAAGCTGTGATTAACATCTTTATGCAAAAATCTTTGCATTTCAGAATACTGTTTTAGGACGGATTCTGAGAAGAGGAATTACAGGGTCAGAAGGAGGGTAGACTGCAGTCCAGTTACCGGGTATTTGGGATGAGCCACACTGAGAACTTGGGACACTCGTAAGGACTGGACATGCTAGCGGTTCTGAAAGAGGAGCAAAAAATAGCATGAAAGTAAAGAGGAGGAATGCCAGAAGTGAGAGAGAAAGAAAGGTGAAAGATGCCAACGCTGCCCTTCCCCTATTACACAAGGTGCCTTGGGCCGGTCCTGCTTAAGATAAAAAAGGCCTTTATTCTATTTTCCTTTCATATGATCTCCTGTTTCCAGAATCTAGGTCTTGGGCTAAAAATGTTACTGCTCAAGGTCAGCTGCAATATTACAAGTTAAAAAACAAAAGTTTGTGTTTGCTTGTATGGTGATGTGTTTCCAAATTCAGAACAAGGAACGAGAAGCTGACCTAAGGAGGCCATATGTGAAATAATTAGAGGCACAGATTCCTGAGAGGGAGCACGGAGATGCGTTCGAACATCGGCTCCCCCACTTACTATGTGGCCTTAAACAGGGTACTTAACTTCTCTGTACCTCCGTTAGTTTCCTCATCTACAAAATGGGTACAATGAACACTACTCACAGGGTTGTTGTGAGACTCATATGAGCTAATGGTGTATTTAGAATAGTGCCTGACACATATGAAGCCCTGGAAAAACATGTGATGTTATTACAAATAAAGTTTGGAAAATAAAAGATAAGAGCTTTTAGCATGGAAAGACAGTTAAGAGAGAAAGAACCAGGATAACAGGGGAGCAAATTCTTTTAACGGCGTTAAGTATGGTAGAAGGATAGGCTATTTTATGCAAGGTTTTGCACGGAGCAACACAAAAGGAGTGCATGTTGGCCTTGCCAAAAATTGCTGGTACACAGTATTAGAGTCAATACTGTGTAATGGTAGACAATAGACTCAACAATAAAACCCTGGGTGATCTCTGTCTTGATTACCCCCACCAGTGAGCCCTCCACATAGTAAATACACAACAGCAGCTGAGAAGCCTGGACTATATTTCAACCCTAAAGACCCAGACAACTCCATGCCAAGCTGACATATGTATCTGAAACAAAGTATATTCCTAAATTCCTCTTAACCAGAGGAACCAGATATTGCTGGGAGGCCCATCTGAACTGAGTTTAGAGGTTGTGAAACGGAACCCTAATAAAGATAACTAACATGACTAGTATCACCAGGAAGAGGCGGAGGCAAAGAGAAAAATATTTCTGTGGCTACGTAGGCATCTCTACCTGCCAAGAGTGCCTGCACTTCAGAGGGAAGAAAAATAATGGCAAGGAGTCGAAGAGGCGAGGATTCTGGGCTTACACATTACACAGAACAGGTGCCCTCAGGGATCCCAGCGTGATGAGGAGGAAACACTACAGTTTGAACTAATTAAGGAACCAGAAAAGAACCTCCATTTCCAAAGCGGGCACTTCTTGTGGGACTGCGCGGGCCCTGACTTATCTGACAAGAATGATGCAAATAAGCAGAGCAGGAACACAAACCCAGGTGGTTCGTGTCTGAAATCCCACAACACTTCGACACATCTCTGATTTCATCAAGCTTCCTTGTAGTACAAGAGGACGCACTTGTAACATAGTCTTCTGATAAGTCCACCGCGGGGACTGTCTCTTTTAGCTACTTGGCACACTTGCAGCGTCTAGCACACTGTTTTGCACGTGGGAGATACTGCATTCGAAATGAATTAATGAATACTCCTCTGATTTTGAACTCTTTTGTCTGCGTGGTCAATTCTACCCCATTCAATGATTTTTTATAAACTTAACTAAGAAAATTAGGTTGCTCACATATTCTTAATGAAAAACAAACACTGAGATAGATGTGCACAGCAGCTATGGTTAGCATTAGTCATTTCAGTGTTTTCCCATGACAGTCGTACTGACTGGTTCTGGTTAGAGAACATGCACTTAAACATTATCCTAGAGCTGTTTTTATTCTCCTAAAACCAAAAAAAAAAATAATATCATTTTTTCTTCTCCTCTTTCCTCCTACACATTGAGCTGTTGTGCCAACTAATAATAGTCCCTAAAAAAGAACTATAGGATTTAACCAAATTTACACTGACTTGTCAAAGTACACAGAATACAGAACTTCAACCAAACTGGTACTTGTCCAGAGAGGGACGCAGTACCCTTCTGTAGTCCCATCTCCTAGCTGGCTGTTTGTTACCATCTCCTGATGCTGTGGCAATTGACAGAAACTTAGCTCTCCAATAACTCCCAGCTCCCAAGGTAATTTAATATCCCTCTCTTCTAACTTCTTTCCCTTTATCTGGTGGCAGTAATACTAACAATACTACCATTGGGAATGTAAACTAGTTCAACCTTTGTGGAAAGCAATATAGAGGTTCCTCAAAACACTAAAAATAGAAATACCATTTGACCCAGGAATTTCACTCCTAGGAATTTACCCAAAGAAAACAACTTCTGAGATTCAAAAAGACATATGCACCCCTGTGTTTATCACAGCACTATTTACAATAGTCAAGAAATGGAAGCAACCTAAGTGTCCATCAGTAGATGAATGGATAAAGAAGATGTGGTACATGTACACAATGGAATATTATTCAGCCATAAGAAAGAAACAAAGCCTACCATTTGCAACAACATGGATGGAGCTAGAGGGTATTATGCTCAGTGAAATAAGCCAGGCGGAGAAAGACAAGTACCAAATGATTTCCCTCATTTGTGGAGTATAACAACAAAACAAAACTAAAGGAACAAAATAGCAACAGACTCACCGACTCCAAGAAGGGACTAGTAGTTACCAAAGTAGAAGGGGTCGGGGAGGGCAGCTGGGGAGGGAGGGAGAAGGGAATTGTGGGGCATCATGACTGGTGCACATGGTGTTGTGGGGTCACAGGGAAGGCAGTGTAGCACAGAGAAGACAAATAGGAACTCTGTGGCATCTTACTACGCTGATGGCCAGTGACTACAATGGGGCATGGGGGTGAACTCTATAATAAGGGTGAATATAATAACCACACTGTTTTTCTTGTGAAACCTTCATAAGAGTGTATATCAACAATACCTTAATAAAACTAATAATAATAATAACAATACCACCATTTATTAAGTACCTATCATATGCTCAGCAAATAACGTGAGCTCATTCATGCTCAAAGCAAACATGAGAGGTATGCATCATCCCAGAGTCTCAGTCTATACACAAAGAAACAGAAGCAGTCAGATTAATTCTCCCAAGGATCTCAGCTGATAGACAATGGTGCCAGGATCCAGCCGGAGTTTGTCTCATGCCCCCGACTCTGACATTTGCATCGTGTTAGCCAGTCTCATGTTTTGGGAAAATCAGTCTGTGTTACTATCAGCTCAGGCTCAGCGTAGGAAAATCTAGAGACGTCTCCTCTAAGTACCATCACCTAAACGTGTCCAATGAAATGGTTTATACAGTTTTGTCATTGTTGCTAATCACATCCCTGGCATCTGAACTGCTGAGTTTCACACCCTGCCACCACCCTGCCTACATCCCACCCTTTAGCACAGGATACTTGGAATCATCAGGTTTGTTCACATCAAATGTGTTGGCCCAGGCTGTTCCCTGAGTTTGGGGAAAAAAGCATCTCCCTTCTTCCATTCATCTTTCAAGCCTTGCTCAACCTCTAGTTAGGTGCTCAGCAGCGTTCAAACATCTCTATTCTAATAGTCAAACCATAACATTTCGATTGTGTATTCAGCTTCCTGTTTCTCTTAACTATGAACAACTTGAAGGTAAAGTTTTCTTCACTGTTTCTTGTCTAATTACTGGGAAAGTCTGATAAGCAGTAACTCTGCAATAATGTTTATGCATTACAAAATTAATCCCATGAGTTATGCCACAATCTGCCCTTCCTTTTCATCCCCACTGTAAAACTCACATTTCTCTTTCAGATAATACATTGTTTCAGATTTCTATTTTTTTTGGAACTTAGAAAATTCCAAAGACTATTTGCTAAGCTGTGATGCCATAGAGCCAGAGAGCCAGCTTGATTTAGAACATACCCAATGAATAAAAGCAGCTCGGTTCGGTATTTTTTGGTTTTGTTTTACAAGGGAAAGGCCAGAGAAAACACCAAAAATGTCTGGTAAAGGTATTCACCGCAAGGAATAAGATAACTGTGTGAAACCAAGAACACGGTTCCCATGCGGGTGAGTTTCAGTTAACACAGGTACCATGTAAAATGAGAGCTGCCTTACACAGTATTCAAAATCTATGGGCTTGGAAGGGATCCATGTATGTGAGGGGGCCCTGAAGCTTAAACGCCATTAACTTCCTGGTAAGCCCACCTCTAGGGACAACAGAATCAGGGCTAAATCCCCAGGAAGGAGAGCTGACAGAAAGAGCTGAAAATGAGCCTCTGTACTATCTGGCTGGGTACAGGGTAGAGATCTGCCACTGTAATTCACTACACAAGTAAAGTGAGCAAGATCAGGGGAAGCCAGGAGATTAAGTGGCCAGGGTATTTTAAAGGAAGAAATAAATTTCTCAAAATGCTTATGAAAGTGACAGACCACAGTGTTCCATGAAGAAAAAAGTATTCAATTGCTTACTGTCCTACCCATGGACATTGGACTATAGCTTGAGGATCTCCTTACTAATTCTAGAACAAGGTCAGGACAAGCAACACAGAGCTGGCCGAACATACTTCGTATCTGAGATGAGGCTCAGAATACCATCACACAGCCTTTGAAAACACCTGCCCAGGTAAATCATCCCATACTGTGCATACCTGGATTTCTAACCAAAGGCACATCCGTCAACCACAACCTGGGATTGGCTAACAAGATATAACTGAAACTCAAAGGAATCTCAGCAAAATCCTTTCATGATTTCTAAAATGCAGACCCCCTCTGCTATTTAACTTTAATGTTCACATAGTAAAGACGTCAGAGTTTAGTACTACATGCGTAATGGTCTTCTTTACTATTCCTCAGCTCCAAAACAAAGCCTTTTCCAAGGCAAAGTTTCTTATGCAAGCTCAAATTCAGAAGTCATGTAAAGACTAATTATCTTTTGCTAATAATTTTGTTATTCTGGGAAGATGAAAAACTATAGAGTTTTGTTCTACAGGCACAGGAAGTGTCTGCTGCCGCTTTAAAGCAAGATTTCCCAACATACTCAAGCTGTAGACTCCTTAAATTTTCTCCCATAGTTACCCTATACACTGTTTAGAATAAAATGTATTAGGTGCTTATTTTTCCTAGATATACACACACTCACACATGCACATATGTATCGAACATTAGATAGAAAAAACAACCTTGTATTCATGGTAAGGACCAATTTCAACACACTAAGTTCATGTAATTTCAAATCAAAAGAAACTTAGCATTTAGGTTTGCTGGCATAGTAACCAGAGCGGTAGCTACTCTGCAGCTCTCACTATGTGCAGGTCACAGCGCACACATTAACTCATTTCACTCTGTGACATGGTTCAGTCATACAACAGGCACGATTCTAAGCCCTAGGGATCCAGAGGGTGGAACCGAGAGCGGTGATGAGGGAGCCCACCCGCCCTCCAGCAGGGTATCATCCTTCCCGTGTACCAGCGCAGCCGTGCATCTCCCACTCCTCCCCTTTCCAAATACGCATTTTTACTGTCACCCTTCCCCTCTCTCCCCACTTTACATTAGGGCTGGGAGAAGATCTAGAAAGGAGAAAAATGGTCTTTATAATTCAGAAGTTGCAAGACTATAAGAAGCCCATCCATTCCTGGTAAGGAGGGCTGCACATTAACAGGAGATAACAATTCAAGCTCCATGCAGTGATGGGATGTTTGATGATTCCCCTTGGTGACTGGGTTCTTTGTCCAGGAAGAAGTAAATAAATATTTAAGTAGATGATTTAAATAGATGGATAAAATGTGGCAGAGACTAACTGGCTAGCTGTTCATAAAACTTTTCTCTTTTGCTTTTGCATACACAGCTAGGTAACACTTGCTCATTACCAGTTAACAGGGGTCATGCTACTGAGTTTTGGCCAATGGCACTTAGATAAAAGTGCAGGCCTTTCCCATGAAAATCCCCAGGTGAGCAACATTCCATGTTTTTTTCTTCTCACAGAGACCCTAAGCCATTTTTTGAAGATAGTGGGACTACCAAATGCAAGGATTCAGGGTCCCCAAATTGCCACTTGAAGATGAGATGGTGCCTACAGGTAATCTCGTATGTTCCCTAGACTCGCGCAAGAAACAGACATCTACTGTGTTAATCTAGTAAAACACGAGGAACGGGAAGTGATATCTATTAGTTTAGCTCACATTAACTAATACAAGGTATGATGATGTAAGGTGTATAGCACTATAGGAATAGGAGGGGAACCTAACCCAACATTAATACATCAGACACTACTTTCCATGGAAGGCAGAGTATCTTTAACAATGAAATTCCTCCAAAGAGTGGTCTATACATACTGGCTGCACATCATTCCCATTTTCCTTTTTTATTTTTTGCAACGATTATATAAACCATGCTAACAAAATAATATATTAAAATGAAGAACAATCCTGAGTTCAAATATGTCTCTACCATCACTGCAAAGAAATGGAACAATGTGTATTTGAAGATACCTACTGACATGACATGCCAATCATGTCTCCCCCTGCAATAGGCAACCTTTATTCTGAATCCATTTTAATCATTCTCCTGATATTCTCCACTTTGCCTCATATGAATGCATTGTAACACAACATAATGCTGAGTTTTGACCTTATATAAATAAAGTAATTTGTATGTAATTGCTGTTTTCCCCCAGCTGTTGGTTTTAAAATTCATCCATGTTGATGGGCATTATTGCATTTCACTTAGTTTAATGGCTGAAAAGCACTCTTTATCTTTCTGTCAATTCATCCCTCCATCCCACTATTGGTGGACATTGACAGTTTTTTAGTTTTTGCCACTATAATCAGTCCAGGAAAATCCTTGTTGATGTTACCTGTTGTCCATGTATACGAGTTGCTCTTTAATATACACATAGGATTGTATTACTTACCTGTCAACATGTGTATCTTCGAATTTTATAGCTAATGTCAAGTTATTTCCAAAATGACTGTATGCTCCCCAAAGTAGTATTATTTCTGATCTTGTTCCAAATTTATTATTGTAATCACTTTTAGATCCTTGCTACTATTGAGTGGGAAATATCTCAGTAAGGTTTTATTTCCTTTTCCTGATTATTAATGTTGGACATCTTTTAATGTTTATTGGACACTAGGATACATTTTCTGAATAATGTCTATTGTAATCTATTTTGCACTTTGCTATTATGCTATTTGTTATATTATTATTGATTTTTAGAAGTCTCATATATTCTGGGGAGTAATCCTTTGTAGGTTAAATTCACCGCACGTTTTTCCTCTTCTGTCTTTTCAGTTGCTTTATTGGGTCTCCTCATGAAAAAAATGTTAATAAATTTTACATATTCAAATGAATCGCCCTTTTCCTTTACAGTTTGCATTTTGCATGTCTTGTTTATGAACTCACTCTTGACTTCACAAAAATATTTCCATTCAGAGCTAAGCCGCTTCTAGGTATCTAAGATATAGCAACAAACAGACAACAACTTCTAAGTCTTGTAGCGGAGTCTAAACAATATTAAGTAAGTAGAATATATGATTTGTATTCACAGAGAACCATTTCACAGATTTTACAAAAAGGTAAGGAAAGGAGATAGCAAGTGCTAGCAGCAGGTGGTAACAGAAAGCCGGGGGAGGTGGTTTCAAGCATAGTCGGGGACCACCTCTCTGAGAACGTGACATCTGGACAGAGTTCTGAGGGACTGGAGAAAGGGACCCAACTGGATACGTGAGTCAAGAACCTTCCAGGCCTAAGGAAGAGAAAATGAAAGGCTCTGACATGGAAGCAGGCCTCATGTATTCTAGAAAGAATGGAGAAAACAGTAAGGTAGAAGAAAAGAGGGCAAGGGGAAGAGCTGCAGGAAATTCCCACAAATCCAATCTCCCTCCAAGCGTCCCATGTCTGTAGAAGAGAAGCCTTTCCTGCCAGTTGCTCAAGCCAAAATCCTGAAGGTCATCCTTGAAGTCATTTTCACACATTGCTCACCCGAATGGACTGACCATTTTTTTACCCCTCCACTCCCAGGGTGCAAGTCAGTATCAGGCAATTAAACTTCTGCAACAGCTTCCTAACTGGTCTGGATGCTTCTGTTCTTGTTCTCCTACTATCCATTTCTCCCACAATAGCACCAGAGTTCTTTAATTGTAAGTTATTGCTGAAAACAATTTCCATCTCACTCAGAGTAACATGCAGAGTCCTTATCTTGACCTTCAAAACCTTATACCAGACCGGGCCCTCACCAGTCCTCTGCCCTCATCTACTATTCTCCCTCTTAGACTTGCTAACCTCAGGGCCTTTGCCCACCCACAATCCCTTCTTCCTTCCCCCAAAAACACACACACACAATTCCAAGTTACCCCCATGAAGAAGAGAGCATTATTTTCAAATTGGCAACCTTGTCAGGATTTTGTTAATAATGAGAGTCCCTGGAAATTGGTTTAAGAATTGTCTTTTCTTTCTCGTCTGTCATGTTTTTCTATTTCAAAATAGTAAGGATTACAGAAAACATCACAACCCTATTTTTAGCTCTGGCCTGAGTATCAGTCAAGATATTTCTCCAATTATTCATAACACAAAAGAACTGAAGTGTTACTTGATAAATCCCTTTAGAAAGTAAAAGCAGAGTAGTGTCCGCTACACATGAAAGTAAAATTAGCATTCCAAAATAAAGCAAAACACATAAAATCAAAAACAATGGCAAGGCAAAATCTTACATAACGTAAGGCATCTCAAACATTTCTTCACGTCCCTCTTCAGTCCTGGGCTTGGCCACTCATCTGAAAGCAGGTGGCTTGGTCAGTTAACAGAGTTTTCATTGCCTAACATACAAAAGAGTACAGAGAAGAGAAAACAAAACCCTTAACAGGAAACAAGCCAAATTTTTTTTCCCCCACAGGCAAATGATTTCAGCTGCAACAGCCTTAAAACATTTATAGCTAACTAAATTTTTTATGAGATGCTACTAAGAAGATTCAATCCATTTCTTAAGAATGATAGCCTGGTCACACCAAGTCTCTTAGAACACAAGTGTCCCAGTCTTTTTATTCTGAACTGGAATGTTCATCAAAAGGTGGAAGAGAGATGAGCAAGAACCCTGCCCTACACCATCCCAACTCTTGTATCCAAAACACTAGCTCGCTTCTTTTGTAACTCTTACAAAGCACAAAATAGCTATAAGGCATGAAGTGCCAGTTGAAAAGAAAACACTCTTATGCAACTGGCAATATTAGCAACAGAAGAAAAGGCATTCTTATTCTTAGGAAGCAGTGTGCAGTATTAGCATTTAGATATTATGCTCCGCCAAATGTCACTGCCCCATTTTCCTGCTATTCCAGGTCTGCATGAAATTATAAAATGCTTTTCTTGTACAATCTCCACAACAATGGTGTAGCACACAAAAGCACAGTCACACATTACTAATAGTTATGAACCTGGAGAAGTCACTACATCTTGACTTTTGGAAAGGCCACCCTGCCTAGCCTCCCACCATCAAAAAAACAATAACATCAGCTCAGAAGAGCTTAGTGAAATAACCTGAAGCAGAATATAGAGAGAGACCAGAAAAAAGGGAAGGGAGCTTAAGTATAAAATAAAAAGAAATGCTCAACCGAGAAAAATACATTAATCAGAATCACTTTTTAAAATTAGTGTTGCATTACAAACTCTAATGCGAGACAAGGTGTCATGAATTAAAATACCTGGGCAGCCAAATAAATTGATTTGCAGCATGAAGAGCAACCATGACAAGTTCTACTGCCTTATCAGACCTGGTTTCGTCCATCTTTTGTAGAGAAAGGAGAAAGGCCATTTCACGGACGCATGTGTCAGAATGGTAAAACTGTCAAGACAAATTTGTTCATATATATGTTGGTATATTTCTACACATGCATACACATATGCACACATGCACACTCTCACACAGTGTTAGGGGTGGAGCTGTGTCCCTAAAGAGGTATGTTGAAGTCCTACTCCCCAAATGTGAACTGACCTCATTTGGAAATAGGGTAATTGAAGATACGTTAGTTAAAATGAAGTCATACTGGAGAATGTTGGACTATTAATCCAATATGACTGGTGAAAAGAAAAGAGGAAATATGGACACACAGACAGAGACAGAAAAAATGCCATCTGATGACACATGCAGCAACTGGAGGGAAGCAGCTGCAAGCCAAGGAACCCCAAGGACCGACAGCCACCAGCAGAAGAAAGAAAGAGGCAACGAAGGATGCCACCCAGCCTCAGAGCGGCCGTGGCCCTGCAGACACCTTGGCGTCAGACTCCCGGCCTCCAGAACTGTGAGGAAGCCGACTTTTGTTGTTCTAAGCCATCCACTTTGTGTACTTGGTTACAGCAGCCTAAGAAAATGAATGCATACGCGTGCGCGCGCGCACACACACACACACACACACACACACACACACACACACACACACACACACACACACACACACACACTTATCAGGAAAAGACCTGGAAGGAGAGGTCTGATAATACCCATATTTACCCACATTATAGTTGGCTGTAAATATCTTGATTTTTAACATGCATATAAACACAGCAGGGCATCACACATGCATTAAAGAGTGACGGACTCTCAGTGATGCAAGGAGCTATGCTGGCTTAAAAACGAAGTCAAGCCCTTCCCTTTGAACTGTAAAATCAGCAGAGCCCTGACTCCCTATCCACTTCAGCTACTCGCCTAAGAGGCCATTCCGTAAGGACCTCAATTTCTCGAACAAAGATTTTCATTCCTCGTTGCCACTATGAGACCTCTGGACACAGGCCTCATCCCTTCCTATCCAGACTTCTGCAACAGCCTCTCTACTGGCCTTACCCCTTTCAGCTCCATCCCACTCATTACCATGTGGCTATGACTCTCTATTTTAAAGCTCTTCAATGGAATGGCCCCTATTTGTATATAGCTATCTTTCCTAAACCGTGTCCCGTGAAACACTAGTTCAGTAGGATGGTTATAAATATAAAATATTGAATTGGATTCTTAAGTCAAAAAGGATTGAGAAAGTCTGACTTTTTAAAAACTCAGAGTTCTTGATTAAATGGGTCAGTGTCTCTTAATATCCCAATATCTGTGGCAAAATTACAAAACTTCCCCAGTTACTTACATTATTCTAAAAGAATGATTCAACCCAAAACTTCTTTGATAGGTGTCCTATTATGGGATTTAACCAAGAGACATATTTTTTCTTAAGATTTATGGAAGACATTCTTACCTAAGAGAGACATGCTAGGTACGTCAGCAGGGCCAAGGATTCTGTCCTGGGAGTCATTCATTCATTCATTATTCATTTAGCAAATATTTATGGTATCCCAAAAGTATCTGGGCCAGTCACCATTCTAGATATATAATGGAAAGCAGGAAAGACATGGTCTGAACCTCTAGAAACATACATAATGTAGACAAGTTAAAATGTTTTAATTTACAAAATAATGTAAGTATGATCATTGAGAAAAACGATGTCCTATGGAATCACAGAAGAGGAGGCACCTAACACAGCCTGGAATGAGGGGGAAAATTCCTAGTCAAACTGGCATCTACACTGAGGTACATCTCAGTATCATGGAAAGTGTGTCAAATCCCCATTGTCCATTCCCTTCTCAGCTCACAGATGCCCCAAAACTGGGATTAAAAACAGGTGATACCTCCAGTATCACCTCAAATAAACTTGTTGCCTTTCCTAGGAAACTGAGAGGATTCTTCAGAACAGACCTAGCTTAGAGGAAAATGGTTTGATAATCAAGCAGCAATGTCTGCCACAGAGGAGAGGCAGAACCCAAACCATGTATTTGTCCGGCCTACTCTAAATGTTTCACCTTTTGTTCACAATGAATCTAAGAAGTAAGGAATGAACAGAAACTAGGACTGGGGATTGTGTCGCCGAGTGATGTCACGGGAGACAGCAGTATATGTGTGACACGTGGTGACTGCTTGTCTACATGGGTCATACAGTGATGAGAAATGGCCTTCTATATAAAATATAAAACAAATACTTAAGTGCAATTTTAAGTGTCTACTTCACATAGTGTATTTTATTAGAGCAAGAGGAACCTTTGAGATTATCTAATTCAATCTACTGTATTTCAATATTTGAAGAGCCCGAGGCTCAGAAGTCAAGCACCTGCCAAGGGGAAATAAGTCTGTTTAGGAGAAGAGCTACATGGAACTAAGCTTTTTGGCTGCCTATTCAAGGTTTTGGTCCCCTACCCAACAGTGAAAAGTGAAGATTAATTCACTCTGAAGTAGCCAAGAAGCAACTCGTATGTGGCAGTCACTGTTCTAAATATTGGGGATCAAAACATCTCCACTGTGATGGAGCTGACAGGGCACAGCAGGGTAAGGAAGCATGTGATTCTAGTTCATGAAGGTGGTTAAGGAAGGCTTACGGAGTCGGTGGGATTTGAACAGAAACCTAAAGAACGTAAAGAATTAAGCCAGGCAGATATCCAAAAGAAGCTCATTCCTGGCACAGGAACCAGTTAGAGCAAGGGACCCTGGTACCTCAGAAAAGGGAAGGAGGCCAGGTGTCTGGCCAGGAGAAGTGTCAGGAAATGAGGTCAGATGATAAAGGGCATTATGGGTCATGATAAGAACCTTGGGAATTTACATGGGGTGAAGTCAGAAGTCCTGAGTAGGGGAGTTATTTGATTTGACAAGACAGTTGACCCTTGAACAACACAGGTTTGAACAGCACGGGTCCCCTTATATGTGGAGTTGTTATGATAAATGTTGGAATTTTTTTTGGAGATCTGCGACAATTTGCAAAAGCATTTTCTTTTCTCTAGCTTACTTATGTAACGATACAATATGTAATACATGTAACATATAAAATAATGTGTTAGTCAACTAACTTAACATGTTTATGTTATTGGTAAGGCTTCCAGTCAACAGTAGGCTCGCAGTTGTTAAATTTGGGGGGAGTCAAAGTTACATGTGGCTTGTGCAGGGGTTGGCACTCCTAACTTCTGCACTGTTCAAGGGTCAACTGTAGTTTTAGAAGGCTCACTCTAGCTAATGAGTGTAATGTATAAAGCTTCACAAAGATCACATCTGAGGTTATTTTAATAATCCAAGCAAAAGTTGGGGAAGGCAGCAATTAACATATTAAGAAGTGGCCAAATTCTGGATATATCCAGCTAATTGCTCAACTGGATGCGAGGTGAGAGAGAAAGTTGCATGTGGAAATGACTCCAAAGTTTTGAGCCTGAACTACTAGAAAACTGGAGGTTCCATTTTGGAAATTGAGGAATAATAAAGTGGAGACCAGTTCTTGAATAATGCTAAAAAGGTAGAGAAATTAAAAAGAAAATCATCTATGTGTTTGCAAATGGACAGATTTGCATCATTTAATTGTAACTACAGGTTGTACTGCAAAGTAAACAAAAACAACCAAATAAACCAGAGTATGTGGCCTGATTAGAGTACTTTATCTTTCCTCAATGGCTATAAAATATTGCACTGAGATTCCATTCACATATTAAGGTATAACTTTTTTAATTCATATGTGTAATCATATTGTACAGATACAAACACAGGAGTTTACATTACTTCCAGTTCCAACCATTAAATATCAAAGGAAGTTGGTGGCTTGTTGCTATAAAAGTAAAGCCCTTATTTAAGTTTCAGTGAGCACAATTAGCTATAGCTTTCACCAGCAGTAAATATTCCTCTTAAGTGAATCTATTCCTTTTTGGACACCACACCTGCAACATACAATTTGTCATAAACTACTTTTCACTTTGAAAAATTTGTCTTAGGAATAAGCAGTGGGTGTGTGGAGGGTGGAGGGGGGAACAGAGCCCATTATACACCATGAATTTAAAGAGTATCTAAATATTCCTGTCCTTCTACACCCCTCTCAGTCCTTAGAAGTTGACCAGAAAATTCCCCACTCAAGTTAGTAATAGCTCAGTTCGGCGCACTGTCTCCATAAGGCCATTTCCGACTTGCTCAGGAAGCATTCAGACCATGTCCAGCACTGCACACAGATGTGAGGGAAAAACCCCGGGTCTCTGCCAGCAACACAGATCGACTCATTATTCATCAGATCCTTAAAGTGATAATGAGATTGGCTGGAAGCAGGAGAGAGGGCGGGTACCACAAAGAAATAGAAACCACAGGCATCAAGGAGGCTTAGTATGAAAGGAGAAAAGAGGATGCTTTAAGTTTCTAAGGCAGAATTATTCCCACTTCACGAGATGGGTTCTGGTGCAGCACTGCAAATAGACCATTTATGAACCTCTTTGATCATAATGAAAGTGAGTAAATTCACAGTAATATTCAGATGAACTGGACAGAAGAGATTATTTTGAATACATAATCACTATTTCAGCAGATGTGGGTTTTGGGTTGAAGACTGTTATTCCTAAGATGTATAATGCATTTTTGAAACAAGCCTCCACTTTTTAAGGAAACAACACCTATTATCTAACTATTCTACTAATCAAATCCTTTGGAATATAATATCATAATTATTTCCTACATGTGGGTCATATAATTACAAAAACTTAATTATAGTGAATGTCATTGCCATTTTACCTGAATTGACCAAGAGAGGGTAGGATATTGACTATTACCAGCAACTAATTCATCCCGTGACACAATATAAACTGCTTCAGTATTTTGATTTCAAAGTATTTCTCCAGCAGCAAATCAGCATAGCTTAGTTGAAGTTCCTTTTCTCTTTCCCATTGTCCCTGAACATCTTTTAGACACTACAGACTCAAGGGAATAGTATAATTTTCTTGTTTCTTGAGTTACTCTGAGTAAGCCTGCTAAATTTGGCCCCACAAGTCATTCACCTGTTCCATGAGCTCCACAGCACAGGACTGGTAGCCTGCCCCACCAAAAAAAAAAAAAATTTTTTTCATCTTCTTTTTCAGGTTATTTTAAATGATGGTAAGGCAAACCCATGGAGTGGGTGGGGCTGGGAAAAGGCTATAGAAAGAGGAAATGTTAGATTCCCATTATTGTGTAAAAGGATCTTGAAGGTCACCTTAGCCCATGTGCAAAGATACCATCAGGTGATTTTGTACCCTCTGCAGGAATTTATGTCTTAACAAGAAGCTCTCACCTGCCAAAGGCAGCCATTCTCTCTTCAGAAAGCTCTCACTCTTTGGAAGGCTCACAATGAGGTCACATAGGGTCACTCCTACAGATGGGGCATGGTCAAAAGTACGGCACCAGGCATTAGCTGGGTTTCTCATGTTCCAGGTAAGACTTCACATCCATACACTGGTTATTAATCCTACCCCAGAGAACAACCTGGGCTTTTCTGGAGATTGGAAGGAGAAGGATTTGTAAGAGCTCCAACTCCTCAAAATCTTCCCAAGAGTCAGGAATCCAATGGCAAGTTATTTCCAGTCAACACAGGCACTTTAGCTCACAACTCAAAATTACAGTCTCTGGGAAAGGATATGGCCAGATTTCAAAGCACACATTCTTATGGTTTAATCCTCTTCTAGGTGAGACAGGGTGCTGTTTTATATCTGCAGTCACTGGATAGCATAAGGATTCTCAGAGCATTTAAATAAATAGATTAAAATACAGGTAACTGATATACCTATTCTCCATTTGTATGGGTTTCCAGAATCTGGGGTGGCTGTTAGAACACAGGATAATGAGGATAACTGGTCCAAATTCTAGGTATTAGAATGGTGTGTAAACTGTTGATTTGCCTCTGCCAATCTGATTACATGTAAATGAGTGAAGTACCCAAACCAGAGTTAGAAACAGTGGCTATATTAAATACCTGGTATGAGAAGCATACTGTCAATCGCAGCAGTGTGAGCTGCAAACAAGCAGTCAACACACTGAAGTAAATCTACTGAACTTCACCCCACAGAACAGGGACAAAGGACTCACGTGTGATTTGCTCTCTAGCTCTCACACCCTACTCCCATTACCAAAAATGGGGCACTGGTTTCATGTAGGAAAACTTGCAGTACCTGACCTAGAAGTGCTAGGAAAAGACAACAAATAACTGTTTTCTACAGCTGGTCTTTGTATTTAGAGGAAAAGGAGAAAACGGATAAGGAACTAAAATTGCTGAGCACCACCAGGGGTCTAGATAGTTGACGACACCTTGTTGGCGCACACAGCAATCCCAGTATAGAGGTACCACCACCGCGTGGTAAGAAGAGCGCATGGCTTACCAATAACGTGATGGAATTCGAGTTCACTCAGGTCCACTGCTATCGTGCTGACTGCTAACACCTCTCATTTTATTGAATATTGTAATGGCATATTAAGAACCTGACAAGTTTCAAACTGCATTTTAGGTCAGAAGACCTGTAAACATTTGTATGCTTTCTTCCCATTGGAAAATATTACATTTATTTACTGTATGTAAATTAACTGGGTTATGTTTTGTTTAAATATTTTTTCAAGTTATACTCCTGAATCATGTTTACTGTTGAAAATTTCAAAATTACTGAAATATGTATTTCAGAATATAGAGATCCTGTATGACCCTGAAATATTAATTTTTACTGATGATTTGTATACTTACATCTCCCTCTGTATGTTGTATGGATGGAATATATGTATCACAAATATTTTGGGTTTTGCAAAAATATATATATATATATTTTATATATACAATTATATATAATTTTGTGTGTGTGTGTGTATGTATATATATATATATATATATATATATATAATTTTGTATACTACTTTTTTTATTTTACTTTATAGCATGGATTTTCCTGTATTATTAGTCTTTGAAAACAGGATTTTAATAGCTTCACAGTGTCTTCATGAATTATTAAATCATTTTTGTTTAACCCACTGCTCTTCAGTTGAATATGTGGACTTTTCCCAGAAATTTGGAATAGCAATGTTTTAATAAACAACCTCTGAATATACATCTTTGCATTTATTTCAGGTATATTTTTAGGTGCAGTTTCTATATGAACATTTGCTAAGCCCCCACGTATGTAATACCAAAGTTTCAGGATATATATTGCCAAACCGAATATGAGGTTTGTTTCTCTACTTCTTTCCTAGCATTTAGAATTCACTGAAACTTTGTGTTGCCTTCCTCTTCCTGAGACAAGAAATAATTGTTTCAAATTCTTTGAATTCAAAAAGAAAAAAGGCTATTTACTAATTTTTCCATTTTGTAGTTTCCTCTATTATTAGTAAGTTGACATTTTTTAATGAGCTTTTCTTTTGTCTGTTGTAGGTTTAAAATACATTTCCTGAGTCTGTCACTTATTTTTTAACTTTCCTTATGATAACTTTTAAATGTTTACTACATACAGTTTGTGCCTTACCTAAGTTTGTTTCATTGTTTCTTCTTTTTTTTTTGCATAAAGACTTCAAATTTTTCTTTTACAATTCCTGGATTTCATGCTTTGAGACTCTTTTCCCTTTGCAAGATTATAGAAATATTCTATATTTTCTTCTAAACATTTAAAATTTTATTATGTGAACATTTAACCCATCTCTAATCTGTGTAACTTGTATGATAGGAATCTACCTTTATTTCTAGCCAAACTGAGAGCAAATTGTCTTAAGCCCATCTGTTACCAAACTATCTTTCTCCCACTGATTGGAAACACAAGATTTATCAAACAATAAAATTTTAAATACATAAAAATGTGTGTTTATATGCATCCAAATATAATCATCTGTATGTGTGTGGGGGCGGGTAAAAGTGCAAAATATCTAGAATACCCCGGCGGTCTTTTACACACATGGCTGCTCCCCACAGCCTCTGAGAGGAGGGAAGGAGAGAAGCTGTCCTCTCCCCTCTGTTGTGAAATTGGTCTGGCACCTGTCAGTCACCGGGGCTCCGCCCCATGGGGTTCCCCTGGAAGGGGCGGGTGGGGGAGAGGCAATCGCAGGCGGAAGAGGAACAGGGAGGAGACTGGCTGCTAGAGGGGGACGAACGGAGCCAGGCCTCCTGAAAGCGATGAAAATTTCTCCCACTTTACCCTTTCCCTAGACTTTTTTCAGCTTCACCAGTTTCACTAGTTTATTTGCCCCGGGCCGGAACACGCTTCCCCAGGAGCCACAGTGTGTGTACATATGTCATCGCTGACCCCAGATTATCAAAGGACAAAGACATGTGCGTCCAAATGCAGTGACAACCAGACAGGATGAGCTCCAGGCCTTTGTCAGGAACTGCAGGGAGTACCAACTTGATTTCACCACCTCCGCAACAATTATCAGAATCTTAAAGACATAATAATTATTGGTATTTGCCTAAAGTCTATGTAGATCTCCATTCCTGGATAATCTGAAACTCAATTTTGGATGAATCAAACCACAAGAATGTTGCTCCTGGACTGACTGCTTTTTCCTTCTAGTAAAATTGTTTTAACTATACTATTCTTCAGCCTGATATCGTCTGACTACTCAAGAGTTATTAAAAGACACCATTGTGTGACCCTAACGGCACACCCTCTACTCCACAGGGTCTCCTTCTGAGGGTGAAAGGGAGACTCTCTCTCTGTTCTCATTCAGAGGAAGAGTGGGGCTCCCCCAGAGCAACTGGCTTGATTTGACTTTGACACCTTGAACAGTGAGATGACTGTAATTCTCTCTTAGAGTTGCACATCAGAATTTAGACAAACTTGTGGTCCTTATTCAACTAATGAACTGAACCTCAAACATACTTTTGACCTGTGACAACTTCACCCCAAGCTCTTTCTTCCTTTTTAAAACCTTATTTTTGGTTTGTCCTGCCTTCCTTATATTTGTTATCTTCTTATATGGTATGTGTTCTGATAAAGGGCCTCAAATATGTTTTAGAAAAAGATGGAGCATAAATAAATGCCAGAAACAAACAAAATTTCTAGGAAAAAAATATTTTCCTGGACATTTACTCATTCATAAAAACTGAGTATGAAAGACCAAGTTTTCCCAACCTTTCTATACACAATCAGCAACAGCCTGTTTACATTCAGGGGTATATTTAGAGACAAGGATCTAGTTGTAATAGCTTATAAAATTACCAATTATTCTCCAATGGTTAAATTTTGTGATGCTATTTATTCTGACATCATCATGTTCGTCCCAAATTACACTGTCATCTGTATTTGTCAGAGCAAATAAGGCCTTCAGGTGAATGTATATAATACATGTTATTACTCTCTAAAATAGAAAACATACTTGTTTTTAACATGACCTATTGCAAAGCAACACAAAATAGAAAAATAATTTTGTGTGCATATAAATATATATGTAAGTACATACACAAAATTAAACCTTTACCACTTTACCAATGTTCCTTTCATTTGTAAATGAAAACTTATTACCTCAAAACTAAAAGCTTCCAGACCAGATGAACTCCATAGGTTCCTCTAATGCTATGAGTCTCTATGGACTTTAGAGGAAAAATAAATTATTGTAGTCTCTCCTAGTTCTTCCTCGCTCACCAAAAACTTCTGATACATTTCCTGAGACCTCAAAGTACGCTAATAGGTTTTTAAATAACCCATTGTCTTATGACTGTAGAGTTTCATGAAATAAGGATCATAAATAAAACTCAACCAATGGAATTTGAAAAATTAGCATAGAATAGTATACTGACATTTACCTTTCACCTTTTTGATACTGTGGTGAGTAACCCGACAGTCCACGAGTTGTAATAGTTTGTAAATTTTAAGAAGCATAAGCTTGAATTGGGTGAGCTATCAACTCAGTAGCCAGTCCCTTACGGAATGACGATAACTCACTTCCCAACTTTGTACACAGATTTTCCCAACTTTTTAGTTTTGATTTTGCTTTTTTGTTTGTTTGCCATCATGTTCATAGAGTTTTGCATAAAAGTTACCTGAAAATGACTAATACTTGGGACAAAAATGAAAAGAATATATGATGTGATTAAAGAAATAGATGTAGAAAGTAGGATCAAAAATACACAGAAAGTAGGAATACTAATTGCTTTAGTTATAGGATCCTCCAGGGTCAAAAGGGCAATAAATGTTTCGGTTATATTTTGATGCATTTTGTAGAGGAAAATATATGGTGCAATTGCAATCCTTCATTTGGAAGAGTTGAGGGAGGGTAGCACTGAGGAGCTACACAGTGTATAGATCACAGTTTATTCTACTTGGCACATCATATTTATGGCATAATTTTCAGCAAATGGTTGGATCATAGGAGAGCTGTTTGCTTTTTAAAGACATTGTTGCCTCATCCCAGTATGATAAGAAATTAGAGGACACGGAAACATCTGTGTAGGGAGAGGAATTTAAACTGACCCTTAGATTTGGAAACTGTAATCTACCAGATATAAATAAACAGCTTGAATAGAACAGTTTTTGTGAACTAATGCTTTTCTAAAATCTTAAAACCTGCCCATACCCTCCATTTTACCAACTGTGCTTAAATTGTTTCTTTACATCTCTCTTCAACTAGATGGTAAGCTTCTGGAATGTAAGGAGCTTAGCTCTTCATGTTTATCTCTCAAGTGCCTGACACCTAGTAGACACTTAGTCCATGTTTTAGAAAAATATAAATGCTCCTTGCCTGCCCTGCAGTCCAAACACTTGTTCCCAGTAAACCCCTTATTTGATCATTTCTTAATATAAGAATCATCTGTTGTAATGGATGCTGTGTGTGCTGCCCAGAAATACTTTGGGGACCAAATTGTCTGTAGTTTCCATTACCACGAGTATTGAGTGTTGAAAATGGATACATAGATGCTCTCTGGGAACCCCACTGTTGAAAAAAGCCGCTTCACTCAAGTCCCCCCACCCCACCCCAAATCCCTGGGACAGCCTGCATCCAACGATTGGTCTCAAGGGTACAAAGGCCCTCCTGCTTCATTTCAGGTCAACTCTCAAGCATTATCCCAGCCCCAGAGCCCCTTAGGAGCCGGTGGGACTTCTGTTACAACTGTTGGGAAGTTCAGCCTTTCCTGGTCTCCAAGCACGCTTGTCCCCCCAGCTGGCACTATTCCCCAGACTCCCCAGTAAGTGTCCTCCATAATATTATCTGCCTCAAACTCTGTTCCCTGGAACTTGACACCAGTGGAGCGTTCTAAAACTATAAATTTTCAGACCTCATTCTAGAGCTACTGAAATCAAAAACTTTTAAGGCATCTGAAATTTTTTAGTTTCCTAAGTTATATGCCAAGAAGTTTCCCTTAAAAGTTTTTATTACCATCAAAACAGCAGCCAGTTCTTCTGCTTCCAATGAACTTCTAGGTCTCAAGCAGAATTCTACCTGGTTGTCAGCCTTTTTAAAAAATCTCTCTAAATCTTCTGCATCCGTGGATGTTTTGTTGCCCTTGTCTGGCTTGGATTAATACTTACAGGCACACACCTGATCATCTACATTTGCCCTCTTACAGCACTAAATTATGTTTTCTACCTTTATCTTGCATCTACCTACCACTTCAGCATTTTATTAAAATAATAATAATAATAAGGGAGAAATGTGGGATTCACATATAAATCAAGTATAAAAATAGAACGAATAATCATATCTGACTTGATTGTTTATAGTTCATGATACGTGATCAAAACCGAAAGTTTCTGTGATATGACTGCCCTTGTACTGTTCACCGTGTAAGAACTTATTCACTATGTAAGAACTTGTTCACCATGTAGGAACTTGTTCGTTATGCTTCAGAAGATTGGAGACTGTTGAGAATTAGGCTTGGGGTTGATTAATGACTATGCATTGAGTCCCCTATACAGAATTTTATTGTTGTTAACAAACATTTGATCAATAAATATGAGAGATGCCCTCTCAAAAAAAAAATCTCTCTCTTCTGATCTAACATTTCCTGCTAATGGCTTTTTAGTATCACTCATCTAAATCAGGTACCTAAAAGTTTGTTGTCCCTTATACTTACTTAGGCAGACGTCTATTAGTAGGTGATCATAAAGATATACCCTCTGGTTTATACCAGCCAGGCCTTTTTTAAGGCAAATAATTCACCAGGGTCATTAGAGAAGGAATTCAGGCTAGACATACATAACACTCCATAGCCAACAATAAAGGCGGATACAGGCTGCATTAAAAATTCAAATAGGTAGTAATCCCCAAACCCTATTTTAGAGTTTGCCACTATTATATTTAAATTTAAGGCAATAAAATAGAGATGACCAACAATACTGAAATTGTGTGATTCTCTTTAGCAGTCTGCCCCTCTCTCAAATAAAAGACATGAGGACCACACTTTTCACCTGTGTGTAAGACATTTTGCAAAGCCATCCTTGTGATGGAAATCTCTTCATTGCAACTGTAATAACTGTATAAAATGCACAAAGTCCAAGGGCAACCAATCACATAAATTCTTTAAAAATAAAGCTATTGGGCCAACGGTTGCCAAAAAAAAAATTTTAATGAGCACATTTTTATTTTCCTTTGGCTGCTTTGATTTCAATGAGCCTCCCACTTCAGTCCCTTTCTGTAATATAAAGAGATTGGCCCTGGAAATATAAGCAGCAAAAATAAAAAAGAAAGATGAGCATTGGATATTGAGACAGGGAGTTTGGGTGCCAAGATTCAGTCTCTGTGCCTGGTAAAGTGCTGAGACCTCAAAACTTTGAAAAATGTGTTTTTGAACAGAAATGCTGACACCACTTCTCTGTATCAATTTCACTCAAAGCTGTGTGGGTACAGTACTTTCACTACTCGGACATTCTGCCCAGCTCTGGGGCAGGCTAATAACACAGAAAATCATTTCTCCTACTGCAGGGATTCTCTCAGATTACGTGGAACATATGCAGAGACATGTTCTCTGTATCACGGGAAGAGATTGGAGCCAATCATCTAAATGGTTTTGTAAATGCAATTCCCAGCACCACCACCACACCATAATCCCTCCAAACTGGGAACTTTAATAGCTCCAAAGCAGAAACGCTGGCAAACTGCAGACCTGTCAAATTCATGTTTTTATACAGCCTGCAGGTTCAGAGTGTTCTTCACATTCTGAAGTGGTTGGGAAAAAAATCGAAAGAGGAATAATATGCCATGGTATGTATTACATGACATTCTATTTCCATGTCCATAAATTGAGTTTCATTGGATGACCCCGCATGCCCCACAAGCCCACACTGATATGTTTATGTACTGTCTACACCTGCTTCCATAGAGTTGAGTAGTGGCTGCAGAGATCTCTGTCCCACAAAACATAAAATATTTATTATCTGGACCTTTACAGAAAAGCTCAGCCAACCCCGACCTAAAGCATCACAATTTATAGGGCTGGTTAATATGCAAATGTACTCAAGTGAAGTGGAGGATATTGTGTCTATTCTACAGAAAAAAAGAGAGAAATGACTTTTCAAAGGTCATATAGCTTGTGTGAAAAGGAGTTACTCATATTCCTTCATTTTGTCAAAAAGCTTCTCCACAAATAAGTGCTGCAAATATTCAGTAGGACTAATTATTAGCATTTGGTTTGCAAAAATGTCATCCTTTCATTTCTCAGTTATCTGGATCAAAAGTAATTTGTTTAGAATCTGGTACTTAAGAGTATTTTGGGTGGTTAAGAGCCAACAATTAAACTCTTGGAGAGCATTTTCTGCCTGATAATATTAACTAACAGACTTGTCACTCAAAGGAGTAACTGAAGTTTCTCCCTTTGGCTTCTCAGACACTCTAACCCAGTGGAGGAGAGTCCTGAACATGTCATCTTTCTCTCAGACTCTTTAATATTTCTCAGGCTGTACCTTAAGATAGAGCAGATCTTTATGACAAGGTCAAACTCTTCTAAAATTTAGTTGCTAAAGCACTTTTGTACATTCCCTCTAAACATACCAGTGGCCGTGGCCTGAAGATCCTATTCAAACAGAAAAACCAGTTTCATCTCTTCCACTAGGTTTTTCTGTCTCCACTTTGTGCTAGAGTAGAATTTATATTTTTAACCTTTATTCCCTTCTTCATATAAATATATATTTATTATATGGAGAGAGAATATATAATGATTATCAATCCACTTGTTAAATGCTATATAAATACAAGGAGTAGATAAAATTCTACTAAGAATCATTATTCTTAGTAGATTTACTTAATGCAAATACTGAAGTAAATTCCAGGAGGAATGAGATTTGGCCCCTGCCTGACCAGTGTGACTTTTGGCAAGTCCTTGAACCTCCCTGAGGTCTGTTTCCTCACCCACGTGACAAGAGAGACTATGTGACCCCTATGGGCCATTCTTGCTTAAAATTTATTCTACGTCTAAATATTTGTTGAATGTTCACTTAATCTAAGTCTTAGTTTTGTAATCTCTAAATTAGAGATAAGAGCTATGACACAGATGGTTAGTTACAGTGAGAAAAATGTACTTAAAGGACATGGCACATAGTGCCCCCAAAATGACAATAACACAGGACTCAGGTTTTGTAGATTGTTTGATTCCTGATAAGGTGTTAAGGAAGAGGCTAGAGGGCAAGGAGAGCCACACAAAAAGTGAAATTTACACAAATCCATGACGTACATCCTCTCAGTCACAGGACTATTCTCGCCCTGCTTACATGAGGCAGACAAGACCCAATCCCTTGCCAGGTATCCTCTATCGTCTTTACGTAGCCTTGTCCAGCAGAGACCAAGAGGGTGAACCGCGGTCCTTCCAACTCAGCATAATGAGAAAGGCACTCAAGTCCACAACTACTTCTCACAACAAAAGATCCCAGCAAAGAATCTCACCTGATAGCTTAAAATATAAAATATCCTATTATATTTTACAAACTCAACATGTTTCTAAGCAGTTTCACTAAAACAGCTCTGCCTTGACACCAAAATTAATGATCTTGAAGATCATCAGTCTAAGGTTATACTATAAAAGTCTCAAAAGTCATCAAAATAAGACTTTTCAATCATCATGAATATTTTCATATTTCAATAGTTTGAAAAGATCTTAACTGATTTTGAATTTTTTCAACACTATGACTTTATATACCACAGTCACCAAGATGTTTACATTTAAACTCAGAGTGGGCTTAGCACCATCACACTGACCTTTAAAAAGTTAACATTTCTTCATTAATAGTAAAAGGAAGAAATAGGGACAAACAATGGAAGCATCTGATATTTGAGCCAAATGCTCCTTGTTTCTTCTCTAATCTCTTTCCATGAAATTACATAGTTTATGGGGTTAAATATTTTACTCTGTGTGTCTGGTAACTCATCTGAATGTAGGGTCAACAGTATCAATTTTGGCAATGTTCGAAGAATCAACATTTAAGGTTATAATTGCCTAAATGCGGTACCCTCATCAGGATTTAGATGTAAATATAATTCAGTGAGGCCAAGTCTTGATTAAAAGTGAATGAAAATACAGAAAGCACTTAAGCACAATTAAAACCTTTCTTAGACTCATTTATCCATTTATTCGTAATAGGCATTTGCAAGCAATACCACAATAGTCCCAGGAGACCGTATGCCCAGTAGTGAAGGACAGTGAACTACCAGTATTAATAGAGAATGTTAAGTGCTGGGAAGGAGATGTGCCCTCATCTGTGAGACTACAGATGAGAGGCATTCAAGTTGGACATTAGGGAGGTGACACTGATTGATACCCAGTGCTCAACAGCCAGGAGGAAATTAGTTATGGGGCGAGGGGAAAGAGAGAGCCGAGGGTAAAGTAAATGCACATGGAAAAGCATAGTGGTACAGCACTGGATGGGTGACTAAAACTAGTTAGTCACCGTCCGAGGATGCGCTATTTGGTTAACTGGCCACAGATGAAATGCCCGGTCATGAAGAGTCAGTACGCCAGGCTAATGAGCTTCAACTTCAGCCTGAAAGCTTAGGAACCCAGTGGAGGACGTCAAGCAGGAGGCTGATTGGTCAGCTTTGACATTAAGGAAGATGCAGAGGAAAGTGTGGAAAGAGATAGGGGTGAGTGGGGAAGGGGCAGGAACATGAGAAAGGTGGACAATTTAGGAGTCCACTGCGGTAATGCAGATAGTAAGGTGAGTTCCTCTAGGAGGAATCCTGGTGAGAGGGATTGTGGTAAAACAAGGAATGTTTAGCAAGATTTGGTGCTTTATCAGAAATATAGCATGAGTGAAAATTTAGAACAATTCCTGGATTTATGACTTAGACAGCTGCATGGGCCGTGGCACCATTCGCTCTAACAAGAGACATAGAAGATGCACCATTGAGCGCATATTTTTATCTTTGACATTCATTCATTACAGATAAAGAATTGCACTTACAGGAAATGTTTAATTTTTTAAAATTCACTTTCAAAAGAAGCTCTAAAGAACACAAATATTAGAGAAAAAATGCAGAAAAGACAGGGGAAGATAGAATTAAGAAAAATGTCCACATATGCCCAAGCAGAATAAAAAACATCATGGGTTGTGGGAAAAGTGAGAAAAAATTGGAAGGGAAATTCACTGCTTGAGTTTCAATGTTAAAATGAAAATGAAGAGGAGTGAAGAAAGGTATAAATACAGTTGTATATATGAGTATATATTTCTTCCTGGAAAGAAAAATATGACATTTGTCAGAAGGAGAGAGACAAGGGAACAGGGTGATTTGATAAGAGGTGGTACTCTCACGCAGGAGAATATCACAAAGAATTAAAGAGAAGATGGTCATTTTTAATCCTTATTTGTAGACACTACCAATACTTGACTACTTAAAAGCATGCATGTTAAAGGAGGGAAGATGATTTAGGAGTTACTCCTATATTTAGACATAAAAGCTGTCAAAAAGAAAAAGGCTCACATGACTTTGTCAAAAGCGGGAGCCAGTGTTCACTCACAGCATCACAGTATCCTGTGGAAAGGACAGCTTAGATCTAAAGCTTCTGGTACAATAAACAAATTTGCAATCATGAGACATTTTCATTCCCACACAAGTACGCAGAAACAAAGCCAGAATCTACTTTTCAAGAAAAAAAAAAAAAACTGGCGAGGTTTCCTAAACAGAAGCCCCACTTACACCAAACCTGGTACCCCTGGGTGCCAGACGTCCGCAGCAGGCACAGACGGCGGCACTCCTGTTGCTTGCTTCACAGATTGCTGTCTGGGTGCCATTTCTAGTCGTATGTGATTGGTGGAGCAGACAGAACCCCCTGGCTTTCCTCCATCAGTTCTGCATCCATAGCTCCATCCGTCAAAATAAGGAAATCTGCCCATAAAGATGAGCCACGGGCACTGCCTCTATTTACCCATGAGGCACCCCTCTACTCCTCTGTGAGGTTAAAGGAATAAATTTAATTGACAAATTGTCAAGCAAGCCATAAGCTAAATAAGGGTGATGAGAAAAGAGGTATTCCAATGCGTCAGGCCTGCGTCTAACTTCTGTAAGCACAGCATCTTTCCTTCCTTCCTTTATCTCCACCTTCTTTCATGTCCTGAATGGCCATTTTCATAGCATTGACTTTCTCTTCAATGAGAGAAAAACTAAAGGTTTAACGAGGTCATCAATTAATTATTCACATACCCACTCAAACATTTATACCATGTCCCTACTATGTGTCAGGCACTCAGCCATCACTAGCAATAGGAAAATAAACAAGGCACGTTTTAAAGCTAGGAGAAGCATCTAATATGGAAAGACAGTTATATGTAGAAAATATAATTTGATAGATGCCTTAATAGACATGTAGACAAAACATCGAAGGAAAATCCAGAAGGAAGAAGGTAGAAATGTTGGTCTTTGATTAAGCATGCATTTTTGAAAGCCCTTTCTGCCATCACACTCACACAGAACCACGGGCCCCCAGAGAACAGAGAACGCAATGTCTATGCTCCCCACAGGTCATAACATTGCACAGGATTTAAGAAAGCCAGGCCTATGCTAAGACCCTCATTCTCTTCCTATATCATGCCAAAAATCAGGACCTAAAACCTAACTAACAACAAAAAAAATTGTATTCACTTAAAAATCACAGCCCAGAGACTAGACATTCACACACACACTCACCATATGGTCACCTCTGCATATAAATTTCCTTTTCTTCTTTTTGGACATGCATTATGCAGGACTGTGGTTCATCTTCCAGTGTTAATGCCCCGGAAGAGGGCACATCCTCCTTTATATCACTACTTACTTACAAGACTCTTAAATGTAATTTTAAAAAGGAAAAAAGTAGTTAAAGTACTATAAATAGGACCTTCCTAAAAAGTAACTGAGGCAATTTTATGCTTTCAAAAATCTATATTTAGGAATTCTAAGATATTAGGGTTGACCAGCAAAACACCCCTCTCTCTTCCTTCTCAATTCAGGACTTAACTCTTTCTTTTCCAGATCTCAATCTTGAAATCTTCTGTGGAGATCATGTAGTTTCCAAATGATAAAAGAAAATGAATAGAAACACAGTTGCAGACAATAAATGTAGAACTAGAAGTTACCTTCTGCACCTGGTTTAATTTTCTGAGTATTTCTCTCATTGCTTAAAATGATCCTTCACAGCAAATGACAATAAAATTAAAGAATGTAAATAATATGGTTTTAAGACACTAGAGACATTATTATTTCTCTGATAGGATAAAACCTGGCATATTAATGCAATATTAAAAGAAGGATATTTGTCTGAAATGATCTGAAGGACAGGTCACAGTAGACATACATTTGCCCAAGTTTCAGGTTTAGAAGGGAATACAGAGCCATGGGAAAAAGAACCCCCTACCAGTCAGAGACAATGTATCAAATCAGGTGATCCACTGGTGTGATGAATGTTTTAGCCAGATCACATTCACATAAATGACAACTGTACATTAACCAAGGGCATTGGGTACCACTGGTAGGAGTATCCAAGTGATATTCACAACCAGAGCTTTCTAAACTCCCCAATGGATGTAACGAGAATCTACAATAAAAACAAATACTCTCAACCCTTACATATAAATACATGTAAAAATCTCACTATACAAATAATTTTCCTTGTTAGAGATGATTTCACTTTTGTTACTTGTCACTTCACTGACTCATTTTTTTCTTGATTTAGACTAACCATTCTGGAATATTCTGAATTTATGTGAACTCGATAGGAAAGATTTCAATTCTTGAACTTCTATGGCTCTCTAATAAACAGTTCCAGCTGGATATTTCTTAAGTTTGTTTCTCCACTGTAATTATTTGTGAGTGTCAAGAGAAAGAAAAACAAACCATTGTGCACAAAGACTTTATCACAGAAAAAGGTGAGTTGGGGACAGCGCAAAAATCCTGCTGCAAACATTCAGGGTTTACCCAGAGTGCCCGGTATTTGTGGGAATGAATGTTTTCTGCTGTAAAGTATGCAGAAGCTTAGGTCTTTAACTGCCGTGGTGGCTATGAGTGCATTAAAGGATTATTGTAAGAAGCATGCCTGACACAGAGGAAACCACATTCCACACACCGTACATCGTCCCCTAGTCTGGTTGCACATGATTTGAAGCATATACTAAGGAAAAGACAGGATGTAGACTCTCATTCATAATATATAAATTGTTTTGAGTCTCACTCCTTAACAAGAAATGATTCCTTGCAGTAAATATCCACTAGATGAAAGAAATGTGAACAATCTTGTTTTTAGGACACTGGAGAAATTTTTATTTCTCTGAGTGACAGAAAAAAAATCTAACATGTTAACCAAACCAGAATATAAAAAGATGTCTAACTCTACACACACACACACTCACAACTTAAAGAAGTATTAAGTATGGTAACCATGGCAATCTGTTTCCAAAGCACTAATTCCCAACTACGGTTTTTCAATAATTTAGGATATTCCTGGATATCTCAGGGATTGTTATAAAAATATCATCATGAACAGTAACAACAAAGACAAAATCGTATTTCCCTTATGCTGTGTTGTGTCACTTTGGATCATAAAAATGACAGTTATCACTAAAAAATCAAATTACTTGTTTTGAATTTTCTAAACTATTCTTTAAAAATAAATCCCATCTTTCAGGGGAATAAATATGAAGCTGTAGATCCTTTTCGAATAGCACTGGATGATGTAGTTTGTTTTCATGGAAACTGTGTGTGCCCCAAGCCACTCAGCGGATGTTACCACTTTGTAAGATTAGAGCAGGGACATTTGAAGTGATAGACCCTCACCATCGCTGCCCTCCCTAAGTGTCCTCCGTTAACCTTTTTCTCCCCTCCAGGTCACCCATTGTTAACCCAATCTCTTACGTTCTTTACCATCAACACTTACTTTTTTATCCACACCTTTCCTTTAAGAACCTTATAATGACAGAACAGAAAGAAAATAGAGAAGGCAACGTTGCGATTTCTATTACTAGTTCAGCCACCAACTATCAGTATTACCTTGAGCAAGTAATTTTGCTGCTCAGAGCTTTATTTACTTTGATCCACAAAATAAAAAGACTCTTTATTTTGTTCCAGCTCCACCACTTTCTAAATACATCAAGTCGGATACACCTTAAATGATAGACTTGATAGTGCCTTGATGTATGATCTTCAGTTTATAGCACAACTCTTTGATAAAGGTTGCTACTTTTAAGACTCCACCCTAAAGATTACACATTTTTCGTACTGTACGTGGTTACACAAAAGTCTCCTAAGTATTTCAGTGAAACTCTCTAAACTTAGAGGAAAACCTAGAACTAAGGGACACTATTTTAACAAGGGGTAACATATGTCACTAAGGACTACTTGGTAAAGAATTTGTAAGTAGAGGCAAATTCTACAGTGTAAAAATTATTCTTCACACACTCTTTCTCTGAAAAGGAATGTTTGGATACTGAAGCAACATGAAAAAATAACTTTGAGATCCTTAGAAATAAGGTAACTGTGAGTAAGCACATACTGCTAAGACCTAGCTAACATAAAATCAAGTTGCACATCCGAGGGTAAATGACCACATTCTGTCTCTATTTAATTGGGAAAGAAATGAGAGTAAAGTAGAAATTAACATGTGTGATGTGTGACTATGACTTGGCTAGCATTCTGCAACTAAAAATGAAGCAAAAAAGCAAGAAAATAAAAGTTCACTAGAAAGTAAAATCCAAACGGCGGCCCAAGGGGATTAGTGAATGGTGTTCAATAGTAGCAACCATTGGTATACACACTTGAAGAGAATCTGCTGAGAGTGCAAACTCGACTCAAACTTCCCCTCTATCACTGTGCATTGGGGATTTACAAAATTATCAGTCAGGTTCCAAACATCTGAACATTCGAACATCCGCCTGGGGGTATTCATGCAGATTTCAGCCACACCGCTGTCACCAGATCACAATTTCCCCTGGTTTTGAGAACAATTAATTTTACGTATTTACTAAGAAAATCAAAATCACCATCTATATGTATTTGTCAATTATTCCTCTATATTGTTAAAAAGTAAAATTCTAAATATTTATAGCTTTGAGACATTATTTACATAAAATGGTAACTCAGATGTCAGCTAAAAGATCCCTATCCTTAGGAATCCAGTAAGGATTCAAGTGTTACCTTGAACCTCTAATCCCATGCCTGATAGTTCAAAATAAACACTTCCCATCTTGTCATACTGAACAACTTCATCTTTTGCAGAGGCTATTTTTAAAATCTCTCTCATCTCATCCCAAATGGCTTATCCAGTATTTTTCCTCCAAATACAGCTCCTTCCCTAAAGGTAATTATGGTGCCAGTTGGTTCAATAGTAAATTTTTTAAATCTTACCAAAAACAATTTAATTCAGAACACAAAAGTTAACAAGAAATTGCACTGTTAAAAATGAATTTAAATAGAAGGCTATCGTGCACTTATTATTTTCTTGATTCAAGTGTATTAAAATTGTTTCAGAGATTTATGTAAGATTATCATTCTCACACCTGTTAGAAGGCTGCTCTGTACTTTTACAAACAATTCGACAATAGTCCAAGTAACTAAGTGAACTCGGAATTGAATAGGTAGACCTTCTCTTTTTCCAATCATGGATGTTTTATCTCAATTATATTTATCACTTTTTTTTTTAATTAGCACTAGTCAATCTCTGGCCTAGATCTGTGTGCATGCACCTTTGTATCACCTTGTTTCTATATCTATTATTACATATTTTATAGGCCTTTATTCTGTAACTTTATCATACTTAATAACACAACTATTTACAATTCCAGACTTTACCATGGTCTTAAATCTTAAATTTTATATTAAATGACTCCTTAATTAATTTGCATATATTCATCCTTAGATAAACTTAGTAGGAACACTTTGTTTTTTTTATCATCGTAAATGACATGTAACATGTAAAAGGAAAATGCAGAGACAAAAACATGCCCAAATAAAATACTTTTATTTACAGAATTTAAACATTTATAAGGATCCTTAACAAAAGGACCTGACAAGTATTTAGAGGGAAACACACACACACACACATACACACACAGACCAAGGTTACAATTATTCTGTTCACGGCGGAACCAGCAGTTTCCTCTCTGGTTTATCATATCTGCAATTAACATCACTTGTCTGCAGTTACTCCTTTTGCAAACTTCAGTGAATCTCTTAGCTCTATTGGAAAGTTAGCAACTGACAAGAAAGAGCTCAAGACTTCCTTAATTTGGGGGACTAGCTCTAGGCAAAGTGATTAGAGAAAGAGAGTGACAGGTCCACCTAGAGATACAGATAAAAAGCACTTTGCATCCTGAGAAACGTTATTTCCTAACCAGGATACATGAAATGCTTAGTCGTAATGAAGACAGACCAAGGAGCACTTTTCTCACACAGAACCCTGCATTCAAGCATTATATGGTCCCACAATAACAAAACAGTCCATGAATGCAGAAAACTTACTAAAAATGAGAGACAATAGTCAGCAGGATTCAAGATCACAAGAGGAGAAAAGTTTGAATATGCTTCTCCCCCTACCATTCTAAACCGTGGCTAATTTAACACCTGTCAGTGATGCCTGTCTCATTTTTAACTACACACAGGGTCATCAGTGCAATTAAAAAACTAATGCAATGAACAAAATCAAGTATGAATTTTCATCTTCTAGCATGAATATGGCATCAGAAGAAAATTCTCCACTTCCTGGATATTACACAAAATCAACAAGATAAAAAGAAAAAATGTTTTAACCATCTGTTTTCAGCAAACTTGGAAAGATAAACGTGCATATCTCACAAACTTGTATAAGCTGCCAAAGCACCTGAGATTGGACATTTTATATAGAATAGTTGTAAGAAATTCACAGAATAGTAAGTTGGCCCTTCCATGGCAAAGTTCCAAAGATAGTGGTGACAATATTTTCTCAACTCGTGTGTGGTATCCTGAAGTGCTAAAACTATGTTTATGCTAAACTTCATTGCCAATAGCGTAGAGGTTCAGCACAAGTGAGAAGAAACACGTGAAGAGAAAATAAACTGAAGAATGCAGTTCAATAAATAGAAGTGACAGTTCTTGGAATATACCAGCAAAAATACAGGATCATGGAGAAAGGAACCCACAGTAAAAGTAGAAGGTATCACCACCCCAACACCTCACCGTGTATGAAAATGAGAGGGAATATGGTAGTGCTCAGGGATGGTGCAGAAACCCTCCTGGGAACAGTTTGAAGCAGAGAAGTAGAAAAGTAGCCTGATGGAGGCCACGTTTGCTACCATTTCTGGTTTCCTCCCAGCAACAAGGGGAAAGAATGGGCGTGGAAGAGACGGGACGTATCACTTTCACTTACATTACATTGGCAAGAACTTAGCCACTAATTATCACATGACCATACGTACATGCAAGCTGGGCTGAGAAATGCATGTCTTAAGGAGGTACTCACACATCCAGCTACACCTCTTTTACTCCACAGAGGATACATCCTTAACAAAATGAAATATATCCAACACAGACTAAAAGCCATCATTGTGCTTTAGGGCAAATACTAGAAACGTCCCCATAAGTCAGAAATAAGACAAAGATGCCCATCGTCACTGATATTATTTAAAGCTGATATCTAGGTACAACCCAAAGCAATTAGATAAGCGATAGCCAAATTAGAGCTATACAAATTGGAAAGGGAAAATAAAAGAATCACTTTTGGAGAAGCTATGGTAATATTCCTAGATAATACTCAATAGTTCACTGAAAAACCACTACAAACAATGAAAATCCCAAGTAAGATAGTAAGATTAGAAAGCAACATATAAAATCAGTAAAACGGATACCAAAAAAAGATATAATACCAAGGGATAAAGTGGATAAGAAATGTGGGAGACTTATACGATCATTCAAAGCACTATCAGAGGATAGCTAAAAAACTTGTATAAATGGCAAAGTAATATCATGATCATGAGAAAACATTTCAGCATCATAAATATGGCAATTTTCTTTATTTTGAAAATATAACACAGTCCTAATAAAAATACCAACAGTTGGAATGAAACAAGTCCGTCTGGAAATTTACAAAGGAAAAAATAAAGAAATAAAAAATATCCAGAAAAACTCTTAAGTAGAAAAGCAAACAGTTTAGCAATTTCACATATTAAAGGCAGTTTAGGAATTCTAGGTCTTAAACATATCACAAAGCCCAAGTATGAGTGAGTACTGGCATATAAATTAACAGACTAACCAATGACGTAGAATGGAAAATCCAAAATTAAGACAGCACGTACAGAGGAATTCAGTGCGTAAGGAAAGCAGCATCTTACTTCAGTGAGAAAAGTTTAGATTGCTCAATGAGTAAGAAGCCATTTAAAGAAAAAAACTGCATTATGACAGAACAACCCCAAATGAATCACAGATTTAAATATTAAAAATAAAAGTACCCCCAAAATAGAATTCCTTTACAATCAAGGAGTGAGGAAGCCCTTTGTAACTATGACTAAAACTCCAGAAGCCATAAAGAACAGATATATTAAAGATCAACCACTTATTCATAGAAATAACAAAGAAAAGGTTACGATTAAAGTCAAAACAGAAGTGATATAATTCAACACATTTTCACTTTACATCACAGAAGAAGGTATCATGTATAGAAAACTTACAGAAATCAATAATAAAAAGACTGAGAAAAAAAATAAGAGAGAAAATAGAAAGTTTCTGGCAAATTTACTGCTTAAATATGTGTAAATATGTTCATCACTCATAATTTAAACTAAAAGTTCACCAGTATAGTATTTGTTAATTTATTATGTTGGCAAAATTCCAAAGGTTAATAGCACACTCTATTGGCAAGGCTGAGAGAGGACGTACAATCTCATATATGCCTGGTAAGACTGGAAATTAGCTCAACCCCTACAGACAGCAATTTGGCAATACTCATGAAAAGTAATATAGTCTGATCAAGTAATTCTGATTTGGGGAATTTATCCTACATTATAAAATTGGACATGTATAACATTATTCTTTGCAATATAGTTTAAAATAGCAAAAGATTATGAACAATCAAATATCCATAAATAAGGTAATTATTCAGTATATATTATGGTACACTTCAGGGCAATAGAACATCATACAGCTATAAAACATGATGATCTTCTTTGTATGTATATAGAAATAACTTCATGGTATACTGTGTTAAGTGAAAAAAATCAAGGGGGAAAATATTTGTAAAATGTACTACACTTTTTAAAAAAGAACAAAGTAAGAGTCTATGTTTGAACTTGTACATACATAAAGAAACTGTGGAAGCACACCTAAAAAACTCGTAACAATCGATTTTTTATTGTTGAGATATAATGGCTACATAACATTATATTAGAGTCAGATGTACAACATCATGACTGGGTATTTGCAAATACTGCAAGATGATCACCAAAGTCCAGTTAATATCTATTACTTTGCATAGTTAAATTTTTCTTTCTTCTGATGAAAACTTTTAAGATCTCTCTTAGCAACTTTCAAATATGCGATACAGTATTATTAACCAAAGTCACTGCACTGTGCATTACATCCCTGGACCTTACATCTTCTAACTGGAAGTTTGTACTTTTTGACCACCTTCACCCATTTCACCCACCCCACATTCCCCACGTCTTGCAACCACCAATCTGTTCTATCTATGATTCAGGCTTTTACTGTGGGATTTTTTTTGTGATTGAGGTGGGGGCTTAGATTTCACATAGAAGTGAGACCATATTGCATTTGTCTTTCTCTGTTTTTGTGGGGAGGGAGTAAAGGAAACTGGAAAATGAGGAAGGAGATCTTTTACTATATATCCATAACCATGTGACAATATGCCCCATATAAGATGCTCACTATATTTAAAGGTGAATTTTTTATTTTAATTTACTGTTCTCATGCTAAGAAATTTGAAAAGACATAAAAGTTTGTAAGCCTAATTTAGCCCATAAGAAGTACATGAACTCAATCATCAAACATGGAACAACCAATTGCTCTTCTTTTGGACGTTGTTATTTGGAGCCCATAAAGCTGTTTAAATACAGTTTTCTTTTGGCATTTGGTTATCCCTCTTATTAAGTAGGAATCACAAAAGCATGGGGTTTTCTTTCTGAAAGCACAGAATATTAGTATACATAGAATTAACAAGTGGAAAAACGGGTGGTATTTGTATTGTTCAAGAGATAGGTCAAAATCCTATCGCCCTAATTATCCCTCTTTGGTAAAGACTAATTGGGCAGGAAGCCAAGAATACAAATGCAGAATAGAGAGGAAAAAAAAATTCTCTCAGCAGAGAAACAGTGGGGCTGTGTAGCTTTTCAATGATTTTATTCATCAAAATAAAATCATCTTGTCACAACATTAATTTTCTACAATTTACTTTCATAAAGCATGAAACACAGGCTTTCTCCATAAATTACTATTTTCCAACTTTCCTCACACTTCTTGTCCTACAGTGGCAAGATGGGAAAAAGAGGGGGGCGAGGGGCAGGGAGAAGACAAAGCCAGAAAGAGCAAAGAGACATTTTCAGAGTCGGCACATTCTTTTGAAAACTGCCCTCCTCAGGTAGCTAGCTATGTGTTCTGTGAAATACATGTGCAATTTTGGTTTAAAATACCTTAAGGCTTTATCATAAAACAGTGAATCAGAAATATGTATCTACTTAGGAGTCAGTGAAAAGTAATCAGAACCTTAGTTGAGAGAAGGAATCAAATTAGTTTTTCTAATCAATCAAAAGAGTCATGAATGTCAATAGTGAGCTTTCAAATGTGATGGGAATTTTGATTACAAGGCCAATAAATAAATCAACATTTGAGGTTTCACCTGAAAATATCAGTTCAACACACAGCTTGCACCACCATACCCTTGCCATTCAAATAACAAAAATGTTCCACTTACTTGGAAGTTATTTAATACTATTCTGTATTATCCAGACCAGAGATAAGAATTCAGAAGCAAGTAAATAATAAAGGCATGCAGGTAGACAAAATAAATAGCACCATCAACTCATGTACTTTATTCATTAGCTAGTTCCCTGGACCTTATTCAAACTCTGAGTTGTAGATTTAAAAATTTTTGGAAATTTTATCACCTCACAAAAAACTGAAAAATTATATTAGAAATGAAAGTATTTCTAGTTAGAGACAGATTCAGCAATAAGGACATAACTGAGAATAACAGAGAAAATAATTTTTAAAAATTAAAACAGAGAATATATTTTAAAAAGACACTGTCCACATCCATTTAATACAGTCCTTAATATCTTACCTGTCTAGTAGAAATCACTATATGACAAATGATATATTTTGTGTAAAATGTCACCACCCTAAATTATCAGCAAAGGACATAATTGTGTTTAGCAATGTTTGTTTAAAAAGCACATAATATTACTGGAAGAAAACCCAATAAATTCGTTAAATTGAAAAGTTTTCTACTTAAAACATTTACAAGGTAGAATTCCTAAAATAGCTTTCAGATAGGGTTGCTTTCTTCTCTATGTAGCAACAGTCATATTTGGTGACCTCCCCTTTAGGAAGAAAGGTCAACTAATCCCAGAAGCTACTTTGCAGGAACCAAACATGTGTTGTTGGAAGGAAAGTCGTCATCAGACTGGTTGAAGCAGAAGAATGATAATTAGGAAGAGCTGCAGATTCGTTAAAGTAAGGTGGACATAGTAAACCGAGGCCCTTGAATCCCGGCAGAGCAAGCATGGATCAATGAAAGTGTAAATCAAAGAATTATGTGGGACATATATAGTGTCATCTAATCTTCAACCGAGATCCTAAGAAAACACAAGGGAAAAGGACAGTCTATTATGTAACTGGTGCTGGAAAAATCGATATCCACATGCAATAGTATGAAACTGAATCCCTATCTTACACCATACACAAAAATAAACTTGATGGATTAGGGGCTTCAATGTAAAACCTGAAACCATAAAACTCCTAGAAGAAAACATAAGGGAAAAAGCTCCTTGACATCAGTCTTAGCAATGACTTCTTGGATTTGACATCAAAAGCACAGACAACAAAAGCAAAAAGAGACAAATACACTATATCAAACTAAAACTCAACTGCACAGCAAAGGGAACAATCATAAAATGAAACAGCAACCGGTTCTTCGAGAAAATCAACAAAATAGATAAGCCTCTAGCCAGACTTATTAAGAGGAAAAGAGAATCAACACAAATCAACAGAATCAGAAACGAGAAAGGAAAAATCACGACGGACCCCACAGAAATACAAAGAATTATTAGAGAATACTATGAAAACCTACATGCCAACAAGCTGGGAAACCTAGGAGAAATGGACAACTTCCTAGAAAAATACAACCTTCCAAGACTGACCCAGAAAGAAACAGAAAATCTAAACAGACCAATTACCAGCAATGAAATTCAAGTGGTAATCAAAAAACTACCAAAGAACAAAACCCCTGGGTCAGATGGATTTACCTCGGAATTTTATCAGACATACAGGGAAGACATAATACCCATTCTCCTTAAAGTTTTCCAAAAAATAGAAGAGAAGGGGATACTCCCAAACTCATTCTATGAAGCCAACATCACCCTAATACCAAAACCAGGCAAAGACCCCACCAAAAAAGGAAACTACAGACCAATATCCCTGATGAACGTAGATGCAAAAATACTCAACAAAATATTAGCAAACCAAATTCAAAAATACATCAAAAGGATCATTCACCATGACCAAGTGGGATTCATCCCAGAGATGCAAGAATGGTACAACATTCGAAAATCCATCAACATCATCCACCACATCAACAAAAAGAAAGACAAAAACCACATGATCATCTCCAGAGATGCTGAAAAAGCATTTGACAAAATTCAACATCCATTCATGATAAAAACTCTCAACAAAATGGGCATAGAGGGCAAGTACCTCAACATAATAAAGGCCATCTATGATAAACCCACAGCCAACATCATACTGAACAGCGAGAAGCTGAAAGCTTTTCCTCTGAGATCGGGAACAAGACAGGGATGCCCACTCTCCCCACTGTTATTCAACATAGTACTGGAGGCCCTAGCCACAGCAATCAGACAAAACAAAGAAATACAAGGAATCCAGATTGGTAAAGAAGAAGTTAAACTGTCACTATTTGCAGATGACATGATACTGTACATAAAAAACCCTAAAGACTACACTCCGAAACTACTAGAGCTAATACTGGAATTCAGCAAAGTTGCAGGATACAAAATTAACACACAGAAATCTGTGGCTTTCCTATACACTAACAATAAACTAATAGAAAGAGAAATCAGGAAGACAATTCCATTCACAATAGCATCAAAAAGAATAAAATACCTAGGAATAGACCTAACCAAGGAAGTGAAAGACCTATACTCTGAAAACTATAAGACACTCTTAAGAGAAAATAAGAGGTCACTAACAAATGGAAACTCATCCCATGCTCCTGTCTAGGAAGAATTAATATTGTCAAAATAGCCATCCTGCCCAAAACAATATACAGATTCGATGCAATCCCTATCAAATTACCAACAGCATTCTTCAATGAACTGGAACAAATAGTTCAAAAATTCATATGGAAACACCAAAGACCCCGAATAGCTAAAGCAATCCTGAGAAGGAAGAATAAAGTTGGGGGGATCTCACTGCCAAACTTCAAGCTCTACCACAAAGCCACAGTAATCAAGACAATTTGGTACTGGCACAAGAACAGAGCCACAGACCAATGGAACAGAATAGAGACTCCAAACATTAACCCAAACATATATGGTCAACTAATACTCGATAAAGGGGCCATGGACATACAATGGCGAAATGACAGTCTCTTCAACAGATGGTGCTGGCAAAACTGGACAGCTACATGTAAGAGAATGAAACTGGATCACTGTCTAACCCCATACACAAAAGTAAATTCTAAATGGATTAAAGACTTGAATGTAAGTCATGAAACCATAAAACTCTTAGGAAAAAACATAGGCAAAAATCTCTTAGACATAAACATGAGTGACCTCTTCTTGAACATATCTCCCCAGGCAAGGGAAACCAAAGCAAAAATGAACAAATGGGACTCTATCAAGCTGAAAAGCTTCTGTACAGCAAAGGACACCATCAATAGAACAAAAAGGTATCCTACAGTATGGGAGAATATATTCACAAATGACAGATCCGACAAAGGATTGACATCCAAAATATATAAAGATCTCACACACCTCAACAAACAAAAAGCAAATAATCCAATTAAAAAATGGGCAGAGGAGCTGAATAGACAGTTCTCTAAAGAAGAAATTCAGATGGCCAACAGACACATGAAAAGATGCTCCACGTCGCTTGTCATCAGAGAAATGCAAATTAAAACCACAATGAGATATCATCTCACACCAGTAAGGATGGCTACCATCCAAAAGACAAACAACAACAAATGTTGGCGAGGCTGTGAAGAAAGGGGAGCCCTCCTACACTGCTGGTGGGAATGTAAATTAGTTCAACCATTGTGGAAAGCAGTATGGAGGTTCCTCAAAATGCTCAAAATAGAAATACCATTTGACCCAGGAATTCCACTCCTAGGAATTTACCCTAAGAATGCAGCATTCCAGTTTGAAAAAGACAGATGCACCCCTATGTTTATTGCTGCACTATTTACAATAGCCAAGATATGGAAGCAACCTAAATGTCCATCAGTAGATGAATGGATAAAGAAGACGTGGTACATATACACAATGGAATATTACTCAGCTATAAGAAAAAAACAGATCCTACCATTTGCAACAACATGGATGGAGCTAGAGGGTATTATGCTCAGTGAAATAAGCCAGGCGGAGAAAGACAAGTACCAAATGATTTCACTCATATGTGGAGTATAAGAACAAAAGAAAACTGAAGGAACAAAACAGCAGCAGAAGCACAGAACCCAAGAATGGACTAACAGTTACCAAAGGGAAAGGGACTGGGGAGGACAGGTGGGAAGGGAGGGATAAGGGGCGGGAAAAAAGAAAGGGGGCACTACAATTAACATGTATAGTTTGGGGGGTCACGGGGAGGGCTGCGCAACACAGAGAAGACAAATAGTGATTTTACAGCATCTTACTATGTTGATGGACAGTGACTGTGAACAGGTATGTGGGGGGGACTTGGTGAGGGGGGAAGCCTAGTGAACCTAATGTCCTTCATGTAATTGTAGATTAATGATACCAAAATAAAATTTTTTAAAAAAATGAAACAGCAACCTACAGAATGGGAGAAAATATTTGCAAACCACTCATCAGATAAGGGGGTATATCCAAAATATACTAGCAACTCATACAACTCAGTGTCAGAAAAACCACCAGGTTAAAAAATGGACAGAGGAAGTGGATAGGTATTTTTCCAAAGATGACATACACATAGCCAACAATACATGCTTATTCAATCCTCATGCTTATTAAGATGTTTCTTATCAAAGAGCTAAGGAACAAATGTTGGTGAGGATGTGGAGTAAAGGGAACCTGTGTGCACTGCTGGTAGGAATAAAAATTATTGCAGCCCCTATGGGAAAATGCATGGAGGTTCCTCAAAAAATTAAAAATTAAAATTTCCATGTGATACAGCAATCCAACTTTTGGATGTATATCCAAAAGAAAAGAAATCAGCATCTTGAAGAGATAGCTGCACCCCCATGTTCAATGCAGCATTATTCACAATAGCCCAGCCATGGAAACAACCTAAGTGTCCAGGTGAATGACTACAGAGCGCACATGCGTGCGTGTGTGTGTGTGTGTGTGCATGTGTACATACATATGCAGGCACAACGGAACATTACTCACCCATAAAAAAGAAGGAAAACTTGCCATTTGTAACAACATGGATGAACCTGAAGGGCTTAATGCTACGTGAAATAAGCCAGAAAGTTAAAGACAAATACAGTATGCTATCACTTGTATGTGGAATCTTAGAAGAGAAAAAAAGGCTGAACTTGTAGAAACAGTAGACTGGTGGTTGCCAGGGTCTGGGGTTGGCAGAAATGGGGAAATGTTGGTCAGGGTACCAACTTTCAGTGATAAGAGGAATGTGACTAAGTTCTGAGGGCCTCATGTATAGCATGGTGATATCAGTTAATAAATTGTATTATATGCTTGAAATTTGCTGACAGGTCTTAAGCGTTCTCACCACAATAAAAGAAAAAAAGGAAATTGTGAGGTGATGTTTGTGTTATTTAAATTGATTGTGGTAGCTGTTTCACAACATGTATCTCTATCAAATCATCACTTTAAATATATACAATTTTGTCAATTAGACCTCAAGAAAGCTGAAGAAAAAGGAAACATTAAATGTAAAAAAAAGAATTATGGGAGAGGTGTTTAAAACATATTAATTAGGCAACAATGTAGAAACAGAACAAGAGCATAGAGCTACTAAAACAAGGAGTTAATCTTTGTCTTTTCTTCTGCGGCAATAAGGCAAGAAGACAAACATTTGAGAATAATTCATTGAAGATATCTGAAAACACAGATGCCTAACAAAGAGAACAAATGAACAGGAGAGAAGACAATGCTACATATATCCTCATGAAGGTTTATCTATTTTAAGTCCACAGACCAATTTCTTGTAGACCCCTGGGAATATGGACGTTAAACTATAAGATAATGGTTGCTTTAAACTGTAAGATAATGGTTGCTTTAACATCTCCCTATAAGCTCATCAACTGTGTGCTAATAGTCTATACATTTAAGCAAGGTATTCATAACTCATTCTAAATGCTGCAATTCTCCAATGAATTGTTTGAAACTTTTAAAAATCTTCAGTGTTCCATAAAAACAAAAGCCTTTTCAGAGTAATTAAAACCAGTAATGCAAAGCAAATGTATTTCCTTGACAAATTTAGTTTTAAGTACACTTTAATTAATATGCTAAATTTTTTAATTTAGTTCAAGATTTGGCAGAGACATGTTTATTTTAATTGTTGGCCTGCAAAATTCTAGCTTAGAAATAAACATCTGTTTCTTTCCAATTTTCTGCATAAAATGGGTAAACTTCCAAAAGCTGTAAACAAGAGTTGAAGGCACACTGCATTGCTTCTGGAAAGGTTATGAAATTGCAGCATTTTATGTGAATTCTGTATGAGAGATCTTATAGCATGATATGCATTATCCTTACATTTTAACTGGAGTTTTTATTTATATTTAAAGTATGTTTGCTGGAAAAAACATAATATATTCACATCTAAATCGTACCCAAATATCCCTCTTTGGAGCATGTGCTGAATGTCCCTATAAATTTGAACTCTCCTCGGCGCTTTATAGAGATTCACAAAACAAATGGATCCTTTCTACAAGACGAAAACCTCACAGTAGAAAATCTGTATTAGAGGCCTTGTGCACAACTTGACAAATAACAGCAATGTACAATGTGCATTTCTTAGCTATATCGTTTGGAGAAAGTCAACAAAACTTTCAGAGATTAAAAGCTATACCCGTTCATACATGATAAGAGGTAACATTCATCTTTTGCAAATACCTTAGGAAAATCAAATTCTGAGAAAATCTGATCCCCATTATAAAAATTTTTTCTTCCCGCAATAGTGATGGCAGTGCTAGGCATGTTTGTGTCCATCGGAACCATGGAATTGTAGAATCTAGGCAACAATGGCTATTAATACAACCGAATATATCTATGAATTGGGACTCAGCTGATATAAAGATGAGAAGCCCAGGTAATTGTAATCCACTAAAAATCTGCAAGAATGTTTTCTTGTGAATTGTTATAATTTAGTTTCCTCTACAGTCTCTGTTTTCGAGTATTACAGAATTGCCGTATAATGTCTAACTGTGCTGCTGATGTTCATGATTCCATGAGAGAGAGAGAGAGAGTGGTGAAGGACCAAATACATATTCTTTAATAGTGCCAGTTAACATGCTGGACATTCACAGCCAGTCAGGCCAAAAGTAACATCTCTGCCCACATGTTTCAGTTGCTAAAAATCAACTAGGCCCAATCAGGGAATAGCCAATCCCAGAGTCCAGGGGAAATCCCTAAAGAATATCCTCTCTAGCAGTAATTCTCAACTTCAGATAGGTGACAGTCACTTGGTGAGCTTGCTACAACGGTTCCTGGGTCCATCTTCTGAAATTCAGTAGATCAGGTGAGGCCCTAGAATTTACAGTTCTAATAGTACTGAAGAGGCCGAAGCTGTTCCTCCAAGGAACACACTTGGAGAATCGATGCCCCACCCCGACTGAATCCGAATCTGCCTTTTACAAGATTGTCAGGTGATTCATATGCACATTAAAGTTTGAGAAGTATTGTGTATATGGGGCTTTTTCCTTTCCTCCGGTGGTATCCGTATAGAGAGGTAGGGAACAGGGAGGACATTTTCAAAAGAAACTGAACTAGGCTTAAATTATACTCTGTCATGAAACAAACCTATTTGACTGACATCCTTGCTCACCTTCCTCGATGAAGCATCCCTCTCTGCTTCCCTTATTCACCTCTCCATCCTGACTCTGCCTTACCGAGGGCTCACCAGGAGGCAGAGACTCCGTCTGGACCTCAGGTCTTCATGTCGTAGATTTCCTGGGGAAATCTAGATTGAGAGAATTCTCTCTATTTAATAAAAAGTATATTGACATTAAAGAACTAAGCTTGAATTACATGTTTATAAGACTTCCCATGTAAGTAAGTTCACAACAAAATCACAGAAAAACAGTCCTTTATCAGACTGACGTGGAATCTAGAAACATGGTCACAACAAAGAGTAAGAAATGTCTATGTAGTGGCTTTGTATGGTCACCCTAGGCTCAGGGATAGGCAAAGGAAAGACAGCCTCTTGGCTGGTTGTGTTATATGTAAGTTTACATGGCATGTCATCACATGGACTAGACTAAGCATTCTCCCAACTGAGCCATACAGAAGACTGAACATGCTATCACTACATATGATGAGCTCTTCATAGAGGAGAGAATGGAAGACGTGAAAACATCATGCCTGTAGCAATGGGAAGCGCCTGAATTCACGTGACCAATAACACTTCCGACGTGCTGATTCACGCCACTGTGCTTGTCTGTTGGTAAGCTACAGAGACAAAAGAGCCCTCGGTCCAGTCACTCACCGCGGGAACGTCATCTGAACTGGCAACCCCCTCCATCACACCACCATAACCCGTCCCGCTTTGCCTTGCTTACCTCAAACTGCCACCCAGACCTCACTTCCCCGATTATTTCCACCATCAGTGAGCCTCTTACTAGTCTAAAACCTGACACATACACGAGTAGATTTCAGGTCTGTTAAGAATCAGGAGCAAAGGAGGACACAGAAAATCACCAAGCTTAGTATTACTTGCTCCTAGCACTTAGTGCACTGGAACAGAGCAGTGGACCAATGGGGAACCGGTGCTCATGCCAGGTCCTCCAACAGACGCCTTGGGGCAATTCACTTCAAATTCATTTCATTTCTTTCAAAATGAAATTCTGTTATCCTTAAGATACCTCCATATCTTATTTTATGACAACAAGGAGTCTTATGATTATGCCAGGGGTCCAAGTTATAGGAAAGCCAAGAAACAGCTGGTGACCAGCACATGGAAACAGTCTTACAGGAGACGTAGGAATGCAGTTCCCACAGCTCCACCCAAGGCATCCGAGTTCAAGGCCAGAAGTTGGCACTTTGGGCTGCCCACAAATTGGGACATCTAATTAGATTTGTCCGTGTGAGCATCCTTCCTAACTTACTCAACCAAAATCTTTCATGAACCCACCCAGACACTGAATTCCAGGATTTCCATCCACAGGTATCAGGGATTAAAATATGACCCAGAGGGTCCAAGCAGCCCCCAAAAGTCAGCAACTACATAGAAAGTAAAGGCCTCGCCCACACTTATTCCCACAATATCCTGCAAGTGTTGTTAGAGGCAAATCAGGAATTATTTTTTAAAGAGACATGGGTAAATTCTTGCATAAACATCTATAAGTAGGCCTGCATGGGGCCTCACTCTTTGAAGACCATAGAGATTTTATCTTAAAAGAACCATCTATGTCAACTATGTTGAGATGATGCATTTAAAGGTAGATTAAGAGCAGAAAACTAAAAGAAGTTTATTTCATAAAAGTCAAATAAGCCTTCAGCAAGGTTACCTGTCATTTGCCTTCTCAGCATCCATGTCCCCTTATGATAACTGCCACAATTTTTATTTGCAAACCACCTCTGCCATTCTCAATGGACCCAAGTCTTCAGTGTATGGGTTCCTTTTCCTCTAATAATTATATTTTTCTGCAAGAATCAGTCTGTACAGATAGTTAAAACTGATCACTAAAATACAAAAAAAGAGGAGAGAGCAAGAGAGCATGTAACACCCTTTTATTATTTTGCTCATTCAAGGGTGCTTCTGCAAGGCAATGGGATCGAAAGCTGCATGACCTGAAGGACCCTTCCACTGGATAGAAAGACTTGGGCATGAAGTGCAAAATCATGCTATACCACAGTCAAGAAAAAGAATGTAGCCAATCTTGCATCTGAGTATTAGGAAGAAAACAGAGGTGAGTTGTTGGGTGGGTTGGGGGGAGACTTAGGCAGCTAAGCAGGAACTTCCTGCTTAATATCAGAACTCTGATTTTTTATTCAGAAGCAATGTTAAAAAACTGCATTTCCCAGTCTTTCTTGCAGGGAGGAAAAGTCGTGCGACTGTGGGCCAATGATTTATAACAACAAGCATTACACCGGCTTCCAGAAAGGTTCTGTCAAAGTGCCACCTTAATGAAATAAAGATATGTGATCAGACCTTGACTTGTTCTGAGAACTCTGGGCAAATAAGTTTTCCTAACTCAGCACCCCCTTTCAGTAAACTATTAACTTACCCGGAATATCATGAGGAATAAAAAACTGCTTGCAAATGTACATAAAAAACAAATAACCTTGCCTCCAATATTAAATTACATATCACCCATAACCACCAGGTTCTATCACAGTAGTCATAAGGTCCCTGGATCCTAAGCAACAAGACAGGTTCTTCTGCATTTAAGACGGTTACTTTGCTTATGCTCACAAACCTCCTCCTCCCTTTGGTCCTAAACCAAACTCAGGGCTGCACTGTAATATATTATAATCAAGGTCTTTAGGAATATCTGGTGAAACTACAAGTTTGTATTCATATTAAATGTAAGTATTTACCTTTCACCTTTAGTCCACGTGATGCTCACTAAATAAGCCTTTATGCTCTTTAGAATTTTAAAGAAGAAGATACATCACTTCATAACCATTGTTATTCAACAAGATCAGCCAAGACACCCATAATGACACCAACTTCTTTTTTTTTTTACTTCCCAATTCTAAACATCAGGATTCCCAGGAGAACTTTCACTTCAGGGAGCATGATACCATCCAAGAGGCAGGCACTAAAGAAGTGTTTGTTAAAGCAGTTTGAACATACAAACATGCTAGGTGAACACCGTGCGAAGTTTGACTAAGGGCTCTTCACTAAAAAGAAAACCTTAGTGAGCTGTCCTCTTTTTATCCTGATACATTTTTTTAATACATTCTGTATTGCCAAGTGGAAGGATATATATATATATAGCCTTGTCAGCTAAAAAGTAGCCTTCCACACATCACTGGCATCAAATGGCCATAAATCACAATTGGTCCTTGTCAGGAGAGAAACTATGTGTCAACTTGAGCTTGTCTGCCTTACAATGCAGCGGCAAGGGTAAAGTCAAGCAGGCTCTGAAGTGTTTGGTAAGAAACACTGTGTACAGGAACAGGGACTCTAAGGAGTGGGGATTATAAACACTATACTTTTCTATAGCAGCAAACTCCTGATTGGAAGTCAGGATCAGATTGGTCTACTTTAGTATCCATTTGAAAGGATTTACTCTTATGTCATGAAAATGTAAGCCCAAAGAACTGTAGTGGTAGGACCAACAAATGTATTATTATTATTATTATTATTATTTTGGATTGCATTCCTTTCTGTACTGGAAGGGCTACTAATCATTCAAAAGTCTTATGATTCTAATTATTGGGCAGCCCATGAACAGATTGGAGAGACATGGAACTCAGATGGAATTTTAAGAAGTAGGCACATCGTTTACATATCTATTTGATACACTATGGCAATTTTCAGAGCCCAAATAAATTACAGAAAAGACAATAGTCACACACCTTCTAAAAATCCTAGAAGATTAGGTGAGTCCTGTACTGTTGCTTTGGGAACAGAGACTGCCAAGGGCTGTGAGGAGAAGATGCACAGGCCAGCTCTCCAAACCTAACTCTCCTGCTCTCCTGACCCTACAGAAGCCAAAAGAGAGAGACCCTCTCACTCAAGTAATTCCCTATCAACAATGTGTAGAAAAAGACAAGTATTTTCAAGACAGTTGGGAGTTGGTGGATAGAGAGCAGAGGAGACAAACTGACTGGAAATTGATTTAGAGGATCACTAGAAAGGATCAGAAATGTTCACTTATAGTTATCACTGGAGTTTCTATAAAATCCCAAGACAATCATTATAGCTTTACTAATTAAGACGTGTAACCCACACACAACCAGACTACAAATATCTGTTAACAGATGTTCTTGAGAAAGAAGTGGAAATTAGCAAAGGTTTACCAACTGCAGGATTTCAGATGCAGTTTCAGGAGCACTGATCCCGAGTGACTCAATTTGCAAAGAAAAAATCTCCCACACGTCCCACACGTTAGACAAGATGACATATACACCTTCTATTTCAGAATACCTTAAGTTTTGGATGAATGGCCTTGAATTCCGGCTTGGATTTACTTCACAGCCAACAGCTTGCCAGAGAAAACTACACAGTTGGATCATATTATTTAGTACACTAAATCCACAGCTCAAGTCGATCTATCTAAATAATTGAATTTATCGATAACTACTGATGGGCATTAAAACTGAGCTATGCTAGCAGCCCTGACGTCACTATTACTAAATTATTTTGTATTGTGTGAAATGATTTTCCTGTTGGCAAATGCAGCTTATATACGCCTGTGCACCTTTCCCATCCGCCATGCACGTCCGCGCCTGTGCACGCTCTGGGAGGCAGTGCGGTGTCACGGAAGGAGCCCTGGGCTGGCGTCAGAACAGTTCTGGTCCCAGCTCGGCCCTTATCTTACTGAAGACCCTGGGCCAACTGCATGATGGCTCTAGGTTTAAGTTTACTCATTAACTTATTTAATAAACATTATTTGAACACAGACCAACAAGAACACAGATTTTTTTCAGCTGCAAAAAGGGGAACATTAGACCAAGTTTATAGAGTCAGTGTTAGAATTAAGTGAGATAATTGGATGCAAATGTGTCTTGCAAAGTACCCTCACCATAAGAGAAGGGGTGTACTTTGCATCCAAGTCACATTAGTTCCATTCCTTTTCCACACCAGTATCAGGCATTGTGTGAGGTCTGATACCGCACTGCAGCCAGCACTTTGGAAGTCCTCATCACATTCATCCTCAATGGGTAAAACCTCTTCCCTCCTAGTGTGTAAAATCCATGAAGGTCAGGATTTTCTTCTTTCTAGCACACAGCTGCACATGCCTCGGCACATGGTAAGCACTTAATAAATATTTGTTCAATGAGTAAATTATCTTTTAATCTTTCAAATAACTCTGGATCAATATTTTTTTCATTTTTATGAGATGTACTCTGTTTATAAATTCCAGTGATCAGTCACTTCCAGGTCCACAAAGCTAAGAGCCTTATATTTTCCAGTGCCCAATCATTGTATCATTTTCCCTAAATAACTGTTTACTGCTTATTGATTAAATGATAATAAGATCCTCAAACTACAAAATCTACTTTCTACTCCCCTATTTTTAAGGAAAATAAAATATTTGAACTTAAAAGAATGTACATATGAAACCAATTCTCACATCTACACACTAGCTAAATTATGTTCCTAAATTATGAAATTCTCCCAGTGATTTCCCCAACCTAAACTTCCATACACTTCTCCCAAATAAGCTAAATAATCAAATGATATTTACACATGGAGGAAATCATATCCCTAAAGCAAGCCCTCAACAAAATCAGAACTATTTATTTTAAGAGCAGCAAGATAATCATGCCTAGTATCTTTCAGAAGATAATTCTAGCCCCCTACTCTGGGACCCTAAGTGAAGAAGTCTTGAGGGGTTTGATGCAGCAAAAATCACAAAGATGCACCAAGCCACTATTTTCACTCATTTCCCACCATAAATGCCCCACATAGACCTCCTGTACAAAACAATTAGCTTTGCTCATCGCAAGTGTAGGTTTACAGAACGGTTGCCTCTTATAAGGACTTCCTTGTAAGTCATACTCCCAATTTTACCATCTACTCTTACTCTTCCTTCTTCGAAAGCATCCTCTCCCTTATCACTCAGAAGTCTTCTCCACTAAAGGAGTGAATGTATATTTGGGGACTCAGAAGATACTACACTCTGTTACGTTAAAAAAAAAATCTCCTACATTTGTTCTAATTTAGTAATTTACCACTTCTCTAGATTCCAAGAAGTTTTGGAACCAAAGTCATTAAACTTGAAATGACAAAAGGAGAAGTGACTCCTGGTCGGACTTCACATCCAATGCTGCTTCTGGTATACACAGTGACGTAAAAGAGAAAGATTATTTGTAATTAAGTTATCACTACATCACTATAGTATACAGAGTACCTATTTCACTACGCCTCACCTCCCTCCCACCTCAAAATGCACAGAGAGGTTCTAACATATCTGTAACTAGAGTAACTTAAGACAAAACTGGCATAAGTCATAAAGATACATATCAGCCATCGGCTGTGTTATCAATACTTAAAAGTTTTCAATTCTCTATGGCAAAAAAGCCAAAAAAAGTTTCATTCTTTCTCAAGGAGAACCAGAAACTATATGTTCAAGAGAGGCTTTCCATAGAAAAGCAGTCCCTGCCTCACACAGCATCTACAATAAACGTGTTTATGAGCAAACAGTATCAAAAAGCATATTGTGAGTCCTGGAAACAGCATATGCCTCATTTCATGGAGGTTGCCATGGCACTAGGCATTCCTTTTTTGCTGCATTTCAGATGAATAACTGTAAAACGAGGTTCTATAGCCAGCATATAATAAACAACAGCATTAACTTCTGCTCCCTTGTTGTGAACGGTTTCCCTATGAAAATGTAAATCCTAATGTTTGTGTATTTTCTCCAAACAGTTCAGGACAAATTCTATTCCAAGGAAGATTTCTGTATGTCCGAGGATTACAGAATTTACATATTAAAAATCAAGGACACCCCCACACACACACTCAGTAAGAGGGGCTATGGTCACAAAGTTCCTGGATGAAGCCAAGGAACACAGAAGGGACTGTGGCATGGGGCAGCAGTGACGGTCCCCACAGACTTTGCCCTGGAGTTCGGCTGAGGCCATTCTGAAAGTCTGTACCCCAAATACACAATAACACAGTTCACATCACTTTCCGGAGGTGAATTACACAGTAGGTCCTTGGTGATTGTCCCCCCAGATGACATCTTCAAGGAATCTAAAATTCTCACAAAATAAAAATAAAAAAACACTGAGGTTTCTGATTTAAGACAAGGCTCAAAGTTTTAGAGGAACATTGTTAAAATACTGGTTGCCATTCACATTTCAGTCCTTGACATACGCTTCACTACTTGTTTCAGCCACGTAGGACTCCCCTCCTGTCTTGAGAGGCTCTCACACCTCCTGACACCGAGCCATCTACTTCTCTTTGACAGGTCAGGCCCAATATATTCACATCTGAATCTACTTTTCAAGAATCATAAAGTCCTATTCAAGTACTGTAGCTGTCCTATTCCATGCATGTCAAGGCAGCTGAGTTTGTGAGTTGATGTTCTATTTTTCTTCCCTTCTGTCAAAACTCATGTTAATAGATATTTTTACCTTCTCAGCCTATTCTATAGATTTCCCTCTCAATAGAGATAGTTAGATGAGAATCAAACAGAGCTTCAATGACATCATTTCACATTTTTCCATCTAAAGCACTTATATATGTTTCCATATACGTCTTAGCTTTTTAACCCTGACTATAAAAATCCTTGAAGAAAATGTCTGTCTTCCACACTCCAGCAAGATACACGCTCAGTAATTTCCAAATCACCTTTAATGCCGATTATGACCATGAAGAATGTTGAAATATATGGAAGCAAAATCACATGGATGAAAATCATCAAGGAGTTTTACAAGGTTGATTTTAGAAATTCTTCTGTTATTCGGTATGAAGACTATATAAATATGTATGTGGGGTAATTTTTTAAATGAATTTAACTAGTTTGCTATTGTAATGTGAATTAACTAACAATAGAAATCATTGATCTGAAGGATTGGAGTCATCTCTATACAAAAAGGACATTTTGACACATTTTCTTAAAAAATAAGGCACAACAGCACATTGAGCACCATGAAGATTAAAAGTAATTCCATTAGGAAACACTTCAACTTATTAAAAACGGTTCTTATTTTTCTTATATATTTTTATAGGATAGAAAGAACAGTTCTATTTTTACTCTAATTTCCATGACTCACTCCCCACCCATTCACTGATGAGACAGATAACAATTGATCCTATTTTTCCACCTGTTAGTGTTCTACCTAGAGAAATAAAACTCACCATTGTCCTATGCTACATTCTGATCTTTGTGCCTTTATCCCTAAATAAACACCTGTTACCCCCCGCTGTCGTCATGTGCTGGGTGCTGGGGCTCCTACTCGGTCTCCCCCAGTGCTTTCCCCTCTGTGCCCCAATCTGTAAGTGCTGAGGGTCCCAGGACTCAGCCCTCAGTCTCAAGTCAGGCTACAACTCCTCATCCGGTGGTCTCAGATAGCATCTATCGTCTCCCGACTCCTGCTGTATTTAGAAACACTGCAGACCTCTCTCCTGAACTCCAGAATCGCCACCTGCTCTTAGACATCTTACAGAATCTCACATGTTCTGCATGCCCAACACCAGCTCCAAATCTCCACCAAACCTGCCCCTCCCCCAGCTTCCCTGTGTCAGGCGATGGCAACTTCATCCTTCTGATCAGGCTGAAAACCTCTAAGTCACCCATCACACTTCCTTCTGTCACATACCACATCCAAGCCACCAATAAAATGACAGTCCCTTTCCTCAGAGGACGAATGTCAGAATCTGATGACTTCACATCACCAGCACTGCTATCACCCTGCACTAAACCAGGTAACCACTCTCGGATGACTTCAGTGGGATGGGCTCCTTATCGCCCGGCACCCTTGGTCCATGTCCAACATAGCATACAATGTATCCGCATGCATCCTCCTCGCACAGTCCTGGAATCTTCCTGCCTCGGGGACTAGGCATCCGCATGCATCCTCCTCGCACAGTCCTGGAATCTTCCTGCCTCGGGGACTAGGCATCCGCATGCATCCTCCTCGCACAGCCCTGGAATCTTCCTGCCTCGGGGACTAGGCATCCGCATGCATCCTCCTCGCACAGCCCTGGAATCTTCCTGCCTCAGGGACTAGGCATCCGCATGCATCCTCCTCGCACAGTCCTGGAATCTTCCTGCCTCAGGGACTAGGCATCCGCATGCATCCTCCTCGCACAGCCCTGGAATCTTCCTGCCTCAGGGACTAGGCATCCACATGCATCCTCCTGCCACAGCCCTGGAATCTTCCTGCCTCAGGGACTAGGCATCCGCATGCATCCTCCTCGCACAGTCCTGGAATCTTCCTGCCTCAGGGACTAGGCATCCGCATGCATCCTCCTCGCACAGTCCTGGAATCTTCCTCCATATGGACTCTACACTGGATGCTCCCTGTGCCTCTAGCAAATTGCTACCATGTCTCACATGACTAAACTCCTTAAAGTCCTCAAAGTCTTTATTCAAATACCATCCTCCTAATGAGACCTGCTCGGATAACCTATTTAAAATTGCAAGCTATCCCTGAATCTGGCACTCCCAATCCTTCTAATATTTTACTTCTATTCTTTTTTCCCATTCATCACCCTCTGAAATAGGATGTCTTCCCTCACTAGAGAGTCAAAATTTTTATTGGCTTTTGTCTAATGATGCATTAGAATGTTCAGAAAAATACTTAGCATATTGAAAGGTCCTTAATAAATATTCATTGAATGGATGGCTAAGTTAAAGCTGAGAATGTAGCCCCCACATTCAAGTATCTCCCAGAAAAGTGGGAGACTAGAAAACAATGATTATAGTTCAGTAGTAAGGCCTATAACAGGAGGCAACATGGAAAAACCATGTAAGAATATAAGATGTACATTTTCCTAATTAAGGTAGTTTTCCCTGTATGATTTCTTACTAAATTTTATTGTAAATACTGTATAAATTAAGGACCGAGAATTATGTAATGAATTACATATTTACCCACCTATTTTCTCTTTTCTTACTAACGAGGTCACATCTAATAAGAAGTAGGAACCACTGACATACAGGTTCTGAGAAGGCCATTGTTTTACTAGTTTACTGTGGTAGACAGAATAATGGCCCTCCACGTACGATCCCTGGAACCTGTGCATATGCTGTGTCACATGGCATGTGGGAAGGAAGGCTGCAGATGGAATTTAAGTACCAAATCACCTGAACTTAAAATAAAGAAATTATCCTAGATTATTTCAGTGGCTCCCATGTAATCACAAGGATCCTTTTAAGTAGAAGACAGCAGAAAAAAGAGTCAGAGATTCTGCTGTCTTTGAAGATAAACAGGGCCACCCCAAAGAATGCAGGCAGCCTTCAGAAGCTCAAAAAGTCAGAATGATTCTCCCCTAGATGATTCAGGAACAAATGCAACCTCGCTGACATTTTATTTCAACCCAGTGAGACCCATTTTAGACTTCTGACATCCAGTACTCTAAGATAAAAAATATGTGTTGTTTTAAGCCAACTCTAATCTGTTACATCAGCAATAAGAAATACATCTACTGAGCACACAGCTTTACCAAATGTGTTATAATTTCAAGCAATACAGAAAAAAGGGAACCACCATTCCTCTCCTCTTGCTCCTCTATCCAATCTCCAAAAGGTGAAAACTTTGGTGAATGTATGTGCGTCTACGTGGTGTATGCATTTGAATAGCTTTTTGTAAATACAGAAACACAGCATATATGCAGGTGTAGTTCTGCAACTTGATATTTTCATTCTATGATATTAGGGCATATTTTGTCAGTATACATAGAATGTATTTCATTATTTTAATGCCACAAACTCTCTAACTGTAAAGGTACAAAACAAGTGATTTGACCATTCCCATGTTAAAGGCACATTTAAGATGTGTCTAACTGTATCACTTTAGTAAGCAGAAAAAATATATATTGTAAAGGGTAAGGGTTGGTGACTGATATAGGGTGGTGGGCATCAGAGAAAGAGCCTGGTAATCAGTCTTTGAGGAAGAACTTCTGTGCCCACCATCGCAAGTGCTGTCAGAAGACAGTCCCAGCTCTGAGCCTCTTTGGGAAGTGGGATTGCCTGAGCTTCTGAGAGTGCTTTACCCAAGGTCACATGGAGGACATCCTCATCCACTGACCGACCGACGTAGGGTACAAAGATTAGGCCATTTTGGCACAACAGACTAATAAACTATTACAGCTCCCTATGTGGTAGGCTAAGGGGACACCTTGATTTTCCCTCTGCAATCCTAACACCTCCGCCTCCCTTCCACTGTGGTGTTCCCAAAGGCACCCACTAATACCCTATATACTCAATCCTACCTCAGAGTTCACTTCCTAGGTGACCCAAACTATGAAGCTTCAAGTCTTCATTGTAAGATTTTACTCTACTGTGTTATGCATAAGATAGGTTATCCCCAGCAGAAACACAATCAAGGATGATTAGAGTCAGCGCATGTGCAGAATCACACAGATCTATATTCCGAGCTTGAGGGTATGTCTTGTCTTGTTTGCAAGGACACTGAATGCCTCTTGCTGCCTTATTCTTCTTTTTGTTTTCCTTTGGTGTAGAAATGAAAGGCTTTGCTTTGTCCATCAACAAACCTTATCCATTCAAGGCTAATCGGAAGTTCCTTCTTTCTCTTCCCTGAGGAATACCTTCTCTCCATGCTGTCACTTCTCTATTACTCCAGCTACTCACTGCACTTAGTTGTGTGTTTTTCCAGAAATCCTCCTTTCTTACAAGGTAGTAAAATCTAATTTCATAAGTACATAAAAAAGGAAACATGCTGAAAACCTTTCCTATAAAGACACCTGAGGGCAGCTAATTTGACACAAGAGTCTTTTAGAAAACACTGTGACAAAGTAAAACAAAGTCAAAAGTTAACAATTTAATGAGCCTAACAGGACAGTACAATAAAATAGATCACACACAGCTTGACCCCGAAATGTTTTTTTACAGATGTGTTTTTTTTATTATTATTGAAATGAGAATTTTAAAAGAAAAAGTTTCTTAACCATGTGTAATTTATTTGGAAAACAACCCCCAGAGCTCCCAGAAAACCAAGAATTTCTTCATCAGCTCAGGAAGAAGATTCTATGCCATTTTTCCCCCTAAATGCTAGACACAAGCAGCAATAAAATATGCAGAGGTAAAAAACACATCACAGAAGGATGTGACAATTTTGATAAATGATGATAAATTACGATGTAGAATAGCAGTTTGTAAGCTGCTGTTTTTGGAAACATGAATTTTAATGATGATTTTTGCCAAACATCATTTTGGAGAGGTTTTTATTATAAAACTATTGACAGACAAAATTGGTGCCTAATTAAAAGGCATGTATTTAGTTTTAAATAAAATTAGAATTATACTTTAAAAGACAATGCTCTTTAGATCCAGTCAGTTCCTTAAAATGTTAAATATAGTTATCATCTAAGCAACTCCACTGTTAGGTATAAACCCAAGAGAAATAAAAACATGCATTCACACAGAAACTTACACATGACTGTTCATAGCAGCATTATTCATAATAGCCAAAATGGAGAAACAACTCACATGTCCATCAACTGATAAATGGATATCCAAAACACAGCATATCAATATCATGGAGTAATATTCAGAAATAAAAAGGAATAAAGTATTGAAACATGCTACACCCGTGGATGGACCTTGAAAATATTATGCCAAGGAATTCAGTCACAAAAGACCACATACTGTATGATTCCATTCATATGAAATGTCTAAGAGAAGCAAATCCATAAAAACAAAAAGTAAGTAAATAGTTGTCTAGGTTGGGAGTTCCGAAACGTTGGCAGTTAACTGCTCATGCATGGGGTTTCTATGGGGAATGATGAAAATGTACTAAAATTGCATGTGATAGTTGCACAACTCTGTGATTATAAAATAACCACTAAACTGTATACTTTAAATGGGTGAACTACATGATATGTGAATTAGAGCTCAATGAAGCTTTTAAAAAATACCAGCTAAAAAGGCCAGTTACTTGTAGCTATTTATAACTTGTATAAACTTATAGGAAGCATAAATCCTCAATTATCAACACGTTTTACTGTCCTGAAATTTAGAAGGAAGTTTTATTTCCTTCTAAAAACATCTGTCTATCTCAATGTAATTAGAATTAGGGAAAGGAAGAAAGTGCTTCTAGAACTGAATGCTGTTTTCAAAATAGATTTCTCCTCAATATACTTATTTTTGATAATTTGTATGTGAATTATCCACACTGTCCATTAGCCATGGTTAAATTCTGAATCTCAGACAAGCATCCCCAATCCAAAAGCACATTAAGAAACCAATCCCCTAGCACATGGGACTAAATTTTCAGTATATTAGCTTGCATTTTAAAAAGTAATATTAAGGAGGCAAACCTGTAAGAAAAACAAGCATATGAAGTCTCAATATGAGAATGGAGAGTATTTTAAAGATTCATCCATCTAAGGATCGCTAAAACTTCAATGTTTGAGAACTGACTCCATGAATTAGATATGACATTCTCCTATCATCTTAGTATTGTGGTTACTATTTCCCTTTAATTTTAAGCTGATTCCTTTCCTTTCTTCATGTTGTTTTCCTTAGCCACATATGAAGCAATAGTATCAGTGAACTTTTGTTTCGGTAAGCTATTTCTTTTATTCTAACAAAAGTTAAAATTAATACACAGTGAAATTTAAAACGCTGATACATCTATCACCTAAAAACATCTTGCACATGATCAGTGATACATACACCACACTTGGGGAAAAACTGATCCAGTTTTATCTTCTAATTTTACAGATTATAAACTTACTAGTGGCTCTCGAACTCTGTGCACATAAGAATCACCTGCATGGCTTGTGTTAAAATACAGATTGCTGGACCCCTTTCCCAGAGGATAAGTCTGGGGTGAGGTCTGTAAACTTACATTTCTAATGAATATCCAAGTGATGCTGGTGCCAAGAGCCCAGGGACCACCCTCCAAGAACCTCTTACCGAAGTCAACTTACCCAAAATTGGAGTCAGAACAGAACGTCAATGAGAACCTGATCTTCTTAGATGTTCTTTAACTATATGCTCATTCAAAAATGTTTAATTTTGAGTTAAACTTTCAGTTAATTTTATTCTCCTTAATAAAGATGATTATTAAGTGTTAAAGCTCAGATTATACATTTTAACACTTAACGGTTGTTATAAAATAGTGATTAATAAAAATTTAAGGAAAAAAACATTACAGGCACCTTTGAGGACCCCTGAGACCCTTTCCCTGCTCACTTACCCCTCTGAGATCAACATCTTCAAATTTGTTTATCATCATTCATTTGCTTTTTTTGATATTTTGAGATGCAACTGTGATAAACTAATTCATTGTTTAGGTTTTGTGTTTTAAACTTTTAAACTTCTTTACACTACATCTTTTCAGGCAAATTGTTTTTTTATTCAATATGTCATTTTTGAGGTGTCACCCTTTGGTTTTTATCAAAAGTTTGTTGCTTTTGTGGCTGGAGAGTATTTCATCTACAAGAAAATTATTCAGGCTGCTTAACTTTTTATTTTGAAATAAGTAAAAATATTATTTTATTTTATAGTTATACAAGAAGTTGCAGAAAGAGTACAGAGAGGTCCTGCATTTTTTATTCCTCCAGTGGTTACATCTTACCTAATTACAGTCTAATATCAAAACCAGCAAACTGGCTTTGGTACAACGTGTGTGTATAGCTTTATGCCATTTTATTATATGGCAATTCTCATTTTTAAAGTCATCTATTAGTTAACATCTGAGGGGGTTTTTTTAGTTTGTTTTTTCCTTCAAATTAGAAACAACAATTCTCCCTGCTAGAAAAATGAAAATCCTAACACTCACAACACCAAATGCTGCTAAGCATGTGAAGTAACAAGAACTTCACTGCTGGTGGGAATGCAAAATGGTACAGCCATTCTGGAAGACAGTTCTTCAGTTTCTCACACACTAAACATACTTTCACTGTGTGATCCAACAATCACTCTCCTTGGTATTTACCTAAAGAAGCTGAAAAACTGTGTCCACATACAAACCTGCACATGGGGGTTTATAGAAGCTTTATTCATAATTGTCCAAACTTGGAAACAACCAATATGGCCTTCAGCAGGTGAGTGGATAAACTGTGGTACACCCAGACAAGGACATATTATGCAGCAATGAAAAGAAACAAGCCACAATGGGACCTGAAATGCATATTACTAAGTAAAAGCAGCCAATCTGAAAAGGCTACATATTGTTGATTCCAACTGTACGACCATCTAGAAAAGGCAAAACTATGGAGAAAATAAGAAGATCAGTGGTTGCCAAGGGAGAACGAGACGAACAGGCAGAGCATATTGAATTTTAAGGGCAGTGAAACTTTTCTGTGTGATACGCTAATGGTGGATCATATTATTATACATTAGTTCAAATCCATTGAACATAGAAAACCAAGAGTGAACCCTTATGTAAACTATAGACTTGGGGTGATAACAATGTGTCCAGGCAGGTTCATCAACTGTAACAAATACACTACTCTGGTGAGGGATGTTGGCAGTGGGAGAGGCTACACATTTGTAGGGACAACGGATATATGGTTATCAGTTTTGTTGTGAACCTAAAACTGCTCTAAGAAATAAAGTTGGTGAACTTTCAGTTATAAGATGAATAGGTCTGAGGCTACAATGTATAATATGACTATCATTAGCATATTTCAAATACACAGTGTTACTAAGAACAGAATATAAACATTGCCACCAAAATGTATTTATATTTATATAAATATAATATATATATAATATGTGTGGTGATGGATATAACTAAAACATAATCAACATATTGTTTTTCATGTGTACATCACAGTGATTTGATATTTGTATATACTGTGAACCAATCACCATGTCATTACTATCTGTCACTAAAGTTAATATTATTGTCTGTATATCCCACACTATACACTACATCACCATGACTTAGTTATTTCATAAGTGGAAGTTTGTACATCTTGATCCTTCACCCATTCCCTGCCCACATACAACTCCCCTCCATCTGGGCAACTGTATCTGTGAGCCTTGATTTTGTTTTGTTTGTTTTGTCTAGATTTCACTTATAATTGAAATTCTGTGGTACTTGGATTTCTCTGACTTATTTCACTTAGTAAAATACCCTCAAAGTCCATCCATGTCATCACAAGTGGCATAATTTCATTCTTTTTGTGGTCCAGTAATATTACATATGTACACCACATCTTCTTTACCCATTCATCTATGAAAAGACACTTGAATTGTTCCATATCTTGGCTAATGTAAATAATACTTCAATGAATAGAGGGATGCATATATATTTTCAAATTAGTGTTTTCATTTCCTCAGACAGACACCCAGAAGTGGAATTGCTGGATCATTTGGTAGTTCTATTTTAATTTTTTTTGAGGAACCTCCATACTGTCTCTGTAGTCACTGCACCAATTTCCATTCCCCCTAATGTGTATGAGGGTTCCCTTTTCTGCACATTCTCACCAACATGCCACTTCTTGTCTTTTTGAAAACTGCCATTTGAACATGTATAAGGTGATACCTCATCATGGTTTTGATCTGTATTTCACTGATGATTAACAATGTGGAGCATCTTTCATGTGCCTGTTGGCTATCTGTATGTCTTCTTTGGAGAAATTTCTATTCAAATCTTTTGCCCTATTTTTAGTTTTTTTTTGTTATTGTTATTAATTTGTATGAGTTCTTTATATTTTGGATATTAACCCCTTAACAAATCTATGATTTGCAAATATCTTCTCCCATTCACTAGGATACCTTTACATTTCATTGATACTATCCTTCATCGTACAGAGATTTTTAGTTCAATGTATTCTCTTTGGTTCGTCTTTTATTTTTGCTACCCTTGGCTTTGGAATCTGATCCAAAAAGAAAAAAAAATCTGAGATTGATATCAAACAGCTTCATTCCTATGTTTTCTTTTGAAGTTTTACTGTTTCAGGTCTTACATTCAAGTCCTCAATCCATTTGAGTTGTTCTGTATATGGTGTAAGATAGTAGTCCAGTTTCATTCTTTAGTATGTAGCTTTTCCCAACACCGTTTATTGAAATGACTGTCCTTTACCCATTGTATATTCTTTGCCTCCTTTGTCATGAATTAATTAACCATATATGCATAGCTTTTTATTTCAGGGATCTCTTTTTTGTTCCACTGATCTATGTGCTGGTTTTTATGCCAATATCATACTGTTTTGATTACTACAGCTTTGCTGTATAGTTTAAAATCAGGAAGCATGATACCTCTAGCTTTGTTCTTTTCTAAAGTCCTTTAGCTCTTCAGGGTGTTTTCTATTTCCATACAAACTCTAGTATGTGTTTTTCTATTTCAGTGAAATTTTCCATTGGAATTTTGACAGGGATTGTATTGAAGCTATAGATCACTTTGGGTAGTATGGACATATTATCAATATTAATTCTTCCAATCTATGAACATGAAATATCTGACCACTTATTTGCATCTTCATTTTCTCTTAGGGTCTTATATTGGTATATAAGTCTTTTATGTCTTAAGTTTATTCCGGGGTATTTTATTCTTTTTGATACAAATATAAATGGGATTGTTTTCTTGATTTCACCTTCTGATAGTTTGTTATTAGTGTATAGAAATGAAACAGATTACTGTATATTAATTTTGTATCCTGCAATTTTACTGAACTCAGTTATTAGCTAAAGCAGCTTTTGAGGTCAATTCTTTTGGGTTTTCTATTGTATCATGTCATCTGCAAATAGGGATTTTTTTCTTTCTTTTTCTTGCCTACTTGCTTTAGCTGGGACTTCCAATACTATGTTGAATAAAAGTGGAGAGGGTGGGCATCCATGCCTTGTTCCTGTTCTTAGAGGAAACGCTTTCAACTTTTCACTGTTGAATATGTTTGGTGGGGGATTGTCATATATGGCCTTTATTATGTTGAGGCATGTTCCTGCTATACCCACTTTGTTGGAGTTTGTAACATAAATGGACATTGAATATTGTCAAATGCTTCTTTTGCATATATTGAGATGATCATGTTTTTAATCTCTAATTTTGTTAATGTGTTACATCACATTGATTTGCAAATACTGAACCATCCTTGCATCCCTGAAATAACCCCACTTGATCATGGTGCATGACCCTTTAAATGTATTACTGAATTTGGTTTGCTAACATTTTGTTCAGGATTTTTGCATCTAAGTTCATCAGGGATATTGGCATACAATTTTATTTTTCTTGCAGCATCCTTGTCTGGCTCTGTTATTAGATTAACTCCAGCTTTGTAAAGTAGGTTTATAAGTCTTTCCTCCTTTTAAACTTTCTGGAGGAGCTTGAGAAGGTATTAAATCTTTGCACATTTAGTAGAATTCAAGAGGGAATCTTTTGTTACTCTGACCCTGTGTTTGTATTTATGTGGTATCAATTATAAACTTCTCTTTCATTTCTAATGTATTTGAGTCTGTTCCTTTTTCTTTGTGAATCTAGCTAAAGGTTTGTCCATTCTGTTTCTTTTAAAAGAACCTACCTTTAATTTCACTGATCTTTTCTATTGTCCTTTTAGTCTCTATTTCATTTATTTCTGCTCTGATTTTTATTATTTCCTTCCCTCTGCTAACTTTGGGTTCTGTTTGTTCTTTTTCTAGTTCCTTTGGTATAGAGTTAGATTGTTTGAGACTTTTTTTCACAAGGTAGGACTATATTGCTAAGAATTTCCCTCTCATAAACACTTTTGCTGTACGCCATCAATTTTAGTATGTTTTATTTCTGTTCTCTTTTTTCTGTAGGTATCTTTTGATTTCTTTTCTTTGATGACCCATTAGTTGTTTCACAGCATGTTGTTTAAGCTTGACATTTTGTATTTTTTCCAGTTTTCTTCTTGTAACTGACCTCTAGTTTCATACCATGTGGTCAGAAAAGATCGTTGATATGATTTCAATGTACTGGAATGTACTGAGACTTGTTTTGCACCATAACATGCAATTTATACTGAATATAACATGTGCACTTGAGAGAATATTCTAATGCTTTTGATGGAACATTCTGTATATACCTATTAAGTGTATCTGTTCTAATGTGTCATTTAAGGCCAATGTTTCCTTATTGATTTTCTGTCTGGATGATATATCCATTGATGTAAATGGGGTGTTAAAGCCTGCTTCTATTATTGTATTGCTGTCAAATTCTCCCTTTAAGTCTGTTAATATTTGCTTTATATATTTTGTTGCCATGTTGGGTGCATAAATAATTACAAAAGTTTCATTGTCTTCTTGGATTGACCCCTTATCATTACATAATTCACTTCTTTGTCTTTTATTACAGGCTTTGTTTGAAAGTATATTTTGTGTGATACAGCTACACCAGCCTTTCTTTGTGTTGTCATTTGCATGAAATACCTTTTTCCATCTCTTTGCTCTATCTGTATGTACCTTTACTTCTGAAATGAGTATCTAGTAGGCAGCATATAATGGGTCCTTCTTTGTCCATTCAGCCACCCAATGTCTTTTGACTGAAGAATCAGTTCATTTACATTTCAAGTAATTATTCACAGGACTTACCTGTTGCTATTTCATTAACTGTTTTCTGGCGGTTTTTGTAGTTTTTCACTGTTCCTTTCTTCTTTTCTTTCTCTCTTCCCTTGTGGTCTGATGACTTTCAGTGTTAGGTTGCAATTCATTTCCATCATCTTTTGTGTATTTAAGTTTTTGCTTGTGGTTACTGTGACAGTCACATATCTCATCCTATGTATATAAGTCTATTTTAGGTTGATAATTTAAATACAAACATATTCAAAGACTACATTTTTACTTGCCCCCATTTTATGTTTTTATGTCATATTTTCTTTTATCCCCATAACATTTTCTAGTTGAAAGTTCGCAGCTCTTTATCCCCTTAACCTGTTTTGCCCTTAACCTGTTTAACCTCCCTCCCCTATCACAACCACCACTTTGTTCTCTGTATTTACAAATTTTTGTTGTTTGTTTCTTTTTGTTTTATGGCTTCCACATATAAGTTAAATCATATGGTACTTTGTCTGATCTGACTTATTTCACTTAGTATAATATCATCTAGGTCCATGCATGTTATCACAAGTGGCAAGATTTCACTACTTTTTGTGGCTGAGTAATATCCCATTGCATGTGTGTGTATCTTTATTCACTCATCAATGGAACTTAGGTTACTTCTGTATTTTGGCTACTGTAAATAATGCTGTAATAAACAGAGGTCCATGTATCTTTTTGATTTAGTGTTTTGCTTCCTCTGGGTAAATATCTGAAAGAGATATTACTGTGTTGTATGATATTTCTATTTTTAATTTTTTGAGGAACCTCCATGCTGTTTTACATAGTGGCTGCACCACTTTACATTCAGACCAGCAGTGTGGGAGGGTTCCCTTTTCTCCACATCCTTGCCAACACTTGTCTTTGTGATGCTATTATGACTGGTGTAATGTAATATCTCATTGTGGTTTTGATTTGCATTTACCTGATGATTAGTGATGTTGAACATTTTTCCATGTGTTGGCCATACATATATGTCTTCTTTGGAAAAAATGTCTATTCAGGTGTTCTGCCTATTTTTTAATCAGAATATTTGTTTTTTGGTGTTGAACTGTGAGAGTTCTTCATATAGATATTAACCCCTTATTAGATGTATCATTTGTAAGTATCTTTTACCATTCATTGTATTGTCTTTTCATTTTGTTGATAATTTCCTTCATTGTGCAGAAGCTTTTTAATTTGATGTAGTCCCACTTGTTTACTGTTGCTTTTATTTCTCTAGGTTGAGAGACATGTCCAGAAATAACACAGAAATCACTAAGGCTGATGTCCAAGATTTTACTGCCTATGCTTTCTTCCAGGAGTTTTACAGTGTCAGGTCTTATATTTAGGTCATTAATACTTTTCATGTTTATTTTTGTATATGGTACAAAATAGTGGTCTCCACTTTCCTTCTTTTGCATACATGGTGTCCCATTTTACATCTTTTATGTATCCTTTAATTATTATACTTTTCATTAATTTTACTACTTCTGACTTTTAACTTTCATACTAGCCTTGTGATAAATATATCACCTTTATTACATGTTTATTTTTTACAGTGAGATTTTTACTTTCATGGGTTCTGCTGTCATGAATTAGTGCCATTTCTTTTCAGCTTAAAGAACATTTCTTGTAAGGCCAGTTTGGTAACAATTGAACTCCTTTAGCTTTCTGCTTACTGGAAAATTCTCTCCTTTTATTCTGAAGGATAACCTTGCTGGGTAGGACATTCTTGGTTGGAAGTTTTTATCCTGTCAGTACTTTGAATATGGCATGCCATTCCCATGTGGCCTACAAGATTTCTGCTGAAAAATTTGCATGTATGGGGTTCCCTTGTACATAATAAGCTGTTTTTCTCTCACTGCTTTGAAGATCCTCTCTTTAACTTTTGACATCTTAATTATAATGTTTCTTGGTGTAGATGTCTTTGGGTTCCTCTTCTTTGGAATTCTCTGTGTTTCCTGGGCCTGGATGTCTGTTTCTTCCCACAGACTAGGGAAGTATTCAGATATTATTTCTTCAAATAAACTTTCCGCCCCTTTCTCTTCCCTCTCCTTCTGGGCCTCCTGTGATGTGGATATTATTCCACTTGATGTTGTCCTATTAGTCCCTTGGTATCTTCACTTTCCTTTTTCTTTCTGCTTCTCTGTGTGAATTCCATTGCTCTGTCTTCCAGCTCGCTGATCCATTCTTATGTTTCATCCAATCTACTGAAACCCCTCTACCATACTTTTCAGTTCAGTTATTATATTCTGCAGTTCTGTGACGTCTGTTTGAAACTTTCATCTATTGTCCATCTCTCTGTGGAGTTTCTCACTGTATTCATCCATTCTTCTTCCTAGTTCAGGGAACTTCCTTCCTCAGGGAACATCTTTATGACCATTACTTTGAACTCTTTGTCAGGTAGATTACTTATCTCCATTTCACTAAAGTCTCCTTTTTAGGTTTTGTCTTATTCTTTTGTTTAGAACACATTCCTCTACAACCTCATTTTGCCTGATTCTCTTTGTTTCTGTGCATTAGGCAAAACCACTACTACTCCCATCTTGAAGGAGTGGTGCTGAGTAGGAGATGACCCATGGGGCCCAGAAGCACAATCCCCCTGCCATCAGAGCCCGGTGCTCCAAAGGCGTCCCTTATGTGGGCTGCAAACTCCTGCCAGCTGTGGCAGGACTACAGCTGTAGCATAGGGAGGGCAGACACTGGTGGTGGTTTGGGTGGGGCAGGGCACCCACCCTGCTGACTTGGTGTGGCTGCAGCACTGGGGATGTGGGGTGGCATGCTCACCCAGTAGCTGAGGCATGGCTATGGAAGGGCCAGGGCAGAGAATGCTTGCCGACACTTGCAGGTTAGAGGGCGATTGCCGCAGGGGTGCCAACCAGCACCAGTATTAGTAAGGTAGGGTGAGATTGCAGATATGGCACCTGACTGTGCTCCCACCCCTGGAGAGAGTCCCAGCAGGTCTCTGCCTCTCCAGCCATCACTTTAAGATAAGTGTGTGTGTCTGTTTCCACATGGTCTAGGTGCTTTTCAAACTGCTGTGTTTGCACTGGGTCTCAGGGTAAGTCAAACTGCAGACAAGCCCTTTAAGGGCATGTTCTTGATTTTCCACAGTTCTACAGTTCTCCTGAAGGTAATCCCTGCCAGTTTTACATTTTGGGGGTTCATTTCTCTGGTCAGAATCCAATGGTTGGTACCCGATGTGGGGCACAAACCCCTCACTTTTCAGAAAAGAGTTCCAAATTTTTGAGGTCCTTTCCAATTGTGTGCTGCTGGGGTAGGATTGTTGGCTAGAGTGTGTCTCTGCCTCTCCTACCCTCTTGATGCAGCCTTTTTATCCTTGGTCATGGGGGTGCTGTTCATGTAGCTTTATGACTTTTACAGAGGAAATTATTTCATAAGCTATAGATTTGCTGTGTCCATGGGAGGAGGTGAGTTCAGGATCTTCCTGCACCATCATGTTGAACCACTTCAATGGTTGTGTTAATTAGCTAGATGGGAGGAATCCTTTCACAATTTATACACAGTCACCACCATGTACATTTTAAACTTCTTAGTTTTATTTATCAGTTATACCTAAATAAAGCTGAAACAAATAAAACGTTAATGATCAATAAAGTCTATTAGAAGTTTTTTAAACAATTATTCTGTGAATATTATGGTCATCTGGTGACCCAAGTTTCTTCAGAGCATGTACGTAGGAATGAAACTGGTGAACCAAAGAATGAGTCACGACAAGATAAGGCCACAGTGTTTTCCAAACTGGTTTCAACAAGTTACTTTCCCTCCAGAAATCTATGAGATTCCAGTCTCTGCAGCTTTTATCTTTGCCGACAGTTGGTTTTTCCAATATGCTGACTGAGAAATGGTATGTCATAGTGGTCTAAATTTAAGTTTTCTTGATTATTAATAAAGCTGTGCATCTTCTCATGTTTTCTGATCATTTATGTTCTCACTTTTGTGAGGCACTGGCTCAGGTCTTTCCCCCATTGTGTTGGGGATTGTTGGTCTTTTTAACATGGACTTATTTATTCTGAATACTTATCTGTTTTCAGTAATGTATGTTACAAATACATCCCCTCCCAAGTGGTGGTACTCTTTTTGACTTGAGTCCTTTGATGAATAATATGTTTATCAAGTAAAATTAACTCTTTCCCCTATGGCTTTATGCTTATTGCATTTTGTTTTAAAAATTCTTCTTTACCTGTATGTCACAAACAGTATCTTCCTATATATTTTTCTTAACAATTTTAGCTTTGCCCTACTCAACATGAATTGACTTTTTTATGCATGATATGAGATGGTATCCTTTTCTCCCCATAGAAACAATTGTCATAGTACCATTTATTAACAATTCTTTCTTTTTTCCACTTATCTCAGGAACAGGTCTTTTTAAAGTTTCCATAAATGTATGGGTGTGCTCCTGAGTTCTCTCTTCTTCTTCAATCACCCATTTTTCTATTTCTGCTCAGTATCATGCTGTCTTGTTATAATTCTATAATAGTAAGTTTTAATATCTGGTTGTTCAAGACTCCCCATACACTCTCCTATTTGCAGTTAAAAACCAGCTTTGCACATTCCAGTGGGGACAGAGGAGGAAGGATTTTGATTTTAGTTTTGTAAAATTTCTAAAATGATTTGGAGAGAATCAGACTCAAATTTTCTGCTTGCAAATTTGATTTATTTCTCCATTCATTTTTCTTTTTTTCGCACCTTTGTTTTATGACTTTCTCCATATAGGTATGGCCCATTTTTGTTAGTTATTCATATTTTATATTTATAATACTATAAATGGCATTTCATTGCCTTTTCCTAGACAGTTATAGCAGAGTAAAGAAATGCAATTGGTTTTTATATTGATTTTGTTTGCAACATACTTACTAACCTTTTTTATTCATTCTAATACTTTATCTGTAGATTCTTTTGGTTATTCTACATGGACAAAATATTCTCAATGACTAGTAATAGTTTTGTTTCTTCCTCTCCAAAGCTAAGAATTCTTACTTTTTCATCCTGTATTTTAGTTGAACTCCCTGTGTAATGATACATAGAAATATAGTCTTGCCTTGTTGACTAAGGGCGTCCTAGCTTGTTCCCAATATTTAGGAGGAATTTCAATGTTTCACTATTAAATATCATGTTTGCTGAATGTGTATACTTTCTAATCAGAGTGTGTTGATTTTGTATCCTGAATAGATAGAACTTTATGGAATACATTCTCTACATCTACTGAGATAATATTTATTTCATCAAAAATTTATTAAGCATCTCTAATGTGCCACACTGTGGAGATAAAACTATAACAAACATGAAACAGTTGCCCTCAGGGAGTTTCCCTTCTATCTGGGAGAGCAAATACAATGAGTAAATACTTAGTAGTATGTTACCTACTGATTGGTGCAAAAGACACAAATGAAGCACAGAAGGGGAGTAAGTAGTCTTGGGGAAGGAGAGTGCAATTTTAAATCTACTAGAAAGAGTGAGTCTCACTGAGAATATGACATTTGACAAGAGCCTCCAAGCAGAAGAACAAACAAGTACAAAAGATAGTAGGAAGTCAGTATGGTGAGGCAATATAAAGTTCTGGTACAAATTTTAAAAAGGAAAAGTTAATGTCTAAGTAGGTTCATTGGGAACTATAAATGTTAATATACTATTTTGGTTATCTAGTCCCTGCCACAGGTAATGAGGCTTTAAAATCTCACATGAACTATTAGGTAAATAACAAAAACAGGTAAAAGCATTCTAACCACCACTATTACGAAAGTAATGTTCTTGTTAAAAATGTTAAAATAACTATTTCAATATAGAATGTAGAAAGATAATTAACAAAATTTGCTTCTGTTCAAAGTAAGTATCATTAGAAAGTTCAACTTGGTCACACAAACCTATCCAAAAAGTGCATATGGGAAAAGGATAAATGGGAAAAGATTCAGAACCCATAAAAGATATTCCTAACTCTAAGACCTAAAACTCATCCCTTCTTGGTTTTCTTCCCAATCCAAGACTAATTCTAAAGAAACATAAAAACAAAAAGGCAATCACGCAAAGACCACGTTACAGAAAAAAAAAAGGGCATAGTTTCAAATACGTGTTATAGGAAGTTCAAGCTAAATATGAGCTCAGAATGTTCTAATTAATGTTAAGCATGCAGAAGAAAAAAGATCCAACTAAAAAGAAATAGGTGAGGAAGAAGAAAGGAGAACATCTAAAAACCACAGTTGGCCAAAAGAGGGTAAGATAAGGGAACTCCTAAATTCCAACGTCACCAAGGTGTTCTGCAGAACATGAGTTCATGGGATGTTAATTGGTGTTTATGTGATGGGGGGGGTCAGGGAGTGAATAGGTCAGAGTTCATCTTGTTTCTATATGCAGGATATCTCAGAGTCTTTTTAAATGCCACTGTGGACTAGGAAACACCAAACCACTCCAGGGTCAGGGTGCGGGAGCACAGCCTAAGTATACACATGTGTGTAGTCATTTCCATGCCAGCCTGACCATGGAACCTTTCTTGTGGGGACAAACAAAAGCTCTGTTAGCCAAATGCTGCCCTAGAGGGAGGCAGGTCAGATGAAATTCATATAAAATACCTTCAAGAGTTTAAGGGATGCTTTTTTTAAAAAAAAAAGTTAGAAAGATGTTTCTGGTTGTTGGTTGCTTTTTTTTTTTTCTTTTAATTTATTATTGAAAGAAAGCCAGCCAAAGAATCAGTTGGACTTAACAAACGTGAGTACATGGATGAATAAAAGATATGAAAGAGAATAAATCAAAATTCTGACATATATTCCTAAAGAGGATATTTGGACACAAAAATCACTTTTGAAGTAAGCAGTCCAAATACACTAAATCCAAGAAAGATACATGCAAGGGACGTCGTAGGCCCAACTGACAAATGAAAGTAAAATAAGTCACCAGGACGGATGGGTACCCAACCAGAGCTCCAGATTATCTTGAACACAACTATGAATTTGTAGGCAAATTAGGTAAAGAGTCACAAATAGCTCAGAAACTGGTCCCAACAAAGGCTCTGACAGGATCCAGTGAACTGAAATTCAGCACAGATTTGCTTGAAGTACAGGTCAAATTGATGGAATTTCTAATAAAAAATACTCTGACACTGAGTAAGAATAATAAAAGAAAATCCGTAACTATAGATCGAGAATCTACATCTATACCAATAGATGCCATACCTATAGGTAGATTCTATATCTATAGATACAGATATAAAACACCTGAAATTTTTTCAAATGGCAAATAAAGCAGGAAATCGTGTTTACTTAGATTTTCAACATGTCTTGGACAGTGTTCTAAAACAAAGGGTTTAAATGTTAAATTAATATCAAAAGAGACATTCTGCTCCAAATAGGAAACTGGGTTGGTGGCAGAAAACAAAAAAAAGGCATAAGCAAAATTTCAAATATGATTCACCTAGGGATAAGAGTGTGGAAACGAGTTTCATTTTCCTAGTACAAGAATGGAGCACACAGCAAACGTTCAGGATTAGAAATGAGCAGTGAAATGTCAAGCTGCCAGGGATAAGCGATGGAAGGTGATGTAGCACAGCCCCAGTGACGACAAGGGTCAGAGCCGGTACCCACCAAAGCCAGCCCCCACCCAGGGATGCTTTCCACAGGCCAGACACCACGTGAGGCACTTTGTATGTATTCTGTGTTACTGTGTTTCGTTTCCACAACTTCCTACAGAAGCAATTCCCATTTTATTCCACAGGTTTGCAGACTAGACAATTAAAGCTTAGAGAAGAAAGTAACTTCCCAGGGATCATTTAGGTAAGTAGGCAGCAGAAGCATAGTGACTAATCAAGAGTTAAAATTTGGCAACTGACCCTGGAATCCTTTCAATTACTGCACCCATGGGTCTCAAATTCGAGCATGTATGAGAATTCCCTGGAAGGTGTGCCAAACACAGAGTGCAGGGTCCAATCCCCAGTTTCTGATTAAGTAGATTTCGTGGGTCCCAAATTTTTATTTCTAACAGGCTGATGTTGATGCTCAAGGGAGAACCACTGTCCTTAGACCAAATGGCCTAAGCCACCCAGGTGGTAAAACAGAGGATGAAAGAGAGAACATAGTTAGAGTGGCCTCTGAGAAAGAAAATCTTGGTAAAGTAAGCTGGCATGGAATTAAGGGAAAGAAAAAAAATTAAGGAAAATGAGAAAAAGCATTCCAATAACTGAGGTCAAGCTAAAATGATATGGAAATACTTGTGGGTCTTTTGCTCCATGTGTGGGCAGAGTCCATTTTGGGACCTCAAAAACTCTTTATTCAAGTCAGCTTTGAGAAGAGCATGAATTTAATAACAACAGATATTGCCATGCTCAGGAACTCCCCCACTCTGGCTTCCGCCACAAGCCTTACCCACCTACAGTCCAACAGCTGTAATTCTTTTACCAGGAAACAAAATATTGCATATTGTAGTCAGAATTAGAAACTTGAGAAGGAAATAAACCCTGAAAAATAAATATATCACTGTCCAGATTTCTTTCAAAACATAAATGACTTCTTATAGATCAGCCATAGACCTAATATAATATGACATATCTAATTTTCTTAAAATTACAAAATTTCATTTGTATTACTTTGGCAAAGAAGTGTGGTATTGCATAAAAGGCATCAAACTGGGCATTGGATGTCCGATATTTTGGAATAAATGACTTCTGACAAGTCATTTTCTTCATCAAAAAAAAAAAAGGACTAATAAGTCCTCATACGTAATGAGGATCAAACGTGATCCTACTTGTGAAAGCACTTGGTCACTTTTTCAATTGTATGATATTATTACTACTTTTTTGGAATAACATGTTTTATACAAGCATTTACTAGATGTGCATTGTATTTAAGGGTATAATGTGTACTGATGCCCAGTGTTATTTACAAATAAGAGATGCCTTCTCGGCTCAAGAGACAAAAGCTTTAAGGAGAAATCAGGCATTCCTGACGGCATAACATTTCTCCAAGTCTGAACTCTGGGAAAAATCTAGAACTTAAAGAGAATACACTCCAGTTAGTATTTTAGGCAAAGAAGGATAGACATCACAGGCTGGGGGAGAAGCAACAAGTCTACCAGCCTCAATGACATGTGACCCCGGTTACAGAGGATGCGACCAGCATGTTTCAATGCATAACTCTCAGGCAATTGTTCTTTGTTTGTTTGTTTATGAAAACTTGCTTGATTGAGAGAGGCTATCATGACATCTTACTCTGGAACCCATAAAAGGTAAGGGCTGTATTCCCTGATACAACTGTGGAGCCTCAGGAAAGGGTCCTGTACCCAGGCTCTGAAAATGGGGGAAGGAGAGCTCAGGGCCACCTCACGGTCCCACAAATAAATTAAAAACCCACATTCTCCTTCCTCTGCTGATGGCAGAGACCGAGATGAGGCAAGAATGATAATGAGGACATGGCGATGGCGTGACCCTGAAGATGAGTCCAGGATGGCTCTGGCAAGTTCTAGAATAGTTGTTGGCAGGTTTTCATTAGAGTAGGTTCAGGTCACGGACTTGAATATTCATCTTTAATCTGTTTAAACAAGCACTGTATATGAGGTATTCGGGTAGATTTGAGGTAAGCCTCAAGAAGCCATGGATGCCGGGTTAGGCAAAGATTTCTTAGAACACCAAAAGTATATTGATAAAAGGAAAAAACTTTAAAGTTGGGCTTCATCAAGATAAATATTGTCTTTCAAAATATACAGCCATGAGAAGAAAACAAATCCTACCACCTGCAACAACATGGATGGAGCTAGAGGGTATTATGCTCAGTGAAAGAAGCCAGGTGGAAAAAGACAAGTACCAAATGATTTTCCTCATTTGTGGAGTATAAAACAAAGCAAAACTGAAGGAACAAAACAGCAGCAGACTCACAGAACCCAAGAAGGGACTAGCGGTTACCAAAGGGGAGGGGTAGGGAGGGTGGGTGGTGAGGGAGGGAGAAGGGGATTGAAGGGTATCATGATTGGTGCACATGGTGTGTGGGGAGGTCATGGGGAAGACAGTGTAGCACAGAGAAGACAAGTAGTGACTCTGTGGCATCTTACTACACTGATGGACAGTGACTGCAATGGCGTATGGGGCAGGACTTGATAATATGGGTGAATGTAGTAACCACAATGTTTTTCATGTGAAACCTTCATAAAAGTGTATATCAATGATACCTTAATAAAATAAAATAAAATAAAATAAAATAAAATAAATATATATATATATATATATATATATATATATATATATACACTGTCAATGAGTGAAAAGATAAGCCACTGACTAGGAGAAAGTGTTTGAAAATCTTATATCCAACAAGGGACTTGTATCCAATCCCAGGAATACTGGCAATGATGTGGAAACGCTGGAACCCTCATGCATTGCTGGTGGAACTGCTAAATTTGAAATCGCTACTTTGAAAGGTAGATTTACCATATAACTGAGCAATTCTCCTCTGACATTACTACCCAAGTGAAATTAAAACTCCTTGCACACATAAGCCATAACAGTCAAAGAGTGGAAAGCAAGCCAAATGTCCATTAACTGGTAAACAGATAAATAAAATGCAGCACATCCATACAGTAGAATATTCTCTAGCAATATGCTACATGCTACTACGTGGATGAACCTCAAAAACATTATGCCTAGGGAAAGAAGCCAGATACAGAAGACCACACACTGTAGATCCCATTTACATGAAGTATCTAGAAAAGGCAAATCTAGAGTTAAGAAGTAAATTATTGGTTGACTGGGCCAGCAGCAGGCAAAAAGTTCACTGCAAGGAGGCACAAGATTTTGAGGGGAGCCGGGCAGGGTGGTCATGGAAATGTTCTAAAATAAGGTGTGTTAATCGCACACAACTCTATAAATGCACATTTTGTTACAGATCACTGAATGCGTAAGTTAAAAGAGTGGATTTTATTATATGTTGGTTATACTTCAATACAACTGTTTAAAAAATAAAGAAGTTTTTTAAAAGAAGTCACAGACAGCCCTGACTCCAAGTTTCACTATGAACTGTCAACATCTTTATATGGTAATGTGCTACTTCTTCTGGTGTCACACTTCTAGAAAACTTGACTCTTAGGAAGACAAGGGGCACAAAGAATAAAATCTCTCCTAGCAGGAAATAAAATGGATATTGCTAAAAATCTGCATTTTTGACTCCAGGAGAAAATGGGAAGACTTCCTCTCACCCTTCTCCAGGCCTGGAATTTGAATAACGACTTTGATGTACAAATACAGGGCACCTGATTTAATAAGCTGATTTTCCTGGTTTCCCTCAGCAGCTAACATTGATAAAGTGACAGTTAATATTGGGGAAAAGTGTCAGAAGCAAAAACCATGCAAGCACCAGTCCCTCAAAACTCAACACCACTGAGGGCAGGGCAGCAGCGCTGATTTTTCCAGGACGATGAGGCCAACAGGGGAAATGGCACCTGTTACAGAAGCTGGAAAGTGAACCAGGGATTCTCAGAAGGAGGCCATCAGAATAGCCATGGGTGCTTATTTATGATGCTGATTCTCCTGCTCACTCAAAACCTGCTCAGTCAGAACCTCCAGGAAAGACTCCTGAGCACCTGCACTTTTAACAAGCATCCTTAGTGACCACTGCACACACTAAAATTGAAAATACAAAAGACCAACTCTTAGGAAACATTAGCAATGGAAGGAACTTTGGTTGTCTAACCCAAACCTCACATGCTGTAGATAAGAACATTATGGACCAACAAGGTAGCTTTTTTCCCCCAAGATTATCAACATTTCTTCAATCTCTTTAAAAAAAAGAAACTGTGACTCTAGTTCTATAAGTTGTCAAGTACATTTAGTGACACAGGGGAATATATAATGTACCTTGGAAATATTTTCTTCAAAGACTGATGAAGATAAAATGCTTAATCATTTAAAGGGATATGTTCATGCTCTCAGGAAAATGAATCCAGAGCACCTCATTACCTGACGGTGCCAACAAAATGAGTCATCACAATAGTTCAATTATTTTTCTTTATTAGTATGCTCAGTTTAATTATTGCACTTTTCCCCCAATCTACCTGCCTTGAGAAAATCACAGAGGTCACTTGACAAAAAAATATCAGTATTCCTACAATGCATCATTTGCTCTGATGACACGTGTCTCCAGCACCACAAGTCTTATTTTTATATTGATCCAGCCTCAGTTCTCCCATGTGAATCCTAAATCATGAACTAGCAGGCAGAGCCCTTGCGTGGAGCCTTGGAAATCCCAACACTTAAACCTGTCCGGCTCATGACTTCCCAGCAATCTTCTGTCTGTAGCCATTATCACATTCACAGCTGCAGTGAAATTATCTGCATTCCATCTCAGTTGAATGATTCTGTCATTTTCTTAAATGAGATAAATAACACAAGCCAATATCAAAACACCCTAGATCTTGGAATATTGATCTAATGGCTCATCTTCTGGGCTGGTGTCTGACATTTTCTTCTGGTAGATATAAGAAAAAGAAAATCTGCCCCACATCAATGATATACTGGGCTTGCTGAGGTAGAAAACATTCCCGGTACACCCCTACCCAATTTTGGTGAATGATGCTCAGCCGATATTTAACAGAGAGGAAAAAAAAAACACCTAGATAACACATATTTCCCAAACTGACAACTGAAAAGAGTTTAGGACAAGCAAATTCAGATAGATAGAAAATGCAATTACAGTAAGACTCCTTATAATACTAACATGCAATACATACTTGTATGCAACATTTTGACAGTCAAGCTCCATTTTTCTCTTTCTTCCTCTCATCTCTATCCTGCTATCTTTTTTTTTATTTCTGATAGACTATGAGAGACCCAACATATGTCTTGAAAACAACTCTATTTCTGCTCTTGAGAACTGTTCCTCAAATGAGGAAGCCACATTCAGGTACACAGCTCTTTGCTAGTGACACGGGTTTTATTGTCCGGTGAAATGACTGGTAGGCTAACTCCTCCATCTCGTCAAATTCTTATTTCTCTCCCACAACAATGTCAGTAGCTTTGTTTCCCTTTATCTGCGACATCACTATATGGCAAGAATTTTTTCATAAAACTCCATCAGACAGCACTGTCATTAATTATCTGCCTCGTTAAAACAGAAGCTTGGCTTGATTTTGCTTCAGCTCCTAACAGGGGCAAAGATCTATTAAGCAAATTAATAGTGAAACTAAGAGAGAAATACACATGCATCCCTTAGAAACCAATCTGTTAACAAACTGCTGAGAAAATTACCCCGCCTGTAATCATTCTGTTCTCCCTGGTAAGGCTGCCAGATATGCTCAAGTCCACTTACCCCACTTTTTTTTTTTTTAAACAGCATGTATACAGAAACAGGTACTTAAAAAACAAACAAAATAAAAAGGTTCTTCATCTCATATTTTTCCCTGGTAGCCTGTCATATCTTCTTCCTGCAAGAGAGATGAAGGAGCTTTTATAGCATTCTTTATCCTCAGGAAGTTACATAAAAAGTTCAAGGTAAAGTGTTACAATAGAACATACCTTTCAAAACTCAAGTTAAAATGGAAGAAAGTCAGACCCTGACCCCTCTTTGTGTCGCACTGTCCTCGCTTCCCCCACTCCACCGCTCACAGCGCCACCACATCCGAGGACCAGGGAGACTGTAACTCCACACAAAGTAACAAAGTAACCAGGGTCAAACTTCCTAGACCCTCAATGACACCCACCCGAGGGGAGCTCTTGGTCTGTCTGTCTCTGCCAGAAAGTACATTTCCTACAAAATAGAATGACATATCTAAGCTTGTTCAGTGCTACATTTCTGCCAGGAATCACATTTCCTTTTTATTACCATTTTTTTTCATCTCCCTGATTACATATACATATACATTGTAATCGAATAACTTTTTTAAAATGAGGTAATGGCAATGCAAAATTCACTGATGATTTTTGACTGAAGGAATGCAGTCTGGCTGGGGCAGTGTAAAAAGAATGAAAGGCCTGCAGCCTAGGAGTTGAGGAGACCTGGGCAGGGATTTGATGGAATGTGCCAGTGACCAAAACAATGGCTGGGCAAAGTGATCAGAATAGAGTAGTGGTGACTTCACTGAGTAAAGAAGGGCTCAGTGCTGGATGGATTGCTTTTAGCAAATTTCTGTCCCAAAAATAACACGGGATATTTTTTCGATGACCTCTAGGGCTTTAAGAGAAAAGGCTGAAGGCTAGCTTACAGAGGTTAGAAAGAAAAAAAAAATGCACAGAAATGTCATAGTCTTGAATTTCTCTAACTCTGTAATTATGTGGTACCTAATGTTTTCTTTTCTATAATGCACACATTGTGCCAAGATTCCTCATTCCTACAGTAGCTTTGTTATACATAGTACAGCCAAAATGTCATATGGTGATGACATCATTCATTCATCCATTTACAGTTACTGAACGCCTACTGTATGTCACACACTATGTCAGGGACCCTGTGTATAAAGTTGTATAAAACAAATGCTTTTCATAAAAGCTTATGGCCCATACTTACCATGAAAACAGAACACTGAGGAAATAATGGAAGAGCTTTAGGATACAAGCCTACCCACACCTTTCTCCAGCACTGAATTCCAAATACCCAGTCTGCAATTTTCTAATCATCTGTTTTTGGTTGGGGACACAATACTCTCTGATCCACTGAATTTCCAATAAACTGCAATCAGACTCCTGCTTCTAACTGGTATGCTCAGTACACTGTCCACTCTGACACAACAAGAAGGCAGCCTGAGACAAAGGGGTACCTCTTGACAACCCTGGGAAAACGCCTAGGGAGACAGAAGGAAGGCCACTTAGCTTTAGGGATTTCTCTGATGAGGGCATTCCTCCCCAAAAAGCCAAACCCACTTCATTTCAGCCACTGAGCAGGCATAAAACTGAAATAACTTTAAGTTACTGCCAATCGGGGATCTATCTAAACCAATGATCCAAGAATAAGAGGTTCCACAGCCCATTATCGAATTCCACTCCATCCCTTTTAATTCTGAAAAGAATAAAATCTGGTCGCTTTGTAATGTTCTCATTACTTGCTTCCAAAGAAATTTCAAATACCTGCCCATAAATTCACAAAAGTCTCATGGCTCCATATCATGACCCTTAAATGAGCCCATGTTCTTAAGGGGAGAATCAGAAATTAATCTGATGTGTGTTGATTTTTAACCCCTCCTTTTCCTTTCCTTTCTAACATCCTCTTTATTGGTGAACCAATATCCCGGAAATACACACAGGATTCAGATTCCTCTTCTTCGCAGTCTGTCTCTGGTAAGAAAGTAGCTACAAGCTATGAATAAGAGCAGTGATTTCCAATCTTCTGAAATTTGCAGTAGCCTATCACTGCTTAATTTTAGGTTACTCTCCAGTTTTCTCTTCTACTTTTCAATTGAAGTGCCCCAAGGCCAGTGCTGGGCACATAGTAGTGTTTTCTTTGTCTGGAGAGGGTTGAGGGTCCCTAGGATAGTACACTATGCCCTTAACTCCCAGCCCTTTCCAAGGACCTCTCCTGCCTCGCCTCTTACCTCTTCTCTATTCACACTCTACTCCCCAGTGGAGCGGCTCCCCAAACAGGCCGTTGCTTTTCTTGGCTCTGTGCCTTGTACATTTATAAATGCTGCACCCAACACCTGGGCACAGTCACAGCAATTTTCACACCAAACTGCAACATGCTGTCTACATGTCCATCTCCCCTAACCAGACTGCAAGTGCTAAGGATGGACAGCATTGCCTACTCGCCTACCAGGCATATACAAGCTCTCTATTTGTGAAAACAGTGAAGCGTGAGTGAGCCCTCCCCTGCCTGGGTCAGATGCTCAGCCCCATGGCGCCCTCTTGGATTCTGTCTTCCAACCAGATCAGGAGCTGCTAAATACACGGGTGGCATCTCTTCCCATATCATGATGCCTCATCTTATTCCTAGGACAATGTGCAACAAATATTTGTTTGGTAAGTAGGTATATAGACAGACCTAGGTAACTAGATAGGTAAGTTAGAGAGAAAGAGAAAGTCTTTAGGGGGATACAGGAACAACTATCATTCCCTGAGGAGATTCAAGGTGACAGTAAATAAGGTGAATGTCCCCTCGAGTCCTAGTTCCAGTAAGAGTCAAACCGCCCACTCTCTGCACCATGGACTCCCTAAGGCTCCCCCTCACGAACCAAGCAAGCTTAATGACAGCTGACCACACAGGATTGTCGTAAGGATTAAGTGAGTAAATACATTTAAAGCTTTAGAATCGTGTTTGACACATAATTGCTAAAATATTATAAATCAGGAAATCATGGGACCGTCAGGTGTGTCTTCAAATCTGAAACCTAGTTCTGCCTGAAGTGACACATGTGGCCATTTCCTATCAGAAGCCTATTAGAAAGAAGACACTATTTTGAATGAACCACTGAGGCATGAACGCCAATTCCGTCTAGTCAGCTTGGTATTTAATTGGTCATATTCCTTGGGAAGAAGACCAAGTTCATATCATAAGAACAGACGTACACAATCTCCCTGTAGTTCCCAAGCCCGTACTCACCTGGTGGACATTTGCCTGGAAGCCATCCCCCAAACTAACTGGACATGGACAAAACACTTCAGTGGGGGTTTGGCCAGAGAAGGAAATTACCTGCCTTTTTTTAGTTTTTATTTTTTCTTCAGAATAAAACTGGGCATTTCACCGATTACCATATTAAAGGACTATATCAACAGTATTTTTTTCCCAGCCACCTATTTTTCAGGGGAGTTCTACCAAATTTACATCACCTCCCCACTTAGCTCTGATCCATGTCAAGGTAGGACATGTAGAGGCCTTGGAGCAGAGGGTCATTAGAGATTTCCCAGGAAATGCAAATTAGAAAGAGAAAGCGATTTTTTTTAAAAGGCAAAGCCCGAAGGAAGGCAGTGCCTCCCAAGTGCCCAGCTCCTTCTCTCAATTCCGGCCTCTTACATCCAAAAGGCTTTAACATTTTCTTTAAAACAGCCAGGAATCTGCCCAATAGCTTGCTGCTACTGGGCCCTGGTCTGTCCTGAAGTTTGCAATTAATGCAGTAATTAAAGCCCTTTCGAAGGGCCCTTGGTTCAATCAATGGTGTTTTATTTTCCAGGAGAAGAGGCTCTCTTTCTATAAAAACCCAGTAGGAGGCACGTTTAAAAACTATATTTTAATCACAAACAACACGGCTGTGTTCCCAAATGGCAAAAAGATGATAAAAAAATTATTCTAGGCAGGTGGGGGGGACCTGAGGTGGCAGGAGAGGTGTAACTGAAATTTCTTTCAGTAGTATTCATGCTCTACTGCTGTTCCTGAAGCAAAAGAAACTCATTTGAAAATGCAGCAAATTAGCAAAATTAAACAGATGGGAGCTCTGGGTCATATCACACCACTTCATGAATGCATCCAGGATGAATGCAATGTCACAAAACAAAGCCATGAGAATTTAAAGGTTTTTTTTAAAAAAAAAAGAAGGCTTAGGCTTTTCCAAATTAATTTAAAAGACTTAGTGAAGATGAACTATATTAATACTTGATTTTCAGATGTAGGTTGAGACTGAAAGTCAACAAGTTTAAAATGCTACCAGTTAAATAAAACTTTCGGCCATGTTTACAAAAGCATTCAGCCCATAGCTCCCCTCTGGGGTCTCTAAAACACAGCTCGGCCGGCTCCCTCTCTGCCTGAAACTCCTCCAGTGGTTCCTTCTTTGGGTAAGACAGTCCCTACTCTCGCCCACCACAACCACCCCCAGCCCACCTTTCCAAACGTTCCACCTGTTTTTTTCCAAAGTGACTCTGCACGCTCACCAAAATCATCTCGTTTCCATCCTCCGCAGGGCAAAATGGTAGCTTGGCTGGAACCAGACCCTGTCTTTGAGCAGAACGTCAGAGAGGCAAGCTGGTGTCGGGAGAAACCCTGGGCTTAAAACCCAGCTTGGACTTATACTATTAACGGATGAGGAAGCGTGGGCCACATATTTATCCTTTGAGCCTGTGAGTCCGTATTATAAAGTGGAGGTAATAGAGCTTTCTTCCAGGATTGTTGTAAGGATCAGCACCATCATAGATGTGTGCAGGGCGCAACTCAATGCTCCTCTGTCCCACTGACAAAGACTCTTTGCTTGGCCAAACTTCAGTTAGGCTCCTGAACCTTCTCCTAGGTCATTATGAAATCCAGTTTTAGCAGGAAGCCTGCTAGCTCAGTGTAACCAGAACCTGCCCTCAACCCCGCCACTATATCTGCTCTGTTCCTCACCCTCCACCCTCTCCAAGGTGATGTGTCATCAGCCTGTCTTCAGCAAGAATCCTGTTAGATTGATTAAATCCGATTCCTCCGTACCCCAGATGTTTCCTCTCAATTTCCGACCCACTGCCCCCCAGTCCTTGGCTGTAAAACCCCACTCATCCGTGCTGTACTGGGGACTGAGGCCATTCTATACTGAGGTCTCTTTTCCTGATTTCAATTATCCTGAATAAAATCAGTATTTACCACCTTAATTGCTGTCCAGCTCTGGTTTTTCTTTGACAACACCCACTGTTTAAGGCCCGCCTCCAACCTCGCTCCCTTCAGAACAGGTACCCAACTCCTTTCAAGTAGAAATGAGCTCTACCTCCTCTGAATACTCATAACATTTATTCATGACTTGCTCATTTGACATTTTGCCAAAAATAATCTTGTAGTGTCTTTGTTTTCCAAGGCCCCGATCCCCTTCTCAATGAGACGGTAAGCCCGCTGGTCACTGACCACACTTTCTGTGTCTCTTGATCTACCACAGTCCCAAGTACAGAGTCTGTGAAAGGTCACAGACTTGATGAATTCATAATCTACTGAGTTTCGCCAGTTGATTATGGTATGTTCTTTTCTTCATTTCCAAAAGAAGTTAGTGATGGCCATGCCTGGGTTTGCAGGTCAACCACCCTCCCTTCTCCACGTGCTGCTGTCATCCTTTGGGGTTTCTCCACTTGGCACAAAGAATCTAGTAAAACACTTAATATTTTTCTCATTATAAGAGGAGCTAGAATCAAAATATAATACATACTAACTTCTGTTTTCAAGGTTGAAAGAGGAAACGGTTCAGAACGAGATAATGAAGACTCTTGCAAGAAGAAATCTTAATCAGCTGGTAGAACAATCCCTCCATCTGGCTCTGAATAATTCCCAGCCAACTTCTTAGCAACCTTTCACTATTAATTATACCTTCTCTCCCCCACATTTTCAACCTTTCCCTGCTCGGGACATGAGCTCCACTGCTTGCCTATACCCAGTGCATCTCACCACTCACTTAAGTCACCTCTTCTTCAAAAGAAGCCCAACACATTTTGGAGTGGAAAAGTATAATCTGTTTATTCCCTGCTTCTTCTTTTTCAGGGAATTCCCAGGAGTGGGAAGTCGTGACTGCAGGGGAAGTACTGGCGTCTGCTTCTCTCTGTTGGAGAAGGAAGGCAGGGGACTGTGAGGGAACAGAGTGGTTAGGGAGAAATTAGGTGCTAGACTGTCAAAAATGACAAATGTCTAACACATTGCAAAAAGAGTAAAGCATTTCTCCCAGTCTTTCTCTTCTCTCGGCTCACCAACCAGAGAATTTTATTAATTATTTTGTAAAGGCAAGGCCACAATCTCTTAATAAGACTTGCAGCTGCCCATGAAATAAGTCAAGTGCATCTACCTGTCCTCTCTGCTTCCTCTATATTTTTCATCATCTCAATCTGTAGCACCTTCATCATCTGCTTTCCAGTTCCAGAAAAGGAAAAGAATGGGAAATGGAAGAAAACTTTCCACCTGGGGAAGCAGACCAGTACTATGGAGAATTCCTCACCTGTTCCAACCTGTGGTCCAACCTACACCCCTGCCCAATGAGTGGGCACAACCCTGTCCTCTGCCCCATGGAAGCCCTCCTCAACAAGATGTAACATAAAGGTCTTATTTGGGAAAAAAAAAGTGCAGTAAATCAGGTTTAACATAAAACACACCACAAGGTATAGTCAAAGACCCACAGAAGTGTGACCTTCAATCTCCCACCCATAAACCAGGAAAATAAGCGCACATACACCATCACACACAGCTAACTGCATATGGTCATACTGGACACTCCTTGGACTGCGCTGGTGGGTTGGAGCAGGAGAGAAGGGTACTGGTTTGGTGTCATATACCTGACCTCCCTTCTTCTCTTGGGTTCCCTGAGGGAAATAAACACAGAATAATCGGCATCATTTTTATAAGTCATGGGACAACTTTTAAATACTTGACTACTTCCAAATCAAGAACTCTTTTGGTAGACGGGTCCCAGGTAGCTTGGCCCCACAGGCTCACTGGAGTTCCCTACTTTCTCCAATCCAGTATACCTCAGGCCTACAGAGCAGACCCCCCAGCAGACAGCCTCATGGAGCACCTGCACAGACCCTGAACATTGCCTGAAGTTCCATCTCTACGGTGAGCAGCGAAGGCAGGCAGACTGCCATGCATAGTAGACACGGAGTGTGTCAAGCTGTCCTTGGGAACATAAGCCTTCCACGCTTGGCCACAGAGAAAGAAGCCCCAAAGGATGACACAAGACCAATGAATGACAGCCTGGATGAATCACATGAGCAACTGACATGGGAAGAGGCTGTAAGAAGGATGCTGGGAAGAGGTACCCAAAGAAGTGTCTTATTTCCTCTTTCCACATCCCACTGACAAATTCTTGATGTCTTACTTCCCTGAACTGTGTTTCTAACATGCATAAATTCATTCCACCCCAGTAATGACGATGAAGTCTGAGAAGGACTTTCACTCAGTTATCTTATTCAATTAGACATGGAATTAGACCCATTAGCTCCACTGATGCCTGTTACAAAGTCAGTAGCTGGACGAGGCCCTAAAAGATGGAGAACTTGCCTTACCATTGTATCTATGTCATACAACCACAACCAGGCACGTTAAAGCAATCAGACATTCATAAACCAAATGAGAGCAAGGAACAGACAAAAGCAGAATCCAGGAATACAGGAGAAGCAGGTAAAACCTAGTAGGCAATGAAAACACAAAGGCTTCAACATTTGTTTTCTTGATTTTTGGAAACAATGCTAGAAACCACATGGCCAAGTCAATTGCAGCCATCTCATAACATTTTCAGAAGCCCTTCATTCATGGACGCATGCTTTTTGGGGGATGGGAAGGGGGAAATTTCAGCTCCATAGTATTACCTTGAATGGTTTTTTTCTTTTTTAATTTTGGAGAAAAGTGCTTACATGCCACTTAGAGCTCTTGGTCTTGTGAAAATGTGGAAACCTCCCCAGTGCCCACAAATTACCTGCCCCCATCCACCAACTACACAGCTTAACTGTGACTTCATTGCTTCTGGAAGTGCCAGTCTGTGTCCTGTACTGGTGTCATCTGCTCTAGAAGTGACTTCTCTTGTTCCCTCTTCTCTGACAGCCCATTGTGTGGTCAGGAAAAGACAGTGACTAGAACTCAGGTTAAATCCAAGGTGATCCCTTTGCCTTTTAATTTCAGAAAAACACTCCAGGAAAAGACGGACTTTCAGAGACCCGCTGAGCAGACAAGTTGCAAAATCCGAATGTGCACCATAAGGGTAAGGTCCTCATTCAGCACTGTGTCTGCTCGTAGTAAGTGCTCAAGCACATTTATCAGGTAAATGTCTATGAATATGGAGACCGTAGCCATGGTATGCTGACAACTTTTTCATTGACTTTTAATATTTTGTGGAGGATTTAAAACTCATCATCCAGAGGACATTGCTTAGAAAAGGTCAGAACATGTCATTTAATAAATAGCATTGCATAAAGTCATATGCTGTAAAACTGTCAGTGGAAATCAACGATACAGTGAACAGGCTGGTTTGGTTGACTGGTTGGAGCAGTTGTTTCATCCCTATATAGCCACACAGTATTGCAAATGCATTTGAAAAGAATGACACAGGCATACAAATCATCAGTTTGAAAAAGATAGGCCCGTGTTTCCCTAAAGTATCGCCAGCTATAGGGTATGCAGACCTACATTGCCGTCCCACTGCCGGGACTACCTGAGGCAGCAACTGGAATTAAGGTCCAGAATTCAGAAGTTAATGCTGTGATGCTTAAGCTCCTCGTCCAAGATCCCGGCAGGGACTAACTCATGCAGCACCAGGACCAGACCACGGCACTCCGAGGAGCCTTAATTACCTTCATTAAGATAGACAAAAGTCCGTCAGACTTACAGTGGCCAGCAAATTCCTTTGATCTGCTAGTAAATGTCTGAGAACTGGATTCATAGGACATTATAAAAGGATTTCTCAAACCAACAGCCCTGAGAGCTTATTCCTTTTAAATATAACTATGAGACTACCCTGTCCAGCAAGTAAAGAAACAGACAAATGAAGAAAAGGACCAAATTACATAAACTATATGGGGAAACCCTAAATCACCACAATACCAGCATTACAACAAGAACAAGAATTGTAATTATTTTCCAGTTTATAATCCCAAAGCTATAACATGTCAGATAAATTTATAATATACTTTGGGACTGCAATAGCTTTAATGGGTGGTCACTATTAATTGTTAGTAATAAAAAATGTAAGAACAATTGTAAATGAGACCAGAAACATGAACTTAAGAGAAAGGATAATGGCTAAATAATATCATAAAAAATGACTATTACTACAGATGTCCAGCAGTATATGACAAGAACTTATTTCAAGATAAAAAGAAAGGCATGTTTTCTGATGATAGAATTTAATCCAGGGTGCTATTCTTTTTTCTCCTACTAAAATAGAAATTACATGCCTTCCAAGACAAAGTGTGCATATACATTTTTGATCAAAAAAAAAAAACCCCACAAAAATAAACTCTTGCCCATCTGGTTAGGTTCTTTTCTGTAAGTTGTATTATCTCTCATGGCAGGTGGGGGTCTATGCTTGTCCATTCGGAAGTTACTCAAAGAAGGGGTAAATGTCTAGCATTGATAAGATGCTCCCTGTTCTAATTGTTTTTCCAACTTAACACATATACAGGCAATATGCTTCTGCCAATGGTTTTTAATATACACTGCGAGCACAGAATTAAACACAATCCTATTTCCCCACAAAGAGGCATCTTACATTACTATCCTCCTTAGAGACTTTTTTAGGGGGTGCCCCAGCCGAGAGCTTTCCCCTTCATGAGAGAAGTTCACAGGCCTGAACATGTGTGACACATGACATCTCCACTCTGGTTAAGCACACACGTACCTTTCTCCTCAGCTGGATTATAAATCCCTCAAGCTTCTCCATACCCCACACAACGACAGCATACAAGGAGCCATCAGAGATCAGTAAGTACTTGTTGAATTAGGGAGGGCCAGGAGTAAATAATATTGCTTTTATTATTATGACACTTATGTCATGTATGTTGCCTTTCATTTTTTTCTGAGAACAGGGTAGAGAAACCTTGCATTTAGTATCTTAAGGAAACGTGCCAACTAGACTGATTTGGTGCTGAACTCCAGCTTCCTCAACTCAATTAGCTGCGTGTCTTGTGCAAATTCCGTTACAGCTCTGAGACAGGTTTTCATCTTTAAAATGGGTAAAATGATGCTAACCACTGGGTTATTATCAGAATTAACGAGAGAACAACTGGAAAGGGCTTAGCACAGAACGAGCACACTAACTAGACTTAAATTATTAGTAGGGAGAACACGGAAAACAGCGTCACGTCCATTTCTGTAGCGACAAAAAGGCTGCTTTTTGTCGTGTTCAATTCCCCTAAGATATTCTACATGCAAAAACTCTGCTCTCGCTCTGCTTCCACACAGTCCCCAGCAAAGCGGGAAATCTTCCCAAAGCCCCGAGCCCTAAAGATTTGAGCAGCCTCTCTGAATTCCAGTTGGGCAAGTGGAGTCTGGCAGATTGTTTTTCACTCCATATGTGCTGGAAGGTTCCCTCAGAGTCATTCTGGGAACAGAGCCATTTCAATTCCCTCCCCGAGGGCACCTGCCCCAATCTGCTGCTGCTTAGGCTCAGAGCCCAGCATGGGGTGCAGGGGGAAGGTCTCCCCTCTCCTCCCCGTGGGAGCATCAGGCCACATGCACACTCTCACCCCCTTCCCACGTCATCCGTTCACATGCTGACTGGCTGCTCTGCTCTCCGCTCAGAACCTTGGTGTTTCATGACTGCTCATTCTTGACGCCATGTCCCAGCATCCATGGGCAAAGGGCATATAATCATTTAACTTCTCTAGAAAGGTTTTCTCTTCCTTTCTTCTTCCCTCACAATGGCGTTTCCCTGTCACAACTGTCCCACCACATACAGCACCCTGCAGAAAGGGCTCTGATGGTGACACCGCGTGGCTGGGGCAGCGCGAAGGCTGCTCTCTGACAAGCCAACCTCTCTGGGCACCATTCACACTCCAGGCGGCTGCCCATTGAGACCACACTGCTCAGACTGTGGAGGGCGTCATAAGCACAGGAGAGCGGGAGGTCTGCAGAGGACTCAGGGATTCTCAGTCCCAACGAGCACCGGGCCGGGACAGTGCTGCTGGTCCCCACCCACCCTAGGAGTAGCACTGGGTGAAGGGAGCGCTGGCACCACAGATCAAGAGGAAATGAATTTGTAGAGGAATAAAGAGCACAACACTCAAGCAGGTGACGTTCAACTTTATTTCTGCCTCCACTGCTATGGCCTCCCTTTTTGCTGCATGACCCCCGCTACGCTGTATACTTGCTGCCTTGAGTCAGGCTCTGGAGTGGCTATTCTCCTGGCCGTCCCTATGAATGTTAATAGGACATTTACCACGACCTATGTGCTGACGTAAATTATTTCAGCCCACACTCCCTCATCTCTCAGAGAGACGTTACTGTTGTTTCACACCAACTTCAGAAGCATGGAGCGATGTTCCGAAGGTCGCAAGCAGCAGAGATAGGTCTCGGGGCCAAGGCCTGACCCATAGGCAGTGTGTACAGCCCACCACAGCCGCCCGCTCTTCCCCTCCTGGATCCACCATGTCTCACTCCCTTCCTGGAGAAACAGTACTGGTGACTGTGGAATTTCCTTAATGAACTTGCTGGTACAGACCTTTCAGAGGCACAACGTCATCTCTGGAGACACAAGGACCCAGCTTGTTCATTACAGACTGCTGGAGACAAAGTTTTGTTCAACTGGGTCTGATTTCAATTCTCTCAAAACACATGCAGCCCCCCCCCCCCACCCGATCACCTACATGCACGCTCTCTGAAGATCACCAGGACATTTACTGTGTGCTATGGGTCCCATGCCCAGAGAGGGCCAGTCAGCCTCACTCAAGGGACGGGGCGACTAGGACCCTATCAGACTGCTCTGTTCCAAACCTCACCATCGTGGTTCCAACAGAGGAAATCAAATGACCTGAATGCAAATAAATGTTCTGCCTCTCAGCAGCTGTGTGACCTTTAAAGTTCTATAAAGTTCTTTTTGAATCTTGGGCAAAAAATGAAATAAAATGACATGCTTTGGAAGTTGCTATTAAGGAAGGAGGGAGATTAGAAATATATTAAAATGTTTGGCACATAATAGAAACTCAGTAAATTCTAATTCTCCCTTTTTGTACCCAACTTCTGATTTCCCAGAATCTTCAAGTTTATTTGTTGAAAAAAAAAAAAGCCTTAGAGAACACAAGTGTCCAAGAACTCCCAAACCCAAGTAGACACCAAAATCGCCTGGAGAGATTTCCAAAACTGCAGATTCCCAGGACAATGAATTATTCTCTCCAGGAGTCTAGCCCAGGGATTTGCATATTCTAATCTACAAACCTTTTTCGCAAACCCCTGGCCTGTCCAAGATCAGACCATTTGGTCCAAAAAAATTCATCTATGGTCTACAGGATGAACTGGACTGAGGAGCCTGCTGCTGAGGTCACGGGATTCAGAGCGTTTCTTTCTATTTCTAGGAGATTTCCTTTTCATCTTTTTCCCCACTTCCTTTGATGTGTAACATGCAATTTTCATCACTATGATTCCAGCTTATTTACACTGTATTACAATTAGGAAAACCCAATGTAAAAAAACCCTTTGCACACAAACACTGTGATTGCAGAGAAAGTAAACAGATGACAGCAGGAAATTCAAGACCATCCTTCCCGTGGCGATTCAAACTCCTTATGCAAATACAGCTATGAAGGCATCGGTTCAGCAGCTCACTAGACAATAAAGAGACTGTATAGAGATGGGCAGGAAAAATGCATTCAGTTACTGTCAGAATAACAACTTTGCATTTCTTGACTGCTGTTTATTAAAATGCTCAGTCACAGCTTCAGATAAAGGAAGCTCTGTGTCAACTTAATACATGGTCCAAGGACCTTCTGACTCAAATACTTGTTTAAATTAGATTGATAGATGTCACTTCGCAAGGATTGATGTGATGATGCATTGAATTCCCATAGGACCTGGGTATCTACTATAGAGACAGTAGTTAGTTTTCAAGCCAGCGTGTCAAGAAAAATTTAAACACTAATTTGTCACTGAAGTGGCTTCTGTGGTACACAGGAAGAATTCTTAGCTAAAGGAAAAAAACACTAATGAAAGGGTGACCTTCAGCAACACTCTAGTAATGTTACATGTAACTTAATCAATTTGGTGATTTTTTTTTTTTAAATATAGTCTCTTTACACAAACTAACCATTAGCTCTCTCCAGTAGAGTCCTCCTTCTCGACCCCATGCCAAACAAAGGCTCAGGGTTCTTAAACTTGCTTCCTGCTTATATTCAAGTAAACAAAAATATTGCTAAAACTACTCTGAAAAATCCAGAGGTTGGCCCCTGGTACTGCAACCCACCCTGTCCAGCTTAAAAAGCTTGTCTAATTTTATCACATGATCTCAGAAATCAGTATCGAGACTAGGAAATTAAAGATGCCCAATAAATAGTATGTATGTGATATGTAATCAAGGGTACTCACTGCTTCTCTTTTTCTGTTACTCACCTACATCTCTTTAGCAATCTCACGATTCTCATAGTTTATGTAAGCAACATCCTCAGAATGCCCCTACAATTTCTCACACACGTCAGGATTGCCTAAATCTGAGAGGAAAGAGATGGGATTTGGGGGGGATACACAAATACACAAATTATTGGCAAAGAGAAGGGGGATAAATTCATGATAAATTTCTAATCCATTTTAGTTAATGAATGCACATATAGCCAATTGGCCTACAGGTAAGATAACGCCTTTAGTCACCTGGAACATAAGAACCTTACAAAGCCAAATGGCCCCAGATAAACACGAGACTTTTTACAAAGGAGCACAACAAATGCACCGCTACTCTTCATATGCTGTACATAATCCTTAAATATCCTCTTTATCTTAATATTAAATAAAAATGTTTTTAAACAGAGCACGAACATGTATGTTATAGACGCACAAAGGACTAATTATTTTACAGTTTCAAAAACATTCATTCATTGTCTCCATTCACCTGTTTTGAATCGGCTTCCTTTCCTCCTGGGTCGCACAAAGGAAGCACATACACCCGGCTAATCACACCATCACCAACAATTCTCACTCACAAGAAGTAGGTGGATGATACTGGCACCTTAATCATTTTCACAGACTTTTCAATAGTATTTTAAAGAGAAAGATTACTGAGTACATAATGACCACTGTTTAGCTAGTTACTGGAAATAAAACTACTGGAAAGTTAATAAAAGTGCTTAAAAATGGTGGAATGATGCCTCATCAATACATTTAAAAACACACCAGGCAGGTTTAACCTAACCACTTGCTTTCACAGGCAGCTTTATCAGCTATTTTAATTTATCCTGAAAAGAAATGTACATCATGGAACCCAATTAAATCAGCAGTGATAAAGCCGGAGAGTATTTCTACACCATCCCTATATCAAAATGATTTGTTCAACACAGAGCTCTACAAGGCAACCTAACACCAGAGTGAATGTGGCCTGATCCTCTGCATTTTCAATATCAAATGAAACCAGACATAGTGAGCATTAAACTTAAAGGATTTACTGCAAAACTAACCCACAAATGCTAAGTTGAGCACAAGGAAGTGCATATAGTTAGTAAGTGATTGACCTATAATAAATGCAGGTGACTGTTATGGTAGAAGGCAACTTTGTCCACTTTTCAGAGGATAGCTTTGCCACTAAAAATAAAGCGACCATCACAAAGTGGAGCCCTGCCTAGTTCAACAATTCAGTCTGAAGCAAGGTTCAGCTATGCCGCAGATGTTAGCTCAGGTCTCCTTTGGAAGAAAGTAAAGACCACATCATCTTGTGCTCTGTCTGTTCCCTGGGCAGAAATAAACCACTGCATTTGAGCCACTGCATATTCGGGGTACCACTTGTTACAGCAGTTAGCCTACATGACATAAGACATCTGCTATGAGGAAGGCAACATCCTAAAGGGGCAAAGTCCCCAACTAAGACTCCATCCTAGTTACAAGTCAGTATTTCTATTGAAAATAGCATTTATTGTTTTTTCTTGCTAAAAAAATAATACACATTCATTATAGAAACGTTAAGAACATCAACAAAATGAACAACATTCTAAACATCACTAATTCCAGTGCCCAACTCTTACATTTTGTTAAGTAGCCTTCCAGGCTTTTATTTCTCTTTAGATTGATAGGTAGATGAGGCAGACGGATGATAAAGTAACCGCACACAGATTGCATGATACTTTTTTCACTTGACAGCACACTACAAACATATCTAAGTCATTAAAAAATCTTGAAGAAAGTATAAAGACTGTAGCATAATCCATATACAACTACAGAGTTTTATTTAGCCATTTCCCCACGGAAGGGCACAGACAATCTAGACCAGTAAGTGGCCACGGCACAGAAGGCAGACAGAGAGGCAGGCCCTTCTGGGAAAAGGGAAGGGTATGTGCGAGGGCACAGGGCCCTACAGCCACTGGGCACATGGGGAGCAGTGCCACCCGTGTGGTTCAGGGTTCCAGGCAGAAGCAGGAACTGGATAAGAATATTCAGACAAAAGTTGTGTGCCATTCTAAGGAGTCTAGACTTTATCATGATGGCAACTGAAGAGCTTTACCCAAGGGTGTAGCGAGATCATTTCTGTTTCAGAAAGAACACTCTAGCAACAGTACCATGAATGGACTTAAAAGGGAGAGAATCCATGAGCAAAGATAAAAGGCTGTTACAGTAAGAATGGGAGGTACTAGAGAAACAATGGGGTTGCAGCAGAAGGGAAAAATCTGGGATATGACAAGGAGGTAGAATCAGTGGGGTCTGATCACCAAAGTGATACCGGGCAAAGGAGAGGTTTCTGGTTTGGGTCACTTAAGAGGACACTGATGCTACCGTACGGTGAGGGGCTAACAGAATTCCCAACAGCATCGGCTACTCCATCTGCCGCAGAGAAAGCAGTCAGTCAAGGAAGCCGCAGGAAGCAAGAGCAGGGACGGCGGTTTATCGGTGGGGGGCGGTAGTGACTTCAGTATTATTACAATGTGCAGATGTGCAGACGGACAGGCAGGGAGATGATGAGACACTGGTTTGCATGCATAAAGTGTCTGTAGGACATCAGGGTGGGTCACCCAACAAGTAGTTGGATAAATGGATCTGGAGCCAAATAATAGGGTTTAGGATAGAGGTATGGGCTCAGGAACCACAGTTTATCAGCAGCCCTGGATCTGCTGGAGTAGATGTGTCACCAGGGGCTCTGGAGGCCACACTGAAGGGAAAAGTGAGGCCACAGCCGGGCTGAGTCCTGCCGGGTCCTGCAAGGCCTCTGGGGAACTGCCCAGGCCTCTCCATGCAGTGATTTTACAAGATCAAATTACTCCTTGTTTGACAATTTGTTTCTGCGTTGCTCATTCTACTCATGAAAGGGACAAAATAGATCACTTTCTTGCCCAAACCACAAGAATTATAAGCTGAGAAAGAAGGTCTGCGAACCTAACGCTGAGCCAACGTGGGAATCCTCTCCCTGCCATCATCGGACCTGGTACCATCGAGCTGGAAACCAAGCTCTCCCCCTGCTCTCTGGGCTGGCCTCGTGCATATCCACAGCAGCTCTAATTACCAGAATCTAAAACCGTGCCAGATTCACCTTTGTCATAAATTAAAAACTCGTCACAGAATGCCTTGAACCTTTTTTCATCCTACTAAAACAAAACAACTGAGCTTTCTTGCTTTAAAAGTTTGCGGTTGTGAATTAATCTATTAATCATACTGCAAAATTTCAAAGACAGGCCTGCAGAGACAATGGCATTTACTTCTTGGGAAGACGATGCTGGTGAATACAAATAACTCAGCATTTCAGACAGTGCAGCAGCACGACCCAACAAGGCAGTGGAGGCAACGCAGCTGGGAGGACGGGGACACTTTTTCACGAAGGTTCCATCTTGTTAAGCTCTTACTCCTCTTTCAGATCGTCTGGAAGTTCCACAGTGGCTTTTCCACTGTTACGCTCCTGCAAGCAACACTAAAATGAAAAGAGAGGAAGAGAAAAGCTCCAAGGCAACGGCAGAAGCGGTCTGCATGTCGTTTCTGAGATGAGGACCATATGCAGTGTGAACGGACCATGGAAAGCCTTTCGGTTTGACCTTCCCATTACGCCTCTCAGGGAACTGAGACGCAAAGAGGGAACGTTACTCACCCAGAGCACACAGGTACTAAACTACAGAGCTGGAAGAAGCAAGAGAAGTCTTGTATCTGAAGCCAGGCACTTTTCCCTTGGGAGTGAACTCAGGCACTCCAAATGTCTGCCCTTGAGGGTACTGTGGCCTACTGGGTGAGGCAGACACATACACATACAAAAAATAGGTCAAGTAGCATGTTTTAAAGACTGAGATAACAGAAGAGATATTTGTAACAGCACCATGTATAAACCATGCAGCAAAAAGAAGTGTATTCAAAAGCTAGAGTGAGTATTTCTGCCAGGATCATTACTCGGATTGCCATGGAGGCACCCCAGGGTAGGAGCTGTCCCTTCAAGGAGAATTCCCCTGGGCAGACATGAGGGAAGAAGGTGATCCAGGCAGAGGAATGGCAGGTGTAAAAATGGAAGGATTAGTCAAGTATGTGACCTGTCATGGGCAGTTAGACTGCATAAATGCATTCATGTAGCAAAACAGAGAAAGAGTCAGCTTAGGTTGGACTACGGAGGGCACTGAATGTCCAGATCTAGAATTAACTGTGGCGCATCCATTGAAAATTTCTGAGCAGACAAAGAAGCCTAACAAAAGTAGTGTTTTAGAATGACTCATCCTCCAGAGCAGTGTTTAATGGAAAGTGGCTGGAGCAGAGGACAGAATAGAGGCAGGGAAATGAGAGAAAAAAAATGGAAAATGAATGAATAAATCAATTCAAAGGTTCTGATACAAATCCAAATATAGATGAGGTGCCTTTCTGGACCAGGTTGATAGCAACATTAATAGAAATACAATCTTCTTATGGTGACTAAAAGCCAAGTTTATTCTTTAATTGGTTTTTATTAGACTATTATCTGTTATTTTTTATTTGGTGACTTTAGACTCAGAAACCTAAATGCTGGGTAAATTAAGAGTTGAATAGATGAACCCCTCTCTATATAAACAGAAATAGAGAACTTCTGTTTCTTATTAATGATGGTGTAATTAGAGGCACTAACTTTGAATGGAAAACAGCACCAACAGAAAAACTGCTCACCACATCACACCCATTCGCTTGGCTATTATCAGAACAGAAAATAATACATGTTGGCAAAATGTGGACTCATTGCAACCCTTGTGCTTCGCTGATGGGAACATAAAACGGTGCAGCTGCTATGGAAAACAGAATCGTGGTTCCTCTAAAAATTAAGCAAAGAATTACTTATGTGATCCAGCAATTCCACCCCTGGGTATAGACCCCCAGGAATTGAAAGCATTCTTGAACAGATATTTGTATACTCATGTACAAAACAGAAGCATCATTCACACAATAACCAAAAGGGAAAAGGAACCCAGATGGATGGATAAACACAATGTGGTCTATTCATGCAATAGAATATTATTCAGCCTTAAAAAGTAATGACATTCTGACGCATGCTAAAACATAGATCAACCTTAAAGACATTATAGAATCCACCTTAAAGCCAAGTAAAGTAAGCCAGTCACAGAAAGGCAAGTACTGTGTGATTCCATTTCCATGCCATACCTAGAATAGTCAGATCCATGGAGACGGAAATTAGAATGCTAGTTGCCAGGGGCTGGGAGGAGGGGGGAATAGGGAGTTATTGTTTAATGGGTTTGGAGTTTGAGTTTGAAAAGATGTAAAATTCTGGAGATGGATGGTAGTGATGGCTACCTGCCAATGTGAATACTTAATGCCAGTGACCTGCACACTTAAAAATGGTTGAAATGATAAATTTTATGTTACCATAATTTGGGAGGAAAAAAAAAACATGCTCATCAGAATAAGACTATGGTCCAAAATGCTTCAATGAAAGAAAAGTCGCTAGTACTTCTGAGGACAAGAAGAGAGCAATCTGGGTGGATGGGAATGAAGTCAATGGAGAAAAGAGCATCTCAGAGGTGTCAGGTTTGCAAAGTAGAGAGTCTGAGAAATTTCAAAGCTGTGGCCCTTTTGTGCTGATGACATGACAATGAGCACAAGGACTCTGGGCAGAACATCCCCACCCTGACAGTCACCAAAGAGCCCTCACTGCCAGATAACCTGCCAAGGGCAAAGGAGTCTAAGGACAAATTTGAAGCATCCTTCTCCTCCTCAGTGGAGAGCTACCATGTTCTGCACAGAGATGCAGCCAGGATGCTCCTGCCATGGAAGGAAACACTGCCACTCTATCTGCGGCCTCGCTGGGAATACGTCATCGCCCATGGCATCCCTAAGGCTCACTGCGCACGTGAGGACAAGGGTCTCATTAGGCATCAGAGCCCAAGCAGACACGTGCTATCCACCTGCAGTCTGACCAAGAGCTGACGGGCTGTGAGGAGTGAAGGGAAAAAAAAGAGTAAAGAGTAACCTCATCTAAAAATACTGTTTTGTTTTTTGTTGTTGTTGTTATTTTACTTCTTAGGGATATAAGCAGTGCTTTTCCATCGTCAGTTATAAGAAGTGAACTTAGAGTGCTGAGATGGTGAAACACCTGTGGGGAAGATCAAGGAAAAACACAGTGCTGCCTAGTACTAAGATCTAATACCCAAAATGAGTTGGAATGATTTGGGAATCGTCTGCTCAAAACTGTGGTAGGGATTCGTTGACTTTTCAAAATCCTTTCTGTGCGTGAAATCTTCACAACATAGGGAAAATTTTCCCCGGCTAGAACTATAGACAACATAGAATAAATACTGTCCAGAAATAAGTAAGGAAAAACAAATCTTGGGAAATTAAGTAACCTTTCTCTGATGCCCAGAAATTGATCCAGAGGCAAGATTCTGGGTGAAAGAAGAAGAAACAGCATCGTGGGAGGACATGGTTCTAAATGCTATACCTCCCCCAGATAACCCCTCACCAAATTAGAGACCTGAAGAGAAGGAAACAAGGGCTGTTTTTCTTCTTCTTTCAAACTTGAGCGCAGTGATTGCCACTACCCAACGAGCTAAGGTGCTTCAGTCACTTATTCATTTAATTATATAGCAGGTGTTTAATCTATTTATATGTCAAGCAATGTAAGTCTACCAAAGAGGAAAGATACAACAATGAGTATTCATTAAAACTAAGTTGCTTTAGTCAGCCCCTCAATTTTTTCCCCTGCTTCCTCTGCCTTAATGGCAATTCCCAGGCTAGAGACAAACATCTGGGATGATGTATTACTGCTGTGAGCTTTGCAAATTTAGCCATGCAGACAATGCTTCACCCCTCTGATCACGCCCTCCTCCATGCCTTGGGCTCCCGGCTGGACCCACTACGAAGCCTCAGAGCCCTTGTCACCAAGGTCTCCTTGTGCTGGGCTCAGCTCAGCTCACGTAGTCTAGCACCGCAGAGCAAAAAGAGGAAGCAATTCCTTTCTCTAGGTTCCCTCGGTCCAACATTACCTCCTAAATCTGGCTCTCAGCTCTAGAATTATGCCCCACTCTGAGCAGTTTTCTTCCAGTTCCCAAACCCTGGGGCAGATACTCAAAGTCAGGGCCTTGGGCTTTGCGGGTTAAGCCTCTGAAGTAGAGATACAAGGTACATTAGCGTCTGCGTCCTCATGGGATGTACGGAGCCTATCAGGAAGACCATCTACAGTCACAGTCTACGATCTAAGGATCTAAGGCCTTTCGTTACTGACTTACTTGGACCCAGACCAATTCCACCAGTCGAATTCCAAGGTGTCAAGAGAAGGCTAGTCGGTGTACTGATGAGCAGCACGCCTATACTTCAGTCCCTCACAGATGAAACTCCACTCCTGGGCCCTATTATTGACCTAAAGCCTTCCCTTGCAGTGTCCTCACAAAGGAAACAGAAACGAAGGGGGTATACACATGAAACCTGAGTCAGGAACTGGTAGGACTGTCTCCCATATGCCAGCCATGCTGGGGATAATTTAAAATTTTAAAGAAATGTAGTTTATTATTAAAAAAACAAGAAATAAATGTTATTAGGTCCCAGTGGGGTGAGGCAGGGTAAGCATACAGTTGCCAAGGAAACTATTTTCCATGGGGAAAAATATCCTGGTTTTCTTGAAGACCAAAAAATGTGGCATATTGCCACTTACTCATTTCTCTCTAGAATTCCAGGATGGCAAGTCTATATTGAGGGGACAGTTTCCTAACAATTGGATCTGCACCAAGCAGATTGGTCAACCCATTTGAAGCATTCAACTGCACCAAATTAATTTTTTATATGGATCATCTACGTACAGAGAGCCAGCAGGCATACCTTTAGAAATAGGTTTGCCTCAAATGCATCACAATACTAAACAATAGGAAGATACAATCTCTTGACTAGCAATTCCTTCAACTCAGCAAGATTTATCTGTATTCTGTAAATTCTCAAATAATTCAACTTTAAATTTAAAAGTATGACAGGATGTATTATTAGTCAGTTGTTCAAGTATTATGAAATGACTGCTCTGGGGGGAGTACATAGATCAAACATTCTTTCATAGTGTTACTGTAGTTTTAAGTTTTATGGTAACATGAGTACAGAGTAACATGAGCATGCAGAAATTTAGAACATACATATACGGATGGAATACTGCCCACAACAGCCATTTCTGTTATTTAAAAATAAGAACACTTAAAATTAGTTTTGATTTTCTTATGAAAACTCTAAGGCATGTTACACTATTGTTTTTGAAAACAAATTACATGGGTCAATAAGAGCTACTTTTATTAGATACTTTTTTCATTATATGTTTTCGATGAATATAAGGGTCAGTTAATCCTTACCACTGTTATTCATTATATACTTCTTGTTTTTCATTAGTATCACTTATTTATACAAAGCTCATCAAAATACCCTTTACTAAGAGCTATCTGTAAATTTTTCATGTCATTTAAGCATATCAAAAACAACCAAGCAAAAAACCTTTAAGTATTACTCAGTACTGAAGGCAGATGACAATTTGCAGATCTGTGGACATCTGGCCAATTCATAATTGTCACTGAAATTTAAAAATCGGTTTTAAAAGATATTTCTTTGTCTTAATTATACACAAAACAACAGGAAGAAAATGGGCATCAAAGCAAAGGCGATTTCCTGAACAATGAATATGTTATATTTGACAAGGGCAATAACCGGACCAATCACATATTTTGCTCTCATTTGCTATAAATACTCCGGCCAGTGGAAGGACAGCTCATTGTTTTGACCCTCAGCGCTGTTTAAGCTCCTCCATCTTACCTCACCCATTAAAATATACACTAAAACTTTCCCTAGACTCAGAGAACTTACAGATAGCCTGCAACTGACAAGAATTAACCTCTAGTTCTTGTAAAATATTCTAATTCAGATACTTAAGTTCCCCTTTTAAAACAGATTTCAAGGAGTTGTTTTCCCAGAAGACCTATCTTGGTTTCATTTTTTTTTAAACATAATATAAATACAGATACAGTTTCTCTACTCAAGAAAGATGTGTTTTAAGTATAGCTTTTATGACAGCAAGGTTGATACACTTTCAAGAGGGCAGTCACCAACATATGGGAAATTAAATTTACATGTGTATTTATGAAACATAAGTAGTCAAGCTCTATCTGTTCCTATTGCTACCTCCGGACTATAGCTTTTATGAAAGTTAGTGGCTAACTTCAATAGTGGCTGAAAAATCCCTGCAGCATTTCTGTCATTTCAATAACATCATAAGGTCAGAATGCTTTATTAAATAGTTATTGAGGCTACTAGAAAAAGTACCTTTTATCATAAATACTGGATAAACATGTTCACATTAACGATGCATCCATTATTATATGATGATATACCAAACATTTAGATTAACTTGTAAGAACACAATTGATGTATAAATCTAGCATGGCCCGATTATAGATGCTAATTCAACATCATTATTTTTACTCATTTTTTGGAAATCAATTTCTGCCTCGTGTTAACTGTGATGCTTTGAAAACTAAAAGTGTAGTGCATCCAACAGTGATTTGTTTGAATAACAGAAGTGTAATTGAACAGCAAATATTGTGTGCCAATTAATATAAAACTTAGAAATATTTCTTAGCCCATTCAGTGAGCAAGAGAAAAAGCAAAGACCAAGAAGAATTTAAATAACTGAAAAAGAAGTGTAATTTAAACAAACTTCAAGTATCAAGCAAGTATGATATTCTGTATTGTCTTCCAAAGTACACCCAAAAGTCTGTTTCAACAGGCCCAGTTTTCCAGAGAAGAGCTGCTTTTCATACTGACACTACTCAGAAGCTTCTTTGATGGGGGGGATAAAGAAAAAAGAAATTCAGGGAAGATGTCTATGGGCTCACCCCGAAAGCTAATCTGTTGCATGTGCAGTTTTTATATCAGTAAACAACTTGTAGGAAACAACACTTACAGCTGAGCACAGGAGCCCTGGAAGCTGTCCCCGGGGTATGATATCACAAAATGACTTCGCTATATTCCCTCTCCAGCCTAACAAAAGGGCTCAGGCAGCACCACCACCATCTCGCCCCCAGGGCATCTTCCCCTTAGATAAGAACCCTTTACTTCATCACTCTCCCTGAAATCTTCTGGCCAGAAGCACACAGCAGCAGTTCAACCAAGACAAATCAGCCCCTCTTTTCTCTATATATTTTTTTCCAATTTGTGTTTCTTTGCCTGGTAGGTTCTGAATGACACTGTTAACTGAGACCACATAACTGGATGAAGTCACGAGTTGTCACCATTCATGCACACACTTTTACACCCAGTATTCCTGGTATGGATGTACTGAGTTTACAGTGTATAAAATAGTTGATGCTGTTTACTTTTATCCTACAATATTACTGTAACTACTATGTTTGTAAAAATGCGAGAGAAACTTTTAGTTAGTCCTTAGCTAAATCTATTAAGTTTTCATACAATATTCGTGCCTTACAATGCATAATGCTAAAATCACCAAACATACACAATGATTACACAGTCCTAGAGCACTACGTTCAGGATTTCTTTATCTACTCAATGACACGCAGGAAGATATCCAGTTCATTTAAAAAAAAACAAAACTGTTTTGCTTAGCAGGCCACAGCTTACAACCGTGAGTTTCCTTTGACAGACAGAGAGGCAAAACTACCTTCAAGGAAGCTTTCTTCACTTAGAAACACAAAACCATAATAGAATTCCTCCAGACAGCATGATGTTTCCATTTCCAAACATTCTCCGGATGCTTATTAGAACTTTACCCCAGAGTCTGACATTTATTTCCAGATAAAAGGCATAACTAACACCATTGCTAATCTACCAACACAACCCCAATCCCAGGCATCCTTGTCAACTGTGATCCCTTTTACATGAACATCCACCATGGGTAGCAAACGACTCACAACTCATTTGGTCTGGGGGAAGGTAAAAAACCCTTCCTGAATTATGTATAATAAAACATCTGAAAACTGGACAAGGGGATGGCTTGAAAGGGTTGGCTTAGAAGGTTTTGTTTCAGATTCTGTAGCAGAATAGCATATGCTGCAGTATACTGGTGTTGAGGTTTTGTGTTCCCTAATAAGGCAGCTCCCGGCAGAGTGTTTCCCAGGTTTACGGTGACATCTATCAGCCAGACCCAGGGAATCCCAACGTCACTCAGCTTTCTTCAGCACCACTGTCTGAGAACAGCTTCTGTCCACAGAGTGGTGTAATCTTAACAGGTCTCTGGCACACAAAGTGCATTGTTTAAAAAAAAGGAAGCAGCGAATGAGCAATGCTCTTTCCTGCCATTAAAACCAAATCGTCGGGTATTAATTAACTGCAGGATACCAGCACCATGAACGCCAACCAGAAATTTAAATCGGCCATCAGCTGATACAAATATAAGAGAACTAACATGCTTTGCATCACAGGCAAACTGAGCGTGGCACCGTGCTGAGCTTTGTACAAATTCAATTACCCCAGCGATCTACTAAACAGATACATAAAGACGCAGGGAAACGCTATTATACAGTGCTAGAATTTGTGATGTGTAATCACGCTAATTTCTGGTTTGAGAAGAAACCCAGCTATGTTTTAGTGATTATATGGTAATCAGGAAATTATACAGATATTTAGAACCTAGAAATTATCTTAGGAACAGCATAAACGTAATGCACCCTCAGACATGTAATCGGATTATCAGCTAATTTCTCAGACCTGATGATATTAAGGACACTTGGGAAGAAGAGTTTCCAGGAGTGAAATTCGAAACGATCTGGGAAACAAACGGCTTGCTCCACTTACCTTCCGGGAGTCTTCAGGGCCTACAGGTAAGGCTCGGTGATTGCATTCCTCTATTCTGATTCACTTAAGTGCCAAAACATACTCCCAGTCGAAATATGTGAAAGCAACCATTCTCGAAAAGATTCCATCCCAACAAGCCAACTTTATACCTCTCGCATACACGTATTCATAAGTTAGACTGCGCTTATCGCTCGGTATTGAGTTCACCCCAAACTCTGCCGCATTTGGAGAGGACCCCAGCGCCCTGTCCTTCCTTGTCAGGGCCCTCTAGACACAAACTCCTGACCGTGTCCGCACTCGGGGCTCTAAGTGAGGGGAAAGCATTAAAATCCTGTCGGACTCCCCCTTTCTCCTCCAGAGAAAAAGCCCCACACTGGCGGCCCGCAATCAGCAGCTCCTAACCAAAGCCAAGTTCAATGATCACTCCCAAGAAAGCAGCCGGCTCGCCTGTCTCCGTTCTACTACCCCAAGGGATTAAAAAGTTTGCGGCAGCCCCGACCGAACTTGGGCTTCACCAGTGCAAAGCCTAGAAAACGGGAAACTGGAGAAGGCGCTGCCTGTCTGTGGAAGCCAATCTTCGAAACCTCCTCCTCTGAGCATCGCTCTCAAGTCTGCACGCAGCCCAAAGCCAAACTCAGACCGCGCCCGCCCGCGGCCGTCGGACCCCGGAGCCCCGCGCCCGGCTCGCGCCCCCCGGCCGGCGGCGCCGCCCCCAGGGCGAGGGACTTACCGCACCGCTTGCACAGCACCCGGCTGACCTCCTTCTTGAGGTTCCGACCCGTCTCCAGCGGGGGGAAAGACGCGCGAAAGGCGGCGGGCGCGCGGCCGCTGCTGTTGGCGTCGGGCTCCATGAAGAAGATGTACCTGCTGTCCTCCTTGAGCCTCCCGCAGGAGGGGAAGGCGGGGCGGCCCCAGGCGCCCAGGCGCACGGTGAGCAGCGAGTCCTTCTTCAAGCCCCCGGCTTTCACCGCCCACACCTGGTGCACCTTCACCAGATAGGGCGCCTCGTCCGCGGGCCGGCGCGCACCGGGCGCCGGGCTCGGGGGCCGGGAGGGCGCGGTCCCGTCGGCGGCGGGCAGCTCGTCCGGGCCGGGCGGCCCCAGCGCCCCGGGGCCGGCGGCCGGCGGCGGGCGCTCGGCGCCCCACACCCCTGCCTCGCCCGCCGCCTTCGCGCCGAGGGCCCCCTGCGGCCGCCGCGGCGGGTGCACCTTGCCCTCGACCACCACCGCGGCGCGCCGGGCCAGCTCCTGCACCGAGCCCACGCTGGGCGGGGACGAGTAGCACACGGCGGGCCCCGCGGGAGCCGCCTCGCCGCCCGCGGCCGCCCCCGGCGCCAGGGCCGCGGCGCACAGCAGCAGGAGCGGCAGGAGCGGCAGGAGCGGCGGCGGCGGGCGCGCGGCGGGCCCGGGCCTCCCCGGGCGGCGCGGGGCGCGGCGCCATCTCATGGTGCGAGGTGCGTGCGGCCGCCGCTGTCGGTCGGACTCCTCTCGCCGCCTCCCCGCGACCCTCCTCCTCTTATTTATTTACTTGGGGGCGGGAGGGGGTGGGAGAGTTGTTTACGGGAGGCGGAGGAGGAGGCGGAGGAGGAGGCAGGCAGGGGAGAGGGGGGTGGGACCACAGAGAGGCGAGGAGGTTTAAGGGCAAAAAATAATAAAGCGAAATAGAAAAGAAGAAAAAGCCGCCGCCGCCGCCCCGGGGGCCGGAGTGACGGGTCCCCGCGCCGCCGCCGCCGCGCCCGAGCCCCGCTGTCGGGGCTGCCGTCACCCGAGGAGGACGCGGAGGGGTAGCAGCGGCCCCGCGGGCGGCAGTCCTTTGTGTGGCGCGGGGCCGCGGCGCCGGCCGCGGCTGCGAGCGAGCGGCGGGGCGAGAGCGCGAGGCTGGGCGCCCTGGAGGCGGGGTTGCGTGCCTGGAAATCGGCGGCCGGCCGCGGCGGCGGCGCCCTGCGCCCAGCCGGCCTGCTTCCCCGCGGGGCGAGCCCGCCCGGCGCCGCGCGCCCCCATGCCGGGGCCGAGCCGGACCCCGCGCAGCCCTGCGCCGCGCCCCCCTCCGCGCGCGCCGCCTCGCCCGCCGTCGCCCCGACTGCTGCAATGGGAGGCCGGGCGGCACCCCGGCTGCAGTCCGAGTGGGCTGCGGAGATCCGCGGGGGAGCTAGGTTGCCACCTCCGCAACCGCGGACCTGTTAGCCGCACGCGGGGAGGAGGCGGGGCGCGCGGGACGGGCGATGGTCCTCGTTCCCGAAAGTTTCAGGGGAACTGGTGACTCGAGAGTCAAAAGGGAGCAACATGTTCACAGGAGACAAGCAATTAAAACAACTTTAGAGCACACTCGCTCCCCTGCCAGCGCGCGCGCGCACACAGACGCGGCGAGCATTCCGGCATGACGCCCCTCTCACGCTCCTCTCGTGTGACACTTCAGCCGTGGGAACACTCGCCTTTCCCTTCTGTTGAAATTCCTGGTGCACCAGGCTTTTTTTGACATCTTGACCCTGCTAATGTGAGCGTGGTTTGAATGAAACAGCCGCTCAATAAGGCTGTTTTGTATAAAGTTTGTGGCACTTTGTCAACTGGTTTTTTGAAAAATAAACCAAAGAAGTTTCTGTGGCTGATGGAACAAAGATCCAGCAATATTGTTCCATTTGAATACCACACCCCCCACCCGAACTCCAGGCGCCGTCAATCCATCCCTCACCCAGTCCATTCGAATTTAAGGAGCTACTTTTAAAACAAGAATCCATCGTCTCCCAGGAAACTTTTCAAGCAAGTACCACTCAACAGAAAGAGAACACTAAATTTTTAGCATTTAAAGGGAAATGGTTCCTCTTACGTTCTTTTATGGTGAAAAATATGTTCAATGACCTAACAAAACTGAGTTGTTACACAATGGCTCATAGATTCGCACTGTGAGAACTCAGGAGTTTAAAAGCACTCCAACTTCATAATATACTGAGATTCTGTAAACTGCCTCTAGCAGTTTCTTGAAAGTATGACTCATAAGCTTTAAGATTTTTGCATAAAAAATACAGATTATAAGCCACAAAGACCTTTTTTTTCCCTTGGCCTAACATAGTTGGCTAGAAAACAATATGTCACTCAAAATCCAGCTTGGAGGGATTTTGATGCTGTGTGTTCAATTTGTGGAGATTCCTGTTCCTTATGCCCTGATGGAGGGCTTCAAGGTCACTGTGTAGCAGCAGGCCTGGCTTCCAGTATATGTTCTCTTTACCATTGGTGCTTCTGGCAGTTTATTGAAAAAAAGTGGTCAGTTATCCAATCCTGCTTTTCTTTGACTTGACCTCACAAATTTCTAACTCTTGACCTTTTGGGGGCTGAAATTCTACCCAGGACCATTTTCTGCCTTCCTCTCCCTTCCTCTCCACCTTTTAGACCTTGTATCAGTTACCTACTGCGGTGTGACAAACCACTCCAAGATTTGTTGGCCTAAAACAATATCCTTTATTTTAGGCCAGGATTCTGAGGGTTGACAATTTTGACTGGGCTCATCCAGGGAGAGGAGGCTTCCTCTGTTCTCAGCTGGGCTCACTGATAGCTCTGCTGGGGAGGCTAACTGGTTTCTGATGGCCTCAGTTCAAACAGCTCATCTCTGGAAGAATGTGGCCTCTTTTCCTTCAGCAAGCTTAGCCCGGGCTGCTTCGTGGCTGCTGGACATGTTCCAGGAGAGGCCAGAAGTATGCAATGCCTTTTGAGGTCTGGACCTGAAACTGGCACCTCATCACTGCCACTGTCACAAGGCCAGCTCAGATCCAGGAGTGGAGGAGTTGACTCTGCTAATGTGGGCAACCGAAAGCTTGCACTGCCAAGGGGTAGAGATACAGGAAGGGAAAGAACTGAGGCCACTTCAACAAATAATCCACCACAGAGAGTGGGCATCTTCTGAAGTCCACCTGCCCCCTGAAGCCTCCTTTCTTAAATACAGATGCTCAGAGTGGCCACTCCCCCTGCATCTGCAGCGTGTAGCCTCATGCCTCCTCACGTCTGATCCTGTTAGATCCCAGAGGGTCATATTGACACTAAGTGTTTCTGTTTCACTTCCATCTGTCCAATTAGATTATTGTAAGCTTGTTAAAAAGCAGGGACCATCATGTTGGTAGCCCCCTTCTCTAACCCACTTTGGGGACACTCAATAAATGTCAGCTGATTAATCATGGACTGATATGTAATATGTTTACCACAGTTACCCCAATACTGCCCAATGCTGACACAGAGATGGGATTCTGGCCAGTAGAAACAATAAAATTTTAAAGAACTGACTTGTGGAGTCATTGAATGTGTAAATGTCCCCTCTTAGAATTTTACAAAGCATTTTATCCATAACTAAACAACCTGCTTCTTATATTTGTTTTTTTAAAGCCTTCACCCCACTACCACATTTTATCCTATTCCTCTCTCACTAAGTGGTGTTAAGGATAACTTTTGTGAATATTCTGTGTGAAGAGAGGCTTTCTTAGAACAGACAGCAATAAGAACTGAAACTTTTGTTTCAGAGTCCTCACTTTGGAGGGCACCCATTGAAGGGATGTTACCTTTTTTTTGCCCTTTTGAAAAAGGGGAATGGCATTTCTAATGTGATTAACATATGCTTGAGAAAAAGTATGAATAATTATTCAATCTGATTAAATGCTGTAAGGAAAATGGAAGTTCCTATGGCCAGGATCCTCACCTGACCCTAACTACTTGATGACTGAATTGGCCTACTGCTAAGGCTACTGCTTCTACACCCAAAGGCAATGAGCTATTATTAACTCTACTACTATTGAGTCACTATATATAAAGCTCTGCCCAGTGCACTGGGTGGAGGCAGAGATGGAGGTGGATTAGAGATCTGAAGGCTGCTGGATGCAGATGTAATTCTAGTGCTCAAACTACCACCGGGAGAAGAAAGCCAGGTATAAACCCTGTTACTCCGAAACTGTAGTCATTTCTCAGTCTCACTGAATCCATAGTGACCTTGCCCGAAACCTTCAGGCAAAAGAATGCTCTTCAAAAAAGAGACGATTTCATTTTTTGTACACTATTGTTTTAAAAAGATGAAAAGAAAAAGTGATTCTCATCAACACCCTAAAACCAGGGTTCTTAAACTTTAGCGTGCATTAGAACCACATGTACATTAAAATGCACAGATTTCCAGCACCACCCCCGGGGTTCAGAAGCAGCAGATCTCGAGTAGGGTCCCAAGAATTTGTTTTACTAACAAGTTATCACGTGATACTGAGGCTGCTTGCAGAGGGACACACTTTGAGAACCACTGCTGAAATCTTTAGATCTATCAACGACAATATGCACAGCCCAATAATGCCTAAAACTGTGTACACATAATGAGGCATTGCACTCAAAAATTCAGTGTCTTCTCCATCATGAGTTTTCCCCATCCCAGGTTAAAAAGAAAATGTGGATTTCCCCCTTGGTTATGAGAGGCTGAGGCTATGTAGCAGATCTATTCTGACTAAGGAGTTATGCATGACCACCTAAGGACAGCAAATGTGAGTGCTTCCTTGCAGACTGTCACAATGGTCAGCTGGAACCAAAAGAATATGTACGGATCAAAACAGTTGTCATCATGTGTTCTAGGAAGAGTTTATCTGCTCAAGTGGGAAAAGGACACAGACACAATTGTGTAGGTAAATGTGAAATACTAGTTTTACTAGTTTAGAAAATCTGAAGGGAAGTCCATAGTGTGGTGGCAGCCTGAAAAGGTTTCCCACTCCAGTACTTCATACCTTAAATTAATGCTTCCAAATGGTGGCTATTGAAGGGGCAACAGGAAATCCACAGAGGCACTGATGTCTACTTTATCATCATTGCCAACAGCACACAGAGTGCACACCTCTAGGCATAAATCATAGAACAACTACCCTCCTGGTCCTGGAGTCCTGAATTTGCAGGCTCCTAAAGAAGCCTCACTTGCTTAGCAGTCTGTCGTGGGGCAGACACCGTCCAGAGCAATTTAGACACAGTGAATTAACAATAAGCCAGGTTTGAGAAGGGCAAGTCAAAAGAACCGGTGAATTACACACCCATAGAAGCCACCCAAGAGAAGAAATGTGACAAAATGTCTCTGCTGAAGAGTAGCTAGAAAGTTAAGGAGACTTCATTAAATACCAGTGGCAATATAAGTCCTCAAGCCCTTTGATTCCCAGACACTGGTGCACAGGGGTGAAAGTGGGGGGGATGCTGGTCACCTCCATCCACCCTTCTACCCATGCATCCCTCCCTTCCTCCTTGTATCCGTTCTTTAACTGTGTACTTTTTAAACAGTGTTACTATGTAGCATAAGGCAGTAATACAGAAATGAAAGACTTCTGCCCTAAAGAAACTCAGAATCTAGTGCCACTAATTTGCATTCTTTGAGGGGACATGAATCCTTCAGATTTCACATATTTAAGCCCAGCTGAGAGGGTTAAAGAGAAAGAAACCAAGAGGATTTTCTGATTACTTTTCTGTGATTCAAGACATCTTCGAACTTTGTGGCAAATATGGAAGATCAAAAAGTCTCATTTAGGTTCATTTCCTCACCCCACAGAAGCAGCAGCCCTTACCAGCCAACCAAGAGAACACTCATTGGACAAATTGGACATTTGCATTGGTCAATATATATAAAGTTTAGGGACACAATGGGGTCAGATTCAGCTATTTATCAGCCCTGTAACCTGAGGATAATTTATAAATTTTCTGAGCCTTTTTTCTTATTTATTATATAAGCATAGTCCCTGCTTCATTTCACAGGACACTTTTCAAGGAATAAAATAGCTCAGGATATATGAAAGTTCTTTAGAATCTCTATGCTGTTATGCAAAATGTGAAGTGGATAAATGATATCTTCCAGCCAAGAATATCCCTCAAGCATCTCCCAACCCAGTAATGAAGACGGCACATTTTGGAAATTGCCTTAACGTTGGTCATCTGTCTACTTAAATGCCTTTATTGTTAGAAGCTCACCACTTCCCAGGGACACTTATTCCATTATTAGACCTATCTGACTATTTAAACGTGCTTCTCCATAACAGGCTATAAGATATGCATTTAAGACCTGGTCATAAAATTCAAATGGCAGTTCTCAGTAGGCACCAATGTTACAGCATTTTTTGTCTCAACTTAGTCCGCCGTGTTCAGGAGCTGCAGTCCCATCTCTGCCATCGTCTCTCCCTCCAGTCTGCAGGAGTTAATGCTGTCTGGGGATGCGGGGGGGTATTGTTTGTGTTGGTAAGTGTGTGTGTGTTTGTTTATGTGTCTGTTTTCTGCAGGAGCAAGAAGCACCCTGGAGAAGAAACAGAGGAGGAAGGAGGATGAGGATGGTGTGGGGTGTGCTCATCCTTGGAGGGACAGAACCACAAGATGCTAAAGTGCCCATTTGGATGAAGAATGTTGTCAGACTTACAGGCCCACACCATGCATGCTGCTTTGAAACTCCGAGGAAAAAACTAAAAAGCAAGTGAGGCCACTTCCCGTGTCTGGGAAGACCAGTGCAGATGCATCCTGAAGGAACTAAGCGGGAATGAGATGGCGCAAAGAAATGTCATTAAACCTGGCCGTGAAGTGAGGGAGCTGCGTCCTCATTCAGAGCAGCTCCTCTTCAGGAAGAAGATAGAACAGAGACTAATACTCGGTGCCCACACACGTGGGGCAGCCCCCTGGTGGGAACTCCCAGCCATGCCACGGCACACTTAGGAAGAGCTGGTGGGCAGATGTGGATGTCAGGCTGAGACCCATGCAAGCTAATGAGCTGGAAATTAGGTGTCAAGGTTAATATCACTTCCTTGCAACCCTCCCTGGGGACAATGAGATGATGAATATTGTTATTATTAACATTAGTATCAATTAAGAATATCACACAATAGTGTGAGGTGGAGGAGGTGTCAACATTACTTTGCAGATTATTAGAACCAGTTGTTAAGATCAAATACTATTTTTATTTGATCACTTTTCCTCTTGAGCACAAGTTTCTTTCTTATGGCTTATTTTGTGAGCCTCTTTCAATAGATAACAGATTATTAACGATCCAACTTAGAAATATGCTACTTAAAATCCTAAATACACTATACATAAGGTATACATTTCCCCTTAAAAGCTGACTTGAAAACTTCACCATACATACACTGGTACTTAGGAGTAATAAATAAGAATGTTAGTTATTTCTAGAAACACTTTATGCTGCTTCTGTGGCTATTTACAAATATACCAATTTGAAGAAGGAAGAGGTTTGATGGTAGTTTGTTTTGCATTCCCTCTTTCTCAGTGGCGAAGGTAAACAGCATTTTGGCTTTCTTTTCAATTATTCCAAAAGGATTCTAGGGATATTCTTAAAATTTCTAAGGGATCTTCCTTAGGTATGAATACAACCCAAGAAGAAACTTTAGGTAAATCTGTAGGAAATTAAATCATCATATTTGTGATCGAACACCTTTATAAACCTTTACAGTGACATACACACCAGTTGAGTCAAAGAAAGCAGGAAGAAAAAAGCAGATTATGAATTGAGAGACTGAAAGATGCAATCCTGACACTCGGTTTTCAACCATTTGACAATTTTCTAATCAGTCACCATGGAAGCTCTCAGTATCATCCTTCCCTTTGTTAGGTGGAAAGACAGGGTAAGCAGCTGGGGAAGAGGGAGATAAGTAAGGTTCAAGGAAAAAAAACAGTTAGGGGGTCCCGCTGGAAGACAACAAAGGCTTTGCAGGGAAATAACTTCCTTGCTTATCAGGACCAAGGTAAACAGGTCCAACCAGATCACAACACAGGCGCAACGGAACAAAACTAAGAACCGCCCAAACCACACCTCATCGTCATCTCATTAAAATAAAATTGAGGGTTACTCCCCCTCCATGCTCCCACCCCCACTTCCACCCTCCCCACCATATCCTTTCCTGTGTGTCTTCTCGGGAAGGATACACACACTGAGAGGGGTGGCTGTATAAACGGACCTGTCAGTCGGATGTCCCCACCTTGTCAATCAAAGAGGCACCTCCTAGCCAGACTGTAATAAAAAGGCCTCCCTCCTAATGGACCCAGGCCTGTTTGCCTTGACTCTGGTCTACTCCCTTGGAGTGTATTCAAATAAAACTTTCACTCTGCTTCACTATTGTGTCTCTGTCTTTCAATTCTCTGTTTCAGCAGGGACAAGAACCAAGGAGAACAAATGCGACGTGTAACATCTTGAAAGGGTTAGGATACAGATGGCACCTTCGATCACACAGAGAGAAAACAATAGATGTTTATAACTCGGGTGGCATTGCAGTCCACCTTCGTGCATCTCTTTCCATGAGGATGGAAGGCTTCCAATTTTGTCAGTTCTGTTTTCCTTTGGTTTTACAGATTGTTCTGCCTTAGAACAGTCCACACAGGCTGATAATAGGACACTTTGTTCTCTTTAACATAAACATAACTCCATGAAAACTGTAATTGCTTCATGCCTATTCCTATTCTGCTGTTTTAGTGAAAATCTCCATATGAAAGAGAGTTTGTTGCTAGGTTGAAGAGGACCCTGACGTCCCGAAAAATAAGGACATGAAATGAAAGAGATCAAAGCAAGAGAAATCATTACCTTCCTGCCCTATCTGTAGTTTCACATCAGTTTTTACTATACTCATGAAAGACTGTATAAATAAATATTTTATGATCCACTCTCTAACCTGGGTGCCATGTTAGAATGCTATAAACTTTCCCATTAGGTTATGCTTTGAATCAGAGAGAAACATATCCAATGTTAGACCAGGAAAGAATCCTAGCTATCTAGTTCAAAGTTCTTAATTTTATAAATGATAAAAAGACTCAGAAAAGCTGATTGCCTCTTGCAGGGTCTTGAAGCAGATGGTTTTTAGATCCAGGTCTAGAACTCCGGCTGCTGCTCTCCCAGTTCTGTACTTTGCCCAGGGGCCACAGTAGTTTAACTACATACCCTGTCATAAGCATCCCCGAAGAGCTAGGAGCCTAGACTTTCTTTTCAAAACCCACCTGTAGAAATGATAGGACACGTGATCTTAGCATCTCAGAAATGCTGAGTTCTTGGCACCTAGAAGGCTAAGTTCTCCTTCACGAAGGTTTCCTTGCACAAAAGAAAGAGGTGTCAGCCACTAAGCCAGCGTTGAGAATCCTCCCATTGTTTCTCCTAAGAATACTATCTCCCCCCCAAAAAAAAACAAGCAGCAGCTTGCTATTTGTTTTTCCTGTTTATCATGTCATTTCTCCATAGCTAAGGTCTCCCCTGGCATAAGACATAGACCTAAGTTGGGACATGCAGGAGTACAGGTTTGTCCATCATTTTTTCCTGAAATGCATCAGGGTTGGTTTGAAACCCCCAGAGTCTCCTGAGTGAAATCCAAAACCGTCCCCACACCTGGAGGGCAAAATGAGACAGACGACTCCAGGTCAGTATGTGGCCAGTTTAATAAGCAAGGGAACTTACATACAAGGTTTGCCTTGAGTGGTCTCAAGATTGGTCGGTCTCTGCACCACCTGCCAGAATCTTAAGAGCTTACATAACTCTTAACTACGTTCAGTCACACATACAGTCCAGGTTGTCTCAATAACACTTTGCTCTCTCAAGGCTGCATCCTGGAAGTGGCTCCAAGTGCGGGAAAGTGGGTAGAATGTATTCCAAGAGCAAGTGGGCTGTCAAGGAGCCTTCTATTGTCCCTGTGCAGCTCATGGGTCCATTGGTGGTCACATCCTCTCAATGACGTCCTCCAAAAAATCAGAACAGATTTCTTTCAGGGCTCAAGGACAGCTCCACAATGACCTATAAAAAAAAATTAGATGTAAATATAGATAGATACAGACATAAAGTCTAAGTGAAATCATGATGCCTGTTCCACAACAAAAGTAAAGAAATCCATTAGGCTATAAATTTTATTGTAAAGGATATGTTCTCTGGGTGATAAGACCAAAGGAGATACTATAATGGGTATTACAAAGAGCTACACCTTTGAAAGGAGGCTAATGAGCCCCCTCGTGCCAGGCCCTAGTGATCTATCCACCACTCATGGTCACACGTCCAGGGGCACCAGAACGTGAATTTGAAGCTTCCACCAATGTTCACAGTCCACATTAATCCTTCTCTCTGTAATGATATTTTTTAACTTAGCCATGTTCTCATTAGAATATGTATTAGAGGAAATATGTTATATTGTGAGCAACAGTATAGCATTAGACATAAACTCCACAGCCAAGTTTCTAGGTTCAAATTCTAGCCTACACTCCTACTAGCTACATAACCTTAGGCATGTTAATTAACCTTTCATGATTCAGTTTCATTACCTATAAAGTATGATAACAGTAACTACCTTTTAGTTACTAAATTAATTCAATCAGATTAAGATAACAGAGCATTCAGAAACATACCAAGCACATAGTAAGCAGTATATAAGTTACTGTTTTTTATCCTTACCTTTGAGCATGGGCACAACTATCTTTGGTTTATGCAGGATAAAGGTAATTAATAAATGTTTGAATGAATGAAGCAACAAAGGGAGATCATATTAATAACTTTTATTTTAAATATAGATTTTAGTATGGTAATAAGTCATCACCAATAGACTGAAATCTAAACATTGATTCTTCAGAGAAGGAACCCACCAAGACTTAATCTTATGCTCCGGGCACAACATCCCCAAAGAGCCTCTTTAATAGTGAAATAATCTTACTCTGTAATGTATCCCAGGGCAGCCAGTTCACTCAACAGTGTGAACCTGGTGGGAACTGGCTTTACTGTTCTCCAATCACTGCTTGTAGGTACACCTGTGGAATCTCCATCCCTTGGTCCTAGCTTCAGGGAGGTCCCATGTGCCCAGATTCTTTCAGGTGTAAGAAGCCCCACTTCATTCATGACGACCCCCACACAGGGAGTTAATGGAGTTGGGTCCAGGCCGAATCAAGATGCAATCTCATAGGCCGTCCGAAGCCTCTCCCCAGCTACCCTGAGTCAGGGTGACAATGGGGGAGGCCCCTGGCCTGACCCTTTCCCCCTTTCCTCCCTATCCGTTTCCTCCCACTTCTGGCTTTTCCAAGATCTGAATAAAGGAAGACGAGATTCAAGGAAAGGTGTATTCTGTATTTGCTTAAATTACCCTTCATGTAAGTTCCTCCTTGATTAATACTGGCTGGCCACCAGCGACCTCTTCGGGGCAGATATCCAAACACTAGCACTTCGGTGAGGTTCCTTGGAAGCGTCTTGAGGAGTTTTGCAGGCACTCTGTACAGTTCCCAGAAAATGGTGATCCGGTTTTTGACTTGTCTCTTGAAATTCTCCCCATCCCCAATGGTATATCTCTTCCCATCCCAACCTATCACCCCAGTGTTCTCTCACATGAGCAGGGCACTTTGGGGACAAGGTGCTTTTAAAATAGCTTCCACCTTTCACACCATCCTCTTAAGTCTTGGGAAACTCAAGTATCCTCCCCATGCCATGTGATGGAAAGGTGGGCTCGCCCCTGGTCCCCGCTCATTCGGCTCTGTCATTACAGCTGCTCCATCTGCTGCTTTCAAAACTCCCCAGGTAAGAAGCAAGCCCCAAGCCCCATTTTCACATACACCTCAGACATCAGGGAGCACCTGTCCACTCCCAGGATCTCTCTCTCTCTGCCTTCTATTCCTCTAGCAGTCCCGGGGAAGGTAAAAGGGCTTCTGTGCTTCAGTGAGTCCCTAGCTGTGAGAAGAGATGCCAATTTCCTCTTATTCGAGGTACCCTCACTATCTCCTCGTAGTTTTCTTGCAGCCCTCTCAGTTGGTTTGAAGGAGACATTACTTTCCTTTACCCGAAGTGCATGGGGAACCCCCACAGTCTTCCCCACTAAGCCAGCAGCTCACTACCTCTCTGCACAACTTGCTTTCCTCTGTGGGCTGTGGATGAGTCAGGCGGTAATGGAGTAAAAGGGAAATGAACCCTGGACAAGCCCCGTCAGGGTTTCGTAAGTTCACAAAGCTTCTCATTACTTGTACCATCTTTGCACCAGGCATGGAATTGGGCAGCATTACAAACAGCAAGGAAAATATTTGAAATGTTTTAGAAAGGAGACATAAAAGGGAAGGAGGGCAGTTCTTTACAGAAGTCAGTAATACAATATGAAAGATGAGACAAAAACACATTCTGGTAAATAGGATTGGAAATGTCTGTGAATTCCACTTCTATCTACAGCAAAAGTCACCCTACCAAAAACAAATATTTGGTAAAATACCAGAGCAGTAAGTTATTTTATCTTGATATTAAGGATTCTGATGCAATGGATAACTGATTAAAATTGAGTTTGATAGACTAACGTCCTTTACCATGCTATTATGAGTATTCAGTTATATGCACTATTAGTTCTGGAATTTTAGGAAACGGTCAATTCTTTAGTTATTATCTCTTCACTAAGATTAAATTAAGATACATTTCTTGGGTTTCTGCCCCAAGGCAAAAGTTCTTAATTAAAATTTTTAATTTAGAGTTTATATTTTTACCACTTAAATGTTGCTGTGAAATTTCAAGATATTCACTGATACAAGTTTTTGTTAAGTATATAACAAAATGATGAACAAGCAGTTTCTGATTTATGTAAGGTCAACATATGTGAGATATGTTTATATATAGATAAATATATAAAATAATAATTATATGTTACCTATATAAATATATTTCTATGTAACAATTGTTGAGCAACTGCCATGTGACAAAAGAATATTCTTCCTTCTGGAGAGCTCAATTTCCCTATCTCTTCAACCTGTTATTGCCCAGAAAAGCCCCTATGATACCTTTATTCCATTTTTACTTAGGGATTAAATCAAATAAGATTCAGAATAGGTTCTAGATACCATAGTTTTTCTAGCAAGAGGCATTAAAAGAGGTAAATTTCCACTGCTCTAATCTATTCTTCCTCAATAGCAACATTCTCCTGCCCTTAAAGGGTATCTCTAATCCCAAATAATCTCAAGGGCTCATCCCTCCTTTTAATTTCTCCTACAAAAAATGTGGCCACAGGTATTCTGGGAGGCCCACTACAAATGCATATTTGAATCTCTCCTGCAAACACTGGTTCAGGTCAGTGCTGTTGTGGCAGCCAGAGACTAGAGGGTTGGCCTCATAATCCGACTACCTGCAATCATTTCTATAGGAAATTGTGTCCAGAGTTCCAAAGAATGGACATGAAACACGAAGTGAGACATACCCTGACTTCTTTGAAATTCACAGAGAGATGCAAGGGGGAAAACTCCTTCTAAAGTTCTACCTTTTTGAATGAACAATATTACCATGGTGTCTCATAAAGAAACATCTTCAGAATTTCCCATTTTATATAAAGCAGCGAACTTCCCCTTGATATTAATTCTTGGTCCAGTGGAGAAGAAGATCTTCCCTCATTTCTTTCTTCATGATCTGATAAATTAATCTGCTCTAAACTTATCTGTTCTTAACAGCTTTGCTTTTCCCGCGGCTGGTTCTGTGACCTTTCCTCGGTAACTGAAAACCACGAGCTTCTCCCTCCTCTTTAAAATGGAAATATTATTTGGTTTGAGGATTAAATGAAGTAAATCACCTAACACATACTGGACAAGAATACCTGCTCTCCACCTTTATAAATAACCACTCTCAAAGGCCAAATCACAGACTGAGTTGTGCATACTAGACTTTATCAAAAAATCAAGGAAAACATAAGTTCAGTATTTAAACATGGCCATCGTTTGAACTCTGCACTTTTTTGCTCTTAGCTAGTTTCTGTTTTCAATTTCCTTGAATCTGGTTCTCATCTTAATACAGGTAAAAGGCACATGGCTACATAGTCATGATAGGCGTTTTAAAGTATTTTTACATTTTCCCCAAATAAAACTAACAAATATTTAAGGTTATATGTATTATGTGCCAGTTTAGGAGCCTCAAGAAATGTGCTAGTTTATAGATACACATTTTTAAAAATCTAAAATAGGATTATCTAACCTGGCCACCAACTTTAGTTACTGCATTTAATACAGGACCACTTTTGGCTATTTCCAAAACTGAGATTTATCCTTAAAGAATGAGTATGCACTGCTCCTGAGTACATTCAAAGGAATGTGCTAAGCAGCATAGTTGGGCAGAAAGAACAATGAAAAGTGAATCTAAAGAACTTCCTTCGAAATTCATCATGTTATCACCAATTAAATGACCTAAGGAAAGTCATATAATCTCCCTGCACCCATTTTTTCTGCTACAGAATAATGATGCAGGTATCTGCCTTGCTAACTTTTAGAACTATTGTTAATACATAGTCCATGTAACAAAATACACAAACCTTGGACTGGGCTAGAAATAAAAAGCTGAGTCAGAAGAACATAGACCCTGACCCCCTAATAGAATCAAAATAATGGTATGTCTGTGAAAGCATTTAAAAACATTTTTAGGTGATATGTGTTACTGGACCCCTCATACTCCCAGTAGTGACGGCCCCTGGAGAATCACGGGATAACGGAGAACCCAGTCTTCAGACTCTGTTAACTTTATGATGAATCCCAGGAGAAGGTAATAGAACAGCATGTGCCCAAGCTAAAGGAGGAGGCTTCTAAAATTTAATAAGGGGTAACAGCTTTTAAAACCCCCTTCCAGGTCAGCAATCCACACTCCCCTATTACACCCACTATGTGACTCCTTAAAAGCTCTTACTGGAGTATACACACGTCTGGAGATGTTGCTCTTCTATCAGCGCTCAGTTTTCTGTGGAAGGGTGGCCCTGGAGCTTGCAGTGCTGGCCCCAAAGCACGTGTGCCCCTCCTCTGCTCAGACTACAGGCTTGTTTACTGCTTCTTACCTGGGCGTCCTTTGCATCACCCTGTATGAATATGATAAAAGAGATTACAAAAGGTCACGTGACAGGTAAAGGAAAGGTAAAGAATTCTAGCTATCAGTGTTTCATTAGCATTTTAAGAACTGCAGGGTACTAACTATGACCCACTGGGATGGACCGAAGTAAGACACCGTCCTGGAGCACTGAACAGAGAGGAATGTGGGCCAAACAATGAGGTGACTGAGATAGGCCGTGCCAACCTCCAGTGTAATTACCCCAGTTTAGCCCTGCAATCCCATGAAAATACAAAGCGTAGTCGGTGTATCCTGAGCAAGGCTCCCTAGGCACACAGCCAGCTGCATTTTCCAGCCTTCCTTGTAGTCAGGTGTAGCCCCATGACTGAGTTCCTGGGCCAACAGAACGCGAGCAGTTCCGTGTGTCACTTCCAGGCCTGGCTCGTGGATATCCTTCGGTCCATCTAGAGGAAGACAACCCCTGCGGGCCTTGTGCTGCAGAAGATGGACCGTCAGTCTGACCAAGTTACCCAGTGGAAAAGGGCCGCTCACCTCACCTGTTTACCCTCCACCACCATCGTGGCAACAAGAAAGAAACTCCTACGACATTTCAGACTTGACACCTTGGGAGTCGGGCTCCTGTAAATAATAATAGTTGTGACTGTGGGCTCTGCAATCAGGTAGGCCTCAGTTTGAGTCTGTGTCTACCACTAGCCAGATGTGTGGTATTATGTTTCTCTAAGCCCCACAGTTGTTTTTTTTTAATGTACACTATTGGGATATTAATAGGATCTATTTCATAGTATTGCTGCTTACACCAGTGCCTGGCACGCACAAGTGCTCAAGAAAAGTCACTATCATTATTGTGTATAGCCTCCCAGGTAATTTAAAAAATTAAACTGAAATAGTCCTTATCGCTGGAGGAGAGATCGGACCACCGCAGGTGTCTCCAACCAGTAAGAGGACTAACTACTGAGCTGCCAATCAGTGCTTGTTAGCATGGGTCGCCCCACCTAAAACCTCATGCAAAGGGCATTAAAAGAAGCCCTCCCCAAGCACTCGGGATCTGTCGGACATAAGGTCGGGACCCGCTCTGATACAGAGGGTCATAAACTTCCTTGACTTCGGTCTCACTCCATCCAGCTTCCCTGCGATGCTGAACCTAACTCTTCCCAACACATCGGGGAAGTCACTCTGGTTTTCCTTCCAAGGGGTGCGACTGCACCTCCCTTCCCAGCCCTTAGTCATGTGTGCCTATGTGATTTATTCTGATCACTGAAATGTGAGTGGAAATGACATGTATCATTCCCAGGGGGAAGTTTTCAGAGTTAGCATGCATTTAAAATGCTCTCTTTTTTTCTGCACCACGGATAGCAATGACCCAGCGAGTGGCTGCTCTATCAGCTTGGGTCCTAGAGTGAGGAAACACCAGCCAACCCTTGATGGATATGCAGCATGGCCAAGAAATAGATCCTTGTCATTTTAAGCAACTGGAGATCTGGGGGATTATTTAATACAAGCCCCTCCTGGCCTGCATAGAAACAAATATTCATAGGTACGTTTTAAAAAGTTTCATTACTTTACAGCAACCTCTAATATAGTAACTGACAACTGTAGAGTGGTCACAATATTCCAAGAAGGGCTATGCGCTTTCTGTATGTCAACTCATCCATTTCCATAACCCAGGGAGATACCTGCAGTGTTCTTTGCCCCATTTAGTAGGGACAGAAAGATTAAGTAACTTGCCCGAGATTACATACAAGGCCAGTACATAGAAGCCAGTCTGAAACCAGCCCATCTGCCCCTGGAGGCTGGCTGTATTTTTCTCCTCGTGTCCATTATTTCCTGATAAGGGTGCTGGGGTGAACCCCCCAGTGCCAGGCTTCAGGACCAAGGCTCTCATGTCATCAGTTGTCAGAAGCATTGACTGGCCAGTGGACTGGCTCGGAAAACAGTCCCTCCCTGGGAACCGACCAGGCAGAGCACGGCCTCACCAGTTAGGCGTGTCCCTGAAGGGCTGGCAGAGCCTGGGCATCCGCATGGCAGTTCGACTGCTCCCTTGGCCCTTTCTTGCTTTCCTCACTAGCATTGGTCTGCAAAGCATCCTCCAGTAAACTTGCTTCATGTACATCTCAGTTTCAGAGTATGTCTCCCAGGGAACAAGAACAACAATACCTCCTATGTAGTCCTGCAAATGTACTACAACATAAGCACGTTACTATTAACTCAGTTCTCTCAATTAACTGCCAAATGACTCACAGACCGTGTGAATTCAGGGCAAGGAAAGATCCTGGGGCTGTCCAGAGAGGACTGGCATGAGGATGCGTCTCACAAGTTAATGGAGATATAGAATCTTCTACTCTCTTAACTGAATCTGGTACACTTCATTTCTCATAAATGCCACCCGTAGTTATTTAGCTCCCAAAGAAAAAAAAAAACAACCACATATTTTGTATATAACAAATGGTGGTTGGTCTTTATTATGACGTGTATTCAGACTTGTGAGTAGACTCAGGAGCTGGGGTTCTTTACCTCCTTCATGAAAACAGATGTCTCAAGAGACTAAAAGCCACGTATCTTTATTGTACCAAATATTACATATCTCTACGTTTTAGTAACACATAAAATTACTATTGAAAACTGATGTCTGAAGTTGATTTTGATTTCTAAGAAATAAGTAAAACCTCAAATTTAAATTATAACCAATCAGCTCTCTCCTGCACATCTGAAATTACCTCACACCTAATTCTAATAATATCTAAAGTGAGGCAAGCATTACTTTAATGTATCTCTTTTACAGTTGAGTGTTTCTCACAATCTAAGCTCTGTCCCAGTACCTGTAGTCTACACTTCCTCAGAGGAAAAATACATACTATAAAACTTGAAACAAATGGAAAGTTCATAGAAGTAACAGCAGAACAAGACAAATTATAAAACCAAGAGTCTAAATGGATCTGTGCAATTTAAGATAAACATTATTACTGACTTAACCTTGGTATTTGCATACGTTACGCATTGCACACTCTGCTAACATATCCTCACTACATAGTGATGGAGATGAATGGCAAAAGTTATATAGAATTTAGGAGAAATCAGATTGTTATACTTTTTTCTTTATAGATTGTCTTAGTCTACTGCTTAGTCAAGCTGCTATGACAAAGACCATTGACTGGGTGCTTAAACAACAGAAATTTATTTCTCACAGTTTTGGAGGCTGGAAGTCTGAGATCGTGGGGCCAGCAGGGTTAGGTTCTGGTGAGGACCCTCCTCCTGGTTTGCAGATGTACATGGATCCTCACAAGGTGGAGAGGGTGAAAGAGTCAGAACAAGAGAGAGAGTGTTCTAAAAGTACTCTAATCCCATCGGGCGGGTTCTGCCCTCAACCTAATTACTTCCTAAAGGCCCCCATCTCCACGACCATCACACTGGTATGAAGTCTTCAACATATGAGTTTGGTGGGGTCTCAAATATTCAGTCCTTCGAAGGTGTTTATTCTTATTCTTTACCTAACCAGAGGACCTTGAATTCAGCAATGTACTCTTTAAATGGAGTCGTTTATGCTGTCCGTGTAATTTTAAAAGAGCTTAAAATCAGTACAGAGCTTGGATTTACAAAACAGGTAACAAAGCCCTTGGTGAGCATCCTTTCAAAATGCAAATAAAAACTATATTACTTATGGGCTGTTTTAATTTGGTGGAATGTGTATTAAATTATGTTAAGGCTTCAGTAGGGACATTTTCTCACATTTATATTACTACCCATTGAACAAGTGCTTTATTTTCACAAATTAGAAAATATGCACCTTGTAAATCAGAGTACTAATAACCAGTACCAGAGTACTAATAACCAGTGCCAGAGTACTAATGCAGTAACCAAGGAAAGGGCAGCCAGGAGTGAAAATAGTACATTATAGGGTATTTTTCAGAGAAGCACAATTGTGAAAAAACTTCAAGTGCCTGAGATAATTCTAACTAACCAAAGAACTACCATAATAGCGGTTCTTATGAGATTCAGTTTAATGCCTGGAAAAGAATGATCTAAAATTAGCATATTAATTATTTGCAGGTAAACAGTTTTTTTTTTCTACAGCTTAAAGGCATACAAAAGCAATTTGTTTACTCAAGTAATTTATAAATCTCCCCTTAGAAATCTTACTCTATGTATTAACTTGGATATTGTTAAACAAAGTTTGCTACTTACTCCTCTCCCAGGTATTAGGCCTTCCACTTAGCTAAGCCACGGTTCTGTGTATCCGTGGTACCATGTGCTAGACTTCCACCTCATCTTGGGTACCTGAAAGACATATGTTATACATTTTTATTCAGGTAATGCTTCTTCTATAAAAATAAATTTGGTCATTCAAGGGCCAAAGCATCAACATAGAAATAAAATATTTTTAGATTTAAAAATAAATATATTTATATTGAATATATTAAATAAATAAAAATATTTCCTATTTTAACATCTCAAAACTTGTCCTTGACTCTCAACCAGGCACATTCACGAACCACAAACCCTGAGACAGAGTAAGTGAAAATAAGAATAATTACCATGATTATAGAAAGTTTTTTTGGTTACGAGGACGTATTAAACAGAAAAGTGGTTTCTGTTTTCAAGAAAAAGAGTTACAAAATGTTTTCTTCTCAAAATAGGTAAAGGTTCTAAACTTCATTGATTTTGCAAATGATCATAAATTCTCAAAAGGGCAAATCTAAAGACTTTATTGCACTATATAATTTAGAGAACAGAGCAACAATCAGATAGGTATATTTTACTTCCTATGAGAGTTAATTATTAAAGAGAATGCTAAGGGCATATTGGTTCATAATGAAATTCAAATGTTGACTTCACCACTTCCTCGCCACGTGGCTTTGGGCCATTCACTGAACTCCCTTGTCACAGATTTATCATCTAATAAATTTAGATTATTATAATAAGACCTACCTCATAGGACTGTTATAAAAATTAAATGTATTAATACTTCTGAAACAATTAGACCGGTGCTTAGCAGATGGTAATTACTCAAAAACCATTAGCTACCCAGTTTTGTCAGTTAATTTTTCTTTCCATGCCGAAGCTGATTTATAAATTCCGCAAATTGTGTGTCCTAGTTTAGACAGTCATGTAATCTATTATGTGTATGTGTAATTTTTTTTTAAGCTTCCTACGATTGAAAAATGTGTATGTAACATCTGGACATCAAAAAATATTAGATAATGTTTTTTGAAAGCTTGGTATTGTAAAGAATTATCACCTAGTAGCTTTTGCTCTGTGAATAGCCCAGCCTTTCCTACCTGAAGTTTAGAACACAAGAAATACCACACTGAGTTGCACCCCCTGGCATCTGTAGCTCATCAGTCTCTCTTTGACAATTGTACGGAGAAGGCGGCTCCACATGTAGCATGCCTGCCTTCCATATAACCGAACTAAAACATTCAGGAATATGTACCTACAACCTTGTACACTCTCCCTTGGACGTAGCAGGCTCCCACTATTCATTAATTTATGCCAATCTTCTTAAATCATGTTCCATTTTTAATCTATTCCATTCTGTGAGGATAACAAGCTAAATATACGTACACTTTTTTTCCTCTTTATTCTGTAAACTACATTTTCAATCTTCACTAAGTGACTTTTTGTTCTAGAATTCCACAAGTGAGAAAATTAACATTAAAGTGACAAGAGTCATATACATAGCATATGAGCTGAAAGACATTCTGGATATTTTGAACTTAATTCCTAGAGAACTTTATTAATCTGATAAAACTCATAGGAATGTTTGTTTCTGAAAACCCATTTACAGTCATGATTCCCCTTATTGAATTGATGAACTCTTCAACTGGCCAATGAGAATGTTAAGACAGTTGCAGTTCAGTATAACAGAAGCAGTGGATCTTGGCCTGAGCATAATTTCTTACTTTATTGGCTCTAAATTCTCCATTTGTACATCAATACACTAATTAGCTTTACATTTCTTCACCTGAGAAATGTTAGATAACTATATTAAGGTATATGATAATTAGATCCACAAGTCTAAATTTTTAAAAATTAGGTTTGACATAGGTTCAAATATTCTTGTAAGTAAATAATGTTGGTTGATATTAAGTGTTCAGTACCTACAGTTGCACTTAATGTCATGAATGGACTAGAGGTGGTACTAATATGCCTGAGGTTTAAAAGTGTGTTTTTTTCTATTTGTGATATCCCTTCCTATACAAAACCAAGTAAACAGTCCATCTTCTTCATTTTTTTTTCAAATGAACAAATCAAGCAAAAATCATCTTGTGTGTGTGTGTGTGTGTGTGTGTGTGTGTGTGTGTGTGTGTGTGTGTGTGTGAAAAGTGGCATACTTACAGCTAAATATTTAAACAGCCTGCTTCCTGCCTGTAGAATTTCAGGGTCAATCAACCTCTTTCTTTTTTCACCCTCTTTGCCCTCTCAGGCCAAGTTAGCATTGTTTGTTTTTGCTAAAATAATCTTCCCAAATATTCTGTGGGTATTCTGTGAATTGCACTGAAGTTCACTCCATTAGACAAAGGAACAATTCACGTAAGCTTCCAGGAGGCCCACAACTTGATTAAAGGTTCCATGAAGCACAACCTTAATCTCTTGGAAAGGCTCTTTATGTAACTGACTACTACTCTAGTCCTTTGATCTTTCTGAGATTTTGATGAAAGGTTATATTGTCACACCCTCATCTTTTCCTCTAGACCTCTGCACTGCTGACAGGGCCTTGGAGACAGTTCTCAAATTTAATGTCTTTTGCTTCTGAAGAGGCTGAGCATTCCCCAAGTCATCAAGCCCTGCTTCCTTTTTGTTTAGCAGTTCTGCAGTCAGTAGCTCCCTCCTCTTGCCTTGTCCTATAAGCAGCAAGAAGAAACCAGGTAGTAGAGTCAACACATTTCTTGAAAATCTCCTTAGCTGCATAACAGTGCATCTTGCGCTTACTATTTCTTTCTTCCACGTAATTGCAAAAGACAGTTTTGCTAAGATTTCTGCCATTGCAAAACAAGGATTCCTCTTTCTTCAGTTGCTATAATATGTTCCTCACTTCCTTTTGAACCCTTATTAGCAACATCGTCTAAGTCTACATTTCTATGAACAATCTGATGCAGGCAATTCAGGCATTCTATACCATGCTTCCCAACATTTCTCCAGCCTCCACCCACTGCCCAGTTCCAAAGTTAGTGCTGTATTTTCAGGTATTTGTTATGGCATTGCCCCACTCCTGGTACCAAACTCATTATTAATTATCTACCCACCTATTACCACAAACTTAGGATGTTAAAAAAACACATTTATTATCTCACCATTTCTGTGGGCCAGGAGTCTGAGCCCAGCTTAGCTGGGTCTTCTACAAGGCTACAACCAAGGCATCAGCCTTAGAGTCTCATCTGAAGTCTGAATGGGGAAAGAGCCACTTTCTCACCCACAAGGCTATTATTAATGGTATCCAGCAGCTTAGAGGGAGCCAGACTGAGGGCCTAAGTTTCTCACTGTGCGGGCTTCTTACGGCACAGCAGCTTGCTTTTCCAAGTTAACGAGACAGAGCATTTTTGCAAGCAGGCACTGCAATCCTATGGGGCAAGTACAGGCCCACAGCCCATAGACCCCTTTGCCATATTCGATGACTTCCAAACAAGTCACAGTCCGTGCCCACCCTCAGGAGCAGACTTGGTATTCTTGGTGAGTTTCAGGAGCTGGGGACCTTGGGATGACCTAGAGTCTGCCCTCCACCTCCCAGAACAAGGCTGCTCTGTATGAATCGATGAGACCTTACCCAGAATCTGCTCTCCACTGCCGGTCAACCCTCATGCTAGGGGCTTAGCGTGGTATTTAAAGTCCCGCAGATCAGTTTCCGGGTTTGTGAAGTAACTCTTCTCCCCGTTTTACATCAAAGAGGGTGCTAAGAGGAGTAGAAAAATGCCGTGCTATTTTGGAAATTAAAAACTGCAAAAAAAATCAGAATATTTTTTAGAGATTTGAGCCCCCCCACACACACCCCCCAAAAAATGGGAAGAAACTCACCAGAATGTAGAAGGTATAAAAAAAATGCACTAAGGACATGGGTAGGTAAAAATGTCCTATTGGTTTGCCTTATTTTAAGATTAATTTAACTGGACAGAAAATTCATAAGCTTGGCAGTAAGCATAAAGATATTTTATGTGATTATCACTGTGTTTCAAAAAAATATGCATAGTATTAGTAAAATAAAAATAGCAAAATAGATGCTATAATGGTGCATGTGCGTTTGTACTTTCAGTATTTTATTATTCATGTCTTGCAGTGCAGCCTGAGGAAAAATGGTTTAATTAAACAACTTCCTATAACAATTGAGATAATGCAGGTAACATCAAGGAAGATTTAAATCTACACACCACTGCATTAAATAGAGATAACTTTAGCATGGCATTTTGCTGTTAACTATTAAACTAAATTGCTTTCTTAGTGTCCTTTTTAGTGTTAAAAACATTAGATACTAAGGCAAAAATTTTGCTTCAATTGGTTTTAAACGTTATTTGCCCATCTAAAATAATAACTGTATCCCAGGCACTATTCTAGTTGCTTTACATGTGTCAGCTCATTTAATCCTCCTAACAACTAGATAAGGGACATGCTCTTTAATTGCCGTTTTCCTAATCAGGTAACCATACACAGAAAGATTAATGAAGCTGCTCAATTTCACACAGCTAGTAAATGGTAGAACTAGACCTAAACCCAGGCATCTCAAAGTCCATGCTCTTGACCATGGTATGGCTCTCTCTCTTAGTGGGGGGTTGTGCTGAGATTTATTAGTATTTGATTTATGTTAGAAGATAAATAGTGCTCTAAATAGTCGAATAGTTTCGTGTTATCAATTCAGTTTTGAATGAATGGGTGGACCAGGGAACCACCACAGTATTTACTTAGATAAGTCAGAAAAACAATATAAAGTATTGTGCACTTCAGTTGCAGGCACTGAGGAAAGGTTGCTTAAATTGAGCGTCCCAGAGGCAGTTCTTAGAGGAAACTTCATTAAGGAAAAAATAATGACTAAGACAAGTTTGCTCTTGGGAAGAGGAGACAATCCTACCATGCAAATAGAAAAGAAAATTATCTAGCTAAGAATTTTTTATACCAAGACGTAATTTAGGGAGGTTCAAAGAAATAGATAACTAAAGCATTACATTTAAAAAGCAGACAATTTAAATTACATTTCTTAAAATGGGGTTGTATTACTTAAAATTAACTTAGAGTACAATGGAAATTTTCTCTATTCTTTTTATGTTGATTTTCCATCAATAACAGAAAGACAAACAGAAGATTACATGGAGGCCATGGTGATGACTTCTAGAATCTAACAAATACCACAGGTCGCTTACCTTATGCTGTTGTGGCTGTATCCATGTTCTGCTACAGTGAGTTATTCTCCTTCTCACTCAATATCTCAGTCTTCCTATATCAATGAGATTGTTTCAAAAACCCACAACATAAACAACAATACATGTTGGCGAGGTTGTGGAGAAAAGGGAACCCTCCTACACTGCTGGTGGAAATGTAAACTAGTTCAACCATTGTGGAAAGCAGTATGGAGGTTCCTCAAAAAGCTCAAAATAGACATACCATTTGACCCAGGAATTCCACTCCTAGGAATTTACCCTAAGAATGCAGCAGCCCAGTTTGAAAAAGACAGATGCACCCCTATGTTTATCACAGAATTATTTACAATAGCCAAGAAATGGAAGCAACCTAAGTGTCCAACAGTAGATGAATGGATAAAGAAGATGTGGTACATATACACAATGGAATATTATTCAGCCATAAGAAGAAAACAAAGCCTACCATTTGCAACAACATGGATGGAGCTAGAGGATATTATGCTCAGTGAAATAAGCCAGGCGGAGAAAGACAAGTATCAAATGACTTCATTCATCTGTGGAGTATAAGAACAAAGAAAAACTGAAGGAACAAAACAGCAGCAGACTCACAGAACCCAAGAATGGACTAACAGTTACCAAAGGGAAAGGGACTGGGGAGGATGGGTGGGAAGGGAGGGTTAAGGGGGGGGAAGAAAGAGGGCATTACAATTAGCATGCATAATGTGGGAGAGGGGGCACGGGGAGGGCTGTGCAACACAGAGAGGACAGGTAGTGATTCTACAGCATCTTACTACACTGATGGACAGTGACTGTAATGGGGTGGGGGGGGACTTGGTGAAGGGGGGAGCCTAGTAAACATAATGTTCTTCATGTAATTGTAGATTAATGATAACAAAAATAAAAAAAACCCACAACATGCCCAATATGAATTTTAACACCTTGTAAGAAGGCCACTTGCTATGTGTAAAGAATTCTACCATCTGCACACGTGACCCCCTCAAATATGAAAAAAAAAAAGGTAGAAAACAAGAAATAAAGGAAGAAATAAGGAAAGCAATCCAACAGTTTCTATTTCTCATAAGGGGACCAACTGTCAACTTAACAAGGTAATGCTGTCACTTCAGAGATTCTGCAGGTAACATTTTTGTGAGGCATCTTCTAACTACCCCAAATGGTGAAACAAAAAAACCAACAGAGTATGAAAGCCATTCAAATCACATGCCCCTAAGTCTTCCAGCCTCCTTCTAGAATCCCTAATTCCGTAGGTTCTAGTCCCCATGCCACCCAATGTGGTAAGTCCAGGGTCCTAATATTGCTGAGACTTCTCAGAGCAGAGCAGAATGGGAATCTGGAGAAGTACAATCTCCCCTCCTCTCCCTTTAAATCACTGCCCCTGCTTGGCTTGTGGTTGCCTCTCACTGTCTAGCCTTCTGAGCTGCCATGAGCTTTCCTCACTATTTTTGTCCCACCTTGGACATAATCTCCTCCCTCATTATCTGAACGGAAACCAACACAAGGATATTATGTGCAGAAAGATTAGCAGCAGATGGAATGATAAAAAAGAATGAATTATAACATAGGAGACAACTCTGAATTTTATGGCAGACTTCACTGTGCCAAAAAATTCTCCTCCAGGCCTGACCCCAGGAAATCTCTTCCTAACAAACCCATCCTTAGACTTTGCTTCCCTTCCACTAAGAACCCTCCTCTCAAGAGAACCTTGTTCTCCTTTTTCCACTTCCAGTGACAACCAAAGAAAGACCTCACATTCTTTAAATGTGGTTTTCTCTAAATTGTCAAAGGTCAAATTCTTCCTGAGGCCTCCATCCCTCATCAACGTTTATAAGTACAACAGTGGAGAGTATAAAGTAGGGGCTCACACTCACGTTAAAATGTATTTTCTTTCCTTTCGAAAACAAATGCAGGTTAGGTGGGGGATTTTTCTTTATGTTTGAGAATGTGGAATAACTTTCCACATACACACACACATACAGTTTTCTATAGCGGAAAAAATCTTCCTTCTGGAGGAAAAATGCACAGGATTTGGGAAAATACTTGACTTCATTACTTACTGGCGACAAGCCCTTGTTCTCCTAATACCATTGAATTTCACATCAAATAACATTTCCCTCCCCTGTTGTCTTGAGAATTTTTTCTTGAGGAAAATAAATGATTTTCCTAAGAGGTTTGGGCAATAAATATTAGCTGCTCCTCCTTTTCTCCTGGAGGAAAATGCCTGTGATTCCTTCACTAATCTTTCTTCCATGGCAGTAGTGACATTTAATCTGATTATATCTAGGGAATCACCTTCAGTTTTTAGAAGAAAAGGTATTAAGTGTGTGGCACATCTGTATCATTTCCAAGGTGATATTCCTTTCTTATTTTTTTCAAAAACTTTCTTTAACCAAACCCATTGCAAAACAGTACCAGAAATTTCTTAGTAATCACAAACCTTGCTTTTGAAAATATTATGCCTCATTTCACAGGAAGGATATCAATTTCAGAAAACCTGAATTTCACAAATACAGAGAAATATGAACCCAAAAAATGTTTTTAAAGTATGGTCAAGAAACTAGAACCAATTTGTTATATGCATTTATGCCACACTAGTATATCCCACCAACAATCTGAATTGAAGCATTCTTTCAGAACATTTACAGAAAGGATGCTATCATCTCATGGCCTCTCAGGCAGAGCAGTGAAGCTGAAAAGACCTGTTGGTTTAGTTCTGGCCTGTTCTTTGCCAAGAGAAGCCGCTGTAGAGGCTGCTTTTGTGGACTTTGTAAAGCCTTCACACTTCACCTTGACCAGCATTACAATCCAAATGTGCCAAATGGAACGGTCTATCTAAAAATCCCACAAAATTCAGTAAATAAAAATTTCAGCAAACCCTAAAGTGTTCATAGACATTTAATAGCAACCAGAAAATAAGTGTAGCTGATAATAATATTTTTAGTTAGACAAAGAATTCTATTAAAAACTGCAATTGGAGTCTGATTATATAAATTATAAACATGCACATAAATGAATATTTTGCAGAACTTAAAAAAAAGCTAGAAATGTAAAAGCTAATAGAAAAATACCTTCAAGATATGTTAATTAAAAAAAGCAAGTGCAAAACTGTGGGTGTAATAATCTCATATACATTTTCCTAAAGTTAGCTAGATATATAAAGTGAAAGGGGGACTATTAAATGTTTATAATTTTATCTTGTGCCAGTATTTTTTTAATAAATACAAATTCATCAGAACTGAACTATTATCGTTATGGATATTGTCCCACCATAAGTCAAATGGGATTTCTCATACTAGAAACTAATAGTACTGAGGAGTTGGGTAATTTGTGAAAGTTATTGGTTCAGTGAGTTTCCAAAGAGACTCTGTATAAGTAACAAAAGGTAGGGCCTTTCTAGTATTGACAAAAAAAATAAATATCAAGAACTTCAGTTTAAATTATATAATTCTCATATCACTAATCAAATTACCCAGGAACAAACTAAAATTTGTACATCAATTTTATATTCAAAATTTCCCAGAAATGATAAGCATCAATATTTTCTAATGTAAACAAGATTTTCCTGACACTCAAAAAAAGTTTAAAATGTTCTATTTTTCTCTTCTGCACACCGAGGAGGAAGGACCCTTCCTGTACCACTAGAAACAGTGGACAATTACTAGTAAAAAAAACCTTCAAGATCTTTAGAAAACAGCTACTGGTGATTAACATGGAGCAATTATAAATCAAGATAATAGTTGATTATAGAAAGTTTCAAGATTTGCATGTTCACTGTCATCACCTCCTTTAGATCATACCCTTCTTTTATTTATTCATTCACTCACATTCAATAAAAAGTGGGCAAAATAGAATATCCCACTTCCAGTAAGAGAGAAAATAAACATATATCTAAACTAAAGCCAAAGACTGAGAAGTGATATCAAAAAATTTAAATAGAACACAATATATACAAATATTAAATCATTATGCTGTACACCTGACACTAATATGTTTTATGTCAATAATAACATCTTAATTAAGAAAACAAAAAAATTAAAAATGTAAGTGAATTGCATCTACTTATAGTCAAGAAGGGATCATACTTATCTTCCAACCTCCAATTTGAAACAACAACAACAAAATACAGACAAAATATATGTAACAACAGTTTTTCCACATACTGGACATCAGACAGTGAAGGACAGTGATCCCAGAGAGACAAAAACAAACTAGATAAGCCATATGATTGTTCCAGGTATATTTATTTCCTTGAGAGAATTTCCAGGGCATAGAAGAGAGAGGAGGAACCCAAGCAGAGCCTGGTGGAGATGGAGCTGAGAATCCAGGGATATGAAGGCGGCTAGAGTCTGCAGGGAAGTGCCAGAGAAGAAAGTGTGAACAGAGAGAGAAGCCTGGAGGCCTGCAGAGGGTCCTCCTTGTACTGATCAGCACGTGCATAGGAGGACACTACCTGAGCCCAGAGAAAGAGCCGTCCAAAAGCATTAGAGGAAATGGGGCCCAGCATGCACACAATGCTAGGAACAGTGTCGTCACCACCAGCCAGACTTGAAAACCTCCTAATTCAGGAAGCATAGAGTTCACAGGATTTTGCCTCACTGGGGTGAAATAAATAGCCCTCGGTGAAGTGCTATGCTGGTCCTGCATTACAAATCTTAAAAGCAAGATACAAAAAGATCAGACTGTTTCCAAGTAATTTAACTGCATCTCACAACAAAGCTCAAGAGTATCCAGCACACAACAACATAAAATCACAATGTGTAACATCCAACCAAAGATAATCAGCTAGGCAAAGAAGGAAGAAAATATGAATTATGATGATAAAAAACTCATTCCAAGGCAACCCAGAACTGGCCCAGATATTAGAATCAGCAGACAAGAACTTTTGAAAATGGCATTATAGCTGTTTTTGACACATACAAAAAGCCAAGTAGAGACACAGAAGATAGAAAAATAATACAAATCAATCTTCTAGATGAAAATAAAGTATCTAATATGAAATAAACAGTAGAAGGAATGTATTAGAAATTAGACACTGCAGAAGAAAAGATTAGTGAACTTAAATACATTACAGTAGAAATTATCCAAAGTCAAAGACACAGAGAAAATAAATTTTTCAAATGAAAAGGTAGCAGTGAGCTGTGGGACAAACCCCAGTGGCCTAACATGCATATAATTGAATTCCCAAAATTCAGTATTAAGAAAACACAATGCAATTAAAAATTGGCAAAATATTTGAATGAAAACTCCAAATAAGCTGTATGGATATCAAGTAAACACATGAAAAGGTATAGGGTATCATTAGGCATTAGGGAAATGCAAATCAGAATTACTATGCGTGGCTATAATTGAAGACTGACTATACCAACTGTTGTGAAATGTGGAGGACTTGGAACTTCCAAACCCTGTTGGTGGTAACGCAAAACGGTATGACCACTTTGAAAAATACTACAGCAGTTTCTGTAAAAACTAAGCTTATGCCTGATATATATTCTAGCCATTCCATTCCCAGGTATTTACTCAAGAGAAAAGGAAAAACATATGTCCATACAAGACCTGCCCGTGATTCTTCACTAGGGCTTTATTCACCATATCCCCAAACTGGAAATGTTCATTAAGTTGTGAATATAAACCAAATTGAGATGTATCCATATAATAGAATACCAGTCTGTAATAAAAAGGAATAAACTACTAATACATGCAACACGGATGAATCTCAAAAGCATCATGAGAAGTAAAAGAAGTTGGCCACAAAAGACTAATATAAAAATTCTAGAGAAGGCAAAAAGTAAAGTATAGTGACAGAAAACAAGTTACTGGTTACCAGGTCCCAGGAAATGGTACAATGATATTAATCAAAAGGGGGCATGAAAGAAGTTTTCTTTGATGGTAGAAAAGTTCTATAATATGATTTCGTTGGTGGCTAGATGACTATACAGGTTCATTGAAATTCATGATGCTGTGCATTTCAAATTCGCTAGTTTCATTCTATGTCAATTATATCTCAATGAAACTGATAATTTTTTTAATTGCTTCTTAGAATGCTTTCCCCAGGAGATGATGCTATTGGTTCACTAGAAAAAATACAGTAAATTTCTCTTTAACTATGTACCTGAAGAGTTTGTCTTTATAGCCTTACCTGATACCTGGTTGGAAAACAGCAAATACTCATCCGGACAAGAAGTAATACACCGGCACCAGAATTTCATTTGGCAGTCTCACCTGGTTTTCTGGTTGCATTTTAAACTGTGTCACACGCACCAAGTGTCAATATCTTTTCATTAGTATCCTTCCACAAATAGTTCCTGGATACAGGCATGTAGAAAAATGAATCTGCAGATCTTTACTAATGTCCTTGAAGTCTTCACAAAGCTACTGTTCTCCCTTGAAAGGGCCTTTTCGAATCCAGGGGATGGTCTGCTTCCTGCGTCCATTAGAATATGGACATGTAGGACCTCTCAGAGGAAACAGTTTTGTTAATGAACTCTGTGTAATTAGTATTTCAAACCTGTAAATCTAGGAGCAGGGCTGGGAATGGGGAGTGGGGTGCACGTCTTCCTAATGTTATCTTATAGCACCTCCTGGTGTTTAGATACTGAAGGTTTAAAATCTTGGATGGCCAAGTCTTTATTTTTCCTTAAGATTGGAGAAATTAGAATGATTCTCTATTATGAAAAGAATATGCAATAAATGAATTCATAAATTAATGAATTTTTTTTACAAAGAAATAAACTTAGGGATTCTTGGTTTAAATCTGCCACTTGTTTTTCAAAAGAAATCAAAATAATGCCTCCTTACAGAATAGTCCTGACTTCAAAAACATAGCAGGATATACATTGAAACTGTTTTTCAACAGAGTATTTTAGCCATCCAGCCACTCCTAACTCCACATAAAATGCTTCTCATTGAAAGAATTGAGCATTGCATTAAAAACTAACAAATATGGTCTTGTCATCACTACAGCACCAAAGAAAGATGAGGACCTGTTTCATTAGTCATTTTGTAGCCAGGTAACAAGTTTTCAGTTGTCCTGTTTTTGATGAAACACCAAATGCAGCTTCCTATAGCCTTAGCTCTACCACAGAATGGAGTGACAATAACCCTTGAGTCCAAAAGAGGTTAGGATGATGGATGGGACAGCTGTGCCCATGCTTAGATAACCAGCCAGTGACAGTAGATGCTCACCCTGCATGTGCCGTGCAAGCTGGCTCCTGCAGCAGCAGGACCCTTTATCGCAGCCAGGTTCTGAGCAGTCATTAGGCACGGAGAAGGGTCAGGACCAGTTCGCCGGGAGGAAGGTTATAATTTGTTAAGGCTTAAAAAATGGTTGGCAAGCAAAGGAGCATGCAAATTCGGCCACGCTTACTTAATTGATGAGAAGTTAAATTCAATACCTCTTTCCTCATGCCCACACATTGACCAATCCATTTTCCCTAGACTTCTGTTAGGTAATCAACCAGAGTAGGAAATGGAACAAACCCCACTCAGCATATTTTGCTGCATCTCAGTGACTCTGAAATAATTTGGAAGTAGGGGAGATTGGAGAGATGAAAGCTAAAATGTCCTGAGATTATCTGTGCATATCATTTGTCCATGCTAGCCCTCACCCCAGTTCCATAGGTATTCCAGAGAGTCAGTGGAGTTCGTACCTCCCATAGGGATCGTGAACAGCCAGATCAAGGGGCCAGGGTAAGCATTTGTCATTAAGATAACATAAAAAACAACAATATAGCTGTTTCTTGCTAATGTCATCCATCTATAGCTAACGAGTAGCATGTCTTGGTATAAATGCGATAATAAACTCACAAATTGAAAATTAATAAATGCATTAGTTAAATTGATCCTTCTACTTAAATCTTTCCTTTCTCAGTTTCTGCTGTGTATTATTAAAATACTTTTTTACTCTACTGGAGAAAATCAGCAGGTGCTTTTTAATTATTCAAACTCCTCTGGAAATTCAAATTATTTAATATAATTACATCTAGGGTAAAAAAATACTAATAAAAACCATTTACAGTTCTTGAGGAGTTTGACATATATATTTACCATTTTGTAAGAAGAGAGCTTTGATTTTTCTCTTTGATCTATTTTTATTTTGTTTTTCATAAGATTTGCCAAGCAACAATCAGCAAGAGATGATAACATTTATCTTAGAGATAAAATGTGCTGTTTTCAACTATGTAAATTTTACCCATGAAAATCCATTTTGTTTTGCTGTGGTTTCACCCAACTGCATAAACAATGAGGGTTCCCCATGTCACCTCCAGTACAATAAATAAGGGAAGAATTTATTCTTCCCGGAGTAAGGGACTATCTTAGAACTGAAACAAAACAGATGCAGATTCCAAACATAAACAGCCAAGTGGAGCGGAGCGTGAAGAATGCACAGCTACACTATGAAAAAAAGAAAAGGCAGCGATAAACAATATCTGTGCATGTTTTTAAACAACTTTATTTTCTTTTAAAAAGCCAGAATCTTATAAAACTGTTTTTGCAATTATCCCCTGATTCTGCCTAAATGGAGAGGTGTTTTGGATGGAAAATGTAAGTGCAGCTGTTTGGATACGAAAACCTCCCCAATTTCACACTTGAGCCAACCAATAAAGTACCCGTCAACCTTTTACAACTTCAGAAAAAGCCTTGAGCTAGCATTTGTGCCCATCTCGGTACCTAAAGGCTGTAGTTGGCTAGAATTTGACTCTGGGGAAATTATTCTGAATGGAGCAGGTTAGGGAGGTGTAAGCATACAGACTTGCAACACAGCTTTCGGGGTGCAACAGAGGACCAGCCGCACATTTCTCCAGGCCCTCAGCTATGATCTGTGTGCACCAACAAATCACACGAATTCTTCTTTTTATATTAGTGTTCCTACAACTGACAACAAAATCTTATTTCAAGCAGCTACAACTAGGCCGCAAGTAGAGCTCTCATGAGCCAAACAGCTCACACAGAGGCAACTATGAAGATAAACTGTCCTTCCAAACAGGTGCCTTTTCAAAAATGACTCGCTGTCAGCATAAACTCCGTAGGGCCGATCACACATTGAACCATTTGTTTTTTAAAATTAACCCCTTGCCTTCTCACTGAGAATTGTCATTCCTAATTAAAGAACTGATGTGCTATCTTGACATTTTTATTTTTTTTGGTCTCATTTACAGTTGAAATGTGCTCACCTCCATCACTGTGTTCACAAAGCGCCGGAATTTTATTTTCAGTCAGTTTCTCCTCATAAATATATTTGTTTCTCCATCTGTTCTGATGTTGGCCAATTAGAGAAGCTCTTCCGCTCCCTCTAGGTTATCTTTAAGAAACTATATACGTGACGCTGATGACACTTCATGGAAGCTACATGCAAATACCCTGATCATAACGCTTAAAAGTCTGTCACAGACTTCAGCCCCACGTACCAGTGCTCACACCAACGCCAGCCCATAAAACAACTGACACTGCTTTTTTGCAAACTGGAAAACAAAAAACAAGAAACAAGCTGGGAAACACAGGTTTTTACAATGATGAAAACGATGAACTAACCCACGGAAAGACCTGTCCTAGATTCTGAGAGCACGTCTTTCAATTTTCTTACGGTTAAAATTCTCTCTAGTTCTTGAAATGAAGGTGATTGTAAATAGTCATGGTTTTTAAGGGCCTTACTTGGCACCATAAAAATGCTATATAAATTTTCAAGTTCTGTGAACTTCTGCTGCTACAGCAAATTTAAAAATCTGAACTAACCTAAAACAAGCAGTCCCTTGACTCTCTGGGATGTCGGTAGCAGAGCACCAATTAAGTGGTGTCTGATGTCCGCTGCGGCCACGTAGGGAAGCTTCCACATCAGACTGCAGGGAGGAATCGCTTGAATTGACAACACTCAATTCAATATTTCATGCCAATTAGTTTTCCTCCCTTCAAACTTTGCTCAAGTAGCTCAAAATAATCTCCCATAATTGCTGTTTCCAAAATCTTGTGTTTACTATTGGTTTGCTCATCAAGCTTTTTTATAATAAATATTACAAGGATACCGCAAACATAGATTTTACCTCTGGTACTCCTAAGCCATTATGTATCAGCGGAGTTAGGAGAAACGAGCTCCTTCGGGCTGGCCAAGCTTGGTCCAGGCAGGGGCCTCTGTCTACTCCAGGAATCACTGTCCCTGTGGCAGTCCTTTGACTTTTAATGGGTGACACTGGGCATCACTTACCTGAACCTCCAGTTCCTCTTCCTTTAAATGGAAACTGCATGAATAATCCTGACCCTCCTAAGAGGTTGTGAACTGAGGTTTCTCTTATAAAATTGCAGCGATTGTTCTCATACTATTTCAATTCCAAGTTTTAGGTCAGTGCGTGCAACTTAAATGCTAAAAAGGAAAATACTCTGTGATGATTTTCCACAGGTGGAAGCCAGCTTAGTATTTTGAAGATTATAGGTAGCAGGATTCTAAGGGAACATGGAAACGATTGAACCATGACAAATAACATAGGTTTCTCCGTAATCTATGTTTAAAACTAAGATAATCGATGTACTTACATATCAACCCACACTAGATCTGCAAAGCCAAAAACACAACAGGAAGAACTTACATTATCAGTATGTTATTACATCTGCGGACATTTCTCTGTTTGCTTTTGCCTCGTGAGACAGCATTTTCGTTTTAGATCCAAGGGTTACACCTGCTCTAGCTGGATTTCCTATGTTCTGCAATTCTCTGAGTAACATCCATTAATCTGGATTCCTCAGGGGGCTTTAAGGTCATTAGGTCCTTTAAATTGCAGAATTGTTCTTTTATGAGCCTCACAGAGAATACACACTGACTTTCTACCCATAGCTTAAAGGAAGACGTTGATCTGAAACAGGTGTCTAAGTAGACTGTTTGGGTTTCTTTAATACTTAGGTATGATTATCAGTTTATCCCTAAAAAGCAGCATTAGGATTTTTTTTTTCTTTCTCCAAACTGCCTACTTAAGAGCCATGCTCTCATTCTGTGTTACTAGGAAAGAGTAGACAACACATAAAGCCATGGATATAGTAAGGTAAACATACCTAACTTTATCTCTGAAGAAACGGCCATTTCTAAAGTACTTGAATGCAAACTGGTTAAAAATAAGACTTAAAAAAAACTTTTATTCTTTACTTAGACTCTGTAGAATGATTCTAAATATTAAATAAGAATGCTGAAATATTCTAAAACAGGTTGCAACAATAACTGGAGGCTCAGTGAGTAGGGAGACTAATAGCTGTTTCATAGAGGTTTTTTGCTACTTCTCCTCTCTCCCCAAATCTAAGTAAAAAAATCATATTCCTGCTATGCAAAAGCACCTTCACAAAAGACCGTAAGCCACCTCCCTGTCACATTCCCCAGACATATTGCCTCTCCCAAGCCACCCCTAAGAGCAACATCGCCATTTTTAGGAGGACCCCCATAAGAATTGAAAATCTAAAACCAGCTCATGTTCTCTTTCAAAGTACAGGAAAGCCAGTCTAGTAAATCGAAAAGAAGACCAGCCTGCCGTAAGGAGGTTCCTTCCAGGGTGGCTGGGCCCCTAGCAAGCTTGGGACGGTTGTTTGGGTATCAGCTGTGCCCTCATTTTAAGGGAGGTCAGTTAGAATGGGTAGGTAGGCTCTAAGTCCATACCCACCAATGTTTTGTCAACCTGAAAAACAAAATAGTTCTTTTACTAGCAAAATGAGTTTATTCAGAAATAGGAAAGGAATTGTAAGTTGGGACAAGCAAACTACGGCAAACCACAAGCAAGTCTGAAGAGACACAGGCAAGGTCAGTTTTCCAGGTTTCAGGAGGAAAATTGGGGAGGGCTGTTTTGAGCAAAAGTTCATTGGAGAAGGAGGAGAAGTTGAGGTCACGGCGGTTCCTCCCTGGGGCAGGCGGGGGTTAGTGCTTGTTGAGGGGCAGTGAGAGATCTTCCTGCCTTTTCTTTTATTTATTTGTTTGTTTGTTTGTTTATAAATTTTGTTATTACGGTATGATTGATATACACTCTTATGAAGGTTTCACATGAAAAAACAATGTGGTTACTACATTTACCCATATTATCAAGTCCCCCCCATACTCCAATGCAGTCACTGTCCATCAGTGCAGCAAGATGCCACAGATCCACTATGTGCCTTCTCTGTGCTACACTGTTCTCCCCGGGATCCCCCACACCATGTGTACTAAACATAATACCCCTCAGTCCCCTTCTCCCTCCCTCCCCACCCGTCCTCCCACAGCCCTCCCCTTTGGTAACCGCTAGTCCCTTCTTAGAGTCTCTGAGTCTGCTGCCATTTTGTTCCTTCAGTTTTGCTTCATTGTTATACTCCACAAATGAGGGAAATCATTTGGCATTTGTCTTTCTCCACCTGGCTTATTTCACTGAACATAATGTCCTCCAGCTCCATCCGTGTTGTTGCAAATCGTAGGATTTGTTTCTCTCTTATGGCTGAATAGTATTCCATTATGTACATGTACCACATCTTCTTTATCCATTCATCTACTGATGGACACTTAGGTTGCTTCTATATCTTGGTTGTTGTAAATAGTGCTGCAGTAAACATAGGGGTGCATATGTCTTTTTGAATCTGAGAAGTTGTATTCTTTGGGTAAATTCCAAGGAGTGGGATTCCTGGGTCAAATAGTATTTCTATTTTTAGTTTTTTGAGGAACCTCCATATTGCTTTCCACAATGGTTGAACTAGCTTACATTCCCACCAGCAGTGTAGGAAGGTTCCCTTTTCTCTGCATCCTCGCCAGCATTTGTTGTTCTTAGTTTTTTCGATGCTGGCCATCCATACTGGTGTGAGGTGATATCTCATTGTGGTTTTAATTTTCATTTCCCTGATGATCAGTGATGTGGAGAATCTTTTCATGTGTCTGTTGTTCCTGCCTTTTCTTAAAAGCAGGAGGTAAAACTGCAGTGTGGAAAGTGACCTCCCCGGTGAAGGGAAGCGTTTTTCTTCTTTCCTCCTGCTGGGTATGCAGGCTGCAGTGAGTGGCACCTGCATGAGAGCACCCCTTCCAGAGCATCCCAACTCCATTTGAAATGAGTTTTCAATGCGTTCTTTACTCATTTTCACAAGTTTAACCTCAGACGATAGCAAACTGTGAAAATAACAGCTGAGCTCTATGAATTAATATAAGAAGTAACACCCAGGAAGACTAATAATTTCAGTGAATACTCCCGACTGGTATCATTCAACCCTTATACCTACAAAGTATAAAAATACATGGAATTTTGAGGCTTAAAAGTACTTCCTAATGTAAACCCTCACCTCTTGGCAGGGATATATTTCAGAAATATGGTCTCCTATAAAGTCTCAGGGAAGAAATTCCATGTCCTCCCCTAACAGAGCTTCTTTAGCACCTTTACAGTGAAATTCTCCACAAGTCACTATTTCTGTGTCCTTCCCTTTGAGACTATTATTTCCTCTTATTGAGATTCTTTTTCTCATTTATTAGGATAATGCTTGGTTTGGCTGCTATTCCTGGTTCTGTTGCTAACTAGACATGCTCCTCTGCAAACCGCTTAACCTCTCTAAACTACATGGTTTTCTCCATATAAATTTAGGGCTTTTGATTATATAATTTTACAATCATTTTTAACCTTTTTCATTGTAAAGTAAAAGGAGTAGAGAAAAATCCACATCAAAAGATGTGTAGTATAGGGAATTATTATAAAATTTCCACTTTTGTAACCACCATGTAGGTCAAAAAACAGAACATTCCAGCCACTAGAGCAGCTCTCCCTGTGCCCTGTCCTAGGCACAACCCTCTCTACTCTTCAGATTTCATCCATCTGTGGTCTTTATAGTACTCACCTGCATATCTTCACAGCTTTACAAATCCAGGTATGCATCTACACACATCATAGTTTTATCTCCCTTGTATCAGCTATCTATTGTCTACTGCATAATCAACAAGCACAAGCCCAACTGCAGTGGCATGCAACAGTAAGTACTCCTGGTATCTGGAGTGGCCAGCTAGGTGGCTGTGATCTTGGTGGGGTTTGCTCACATTTCTGCGTTCACCAGCTTCCACCTGATTCATGTTAGCCTCAGCTCGGGTGGTTCCAATGACCTGGCTTTGCTCCACATGTTTCTCAGCTCCCAGCAGGGTAAAGTACAGAAAGAAGAGCACAAAAGGAAATACACAAAACATCCTGAGACCTGAATGCATGTTGGCACACTGTCACTTCTGTCTCATTTTAAGACAAAGCAGGTCACATGGCCCAGCACAGAGCCATCATGGATGAACACTGAACTCTAACAGGGCAGAGGGCGTGAGCATAGCGAGCAGGGAAGAACTGGGGCCACTTTGCAATCTACCACAGCCCGGACTCACAGCCACAGTTACTCACATTCCCTCCACGTGTTAAAATATACTTGCCCCTCCCCAAAACTCCCGAAAAGGTCTCATCCTATCATAGCATCAGGCCTGAAATTCAGGATCTTGCCATATATATCAGGGCCTAAGGCAGACTGGATTCTCTGGAAGTTGGATTCTGAGAAGGAAATTAGCATACGACATGAATAGATCAGAAAGTGTTCTTAGGATGAACACGTGTAGAAAGAAACAGAAAAAAGGACTGAGAAAAGGGAGAAAGTGAGCTGTGACTAAACTCCAAAAAGAGCCCCAGCTAACCCTAAAAGAAACTGTAGAGTTTGGGGTGGCCCTTTACATTGTCCCAAGTTAAGGCAAAGGGACTGGGACCCTACACCCCACCCTATTCAGAGTTGCCCCTACAAGGATGACCTCAAACAATGAAGTTTTCTGCAGCCATTAGAAATGCCCAAAGCGAGGCAGTGACAGGGGACTGCCTTCCACCAGCCGTCCCAGTGGCAGAGACAGTAAGTGCTTCATTCTCTAAACAATATCTTTTAAGACTATCACAGTATCCACCCCAGATATAGATGTGGCTCATCTTAATCAGACAGCTATAAACTAAAATGACCATTTATCATTCAGTAGTGAAATAAAGACAAAACAGCCATAAACAAACACTGCCATTCATAAAGAGGCAGGATGAGAGATGCCATACTCACTAGTCCCTGGCAATTCTGTAATCCTGCGGGGCCAAGAAATCCCCCTATTTTTAGGATGGATCCTATTTGTTTTTATTAGGCCCCAGTTTTGCGCCTTAGGAATGGTTCCTCCATCAATTCTTTTCCACAACCTTTGGCTCCACATTTTTAGAATTCTTCCTTTTCCTTCACACAAGAAGAAAAACAAAACCACACAAAAATTATGCCCTCCGCATAACCTGAACATACAGAATGCCCACACGTCATTAAAACTGTAAGAAAAAAGTCTCCATGTAGGAACTTTCACAGTCCTAACCCACTGGTCAATTTTGTGGCAAGCAAAGGCAGGCCTAGAAAAACTCTAAAAATTAAAGGGCAGAGAAGACACATCATGTACAGAGGGAATAGAGCAAAAAAAACCACAATATACATAATTATAAGGTATTGCAACAGAGATGAAAACAAAATCACAGTCATATCAAGGAATATGAATGGGCTAAACTCATCCATTAAAAGGAAAGATTTCCAATTTGGCATCTAGAGCAAGACACAACTATATTTCATATACAAGGGAGAGACATAAAAAAGATGAGTAAGAAAGTCTAAAATTAAGGGGCAAACAAAAAAGGCACTGGAAACAGTAAAAAACAGGACAGGTGATGTGCTATCAGCAAACTAGGATTCAAGCCTGAAAGCACTGCATGTGACAAAAATACTAAAAGCCACAATTAACATAGAAGATTCAATATTTATGAATATTTATGCACAAAATAACATAGCAAACACTTTCACGAGGCAAAACCTATCTCAGATGCAAGGAAACAGATCAAAACACAGTAACAAGAGGAGATGTCTAACACATCATTTTCAGTACAAGACAGGTAAAATGAATATAAAATTACTAAAGAGGAATGAGATCTAGATAAGTGATAAGGCAGATTTTATGGATGTATAGCAAACTTTACAGCCTGATAATAGATCATATGCTTTTTTCTTAAGTGCAATAGAACATTTACAAAACTTATTCAAATATTAAGTCACACAATGTTGCTCATGGAAACCTTCATAAGACTGTATATCAATGATACCTTAATAAAAATACACTAAGTCACAAAGAAAATATCAGTAAATTTAATATAATAGAAATACTATAACAAATAATGATGGATAAAGAAGATGTAGTACATATACACAATGGAATATTATTTGGCCATTAAAAAAAGAAAGAAATCCTGCCATTTGCAATAACATGGGTAGACCTAGAGGGTATTATGTTAAGTGAAATAATTCAGGGAGAGAAAGACAAATACATACGATTTCACTTATTGGTGGAATAGAAATACAAAGCAAAACAGAATGAACAAAACAGCAGTAGACTCACAGACACTGAGAAGGAACTGATGGTTACCGTGTGGAGGAGTTAGGGTGGGTATGTGAGGAGGGTGAGGGGAATAAAGAGGCACAAAAACTCTCCATTATAATGTAGGTTAGTCATGAGAACAGTAGTACAATGTGGAGAATACAGCCAATGATTCTGCTGCAGATTTCTATGTTGACAGATAGTAACTGCACTGGTGGGGGTGAGGATTTAATAATATGGGTGACTGTTGAACTATTTTGTTGTATACTTGAAACTACTGTAATATTGTATAGCAATTAAAAAAATAATGATCATAATGAAATGAAAACTGGAAATTGTTAATAAGATCAAAAACCAAAAACGCCCTTCCAATTGCAAATTTAAAAAAGCTTCCATTGAAGAACACTTAAAAAACACTTTACTGAGGTATAATTGGCATACAGTAATGCCATATACATATCCATCAACTCCAAAAGTTTTCTTCCACCCTGTTAATTTATTTATTTATTTAGTGATTAAAAGCACTTAACCTGAGATCTACATTCTTTACAAAATATTAAGTACACAATGAAATATTGGTAACTACAAGCATTATGTTTGTACATTAGCCTCTAGTATGACTAAATCATGCCTAAGTGAAACTTCATACCCTTGACCAGCTCTCCCATTTTCCCACCCTGATAACCTCTGGTGACGGTCACTGTTCTGTTTCTATGAGTTTGATTAGTTTAGGTTCCTCATATAACAGAGCATGGAGTGTTTGTTCTTCTGTGTCTGGCTAAATTCACTTAGCACAATGTTCTCTAGGTTCATCTATGTTGTTGCAAATGGCAGGACTTCCTTCTTTTTAAAGGCTGAATTGTATGTAAATACTCCATTGTCTTTATCCAGTCATCCACTGGTGGACATTTAAGTTGATTCTATGACCCAGCTGTTGTGAATAATGTTGTTAAACATGGCCATTTAGTTATCTTTTCAAGATATGAATATCCTGATTTCAGTTCCTTTGGATATACATACCCAGAAGTTGGATTATTGGATCATATGACAGTTCTATTTGTAATTTGTAATTTGTTTGTTTTCCATAGTAGTTGCAACAATTTACATTCCTGTCAGTACAGAACAAGGGTTCCCTTTTCTTCACATCCCCACCACCCTTGTCTTTTGTTTTTTTGATGCTAGCCATACTAACAGGTCTGAAGTGATATCTCATTGTGGCTTTGATTTGCATTTCCGTGATGATTACTGACATTGAGCATAAATGGTACTTGGGAAACTAGATATCCACATGCAAAAGAATGAAACTGGACCCTAGTCTTCTGCAATATACAATAAGCAACTCAAGATGGACTAATGACTTAAATGTGAGGCCTTAAACTATAGATCTCCTAGAAGAAAACATGGAGAAAAATCTTCTTGACATTGGCCTTGGCAATGATTTCTTGACTATGACACCAAGTACATAGACAACAAAAGCAAAAATAGACAAATGTGATTTTATCAAAATAAAAGCTTCTGCACAGCAGAATAAACAATCAATAAAATGAAAGGCAACCTACAAAATGGGAGAAAATATTTACAAAACATGTATCTGATGAAAGTTTAGTATCTAAAATAGTAACAAATTCCTACAACTCAAAAGCAAAAGACAAATAACCTAATTAAAAAATGGGTAAAATACCTGAATAGACTTTCCTCCAAAGCAGACATAAAAATGGACAACAGGTATATGGAAAATACTCTTGTGAAAGGGAAAATGCAAATTGAAATGACAGAATTTCTACCATCAATTTTTCAACAAAATGAACTCAAAATTAATCATAGACCTAAATTTCAAATGCACAATTACAAAACTTTTAGAATAGTACATAGGAGAAAATCTATGTGACCTTGAGTCCAATGATGAGTTTTTCAGTATGACACCAAAAGAAGATCCTTGAAAGAAAAAGCCAATAGGTTTAACCTATTAAAATTTAAAACTTCTACTCCATGAAAGGCATGGTTAAAAGAATGAAAAGCTTGGGAGAAAATATTTGTAAAACACATATCTATTAAAGAGCTGTACCTAAAATATATAAGAACGCTGAAAATTCAAAAATGGGCAGAACCCAATTTAAAAATGGGCAGAAGTCTTAATACATACCTCATCAAAGAAGATACACCAGAAGACAGTAAAAGGATGTCCAACATCATGTGTCATCAAGGAAATGCAAATTAAAACAACTAGATACCACAACAAACCTATTAGACTGTGTGGCTAAAATTTTTTTTAAATGACAATATCAATTGCTAGAAGAGAATGCGAATAGGAGCTCTTATTCTTTGTTGGTGGGAATGCAAAGTGGTACAGACACTTGGGAAGACATTTTGACATTCTTACAAAGCTGAACCTAGTCTAACCATATAATCCAGCAACTGTATTACTATTTCCTCAACTGATCTGAAAACTTATGCCCACACAAATGTGTGTAGAAGGTTGTAATTTCCCAAATCTGGAAGCAACCAAGACATCCTTCAATATCCTTCAGTAGATAGATGGATAAATAAACTATGGTATGCCTATACAACGGAATACTATTCAGGGATAAAAAGAAAAGCTCTATAAAGCCACAAAGACATGAGTGAACCTTAAATGCATATTGCCAAGTGCAAGAAGGCAGTCCACAGAATGTGTGTAAACTGTATTCTAGTTGATAAAGTTATTTCCCATGGGAGTATGGGTTAGCAGTCTGAAACCACTGTTCATGTGTACTAGAATTGAGCAAGTTAGTGAATGGATGGCAAATGGTAGGAGCCAGGTTTCTCACTGATATGAGTAGGAGGTTACAGGCAAGCAAGAGAAAAAGGCTATAACCCCTGGAGTGATGGACTGGAGTTGTAGACAAAATTTGTGTTTTAGCTTACATTAGATACAGAGTTACATTTAGAAATATTTGTAGATATGTCCATATAGAAAGTTATTATATACACACACATTTCCTTGCTCCATAGGCTCAGAAGGCTTAGAAGCAAACTATCCCAATGACGATGACAATATTTAGCACCAAGATCTTGGATGTCATTCTCCAATAAAAGGAACCAGGGTTTCCTGGATCTAGGGCTAGTACAGGAAATACACAAGATGAGCCAAGAGTATCCTATAGGGCCAGAAAGTAAGGAGGTGCTAAAACAAACAAACAAGAGCCCACAAACAATGACGGAGACAGGTCAATGGACACAGCAGCCAACTGAAAGAGCACCCGTGGCTAGATCCGGAATAATCTGAGTGGCAAAATGAAGCAGTGCTGAATTATAACCCCAAGTACACCTATGAATCTGTAATGACATAAATAAATGACTGAATGAATAAGTGGAGAAGAAAAGACAAATCTCCCTTGTAGAAGAACTCCAAATTATTTAGATAGACATTCTGCCCATATAGTGAGAAGCATAACTTCCCAGTCCTCTAGTATTGGCTTCTCTTGTGACTCCTTCCAAAAAGTATAGTATGAAAAGGGAGTAATTCAGTAATGGGGAAGCCTGATCAGCCACTCTGCTGGGTGACCCAGGTCAACATCAATACTGAGAAGTCATGTTGATAGTAGGTACCCTTGGCCCATGTGGTCGTCCTTCCAGAACCCTAAATCCCAATCCAATCATGAGAAAAAGAGACAAATCCCAATGGAGTCACCTTCTACAACAGACCAGACCAGTACTCCTCAAAACTATCAAGCTTATCAAAAACAAAGAAAACCTGAGAAACTGCCATAATCAAGAGGAGCCTAAGAGACATAACCCTACATATAATGTGGTTTCCAGAATGGAATCCTAGAAGAGAAAAACTACAGTAGGTATAAACTAAGGAAATCTAAATCAGTTATGGAGTTAGTAATAATGTATAAATATTGGCTAATTATTCACAACAAATGTACCATCCTAACATAAGATGTTAAGAACGGGGAAAACTAAGTGTGTCTGAGCTCAGTGTCAAGGGGTGGTATGGGTGACCCTCCCTACAGTGGAAAGGTTGGTGACATGAATACAAAAAAGAAAGACATTATCATTTCTTTGCAATCTGATATGTGCCTTAACTTACAGGTTTCCCTCCCATCTTATTTATTTCACACTAAAATCTGCAGAGTAGTTCAACATATCTTCTGGCTGCTGGATTAGCTGTAAATTGGATGCTGGATCCAGATACTTGCTCAGATGTAGGATCCTGCTCTTAATACGACTCTAGGTAGTGGAGCCTCCTTCCACCAGAAGGCACATCGGGTCTAGTTGTCTCTCTTTTGGAGATGTTAGCAGCTATGGATGCTCAATACCTAGATCTTAAAGGTTGCACAATGCAGCATGCTTTGTATTATTTTAACTTAAAAATGTTTTGAAGTCAGCTTTACCAAGGTATAATTTACATACATTCAAAATCACCAATTTAAAAATCATAGGAAAAAGTGCATTGGTTCTAACAGCTCCTGGATTTCTACTATTCCATACATAAATGAAAGCATTGTATATACACTCATTCTTTCCCCTTTATTTACAAAGAACAAAATAATGGCCGTAAGTTTTCAAGGCATCAACAAAACTGGGGGGAAATGCAGCCCTTTTCCTTGTTTGTTGACATCATCGGTAATCCTCTTGTAACATGAGAGTGAACTTACCCTTCAGTCTGAAATACGTATTTCTAGTTCTCTTTGACATGCGTAGTTTATCAAGTTTGCAAAGCCTTTTCACACTTGTCTTCTTATTTGGTACAAATACTTACATCATAACAAGGCACGGCAGACATTATTAATGCCATGGGCTATGCTGAATGGGGATACAAAGCAGGTGGGGGGTGGGAGTGAAGAAAAGCAATAGCCGTGGAAGGAAAATAAACACGCACGTGGATGACAGAGAGAAGATGAAGGACACATTCTGGCCAAGTGGATAATCTCAGATGTTACCGCTATCAGTTTGAAAACACATTCAGTATTTTAAACCTTGAAGAGAGTCCCGGAACCACAGCCATCAAAATTGTGTGGAAGCCTATTCACTAACAACAAACCCTCTCCGTGAAAATCAGATGGAGAAACAGGAAAAGAAAATGGGCTACATTTTCCCAAGTCAGACTTCTACATTACTTCAGAGCGCGATCTGCATGGGCAGAGGACGTCTCGAGAGCACGCAGGCTCCTGAGGAAGACGGACGTGGCCTGGAGTCCCAGCTCGCATGTTCCTGCGTGACCTTGGGTGATTCACGAGCCTCTGGACTCTAATTACCTCATTTGAATAACAAGGAAATAATGTCTTTTCCCAGGACTGTAGAAGAGACGAAGGGAAGTGATAAATAGAACATTCTGGGACAAATTTTATTTCTAATGAAAACTCAGCAACTACGACACTGTGCAGGGTCAACAGGGCCAAATCCTTAAGGTCCCTTGGGAGCCTTTTCTCCCAGTGGTTCAGAAGCCGCTCCTGAGCAATGAAAAAACTTAACAGTTTGATTCAAGTTCAGGAGCTTCTCCAGCAAAGACAACTGGCAAATGGGTTATGCAACCAGTATATTGTTACAAAAATTCACATTGGATGCGATTCAGAAAATCTTATTCAAATGAAAGCAGAAAAACAATTCATCATTAAAAGGAGAGGTTCCTCATTTCTGTCAAGGGGGTCGCTTAGATTGTGCTCCAAACAGGACTTCAGTGATCCTTCTGATACAGTTTAAAAATGCTTGGTCATCAAAAGTTATTCATACAAGGTACACAGTAGGGATTCCAAGTATTATATTTATATTTGTATAGAATGATATATGTTGTAAGAATAAATACAGATGGCAATTATTTTTATGTCAGGGACTCAAAACCCTTCCTCTCAAAAATAGAATGCTCAGCAGAAAAAGCAAATTATCAAATGATATAGAGGATAGAATGCCATTTACATAAATGTTCAAAATATAAAAAGATACTACTGTTTTATCTTTCATATTATATATACAATATATGCATATATAATGTTAATAATAGATATAAATACATATATTTATATAATATAAATATATTTTTATACAATATATTTAAACATGTGCATTTATAAAATGTAATAATATGTAACATACATATATATGTGTGTGTGTATATATATATATATTGTATACAAGTAAGATACACAATCTCTTCTGGGGAGCGACAGGAATAGGACTAGAGAGGCTTCAAATGTATCTGTAATATATTGTTTCTTAACAAATAACTGAAGCACAGATGTTAAAATATTCAGGTTTGACAAACCTATGTATTAGGACCAAAGATGTTTATTATACTACTACCTATGCTTTGCTGTATTACATAATGATGCTTTAAATTATTATAATAAAACAATGCAAATACATGAAATAAAAACCCTTTATAGAAGAATAAGGGGTACAAATAAGAAAATTTAGAGCTTCCTAATGTGTGTCTCTACCATCCCAGGCCCATTTACCAGAAGTATCACTTTGATCAACTATGTTTTAGTTCTTTCAGGGTTACCTCAATAAATCTCAAACATATACCATTAATACTAATTTTATTAATTTTAAGCAAAATCTATGAACATCCTTCTATAAAAGACAAAATAATCAGCTGCCTGACACTACCCATCATCCACCTCTTCCCCTCAACTGTGTTGGTTGTAATTCAGCTACTCTTTGAAACTCTGAACAATGTTACTTTTGCAAGATGTGCATCAATTACATGGACCAATGTATGTACACCTCACCCTAGTTCTTGGCATTTGAAATGTTTTTTGTACTTTTTTACAATAAAAATATGAATTTGGGGAGGGAAGAAAGTAAAGTGAACTGGAAGCTATTTTTATTACTTTTTTAATTCTGGTAAAATGCACATATAATTTACCATCTTAACCATTTTTAAGTGTACAGGTCAGTGATACTAAGTGTATTTACATTGTGGTGCAGCCATCACTGCCATCCATCTCCAGAGCGCTCTTCATCTTGCAAAACTGAAACTCCGTAACCACTAAATACTAACTTCCTTCCCTCCACAAACTCCAGCCCCCACAACCTCTACCTATTACCATTCTGATTTCTGTATCTATGAATCTGATTACTCAAATTGGAATCACACAGTATATGACTATATATATACTGTATATATAAACAGCATAATACTGTTTAAGTGGAACTCCAGTATAAGTGTTACTTTAGTACTTTTAGTACTTTTGTGACTGGCTTATTTCACTGAGCATAATGTCCTCAAGGTTCATCCATGGTGTAGCATGTGTCAGAATTTCCTTCATTTCTAAAGGTAAATAATATTCCATTGTGTCTTCAAGACACTACTTTCAATTCTTTTGGATATATAACCAGAAGTGAAATTGGTGAATCATACAATAATTGTATTTTTAATTTCCATAGGGGCTGCACTATTTTACATGCCTGCCAACTGTGAAAGTGTTCCAGTCTCTCCATATTCTTCCCAATGCTTACACTCTGGTTTTTTACTAATAGTCATCTTAATGAGTATGGATGGTATCTCACTGTGGTCTTGATTTGCATTTCCCTAATGACTGATTAGTCATCTTGAGCATCTTTTCATGTGCTTGTTGTCCCTTCATATGTCTTTTTTGAAGAAATGTCTGTTCAAGTCCTTTGACCATTTTGTAATCATATTGGGTTTCTTTCTTGTTGAGTTGTAGAACTTCTTTATATATTCTAGATATTAACCCTTTATCAGATGCATGATTTACAGATATTTCCTCCTATTTTATGGGATAATTAATTAGTATTTTATTCTTCTTGATGCCATTTTATATGGAATGGTTTTTCTTAATTTCCCTTTCAGATTGTTCATTGTAACTGTATAGAAACCCAAATGACTTTTGCTTATTTTATATCCTGCAAGTTTGCTGAATTTATTAGTACCAACAGTTTTTTGTGGAATCTTTAGGTTTTTCTACATATAAGATCACATTATGTGTAAAGACAGATACGTTTACTTCTTCCTTTCCAATTTGGATGCCTTTTATTTCTTTTTCTTACCTAGTACTTTGGCTAGGACTTCTAGTACTATTTATTCATTGTAACAGTGATAGTGTGAGCACCACCTTTCTCCTAATCTACAGAAAAATATTTCAGTCTTTCAGCATTTAGTATGATGTTAGTTGTGGGCTTTTCAAATATGGCTTTTATTATACTGAGGTAATTTCCTTCTATTCCTCATCATTTTACTGTTTTAATGTGAAAAAGTATGAAGAATTTCATCAAATGTATTTTCTGCATCAATTGAGATGATTGTGTGGCTTTTTTCTCTTCTTTTTGTTAATGTAGTGTATTACACAGATCGATTTTTGTTTCACATATGTTTCACATATCCTTGCATTCCAGGAATAAATCCCATTAAGTCATGGTGTATAATCCCTTTAATGTGCTATTCAATCCTGTTTGTTTGTATTTTTTTAAGGTTTTTTGCATCAATACTCATCAAGATTATTGGTCTATAGTTTTTCTTTGTTGTCTTTGTCTGGTTTTGGTATCAGGATAATGTTGATTTCATAAATGAGTTTGGAAGTGTCCTCTCCTCTCTAGTGTTTGGATGAGTTTGAGGGGGATTGGTATTAATTCTTCTTTAAATGTTTGATAGAATTTACCAGTGAAACCATAGGCTCTGGACTTTTCCCTGTTGGAATGTTTCTGATTACTGATTTAATTATCTTACTAATTGCAGAACTGTTTAAGTTTTTTCTTTCTTCACAGTTCAATCTTGGTAGATCATATGTTCCTAGGAATTCATCCATTTCATCTAAGATATTCAATTTGTTGATGTACAATTGCTCACAGTACTTTTTTTTGTAAAATTGGTTGCAATCTTCCTTCTTTCATTTCTGATTTTATTCTAAGTAAATTCAGCTAAAGTTTTGTCAGTTTTGTTGATCTTTTGGAACAAACAACTCCTGGTTTCATTGATTTTCTCTATTGTTTTCCAATTCTTGATTTTATTCATCTCTGCTCTAAACTTTATTTCCCTTCTTCTGCTAACCTGTGTTTAGTTTTATTTTTTATTTTCTTAAGATATAAATTTAGGTTACTGATTTGAAATCATTTCTAAATCTAAGCATGTAGATCTATAAAATTCGCTCTTAACATCACCTTTATTAATTTTGAAATGTTTTCATTTTCAGTTGTCTCAAGCATTTCTAATTTCTCCTGGAATTTCTTTGACCTATTGGTTGCTTGAGAGTGTATTATTTGCTTTCCACATATTTGTGGATTTTCTAGTTTCCCTCCTGCTGTTTACTTCTAGTTTCATTCCATTGTGATCAGAAGATACTTTCAATAATTTTAATCTTTTAAACCCTATTAAGACTTGTTTTGTGGCATAACATAGGTCTATTCTAGAGAATGTTCCACATATAGTTAAGAAAGTGCATTCTCTTGTGGTTGGGTGGGGAGTTCTGTACATGTTTGTTAGGTCCAATTGGTCTATACTGCTGTTCAAGTCATCTGCTTCCTTACTGATTTTCTGTCTGATTATTCTATCCATTGTCGAAAGTGGGGCATTGAAGTCTGCTCCTATAATTATAGAACTGTCTATTTCTCCCCCCAATTTTGTCTATTTTCCTACATATATTTAGGACCTCTGATGTTTGGTGCATATATGTTTAGAACTGTTGTATCTTCTTTGTGAATTGACCTTTTTTATCAATAGATAATATCATTCTTTGTGTCTTTTAAGAGCTTTTGATTTAAGTCTGTTTGATATTACTATAGCCATCCCTGCTCTCTTTTGGTTACTAGTTTCTTAGAATACCTCTTTCCATCTTTTCACTTTCTATCTATGTCTCCTTAAAATGATCCTCTTGTACACAACAGATTGTTAGATCCTCTTTAAAAAAACCCATCTGTCAATCTACCAATCTGTGTCTTTTGGTTGAGTAGTTTAATCCATTCAACATAATGACTGATAGGGAAGTAGTTACTATTGCCATCTGGTTGTTTTCTGTATACCTTATAACTATTTTGTCCCTTTTTCTACCTCATTATCTTCTTTTGTATTTGGTTGATGATGTGTGATGACATATTTTGATTCCCTTCTCATTTCCTGTTCTGTATATTCTACAGGTATTCCCTTTGTGGTTACCATGGGAATTACATACAATATCCTAAAGTTATAACAATCCATTTTAAACTGGTAACAACTGACTTCAATTGCAACCAAAAACTACTCCTTCACTGTTTTCTCCCTGCTTTGTTATTGATGTCACAAATTACATGTTTATACATTGTGCATACTTTATCATAGATTTATAATTATTTTAGGTTTCTTTTTTATAAATCCAATAAAGCAATAAGGGTAGAGTTTGAACCAAAATCAAAATAATGCAGATTTTTATATTTGCCCATGTATTCACTTTCACTTGAGAATTTTACATTTTTAATGGTTTTCTATTGCTATCTGGCATTCTTTTGTTTCAACTTGAAGGAACCCCTCTAGCATTTCTTGCAGGACAAGTCTAGTGGTAATTAACTCCCTCAGCTTTTGTTTATCTGGGAATATCATACATTTTCCGTCATTTTGAAAGACAGTTTTGCCAGATCCAGAATTTTCAGTTGACAGGGTTTGGCTTTTTTTTTTTTTTTTTTACCTCTTTACATGTATCATCCCATGACCTTCTGGCCTGCAGAGTTTCTGCTGAGAAATATACTGAGAATCTGAGTGAGGATCCCTGTATGTGACAAATCCCTGTTCTCTGCTGCATTCAAGATACTCTCTTCATTTTTGACTTTTCACAGTTTGATTATATTGTGTCTCAGTGTGGGTCCCTCGTGGTTTTATTTTACTGGGATTTCATTGAGGTTCTTATAGATCCATGTCTTTCCTCAAATTTGGGAAGTTTTCAGCCACCTTTATTTCTTTAAATAAGCTTTGCATCTCTTTCTCTCTGTGTTATCCTTTTGGGACTCCCACAGTGAATGTATCAATCTACTCAATAATGTCACAGAAGTCCTTAAACTCTGTTCACTTTTCTTCATTCTTTTCTCTTTTTGATCCTCAGATTTAATAATTCCAAATGACGTATCTTCAAGTTGCCAATTCTTTCTTCTGCCTGTTCAAGTCTGCTGTTGAAACCCTCTAGACATTTCTTTAATTTGGTTGTTTTTTTCAGCTCAAGAATTTCTGTTTGGCTTTTTTATAATTTCTCTCTGCTGATGGTCTCATTTTGTTCATATATCATTTTCCTGACTTCCTTTAATTCTTGTGTTCTCCTTTTATCTTTATATTTACAACATTTGTTTTAAACTCTTTGTTGAGTATGTCTGAAGCTTGTGTTTCTTTAGGGTCAGCTTCTGGACACTTATTTTGTCCTATCAAATAGATTGTGCTTCACTATTTCTTTGTATGCCCTTATGATCTTCTGTTGAAAGTGGGTATTTGAAAAAACATCCACCTCACCCAGTCTTTGGAGACTGTTCTGTACAGGGGAAGACCCTCACTAAAAAGCCTGGTATGAAAGTTTAAGATTTTCTCAGGCCTTTTCTGGGCATAACCTTCCCTGGACCTGTGTGTGGCTTCTTTTAAATGTCTTAAATGCCTGAGTGTCTCACCTCTATTCTCTCCCAGGGACTTACCTATTCTATTGTATTCCCCTGCCTGTCATCTTTTGCCCCAAGTTATCCATGGGTCTGTAGTCCACCTGAAGCTCACTCGCAACATGTTGCCTGTCAGTGTTTTAGCAACCTCCAATCTGATGGCCAAAGTATACCATATTCCCATCAATGCTCCAAGTCAGGTGAGGCAGAAACCAGTCAGGCAGCCTCCCTAAAAGCCAGAATGTTGCAAATAAGTTCTACATCTTTTCCACTCTAAATGAGGAACAGTATTGTTTGGCTTCATCCACCCAAATAAGGAGTGGGGCAAAGATGAGCAAAAACACCACAAACTGTCCTATTATTCTGAGCGTGACTTTTCCTTGGTTTGGAATTCATTAGGCTGCTGTAGATACCTGGTTTTTAGAGTTCCCACAAAATTACTTTGATTAGTATGTCATTATTTACTTGATGTTTCTGTGGATAAATAAAGGAGTTTTCCAGTTTGCCATTTTTTACAGTCTTTTTTAAAAATCTAAATTGGTGGTATCACTACCATAAATTAGATTAAGTTATTCAATGTCTTCCTATTAAAATAAAATTCAAGCTCCTTGGCCTTCAGGCATTGCATAATTTGTCCAAAGCCTTTCCTGTCCAACTGTAATTTGCTCTATTCTTTCCACTTCTCACTAAGCTCCAACCAAAATAACATTTTAGTCCCAGGAATGCTTAAATTCTTCCTGCCTTGAGGTCTTTTCACATGCTCTCACTTTTATCTAGAACACCTGTCCTTCCCTCTCTGCATTGCTAATGCCAATTTTGTTCTCTGAAGTATTATCTCATGAGACCCTTCTCAGGAAACTTATCCTTTACCTTTCACATCAGGTTAATTCTATTTTCTATACATCACAACACCAGGCATTTTTCCCTCATATGGCCTTTTCAACTGTAAATATATAGTTTTTTGATGATATTTACTCAATATCTATCTCCCCTACAAGTTCGCAATCTCTTTAGCGTAGTGAAATGTTTGCTGTTTATTGCAATATCCACAGCCCCTAGCACAGCTCCTAGGACACAGTAGGCACCCAAAAATATTTTTGTTTGTTTCTTTGGTGAATAAATGAAGCTCTTCATTTGTATGTCTGCCTCGTTTTACCTCCTCCCCTTTTTAGTACTGTGAGATACTGCTGCGTATGAATTGCATCTCTGGTTTTAATATTTACACACTAGTCTGTTTCAGTGTCTTTCCATTTTATCCCTGGGCTGACCTGGGGCAACATAACAAAGTAGCAAAGCTTTCCTCCTTCAGTGTCCTTTGACCACCTTAATCATTTTCTTTCCCTTCAGGTAGCCAGTGCTCTCTTCCTGTGAAAAAGTAATTGCATTTCTAAAAATGACCTTGAGTTCTTACTAAATTCTAGACTTACTTCATCAAGAGGCCCTCTTAGCAGCAGACAGTGCATAAACGTACAGTGGAATTGCCCACATCATTGACAGGCATGGAAGAAAGGTAACTTTGGAGGGAGCTCCATAACCCGTAGGTAGCATTGCTGAGTCCCTCCTACCCTCCCTTAGGAAGTGGTGCAGAGTCCCTCCTATGCCACCTCATTCCTTTTTTCATGCCTTCATTCACCTACTATATGAACAGTATATACAGAAACTAGTAGCACAGAAATGAATAAGATTTGATTGCCATCTTTAAATTCAGTCTAGCAAAAGAGATGGCTGCTTAAATGAAAATTATAATACATATCTAATTATTAATTCATTCAGCAAACATTTATTGATAACTTAACTTGTGTCAGGCTGTTGGGGAAACAAGGATGAAAAGAAACATTGTTGCTCTTAAACAGATGACAGTATAAAGGCAAACATATTTGTAAGCAATTATTGTTAAAATACACGGCTGAGGTCTCAAAGAAGTGGGAAATAATTGCCTCATATAATTCTTTCTGCAACTCCCCTAATAAGGGAAATTTCCATCCTGAGGAATATTTTGCCTTTAACAAATGGCAAGGAGGCAGGCCACTTTTTTTCCAGAAAGAAACAAAGCACAATATAAAGGGAAAATTATGATGAAGGAAGACAAAGGGACCTATAAAATGCAATGAAATAAATGTCAGGAGAATAAAAGGTTAGAGTAAAAGCACATTTAAACTTTTAATAAGGTTGAACAGGAACCAATTAAAAACAATAATATTTTCTCAATTCAGTTCCACAGCTAAAGGGCTGCTGGAATCTTGCTGGGTCACTTGCTTCAATTCCCTGCCTCAAAGATATACTTGATTTCAACTATCCTGGATAGTAACTGTGATGTTCCCACCCATATTTCCTGGTTTCTGTGCAACTTTATTTTTGCCAATTAACCTAATTCATTTGTTTACCTTGGCAGAAGGAAACAATAGAACCAGCATCTATTTATAATCCATTGCTTCACCTAGAGCTTCTCAGAAGCAATATCTGATATAGAATTTGGTGAGACATGGACTACCCAGGGCATATCCCCTTAATCATCACTACCAAACTGTTAGGGAGGACAGAGTGTGAGGACCTGAAGTATAGGAAAGCCTCTTAACTGAATTTGTTAGTATTTTGATGAAGACATTCAGATTGAATTTCTTTGTTTGCACTAAGGGTCCAAATTACAAACTGTACATTCCAACTCCCTCTCAGGAATCATAGTCTCTGAATGTGTATGCATTCTGAACTTTTTTTGACCCTACAGTGGAAAACCAAAATATCAACTGTAGTGGACACTGTGAAGCTCTCCCACGTCAGAGCCCAATGATCCTCCCTAACTTTTTATTATCAAGCAGTTTGTGTCCTTAGATAATCAACAATCCTTTTACATGTTTTGAATGTTCAATGCATTAAATCATTGCCAATAAAATTTATAAATTGATTTTCCTTAAATATTTCCCCCTTTATTATAAATGAAATTAAATCTCCTTAAATAATTTACAATAGATTTAACAATTCAGCCAGGTGGATTCTTTTGAACACACAAACACCTCAATCCATAGACAAACCAACCCGAAATACAGTGTTTCCAAATGTAGTACTAATTTAGACTTAAGCACATTTAGAACATCAACATGGGTTTGATCTATTTCTTTTTTATTTCTCTATTTCCCTGGAACAAATAGTTCTAAAATACATATGAAACCACAAAAGACCCCAAATAGCCAAAGATATCCTAAGAAGGAAGAATAAAACGGGGGATCTTGCTTCCCAACTTCAAGCTCTACTACAAAGCCACAGTAATCAAAACAATTTGGTAGTGGCACAAGAACAGACCCATAGATCAATGGAACAGAACAGAGAGCCCAGATAATAAACACACACATATATGGCCAATTAATATATGATAAAGGAGCCATGGACATACAATGGGGAAATGACAGCCTCTTTAACAACTGGTATTGGCAAAAGTGAACAGCTACATGCAAGAAAATGAAACTAGATTACTGTCTAACTCCATACACAAAAGTAAACTGGAAATGGAACAAAGGCCTGAACATACATCATGATAGCATAAAACTCACAAAAGAGAAAACATAGGAAAAAATCTCTTGAATATAAACATGAGCAACTTTTTCCTGAACACATCTCCTTAGGCAAGGGAAACAAAATCAAAAGTGAACAAGTGGGACTATATCAACTAAAAAGATTCTGTACAACAAAGGACACCATCAGCAGAACAAGAAGGCATCCTACATTATGGGAGAATATATTTGTAAATGACTTGTCTAATAAGGGGTTCACATCCGAAATATATGAAGAGCTCACATGCCTCAACAACCCCAAAACAAATAACCCTATTAAAAAATGGGCAGAGGAGGCAAAGAAAGACAAATGCCAAATGATTTCCCTCATTTGTGGAGTATAACAATGAAGCAAAACTGAAGGAACAAAATGGCAGCAGACTCAGAGACTCCAAGAAGGAACTAGTGGTTACCAAAGGGGAGGGGTGTGGGAGGGCGGGTGGGGAGGGAGGGAGAAGGGGACTGAGGGGTATTATGTTTAGTATACATGTTGCGGGGGGTCACGGGGAGAACAGTGTAGCACAGAGAAGGCACATAGTAGATCTGTGGCATCTTACTACACTGATGGACAGTGACTGCATTGGGGTATGGGTGGGGACTTGATAATATGGGTAAATGTAGTAACCACATTGTTTTTTCATGTGAAACCTTCATAAGAGTGTATATCAATCATACCTTAATAAAAAAAAATTTTTAAATAACAAATGGGCAGAGGATCTGCACAGACACTTCTCCTAATAAGAAATTCACATGGCCAAACAGGCACATGAAAAGATGCTCCACAGTGCTAATCAACAGGGAATGCAAATTAAAACCACAATGAGGTATCTCCTTACACCAGTTAGGTTGCCCAATATCCAAAAGACAAGGAACAACAAATGGTGGTGAGGACACAGAGAAAGGGGAACCCTCCTACACTGTTGATGGGAATGTGAACTGGTTCAACCATTGTGGAAAGCAGTATGGAGGTTCCTCAAAAACCTAAAAATAGAAATACCATTTGACTCAGGAACTCCACTCCTAGGGATTTACCTGAAGACACAAGATCCCTGATTCGAAAAGACATACGTACCCCTGTGTTTATCGCAGCACTATTTACAATAGCCAAGACATGGAAGCAACTTAAGTGTCCATCAGTAGATGAATGGATAAAGACATGGTACATATACACAATGTAGTATTATTCGGCCATGAGAAGAAAACAAATCCTACCATTTGCAACAACATGGGTGGATCTAGAAGGTATTAAGCTCAGTGAAATAAGCCAGACGGGAAAGACAGGTACCAAATGATTTCACACATCTGTGGAGTTAAATAGCAAAGCAAAACTGAAGGAACAAAACAGTGGCAGACTCCAAGAAGGGACTAACTGTTACCAAAGGGAAGGAGTTGGGGAGGGTGGGTGGGGAGGGACGGAGAAAGGGATTAAGGAGCATTATGATTAGCACACACAATATAGGTAGGTAACGGGGAAGGCGGCATAGCATTCGAAGACAAGTAGTGACTCTATAGCATGGACAGTCATTGCAATGGGTGGGGGGCTGGTGAGGACTTGATAATAGGGTGAATGTTGAAATTACAATGTTGCTCATGTGAAACATCCATAAGATTGTATACGAATAATACTTTAATTTTTTTTAAAAGATGATGTTTTAAAGATTATATAGCCCTTTATAGTTATAAATGCTTATTAAACCAATACGAATTTTTCTAACCATGAGTTCAACAAAATGTTGGTTCTTTGTAACTGGAAGTTACTCCTCATATGATGAATCCTTAAGGTACTTGGATGGCATTCAATAACCATCCCCATTATAGCAGCACTAAATTTATATATGTGCAATTACACTCCTATAACAATGAGCACAACTAGTACCAACTTTTGGTTTCAAGCTACCACTGACTAAGAAAAGCACAAGTGCTACTTGGAGAAATAACTGATTCAAGGTATCGGGGAGAGAAAGTGTAAGATGAGCTGGAAGAGCTTAGTGTGCCAGAAAGTAAGATGCTCAAAATGCAGCGGGCAAAATGGCAACTAATAAGTGTGAAAGGAATGAAAGGGGAATTAGAAAATTTTTCAACCATATAGTAATAATTGATTCATACAAGAATCATTAATGGGTGATTATCATGAGAAAATTTGTTGGGGTATTCACACACTTTCAAAGTGTCTCCCTAGTGAAATATCTTTCCAAGTATTTGTTCAGTTCCAAAGGGAAAATGGTATTTACAATGGAGAAGGCTGACAGATAACCCCTTAACCAAGGGATCAAAGTTAACAGCACTAACAGTAGTAGAAACTGACACGACCCAGACGATGCACGGAGTGGAGCGCAACATCACATACACAGCTCCTGCCAAAAATGCAGAGCCTGAATCTACATGAGGACCCACTTCAAAAATGGTGATGTTATGAAAGCAGAAGTGAAGTGAGGAAATCTCCTAAATAAAGAAGACAAAGAGATTTGACAATTAAATGCAATGTGTGATACTGGCATCAGATCCTCAATTGGAAACAAAAATGTTATTAAGAATGTTATTCAGATTATTTGGAAATATTTTATTATGGACCATATACATTAGATACTAATAATGTAGTAATGCTAAGATTTATGAATGTGATATTTGTGATTAGGTAAAAAGGTAAAATAATGTCCCTGTTCTTAGAAAACACATGCTGAAATACTTCGTGGTAGGGTCATTAAGCCTGAAATTTAATCTAAAATGATTTCATGATTTAGATAATAATATTAATGATTTTATAGGAACATTTATATATGAGAGAAGGAAAACAAATGTGGAAATTGTACACACCTGGTGAATACAGGTAAAGGGTGTATAGGAATGAGGAATGTGAGTTCTTGGAGGAATAAAGGGCTAGTATTGTCTACCACTTTTAATTTGACAAAACACCTGAAAGAAATACATTTCTCTTTGGATTCATGTGTTTTACTCATTTTTCCAATTTACTACAGTATACTACTTAAAGAGTATTATATAGTACTATACAGTAACATATACACATATACATATGCATGTACAATATATTTACTATATTTATATATATATACACACATGACATATAGTGTCATGTCATACTATATACATACTATATACTGTATATAGGACATGTTGCAATATCCCACTTGGAGAAGGAAGTTTAATTAAGCACCACTTTTTGCTACATTGATTGGATACGTTACTTTACAGACTTTTCTCCTGACAATATGTCAGCACCGTTGGCACTTCTTTGTGGTATGTTCTTCCTCCATTTTCAGTTTTAGCTGAAATAGAAGCTCCTCTGCGATCCTACCTTGTCTCCTCCAAAAGACTTCGTGAGCTCCCACGAACCTTCAAATAATATTCTGACACTGCCATTTCTCCTTCTGCCTACATGTGCCTATCTGTGATGGTGTTTCTGAACTACCATCCAACATTCCTTTTCCAGACCCATAATTTGGAAACAGGAGTAGGGGATTTATTTTCCTTCAGATTATATCTCCTCCCTGCTGATTTCTCTCACCTCACCACTGCCTCAGAATATCCAGACAGTTAAGACAACCGGCTGCGGCGTCTCACCCCAGTTCAGACGCCGGGGCTCCCACCAGCCAGGTGGGTGGCTGTGGATGTTTACGGCTCTACCTCTCAGTCTTCTCATCAGTAAAACTGTAAACTGTTCTTCACATAGTTGTAGTCAGCATCACATAAGTTAACAAATGCCAAACTCTTAGCACCCTGACTAGCAAAAAAATGTAAAATGAATATTACCTGCTGTCATCACCATCAATGCTACAGCAGCGCTATCAGCAGCCGTCCAGAGACAGAAAATCAGAACAACTAATGAAATGTAAATGTTTCTAGTTGCTGACATTAAGGTGTGTTTAATGAGGTATGTACCATAGTTAACTCTTATGACCAAAGTCTCAGAGAGTCTCACAGACGGAAAGTCACAGGAATTTTAGTCCTGAGTTCACAAAAAGCAACCATTAATTCTTAACCTAACTAATACATTAACTTTAACAATAATATATGTTCCAAAAGCAGAGAAATCTATTAACCAAATAAAAGTATGACTCAAATATTCATGGGTCCATTCTTTAGCTGGCATTCATGGGGCATCTACCATCTATCAGGTACTCTTCTGAGTCTTGGTGACATTGCAATAAACAGAGTAGACAAATTCCGTGCTTCCATGAAACTCACATTCCAGAGGTGGAACATACAGTCATTCAATGCAAAAATAAACTCTGTATGTTATATATCACATAGTGATAAATGCAAAGGCCAAAAGGGTCAGAAAGAGACAGAGAATAATGAGGAAGGTGCTACTTAAATTGGTAAGTCAGAGAAGGCCTCCCCCGAGAGTTATCACTTTGGAAATTCCTGATTAATTTCATCTTCTTATGTTTTGAATAATATAGACATTAAGTCTGCCAATATACAACAAACTCATATCCTTCATTGTGTAAAATCTTGTCCAAGATCACTGTGTCCAGATTTTTAAACAGAGGAATGTTCTTGGCTGGTTATGGATTAATTCCGATCCATAGCACACCTGCAGCTGTTGAGCACACACACCAACTTCAATTAGTTCCAGCCTGGGAAGCACCACTTAGCTCCCAGTGAAACAGAGATGTCAGCTTCGGGTGACTAGTTTATGCTAGCCTGAGCTACATTTAGGCAATTTATGGGACGTAGTTTACTCCAGACTCATTTATCAGTCTACAAAAACCATTGTCTTCCGAGCTCTGTGTCTGTTCAGGATGCTAATGGTTAGTGGTTCTCTTCTGTGATCAGAGTGTGGCTGTGACATTTCTTTTTCTTCCCCACCCCACCTTTCTTGGTTAAACCTCACTTCAAGTATACTGCACATCATTAAAAGCCTCTACCTTTTTCCAAAAATACATAATATCGATTATTCTATTTTTGAGGGTCACGTCACATTCTATAAGGCACCCCCCCCCCATTTCATGTGGTCATTGATTCTGTGATATGCTGCCCAGACTTACCTTCAAGAATGAAGGACCTAGTCTTGCCCTCAGCCCTATTCTGGAAGAGCCTTGGTTGAAGAGAGCTAGGTTGCCCAAGGTTACTTCCCTGGACATCCTGCATCTAATGACTGGTCAGACATAGGCATATAAAGGCCCAGTCCCCTCTCCTCAACTCAGGACCACTCTACAAGGCCTGTCCACACCAAGATCCCCCCACAGGCCACTGTGGCGTTCACTGAGCTCGCATCCCAGCCCAACCTTTCCTGCTGCCCAGTCTTGCTTCTCTCTCTTATCTTCCATGGATCCTTCCTCCAGAGCACTCTCTAATGCGCTATCACATTCCAGGGAGAACAGCATAAATTCAATGTTTCCATTAAAGACCTAAGGGATGCAAAGGTGTTGATCCCCATCATATTTCCATTTAATTCACCAGTCACTCACCTTAGATGGACTGTGAAGAGTAACAATGGATTACCTCAAACTCAACTAAGCAGTAGTAGCCCAATTGCAGCTGCCTACCAAATACATCATCTTTGCTCATACAAATTATGACAACTCAGGCACATGACTTGTCAAACACATTTTTTTTCTTAGCCTCATAAACACAGAGAACAGACTGGTGGTTGCCACAGGGGTGGGGGGGGTGGGGGATGGGTGAAATAGGTGAAGGGGATAAAGAGGTACAAACTTCCAATTATAAAACACATTAACCACAGGGATAAAAGTACAGCATAGAGAATATAGTCAATAATATTGCAGTATCTTTGAATGTTGACAGATGGTAATGATACTTAACATGGTGAGCATTTAGTAATGTATATAATTGTCAGATCACTATGTTGTACGCCTGCAACCAATATAATATTGTATGTCAACTGTAGTTCAATAAAAAATACATTACTTTCTAGCCATAATAGAAAAGATTAGAAAGAGCTCTGGAAATAGAAAAGAGAATACATTTGCACTCCTGCCCAAGAATTATGTTAATTCTTCTCCCATGTCATAATATAGTTTTAAGAGACATTGACTGACTAGGCATATCACAGAAAATATCATTGGTCAATTATCCCTGAGAGAGCATGTAGATTGGACCAGATGAAAAAAAAGTGGCAAGCATACTGCAGGCCTAGGTGAAATACATGGATGCCAGAGGGTAGGAGATAAACCCTATGAGCATTCAGGTCCAGCCATATAGTAACATTTTTAGGAGTTTCATGGTCTTGGGCATGTGGGGACATTCATTCCAAAGAAAGGAGATTGTTGCAACTTGAACATCCTACTGCAAAGAAGGAAGAAAGAAGTACACACAGAAGATGTTTCCATGTCTGGGAATTTCCATAGCCAGGAATACTGCACCAAATCATGTGCCAGGTAGCATAAAAGATTTCCAGCTTTGAGTAAAAACCAAAGCAGGAAAAGAATGTAAACAATGCAGACTGGTGCAAGTACCCCTGTCGCTTGAGTAACATAACCCACGAGTATGCATTGCATTAGGGTTATCTGCAGTGGGAAAGGTGCCGTATGGTATTTACAGCAAGCCCAAACCTAAGAGTCACAACACTTCATGTCCAGGGTTTTGGAGTAAGGCCACGCCGTCTAACAGCAGATATTTATACATCTTTTGAGAAGTAGATCCTGCTATACTATTGGGTCCAGGGTAAAATGCAGTACCTGACCATGGACACCAAGTAGCCAGGAGGCCTGAACTTCTCATGAGCTGGGTACTGTCAGACTACAAAGTCATCAGGTCAGATAGGTCCAGGACTAACACATCATGAGATGGACACAGCAGACCCAAGACCAAGCATTAACAGGACCAGGGGACACAAGACAGCTACATGAGCAGGTAGCTTAAATCCTGAAGTAATCTACTATTGTTGTAGCACTTGGCCTATCATACCCATCACCATACTAGGGATCCATCATAGGGTTGATGCAAAGGAAGACAACAGACACATGTTCTGGGTTTGGATTCGGCTTTTTCTTGGAAAAATATCCACATTTGGTTATAAATGGGTTTGCCCAATGTGTGGATAAAAGCTGAAAACAGAGGGAGGTTATATTATAGCCTGACTTAGATGAGGCTCTTAAGAGTGACAGAGGAAAATCCTTCCAATAAGCAGAGCTTAAGGCAATGTATTTGGTCATGTTCTTTGTGCAAAAAGAGAAGTATCCCAATGTGTAGGGACCGCTGAGCAGTAGCAAATGGCTTGACTTAGAAGCTCAGTAGTCAAGAAGAATAAAAGCTGGGAAGGTAGGAAAAGGAGCCCTGGGTTAGCGGGATTTGGATGGACATGAAGTGTGAAGATCTTTGTGCCAATGTTAATACCTGCAAAAGAGCATCCATCATGGAAGATACACGAAATAATCAGGTAGACAATGCAATCAAGCCCGTTGACGTCAGCCAATTTCTGTAATCAACCTCCCTGGCACTAGCACAATGGACACTGGAAAGAAATAGCTATATTGGCAGGGATAGAAGCTATGCACGGGCTCAACACTTTATCTCCATTTACCAAGGCTGATCAAGCTACTGATCTGACTGAATGTTCAATCTGCTAGAAGCCAAAACCAATGTTAACTACCCAGAAAAGCACCATCCCTGCAGGAGCCAGACAGCCACCTGGCTGCTCATTGAATATATGGGCCCTTTTACCTGAGAAGAAGCTGTAATGCATTTGACAGGAACAGACGCATGTTCTGGGTTTGGGTTTTCTGCCTGGAGCATGCCAGTCATTGGTCTGAGCACTTAGAGCATTTGATTTATCAGTGTCATCCTACATGACACAGCGTCAGACCAAGGGGACCACGTCAAAGACAGCAGGTGCAAGAACGGGCACCTGGACCTGAGCATGAGATCATTTGTCATATGACCTAGCACACCAATAAAAAGCTGCAGGCCCAACGGAGTAATGGGGTGGCCTGTTGAAGGCACAGCTGAAGGGGCAGCTTAAATGTGATACTGTCAATGTGGGGCTCCAGCCTCCAAAAGGTACTACACACTCTAATTCAATGATCTTTAGGTTGCGCTATGTTTCAGCTGGTCGAGTACACGGGCTCAGGACCGGATATACAGAAGCAAGAGTGGTGCCACCACTCACCACTCCCAGTGGTCAGTGTGGATGCTTCATGCTTCCCATTCCTGCATCTCTGGGACCTGCATTATACTTGAGGCCCTGTTTTCCAAAGGGAAAATGGTTTCACTATGGGAGCACTATGGGAGATTCTAGTTGTAGTATAAGCTTTGGTTGACATCTTAGTCATTTTAGGCTCTTTGGGCCAAGAGAGAAGCTTATAAAAGAGCGAGCTGCATCTCTGCCGTGGTAATGAACCCTGATCATTGGGAGAAGGTAGGCCTTCTTCTTTATACACAATGGGGACACAAGAAGATATGATCCACTTGCCCAAGCTTGATGGCAAATGGAGGAGGGCAAGGGAGGCTCAGGGTGCGCAGGGTCAGGCCGCCGAGACTGGCGGGGCATGCGGGGAAAGGCTCTGGTCCTTAATCCTCTACTAAGAAGAGGTTGACTTCCAGAGTGGAGGTTAATTGATTTTATGGCCTTGGGAATATCACTCCGAGTCTCTGGTCCCATCTCTAAAATGAGGTAGACTAAATGATCTTTAATGTCCTTTAGAGCTCTAAAAGCCTGAGGTCTAAATATATAAATCCCAAAATCATTATTTCTGTGACATGGCATTTAAGAGGGACATCTCTGTTTTATTGTTAATTTTGTTACCAAGAAAAAAAAAATGTTAAGTCCGTATGAAAAAAATCTCAGGTCCTTGCCCCCCCAAAAATGTTTTAAGTCCTATTAGTTCATTCTTTCTCGCCCCTTTGTTCCTTCCTTATTGACCTTCTAAAATTTTTTATTTTTTTGTGTGTATACAGTTATATAACCATCACCCAGATCAAGATATCAAACATTCTCACTAATTTTTTCCCCCTTCACCCATTTCACTGTTTTTTAAAAATCCTTTTTTGGCATGTACCTAGGAGGCTTTGAACAAATAACAGGGTATTCTGCACCGACACACGACTCTTGTAATGAATGGTTTCAAACATTTCACGTTTCTCCCCCCTGTTCCGCTTCTTTGCGGTCTCTGTTGCATCAGACAGACTTTCTATCTTGTCCTCCTTATTCAGTATTCATAATTCAGTTTATGACTAGAGCTCCTCAGAAATACATGCACGTTCTCACCAAATGCTTTTCCTTCCCTAACGCGCATGCTCTACCACCTTCCTGCCCCATTCCATTCAGCCGGCATGCGTTTCTCATCATTCCTATAGAGGTTGCCTAAAACGACCCCTGTTCCCTTTCCTATCCCTCCCTGCTCGCATCCAACAGGCCCACACATTTGCGTGAAGAAGAAAAGACATGTCCACACATTGCACAGGAGCAATTAGGAATGAGGTTCGTTGCTGGCTTGAGCCATTCTGGACGTCTGAAGAGGAGCCCCAAAAAGACATGAGCTGAGTGTGTTCAGGGCTCAGTCTGCCAGGAGTTCCCTCAGCTAGTTCTCCCAGGCTGTATTTTCGGAGTCATCTGTCACAGCTCCCAGGCCAGAACTCATAACTCATGTGCTGCACTCTCCATCAAGACACAGTTAATGTCAGAAACTGGTTACTCTCTAAAGGAGATCTTGACTCATGTCCTGACTGCCAGGCCACAAAACTGCTGAAAGGAAGAGCATATGGCTCACCTGCATCAAAGCTACAGTGACAACCTTCCACACTGTACAATACATGTATATCTCCTCTTCTCAGGGCATCCCTCCAAACCAGTAATGTACTTTTAAATGAGGGATGTTAACAATAAATACATATTGCCATGTATGGTGGACTCCAAGCTATGTGAAACAGAGACATCATGGCAGAGGGAGAAAATGAGAGTCGGTGGGTTCCTACATTAGGGTCTCCCACATGCTCCTCGTTGCTTGTTTGCTTCTGGAAATGTGTTTATTCCTTATCAGTTAATGAATGAATGTCAAAGATAGTTTTGGGGTTGTTTTTCAGATCCTGCCATTAAATCATACTGTATCTGTAAGAGAATAAACCCCAACTCCTTTAAACCAAAATACCGTGATTTGGAGTATTCTTTTTCCTAACCTTGTTAACTGCCAAATGTTCTCAATGCCTGGTTCTTAGTTTTAAGATGAAAGCATTTTCCTCTCAGAAGGTCAATTTACTAATCCAGAATTGTTTACCTTCTTTGCTTATTGACACGTCACATCACAACGGGTTCACCTACTCTGTTGTCAGAGCACCAAACACAGACATGTAGGTGGGAAGGTAACATTCATGCCACAGTATGTGCCAGCAAACAAATAGGAACTCTGGCTATGAAATTCCTTGAGGATGAGAAAACGTGCGCCTGTGTACCTCAAAGCCTTGTGTCTCGAACTGCCACTCCCCTCCTGTCAACCTTGCACAGTGAGGGGAAGAAGGTTGGGAATGTCTCCAAAGCTCTCAGAACAGCACAAAATGGGACAGCCGTGCCACCAAGGGACAGAGAGAACAGCAACTAATAAAAACCAGTACATAATCACCATCAACCTACAGTTTAAAATATACTGGCTGCAATGTTGATTTGAGAGACCAGAGAGATGTTGCATTCCAACCATCTCTTTGAAATTCACCCCCAACTTCTTCCATGGATTGTGGCCCCAGGATACAGGTGTTATAAAGGTTTACATTTGGTGTTAACTGAAAAATTGGGTCTCTCAGTCCTGTGGAGAATTTAATGTCTGCAAGAACAAAGATGATGAATGTACCGAGTGTGTTCCTTCACGCTACCAGGACCACATGCTCTCATGTGACAGTGAAAGGAAATGACAGCAATTCCTTTAACTACTGACAAGAAACTGTGGTCACGGGAGTACCATCCTGGGCAGAGCAGATGATACCACCACCCCCTCACTCTGCCATCCCCCCTCCCTGGGGAAATGCCCTGTGCTTTTCGCCATGAAAGAGCCGTGTCTAACAGGACACTGACAGCAGCACATTATATCCTGAAAAATCGCGAGCTGTAATGTGGCCAAGCACCGTAAGGAATCGCCACAGGGTGCCACTTTCTGCTACTAGTTAGGCATGAGCCTTACCCAGCAATGATGTAACACTTTTTAGAGTTTTAAGAATCTGTCAACCACCCAACGCTCTCTATCATCCATAACAGCATTTCATGGCATTTGCATATTTGTATAATACAAATACAGTTTTCAAACTGCCTGCAGATATATTCTTGATTAAATTCATCCAATGTTGTTTAAGCCCTTACAATAAGCCAGGAAAATAACCCTCACACATAAACATACAACAGCAAATTAGGTATTATTAGCTCCATCCAGCAAAGAAGAAATGGAAGGCGGGGATGTAAAGTAATATCCCAAGGTCACAACATGGCAGTTTAGAGAAAAGGTTGGCAAGCAACAACACAGACAGAACGATTTGCCAAGGTAGTAAAGGTCTGTTACCAGATTACTCTCAATTACCAGCACAATGAATATGTAAAGGAAAAAGGTAAAGCCTCTGATAACTCAGAAGCTTCTATGCATTTAACTGCTTCAAATTTAACATTGAAATTAAACCTCTAAATTTAACTTCTTTCTGTTTTCCTCCCCCTTTTTCTGTTGGAAGTGTGTGAATGAATAAAGAAATCACCAAATCTCGTTATCATCAACAGGAATTCTTACCCTTTTTTGCATCACTGACCTCTTTGATGAGCTAGTGAAGTCAAAGAACTCCATCTTAGACTACTGTTTTCAATGAATAAAATAAAATATGTAGAATTCAAAAGATAATAAGTTGAAATACAATTATAAAACTATCAAAAGAAAACAACTGCAATTTAAGGATATGTACTTATGTAATGCATTAAGAGACGCTAGCTGCAGGTCTAATAACTATTCTAATTTAAAAACAGTGATAAAGCATAAATGGAATTTCCAGAGATCTCCAACAACTATAATGTGTTATGAAAATATCTGTGATTTCTATTGGTGATAAGGTCACAGACACTCTTAAATACCACTGTGCTACATATATAATTGAAGGAACTGTTAAATTTCAGTTAGTGATTAATTATTAAAAAGATGGAATTTTTAAGGACCATCTGAATTCTATCTAAGGGCTTTTTATGGCTCATGGACCTTACATTTAAACCTCCTGCCAGAGAAGGAAGGAAAGGATAGGAACATTAAGGATGTACATCAAATACTCAGAGTAGCCTGAATTAGCACTGGGTTCATCAGCCCAGATAATAACACTGCTTTGTGCATGTTTTCTAGATCCCCACAGCTCCTAGAGCAACAATAAATAGCAGTCAGATGTCAGGAGCGCCTGTTGACTGACGCACGGATGGCCAGTCCCGTCGCAGGGCCTCCCTGCCTAGCTGATTTCCTTCCTCCTGCTGCAGATCGGCGGACCCTCCTTAACAGAATGAGCATGTGGTCTCAGCGAGCCACAGGAATAAGAATGAAACAGTCCCTTATCTCCACTGGCAGGTGGGAAAATTACAATAGCAAAATGGGAATAAAACAAATTAAAAACGTACCAGAGAGAATGTTTCACTTAATAAAGTTGCAACTTGACAAACTGTTTCTCTTCCTAGTGGAACACTTGATTTTATATGACACTAAATGGCAGGAATAAATCAGAAGCATTGTTCAGTTGGGGCAGGGAGGGAAATAAACTTGAACAAATCTAAACTGTAAGTCAAAACGGCACAGATACCTCTGAAGAATGACAGCTATTTACTCTCAATGGTTTCATTATGCAAATTATGTTATTTGTTTTCTCGCCTTACTCAAAACAGTGAAGCCAGAATAAAAAGCAAATTGTATTCCTATCAAGTGTCTCATCAATATGACTTAAAATATTACAAAATTTACTCTGTGCTGGCCTTTTTTATACTACCAATTAATCATTTAATTTCAAAGGTTGATGGGACAACTGCCATATCACCACCAGAGTTTTTTCTTAATACATAGTCTGTGCTTAAGGAAGTATCATGGAGAATCAGGGCTTATAGTAAGAACAAAATGAAGGTGGTTTTTCTAGTCTTTCTGCCATTTAAATAAGTTATTTCTGGTTTTGTACCAGTAAGTTTCAATTTCATATTATGTCTCTATAGTAACAGTGAAAAGCCAAGTACTCCTGAGTTAATGAAAGAGGAAAAGGAAGCATATTAAAAGAAATTGTTCTCTGGAGCCAGATCTCCTTATGCGGTAACTCGTCTTTTCCAGTTGAGGAGCCCCTTTCGCGTCCATCCCTCTCCTTCTTGGACGGCCACAATTCTCGGTTTTGTTTCCTCTCCTCTGCTCAGACCCTTCTTCATTTTTGTGCCAGGATGCTTTTCCTTCCACATCTCCCTTGTTTCTAGTCCTCGTTTCCTCCTAGAATAATCCCAAGGAGAACAGCATGAAATAATGACAAATTCAACATAATGAAAAAGTGACTTTGTAGTAAGTTAGGAATCATCCCTTACTGTAATCCTGGTATAGACAAGCAAACATGGAAAGGATATAAAAATATATGAGAGAAACATTTTGAATTCAGCAAAATCTATTATTGACTTTTTTCCTCTCAGGATTTGGAAAGACTTAGTGTTTAGCTGTAGACAACCTCAGATTTCAACTATTTAAGAGTCACTTCACGAGTAAAATCTTCCCTCCCACTGATATCCATACCCTGGCCCACCAAAAGGCGTCTTCTTGGACCAGAAAAAAAAAATGTTTTCTTCAAAATCCAAGCGATATTACTGCTGGCACTGAAGATAAAAGTAGAGTAGGAGAATAAGGTTTCAGTACTAACGTGAGTGATGGACATGAAAAGACAGTCATGCCATCTTGGTCTCTTTCCTATTCCAGCGGCTGGTGCACAGAGCACGGGTGGAAGACAAGAAGAAAAGGAGCGCTGGTCTTCATCCTGCGGCCCGGGGAGAGACTTCTGAGCTAGAATATGACATGACCCAGCCTCACTTTAGTAAGATTATCAAAAAGGAGAAATTGGGAGAAAAGAGATATTAAAGAGCAGGAAACAACTTAAGAGAATTACTTCTTTTTGTCTGATATTCATGCTGCCTTTGGAGTTTTCCAGGTCTTTGTGAACAAGGACCCCGCCATTCAAATCTCTATCTAGTCTACTTCTATATATTGATAACTACCAAAGAATCACTCAATTTACAGTGTTAGGACAACTAGTGTAAGCCCTATTTTACAGATTAAGAACTTGAGATCAGGAAGCTTCTTTATTTTGTCCAAGGTCATATAGCCAGTGGTAGAACTGGGATCAAATTCCAAGTTTATGCACATCCAGGGATCTGTCCAACATTTTATGGTCCAAGGAACCGAGCATGTTGCTAAGGCTCAGAGTAGATGCTTATAAATTTTTGGCATTTGACTAATTTCGGTAATATTTATTAAGACAGCATGTTTTGTTTTGTTTTTTAATGTTAGACCTAGGAGATATGTCTTAAAAATACTTCTACATCTTAAAATTCAAAAGGCTTTCTAACAAGAGGAAACCAGATTACTCAGAATATTCAAATTAAATTTAAAAATAAAACCTAATGAACTAATTTAAATGATTATCCAAGAAAACTATTAATATGTAACTTTGTCATCTAAGCAAAAGGTTTGTGAAATACATTAAGGAAATATGTCTATTTTCTTAGTCTCTAAATTACTTTGGAGGATTTATAGAGAATGAAAGACTGAAAGATTCTTATCATTCCAAAAGAGAAAAATTTATTTCACATATTCAAGCAGATTCACAAGTAATTTGGATTGAATCATTTATTATAGACTTGTTCAACCAGGCAGATTTATCTCTTCTCCCTACACAAAGTCCAATAAAATAAAAGTAAAGGATCAACATATGAATACAAATGACATTGGTCCTGAGATAAGAGTAGATGAAGGATAGTGACATGATTTTGGAAGATGAAGTATGGATGGATGAGTGGTGATTAACTTAGCAGAGGAGGGACGCTGCATCCTTTGACCAGCTCGAGGGGCAGGGGTGGCTGCTAAAGGGGAGCAAGGCCTGTCTTGGTTTAGAGGGCTGGGGCAGTTCAGGAAGCGGGGTCACCAAGTACTTCTCAGAACAGGGCTGTGGGGTGGGCTGACAACAGAGGACAGGGGAAGTATAACAATCTGTCCCACACATGTTATCTTCCCAAGCCCACATGGCAAGCTAGCTGTCCCTCCTGTGCACCGGCAGAAAACAGGAGATTCACCTCAGAAGAAACAGAATCGAAGAGGCTCTGGGCTCAGGGACACAGGGACACTGAGGTTGGGCAGAGTCTCGACTGCACACAGGGTGACCGAACGATAACCTACATACTGACGTGGCCCCGGGGTGTTGGCAGTCAGGCACCTACGTCTCAGCACAAGCAAGCTGCTTTTGGAGCAACCAGCCATTCCAAGGGAAAGGAACCCAGGAATCACTAAATGTCCACATAATCACCCGGGAAGGCTCAACAGCTGACACACACAGACACGCATGGGGTTTCCAGTTTGCTTTTTCAAATTTCATTCATAAATAGAAAGACCAGCTGAGGATCATCAAACATGGTGGTAAGGCTTTAAAATGAAGGACAAAATTAAAAGAAAAAAAAAAATGGCAGGGCAGAGGGAAATCTGAGGAAAGAGAGATGAGTATATGTAGAGGTCAAAGGAAAATTTCAAAAAATTTACAGTAAATAACCTGAAAGCGAGGAGGATAAAAATCACACCCTTGAATTAGAAGAGACTGCTATAGTAAAAATTTTTTTCAGAAAATAAAAGTAACTATCTCCTTCAAATGTGACATTCTCAGTGAGGCCTGCCCTGAGGTTTGTTTTGTTTTTGAATGTAGTGCTACCTACCTCTCTTGGTACTTACAATCCCCATCTGCCTTCAGCCATTAGATAATACAGTCCCCAAGAGAAGGGATTTGTGCCATATTCCAGCACCTAAAACACTCCCTGGCAAAGCATAGTAACTCAGTAAGCATTGGTGAGAGAATGAGTGAATGAGGAAAAAGCCCTTTGAAAATAAAAATATAATGGCAAATATAAAGACTGAATAGGTTGAAAAATAAAATTGAGGAGTTTACCCAGAAAATAAAATACACTGACCAAGATGATCTCCAATAAGTTCTTCACAATGGTATAAAGGGCAGATCAAAGGGTGGGCAGAGGGTTTGTTTGTGTTTATACAGAGGATCAAAGCCTAATTTGGCTACCCAGAAAACGAATTAAGATACGATATGAAGAAGAACTTCCAACACCAACATTCTCTGGAAGAGTCATTCAAGAAGATGATCATCAAAAAACTTCAACAAAGATGCTGGTGACGCTGCAGTGGTAGCTACATTCATCCCACTGGTTCCTGGACTTGCCATTGGAATGAGGAAGGAGATATCTAAGCCGGCCTGTGCATACAGTAAAACAACATATTTGACTGTATCTATACTGTCGGAACTCAACCAAGAATTAGGAGAAGTGCAAGTTGCAGCGCTCCAAAATCTTGCGACTATAGAATATCTACTGTCAAAAGAACATATGGGATGTGAACAGTTCCCAGGAATGTGTTGTATTAATATGCCTGTTTTTCCTCAAACTATTCAAATTCAGTTAGACAATATCCATCGTATCATTGATAAGTTTTCACAAATGCCTAGGGTGCCTAACTGGTTTTCTTGGTTTCACTGGATATGGTAATTGTAGGTCTGCTTTGGTTATGTAGCTGTATTCCTATTATGTTAATGTGTGCACGCAATTTGATTAGTAGTTTAAAACCTATACATGCTTATGTTACACTACAAGAAGATATGTCAAAGAAATAATCAATCTTCCCATGTTTTCTCCGTCTGCTACTTCTATAGCTTTTCTTCTTCCTTCCTAATTACAACCCTTAAGTAGAATTCGTGCCTCATATCGAAATTACCGAGTATCATAATTCTTCCAAGTGGTAAAGATACCTCAAGACAAATACTGGGCATAGAAGCCACAGGGCATAAATCTGCAAAGAAGTAAAAAGCTAACCTTTTCAAACAATAAGGCTTCTCTCTCACTTACCAACTTTACATTTCCCTGTATGGCCCCGGAAGATGACCGGTTAGCCAGAGACAGGTAAGATTCCTCAAGGGAGGAACAACCTAAGACAGGCACAGTCGCAGGGGGGCCATCAGGTGAGAAATTGGGGATCAACAGAGGTGAGGCTTAGAACCTCACCCCCCCTGTTTTGAGAGAAATCTTCTGCATCCATGGAGGTTTTGTTGCCCTTGTCTAGCTTGGATTAATACTTAAGTCTATAGGCACACACCTGATCATCTACATTAGTCCTCTTACAGCACTAAACTATGTTTTCTACCTTTATTTTGCATCTACCTACCACTTCAGCATTTTATTAAAAATAATAATAATAATAATAATAACAATAATAATAATAGTAAGGGAGAAATGTGGGATTCACATATAAATCAAGTATAAAAATCAAACGAATAATCATATTTGACCTGATTGTTTATAATTCATGATGCATGATCAAAACCGAAAGTTTCTGTGATGACTGCCCTTGCACTGTTCACCATGTAAGAACTTATTCACTATGTAAGAACTTGTTCACCATGTAAGAACTTGTTCGTTATGCTTCAGAAGATTGGAGACTGTTGAGAATTAGGCTTGGGGTTGATTAGTGATTGTGCATTGAGTCCCCTATACAGAATTTTATTGTTGTTAACAACCATATGATCAATAAATATGAGAGATGCCCTCTCAAAAAAAAAAAGAAACTGGGAATCATTTGTTAAGTTTTGCATATCCATATTTAAATGGACTGACTAATGATATTAACAAGATATAGATGAAATAAAAATTCGTATGAGTGAAAAGTTTAGAAGGAAAAAAAAATACACTGACCAAGAGTAGTAAAAAAAAAAAAAGGAGAAAAAATATGGAAGACATAATACAAGAGTGTTTTTTAGAATGAGGATGTGAATTTCCAGATTTAAATGACCCACTTAGGGCTCACAAAAATAAATGTGAAAGACTCATGCCACGGTGCATCACTGCGAAACCCTAGAGTATCACAGAGGAAGAGCAGATCCCAGGAGCTTCAGAGAAAAAGAAGAATCACATATGAAAATTAGGATCCAGGAATGATGAGACTTCTCAGCAGCGCCACTGGAAATAGAAGACCGTGGACAAGTACCTGTGAATTTCAGAGAGAAAATGATTTTCAATTCAAAATTCAGTATCGTACAAAACTGTTAATCAAATGTGACAATACATACTTTCAGACATTCAGTTTCCCCCAAAATATAATTTCCTTTGACTCCTTTCTCAGGGAGCTATTGGGAAAAGTGCTTCACCAAAACGCCACATAATCTAAGAAAGAGTAATCAAGAAATTCAGTAATCCTAAAAGAAGCAAGAAGAAGGACAGAATTCCCAGGAAGAATGAAGGGAGGTGTCCAGGACAACGGGTGTGCAGCAGGCTTAGACTGTAACCAGTTAAGATAAGTGCAGCTGGATGCAGGGTTCTAGGAGGCATTTTATATGAACCTGACCATGTGGAGAAGACATTTGTAGTTCTTCTGCAAAGCATGTGGCTGATGTAGTCATAGGTAAAAAGAAACATATGAAAACACATTAAAATAAGAACGTTTAACTCCAGGAAAAAACAAAAATACTTGTGGTAAAAAGGAAATGTAATATACCACATTACAGGACTCTGCTATAACCAACAGTCATGATAATAAAAATCCTAAACATTAATTGAAATAGAAATGATGACCTTAATGTACTAGGAGGATGGAGAGAGTGATAATGCGGGGGAGGAGGGAGGGCGGGGAGGGACTCAGGCACAGATGACATTAGAAAACAAAATCAACATAAGAACTCAACGAATAATACCTAAAGTTGAAAATCAAGAATTCACAGTATAAGTATCTTACTTGGATATGTAGAGGCATGACTAGAAGAAACGACTAACAAGTTGGAAGTGGCTGCCTGCCTCTCAGAGGTGAAAAACTGTGTTTGGGAGGGTGGGCTGAGGGGATGCTGGCTGTTGCTGGGAAAGGCCGGCGTCTCCTGTGTGCCATCTTCTGACCCCCAATCAGCCTAGTTAAAATGGGCCTTGGGTCTAGGGCACTTCCTCACCAAGAGGTACAGAGCCCACACAGCCCCCTACTGTGGCTGATGTTGCTCTGACTCTTCTCTGTGTGAGTGAAGCGTTGTTCCACCCAGTGCTTGACTGCACCGTGCTTTCCTTGACAGCTGATACCGTGTGGGCAGGGGTGTTTGGGGTCCTGGGATCAGTAAATGCACCCCAGGACTCCACTGCTTTGGGACTGGTGACCAGCACACAGGGCTCCACCCAGCATTTGTATTATAAGTTTTGAGGCACTGTTTGACTTTCTAAATTAAATACAATTACTATTTTAATACACATAAAAATTGATTGTATTGTTTCAAGCAGTAGCACTCTAAATAGTACTGGTATAAACTCTTCTGATGTTGAAATTACAATCAACATGCACATTAGTTTCCATAACACAAATGATGCCCAGTTTGTTTACCATTGTTAACCAACAACGTATTTGGCTTACCATGGAGAAAAGCAGGGTTTCTGATTATGCAGTTTCAAAACACTAAAGCTTTTTTGTGGGTACATTTTCCAAATCCATCCATAAAAGAATGTGGCAAAACTGATTTAGCTGGTAACAGGTGGGTAAAAAGAAAAACACGAGACAGTTTTTAAATAAGCACTCTTTGTGCATATGTTTTCAGATGGGATACAAAACAAGATATATATATACTCAGAAGAAGAGCATGGGTTCAGGAAGTTTGAGTTGGAATCTGGTGATTAATTGGATATAGGAAATGCGACGTCAAGGAGGAGCACTTTTGTTTTACCTGAATAACAACAGAGAGGGTGGTGATGTCCTTCCCTGAGAGAAGGAACAGGGGAGAAAGAACAAGTTTGAGAGGAAGTAGAGAGCCCTCTTTTGAACATAGTCTGAGGTGTCAGTGGCTAAGTGGAGTTACGGGTCAGAGCTCAGGAGAAAGAGCATGACGGACACCAGAGCTGAAGAACCTTCCGCACGAGGGTGGCTCGGGAACCCGGCGTACTTGAGAGGCGGGCAAGAGCAAGGAGAGCGGGCAGAGTCCGAAGAGAGAGGCTCAGGCAGAATGTGGAGGGATAACAACATTTCAAGGATGAAAAGGGGAACCTGAAAAAAGAAAGAGTGGGAATGGGTGGAGTCAGAAAGAGAAAAGGAAGACCAGCAGAGGACGACCGGCCTGACAGCAGCCAAAGTGGAGCAAAATTTAGGAAAGAGTACAGGAGATTGACGTCTGCAGGGAGATGATGAGTCCATGGGGTCAGAGAAGGTCATTAGTGATCTTGGTGAGAAGGATTTGGGTGGATGTGTGGGAAAGGAAGTCCTTTGCACTAGGATGGTAAGACAATGGAGAAGAGAGTATGGCAACAAGGAACATGGATGACTCGACCAGCAGGAAGGAGAAGATGCTGAAGGAACTGGGGCAGCTTCTGGAAGAAAACTGTTAACATTAAACAGAACGTTAAACCCTGATGTGCTTGCCTAGGCACCTGAATGCTTGCCTACCCTCTCCCTAACCTACTTTTCAGAAAAACAGGTCTTGTTTTTTAGAAATTCCAGATGCTGCCCAGTGTTCTAACCAAACCAAAAAGACCACCCAAAGCTAGTACTGGTCAGATGCCCAACTTCTAGTCTTGTCACTGTGAGCGACTTCTTTCCATGTGGGTCTCATTTACACGCTGCCCACCTCCCACCGACACCAACTGGGAGCTCATCCCACTGCAGCTGAGCCTGTGAGTCCAACTAGCTGAGGAGCTCCACGATGCCAGGCCCTTGCCCATGCAGCCCTCCGTCCTCACTGGCCACAGAGTGGCCACCATGCCTTGGAACCACTTACAGTAACAAGGGTATCATGATTTAGTACTAATTATGTGCCAGAAACCATGCTAAGTGCTTCATAGACATTATCTTATTTCATTCTCTCAACTATTTTGTTATTCCTTTCATTTCCAAATGAGCAAATTGATGCTTAAAGAAATTAAGAAACTTGCCTGTACTCACATTTAATAAGTGGTGGGTCTAGGGTTTGAACTTAGGTTTCTCTCACTCCGGGGCCACACCTATGACACCATGAAGTAGAACAGACCACATGGATGCATTTATGTTCCATGGCCTCTTGGAGCGAAAGGATTATGGCCTGTGGTTCCAGATCATCACCATGTAATAGTCCCCCCATACAAGCCAATGGGCTATTGGAGCATAAAACAAACAGCCTTGCCCTCAGGACTTTTAAATCTAGCTAAGGAATCAAACCAAAGGATTTGAAAATGCAATAAGCTATATAAAGTAGGCATATGATTAGGGGTCAAATGACTAGTACAGATTAGAAATGCTGTTAGGCAAGTAAAAGGAAGAACAGATTCAATCAAGCTTGGGAGGATTAGAAAATGCTTCAGAGGAAGACCTAGGCTAGACCTTGAAAAATGGCTCCAATTTTAACAGGAAGGGAGGAGGATATGAAACCAATCAGCAGATATGAAATCAGGACTGAAATGTTAGTGACGGCAAACACAGGAAATGAGCAAGTCACTGCTATCTGATCCAGGCAGAACCAGCTTTTCTGAGCAAGGGGAACACCTGTCCCCAAAGTGGGGAGTTTATCCTTCTCAGGCTCCGTGAAGGACTTCCCACCCCACGATGGTTTTATTTTCTTCAGAGTTAATAAACGGCTTTCATTTTTGTGAGATGCCGCCCCATCCTACCATTACACAAACCCCAATTCAAGTTATTTCAGGATGTTGATTTCTCATATTTCCTGATATGACTCACGCAGTGGCAGCTTGAATAGGCTCGAAACCTCTAATTGAGGCAGCAAAAAAATAGTGAATTAATCCTTTTGTATCTGTATTGCTTCCAATTTTATGGAAGAATGAAATGCATGTAGTTGTAATTATATATGTTATGAGCCAGATCAGCTCATTAGATTTTCAGGGAGTTGAAGCAAACTCAAAGACCATTTTAAAAAAAATTTTAACTGATTAATTCATCAAAACCCCCACTTTGATAAATGAACAGAGGATTTCAGAATATTGTCTTATAAATGAAACTCTCTCTCTTTGGAGGGAGGCATTATTATACTCCTGGTTATTATACATAAGAGTAATAACTACTGTATTTATTTAAGAAACGATGATTAAATAATGAGGTGGTGTCTTTGTTTCAGTTTTCGTTTTCCCAATCTAGTGAAAATGAGGCACAGGAAAATATCTGACTAAACTTGAGAGCAAATAATTCAGAAACAATGCAGGGAATGATCATGTTTGGTATTTACAAGATGCTTATGTTCTAAATCATCCTCTCAATCCCATTCTCGGTGTTGGTGATTAAGTTAGTGACCACATGTAAGAACACCCAGCACTACCTTCAGTGCTGTATAGACCTTTGAATGTACAGCTTTGGGTTTTTAAAGAGGGTGTGATTTTTGACTATCTGGGAATCTCAGTGCATGATTAGATTCAGCAATCGTCACCTGCGTATAATGTCACAATAAGCTCTCCTCCATTTACAGTCAAACGTCCACTGTTATTTGCCAGGTATCGAATACTTATGTGTTTAAACACAGTGAACAAATTTTGTGCCTGGAAAATAATGGGCTGGATTTTAGTTCATTTGGGGGGGAAAAAAGACAAAACAGAAAGGCCATGTGGAGTAGAAGTTGTTCTAAATACAAGGCATTGAAAAGTTTGTGTTTTTGCTTTGAATCCATATTCATGTCAATGTCTTCCACAGAACACCATGAGTCTTTAGTAAGTGATTGTTGGATTGCTTTTGCAATGGAAATACTAAACTAGATGACTCTTATCAATCAAGGCATTGCTGTGTAGCCAGGTTTCCAACCATGGCCAGATTTGTTTCTCTGTCACAGGTTTACAGGAGACGCTTGCAGGTATCTGTTTGGGTGGAATCACATGCATAGATGTTTTAAGGTTTTGACAAAAGTAAGAACATGTTTGTTTCTTTTGTCTGCTTGTGTGTGGTATGACTGGTTGGAGAAGATCAGAGAAATAGCATAGCTGACAGAGGAGAGTAAGGAACTTCCCACTCTCCTCTTTGTGTGGCCTGTGTGGAGCGAAGGATGATGGTGACATGCTGAAGAGCCTGACTTCACGAAAGCCAAGTCAGACCCTGACCCCGACTACTGATGCCGCAAGGCCTAAACAACAAAGCCTGTCATGGGGTGCGGCACCGGAAGGACTGTGTTTCAGGGACACTGTGCAGTGAATCCACAGTAGAAACACTGACATTTTCAGGGAGGGTACTGCTAGCAAAAGCAAATGAGATCCAAATGAGAAGGCAGGACTAGATATAGGCATACCTGGCAGATATTGCAGGTTCAGTTCCAAGACCCCACAATACAGTGAATATCACAATAAAGTGAGTCAAGTGAATTTTTTGGTTTCCCAGTACATATAAGTTATGTTACATGATACTCATTAAGTGTGCCATAGCATTATGTCTAAAAAAATCAATGTACATAATTAAAAATACTTTATCATTAGAAACTGCTCACCATCACCAGAGCTTTCAGCAACTTGTTTTCATTTTTCGCTGGTGAGGGCCTCACCTCGATGTTGAGGGCTGCTGGCTGATGAAGTGGGGGTGGCTGTGGCAATGTCTTAAAATGAGACAAAATGAAGTTTGCCACATTGATCGACTCTTCCTTTCACAACTGATTTCTCTGCAGCATGGGGGGCTGTTTGATAGCTTTATCCACCATAGAACTTCTTCCAGAACCAGGGACAGTCCTCTCAAACCCTGCCACTGCTTTATCAACTAAGTTCATATAATAATCCTAAATCCTTTGCTGTCATTTCAATGACTCACAGCATCTTCACTGGGACCAGATTGCATTTTAAAAACTACTTTCTTAGGTCAAGTTTTATCCTGAGATGCAGCAATTCAATCACAGCCTCAGGCTCCCCTTCTAGTTGTAGTTCTCTTGCTGTTCTCACCATGTCCACAGTGACTTCTTCCACTGAAGTCTTGAACCCCTCAGAGTCATCCATGATGGCTGGAATCCACTTCTTCCAAACTCTGTTCATGTGGATATTTTTACCTCTTTCCATGAATCGTGAATGTTCTGAATGGCATCCAGAATGTGAAACCTTTCCAGAAGATTTTCAATTGATTTTGCCCAGATCTACCAGAGGAATCACTGCCTATGGCAATTATAGCCTACAAAATGTATTTCTTAAATGATAAGACTTGAAAGTCAAAATGACTCCTTAATGCACAGGCTGCATAATGGATGCTGTGTTAGCAGGCATGAAAACAACATTAATCTCGTTGTACATCTTCACGAGAGCTCTTGGGTGACCAGATGCATCGTCAAAGAACAGTCATATTTTTAAAGCAATCCTTTTATCTCAGCAGTAGGTCTCAAAAGTGAGCTTAAAATATTCCGTAAACCACATTATAAACAAATAAGCTGTCATCCAGGCTTTGTTGTTCCACTGATAAGAGCACAGAATAGATTTAGCATAATTCTTAAGGGCCCTAGGGTTTCCAGAATGGTCAATGAGCATTGGCTTCAACTTAAAGTCACCAGTTGCATCAGCCCCTAACAAGAGAGGCAGCCTGTCCTTTGAAGCCAGGCACTGACTTCTCCTCTCTAGCTACAGAAGCCTTAGATGGCATTGTCTTCCATTAGAAGGCTGTTTCTTCTACACTGAAAATCTGTTGCTTATTGGAGCCACTTCCATCAATGATCTGAGGTGGATCTTCTGGATAACTTGCTGCAGCTTCTCCATCACCAATTGCTTTACCTGCACTTTTACGTTATGGAGACGGCCTCTTTCCTCAAACCTCATGACCTAACCTCTGCTAGCTTCTGACTTTTCTTGTGCAGCTTCCTCGCCTCTCTCAGCCTTCATAAAATTAAAGAGATTAAGGGACTTGCTCTGGATTAGGTTTCAGTTTAAGGAAATACTGTAGTTAGTTTGATTCTCTATCCAGAAGAATAAAACTTTCTCCATGTCAGCAACAAGGCTGTTTTGCTTTCCTATCATTCGTGTGCTCCCTGGAGGAGCACTTTTAATTTCCTTCAAGAACTTGCCTTTGCATTCACAAAGGGAATGTTTGGTGCAAGAGGCTGAGCTTCTGGCCTGTCCTGGCTTTCCACATGCCTTCCTCACCAAGCTTAATCATTTCTAGCTTTTGATTTAAAATGAGAAGAATGCAACTCCTTTCACTTGAACACTTAGAGGCCATTGTAGGGTCCTTAACTGACCTAATTTCAATATCGTGTCTCCGGGAAAGGGAGACTCAAGGAGAGGTAGAGAGAGAGGGAATGACGGATCAGACAGAACACACACAACCTTGATGAACTTTGCTTGCCATACAGGGGTATGGTTTGTGCTCCCCAAAACAATTAGAATAGTTACACCAAAGATCACTTCTCACAGATCACCAGACTAAATACAAAGATAATGGAAAAGTTTGAAATATTATGAGAATTACTAAAATGTGACACAGAGACACAAAGTGAGCAAAACGGAAAATCGGCATTGGTAGACTTGCTCAAGGCAGGGTTGCAACAAACCTTCAATGTGTAAAAAACACAATGTCTGCAAAGCACAATAAACCGAAGCGCAATAAAACTGAGGTATGCCTGCAAAGTGAGCAGCTTTATTCCTGGGCACAACTGAAAAACCATCCTGAAAAATTCCAGGGTTAACTGGGGGAGCTTTTAAGAGGAAGTTGACTTCCTACCTGAGCAGGGGGTGGCTGGGAGGAGGTGGTGGAGGAAATCAGTCCGTGAGCATGCTCACGCTCTCTTTTCGCAGCAGTGGCTGGCTTCTGGATATTACATAAATATGAGATGTGTTCATGAACTTAATGTTAAAATGTCAATATCCCCTCCAAAGGGAGCCAGGCAAAAAGATTTATCACGGACAAGTGTGTTTGAAGACTAGTCAAAGCATGAACCTCTCAGCATGAACAGCAGTGATCATGAGTGATGAATATCTGATAGAGCTACTTAACTGTCCGCTATACAATTAGTTTTGTGGGACGTTTTGCTGCTTCTGTGCACTGAGGAATCACTTATTCCATCATCACTTTGGAAAAAAGTCTCCATAAGGATGTGAAACATTATCCTTTTCAAAGCTAGGACGTAGATAATTATTTACAACTTGTTCCGACTACTGTTGTATCTGGTATTGATGCAATTAGCACAGGTCTTCAACTAAACAACCGACTCAATGCTTATTTATCATGTTGCTATTCTAGAAATTTAATCTGCCTGCTATAATTTACTTGCATCTTACCTAACGAAAGACTGAATACTGTTCAACCAGCCTGGGATGGAAGGAAACACGTCCGCCCTCAGCACTTCCTTCCCCCACGGTACTGCAGCTCTGAGCCACTGCAGTGTGGCAACACAAGGGAACAAAAGGCATGTGAATTAGAAATTAAAAAGTAATCGTATCCTTATTCATAGACAATATGATTGTGAACATAGAAAATTCTAAGGAGTTTACTGAAAAATTCTCTATGACTAGGAAGAGAGTTTAGCAAAATGTCAGACTATAAGACCAATATATAAAAATCAGTAATTGTATTTCTATATCCTAGCAATAGATAATTTTAAATGAAAATTTAAATAAAGCACTTAAAACAGCATCAAAACACGTCAAGTACTTAAGACAAGTGTGAAATGTACTTAAGGCTTGTACACTGAAGCTACAAAACATTGATTGCTACCTGAAATTAAAGGAGGCCTAAATAGAGGTATATGTAACATGTTAACGGACTAGAGGATTCAAGATTGTTGATATATCCATTCTCCCTACACTGATCTACAGATACACAGAATCCCAGTCAAAGGCAGCAGGGATTTTTAGTAGACATTTACAGGATAATAACTAAAATGCTATCATTTGTGCGTGTGATGTACCACCCAGACCTCCTTTTAGAAATAAAGAAATTCTACTTTTTAGAGACTGGTAGTGTCACCTCCAAAAAGTACTCAGATGTCAGTCCCATGTGGGATTGCCTCAGGGGGAGAAACTGGTTCCCCGAGGTCATGTCCCTTCCCAGGGCTGCCCGCATGCAGTATTTGAGAGACATAAGCCTTAGAGGCCTGGCCTCTCAGTCCAACTCCAGACAGCTTAAAAGTGACCCATCTGCTAAATCCCTTGCCACATCAGTTGAGGGACTCTTGAAACTGCATGGCAGGTGACATCTCTCTGACAAATCCTGTTTCTCTCTTCCTTTACGAGTGTTTAGCCCCAAAGCATTCCCTAATAAACCTCCTGCGTGTTCGTTTCTACCTTAGAGTCTGCTTCCCGGGGAACCCACCTATTATAGAGTCAAGGTATACGAGCCATAGGAACCCAGGGTTCATTGCCAGGGATGACTGCCTAAACTATTAGGGTGGTCCAAAAACAGGATGCTCTGCTGTGAAAAGCAGTCAATTTCTTGTAAGGAAAGATCTCGAAATGATTGCCAGGCATGTTGTAGAAGACTTCTGATTTAACAAAAGATTTAAATATGTAACTGAAGAGTGTCTTCCAATTCCAAAAGCCTACAGTTTGTTATATCTCAACTCATTTTTTGACTTGGGACAAATCCTTTCTTCACTTGAGTCTGTTTCCTATTTAGGAAAAGAAGAGTATTAGATGAGCACTGAAATCCCATGGTTTTACAGTCTAAAATTTCTTGTTGCAACAAGTTTCTTAGAAAGGTAGGACTAGTGTGATCCCAGTTTCACAGGCAATGAAGAGGATTTGAAAGATTTAGACTATGGCTATTACAGCATGAAGGGAATACAGACCACTTTCTGCTAAACTGCTGATTTCCTAGGGGAAATCCAAACTCCTCTAAAACTTATGTTTGCCAATCACCAGCCTATTACGATTCATTTTCATTTAGTTACTTCCTGATAGTCATTGAACTTGCCCACAATGTACTTTCCTTAAAATGCCATGCCAGCTGGTACATGCAACCATCAACTTGCTTGCTGAAAAGTTTTCTGGTGCTCAGCAGGAAACTTCACAAGAAGTATTTTATTTTAGTTCCTGATATCTAAAAGATCCATACACTTAACAAAAGAGAAAAGGACACACACACACACTTTCTCTCCAAAGTCCTTAAAGTCTATGATACTGATAACATGATATTATGTAATGATACTATTAGTATTAAGTAATACTAATGTTTTTTAATAGTGCTTTATGGTTTACAAATAACTTTCACTGGCATTATTATATTTACAAGTAGAGAAGTCATACCCCAAAAGTAGTAGTAATTATTATTATGGACACTAAGGACAGAATAGAAGAACTGTTTACCTTGTAACATAAAATATTGAGAGGAGGCATTGGAAAATAATGCCAGTCACATGGAATATGAAGCTTTGAAATGAATATATCTAATTTCTTTTTCTGAAGGATTTTTAAAACTGAAAAGAAAGGAGTCACATGTAACAATGAGGACCTGCAGTGGGTGGGTGTGGAGGCAAACGCCCACTTAACAATCTATTAAGGTTCCTAGAATAAAAGCACACACCTACTGACACTTCATAGATTATCTCAATGTTGATATGTCAGATGATCAGCCCAGAAAAAGTTTTGTGGATTTTTCTTCCTAGACCACTGAATATATTAAAAGTCACATTAAATCCAGGGATGCTTTTGTAAAGTCCACACCAACAAAACAGCCAATATTGCAGCTCTCTTCAACCAGCCTTCCGAATCATCACACATCTATTGTATTTGAGCCTAAACAGCAAAGTTCCTTTGGGGTCATTAGTAAATGACTCTCATGAATCTCAATATAACTTAGGGGTTGTAACTCCAGGGGAAAATCCTGGGGCAAAATACCTTTGAAACTGAAATCAGTCAAAAGGAGAAATAAAGTGGGAGAAAGCCGTTTATTTCTTACAAGCAGTTGTCTACTTTTGCTCACCCATGTCTCTCGCAACCCGGCTGCAGAAGAAAAGACCCCACCCAACCTCTCTGGTCCAGATAAGCCCTCCCTGGCCCTTGTAATCACCTATTGATATGGAGATGGCCTACTTCTCTCCACCCCTTGGAAACACCTGCTGATACAGCGATGCACTAAGGCCAAGCGAGAGATTCTGGAAATATTGCACATTTACCTCCAGGAGTATATTCAGAAGAGAATAAAATGCACACAAGTTAGATCTCATACTTTAAAAACAATTCTTAGATATGTCTACCTTCTCTGCAAAATATTTTGTTGGTTTACATCTTCATTGGGTTAAGTGGCAGAAAAGAAAAAACATTCCAGTTGGCAAACAAATGAAACAACTGTCCAACACCTATTCTCCATTTCAGTATTCTCTCAGACTAAAAATACATAGTATAGCCCTAGATTTATCTTAAATGTTCTAGAATGTGAGACCAGAGGATGAAAATACATAATGTCTAAACAGAACTAAACACTATAGCCCCAAGTAGCTGCAAGATGATTAATGTTAATTCTGGCTATGACCGTTATACTTTGTGAGTTGTAGTTAAAAAACAAGAGTGAAGTGTGGGTAAAATTGTATTATTTCCAGACTATCTCGCCTGGCTTTAGTGCATCTGCATATCAACAGATGTTCCTCAGGGATGGAGACAGGTAGTTCATCTCCATATCAATGGGTAATTACCTGGGCAACCAGGGCTTATTCTGAACCTGAGAGCTCAGGGGTAGGGATGGCTTGCTTCTGTTGGAGCAGGAAAGAGAAACGGCTCTGGACCGCAGTTTGTAAGCAATAAATGGGTTTTAAACTTTATTTCTCCTCTTGACTGATTTCGGTTTCGTGGGTATTTTGTCCCAGTATTTCCTTTCCCCAGAGTTACACAGGCCAAATACAAAACCAATACATGCAAGATGACTGAATTTGCTATTTTTGCAGGAGGAATACTATCTTAAGAAGTGAAAGGTGGTCCCAGTTCAGGATAGTTGGCTGAGTGTACAGTGCTGCCTCCCTTTCCAACCAAAATTCCTTTACCAAACAGAAAACACAGCAAAAGAGATAAATGAATCCATCTCAACAACAGCAAACAAAGAAGGGAGACACCAAGAGGACTCGATGGAAAACTGGGCTGAACAAGGAAGCCACAACCCAAAATGCAACTAAGAGAGGGAAGGAAGCTGAACAGGAGAAGGAATGGTGCCCTCATGTTGGAAGGTGGCAGATACCAGAAGCAGAGAAGGGTCCAGAACATTCACATTCACCTATGCCACCCCATTGTCCCCAACCTGCCTAAGGGCTAGGCAACAGAAACAAGGAAATCCTCCATCAGGTCAATGGGAGGGGCAGACACTGGGTGGGGAGACAGGGTGGTGTCTCAGGCAATGGTCAACAGCCAGGAGACCAGGGAGCTCAGGGCACAGAATTCTCTCTACCTCTTATCTCACTCAAAAAGTGGTCCTTTCGTCCCCTCAAGCAGGCTGCAAAAACAGAAGCAGGCTTGTCTGAGTTTAATAGAGAATTTCAGTTACAAAGATGGGCAAAGGATCATCGGATATTTAAAGAAAGCCAACACCATGAGAGAGCAATATGAAATTTAACAGAGAGAAAAAAATGTACACCAAGAAAGAAAATGTATAGTTTGAGTAGGACAGGACTTTTGATCATTGTAGATAATATTCCCCAAAAGATAAAAGAGAATACTTCATTCTCAAATAATATCAACAAGAGTGGAGGAGACTGAAATTTTGACTATAGAAATAAAAACCAACCAGATGAATAAATACATAATTTGCAGCTCACAGAAGTTATAGTAGGAGAAAGACTGATATAATTTAGCACTCATACATGCTGCAGGAAAAAATTTCTAGAGGATGCGGTGATGGGGGATGGGAAGGGAGGGGAGAGAAAGAAAAGGAAAAAAGAAAAATATTTACAAATATCAGAAGAAACAGTGGGATTCAAGAGTAATGATGAATGACAATTTAGTTTTCAAAACATGTTGATAGGATAGAGCATAAAACCACAAGAGTCAAACTAAAATTCCAAACTATATAAAAATGAGAAATGTGCAGAGGTACCTGTTTTACTAATGGGGAACACTGAGATTCTGAATAATTAAACTTTAACTGAAAACTATGTAAGTTTGTATGAGAGCAATTTAGGCATAATTATTCAGACTTATCTCCCAAATCATTAGAGGGACACAGAAAAAAAACGATCAGTTTAACAAAAGGTTGTAAAGGAGGTAAAGAGAAATATACAGCAAGTGAGGCAAATAGGAACCAAATAAAATTTCAGGAAAAAGTTAAATGAATCATTAGTTATATATGCCAGGGTTAATCTCATCTATTAAAAGACAGCAATGCACAGATTAGGTTTAAAAAAAAACTCTCTATGAATGGTTTATCATCAACATCCTTAAAATGAAAGCATAGAGATAACTTAAAATAACAATATGGAAAAATATACATTATGCACTATAACAAGAATATAAGACAGGAAAATTTAATGTGAAAATCTTAAATGCTTCCTTAATGAAAGGAAGCCTATAGTAAGGACACACAGTAATAAATCTGTAAGTATCTAATAAAATAGCTTTGAAGTTTATGTAGAGAAAAACTATAAATAAAAAGAGAAGTAAATAATAAAAAATCTTAAAGGAAGATGCTAACAAAAAGCTCTCGCAAAAATTGACATAACAAGAATTTTAAAAATTAGAACATTTAAAAGATTATACACAACAAAGTGTATACTCTTTTTTCTAACAACACACATTGATAAAAAATTAACCATGTATTATTAAACCATTAAGGAAATGTCAACAAATCTTCAAAAGTAAAAATCATAGCAACTACCAAGGATAGTGCAAAAAAGTTAGAAATTAGTGGTCTCAACAGAAAAGTGAGCCCAGCCTTCATGCCAAAACAAGAAGAGTTATACGACTGAAAATCGTTAATCACATTCAAATTACTCTTAAGTCAAAGGGGAAACAAAATGAAAACACAAACTCTCTGGAACTATTGAGAGTGGGAGAATGAGAAAATGAGGTTACAGCCAGTTAGACCAAAGCAGTATTAAAAACAACAGACTGAAAACTGTTGAACTAAGCTTTCAATTAGCTAAGAAAATGCTCCGAAAATTAAAGCAGAATAATTAGAGATTAGAAAAGCAAGTTAATGAAATTAGGTAACAAGAAAAGTTTCTCAGTAAAACCAAAACTTGATTTTCTTCAGAAAGATCAGCTATTTTTAAAACTTTGGAAAGTATAATTTCAACAAAGAGATAAAATGTAAACTAACCACGTTGTGAATGAAAACTGGAAATAAAGATAATTAGTTCAAAATTCTATTTAAAAATACTATGTTACTTATCTAGATGAAAATAGACACTTTGATGAAAATAATTCTCAAAACTGGCTCAAGAAAAAAATAGAAGATGTAAATAGATATAGAAGAAATTGAAATGTCAAAGAACTAACTTAAAAACTGTGCAGTAACAAGTGGATTTACAGATGAATTCCATAAATCTTTAAGGAACAAATGATTCTAATTTATATAAATTATTTCAAAACAATTAATAAACCAAAGAAGCCAATTTCAAAAGGCTACATATTGCACAATTCCAACTATATGGCATAATGGAAAAGGCGAAATGATGAAGATGGAAACAATTAGGGCTTGCCAGCATTTGGATGGGGAAAAAAGGATGAGGAGCACAGAAAATTTTTCAGGCAGTGAAAATAGTGTGTATGATGCCATAATGATGGATACGTGTCAGTACACATTGGTCCACCCATGGAATGCACAACACCAAGAGGGAACTGTAACGTAGACTATGGATTTTGCATGATAATGATGTGTCAATGGAGGTTCATCAACTGTAACAATGTACCACTCTGGTAGGGATATTGGTAATGGGTGAGGCTGTGCCTATGTGGGGGTAGTGTGAATAGGGTATAGGAGAAACCTCTGTACATTCCACTTAATTTTGCTGTGAACCTTTAGCTGCTCTAAAAAAGTAGTGTCTTAATATTAATTAATTTTTTTTAAAACATAATAAGCTTCCTATCCCATTGATGAAAGCTGACATAACACTAACAGCAAAACCAGAAAAAGAGAGTACTAGGAAAGGCAATTATGGGTCATTTTTACAGATAAACATATAAACAAAATTTCTAATTTAGCTAATGCAATACTGAAGCGCATTAAAATAATAGAATTACCGGGGAGGGTGTCTCAACATGTTCTGGGAAACTGAATATATATAGTCATTCATAAGGGTCCTCGTAAGATACAAAACAGAAGCCACACAGTGATTTTTACAGAGATCATTTAATATAGAGAATTGTTAACTAGGCAGATATTGAAGAAGCAAACAGGCAGAAGGGAACACTAAAATATCGTGGAAGAGGCAGCTGTAGAAAGCAGCTGCCACCCGTAGGGTGCAGAGAGCAAAGGGTAGAGGTCAGAATTGTTACGGCTCAAAAGCTGAGTGACTTCTCAGCTGGAGCCAAGATTGCACAAGACAGGGTGCTTGCTGCCTGGTGCTGGTGGGTCTCAAGGAGCATAGTGCCACCAGTTCCAGGAATGTTGTAGGAACTACAAACAGGAACCAACTGCTGCTAGTGTAAAAAACTATCACTGCTGGGTTGTCCCTGAAAGAAACAAGAAACAAAAAGGAACTGGGTCCTTTCTTCCTCCTCCTGCCTTTCAGGTGGCCTCCTGTGTCCCTTAATCAGCAGAGCATACCAGGGAGCTGGCCGGCAGAAGAAACGTGATTTACAGAGTCCCAGACCCAGCATATCTGACAGAGGGCACAAGGGTGGGCATGAAATTCAGTACTGGCTGAATACCAGCATATGTACATGTGCGTAAACTGAGGCCACACTGTACTTGCCACGTCTTGGATTTCCTCTATACATGCAAATCAAGGGGTTTTTATTTGTTTTATTACTCTTCATCATTTCACATGAAAACATGAAGAAACGAAAATAGCCCCGTGGAGATAATTTTGATAGTTGCATTATACATAAAGAGAATTTTTGTAAAACTCAGAATTTGAACCACATTTCTCTTCATTTATACTGCTTATCTTTATTTGAATACATTTATTTTAATTTCACCCTTCATCGGTTCAGTTATTCAAATAATTCACACATGGGTTTCTTGACGTCAACTTGTTTTTAATAAGGGTTTTTTTTGTGTTTAAATAAGGCAAGTGGTTTAGTACAAACTGTAGTTTCAATTAACATACTCCTGATGGGCTTTTAGTGAATTGGATTTTTTAACTAGCTGGGGTGTTTTTGCTGGTTTTTTTTTGTCTCTTTACCTAGTTCCTTGGGAGCAGGTCTCTGGGTTGGGAAAAAGCATTGATTCACTGGAGTCATGGATTCACAAGCAATAAGTCTGCTTATCCAATGGTCTATGTGCTTTCCTTCTGCACCGACCAGGACCCAGTTCCAACATACACTGGGCCAGACAAGCAGCCATCTATCATTTGATCATTCTTCTCCATTTTGTAATAAACTGCATCCCATCCCATGTTCATACTGCGCATTCCTGTTGCTCACGTTGCCCTCTCACTCTATGCCCACCAAGACTGTGACCATATACTACAATTATCACTGTGATACTTAAAAAAAAAAAAAACCAGAAACATTGAGCAAAACCATTTGTAGTCTTTCTTCAGCTGTCATCTCCTCTGAGTTACCACCTTTCTATGCTGCTACTCATAGCAGTTTATTTACAAAATTGTCTGCATGAACTTCTTTCGATTTTTCTCATATCTATTTTACCTTGACATCTGTATGATTATGAAACAGTTTGTATTTGAAAAGAATGTGTATGTCACCAAAGAAAATACACAAATGGCCAATAAAGTCACGAAAAAGATGCACAACATCCTTAACCACCAGGGAAATGCAAATCGAGACCCCTGGGAAATGCCACTGTACGTCTGTTAGGATGAGCATAACAACAAAACAAAACAAATCATAATAACAAGTGCCCTTGAGGATGTGGAGAAACTGGAATCTTGCTAGTGGGAACATAAGCTACTTTGGAAAATAATCTAGCAGTTCCTCAGATTAATTGTAGAGTTACCATACTATATAGCAATTCCACTCCTAGGTATGGACACAACAGAAATGAAATATATGTCCATGAAACAACCTGTACATGAATGTAGATAGTAGCCAAAAAGTGGAAGCAATCAAATGTTCACCAAATGATGAATGGAAAAATCAAAGGTGGTACATCCATTCAATGGAATATTTTTCAGCAGTAAAAAGGAATAATGACAGACTAAAAGTGAAGAGATGGAAAAAGATATTTCATGCGACTAATATGGAGAAAAAAGCAGGAGTTGCAGTACTTGTATTAGACAAAATTGATTTCAAAACAAAGGAAGTCACAAGAGACAAAGAAGGACATTACATGATGATAAAAGGGTCAATCCAACAAGAAGATATAACCATTATAAATATCTGTGTGCCCAATACAGGAGCACCTACACATGTGAAACAAATACTAACAATTAAAAGGGGAAATAGAATGCAATGCATTCATTCTAGGAGACTTCAACACTCCACTCAGTCCAAAGGACAGATCAACCAGACAGAAAATAAGTAAGGAGAAATAGGCACTGAACAACACAATAGAACAGATGGACCCAACAGTCACCTACAGAACTCTGTACCCAAAAGCAGCAGAATACACATTCTTCTCAAGTGCACATGGAACATTTTCAAGAAAAGATCATATACTAGGCCACAAAAAGAGCCTTGGTGAATTACAAAAGATTGAAATTGTACCAACCAGTTTCTCAAACCAAAAAGGTATGAAACCAGAAATAAATTACGCAAAGTAAATGAAAAATCCCACAAACACATGGATGCTTCACAACATGCTCCTAAATAACCAATGGATCAACGACCAAATAAAAAGAGAGATAAAGCAATATATGGAAACAAATGACAACAATAATTCCCCCCCACCAACACTGCAAAATCTGTGGGATGCACCGAAGGCTGTGCTAAGAGGAAAGCATATTGCAATACAGGCCTACCTCAGGAAAGAAGAACAACCCTATGTGAGCAGTCTAAACTCACAATTAATGAAACTAGAAAAAAAAAAAAGAACAAATGAGGCCCAAAATCAGTAGAAGAAGAGACATAATAAATATTAGAGCAGAAATAAATAAAATTGAAAAGAATAAAACAATAGAAAGAATCAATGAAAGCAAGAGCTGGTTCTTCAAGAAAATCAACAAAATAGATAAACCCCTAGCCAGACTTATCAAGAGAGAAAGAGTATTCACACAAACAGAATCAGAAATGAGAAAGGAAAAATCACTACGGACACCACAGAAATACAAAGAATTATTAGAGAATACTATGAAAAATTATATGCTAACAAACTGGATAACCTAGAAGAAATGGACAACTTTCTAGAAAATACAACCTTCCAAGGCTGACCAAGAAAGAAACAGAAAATCTGAACAGACCAATTACCAGCAACGAAATTGAACTGGTAATCAAAAAACTCCCTAAGAACAAAATTCCTGGACCAGATGGCTTCACCGCTGAATTTTATCAAATATTTAGTGAAGACCTAATACCATTTTCCTTAAAGTTTTCCAAAGAGGAGGAGAAGAGGGAATAATTCCAAAATCATTCTATGAGGTCAGCATCACTCTAATACCAAAACAAGGCAAAGACACCAGAAAAAAAGAAAATTATAGACCAATAACCCTGATGAATGAACATAGATGTAAAACTACTCAACAAAATATCAGCACACCAATTTAAAAAATACATCAAAAAGATAATCCATCATGATCAAGTGGGATACATCCCAGAGATGCAAGGATGGTACAACATTCAAAAATCCATCAACATCATCCACCACATCAACAAAAAGAAAGACAAAAACCACATGATCATCTCCATAGATGCTGAAAAAGCATTTGACAAAATTCAACATCCATTCATGATAAAAACTCTCAACAAAATTGGTGTAGAGGGCAAGTACCTCAACATAATAAAGGCCATATATGACAAACCCACAGCCAACATTATACTTAACAGTGAAAAGCTAAAACCTTTTCCTTTAAGATCAGGAAGAAGACAAGGATGCCCACTGTCCCCACTGCTATTCAACATAGTACTGGAGGTCCTCACCATGGCAATCAGACAACACAAAGAAGTAAAAGGCATCCAGATTGGCAAGGAAGAAGTTAAACTGTCACTGTTTGCAGATGACATGATATTGTACATAAAAAACCCTAAAGAATCCACTCCAAAACTACTAGATCTAATATCTGAATTCAGCAAAGTTCCAGGATACAAAATTAATACACAGAAATATGTGGCATTCCTATACACTAACAAGAAACTAGCAGAAAGAGAAATCAGGAAAACAATTCCATTCACAGTTGCATCAAAAAGAATAAAACACCTAGGAATAAACCTAACCAAGGAAGTGAAAGACCTATACTCTGAAAACTACAAGACACTCATAAGAGACATTAAAGAAGATACCAATAAATGGAAACACATCCCATACTCATGGATAGGAAGAATTAATATTGTCAAAATGGCTGTCCTGCCTAAAGCAATCTACAGATTTAATGCAATCCCTATCAAAATACCAACAGCATTCTTCAATGAACTAGAGAAAATCATTCTAAAATTCATATGGAACCACAAAAGACCCCAAAAAGCCAAAGCAATCCTGAGAAGAGAGAACAAAGCTGGGGGATTATGCACCCCAACTTCAAGCTCTACTACAAAGCCACAGTAATCAAGACAATTTGGTACTGGCACAAGAACAGACCCACAGACCAGTGGAACAGACTAGAGAGCCCTGATATAAACCCAACCATATATGGTCAATTAATATATGATAAAGGAACCATGGATATACAATGGGGAAATGACAGCCTCTTCAACAGCTGGTGTTGGCAAAACTGGACAGCTACATGCAAGAGAATGAGACTGGATTATTGTTTAACCCCATACACAAAAGTAAACTCAAAATGGATTAACAACCTGAATGGAAGTCATGAAACCATAAAACTCTTAGAAGACAACATAGGCAAAAGTCTCCTGAATATAAGCATGAGCAACTTCTTCCTGAACCCACCTCCTCGAGAAAGGGAAACAAAAGCAAAAATGAACTCATGGGACTACATCAAACTAAAAAGTTTCTGTACGGCAAAGGACACCATCAACAGAACAAAAAGACATCCTACAGTATGGTAGAATATATTTGTAAATGACATATCTGATAAGGGGATAACATCCAAAATATATAAAGAACTTAGATGCTTCAACACCCAAAAAGCAAATAACCCAATTAACAAATGGGCAGAGGATAGGAAGAGACAGTTCTCCAAAGAAGAAATTCAGACTGGCAACAGACACATGTAAAGATACCCCACATTACTAATTATCAGGGAAATGCAAATTAAAACCACAATGAGATATCACTTCACACCAGTAAGGATGGCCAGGATCAAAAAGACTAAGAACAACAAATGCTGGTGAGGATGCAGAGAAAGGGGAACCTTCCTACACTGCTGGTGGGAATGTAAGCTAGTTCAACCATTGTGGAAAGCAATATGGAGGTTCCTAAAAAAACTAAAAATAGAAATACCATTTGACCTGGGAATCCCACTCCTTGGAATTTACCCAGAGAATACAACTTCTCAGATTCAAAAAGACATATGCACCCCTATGTTTATTGCAGCACTATTTACAATAGCCAAGATATGGAAGCAACCTAAGTCCATCAGTAGATGACTGGATAAAGAAGAAGTGGTAAATATACACAATGAAATACAGCCATAAGAAATAAACAAATCCTACCATTTGCAACAACATGGATGGAGCTGGAGGATATTATGCTCAGTGAAATAAGCCAGGTGGAGAAAGACAAGTACCAAATGATTTCCCTCATTTGTGGAGTATAACAACGAAGCAAAACTAATGGAAAAAAATAGCAGCAGGCTCAGAGACTCCAAGAAGGGACTAGTGGTTACCAAAGGGGAGGGGTGTGGGAGGGCGGGTGGGGATGGAGGGAGAAGGGGATTGAAGGGTATTATGTTTAGTACGCATGGTGTGGGGGATCACGGGGAGAACAGTGTAGCACAGAGAAGGCAAATAGTGAATCTGTGGCATCTTGCTGCACTGATGGACAGTGACTGCATTGGGGTATGGGTGGGGACTCGATAATATGGGTAAATGTAGTAACCACATTGTTTTTTCATCTGAAACCTTCATAAGAGTGTATATCAATAATCCCTTAATAAAAAATTAAAAAAATAATAACCTACTGATATATACCAGAACATGGATAAACCTTGAAAACATTATGCTAAAATTAGGGAACCAGACACAAAGACAACTATTCCATTTATAGGAAATGTCCTGAATAGGTAAGTTTATAGAGACAGCAAATAGAATAGTGGTTGTACAGGGCTTGGGAGCATTGGAGTGAAGGAAAATGGGACTAGTTGTTAATAAATATCTGGTTTCTTTTTGGGGGTAATAAAAATGCTCTAACTGTATTGTGGTGATAGTTATACAGCTGTAAATATACTAAAAACCATTGAATTGTCTATTTCAAATGGGTGAATTGAATGGTATGGGAATTATATCTCAATGAATATTTTTTTTAAAAAGAATAAAAAAGAATGTACATATGGTCCACACATCTAGTTTAAGAAACCTAACATTTCTGCCATGCCCTCTGTATGTCCTTTGTTTTTTTCTATTGAAATGTAGGAGTTATTTATATATTCTGGATATTAACCATTTGTTAGTTAAGTGTTGCAAATGTCTTCGTGTGATTTGGTGCTCATCTTATTTGCATTATTTAATGTCTATTTTGAAGAACAGAAGCTCATGATTTTATTGAGTCTAATTAATCAATGTTTTCATTTTGAGATTATGCTACATGTGACTGCTGAAGAAATTCTCCCCTAAAATGTTAAAAGTTTTGTTTTTCACATTTAAGTCCTAACTATGCCTAGAATTGAATTTCACACATGGCAAAGGGTGGAGATCCAATTATATATTTTCCAAATAAATAATTAATTGTCCCTGGTGACTTAATAAAAGTTTTTCCCCCTCATCTGTAATGCCAACTCCCCCAAATGTTAAATTTCCCTAAACGAATGCATCAGTTTCTACACTTTCTTTTTGTTCCACTGATCGATATTCCCATGCTTTCTTAATTATTAGAATGTTATAGTAGGCCTTTGTATTTTGTTTCTTTAGGTGTGTTTTGACTACTCTTAATCCTTTATTCTTCCTTGCAAATTTTAGAATCAGCTTATCTAACTATATGATAATTACTGTTTGGGATTATTTGGAATTGCATTGATTTATGTTTATATTTGGAAAGAATTGAGACCTTTATGTTATTTGGTCTTCCTACCTAAAAACATGATCTATCTCTTCATTTAGTTAGGTCTTCTTTAAAATCTTCTAATTAAGTTCTCTAGATTTTCTTCATTGAAGTCTTGCATATCTTTATTTAATTTATTACTAGGCCTTTAATTATTTTCATTCCTCTTGTAAATGGTTTCTTTTTTCATACATATCTTCTAACTCTTTGTTCTTGTGTATAGATGTGCATCGGGCTTAAATATGATTCTTATATCCAATGTTGCAATACTGTTGCTAAACCTTCTTATTAATTCTAATAATGTGTATGTTATTGGGGATTTTCTATGTAGTATATATATCATGTTATTCCTAGAAATTGTACAATGTAGGGAATTTGTACAAAAAGGAAATTTGTCTGAGGAATTTGTTATACCTGGAAATCGTACAATGTAGTGAATTTGAGTCACGTTATACCTGAAAATTGTACAATGTACGGAATTTGTCTGAGTCCTTCTAGCCTTTTCATTAAACTATTGATGAATTATTAATTCATTAAACTAAGTTCTTCAACTATTATTTCCAGTCCTTGATAATGAATTACATTTTGATAATTATTATGTGATTATATAATGATTTGATAAAGATTATGTGAAATACTTGAGCAGCATGATGTCATAAATTGTATTTGATACATACTAACTACCTAGTTAAATTCTTCCATTAAATCCCTCCAATAAATTCAAGCTAGTAACATGCTATTTACAATATTTATACTTCCCGATGCTAAATGATACACTATTTCACGTACAATCAATGCTTTGTGATATGTCCAAAAGCAACTATTGCTCTCCCCACTCCACCACCATGAATACATCATACACCGTTCTCTTACAGTGTTCTGTTTTTCAGACTACTTTTTCTTTCTTATTCATTATTGCAGTGTCTTCATAAGTTGGCCTCTTGCCTATACTTGAACAGATCCCAGCTGGTTGGACTACAGATATCTTATAATTGGGGCCAAGACTTAAGATCAGGTAAACAATTATTGTTTTTGCCCAGGCAAATTTACATTGAGGAATTTGCTGCCAGGTTTCTCTGGAATAATGCAGTAAATCTGCTAACAAACATACATAATACAATTAACATTTGAAAAATATTACACAATAATATATTTCTATATAAATTAAAACCAAAGCTAATAAAATATAAGTAGGATGAATTAAAGCTCTTAATTAAAAAATCATAATAAAAACTCTGAAAGAGAGGTTAAAATGTGTACTATTTGTGACCTCAAAACCTGATTTTCTAATTCTGAGTAAAATAACAGGGTATATGAATCCTTAGGTCATTTCCTGTGCATGTATACAAAGGGAAATAAAGCTTAGAATAAAGTTGATACTGAGAATGGGCCGCTCACTCGGGCCTTGTGGGAGGTGGTTGGTGACCTTGACCATTGAGATTCAGTGAAACTGTGAGGATGAAAACCTAATTGCAGTAACTTTCAGGAAGTATGAAATGCAAAAAAGGTGGAGAGAGTAAGTATACTGCCAGCAGCTAGAGGCAGATGTAGGTCAAGGGAGCTCTCTTCTCAAAGAAAGGAGATAATGCACCATATTTGCACACTTAGGCAAAAGACCACGCAGGTAGCAGAAACTGCTACTTCAGGATTGAGAAGCACCAACAGCAGGGGTGAGGTCCTTGAAAAAGTCGGAGGATGAGATTGAGTGCAGTAAGTGGAGGTTTTGGCTTATACAGGGGCAGAAATAGACCATCCATTACAAGGTGGATTATATGATACAGGAAATAAGAATATGCCACCCCAAAATATGCTACTTTGGCATAAGATTATTTTGAACTAGGGGTAAATGAAAATAGATGCAGAAAGAAGTTGTCATGGGGTTTCCCTTACCTGACTAAACACAGAAACTTCTGAGAAATGAGGACTGGTGTAACTCCCCTCTCCAAGGGAAGTTCCATGGCATCATGGGCTTCACAGAAGACAGAAAGACAGACAGACACAAACAAATCTCACTTTGTTTTCCCATAGAGTAACCTTCCCACAGTTTGCCCCACAGCAGCCTTTTCCTTTGCCTCATCACTTCACAAATTTATTGTTGTCAAGATTCTACATAAGTATAACTCTGGGGGAAAATAGGTTCCCAGCCTGGGGCAAATAACCTTTGAAGCTGAAATCAGTAAAGGGGAGAAATAAAGTGGGAGAAATCCATTTATTGCTTACAAGCAGTAGACTACTTCTGCTCACCCTGGTCTCTTGTGACCTGGCTGCAAAAGGGACCCCACTAAACCTCTCCAGTCCCGGTGGACGTTCACTCTCTACCTCTTGTAATCACGTATTAATATGGAGTTGGGTTACTTCTCTCCTCCCCTTGGAAACACCTACTGAGATGAACTAAGGCTAGATGAGAGATTCTGGAAGCATTGCAATTTTACCCACAATAAGCCCGAGTTCTAAGCATGCCTTTGAGTTACTCATCATTGGTTCTCCCACATGTATACACAAAGGTGTTATTAATGGCTCTACTTTCCTCCTGTTAATCTGTCTTTCATCAGTTTATTTCTCAGACCCAGTCACTAAACCTAAGAGGGTGGAAGAAGTTTTTTCCCCAACAGTGGATAAAAGCGAAATGCCCCACCTGTCTATCTAACCTACACCCACATATTAAGTTTCAGCTCAAGCTAATTTTGTCCAGTAAGTATTCCTGGACACCCCCCCAACCAACCTTATACATGCCCAACTGACCCTCTCTGTGTCCCCAGCCCTCTGACAAAGTGCTGTGTCACTTTTCATGACATACTGAAGTGCTCCCTCACCAAGGTCCTTCTTACTCATGACCTGGTACTCCTAGGCAGAGCCCCCAGTGCCTCAACCCAGCACAGTGGCAGCACCTGGGCGACCTTCCATAAATGTTATTAAGTAAATTGAAACTAAAGAAAGGCAGCAGATATAAAGAAATAGGAAATAATAAAATATAAGGTGTCACCATTTACTAGGGATCCCATTCAGACAGGAACCACAGGGAATTTCCATCCTTAAGATGAAAATTAAATTAGTAAAAACTAAACGGAGAAGACAGGAGAGCCTGGCAAAAGGAAACATGTCACACTTTGGTATTAAGCAACCTTCAAGTTCAATTTCAGAGCACCAGCCTTCAAAGAAAAATGAATTGTAAATTCTCTCACAAAAATCTAACTCGGAAGTAAGTGTGCTTTTCAAGCAAACAATTTTGGATCATTTTTCAATACCATGTTTATTTTGAGAGAATTAAAAACACTGTTATCTTGTCATCTGTTCTCCAGGGAGATTTTTTCCCTGGTCATTTCCTGGCCTTTCCTATCACCTTCATTAAAAAACAAAAACAACCAAATGTGCTGTCACTGGCACTAGATTATAACTTCAGGTACAAAACAAATAGTGAGCCACTCTTTTTGTGCATAGCCGCTGACTGCATTCACACTGAAAAGGAAGCAGGGGAATAAGGCTGGAATTTTCTCTCATAGCCTCCCTCACGTGGAATTGGACCTCCCATCTCCCAGAAGTCCCAGGCTCTGCACTTAATAAGCAGTCCTAAATCTACTCTGCCTCTCGGAGAGGGGCATGCTGAGCCCAGAAAGCCTGCTTCCCTTGGATCCCTCCTGGGGCAGACACCATCCTCAAATGTGGCAAAGAAAGTAAAGAATTATGCATCTGATTCTGGTGTTCCTCAGAGGGCACTGGGTAGTTAATTTTCATTTTTCCCCCACTGTCCCCACCTGGTTCTTACCTAAAATACCTCCTTTAAATATTCCTCACTGTTTCAGAAGTCAGGATTCCTCTCTTTCGGGGTTTCCTAAACACATCCTATTGTGCAAGTCACCTGCCTTGCTCTGGAAGATACAGATTCTCCCAGGACTTTCCCTCGGAGATCATGATTCAGTGGGTCTGGGGTGGGCCTCAGCTGCTCTATTAAAAAGCTCTATTAAAATGCAAATGTTCCAAAGGAGAGATGACAGCTTAAGTTTTCGATTTGTTTATACCTCCTCGGAGAGGAGCATTTGAGGTGCTTACTCACCAGACTAAGGGAAACCTAATGCTTCCAGGTGATGAGGAGCATCCTGAGAGTCTGCCACTGCTCACGGGAACCACGGATCCTTGGTCCGCGCAATGCGCACTGCTCAGCTTCAGAAGAGGAGCCCTAGGGGGTCAAGCAACAGTAGGTGACACTCTCGGCCCTTCTTCATGGGGTGTGTGAATTGCGCAACTTAGGCCCTGGGCTAACACATTTGTTCAACCAAAAGTGTTGGATCTGACGATCGTGGAGGATGGCTGCCTACTGTGGGTAAAGTTGCAGTATTTCCAGAATCTCTGGCCTGGCCTTAGTGCTTCTCCATATCAACAGGTGTTTCCAATGGGTGGAGAGAAGTAGTCCATCTCCATATCAATAGAGTGAGGGCATATCTGGCCCCAAGAGGTTGGGGGGAGCCCCTTTTTGCAGCCAGGTCACAAGGGACACTGCTGGGCGAGCAGAAGTGGACGACTGCTTGCTGGCAATAAATGAGTTTCTCCCACTTTATTGCTCCTTTAGACTGATTTCGGTTTCAAAGGTATTTTGCTCCTGGCCAGGAAAATATTCCTTTCCCCCACCGCCCAACCCCAGAGTTACACTACCTTCTATGTAAACAGGCCCATTCATCCTGACCTCTCTTATAAGGTTTCCAGGGAAAATCGCTAAATTTTGTGGGGCAACTATCCCACAGCACTGAGAGATCCTTCTCTGAGCCAACACAAAAATTTTGCATTTCTTTTTGCCATTTGTTACAGGTTGAACTGTATCCCCTAAAAAGGTATGTTGGAGCCTGACCCTCACTATCCCAGTACGTGACCTTATTTGGAAACAGGCTCCCTGCAGATGTCATCAAGTTAAGATAGGGTCATACTGGATTAAGGTGGGCCCCAATCTAATGACTCGTGTGCTTATAAAAAGAAAATTTGGACACAGAGACACTGGGAGTTTGGTCATGTGAAGATGGAGGCTGAAACTGAGTGGTGCGGCTACAAGCCAAGGAATGCCAGGCAACCACCGGAATCTAGAAAGCGGCAAGGAGGGATGCTGCCAGAATCCCAGGTGGAGCGTGGCCCTGCCGACCTTGACTGCAGACTCCTGACCTCCAGAACTATGAGAGAATAAGCCTGTTGTTTTAAGTCACCTAGCAGATGGTACCACATTACAGCCACCCAAGGAAACTAATTCACCATTTACCTGATAAAACACAATCCTAGAATTGTGAATAATTAGACCTATATTTAAATTAGAGCTAATACTCATCCACTTACCCACGTCTTTAAAAAGAATTCTTAAAAAGGAAAAAAGCAGAGTTTAGAAAGTGTATCCAGAAAGCAACATCCCCCACTCCTGCAACCCACTATCACAACTTCCACTCCCTGTGACACTGAAGCAAATGTTGTTAACACACCTCCCCAGCAGTTTACAAACAGTGGGAAAGACAGGGAACTGAGCATGTATAAATGGAAACATTTGGCATGTTAATCAACCTGCAAAAATAGCTTTATCAGACTGGAATGAGACAGGTCTTGTCTACATGCCTGCCAGACAAAAATATCTAATGTTCTAGGACAAAGAAATACTCTGGAGTTTTGCTATAGCATTACCTGTTATAAATCAGAATTCAGGATACAGGTCCATCCTGGATGTTGTCCAAATTGGTCTTGTTACGGGAGATTCTTGGGGAGTCTTCTTTGAACCTATCATACCTCAAACATGGGAACAAAGAATGTCTCGACCAGCCGGGCTCCTACACAGGCTTATTTTGGTCAGTGTGGAAGCACTAAAATAAGTAGACCAGGAAGATGGGGGAAAGTAGTCTTCCAAAGTGGACTTTCTACACATTATTTGTTTTCTCTCTACAAGTATTGGCTGCTAGCCTTCAACTTTCCCAAAGACATAGAAATGAGCTCTTCCCATTGCTTCTTGCACTATTGGACAATTCACTTGCTGAGGAATAAATGTTTCTATACATCCGGTCTCCCAAGTAAGATGTGGGGGGGCCTGCTTTGTAAGACTTTCCTTTAGGAAACAAACCACTGAAGGCAAGTGAGACAAAAGAGGTCTGGAAGAGGGCAGCACGGCAACAAGGAGCTCACCAGCAAGTTATCAGGATATTCGGTGCCTCTCTTAGTTTGGTGTGCGATTCCTAAGGAATATCTTGCCCCTGTGTTTTATCTTAGTGAAATGGTGAAGGGAATTGTTGCGGTCTGCAAAGGGTTTCTTTTAGTCAGCCCTTATGAAGATTTTAAAGAAAAATATAATTTTCATACTAACAAAAAACCCCAAATCAATACCTTTATTTTTTATTGTCATTGCCCTTCAGTGATTAGCCATGAATGACTTAATTTGAGTGAGCAATTGTCCAAGTTTTGAGTGGGATGGTATAAAATACATAGCAGAGAAAGGTCAAGTCCATAGTCCCCAGTTCAAGGAGAAATTGTACTGGTGAATTTACCCAGGGCCCCCCAAAAATAAAAGCTACCGACTTGCCTGGAATTGACACTAATTTCTGTCTCTGGATTTGGCAAAATAGTCTTAGAGCTGGAATTCAGATCTAACAGAAATCACTGCATCAGCATGGGGCATAATTAAATATTTACATGGATCGTATAGTGAGTCCCAATCAGATTACAGGTTCAAAGAGATTGACAATGTCTATTTTTTTTTAAAAGTGCTCATCAAGCCAAAATCATTCTACAGGCATTACAGTTTAAAATACGCCTGCAGTCTGCTCTGAATTTTGTATTACATAGAATAGGATGAAATAAAACACTTTTCACAAACATAAAGCATTCTTCCTGGGTCCCCACCACTGTGTAATAGCAATATACACACACACACACACACACACTCCAGAGGCATTCATGACTTTTTTGTCATTTGACTTCTCCTGCCAACCTGCCCCTTCAGTACAGACATATTATTTTTACAAGAGAGCACTGGAATCTTGACTTACAAATGAAATACACTAGGCATATATTTTTACTCAAGTCTGTATTCATTCATACAGTAGCCAAAGTCTTAATAGTCTCTCTAGATAGACTAGTTCTTCCTGAAGCATCATATGGGACCCTCCCATACCCAGCCTTGGGCTGAATTCTCTACCCTATCTCTTGGGCTAGAGAGACATAAAAATCTTGTATGTAAAAAAACAGAGACCCACCAGGCAAATTAAAGCTAAAAGTTTTGCTTCAAAGACTTCTGAGTCTTTACTCTGGCATTTTCCAATCTTGAATATTCTGTCAACTTGCACCCTTCTGCTCTGGACACACTATACATTTGATCATATTATGTTCAAAACTCTTAAAATCTCTAATAGACCTACCTTTACCCCCTTCTATCTTCAAAGAACCACACATTCACACAAAAGAGGAATCTTCGTGTACCTTAACACAAGTCATAATATTTTTAACAGCAGAAGCAAAGTCACACAGTGGATGAGACAAGGGCTCTGTAGTCAGACTGCTCTGAATTCGCATCCAGCTCAGCTACTGTCTGAGTGACTTAGGGCATTTCACTTAACTAGTCTGCTTCCTAGTTCCCTCATCTATAGGATGAGAATAATTTATATATCTTTCTCATAGGCCTGTTATAAGGATGTACTGGGAGCAGTTAGCATGGTGTTGCCTGATACACACCAAAGCCGAACAAATGTTAGCAATTATCATTATCATAGATTAAGCACTCGGAGAGTATGCTCACCTCCATCCTTACTCTTGCCATCATCTCTGTGCTTATCGTCATTACCATGGTTTTCATCACCCTCATCACCAAATCTTATATTTGGGACCTACTGTAGACATTGAACAGAAGATCCTCACTTCAAAATAAGGAAATGGGACACAGTGAGAGGATTTGACTCACTTAAGAATCATCTCTATCCTTCCATTGTTTCTGTATAGTTGTAATGTATCTAAAATCCATGCTTTTATTTATTACAAATACCTGTTCCTCTGTATTCTCCTTCAAATTCTTTATAATGAACAATTAAATTTAAAAATTAGTAAAACCCACATTATTGGATGAAACCAGAGATGGGTGCCATCAATAAACCAGATTTTAGGAATTTCTGCTGGATATAGTACAGGTGGGATGAGATTGGAGGAAGGGTACATGTGTTCGTTTCTTAGCATTAAACAGAGCAGCTTATCATGGAAGTCTGTGGGAGGGGAGGCTATCAACCCAAGAGAGAATTCAGAAGAGTAAGGAACAGAATCGGGACTAGGCTGTAGGCCACTGGGGAGAGAGCCAGGCAGTGTCCTTTGAGGTTTTCATTCTACTAGCAATATTGAAAGGTTCTGGGAACACTTCTTGATATTGGCAGCTCCAAGGCACAGAGAAATTGAAAAATCAGAAACTTTGCTTGAGATTGTCCCCTGGAATAGAGGTCAAGGTAAGTAGAGGAGGACATAGAATAGAGGCCTAAGAGATGGTATACAGAGGGGTAAGAGTTTCCTAAGTAATAGATCCATAACTGTGGCATATTGTTAAAACCTTATGTGATGGCTATTTAGGATCTTAGAACCTTTTGAATTCCCACTTTGTACTTTACTGGCAACTCTGGAGCCTTCTATAAATAATTGAGGCAGGGACACATGCAAACATTAGCCCAACTCAATTCCTACTTGATTAATAACCAGTACTGAACTTCCTTCTCTAAGGAAAAGCTAATTCAGTGTCCATGAAGAAAACACTAGTGTTCAAAATAAGTGAATCACTACAAAAACCTTGTACCATTGTACTACATGTGAAAGAGAGTTACCCCAAAAGTCTGAAGACATTTTTAGAAAATATCTGGTTCTCTTCTCAATAAAATTCAAGATCCATAATCTCCACATAGCTGGGGAAACAATCACAAAGACAGACTAGACTGAAATCTGGAAGCACTGAGTGGAACCGAGAAACATAGTGACAAACTAAAAACTGGACAATGGCAGTAAATACAATATGGAATTCTACAGAAAATCAATTAGTGATGGAGAAGATAAATCAAGAAATTCCCCCAGAAGTATAGGAAGAAGATAAAGAGATGAATACAAGAAGGTAAATGATGAGGGTCATAAATAATTCTAGAATATGCTTCTATAAAAGAAAGCATCAGAAAAACAAAATAAATACAAACAGAATCAATAGAGAAATATAAATGTTGTTCCCCATCTGAAATTTATACTGATACAAGTGTTTCTTGCTGCTCAGGAAAATTTCATGAACAGAGACTAAATAAACTACACTGAAACCAACTTAATCATGTAGAAATGTCAAGTTTCAGAGATGAAAGGATCCCACAGGCATGCTGAAAAATATTAGATAGTTAACAAAGGAATAAAAATCAGGTTGGCTACACATTTATTTTCTTCAAACACCAAAAGATGCAGGAGTAACATTTCTAGATTCCTATAGGAAAAAAAAAACATAGTAATCTAAAAATTCTATACCTATTTCAGTGTTCATTCATACACAAAAGCAGAAAAAAGGTGTTCTTAAAAGTGCAAGAACACTAAGATGATTCCTACACTGTGTAACATTCCTAAATGAACTCCTTGAAGATATATTCGACAATAAAAGAATAAGAAGTAAAATTTTAAGATTGAGAACATAGGAATGGCATCCTGAATCAGTAGAGAGACCATCTAAAACGGTGTCTCAGTAGCAGTGCCCAAATTGGTCTCTTTCAGCTCATCATTAAATTCACAGAAAAAAATTGAAGCCCTCATAAATTCTGCAACCTCTCACTGACTGAAAGATAGTCAAGAAAAGGGGAGAGGAAGAGAAGAGATAAAGTTGAATCTAAGCTCTGCGGGGAAATCAGGACTGTAGCACCTTGCACTCTGGCTTACATGTGTATAAAAGACATCACTCCGAAGAGACACAACAACCTATGCTGTGCCCAACACCCAAATGTGCCTGTCATTAACCTATTCTACAGAAGAGGAATCTTTCAAATGAATCAACACAATAGCTCACCTAAACTTTACTTAGTCAATAATCAAAATAGAAAGAGAAGTTGAGATTCTGATCTCCTGTTTTGCATCGATTTGAAAGCAGTGTCCTACTACATATTAAAGACTTCTATTGTGCTAAAGTACAGGAAACTAACTGGAATCATTCTGGCTTTTGTGACTCATAAACTTAATGCTCTTTTAGGATCATTTTGGCTGAGCAGATTTCCTAACCACAGTTTAATAGCAAAAGGCATTTAAAATAACAATCTCAAGTCTTTCCAACCTCTCCAATTAGAGTAAAATAAACTGTCCCTTAGAATTAGAGGCTGTGCCTTCACAGGCTATAGAGTATCTCATTGGTTTCTGATATCTTAACTATGAAGGAAAATAGCAATTACTAATGCTTCATTTTCATTTTGCTTCTAGCTATCAAAATTCCTTCTAGAACTGAAGCCACCTGCCTGGTCATGTACTTTAAGTTGGATCATCTGCTCATGGTTTAGTTTGGCTTTCATTCATTTTCTTAATTAGTTATTTTAACTTTCATTGGGTCTCTGGGAAAGGCTATGAGGTTTGGTTTTTCTCTGGAGTGACCAAGATTTTCATGTTATTGTCAGTTAATATCTGTTCAATTCCACACTCTGCTAGAGCAAACAACAGACAAGAGTCCTCTTTATCTTTATATTCTAAAGAACAATAGATAATCAGATTGTTCTATAGTGTCTTTACAATCCTTTTGTCCTTATCATTTACCAGTGGAAACAGTTCCCCATCCTAAATCAGTCCATTAGCAAAGATATCTAACTGGTGGACCAGCTGGCTTGATGTCTGATCCAGGGGGCTCCATTTGATTATGCCTGTATTGTTCACTCCAAGTTTACCTCAGTCAACCTTTATTTCTGGTTTAAAAGTACATGAATGGAGTTACTTTCTGAGACTTTAAAGACATAATAATTAGTTAAGAGGAACCAAAATAAACAATAGTGATCCAACATCTTTTACTTGGATATAATAATTTTACATACACACAATATACACGTTAATCTAATTGACATGTGTCCCTAAGGTATCTTCAGTAGGATAGCTAATGCCTTTCTGGCAACATTCCTTAGAAGTTATTTGCTGCCTTAGAATAGAACCTCTCTGGGAATAGAACCTGTGTACATGGAAGGACCAAGAATTAAGTCATTTGACAATACAAAAGAAACTATGAAGCTAGATTCTGTCTCAGCCCAGTGTATGCACTTTTTTCTACCATTGGGACTTTTTGTGTTTTTTGGGGTCTGATCCATATCGATTTCTCTGCTGTTTCACTGTACAGACAGCACTAGATGACAGCATGTTGGCTTTCTGACCTCACGTCTGTTTTTCCTACTTTTAAGTTAGCTCTTGTTTTGTCTCATTTTGTGTAGTTGGCCATAATCTGCTTTTAATTCTTGGCTTGATTTAGCCTTCCAAACTTCCACCATTTGGATGAAGACTTTTATTTATGAACTAGCCACATCCATGAATCTCCTTCCTCTCCAGAACCTTCCAATGCATGAATCCTCTAACAGAAGGCTAGAGACAGAACCTCAGTCCTGCTCCATATCCTCAACGTTTTTTGTATCAGCATTTTCTGATCCTTTTCCATCACTTTAGCTTCTTGCTGACAAATTCCTTACATTGAACAATTTCCAGGCATAATATGATATGTATACATATACATGTTCATGACTACACATACACATGCAGCCTGTGTGTGTGTGTGTGTGTGTGTGTGTGTGTGTGTGTGTATAACGCTTTGGTTTTACCTTCTTAAAAGTCTCTAATTTTGTTGGAGCTTCCTCAAAACACTAAAATTATAAATACCATTTGACCCAGGAATTCCACTCCTAGGAATTTACCCAAAGAAATCAAGATCCCTGATTCAAAAAGACATATGCACCCCTGTGTTTATCGCAGCACTATTTACAATAGCCAAGACATGGAAGCAACCTAAGTGTCCATCAGTAGATGAATGGACAGAGAAGAGGTGGTACATATACACAATGGAATATTATTCAGCCATAAGAAGAAAACAAATCCTCCCATTTGCAACAACATGGATGGAGCTAGAGGGTATTATGCTCAGTGAAATAAACCAGGCAGAGAAGGACAAGTATCAAATGATTTCACTCACTTGTGGAGTATAACAGCAAAGCAAAACTAAAGGAACAAAATAGCAGCAGACTCACAGACTCCTAGAAGGGACTAGCAGTACCAAAGGGAAGAAGTGGGGGAGGGTGGATGGGGATGGAGGGCGAAGGGGATTAAGGGACATTATGATCAGCACGCATAACATAAGTAGGTCACAGGGAAGGCAGTACCTCACAGAGAAGACAAGTAATGACTCTATAGCATCTTACTGCACTGATGGACAGTGACTGCAGTGGCGGTGGGGGACTTGATAACATGGGTGAGTGTTGAGACCACGTGTTGTTTATGTGAAACCATCATAAGATTATATGTATATCAATGATACTGTAATTAAAAAGTCCCTGATTTTGTATTTCTGCTTCCTTTTTCTTACTCTGTTCTTTTTCTTTCACTTCATAGGTATAATTCTCAGGATATCAAAATCTGTTTGACTTTTAAACAGAAAAACTCTCTGAGAGAGAACCAATTACCTTTTCTCTGAGCTGAGGTTTGTGTGTGATTCTGGAGGCTATAGTTGTAATCTCACTGCTACACTCCTGCCAGGTCCCAGAAGAAAGGTTAAAGTCAACTCCGGAGGCCTGCAAGAAATATCCCCTCACAGCCTTAACAGTATCACTAGAGCTAAGGTTTCATATCACCTCCCTCACTGAGAAGCAAGCAAGTCACGGACATCTCAGTCTGCACACATGTGCCTTCCCCAGTTTGGGAACAGCTCAAGTGTTCTGCTCAGACGTTGTATCAATATATGCATAGGACCATAACGGCAAGGGTCACCAAACATGACCGTCACCATTCTAGGCCAGCCCCTCAGTACCTGGATAACTGCCAGCATTGCGGTGAAAGGCAGTGGGCAGGCAGCATGATCCGGCACAAAACACAACATGATCCCGCACAAAACACCTGTGTTAGACTCCGAGTCATTCACGCAAGGTTTACTTTTGTCATATCTTAGCTGCCAATCCAAGACCAGCCAGGAGAAGGCAGTACAGGCTAATCAACAGAAGCTTTCAATTTTCTTTAAAGGGAGAAAGACCTCTGTTCATGTCTGAGAACAAAGGAGTCTTCTCCCACGCCGCCGCCATCCGCCCGTCTCAGCTCCCCTGCACCTCTGAGGACCCCCTTCACTTTCTATCCTACCAACTCCTCCAGTCCTCCTTGAACATAAAAATGTATATAATATATAAACTGGGAAAACATTTGAATTTCAGTTCTTCAATTCTGCTTTAAATTCCTAAACTACTTTCTCTAGCATTATTACTTAAGGCAAAGTTTCATTTTAGACAGCATTTTTTAAGAGCCCATGAGGCCTTGATAGGATGAGATATACTTATCATGAGCTCTCAAGACCACTTGCTTCATACAAAAAAAAAAAAATACAAGACCACTTGCTTCAAATTACAGTAACATTTCCTACATACAAAAGAGGGCAATTTCTTCCAGAATATGGAACGTTCTTCTCCAAGGAAACTAGGAAGTGAATGATGGCCGCTCACTAACTGCTAGGAGAAGGATTCTAATTAGAACCTTGGCGCCTGGCATGCTGGGAATCCATTCATGCCACCAGCTGCATGAGAGGACAGTGCAGGAGCCCCTCTGTGCTCTGCAGGATGCGGAGGAAAAGGACCAAGTCACTGTTTGGACACTGAGGCTGAACTTTCAATCCTACTGAACAAAGTAGCACAGGCTTCATTTGTCATTAAGCCACACCTCCAGCATTCTTGTGTGGGTGGTTGGATTTTCGGGGCTAGTTATTGCCAGACTACCCCAAACAAAAGTGTAAAGTTGCTAGATTGGGCCCCTGCCTTCCACCTGCAATTCTTTCTTTAATGCCCCCTTCACCCTTTCCTGCCCCTCACAGGGGTCCCCACGCTGACCCCGCCTGGCCAGGGTTCTCCTCAGAAGCCCCCTAACACCTCCCCTGTGCCTTCCTCCCCCTGCACTTGCTCTTCCTTTCCCTTTCCAACAGAAATCTGTTTGTAGTTAAACCTCTCCATATAAACAGCATTAGGGTTTCTGAATCTTTGGACACTTGATCTCATTTTACTATTTAAAACCACACCAGATGTATAAAAGTTGCTTGAAACCTTTTAATTGGTAGCTAGCAGCTCAGCCTCAATTTTCTGTATGATCTCCAAGCCCAGTAAGTGGGCCGAAAGACGAGACTTGAGAATCCTCCTTCTGGCAGTTGGAACTTGCCTCGTTACCTATGAGGTCATAGAAAAGCGTCACGGGCATTTAGAGCTAGAAGTAGACTTTTCCCTCCCTTTAGGCCCACCCAACAGTCTTGGTCCCCTAGATCTTAACATACCCATTTCAATAAAAAGTGAGCAAAGACATAGTAAAGAGAGCTCTTTTCCTCTTAAAAAAAAATAAGTATTGTGAACTATATTAAACATGCAGACAAGAAAAGAGTAATATAATGTATGTAATACTCTGCTTTATCAAATATTAACACTAGTCCGCATTTGCTTCAGAATTACTTTTAGAAAATGATCCAGATAGAATTAAGCTCCCCCCGTCAATTACTCCTCCCCATTCTTCCTTTCCTCCACACAGATCTCAATCATGAATGGTTCTATGTATTTGCTCCTTATTTATAACCATAGATATTATTTAAGTGTTTTGCACTTAAACCTTCATGTAAGTGGAATCATATTATATATATCATTCCACAATTAGTATCACTCAATATTTATGCTTTTTAAAAAAACTCAATCCATGTTCATAGATGTATTTCTAGTTTGCTCGTCTGAACTGTAGTGTAGAATTCATTCAGCTGACTAAACCATAACGTATTTGTTCTTTCTCCGCTTGATGAGTATTTAGATTGCATGTTACAAGAAACATTCTATATGCTTCTCCTTCTGCACATGTGTAAGAGCTCTTCCATCATATATACAGCAGTGGACTCGCTGAGTCAAAACAATGTTTATCTACAGTCTTAACAGATATTATCCGATTTGTATCCAGAGTGGTTATATCAATTCACAATCCCACCAGCAGTTTCAAGTCACCCTGAACTTCATTCTTTCCAAATATTATACTAATCTTGGTTGATGAGTGTAAAATGCTACTTTTCCAAATATTATACTAATCTTGGTTGATGAGTGTAAAATGCTACTTTTCCAAATATTATACTAATCTTGGTTGATGAGTGTAAAATGAACTATTTTTTTTGCCATAGTTTTACTTCAGTAAACTATGTTTTCATACACTGCTTCTTAGTGTTTTCAAACACTGCTTCTTAACAGAAAATGATTTTGAGGGGTCTCAGCACTGTGTGACATACATAAACTCTGCTTATATCTTCCAACCACATCTTACCTACATGTGTAAAAATAGACTTTAGAGGAAAAAAGGACTGCACTATTTGAAACTGGATGTACTTTCGAATTCCAGGATGCATTGTAGCATAGAGATGTGTCATTTTGTAAAAACTGGCCACCCAGAAGGAGTAAATAAATTGATGTCCATGAACTAACAGTATGAGTTCAGCCTAACAGAAGACCTGTATGAAAATGACACCTGAAAATCACCTAGAATTGCCTTTCATGGTCTGTAGACTCTTAATGGTAACATCAGTTTAAGTCAGCTTCCCCAGCACCCATGTTTCCAGCAGTAACTCTAAATTCTGACTGGGGCTTGGTTTCCTACTTACTGAAGTAAAACTATGGCTAGTATAAGAGACAGGCACTATTCTTCCATTTTTCTTACCACATCTCAGTACCTTAAAAATAGTTCACACATATGGGGCATACAAAATGTGCCACACACCATGGTAAGCACTTTATCTGAATTATTTCCCTTAATGTTCATAGTGACTATAAAAATGGTACTGTTATCGTCCCCAGTTTAGAAATAAAGGAACTGAGAGTCTGAAAGATTGGGTAAAATCACAGAGCTTATATATGATCAAGGAGGCTGCTATTAAATCCTTCCTGATTCAGAAGTCCTAGATCTTCACAATCACACTTAAGTGGACTCATTCAAAATTCAGACACCTGTATCACTATTTTCAAAAATTATTAATACCAGAAAGGCAAGCTTTTCTCTATTTCTGTCCTAGTTCTAACCTCAAAGATAAAGAATCCTGTGCGCATTTGAGGACAACTCTCATGTCTCCCTATACCTTCTCTTTCTCAAGTTCGACCCTCTTACATCCTTCAGCTCTTTCTGTCTTTATGTTCCCCACCTTTATCCTGGTTACTCTCCTCTGGGGAGCTTCAGATATGCCCCCACCCCTAAAGTATAATGCTCAGAACATATGGCAACAGAATATGTCCAAGGAATATTCAGTACAATGGATTCCTCAGCAACCTCACTGTGTACCTTACACTCTACTAAATGCTGCCTGAAATCACACTGGCCTTCCTGGCAGCCATATCACACACTGTTGATTCCCTCTGAGCTCATGTCAACAATAATTCTCAAGAAATTTTTTTAACATGTATTTCTGTTAAACCATCTTTCTCGGCCTGCATTTTAATAGTTTTTATTTTATCCAAATGTGGGATAGTACATTGGTACCCATGAAGTTTTTTTATTAAGACCTTTGAAAATACTTTGGTTCTTGCTTCTTTTAATTTACCGAAATTCATTCTAACTTTACATGATCTGTGTGCTATCTTTATCTTCAACAGATTCATTGATTAAAGTCTACCCAGTGGCCTGGATAACAAGCTTTGTGCTCTATTCACAGATACATTTCTTTAAACTCACCAATCTCTTCAACAAGTCATCCCTTCATCTTAACATCAACCACACATTTCTTCATCTTGACAACATGAGCAGCATGAAAAACTGTCAAACATCTTTCCAATTTTAGATAGACTATATTATCTTTTTCTGTAGCCCTGACCAAAGAAAAAGAAATGGAGCTAGTGATCATATATTCTCAATGATCCCTTACCATATTTATTTTGCTGCGCCCCTTTGTAATAACTCTCCATCTGACTTACAAATAGTAAGTTCTAGAATTTTGCTTCGAATCCAAAATAAACTTATTTGTTTATAGATCATGGAATTCACTTATCTTTTTCTCTTTATCAGAAAATGAACTTCCCTTCTAGGAAAAACATAGTAGGTTGTGGCAGGTCAATGTTCCTCCTGACAACTACACAAAAAAAGCAAAGTACAAAAATCTTATGTTCAAAACCGTAAGAAAGCTGTGGCAGCAATGAGGTCTAGCAGAACCACAATTTCAGAGTCGAAAGAGCCTTAGGTAGGAGAATTTACCAGCCATTCCCATTCCCGCGATCATGAACAGTTCCGAAAGAGGCGTGAGGACTGGGGTGGAGCCTCGCAGAGGGGCTTTATGGCGGCCAAGCGAACGAAGTTGTAGATTTAGAGGCTTCATAGGTACTGATCTGTATTAGAACATCGGGGAGCCTGGATACAAGGTCACCTGCGGCCACGGGTCAGCTCCCGAGTCCTGAGGCAGTGTGGGAGGCTGGAGAGGGCACGTCGGAAAGGCGGAGCAAACGCTTTCACCATTTCATGGTTCTTAGGATAAAAAAATCACAAGGTATTTTATGACCTCCCTTGCTGCTCTTAAGACATTTCCCAGATTTTGAAGGCAGGTAGGGCCATGAACTAAAGAGCTATGTTCGACACCTTCGGTGGCCAGAATTGAGTCCTCCTCGTGTATCAGCGCCAAGGAGACCCACAAACAGCTTCATCCGGGAATGAACCAGAGGCAAATTGGATCTTAGAAAAACTCTGACCAAGTCCCAAAACAGATCCTCCAGGACTAGACTGAAATGATTCGCCCTTCCGACTATCTTTCTAACAGAATAAAGTGAGCACCTTCTTTTATGGAAAAGAGCATCGTCTACAACCTCCGAGTTCTTTCATTCTCACTGCCAAACTATGAAAAGTTGCTAGATACATGAAGAGTTAGGAAAATGTGAATGATAATCAAAAGAAGAAAACACAGATAATAATCACAATAAAAGATTACAATTAAAAAATCACAATTATCACAATACAAAATCACAATTAAAAAATATTTTATGAGGCAATCAACAAAACATAAAGGCAACCTACAGAATGAGGGAAAATATTTGCAAACCATGTTTCTGATAAGGAATTGATATCCAAAATATATAAAGAATCATACGACTCAAAAACAAACCCACAATTCAATTTAAAAATGGGCAGAGGAACTAAATAAATATTTTTCCAAAGGAGAGTGGCCAACGGGTATCTGAAAAGATGCTCAATATTACTAATAATAATCAGGGAAATGCAATCCCAAACCGCAATGAGACATCACCTCACACCTGTTAGAATGGCTACTATCAAAAAGATAAGAGATAACAAATGCCAGAGAAGCTGTGGAGAAAAGGGAAGCCTTGTGTACTGTTGGGAATGTAAACTGCTGCAGCCACTATGGAAAACAGCATGGAGGTTCCTGTTTAAAACAGTATGCAGGTTCCAATTTAAAAATAGAACGACTGTAGGATCCAGCAACCCCACTTCTGGGTATTTATCCAAAGAAAATAAAAGCAGAATCTCAAAGAGATATTTGCACCCCATATTTATTTCAGCATTATTCACAATAGGCATGATATGGAAACAAGCTAAGTGTCTGTGAGTGGATGACGGCCAGGGTCCCCACTACAGCCACCACTGAACCCATAAGCTGCCTGCCTCTTGCTGCCTTCCCTGTCCCTACCGCTGTATGTGTCTGCACTGGCCCTGCCGCTACACAGGCATCTGCAGCCGGGCTCCACAGCTGAGGATGTGCTCACCACAGGGTCTGTCCTGGTCCCTAAGCACTGAAGGCACCCCTGAGGAACCCCGGCATCTGCAGCTATGGCGGACACCACAGAGCACCCGCAGAGGACCACACAGTTGTCAGGGCTGTGGACCCCATGGCCTGAGCTGAAGGGACTTCATGCCTCCCAGAGCCTCCACTTCCCCCTCACTGGGTGCCCTATACCACCAGACCCAGGATCACAGCATGACCCAGTGCACCCCACCCACAGGTGAAATCTTCCCTTACCAGAGTAAGTCCATAAACTCTGAATGAGTGGACTGCTTCTTCAAATGTGCAGAATGCCTATGCGGGGTTACAGGGATCATGTACAATTAGGGAAGCTTGACTCTACCAAAGGAATACAGTTAACTTCCAGAAGCTGACCCCAAAGAAATGGAAATCTAGGAATTGCCCAACAAAGAATTCCAACTAACTATTCTAAAGATACTCAGAGAGCTACGAGAACACAGATGAACAACTTTAAGAGATCAGGAAAACAATGCAAGAGCAAAGAGAGAAGTCCCAACAAGGATCCAGAAAATGTTTGTTTTTTTAAAGTGAGAAATGTTAGAGCTAAAGAATATAAGGACTGAACAGAAGAATTCAACAACAGACTTGGCCAAGCAGAAGAAAGAACAAGTGGGCTCAAAGACAGATCAACTGAAATTATCTAATCAGAAGAACAAAAAGAAAAGAGTGAAATAGAGTGAAGAGACCTATATGATCCATAGGATACCAGCAAAAGAACCATGCACAAATTATTGGACTTTGAGAAGAACAGAGAGAGAAGGGGACAGAAAGTGTATTTAAAGAAATAATGGCTGAGAACTTCCCCAAACTGAAAAAGGATTTGACATCCTTAATCATCAGGGAAATGCAAATCAAAACCCACAATGAGCTATCACCTCACACCTGTTAGGACGGTTTACATCAAAAAGTAAGAAATAACAAGTGCTGGTGGGATATGGAGAAAAGGGAACCCTTGTGTACTGTTGGTGGGAATGTAAACTGGTGCAGACACTGTGGAAAACAGCGGGAGGTTCCTCAGAAATTAAAAATAGAACTACCATAAAATCTGGCAATCCCAATTCTGGGAATATATCCAAAGGAAATGAAAACAAAATTTCAGAGAGATACCTGCACTCCATGTCATTGTAGCATCATTCACAATAGCCAAGATGTGGAAACAACCTGTGTCTGCCAACAGTTGAATGAATAAAGAAGATGTGGTATACACACAATAAAACTATTATTCAGCCATGAGAAATTAGGAAATGCTTCAATTTGTGACAACATGCATGGACCTTGAAGGCATTTTGCTACGTGAAATAAGCTAGACAAAGAAAGACAAATTCTGTATGATAGAAGTTATATGTGGATATCAAAAAGCTGAATTCATAGAAACAGACAGAATGATAGTTACCAGGAGCTGCAGGCTGGTGGAAGTGGGGAGATCAAAGGATTGGTAAAAGGATACAAACTTCAAATGATGCAATGAGTAAATTATGGGAATCTAATATTGTATTATATACTTGAAAGTTGCTAAGGGTCTAGATCTTGAATGTTCTCACCACCAAAAGGAAACAGTAATTGTACGACCAGATGGAGGTGTTAGCTAACACTATGGTGTTAATCATTTCTGCAATATAAGAGTATCAAATCAACAAGATGTATACCTTAAATTTACATAATACTATTTGTGAATTATATCTCAGTAAAAATGAAAAAGAATGGATACTTTTCAAATGCACATGAGCATTTATTAAAGTACATACTAAATCATAAAGTAAGTCTCAACAAATTTCAAAGAACTGAAATCAAACAAAATACATTCTTTGATCACATAGGAATTAAACTGAATGAAAAAGAAGTAAGAGTAATAATAGTGTATGCCACGCAGCTAATGCAGTGCTTAGGGGAAAATTTTTATCTTTCAATGGATATTTTAGGGAACAAGGATTGAGAATGAGCCATCCAACCTTCTAACTCAAGGATCTAGCTAAAGAGTAACAATTTTAGACCTAAGTAAGTAAAGGGAAGCAAACAGTAAAAATAAGAGAAAAATCAATAAATAGAAAGTAGACATAAAATAGAGAAAAATCAACAGAACCAAAGCTGTTTCTTTGAAAAGATAAATGAAAGTGATAAATACAAGACCAATTTGGGAAAAAATAGAAAAAGAAAGATAACAAAAGACCAATATTAGGAACAAAATAAAGAACTTCACTACAAATCTTAGATAATAAAAGTATAAAAGGGAATATTGGGAGTAAACTCATGCTAATAAATTTGACAATATAGATTAAGTAGCCACATTCTTTGAAAAACAGTATTTACCAAAACTTACCCAAGGAGTAACAGGAAATCTATTAGTTCAATATCTATTAATGAAATTGAGCTAATAATCCAATTCCCACAAAGAAAACTCCAGGCCCAGATGACTTCACTGATGGATTCTGTCACCCTTTACGGAATAATACAGTTCCTACACACTCTTTCCAAAAACAGAGGAGGAAACACTTCCTGACTCATGTTATGAAGCCAGCTCTTACCATGATTTAAAGAAAAAAATCTGACAAGAAATGAAAATTACAAGCTAATACCCCTCATGAACATCAATGAAAAATCCTCTATAAATTATTAGCAAAGTGAATCCAATATATAAAATGGATGATACATCTCATACCCACCATAGTGGCTGCAGTGGCTAACTAGATACAAGGTCTCACTGTCACCTTCTTTGCTCTTTTCAAGCTCCAACACCTGTGAAACTAAGTACCCTCTGTTTAAAATACTCCGTATAGCCTGTTTCCTAATCAAACCCAGATAAACTGTTAAAGAAGAAAATGCACTTTCCTTTCCCTTTGAAACTTGGCATTAATCTCCCTCTACCCAAAACACCTCTGCTTCCTCTTTCCCACCTCCTCTTACCCAGAGCTCACTGGCTAACAACTACTCCTTCACACTCAGCTTCAATGTCACGTTCTCAGGGGGGCCTGCCTTTGTGTGTCCCACAGCACATGAGCGCATGACACCCCCCACACCGAATTTCTGTTGCCTATGAGCTGGTTAGCACTGGTGTCTCTGAATAGATAGATGGATAGAGAGACAGATCAATCCATATACAATATAGATCTATATATATATACAACATTATTTCCAATATATGTTATATGGTTATATATTGTAGATAGGTAGACAGATAAATAATTATATGTGTAATATTATATGCCAGGATACCTCAAAGTCCTTCAGGAGTCCTGGCACATAGTAGAGCACATGACACTGAATAAATAAATGTGTAGAAGGGAGAAAGGAAAACTTGTTCCCAACTCTAATCCCCAGCCCGGGGAAAATGCCAGTTTCCCAAGCTATAATATTAAATACACGGAATCATTAGTTATGTGCCTTTCATAGCTAATTCTAACAGAAATCTGGCTTTTAGAGATATAGAATTATTAATTCATTAACAACTGTATGTTAGTATTTGAAGTGTGCCTGTTTGTTTAATGCAGCTTTGGGAAAACATAAAAATACCTATCAATGTTTAAACAAAAAGTCCACAGTCACTGCCATGATTTCACAAGCAATAAAGTGAATGAAGTCAAAATTAATTCCTAGCACCCAGCATGAACTGTTCATCGGTCTGGACAAGTGAAGAGGCCCTGGCTATTTCCCAGGCTGAGCTCATCCTCTCAGGCAGCACATGCACTGACCTACCACGGTGCAATGTGATGGAGGGTGTTACAGCGCCACGCACCTGCCAGCGATCGTCAGATGAGCTCCTGGTGACCTGCAGCCAGGCCACCCTCCACACCGTATTTGCCCTCCACGCGAGAAGGAAGGGGTGCAGGTTAGAAGGCTCCGGTCTGGCAGACCTGGCTCACAGCATGATGCTAATGAAGAAGAAACGTCATAGCCCATGAAGAGCTCCTTAGCCACCTCAGCCCGCTAACCTCACACCGACCCACAGTCTGTACTGTGCCTTTGACGTGCAGATGCCCTCGGATGGTTATTTCCTTGCTGAGCGCCTACACTGCTGCTCCCAAACCCTCGTCCCTAACCTCATCCTTCTCTAACAGAGACCTATCAAACAATTAAAGACAAAAATGGATGAAAGAACACTGAAGGGCCACCATAAAGATGCTCAGCAGAGGTGACAGCAAAGACAGAGATAAAGAGAAAAGGGGGAACGCCTCCAGGCAGGAAACATCCTGTCCCCTACGCATGCCCCCTGATCTGTTTTAGACTCAGTATTTGAATCTTGAACATAGAAAGTAACTCTTATGAACTCTATCCCGGTCATAAATTAGCTCTCATCCCTTACTCTTTTCACAGAAATCTCAGAATATGTACTGTAGCCTGTTATTGTATTATGAGTTGTGTGTTGACTTAGGTAAATGCTTTTCCCCACTAACCTCGAAGCTTCATGAAGGCAGATTCTGAACCACACTCTTAGCACAGGGCCTGACTCATAGCAGGTCCTCAGTATTTGCTGGGAGAATGACTGGGTGGGGGAGGAGCTCTAAATGAGAGTGCTGTAAGGTCTGAGGTCCTTGGAGCACCAAGACTTAGTAAGGTGTCTGGTGAGGACTTCTGAGAGGCTGTTTAGGGTAGAGATGTGTTTGAGGGGCCCTTTGGAGTACACAGCTTTCCTTCTTAGCAACAAGAGTGCTCAGGCTAAGGGCCAGAGGACTTAAAGATCTAACCACCCAATGATTTTCCCAGACTCAAGACACACAAGGACTTAAAAGCAAGATATTTAAATGTCTTTCTAGTTTATACAATCCAGTTCACAGTATCCAAAAAGAGAAAAGGATTCAAGACAAAGGTTCAAGTTGGGAATGAAGAAAGTGCATTTGTTAGACCATTCCCTGTATATTTTAAGATCCTGCATTTTGAGCATGGAATATAGGAGACTTGACAATCCAAATAAATGTAAAGTTTCTTGAGGGCAAGAGCTCAGTTATTCTACATGGCCTTCCTTAAATCATGTATTTGCAAACTACTTATTTTGCCCATAAATATATATATATACACATATATGTATATGTGTATGTGTGTATATATATATATATATATAAACATCTGCAATATATATCATGTGTGCTTTGACTTTATATACACACACATTTCAATATAACTTAAGAATTTTAACTACTTATCTCTCAAGGTATCTCTGCAGGGCCAGAAGCCACTGTGACTAGTGGCCAAAGCTACCGGAGGAGGAACTTGGACTGCGCTCAGCCAGGAGCTCCTCCAGATTATTAGAAGTGGCTGACAACTTAGGGGCTGCTGGCCACTGCTGTTCCCATGGAAACATCCAGAATGTGCGAGCTTAAACTATTCATTGTGGCAAAAAAATAAAAAATAACAGCCTATTTTCTTCTCACAGCATGAAAATGGTGGTTAGGTTAATGGACCCTGATCCCTTTTCCTTGGGGTATATTTTTATAGCAATAGGGCTAGAAGTCCACCCTCCTAAAACTTTCTCTGCACCTGTTCATCCCAAGCTGCAGCAAGACCATTTTCCCACCAATACTTTGAAACTCAATAGAACTCTAACCAAGAGTTATGTAGGAATTAGAATATTAAACAACATAGTCTGGATATGTATCTATTTATATTTTATCACTTTAAGCATTGCTCAAAGAGAAGTCTAGTATTTAATAAGCCTGCATCTTTATGTTGTTTGTGTTCATCGAATCAGAACTCTCTTGGATCATTTTATAAAGCACATATAATTTCTCAATATCTGTATGTGCCCCAACCGAGCCTTCAAGATCCTGATCCATTTATCAGGCTAAAAATTGAGACCTCCCAGTATTTAATGTATATTAAGAGTTTAACTGCATTTAGTACTTTCTTACTCTGTGGTTCTAAATAAAATACACGGAGTCTATGAATAAAATATGATTTACAGGCAATACTGCATAAAACAAAAGGCTAGGCACTTATTTCCATTAATGCCACATGTTTAAGGAGTAAAATGAGTCATTATGACCAGCAGATGACCCTAATTTCGTACACTGAACAAGGGCGAAATCATAACTGTGTGTCTCAATCAAGGGAACAGAATTCTCTGGAATAAGGATACTGCAGATCTAAGGTTGAGGTTGCAGGCATTCTTCTTCAATTATTTGTGGAAAACAGACCAACGCCTGGTGTCTTACACACAACAAGAGGAGACTGAACACAGTTTCTTGAACTTAGATGAGAAGAAAATTCACATATTGACTGTTTCATTCACCCCATCTCCAGGTCACCCACCAACAGCCACCTGCTCACTCTCCAGCATCAACAGGGACTGTGGCCTCCACTGTCTCCCGCTCAGCCTCATCCGGGCAGCTAGCTATTCAACTGACAATTAAACATCTTCTTAAAAAATTGTTTTTTCTTGTTGCTTTATTTCCTTGCATTGAATGTTATTTGCATTCCTATGCATCCTAAACATATTTGTTTGATTTGCAGTCCATGTTCTTTGTAATGTAGGATAAATAAGTAATTTCTATCCATCACTTTAGAGCATTGTTTCACAAAACATACAAATATTCCCACTTATGATTTTATCAAATGTTAAATAAATAGTGGGGACTTCATATACCTTAAAATTCTGGACTATTTCTCCATTGGTGTTTAAGAATATTTTAGTAATATTTAAGGAATTGTTTGGGGTTTTTGTATAGGCTGGAAATATATTATTAATTTTCCATTTAAAATAATGGGATATCAAAAATGTACTGCCTAAGCCATTTTGAAGAATGACAAATATTCCAAAATGTTCATATTGATAATATACAGGTAGTTGTATTATGATTAATTTGTTGTTCTTTGTGATTTTTCTATTTTTAACTCTTCCTTGTTAAACAAGCATTTCCTTTAGAATTAGAAACACATTATTTTTTAAATGTTTAGGGCCAAAACTTTTAAATAACTTCACATCTCTATTGATTCCAGCCATCCTAATGCATGTGAAGTGGCCTCTGATTGTGGTGCTGGTTTGGATTTCCCTGATGACAGATGATGTTCATCATCTTTTTATATGTTTACTGGCCATTTGTATATTTTCTTTGGAGAAATATCTATTTAGATCTTTTGCCTATTTTTCAATTGAGCTATTTTTTCATTTTATTATCAAGTTGTAAAAGTTCTTTATATACTGTAGATACAAGTCCCTTATCAGATATATGATTTTCAGATACTGTCTCTTCTTTTGTGCATTGTCTTTTTACTTTCTTGATGGTGTCCTCTGAAGTACAAAAGTTTTGATGAGGTCCAGTGCATCTAATTTTCTTTTTTGCTCATGATTTTGGTCATTTCTAAGAATTCTTTGCTAAATCTAAGGTTATGAATATTTAATTTTATGTTTTCTTCTAAGTTTTATAGCTTCAGCACTTACATTTAGATGTTTGATCCAATTTGAGTTAATTCTTGTATATGAGGTGAAGTAAGGGCCTAACTTCATCCACTTTGGATATGTGGATATCCAGTTGCTGCGGCACCATTTGCTGAAAAGACTCTTCTTTCCCCACTGAATAATCTTGGCACCCTTGTCCTAAATGAGATGACCACAGATATGTGGGTTTATTTGGGGACTTTAAATTGAATTCCGTTGATCTATATATCTATCCTTGTGCCAATACCAATTCTATTCCTTTGATCTGTATTTCTATCCTTAACTCAGTACCACACTGTATTGATTACCATCGCTTTGTACTAAGTTTGAAATTGGGAAGTGTGAATCCTCCTACTTTTTCACAATTGTTTCAGCTTTTCTGAATCCCTTGCAATTCATATGAATTTTAGAATCAGCTTGTCAATTTTCTACAAAAATGCGAGCGAAGATTCTGATAGGGATTGTGTGGAATCTGTAAATCAGTTTGGAGAGTATTCCCATCTTACTACTGTTAAGTCCTCTGACCCAAGAACATGAGATGTTTTCCATTAACTTAGATCCACTTTAACTTCTTCCAACGATGTTTTGGAATTTTCAGAGTATAAATTTTGCATTTTTTTGTTAAATTTACTTCCAAGTATTTTATTATTTTTGATGCTGTTGGGAATCAAAATTCTTTTATTTTCAGTTTGTTCATTCCAAGTGTATAAAAATACAATTTTTTATATTAATCCTCTATCCTACAACCTTGCTGAATTTGCTTGTAGTTTAAGAAGTTTTTTAGTGGATGCCTTAGGATATATGTCACATCATGTCATCTATATATTGGGAAAAAAGCAGTTCATGACACTCACACACCTGTATCATGAGAACCCTAACTCACAGGTCCCAGTGTCTAGCCATTATAGCATTTAACCAGGCTAAAATCAGCATGCAGACTAATGCTTAAGAGCAAGGCTTAACAATTGCAACTGTTGTTCTGGGAGATGATTGTTACACAGAACTTTTCATTGCTGGGGTGAATGTAACAGGAACTCATTGGAAACGAAGCAATGTATTAATGTGTTTTGTTTTCAGAAAGGGGTCAGTGTTCCCTATTATTGACACACAGGTCTCTTCTGCTCAGCCCTCTTTCTGTAGGCTTAACGCTGACAAGCCTTTTTTCTATTGATTAAATAATATTGCTAGACTCTTCATATAGAGGTTGTTTAAGTGATAAACCATTATTGCAATTTGCCATTTGCACCAGCAGGCTTGACTCTGAGTCTCTCCTGTACTGATGGAAAAGTGGATTTCTGCATTCTATATCAGAGAACTCCTCTTTGGGTTGCAGTTGAAGTCTCGGAGGGAGGTGGCACCAATAAACAGCATGCTCTTCCCAAACAAGGTTCTGAACAATTTGAAAAATAGTGACTAACAATGGAGGTTCAAATACCAACCATTACAGAGAACCAGCTGGGTAGTCAGACATGCTCCCCGAATCCCAGCATCAGGCACATATCTGACGTGGTCCAAGGCGGTGGTAGACAACAGGGTAGCCTGAGCCTTGTGGATAGAAAGAGCAGAAGAGAACATTTACTCCTTCCAGGGCAGCCTCCCTCCCAAGAGGAAGATGAACTGAAAAGAATATGCACAATTAATCTGATTACTAACTACAATTCATCTAAATTTCTGAGAAGAGGCTGTTCTATGTATCACCAGGACAGTTGAAGTAAGGGGCACAGTTAACCTAACTGAACTCTTTTTACATGGAAAAAAAAAAATTCAGAAAAGCGGCATTGGCCTCTCCCAGTTACTACTAAAGAACAAGAAAAAAACCCTGCTATAACAGCTCCAAGAAAACAGACACAGCTTGAATTTTCTCTGCCTATTAGCAAACATGATTGAATATCCCCAATGAGATGAGACCAAACTTAGGGTAACAAGCATAAATATGTTTTCTGTCTTATTAGTTGCCACTTGTTCTGACCCAAAATTGGGAGAGCCAGTCTTGCTGCTATCTACGGCCTCCTCCCTACACCTGCAGAGAACCTCCACTCTGTTTTTTTCCATTTTTTTCTCATCAGTTTTAAATGCTCAGTAATAAAAAGGAGGCACTCTCCTAACCGCATTCAGCACACATCTGAAAGCTGGGGGTTTGGGCAATCTCTACACAGCTAAATGAAGCACTGAAGGGATTGCCATACATTTTCAAAAACAGTCACAAAGCAAATGTCCTACTTGCAGTTGAATTGTGACAAATAAATCCTTTCCTAAACATCACAAGCCTAGATTTAATGGGGTGAAACATGTGCAAAATGGATAGAGAAAACCACCAATTCTACTGCCCTCTGAACCAAAACTTTCTCTTCCACAGTTGAAACAAACATTTAGAAAATTGTGGTATAAATAAAGGCTTTGCAAAGATTACTTAGAAAGCTCAAACGCAGACACATAAACTGTGGCTTGTCATGCAAAGTGCTTTTGGACTAACTTGCTGCCAGGCGACACAATGCAGCCAGCAGTTATTGCAGGGTTGAATGGTCAGTGATTCATCACCAAAAGACAGACCAAAAATTGCCCAGCCATGTAATATTCTAAATTTAACTCTTGAGGGGGCTGTCCAATTGCAATTGTAGGAAGGTACTGAACACACCCAAGGACACACCGAATCGACAGCCACGTGTGGAGCAGTTCCCTCTGGAGGAGACTGGAAACCAGCTGAAGAGCTCCTCCCCAACAAAGGGCCAAAGGGCCACACAGAGACAGAAAGAAGAGACAAAGATGCGGGCTTGCCAAGACCACCAACCCCCAGTGAGGCAACCCACAACTGGGAGGGAGGGAGCCCGTCCCTGAGGAGTGAGAGGGCCATGCCCCACAGCAGGTACCCCAACCCTCGGGGCCTGCACAGAGAGATGAACCCCAGAACATGCAGCTTTGCCAAACAATGGGGCTTACTTCCAGGGGATGCAAAGGGCTGTGGGGAACCTTAAAGGGCAGGCACACAGACTCACCAACCTTGGGACTCAGTTATCATCATCTGGTAACTGTGTGTGTGTGTGTGTGTGTGTGTGTGTGTGTGTGTGTGTGTGTAAAGAACTCAATAGCAAGAAAACAGTCCAATTAAAAATGGGCAGATGATCTGAATAGACATTTTTCCAAAAAAGACATACAGATGGCCAATAGACACATGATGCTCCATGTCACTAACCGTCAGAGAAATGCAAATCAAAACCACAGTGAGATATCACTTCATACCTGTTAGAGAGGCTATTATAAAAAAGACAAGAAGTAACGATTATTAGCAAAGATGTAAAGAAAAGGTAACCCTTGTGCACAGTTGGTGGGAATGTAAATTGGTACAGCCACTAATAAACAGTATGGAGGTTCTTCAAAAAATTAAAAATAGAACTACCGTATGACCCAGCAATTCCAATACTAGGTATTTATCCAAAGAAAATGAAAACATTAATTTACAAAGAGATTGGCACCCCTAATAGCCAAGATATGGGAACAACCTAAGTGTCCATCAATAGATGAATGGATAAAGAAGATATGATATACATACACACACAATGGAAGCATATTCAGCCATAAAAAAAAAAAAACCTGAAATCTTGCCATTTGTAACAACATGATGGACCTCGAGGGAATTATTCTAAGTGAAGTAAGTCAGAGAAAGACAAATACCATGATTTCATTTATACGTGGAATCTAAAATAAAAAATGAACAAAAAACTCATGGAGAACAGAAGTGTTTGCTAGAGGGCAGTGAGCTGGGCCGGTGGGTGAAATGGCTGAAGGAAGTCAGTAGGTACAAACTTCCAGTTATGAAAGGAGTAAGTCATGGGGATGTAAATATAGAGCATGGTGACTACAGTCAGTATTATTGTAAACCATACTTCACATTTGCTGAGGGAGTAAATTTTAACAGCCCTCATCACAAAATAGATACAGAGATAACAAATTAATTAATTAAATTAAACTCTCAAATAGGAAACAAAAGATCATAGCTTTCCAAGAACATGGAAGGAAAGAAATAATGAAATGAGCCGTTTTCTCATCCTTACATGAGCCTGAGTGTACTCACCATTTTCAATGTGAACAAGGTGTTGTTTATGTTTTTGTGACCAAGTGGTACCTCATGGAAGCAAATTCAGCAAAAGATCCAATGACCAAGACCCACTTCTGTCTTGTCCATCCTGTATTCCCAAAACTAAGTACACCTGTGGTACAAAACAGGTGTTCAATAAATACCTTTCCCCATCCTTTCATTTTTAATGTAAAGCCCTGCAAGGTTGGTCCCCTGCCACCGTCCCCCACATCTCCTCCTGTGCCTTCTCTGCCTCGCCACACTTACCAGGCTGCTGTTCCTCCAGCAGGCCAGGCGGTCCCACCTCACTGACTCGGCCTACAGAAACCCACGTGGCTCATTTGCTCAGTCCATTCAGATCTCTTCTTCTCAGGGAGGCTTCCCTGAACAGCCCACCTACACCAAACTGCTCTATAACTATTTATCTGGCTTCATCCTTAGGAGCACTTACCACTCTCTAACACATTATATGGCTTCTTTGTTGTTTATCAACACCCCCCACTATAATGAGAGCTTCATGAACACAGGACTTTGGTTTGCTCAATGAAAGTCGTTAGAAAGTATCTGGTACAAACATTAGTTGAATAGTTGAGTGAGCCGGTGGATAAACCTTTCTCTATCGCCCTAGTTCAAGGGTGGTTGTTAAACTGCCATAGTTGGACTTTTTTTTTAATCCAACCTAAGAATCTCTTCCTACCGATAGTAGGCTTAGTAATAAATATATGTGGTGCTGCTGATAAATTTGGGGTTATTTCTCCAACTTATTTTATTTTTTAACCATTTAATTTATTGTTTCTCTTTCTTTCTTTTCCTAACTTTTTGGATGTACTGAGCTTTAAAATTATCTTTTCTTTCCTCCACTTTTTTGGAAGTTTAAAGTCTCTGGTTATTTTTTTCTCCTCTCTAAATTTTATACAAATTTTTCTTCAGATTACAAAAGAAATACATGATTATTTTATGAAATAACATAACACACTACAAAGATATGGTAGGAAGCAGAATTCTAAGATGAGCCCTGGATTTCCAACCCCCGGTGTCATCCCCTCCTCCTGGGTGTGGGCAAGACCTGTCAGCATGATGGCAGAGTCACTCCTTTGATTAGGTTGCATTAAATGACGAAGGTAATAGGATAGTCACACCAGTGATTATATGACAATTTATAAAAGTCCATCTTAGCAGACTGGAAAGAATCATCAGGCTGGGCAAGAGAAGTAAGGAAACATGTTGTTAGCAGGCCACAGAAAAACCTCTAGAAGCTAAAAGCAAACTCTGGGACTCTTAAGAGTAAACAGCAAGGAAATAGGACTTCAGTTCTACAACCACAGCTAACGAAATTCTATCGATGACCTGAATGACCTTAGAAGAACGAAATTCCCTTTGCCCTTGGCTACTAGGGAAGCAAATTCTAAGCCCTTGGAATGTCCTGTCTGATCAGAGTACCTCTGTTTACCTGGGAGCCTTGGGCTATGCTAGACAGTCCAGCACTATCACTTACGGTGGTGACTTTGCATCATAGGGCATCCATTCTATCTCCACAGATGCTGGAGACTGAGGCTGGCCAGGCTCAGTAAGAACCCTGGACACCAAGGCTCAATGTTACATAGCAACGTTGGAAACACTGTGTGTATATTGTTACACATCATCCCAGGTGGAGTTAACACCATTTATCGGGCAAGGACAACTAGAAGCTCCAGGTTATGAACTTCCCCGTCTTCTTCCCCATGCATCTCTTCCCTTGGCTGATTTTACCATGTTTCCCTTTGCTGTAATAAATGGTAACCGTGAGTATGACAGCTTTCAGTAAGTTCTGTGAATCTTTCTACCAAATTATCAAACCAGAGGGTGGTGTTGGGGGTCTCTCAAACTTACAGTTGAAATCAGAATTGAAGGTAGTCTTTGAGCTTCTTCCCTAATTTTGCAGGTATGAAAATTAAACCAGAAATTATAAGCAGAGAAAACTTTTAGCCTTTTTAAAGAACAATAAATGAATAACATTATTACCTGTAAATATTCCCTTGTTTGTAGTGGTGGGGTAGGGATGGGGGCTTCTCAAAAACAGAACTCTTATTTTTTAACAGGGAACTAGTTTTGTAAAGATATCAGGCTTTGTCTAGTTCTGAATCAATGTTTACAAGGAAAATGCTTATAATATTTTTTTGTTTCTATAAACAAAAAATATATACAACATACACGATATTTGAATCAACTGGGATTTAAACAACACATTCTGAAGCTTGATATTGGACTAGAGTGTCTCAATTTTTCAAGTCTATCAACTGAGGATACAGAGACCTATGTTTTGATGAGCTTACTTTTCAACCTTAAGGAGTAAATAACCAGAGAGACAAACTTATGGTACAAAAGGACCATGTGACCAGATCTTTCTATTATTCATTTCCATTTCCCTATTATGATCAACATTCCTAGGCATTATATACCCAGAAAAGTGTGTTTATTCAGAATGTTTTCAAGAAGGAGAATAAAATACCCTAAGAAAAAATGCTTTCTGGGATTTTCTGACTCCAAAGATGAATGTAAGTCACTCAATTACCATCATCTACAATTCAAGCAGCTATGAAATGTTATGATCAGTACAGACAAATGAAAGGCATCACTGAACTAAACTCACAAGGTGGGTATGATGCTGATCCCCTCAAAATTGCCAGTGTAGAGTTAGATCCAAAATTCACATGATGCAAGTGTTTGATGTTCCCTTTCATGTTTCAAAACAGCGAGAGGCCTAGAGCAAGAAGGATGCCTTGCATAAACAGGGTGAAGAGACATGAGAAATCTAAAAGACAAGGAGAAGAAAAAGGCAAAATCAATATCAACTTTGTAGTTTCCTTCATTTATGTAGACTGTACTACACCCTAAAACTCGCTTGCTTTCTAACAGCTAACGATAAAAATGAAAATATCATTTAAGTAATCCATAAATAGTTTGTAGGAAAGATTGTTAGTATAAGAACCAATACTGTGGTCGCACGTACTTGTTTTTAAAACTGTTAACTGAGTCAACTTTGCTCCTGGTGTGAAAGAGAAATATTTACATGGCAATCTATCTGTGAAAACAGGGAATGTTCGTGAAAATCTCTTAACTTAAAAAAATCTCTTAATCTCTTAACTTAATAACATACGATTATCCCTAATCATAATATAAACTATTATTGACTTGTTAAATTGCTTTTCTTTAGGAACATGAGCTTAAATGTCACTGTGATATCTTGGCCCAAGAAAAATAAGAAATACAAAAATAATCAGGAAACTAGTTAATGAGATCCAAGTACATTTTCAAATTAAATTATTCCAGCCCAAAAACCTTTTTTTACTTTCTAATAACATTTTCATCCACAATAAGTAATTACCTCACTCACTAAATCTGTCAAGTGAAAATCTTAGTGAGGCCTCAAGGTCTCCGAAAAAAATAATAGCCCTAAACCCATGGCCAGTTCATCCTTTGAAACACAAAATACCTTGCAAAATAAAGTGATTAGAGACAGAAAAATCTGGACTAAAAATTAACTAAAGGAATAGTTTAAATGGTAATGTTTCCCAAATTCTGTACTAAAATACCAAGGAAGATACACTCCTGGGAGAAGTATAAATTAATCTTTTGGAGGGCAACTTTGTAACTTTCAACTTAATCTTAAAATATACCAGCCATTGGTTCCAGATTCTCTTTTTCTAAGAATTTTTCTAGAGAAATAATTAGGGAGATTTTCTAAAAATAATGTATAAGGGTATGATTGATATCATGATGACATGAACAATTCAGTACATGTACAGTGGTTAGAGAGCACCTGATACATATTAAGGTCTCAGTAAATTTCAGCTCTCATTCTTATCAAACTAGTCAGATGCTGAATATCCTTTTAAAAAATGTAGCCAGGCAAGAATTTGATTAGAAGAGGAATGGGGAATTGGTGGCAGTGAACACAATACATGATTGTGTATGATCCTGTATGTCAGGATGCCTTTGTTTCCAAGTGTCCAGGTTATCTGAATGAAAAAATTAAAAACAAATAAATGCCCAAAAGTGGGATGTTGGTCAAATGCAGTATTATATCCAAACGACTGCATGTGTTGGAGCCATTGGTAATACTCCTGTTAAGAGAATATTTCAATGCACAAAAATACATCCACAATATAGTAAATGAATAAAAACCAGTGCTGAGTAGAACAATCCTATAGTTAAGAGCTCAGCCATTGGAACCAGACAGCCTACATTCAAATCCTGACTCCACAGTTATTAACAATATGTTTTTGGGAAAGTTCAGTTTCCTAATCTGTGAAAAGGGCATAATACTAGTGCTTACGTCACTGGATTGTTTTGAGTTCTGATCGATTCATGCATGGACAGTGGTTAGAGAACACCTGATACATATTAACATCTCAGTAAATTTTAGCTGTCTTTCTTATCAAACTAGTCAGATGCTGAATATCCTTTTTAAAAAAAGTAACCAGGCAAGAATTTGATTAGAAGAGGAATGGGGAGCTGGCAGTGGTGAACTGCAACATGACTGTAACCCAACTAAATATTCTGTATGTCAGGATGCCTTTGTTTCCAAGTGTCCAGTAGAACACCATGTGCTGGTCACCAAACCCAGGGGAGGACCCCAAACACCTGTGCCCCTGCATCGGATCCAAGTTGCCAAGGAAAATGCCATGCAGCCAAGCGCTGGGTGGAACGCTTCACTCTCATAGAGGGACAGAGCAACCACAGCTCTCACACAGGTCTCCCCCAGCACCTGCTGCAGGGCGATTCACCTGCATGCACCCCCCTCCCTCTGTAGCGGAAGGACTCTACCATTCCTCATGGAATCAGAAATACAAAAAGCTGGGAGAAATTGCCAGAGCGCCGTTGACATACTATGAGGCCACTGTGAGCAAAAAGAATGGAGTATGCATTGAACTTGAAACAGGGAAAGACAGTCCCACCCAAGGCAATAAACCCAATGGTCTGTGTGGGCTCTTTATCTCTTGGTAAGGAAATGTCCCAGACCCAAGGCCCATTCTTATGTGGCCAAGTAGGAGTCAAAGACTGCAAGCAGGAGACTGCCTTTCCCATCAGCAAGTAACAGAAAACTTAACTCGAGTTGTTTAAACAATAAAGATAGAAAAAAATCTAAAGACAGCATGTATTTCAGTGTTAGTTTGATTCAGCACTGCGATGGTTTGCTTTAGTGGAATACAGGCTCATGGTATTTTTTTAAATCTCTAGCTCCTAAAAGAATGCCTGATATATAATAGGTACTAAATAAATATTATTGTATATATCAAACAAGGATCCCATTTCCTACTATCAATACCATCCTTCTACCTACTATCATGGTGCCAAATTTGTTAGGTCTGATACTGCAGCAGTATCAGACATAACGTCTGCAGACGACACTATCCAAAGAGAGAAAGGGAGGGCCTTACCTTCTTACTCCTTTCTCAGAGTTCTGGAGACTGAGAAGTCTAAGACCGAACACGAGCATGGCCAACTCCTTGGTGAGGGCCCTCTTCCCAGTTCACAGATGGCCACCTCCTCGCTGTGTCATCACAGTGGAGAGGGAGGGCTCTAATCCCTCCCTCTTCCTATAAGCCTACAAATCCCATCACGGAGCCTCACCTTCATTACCTCATCTAAATCTAATTATCTCCCCAAAGGCTCCACCTCCTAGTACCACTATATTGAGGGTTAGAGCTTCAACATATGATTTTTGAGGGCAGGGGGCACAGAAACACAGTCCATTACAATATATAAACATACCATATCACTTTCATACAGTGGAACACTCAGTGATTAAAAAAGAACTACTAGTATGTTTAATAATATGAATTTTTTAAATGTTAGTCTGAGTGAAAGGGACTAGGAAGAAAAGTACATACTATATTATTCAATTTTTATGAAACTCTTGAACAGACAAAACTAATCTATAGTGATAGAAATCACATCAGTGGTTGCATGAGACAAATGTTTACAGTATTGACAACAAAAGTGGATGGACCGTTTTTAGGGAAGTGGAAATATTCCATTTCTTGATTGTGGTGGTGGATGAAAGAATAGACACAAAGGACAAAATTCACTCAAGTGTTCATTCACAGTTTCAGTAAGTGTAAATAATACCTGAATAGAGCTTATGTTTAAAATACTGCAGTGAAAGTAAAGATCACCCTAAAAAAGTACAAGGATAACAAATCTCTGAAAGTGATTTGCTAAAGGAAAAAGAAGAAAATTCTCATTATCAGTTTGTTCATACATATTAGAATGCATAACTTCTACCAAACAGCAGCAGAAAGCCAAAATCATGGAAAAAACTGAAAAGACTAATATAAGTGTAAAAGAGAGAAAGAGATCCAAAGTAGGATAATTTTAAGGAGGATAAAAATCACAATATTATGATTTAAATGCAAATTTATTCAATGACGTGTAAGATTAAACTTGGAAAAATCTAGCCAAACAGAAATAAAATAACTTAGTAAATTTAAATTTTTCAAAATACAGTGCAAACATGTAAAGTGACCGAAAAAAAAAAAGGTTGATGGAGAAGAAATAAGAATAAATGAAATAAGGGTCGAACGTAAGAGTTTCAGGAATTCTAAAGACACCAGCACAACTAGAAAGGAAGAAAAATCTAAAGCTTAACTGAAAAGCACCTCTCTAAACTATGAAGGGAGCGTAATGTGATAGCTTAGGACTCACCACGAACTGTTCAAAATGACTGGAAAGAGACCTACATCCAGAGACATCCTAGAAAAGCGTATATTATTTTCATTAAGACAGATAAATAATGACCTTTCAGAAAACAGAGCTTTTTAAAAACAGATTTACCCCAAAAGGAATAAAAATCGGACTCTCATCAAACTCTAAATGCCAAAAAGGCAATGAAACAACATTATATTTATAGTTTCAAGAAAAAAGAGTATGTCCTCCAAATTCTGAAATCAGCTGAATTACAAATCATGAATGAATAAACAGAAAGGTATTCTAAAATACGTAGTATGCAAAGCCTCTCTCACTTCCAGGTAGGCTGTCATATTTGTCCAAAGACCAGTGGTCTCATCTAGAACTGGAAAAGCCAGACGGAATACAAAAATCATCTCTTTGAAAGCAGAAGGGAGGTGCTGAGGCAACAAGAGTTAAATGAACCAAAACTACAGCAGGGAAGGAACAGGAGGTGAGCTGGCCTCTGCAGCTGCTTTTACGCTGGGGTCGCTGATGAATTTGAATATGGCAAGAAAGGGACAATCTAGGGCAAAGCCCAGCACAACACCTGGAGGAGGGTTGCTGCAGGGGAAGAAGAAATAAGAGATTTCGGTGGAGACTTGGAAAGTTTCAAACACTTGCAGGTTTTTGCTCTGAAAGATTTATTCAATACTAAAGCAGTAGGCGGCAGGAGAGAAAACGTAAGTGGAGAGCCTCTGAAAAGCGGAAGAGAGCTCTGTCAGTCTCACAACACAAAGATTAGAATGTAAGAACCACACACACACACAAAAACAGTGCACACCTCCCCCCAAAATAAAATTCTAGATGAATACATAGAAGCTCAGGCTTGAGTCAGAAGCAATCTGACCTTTCCACAGCCATGGTTCATCACAGCTCCTTATTGAATTAAGGCGACTGACCGCCGCTCGGACCAGAGGAGGGGAGATTGAGCCTCTCCAGGAAGGTAAAGTCTCCACACTTCTTTATAGACAGTGTCTGGCATTCATTCAAATATTTCTTCACATGCCAAAGAGTAAGAAGAGAAAAGGTGACCAATAGAAACAGACCCACAGATGATTCCGATTTGAAAGTGAGAGAAGAAGGATTTTAAAAGAACGATGATTACTATGTTCAAGGGATGCTTGGGAGGGAGTGAGGAGCGAGCCCCAAGGGCTTGGCTAAGGCAATCCGGAGGGGGGCGCTCCACCTCACGGAGCAGCGGGCTGGGAGCAAGGGACGGACCCTGGTTCAAATACCATAGATGCTCACCTTTCTTACTGAATGTTTATATTTTTATTGAATAGATGTTTCTTCACTTGCTTTATGCCTGTGGATGATTTCTAAAAACTTGAAATGGCTGTTTGATCTCTTAATAATTTTCACGAGTTTCACTGGGAAATGGGTCCACAGAGCTTTTCATGGTATTTGCCAGACGCTGGTCTCCCTGATGAAACACTTTTTAACTAACATCTAAATCTATCAAACCACAAACAGAATAACGTCCAAGAGTTCAGAAAATACCCATCCAACATGATAACTTTATGGTTGCGTAGGAGAATTTCTTTTCTTGGGAGATGCATGCTGATGTGTTTAGGAATGAACTAACATGATGACCCAATTTAGTTTCAAATGGTTCAGAAAAAATAAATGTGTGTATATGTACATTCCCGCATGGAAGGAAATATTGCAACTATGGGAATTTGGTGAATCTATGTGAAATCTATTTAAGTATTCACTTGGAGTACTCTTCCAGCATTTCTGTAGGGCTGAAATTTTTGTTAAAAATAAATAGAAATTGGAAAGCTACCTTTCTTGAAAATAATTGCCTGGAATTCTATTTGTATTGATGAAAGATTCATTAAATGTTCTTTGAAAAAGAGAAGTTGTGTAGTGGAACAATTACTACACGCTTTAAAACTACTTAAACACTCAGAAACTCTGAAGTTTGTTTTTAAAACTAATAAAAATATTCAAGTATATTCTTTAAAAAGATTAATATTTTTCAAAAATAAATAATACTAGCAGTTTTTATTTTAAACCCAGATGTAGGAAATGAGGAGACAAAGCAAAGAACAATAGTAATTCATTTTCTTCATGCTTTACAGAGATTCCAGAAATACTATTTTGTCTCTAACATGAACAAATAAAAGTAGCTGGATATTTAGGATTTCCTGGCTTCTGAGCCATTTTTCTATGCTTAAGAAATCCATAGGTTGGAAGAAGAGGGTCTGTGTTCCATTGCAGCAGATATTAAGGTGATATGGCTGCTCTCTCTAACATGGATCAGAAATACTACGGGGAAGGGGCCCAAAATGACTCAATCATTTGCTCCTACTCAGAACCTTGAATCTGCAGAAATTCATGCAAAGAAGCGACCATTTAAAATGACTTCTAAGGGCAACTAATGGGTTCAAGAAAGAAATGACCATCTTTAACTTCCTGCATCATGACATTTGTGAAACTTAGGGATATTTTGTGACTGTGTTAAAAGCATCTCTTATCTCCTACGGCTGTAAGATTGAGGTAGTAAAACACAAAACACAGTTTGTTCCCCAAATTTGTAAATACAGTTATCAGTTGAATTTTCAGTTTCATGATTTCTTTTATGTAAACATTAAAGCCTAGATCAAGAAATAGTACCGTTGCAAGAACTGGAATGATGCTACATGAAACTCATCAGGGAGCTCTCAACTTAGGGAAGCCTTCTTTGCCGGTCAGAAGAGTCCAACTCTCTGGTATGAAACAGCTTTCTATATATTATTTGAAAACTGGCATCGATCCCTTGTCTCAGTTTCTCCAAACCTTTAATAAGAATCATATCTAAATATGCCACAGAGATCCAATTATGAAGTCTAAACCAAGCCCAGGAGGAACTTGCTGTGCACACACACATATTCCACAGGACTTTGCCTATTTAAATTGATACTCTTAATGTGGGAATGGATGAGAGAGAATCTGGACAAGAGGAGAAAAGGCACTGGATAAGGCTGTGTTTATTAATATGGTTATCATTAGTGGCATTCTGTGTTCTTTGTCATCGTTAAGGATCTGAAATGCTTCTGTAATTATTTGCCTAGTGTTGTCAACTGAAGTTTAGACTTACAGGTGGATGGCCCTCACCCAATGAATTTGAGAGTCCAAAAATTCTTTGGTATGATGAAGAAGGAATCCCAGGACCCTGAAGAGTGGGATCAGTGCCCTTTATATGGGCAAACTGCCCATCCACCATGTCATTACATCTCCCAGAAGATAGACTCCCTGCTGATACTCCACGCGAATCAGGAGCTGAGAGAATGGAGCATCTCTGAGAAGCATGTTCAAGGCGGTTCTTGATGGGGCAGGGAGACTGGTGAGAGATGCTGTGGTAGAGGTTAGTTTCTTAGTTTTAAAGAAAACTGAATCTACGGTTGACAGAGGCCACCATCAGCACTCTGATGAGGCCTGAGAGTAGTATTAGGAAGCAAGATCAGAAGTGAAGCTGTCTTGGACTCAGAGAATTAAGTAGGTTTTAACTCTAATTTCAGCTGCTATTCTAGAGTGCTCTCAGAAGAGGCCCAGAAAGGGAGAATATTTGGAACCAAAATGATGCCCACAGTCATGCATACTTTTAAATGATCGGGTAGACAGCCAGCCTCCTCCTCCCCAGCTAACACGTCTTAGTTTATGGTGGCATGTAGGAAACTATGTGTGGGTTTATCAACATGGACTTCCCATTACAAACGCTGACCAACCTACTGCCACTACTATTTGCTCACCTTTCCTACTAAAAGACGAAGCCTGAGCCCCAGTTAACACTATACCCATGGGCCAGCCAACCGTCTAGCAGAAGGTTAACTATACTGGAACCTGCCTTCCTGGTTAAGGTGGCAGTTTATGTGGATGTGGGTTTGTTTCCCCTCCTTCTCACACTTCTACAAGTGCCACCGTTGCTGAATGCCTTGTACACAGGCATGGTGTCCCCCTGACATGAATAGATTTAATTTCATTTTCCAAAAACCGTAAGACAAAAATTTTAAGAGGGATGTTTATCTTCCAGAACACTGGAAAAGATAAAAACAAAGAAAGCATCATGTATAAAACAGAAGTCATAAACCCAGAGAAAAACAAGGAGGCATAAAATCTAAAAATATGAAACAAGATGGCAGAGGGCAGGTCAAGTGCGCAAGTCATGACAATGAATTTAAATCATTTCAACTCCCCATCAACAAAGATTTTTAAAATCTACTCACATGCTGTTTAAACTTAAAGAGACACACTATGTTGACAAGAAATGTATTTAAAGGATAAGCAAAAGAGCTTACCAGGTAAATGAAATAAAAAAGGAAGTAGAGTCCTATTTGTTTCAAACAAAATTTAATATAAGGCAAAAAGGTTCCATGGAAAAAAGGGTCATTTTCTATTCATAAAAGGCAAAATCTGCATATAATTTCTAATAGCCATGAACCTTTATGCTTCTTATAAAAGCACTGAAGTATATATAAAACAAAAATGGAATCACTGGGAAGGATTGTAAAACATCCCTTTCCACATTTTATAGATCTATAAGGGGGGAGAGAGATGGAGGGCTAATGTGGGGGATGGAATAAATGTGACAGAATGAGCACAGATCTGTCCCTCCAATCCTCTTCAAATCTGCTGACATAACAAGGAAATAAATAAATAAATAAAAGTAAATTTAGAACCGTGCTGAAAAACAAGTCAGAGTGTTCCTCAGTGGACCGGATATTTTGAGTAATCTTGGACTACTTGGATTGCAGAGGGATGGAGAAAGGATGGGAAGAGAAACTTCAACCCAAATCAACTAAGAAAAAATAAAAACAACTACAAAGGTAAAAGCAATTCTGAATAATTCAAATTATGTTAAAGTCAACAGATACAAAGAAGAAGAGGCTGAGGGGAACACAGTAAGATGATAATTAAAGAACTGTGTCAAAGTGCTGGTTACACAGCCTCCTTCCTATCTGCTTCTCAGCGGCAGGTAAAAATGGTTTCTGCCCCGAGAACTTGTACATTTGTGTGGAAGAGGCGCCCAAGGCCATTTCCTAGCACCGTGGCCAGCAAGCTTGGCTGTAAATTAGAATCAGCTGGGGAACTTAAAAAAAAAAAATCCCAATGCCCAGGCTGCTCCCTAGGTCAAATAAATCAGGATCTCTGTGGGTAGGACAAAGGCTTCGGTAGTTTATAAAGTCACCCGGGTGATTCTAATGTGCAAACAAGGTTGAGAACCATGGACTAAGTAGAAATGTTGGAGCTAAGAGCAGAAGCGCAGAGACCAAGGTGATGCTGAACTTCCACATGGCCAATCAGAAGAAAACATTGGAAGAAAGCAGCCATCTCTGGCATTGGTCCCCAAGTAAAAGCAGTGAGCACCGCACTCTGAACTGGGAGACCCGACCCTCAGGATCCAGGATTGGATCAGTCGGTGAGTACGACCCCATTTCCTCCTCCATGACCCACAACCCCCGAGGAACAGCACCCAGATCACGGACTCACGCAGCCTACCTGGTCACACAGCCCGGCTTCCCCTGACTCACCTGAGAGTCTCAAATAAAAACAGAAGCAGCCAAACAAGAATCACTGAACACTGAGGAACATCAACACCATGAAAGGAGCCAGACGCAACCAACAGCCTGAGACACAAAGGAAAAGAGAGTTTTAAAATAAGGACAGTTTTAATATCCGCGGAGAAATGAGAAAAGCCTTCTATGAAAGTATAACACATGGAGACGCTGGATATTTAAAATATGATCATGTTTCAGAACTCAACAGAGAGGTAGAAATGCGTAGTAGACTAAAACCTTTCATATTGAACTGAATAATTCTTCCACAAAACACTTAAAAAATCAACACAACCCAAAAAAGGTGGAAAACATGAAATAACCTTTAAGTTTCACGGAAAATAGATCACTACATTCTACAAGAACAGGGAGAAAATAAATAAATATATGTAATACACAATTTAGGCACTTGTGGGTGGGTATATATTTTATTTACACACACACATACAAAATAGTATATTTGTGTGTATTATTATATGTATGTGTTACTTATTATATTTACAAAGAGAGAAATTGCATCTATGTATATATATTACATTATTATGTGTGTGTATACATACGGAAAAACTCACAAAACCAAAAAAGAACCATATCTTCAGAATGAAATGCTTACACAAGACCAAACAGGAGGAAAGAACAAGACTTCCGTCTATAAAAAAAAAAAGCCAGGCAGTTCAAAACTCCATAGACAAAGACAACAGCCTAAGAGCTCCCAAGGAGAAAAGCCAGGCTACCTACAAAGGAATGAGAATCATCTTGACTTGTCAACAGCAATTCTACAAGAGAAAAGACAATGAAGCAATATCTTCAAGCTCAGAAGAAATAATATTCTAACAGAGGGTGACATCCAATAAACAATAAACCTAAATGAGTAAAGTGCATAATATGTTAAAAGCTGAGAAGGACTAGAGAAATAAGAAAAATAGAGCAAAATAAGGGAGATTTGGAAATGCGAGAAGGCGAGGCTGGAGGGCGTGTTGCAACAGCAGAAAGGTCATGGACGGACTCAGAGAGAAGGCAAGATTTGGGCAAACACTTGAAGGAAGTGGGAGAGGAGGTATCCAGCATGCATACAAAAAAGAGAATTCCAAAGAATGCATTTTTAAATTGAACACTCAAATAAAAATAATAGCAGAGAAATGTGGTGAGTTTGAGGATTTCAGGCTGATGAAGGCAAAGACAGGACCACAAGATGGCAGTTTCATTCAACAAGGTTGTGTTTTATTCATTGGTTGGTGTTTGGATGGGAATGCCAGAGAGGGACAGTCTCCCACAGCAGGAGGCCTTCCAAAGAGTATGGAGTGAGTCCACTTCCCAGTACGGAAGAAGGCAAGGGAAATCCCAAGAGCAAAGGGAAGCCTCGAGGGGCACATGTGATGATGTGACCCCTCAGCAGCAGGGGGCAGGGCTCTGGGTCAGAGAGCTCACGAGGGCAACAACACTTGGGTCTCTTGTAACTACACGGTCTGTCTCATCTACAGCTAGTAGATATTGCGCATAGTTTTGCAGGATATGCAGAAATAGGCAATCTGTAAAAGGCTGAAAACACGCTTACCTGAGCTACATTTAAAGCAGCTAGACTTATAAGAATGGAGTTTGGTGCTGGCAGGCTTTAAGTTAACAGTCCAAATCTGCTGTGAAGCAAAGACTATAGGGGCCAGGTTTCAGGAGCTGTCTTGGGCCCATTTCTATAACAAGAACAAATATTCCTTTCAAGGTCTTACATTATGAAAATGAAGCAAATTATACTAACCAATAGCCTACAACGGAAAGAAATCTATTACACATATAAAAATAGGTCATCACAAAATAGGAAAAATAAATAATTATCATAAATTTTTAAAAATATACCTCAAAAGTAGTTTTCCCTCTTATATTCCTAAATTTTATATACATCCATATGTTAGTTTACAGCAGTCTGCATTTTGACCACAGAGTTTGTTTATATGTCTACATCCCCTGCGGTGCTGTAAACCATTTAAAGCAGCAACCGCTTCTGGCTCATCTTAGTATTCCAAGTATCCAGAACAAGTTTCTGGTGTATAATGTGCACCCTATTAATATTTTTGAATGGTGAATAAAGGAACATAAGGAACAGAATTATAATACATCCCCAAGTCCACAAAAGAACCACAAATAATTCTATTGCAACCCATATTTCTCTTGAAGCTGTGCATTTGTTTTTCAGGCCGACAGTTCTAAAATACCAAAGTATCAATCCTTTCCCATGCATCAAATCTTTTAACCAGCGAATAAATAAACTATCAACTCAAAAGCATTTTTAAAATACAACTTAAAGATTATTGAGGGATATTCATCCATTCCATCACAGTTATTTTTGTGGATGGCTGAATCCCTAAATTAGAAAATGGAATAATCTAGTTTATCATTTAGAATGCCCTGGACAGCAATTTTTAAAGTAACTCACTGAAAATGGTTCCACATTAGCAATTTGTGATCTCACCTAAGTAAAAATGTAAAGGTAGGTGGTTTCAGGTTCAGCTAATTCACCCCTAAACAAGGTCTCCATTCCAGTTTAGCTTCTGCAGAATTTTTTATCTTTTCTTTCAGGGATGCAAGTCAGAGGCCACAGTAGCAAACGTCATGTCCTTATACAACAGCATCCAACAGCCAGAAAGTAGAAGGGCATTTCTCCATTGAACTCTATTAGGGAAAAATATCTCTCCCAGAAGCCTCAGACAGATGCCCAGACAGTCTCATTCACTAGAACTTGGTGGTGTTCCCACTTCAAACCAATCACCAGCAAAAGGAAATTGACTTCTTAGGTCAAAAAAAAAAAAATAAGTGGCTCCAGTTCCACTGAGATGGAATGAGCATGCTCTCTCCTCTCTTACCAAATTACAATAAAAAACCCTTGGGCAGGATGCATAAAGCAAGCAACCTGGGACTCTGACAAGTAAACAACAGCAAGCAAATTTGGGAGGGAAATCAAATCCTGAGGAATAACCCAGATGGCAGCAAATTTCCTGAATTTTTCCAGTCGTACCTCCCAGCTCAGACTCTAGGGCAGCCTGAATCCAGGAATTGCAAAGCAAGTGTGCACAGGATAAGCTCTAAGAGAAACCCTCTCTTTCTAACCAGAAGACTGGCAAGAGAAGCCCCTGTGGGATGGAGAATGTCAGAGGGAAACCCTGTTTTTTCCCCTTTATATTCTTCCTGCTGTGCACAAAGCAAGCCTGTTGGGAAATACAATTTCAGGTTAACCTGGCCATGGAAGCAATGGTGTCTGAACGAAAATACTTCCCTCTGACAAAGAGAACATGACAAGGAAACTCTGTGGTCCTATGTTTTCTTCTAAAAGTTTTACAGTTTAACATTTTACATTTAGATTTATGATCCAGTTGGATTAATTTTTGGGTAAGGTGCACAGTTGAGGTTGAGTTTCATTGGCATGTGAATGAAAAATTGTTTCAACACCATCTGGTGAAAAGACTATCCTTTCTGCCTTGAATTACCTTTACACTTTTGCCAAAAGTCAAACGGCCATATTTGTGTATCTGAGGTCTCTCTTTTGTTCCATTGGTCTACATGTCTATCCCTTTACCTGTACCACATCACCTTAATTAGTGTTGCTTTATAGGCAATATAAAATCTGATCAAGAGTTTTCTCTACCTTTATTCTTCTTTTCCAAAAGTGTTTCAGCTATTCTAGTTCCATTGCCTTTGCATATAAACTTTAGAATCAGTTGTCTATATCTACAAAATAGCTTGCTGGCATTCGATTGGTATTGCATTAAATCTATAGATCATTTGGACAACTGACATCTTTACTAAGTCGAGCCTTCCAATCAGGGACACAGTATATATCTCTCCATTTATTTAGGTTTTCCTTTATTTCTTTCATCAGTGCTTTGTAAGCTTCAACATATATATTTTTTTATATATGTTTTCTTGGATTTATATCTAAGTACTTCTTTTTGTTTTTTTGGAGCTATAGTAAATGACATTTTAAAGTTATGGTTCCTGATTGACTGTTGCTAGTGTACAGAAATAATTTTTGTGTATTGACTTTATATCCTGTAATTCTGATAAACTTATTAGTTCTAGGAGCCTTTTTGTAAATTACTTGAGATTTTATAAACGATCATGCTATCTGTAAATAGGGACAGTTTTCTTTCCTCCTTCAATCTATGTGCCTTTTATTTCTTTCCACTGCTGTATTGCACTGGCTCCGACACCTAGTACTATGAGTCACAGGAGTGACGAGAGGGACCCTCTTGCTTTGTTCTTGCTTTTACAGTCCAAGAATCCAGTCTTTTCTCATGAAGAATAATGCCAGCTATAGAGTTTTCACATATGTCTTTTATCCATCTAAGGAATTTCCTCCTAGTACTAGTTTGCTGAGTCTTTATCAGGAATATTTTTTTCTGTACCTACTCATACAATCACGTGGTTTTTCTTCTTTAAACCATTAATACGAATTACATTAGACTGATATTTTTAGTACCAAACCAACAGCACAGTTGATTGTGCAGAATTATTTTTTTAATATTGATAGATTCAATCTGATCATATTTTGCTGAGGGTAATGGTGTCCATATTTATGAGGGATATTGGCATAAAGTTTCCTTTTACTGTAATATCTCTGCTCTTTATTTTTTTATCATTTCATTTGTGCTATTCCTGTTGTAACCTCTACTTTAACATATGTTATAAACACACAATAAGTTGTTACTGGTTTGCTTTCCACAGTTCTCTTTCAGAACAGGATTTCTCAACCTCAGCGGTATCCACGTTTTGGGCTGGCTGATTCCCTGTTGTGTGGCGCTGTCTTATGTATGTAGGATGTTTGGCAGCATCCCCCACCTGTCCCCACCAGACCCCAGTTTGACCACCAAAAATGTCTCCAGGCATTGTCAGGGTCCCTGGGGAGGGGGATAAGAGGGGAAAGGGATTGACCCCAGTTGAAAACCATTCTTTAAATAGAAATACCACTCGATCCAGTAATTCCAGTTCTAGGAATTTACTGAAAGAGAACAAAATCCCTGATTTGAAAAGAGAAATAAATGCACCCCTATGTTTATCACCACACTATTGGCAATGGCCAAGATATGGAAGCAACCTAAGTGTCCATCAGTAGAGGAATGAACAAAGAAGAGGTGGTACATGTACACAATGGAATATTGGTCAGCATAAAAAGAAAAGAAGTCCTGCCATTTGCAACAACATGGTTGGGTCTAGAAGATCTTATGCTCAGTGACATAAGCCAGGCAGAGAAAGACAAATACCGTATGATTTCACTTATTTTCAGAGTATAAAAACAAAGCAGAACAGAAGGAACCAAAAAGCAGTATACTCTCAGACACGAAGAAGGGACAAGTGGTAGTAGCCAAGAGGCAAGGTCTGGGGCAGGAAGGTGGGGAGGGAGAGGAGGATAAATGGGCACAATAATTCACAAGCACAATGTAAGTTGGTCATGGGGATGGTAGTACAGCATGGAGAATACAGTCAATGATTCTGTAACATCTTTCCATGTTGATAGATAGTAACCGCACTAGAGGGGGTGAGGATTTAATAATATGGGTAACTGTTGAACCACTGTTTCGTACATTTGAAACCAACATAAGACTGTATATCAACAATACTTTAATTTAAAAAAAAGAAAGAAAACCATTGCTTTATAGCAATTAAAATTTTTAAGTAATAAATTTAACTTTACCTCCATTACTTCCATTTTCAGTATTCTTTGTTTCCTTGCATAGTCCAAGGTTCAGCCTGTTATCATATTCTCTATTCATGAAGAACATCTTTCAAGAATTCTTATAGAGTATGTCTTTTAGAAATGAATTCCCTCTTGATTGAGATGTTAATTTTTCCTTCACTTTTTGAAAGGCATTTTGAGGGGATATAGAACTCTTGGTTAATAAATATTTTTCATTCAACACTTTAAAGATGTTTTTCCATTATCTTCTGGCTTACATAGTTTTTTACAGGAAGCTTCCTGTAATCCTTTGTTCCTCTGTGTGTAATGCTTCTTTTTCTCTGGCTACCTTGAAGATTTTCGTCTTTTGTTTTCAATAGCTTCACTATGATATGCCTTGCTGTGTATATTTGGAGAGAGGTGTAGCATTGTATGTTTATGGTGTGTGTGTGTGTAATTCTCTTAGACTCTTGGATCTGTGCTTTGGTTTCTGTCATTCATTTTGCAATATTCTCAGCTATTATTATTTCTTCAACTAGTTTTTCTGGACTAAATCCTTCTTTTCTCCTTTTTGCGTTCCAATTACACACATGTTAGAACATTTGATACTGTCCAACACTCTTAGGTACACACAAAAGAAGTTATGATGTTCAGGATATAATTTATATAACACACACACACACACATTTCTGTAGGCAAATTCTTTCATACTAAAACAAATATTAGTTATTTAGAGATTCAGAGTAAGAGAAGCAAAAAAAGAATAACATAAGAGACTGAGAGCATGATCTTTAAGGAAGGACTCCTCTCTTTATGTCACTGGATCAGAGCCACAAAATATAACAAGGGAAGAGTTCAGGTAAGGAGCTCTGGAGGAGTAAGCTTAGGGGTAGTCAGTATCTTAATCCTAATCCTTTAGAAAGCAGAGCCTGAAAAAATAATTGAAAGTCTGACCCTTTCATTGGAAAATGAAAAATCACAACAGTGAAAATGAGAGGATTAGAAGTAGCCCACTGGCCAGGCAGCAGCCATGTTTGCCCAGCACACAGGACTTCTCAAGAAAATATGTAGAGAAATCTCATCTTGGAACATTCCTTGGAGGGAAGAAGGCAGGGAGGACTCCTGTCTCCCGTTTTCCTTTGGTCAAGGTTTGCATGCAGGGAGCTGACCACTCTCTTTACACACACTTCTGGTTTGTGTCCTTCAACCTCCAGGGGCCACTTAAAAAACCAGGTCCCAAACTCCAGAATGTGTCCTTCCATCCACATCTAGAAGTAGAAAGGCTGCTCAGTACTTGGTGTGACACTAACCCATAAAGACAAGGAAGGACAGGAGGCAAACTGAAAGATGGACGTTTGTGTTTAACATAGTCTATCTGCTTGACATTTGCTTTGGCTCCAGCCAGGATGACCCCTGGCATGGCTCACCAGTTTGGCTCCAGCCAGGATGACCCCTGGCATGGCTCACCAGTTTGGTTACTGTTGCATTCTCTTAACCCATGATCAATTCAAGCTGACCCTCCCAAATAATAATATCTGCCCCCAGCACTACGATGAGGTTGTTTTGTGCCAGCCTTCAGTTTTAAGCAACATATCACCAGTTACTTTTTTCCTCAGGACACTAAAATTTTGTTCCTCTAGCCAACCAAATTTTCCAGGAGTAAAGATCCTGTGTTCAAGCAAAACAGAAGTATCCAAATTATTACTCAGAATATTCAGGTTATGTATTTATTTTAACAAATGTTTATTAGGCATCTACTCTTAAGGACTCTTATGATTACTCAGAGCAACTACTCTGCATTCTAAAAAATGCAAAAGAAACAGATTTGTTTCATCTCCTAATCCACTTCTTTCTCTTTTCTGATGTTTATATTTGGTCTATTTTTCTGCTCCTTAGCAGATTCAAAAGAAGGGGAAATGGATGAAAGATTTGCTTTAAAGCAACAGAGAGCTTTTAAGATGGTTCTGAAAGAGGTTGCAACTTTTGGTTAATATGGGCATGTAAATTATTGCTGTTTCATCGACCCTACCTCCCTTTATGAATGGATAACTGAAAGTAGACTGCTATACTTTCATGAGAAATTACTCATGCTAATGATCTGAATAGACTCCATCTTCACTTTAGTGTAGAAATTATTTCAGATCCAGGACTGAAGGAGAGAGTAGTCTCTGGAGTTATCTTCAGAGAAAGTAGGATTTAATGTGCAGCTGATTACGATTTGTTCATTCTCATTACTTGCCCTAATGGACTAGTTATCACACTACCTAGAAGAGAGAGTTACATAGTCATTTTCTAGATTTCCTAGCTTTGGAAAATACAATCTGGTGCTGAAAATATTTGTTCCATTTGATTTTTGACCAAGTCACATGTATTAAGGATGTCTTGGTTGTTTAAAACCTGGTTGTCTCAATGCCTTTCAGTCAAAGACCCACTTAACACCAGTGATTCCCCTGTAAGAGTGCTTTGAAGTGGAGGCACGAGGAGCAGTGGGACCAGGTAACAGATTAAGATGGCAAGTGGCTCACAGTTCCTGACTTTCCTGCTCACAAGTTGCCTAAGAAAAAAAAAACAATTAAAGACACTAAATCACAACAGCAATAGAAACAATGAATATCAAACAATAATTTTCCATACTCTGAGAAAGATTATGTGCAGACTTTTCAGTGAGCAAAGAGACCAGCAAAACAACTAGTTCCATATAATTATCCATTCATAATGTAAAGAGTTAAGAATAAAGAGACCACAAATCTTGCACTGGGTGAATGATGATTACTTTTACTCCAGGAAAACCAAAATTCTGTGCACTCATTAGGGCCAAGGAAGTCTCAGTTGATATTCTAAAATTACAGAATCAAAGAAGATTTTTTTTTTTTACTAGGTTTCTGACCAATGGAAATAATTGAGAAGCATAATCTATAGTTTACCTTTCCCGTGCCAGCAAAAGCCAAGGAAGCCAGTTACAGGGCCTGTGGGCAACCTCTTTGTGGGATCGGTAGGGGGGACTGGTCTTAGGGAACTAGTCAGCTTGTATATCAGGGCCCAGAGTTTTGGTGGACAAGTTTATTACCTGATAACATCTGGCATTGATTGGTGGTCGATATTCTAGATCCTCTCCTCCTTAACCATATGTTTCTCTGATGGTGCTAAGAGAAAGGCATGTTATTCAAAGGTAACAAGAACTAGAACCTTCTGTAAATAGGAAGGGGATGATTCTGCTCCATCAGAGCAGATTAGCAACCTCATGCAGGGTCTGTGGCTTTAGGGGGAAAGGCAAGGTTTTGGAAATGATGGCAGAAGACAGAGCATCTCCTACAGTCCTTTGGGGCATACTCTCTGAGACACATGGAGAGCAAGACCAGCAACAAGACCTTGAAAGGTTGCTAGTCTGGAGACATACAGAAATAAGAGAAAGTTTTCAGGTGGGAAATGTAAGGTCTTAAAAAACGTGAGGGCACTTTGCCACTCATGAGGGAGTGAAATCGGTCCCTGGGAAGAGTCCCCAGTCAATTGAAGATTGGGGATCTAAGAGCACAGAGGCTAATGGGGTTGGAAAAAAATCAGTTGGGAAGTTGTAAATACATGAGTGGTCACTAAAAAAAGAACAAAAGCTCCCCAGAAAAGCCCTTATGCTTTCCCATCATGAACTAGGTAGTCTGCATGGTGGGTAAATGAGTATTTTTCCAAAATACGGAAATTTCAGTGTCACAATTGACCTATTGATGGAAAAGTTCTCCCTGTGAAGTTTAAAGGTGGCTGCCCCAGAATGGATTGACAGCTATGCTAGCAAAGCCAAAACCACAGAATGATTTTGTTTTCCTCCCTTTCGGTTTGCTGTTTTCTCTTCCCATCCCTTTCTGCAGACAAGAGGATGACTTGGCTGTGTGGGGTCTGTGACTGGTAACCGTAGGAAGGTTCCAGATTAGGAGTTCTTAACTCTGTTGTTTTGTGGCACATTTTTTGAATGCTATAATTTTTGGCACTCAAAAAACACAATACTAAACAAGCCAGGAATAATTATAACAAAAATACCACTAGAGAATAATGTCTCATGCTCTTTGAAAACATCAAGTAATTGCACTGTTCCCACATGCTTCAATACTCTGTAAATTTCTTACATAACCCTCTTTACAGCCAGCACCACACTGTTAGAAGGCAAAGTCTTCACCGGTTCCATTAAATGCCTGTTTTTCTTTTGGGCACCCACATGACGAAGTGTTACCATTCATGCCCCTAACTTCCAGCATGCAGCCCTGCTCAGAAGCCTATTATATGACCTGCTTAGCTCAGGGACTCACCCAAGGGACAGCAGCCTTTCAAGATGTATCTACAGTTGTAGCAAAAATAAATCAAAGGTTCATAATGCAACAATGTCAGGCAACACTTGGTTTGAGAATCTCTCTTATAAATTCATGTGTCGTGATCAAATAGAAACAAGCGTAGGGCCAAGCAGAAAAGAAAGAGGCTTGAGATCGTTGGCAGAGAACAAGAATCCTAGGCTTTAAGGAGGAGTGTTCCTTCTTTGATGCCCTTCCCAGAGGACTCATCTTTTCTATGTTGTTGGCCTGGAGACAGAACCAAGTAGGCTGGCTGTTCCAGACATGGTCGTGGGGCAGAGGACAAAATAGGGACCAAGCTCCATGTGCACTAGCCCAGGGCCAAGGTTCTCCGCAGGTACTGGCATCTGAAGCTTTAGAGTAATAGCAGGAAGAGCTCCCTTGGGAACTTTCAGGAACATTAGGGGCTGATTGAGGATGCTGGGATCCAGGATCCAAGCCAATCCTCTGTATTTTCTACCTTGTGGAAATAATTAGCATAATGTCAAAAAATCGACAGCAAATCTTTTGTGACAAAATGCATGGTGTACATGCATAATAATTTCCTATGTCCATATGTCTACCTTTTAAAATATAACAATAATCACAGCATCTAAAACCCCTCAAAACCAAGGCTTTGTCGTGAGGACAGCTGAATGAAAGAAAGACGTACTAAATTCACCTAACATACGTAGACTGAAACACAGTATTTCTTCCCTGGCTTGACAATTAGAAAAATAATTTTTAAAATGCATTTGAAAAATTAGAAGTTAAAAACTGAGAGGAATAAAAGCAAATATGTATCTTTCAAATAATACAACATATAAAGGCAGAATATACATGATCCATATAGCCAAAAACACTTTAAAGTGAGGAAGTAAAAAATATTTTTTTAAGAGAAGGGGCAAGTCTCACTATTTAAAGAGGAAAAGTAGGATTTTTTTAAAACTCTGATCACATTTTGCTTTGAAAAGGTTATTTATGGATGTGTACCTGTGTATAATTATACATACATATGCATTCAGAAGAAAATAACTCAAATATTAGTCTCTAGTTGGTGGGGTTGTGGGTAAGTTTTCTTTTTTCCATGTTGTCTACTATAAGTATGTATTGCATTTATAATTCAAAAAAATACTGTGGAACTTTTAAAATTATTAAGTCTATGGTTAGAAGTTAGTTCTAATTCAAAGGACACTGGGCGGTGAGGGTGTGTTCAGCTATGTGGGAGACTAGAATAAAGACTGACTTAGTGTTATCGATTCAATGTATCCCCGGCCCCAAAATACTCGTATGTTGAAGCCGAAACCCCTGGGGTGATCATATATCAAGGTGGGGCCTTTGGGAGGTAATGGGGTTTAGATGAGGTCTGAGAAAGGAGCCCCCATGAGGAGACTGGTGCCCTTACAGGAAGAGGACAAGACCAGAGCCCTCTCCCTCCCCATGTGAGGGCCCAGCGAGAGAGCAGGTGGCTGTCTGCAAACCAGGGACTGGGCCCTCAGCAGGTCCCAGCTGCGCTGGCATCCTAACCTCAGGCTCCCCCGCCCCCAGACCTGTGAGAAATAAATGTCTCTCATTTAAGCCACCCTATCTGCCTAAGACACCTGGCATTGGACAATCTGATACAGAAATCAAATTGCCACCGATGAGCTGGGTGGCCATCGGGTTTCACTTACTTCATTGGGAAGATGCTGTGGTAGACCCAGGGGTCTGAACACTGCTGTCTGAACAGCGCCATCTGAACTTTAAGTCATTCTGAGGCAGACGCGGCAAACATTAGCCCAGGGCTGTGCTGCGAAGCAGGTGCAATGGGCCTACCAGGTTAGCGTTCGCCGGGACAGCGGTTGGACGGCCCACCCATTGCTGGAGGGGCTGCTCTCTCTCCTCTTTGCTGCTTTGCCTGCCGTCCAGCCAGGCTACTGGCCGGCAGCACTTGGAGGGCACCAGCTACGGTCCAGAAGTAGCCTAAGGGGGTTGGTATGTTTCCCTCAGAGGAAGACATGGCACCATTGTCCCAGGAATAAAGCTCTGTATCCAAAAACTAACTTTAGACAGAGTTTACTATAAAAAAAAACCGTAAGTGGAACAAAATGTCCTGCAGTGTGATTACAAAGTAATGAGACTGCTTTTGAGTAATTCAGCCTTGGACCTGAAGAGGGCTGAGGAGGCCCCTCCTCAAGGCCTCTGCTTCAGAGAGCGGCGCATAACAGAAACTCCCAAACCCCAGGTCAGCTTATATGCTCAGGAAGGTTTGGTTTGGTTTGGTTTTCTAAGCAGATGTTTTCAAAGTTCAGTAATGTACTGAGCAAAATAGCTTACGGGAGAGGGACCTGGGACAAGCTGAACTGGGTCCCTCAGGGTGGAGGCTTAGGGGGCAACACAGGAAAGGCAGCCCCTACCCGGGGAAGCCTGAGAAGGAGTGGCCGCTGCAAGTCACCCTGCAGTGGGTGTCCAGGCCGGTCTGCTTCCAACATCACCAAGTTTCCTCCCTCCCATTTACTCCAGCGCTGTGTTGTCTGAAAGCTGCTTAAAATTCTGTGGAAAGCCTTAATCAGAAAAGTGACACGTGGAGGTAGACACTGCACCCTGGCTCCTTGAGGTGACTGAATGGGTCCATCCAAGGCTGGGAAGTGTCCAGCCACCACCCAGGACCCTGGGCTCAGGCCCAGCTCCCACAGGCCCGGACCCAGCAGATCTGTGGACCACTGGGACTCCCAGGCAGTGGGGCTGCTGGTGGAAGGGCAGGCCGCTTTCACTGCAGGCCTCTGCAGAGCTCTCAGGAGCCCCCACTGGCCCCCCTCTGGGACCATGCCTCAAGTCACAGCCTACCTTGATTTGTACCTTTGAGACCTTTCAACCGATGGGGAATGAGACTCCACTTACAGTCTTGCTCTAGGTCCCACAAATCAGTGGGCCTGATTCTGTATAGCTTATAGAAACAAGTCTAATGTCCCTGTAATTGGATTAAAAGTCTCTGCAGTGTGGTGATAAGAGCTTGGGCTTTATAAGCCTCTAGACTCCACGAGAAATCACACCCCTGGGAAACGGTCTGCTCCTAACACTCACAGGACCCGAGTCTCAGGGGGACATACCTTCGTGCACGTTCTGGGACAGCATATTTCCAAGATCCATGTCACTTTGGAAGAGCGGTGGGAGTGCCTTTCTTTCCCCCCATTTTTTCTCTAGTTTGTGGTAAAATATTTCCCGTCAATCCAGCCTCTTATGTATGTCAAGGGCATACAGTTCCCTTTGGCAAAGGAGTCTGTAAAAAACCCCAAAAAGGCAACTTGCTGGAGGTGCATGGTTATTTCCTTGATGGGGAGATTTAAAAGGACTCAAAGTACAACCCCAAAAATGGCTGTTCCTGTGTGGTAATAGCCTGAGAAGCAGCTTTTACATTAAATCATGCATTATCTGGGCTTCTAAGTTAGGACTGGTTTGAGGGACCCTGCGCTGGGAGGCAGGGAGCCCCAGTCCTGGTATGGCTGTGTGACCTCATCCTGGCTGGATGACCTCGTCCTGGCTCTGTGACCTCGTCCTGGCTGTGTGACCTTGTCCTGGCTGGGTGATCTGTATTGCCAGCTGCTCAACATTCTTGACCTCAGTTACCTCAGTGATAAAATGGAAATAATAATATACTATGTCTACATCACCAAGCAGTAATAGGAGTTAAATAATGTAATGAAAGCAAGAGCTTGTTAAAAAGTATATAAAGTACTTGGGCAATTAAAGATTTATGCAGATCAGCAGTGTTGTCCAAAAGGGACTTTCTGTGGCAATAGGAATGTGCTGTCCACGTGCTGTCCAATGCAGAAGCCGCTAGCCACACGTGGCTGCTGAACATTTCAAATGCATCTAGGACAACTGAGGAAATGAATTTTTTATTTTATTTTATTTTACTTAATTTTAATTCTAATGTAGGTAGCCCCAGGTGGCTAGCGGCTGCAGCGTGAGATAATGAGGACACAGCACGTAGAGGCGTCTGTCGTTCGGGCCTGCTCCGTGTCTGTTTCATTCTCCTCCCGCAGCCGTGCTGTGCCGGCTCAGTTTCTGTGTCCATCTCACTGCACTCAGCGATGTCCACACAGCTGATGAAATGTTATTGCTCTGCGTGTCTCTGGAGGATGTTTCCAGACAAGAGCAGCATTTGAACTGGGGAGCTGAGTAAAGCAGATGGCCCCTGCCAATGTAGGTGGGCATCATCCAGTCTGCTGGGGGCCTAACTGGAACAAAAAGGTGGAGGAATGGGGAATTTGGTCTCTGCTTGAGCTGAGACATCCATCTTCGGCCCTCAAACATGGTCACTCGTGGTTCTCCAGCTTCCAGACTAAGGCCAGGACTCACACCTTCACCCCTCTGATCCTCAGGCCTTCAGACCTGGGCTGAAGTTCAGGGCCAGTTTTCCTGGTTCTTCTGGCAGACAGCAGACAGCCGGCCTTCTTGGCCTCCTTAACCACTGACCAGTTCCTACACTAAATCTCCTATCTGTGTATTTCCCTATCACTATCAGTGTCTATGTCTACCTATCCTGTTAGTGCTGTTTTCCTCTTTTCTCTATGCTTTTCTGTGTTTCTTCTCTTCAACAACTTCTGCCCAACCAGTCTGACCACCTAGTTTTAAATTGCTTTAGTCTATATTATAATAAAATATTTTATATTGTTTAATTTACTCAGTGTTTCTTATCTGTTATTTAGAGAATAGTACTGGGCCCTATTCTAGGTGCAAGGGTGTAGCAGCCATGGTGAATGCCTCAGCCCAAACCCTTTGACTCAGGCGAATTCCACTGCTTATGCGTAGATAATGCCTGACCTCCTGACAGTGTCCCACCTCTATCTGGCACTGGGTCAGACCAAGGGCTTTCTCTTCAACGTAGAGGACTTGCCCTGCTCTGCTCATGTATAACTAGAAGTGTGGGGTTAACACCACTAAACCCAATGGGAGGCAGAAGTTAGGGAACCAATGCCCCAGCCTCCAGTTCCTGGGGCACACAATTTTCAGGGGGCTCTGGGGGGCTGAGTGCCAACTGCATGCAATAGTAACCCACCTGCTGATATGCCCTTATTGGACCGCCGCAAATCGCTCTCTCCTCACTTGTGTTTCCTGGGTTCATCACCCAGCTCAGCCACCTGTCCCCAGTTCCTGGTCCCAGGCGCTCACTCAGGAGGAGGGAGGTGGGACCTGGTAGTTTTCTGGCACAACCTAAGGAGTGCCCGGGGTCCTGCTGCATGCGGACATAGCACCTTTCCCGCCCTGGCAGCAGCTGTGACCCGGGGAGCTGAAGGCCAGCACGGCGGGGCCTTCCTGGGTAACACTGCACCAGCTCTGCCAGATACTCCCCACAGCTCGACTGGGAGCCGAGCGGGAGAGCCTGCGCCACAACGGGGAATCTTAAATCCATACCGGCAGCCATGCTCCCCAGGTGTGGGCCTTCAGAGACGTGTGCCATCTCCCCAGAGCCTCGCGCCCCAGGGTCACATGCTCAGCCTCTCCTCCCCTCTTCCACCCCCTCACTTCCACTCTTCCTCTGGAGAAGTGCGGACAGGAGGGATGCAAAGCCTGAGATGGTCTCCTTAACCTGTCGGGGCAGCAGAGGGTGAGGATTCCGGAATGGGCCAGAAACTGGATCCTGACCACGGCCTGAGGTGGAGCACACACCAGCTCAGCTGCGAGAACAGCCCCGTCACTCAGAGCGCGTCCGAGTGGAGCCCGCCAGCAATGACCTCATGGCCGGGTGCTGTCAAGGCCGCACACCTGCGGCAGCTGTGCGGCAGCTGCTATCACCGGCATGCAGGTAGGCTGGGCAGCCGCGGCACACACCGTGAGCCTCGCCTGCAGGCAGCACGCTCAAGAAAAGCATCTGTCTTCCTTGTAACCCCAAAGCTGCTTTTACTCAGGGTCTATTCTTCTATCTCCCTTGTTGCACTGCCATTCTGAATGATGAGAACACAGATTTGAGTTTTACATTTTTGTTTATTTGGGTTTTTTTGACATTTGCTTTTTTCTCTTCGTTGTTTAGTATCATCCAAGACAACTGAGGTCAAGAAGGGGGAGAGTTAAAAGGCTCAATAAGTCAGAAATCCAAGACCCGATTCAAAACAGCCATCCTGATGAGTAGTTTTCAAACAACGGTCGAGGAGTCCTGGAGGAAGGAAAGAATTCTGGACCCCAACACCTTCCTCACTAAGTCCATGTGACGCACCAGAGTTCTGTAAAGGATTTTGTTTGAGGGGGAAAAAAACCCACTGCTAATGTTAAATTTGGCAAACAGCTTTCTCGCATGTTAATACACCTTTGCATACTCCTTGGGTGATACTACATTAAGGAGGAATTGTTCCTCCATTTGCTCTGCTACAAAGTCTATGCTTTTCCCTTGTATTCTGGTTTGCTAAGAAAAGTGGGCATTTGTTAGCAGTTCATTTGTTAGCAGGTTAGTTAGCTTTCCTTGAAGGCATCACCTTCTCCCATTTTCAAGAAATTCTCCCACTCCATCATGCACAGAACTGGTAGGACACGGTGTCCTCTTTCCCTCTATGAAATATCAAGGAAGGAATTTCCTCCTTTTCCTGCCCCTGGTGGCCACATGACACGGGTTCATCCAATTGCAGAGAGAGTTCCTGTTGCTCACAGTCAAGAATTAAGATGGAAGCACTATGAATATGAAAAACTAACATACCCACGTTTCATTCTTACTATGAAAAGCTTAACTTAGATAACAATGCTTTATAGCATTTATAATGCATAACAATGTACAAGTTTTGTTTTATACTCACTACATTTTGTATGTGTATGTTTCATATTTGTTAAATTTAATTAAATTACAAATAATAAATCTCTAAGTCATGCTTCATGACCAGTCAGCCTTGTTTCTGAAATGCAAGGGAGAGACAAGGTATTTCTTATATAGAATTTATAGGAAAAACCTTTGGATGGGAGCTGGGCAGCTGTTTCATTTTTTTCACTGCAACAATCTTCCATTTGGAATTTAGGATTTGTGTGATTCTCCTGAGGCTCTAACAGTTACTTTATGACTGCAAGTGTAAAGAAGTGTATATCAAAAGCTGGATCAATAAACCAAATTTCATCAGGCCCCTGAAAAAAAACAATTACTCCAAACACACCTATCTTCACAAAAGCACAATGAATGATAAATGTTTTTGGCTAGAGTTAACTTGGCCATGGCAATCAGAGTACTTAGCTTATGAGCAAAATTCACAGCAGAGATATGAATGCTATATATTAGTCAGGATAGGTTATATCACACTAATGTAACAAACAAAACCCAAAACCTTCAAGGAATACCCTGCTCATTGCCACTTGTCAAATCCCTGTGGCCAAGTGACAGCACATCATCCAAAATTCTTTCAAGTCTCCTTAGAAATGTGTTAAATTATTTAAATAAGAGTCTGAGCAGCATGAATACCAGCTGCTGCAATGCTCTTGTTTTGTATTATTTATGATTGCTACTATTATTATCAACATTTACAGCAATCCTTAGCCAGGAGCCACTGTGACACTCCATAGGCAGCAATCTGTCACTCGTCTCCTTGGGTGAAGGGAGTGGGGAGGACATGGGCAGTTACAGAGGATCCAGAGCTCCGGGTCGCCGCATGGTGAGGATGATGCTATCCTCCTCCCGGAGAGCTGGTGCCTCTTTGATAATGCAAGAGAAAGAGACATACAGAGCCAGGAAAGAGAAGCAAGAACTAATGAAGGAGATCCGACACCTGTCAGAACACCAGAAACCAAACATCCGAGATGAAAGGGTGATGGTCAGAGCAGAGCCGCGCTCCACGTATTTCAGAGGTTGGCTGTACCCTGAGCAGCCATAAAGCAGGCCTTTTGTTCACAATAAACAACATGCCAAAAAGGCTTTCCTTTTTTCAAGGCCAGAAGTGGCTCCAGCTCCTGGATCCTGATTAAGCATTCACAGCACAACAGCCCTGCTTGCCCTGTGACTCATAAGCTAATAAAAGGAAGGCTTCATGTGGTCAAGAACATAACTACACAAAGCCGAAAGCCATCCATGTCAGACACTGTAATTAACTTCACAGGTTAATTTTAATAACTGCCAATTTATGGGAAACATTCTGTAGGAATACAAATGCTCCCGCCTTACCTGAATCACTTACAATCTTCCCCTGAGCTCAAATGCCAATGAACAAAAAATACAGTAATGTTAACAGCTGTTCTGGGGTTCTGACAATTGTGGGACCAACATTACCACAACCTCTTACATCTGAAGAGTGATTTTTAAAATCTTTTTCAGAGCGGTTACAATCCATTGTCTCATTTGATTTTCATGAGAACACTCTAGAGTGGGACATTATGTTTCATTTTCAGGACCGTGAGCTAGCTCCCTGAAGAGAGGGATAATGTCTTATGAACACTACAAATCTCCAGCCCTAGCACAGTGTCTGGCACAAAGCAAGCCCTCAAAAAATATTTAGAGAAAGAATTAATAAATAAGTGACTTGTGGAAGTCATTCCTCATTGGATAATGAGAAAACTGAAGTCCATAGAAGGCATTTTTTGCTTAGCATCATGCTGCTATTTGGCGGCAGAACCCAGGTATTGTGCCTCTTGGCTTCGTGTTCTTTTCACTTATGCAAATCTCAACACAGATACTGCTTTTTATATTTAAATTCAGATAAGAAAAGCTGATCCAGAGTACACACAGCAGACACAAACTGATCTCCTAATGTAAGACATTTTTCTATTTTGTTAGTCGTGTTTCCCATCAGCTGCTAGGAGATAAGCTAACTTACAAGCCAACTCTACTTTTCATAGCTGAAACTGATGTTTTCTTAAGCCCACCAAAAACTGATGAACTGCCATGGCCAGATTCACACAAGGATCCTTGGCCTTCTAAAGAAACTGACTTTGGTTAAAGGAGTACAGAGCAGTCAGGCTAAAAGAGAGAGCTTACCCTGGGGGAGGGGTTGAGTGGGTGGGTGGGAGGGATAAAGGGGCACAAAAATCTCAATCATAATCTAAGTTGGTCATGGGGATGGAAGTGCAGCATGGAGAATATAGTCAATGGTTGTGTAACATCTTTCTGTGCTGACAGACAGTAACTGCACTAGTGGGGGTGAGATTTAATAATGTGTGTAACTGTTGAACCACTGCATTGTATACTTGAAACCAATATAATTTTGTATATTAACTATACATCAATTAAAAATTGACAAACCCTTAGCTAGACTAATAGGGAATGAAAGGAGGGACAAAAAATTCACAAGTTTCAGAAATGAAAAATATTTTATCACCACAGATCCTACCAAAAAAGGATAATAGAATTCTATGAATAAAATATGCCAACACATTTGACAATTTACAAATGAAATGAACAAATTCTGAAAAATACAACTTATAACATGACATACGGAGAAATGGAAAAATCTGAATTTATAAGTATCAGAGAAATTGAATATGCTAAAGTTGCTATCAAAAACATTCCCAGAAAACAAAACTACATTACCAGATGATTTCACCAGTGAATTCTATCAAACTTCCAACAAATAATACTGATTTTACATAAACTTGCTCAGATATTTGAAGAACAGGGATCACTGCCCAGCAAACTTTATGAGACCAGCATACTCCCATACCAAAGCCATTACCAAGGCATTCCCAATATCTCTCATGAACATAGATGCAAATATCCTTAACAAAATAATAGTTAAATAAATCCAACACTGTATGAAAATAATAATACATCATTATCATGTAGGTTTTATCCCAGAGGGAATGTAGTTTTAATAGTCAAAAACCAGTGGATGTAATTAATTATATTTATTGCATTAAGAAAAAAAAGTATATGATCATCTTAATAGACATACCTAGAATTAGGCAAGCTCAAGCTCAAGGGTAAAGTTCTCCCAACTGGCAAGTCTGTCCAAAACACCAATTGCAATGAGTTTAGCAAACCAGAAAGTCTGAGAAAGCAGACCCTATAAGATTGCCCTCACTTCAGACACCAGCTACAAGTTAAGGGGTAGCTCTAGAGTTGTTCTCACTTAAGACCCTCTGGCTACAAATTTGGGGGCCCCCATAGACTCCTTCAGATTTCATAATTACTAAAATGACTTTCAGAACTCAATAAAGCACTATACTTACTATTATAAATTTATTACAGCAAAACTTCCATCATCCTTAGAGATATATTACACTCCCAGCATTGATGTGTAGTAATAAACACAGAATATTACCAACCCAAGAAGCTCATCTGAACTTTGATGTCCAGAGTTTTTACTATTTCATTATATAGGTATGACTGATTAAATTATTGCCCATGTGATTGATTGGCAATGTTTCCCTCCCCTCCTGAAATCTTGAACTGATATCACAGGGCTCAAAGTCACAGCCCTCTAATCACATGACTGGTCTTTCTGGTGTGGCTAGCCCCCACCCTGTATTGCCCCGTTAGTATAAACTATCAGATATTCCCCCAGGTACACAAAATCAATAACAAAGACACTGCTATTACTCAGAAAACTCCAGGAGCTTAGGACAAAGCCAGATTTAGATGAAGCCACGACCTTACTAAACAGATGCAAAAAGAGCATTTGACAAAATTCAACATTCATTCATGATAAAATCCCTTGGCAAACTTAGTTTTATAGAGAATTTTCAAGTTGCTAAGGGACATCTGCAAAAATCTACAGCCAACATCATACTTAACAGAAAAAGACGAAATGATTTCCCTCTGAGATTGAGAACAAGGCTAGGATATTTGCTTTCATCACTTCTATTCCACCCTGTACTGGAAGTCCTAGCCATTGCAATTAAGCAAGAAAAAAGTAAAAGGCATAAATCTCTGAAATGACATAAAAATTTCTCTATTTGTAGATGATACAATTATCTGGGAGAAAATACCCAAGAATCTACAAAGTAACTGGCCAAATGATTTGAAAATGAATTTTACAAAAGAAAATACACAAATGGCTATTAAGCAGATTAAATATGCTAAATATCATTAATAAGCAAGGAAGTGAAATTTTAAAAAATTAGGATATCACTACATACCCATTACACTGGGTAAAATTAAGAAGACAGACCACACCATATTAGTGCAGATGTAGAAAAAGTGAAACTCTCCAACACTACTGATGGTAAAGTGAAATTGTACAACCACTTTGGAAAACAATTTGTCAGTTTCTTAATATGTTAAACATATACTTATCAAGATATTTCCCTAGAGAGACAAAAACATATGTCCACACAAAGCAGCATTATTTGTAATAACCAAAAACTGGCAACACTCCAAAGTTCCATCAACAGACAACTATATAAACAATGTTATATCTTTTCAGTGGAATACTATTAAGCAATAACAAATGGAGGAATTATTGATTCATACAATGTGGATGAATCTCAAAATCATTGTGCTCAGTTAAAGAAATCAAGAAAAAAGGTATACATGCTGTATGATTCCAGTTATAAAAATTCTAACTTACCCATACTGACAAAGATCAGACCTGTTTCCCTGATAATTCAGGTAGGGAGAGAGATGTATTACAAAGGGTCCCAAGGAAACTTCCAGGGGTGATGAAACTATTTACTATTTTTATTATGTTGATGGTTTCTTAAGTGTATACATATGTTAAAACTCATCAAATTATACTTTAAATATATGTATTTCAATTACACATCAATAAATTTCAGCAGAAAAAAGCTTCTTTTGTCAGATCTGTCAATATTTTCTTATACATATCCTTCTGTTTCCAAAATATTTCTTTGCCACCCAGAAGTGCAGTGTTTATTTGAATTTTCTTTTGTTTTTGATAACTTATTTCTGAAAAATATTTAACCCTTTGCTCACTTGAGAACTTAAAAGAGAACTTGGAAAACAAACTGACCTTAAAGGTACAGTGGGAGAATTCAGACACTATTAGCCTGTACTCATTTCTCATTCAGCACTGAGAAATGAAATTGCCAGTGAGCTAAAAATGTCAGTGAGGAGAATGCACTTTTAATTGGCTAATTAGAAACATAATCAGTATCTTTCACCCTGAAAATGAGAGAGAAGTATCTCCATTGCCCTGCAAGTACCTGATTGTGCCACAATTAACCAATTAGTGAGGACATTATTTCTGTGCTTGATTAGTTCAGGCAGTCATCATGAAAGAAGATACTAGCCTCAACAATACAAATCTAGAACTTCCAGAAGTCAATTTCAGTTTTTATGTTCAACTAAAGGAAAAAGTACTGATGTTGTGGTTGGGAGGAGCCTATATTACTAGTTACTAAACAAACTTGGTTCAGGAAATCTTTGTTTCAATCAAGAATGAAAGTCATAGATTTTGCAGTCGTCCTTATTTCAAATATTCTCTTCTGCTTCATTAACCATATTCATAAGCCATCATAACTTTTCCACATTTTAAATTATATCTCCCCACCTTTTTCAGGAACTCAAAAGGGCACAAAAGATATGAATAAGAAAGATAATGCTAAGTATAATTCCTATGAAAAAAATAATGGTGTATATAAGGCAAATTCTAAGCTCTGTTAGAAAAGCCCTCAACAACAGTGTATCGGCTGACATTTCTTGGAGCCAGTGTCACCAATCTTATCACTAGTCATTACTGCTGACAATAGCACTGGATCTTAAAATATTGAAATTAGAGGTAGTTTGTGACCTTACCAGGGTGAACTCAGCCTCCCACAGAACAGCACTGACAAGACAAATGGAAGCTAAGAGGACCCAGGGCATTCTGTAACAGGAACATTTTAGGATTTGGCATCAGACAAAACAATTAAATTCACAATTAAGCCCTTTGATTTTCAAAATAAATTGAATTGTTCAACTCTTAGAACCACAGGTTTCTCATGGTAAACTGATACAGGAATACCTGCTCTGCAGTGTAAGCTTTCTGACTATCTGTGGTGGTTGTCCATCAATGAAGATTTGCTCTACTGAATTTCATAGACAGATGCCACAGTTTTGTATGTCTCACAACCTCCAGCATTATGGGATCATGACTATTTTGTTATTCAATAAAAAGACTCAAGATCCTATTCTATGTGACTACAGGAAGCCCAGGCCCATATCAAGTGTAATAATTCCCTGTCAACAAGGGCTCCCATTACCTCTGTTGCTGCCGGTTGGTCATTCCTTTGAGTGCCCACTCTAAGCTCACTCCTGACCAGTTCCTCTTCCTCACTTCCTAGAAAAGCCTCTCTACCAGTTTTTACTTTTCATCCAAGCATAGACATACCCCTTTCTCCTTCACTGCCACTAAGCACTGCTGATAGCACTCTATGTTAATAAACTTTTAGTCAAGTTTTGAGTTTTCAAGTATTAAGTTGTTATATTTATGAATATATTCTCATACATAAACACCAATAACTGCTAACCTCATAATTATCTAAAAGATACTCCTAATTGTTATTGACCTTGATCTAGCATATTTGCCTAAAGACTCAATTATTACATGTTGATTAATGCTCACCCATACCTGCTCCCAGGTGTTAGAGTGGTACCATTACCCTCTTCCCTTTTTTAAGAGGAACAGAGAAATCATAAGACATAAGCCCACATCATAAAAATCCACTTTGTAGCACAAATAATAACCCAGTCCCTGGGTCCCTTCATTAGACATCAGCACAACTACATTACTGACTCATGCAACAAATTATTTATTGAGGGCCTACTAAGTGTTGGGTACTGTGCTAGGTTTTAGGAATAACAGTAAACAAAATAGTCATGATTTCTGCCCCCATAGAGAAAGGAGTCCAGTGAATACAGTCATAGAAAAACACAGCTGGAAAGGACCTTGGAAATCATGTAACAAAAGTCCCTCATTTCACCAATGAAGACAGAAACAAAATTACTTGGCAAAGGCCACACAAGTTGCTGGCGAACCCCAGAATTCATTATGAAGGACTAAGCCTCATCTTTGATGTTGTACGGCCATGTTTATATGACCTCCAAACTGCACAAAGTGATCTCTCTAGACTCTTTCATGCACTTACACGGGCCATGACCCAAAAAATCTGACAGCAAGGGGAGTAACAACAACGGACACTGACAGGTATTGAGAGTTTGCTAAATTCTGAGCACTTTAGTGCATTAACTCATTCAGTCATCAGACTCTTCAGGGAAGGTATTATGTTTATTTAAAGACAAGGAAACCGAGGTGCAGAGGTAAAGTCACTTGCCGCGGTGCCTCGAAGATGATAGTTCTCAGAGCTCACACTCAAACCTACTCAGGCCTTTCTTATGACAAAATCAAGGTTCCAACCTCTATACAGATTTAGGCAGAATATAAGTTAATGGAAGATTTCTCTGGATTTCTGATCAGGATGTAGAAAATGTGTAATGTGATCAAAAAGAAAGGAGATACCACAGATGACATAGCAGAAGCAGCTTTGTAACAAGCTCCCAAACATTTTGGAAGGTTGAAACTTGACATCTCTGTAGGTGTTTGAGGAGCTCTGGTCTTTGAAACGTGCATTTTGGCACTCAGAATTTTTTTGTACTTTGTCAGTTAATATGTCTTTAGACCAGCTGAAAGTTGATTTCAAAATTTTCTTCAGTTCTACTGAAGGAGCACAAAGATCTTCACTACCCTCCATAAACGATCACCCAGTCATTCAACAAATGTACACTATGTACTAAGGGCAGTGCTCGCAGTGCATGGAATGTACTGGTGAACAAAATCACCACAATCCCTGTTCACACTATTACACTGAGGCAGGGAGTGAGGATTTTAGTCTCTCCTCCCAGTGAGAGCTTGTAGGAAACACTGTGCTTATAGGAAATGCTCAGTAACTGAGGGGACGACTCATATGTCCTTGGTTAAGTGGGGAGAAAATTTACCACCACTGCCACCCCTTACCATCACTGCTGTGCTCCAGTCAGACCGGGGACAATCCCTGAGAATTTGGTCCAGGACATGTTTTCTAAAATTTCAAATTTCATAGCTTCTGGCAGTTCCTCATATCACTAAAGGTATCTCAAGGTTAATAACCAATTTAGTTAAATTTAGCATGGAACGTCAGTGAGTTTTTAGATATGCAAATGATGGCTATTACTGAAAGAATTTCCACCTAAGGCTGACTTTTAATGGGTTTCTGTTACTCAAAACATTTCTGTCTTATCTTTTACTGTTCTGGAGTCCAGCAGAATAATATTTTTCCAGCCTTCTAAGGTCCATGATTTCTGGTTTCACCTTCCCTTCAATCTCTCCTTCAAAATGAGACAATTCTTCCCTGAGTTCATCACTTTTCTTGTAATATGTTGCTAATAGCAGCCAGTAACAACCAGTACACCTCCTCACATACTGCTTTTCAACCTCATACCCTGAAGCCAGGGGTGCGGTAGGCAGAAAACCTGACTGCAAGTTTTCTCAGACTGATGGTTTTACCAAAAACATTGTCACTGCATAAGACGGAGTCCAGTGTTTGTGCCTGTGATACCACTTTTCTCAACTGCTACGCCAATGTCACACATTTTAAGTTTTTGTTACAACAGCACGCCACTGAAATAATAGAGGAATTAGTACCTCAAAATCAACATTAGCTACTCTAACGTATAAATTCCAAAATATCACAAAAAAAGCATATTTCTCACTCACATAAAATCCAGTTGTTGACAGGAAAAATTCTATTCCATGTAGTCATTGAGGGACCCAGATAAAGAGAGGCTCTGCCACCATCTACACATGACTTGCAAGATTTCCAAGGTTGCCCCAGATGTTGCCATCCCCTGGAATAAGGGCAAAGAAAATGTGGAGAATCATACATACATTTTAAGGACCAGGCTTGGAAATTACATATATAATTCCTCTCTGTAGAGTCGATCATCCAGAACTCTATCACCTGGCCATTACTTTTTAGCAAACCTAGAAATGAAGTCTGGCCATGGACTAGGAGAAAGAGAAACCAGCTCTGCTGAATCCATCACCCATGTCATTGATATGGTGACTCACAAACTTGTAAGGAATTTTATAACTTAGTGACTTGAGAAGCAACATCTTAAAATGGACAGAGCTTGGTCTCTGACATCAGATAGATCTATGCTTAAATCTAGGATCCTCCACTTATTATGTACGTGATCTTGGTTGATTTTATTAACCTCTGAGACTGACATCCTCTTCTGTAAAAAGGAGCTATCATACCTACTTCATATGGGACTGTGATGAAAAGCAAGTGAATAATATATTTAAGAACTCAACAAAGTACCTGACCAGTTAGGATTTATACCAGAATTATTGAAAAATTTTATGAGGAAGCAGAAGTGCAACCTGGTATCAGTTTCAATTTCCTTATTTAAACAAAAGAATTTAAATTAGAGCTGATATTTGTAAAATTCCCCATTATCAAATAATTCCTTTCTACTAAGAAGAAATACTTAGGCCTCCAAAAGTCAGTGAAAGGGAATTCAAAAGAGTTGATATAATATAAACATTGCTTCACAGATGTTCCAAGTAGAACAAAACAGAAAACTATTAAAAAATGTTTGCATAAGGTTCAGACTTTACAACTTGCAGTAGTGTGGCCCAAAGGTACCAGAGCTAATTTCTTCTTAATTGGGTTTGTTAGATCGCATATATCAAGACAAAATGGTTTTCAGATCTAAAACTAAAACATTTCCCACCTTCCATTTGCAAAAAGAAAACTGCTGTCTCTGAGCAAGAACAGGAACAATACACATCATATTCAGTGGGACCAAGGCTTCTAGTATTTTCATGAATCACAAGAAAGCGTTCATGGTGTAAAAGTTGATTGTGACCACATCCTGCCCTGGAATGTCACTGCCTCTTCACGTCAAAGCAATAAGTCATCAATATTATCCCTCCTCATTTTGCCACATCTAACCCCAAATCCTCATTTAGTTAAAAAAAATCCTGAAAAATCTAAATTCCACAAAGCTGGAAAGTTCTAAGCAATCAAATAGAATGTGATATGCATGGTCTATGGTGTGTGTGTGTGTACTGATCGGGCAAGGACAGTGAATGAGTTCCCTGGAAAATAAAGCTAAATCACTGACTTGAACGTAAACTCATTTGCAATGTGGAATAATTACATTCATTCTAGGCGTTGTTGCTATGTGTAGGTTTTATTATTCATATTGAGATTTCAGGAAGGTCATATTCTAGAACATACTCCTTCCTGTCTGTATGTAGTCTCAGGCCACATTTAAGTATTGGTTTTTCTTAAGAATATTTACTCATGCCTAGATGCTGGTTTTGTTCCATTTGGCAGAAACAGAGAGACAGAAGAGAGGTAAGGCAAGCTGTGCCCAAAAAAGCACTTTTATTAGAGGATGGCATGTTGAGGAACCCCGACCCAATGAAGACTTTATTGGAGAAGAGCTAATAAATAAACCCTTTGTGGTACCTTCCCTTTCACAGTTCTGACAAGTGTTCAGATTTTTTCATGAGTATTTCAGTTGTTCTTCACAACAACTGTATGAAATTTCCTATTAGGCATTATAGTCCTCCAGTCCCCTATCTTCCAATCCCCCTTTTCTTCCAGGGCCATCACCCACCAACCAGGTCCTTCCCATGAGTCCATGTACAGTCTTCTTACCTTGGACTATCTCCTTCCATATAAAGTGAGTACCACATGCACAACCCAGAGCTGTTCCCAGTGGGGATATTTTCCCACACTGATATCCATCAAGGTCACCTCTCAGTGGGATTGTAGAGAAGCATCAGTACATTTTCAGCTCATACTGACACATCAAGCTGACCCAACAGTGAACCAGGCTTGGTCTTCGGCACCATCTGTGATCATAGCCACTGAGTGGCTAGCATGTGAGCTCACAGAAGAGCATCAATACAACACTGAGGGATGGCATGCAGTGTTCTAGACCATCTACTCATGCTGCTAACTCGTGTTCACTGGCTCTTCCCACGCCCATTCCAGAATGGACTACTTCCAGCATCTTATAATAGATTACTGCTGGGCCCACCCAAATGTATGACCCAGGGGGTGAGAGGAATAGTTCTGGGCACACAGCCGCATACTGCTCCACAATCAGATACTCTGTCTTTACTAGATCCAAGCAGCATGCAGGAGCTGCTTTCTGAATGGTATGTATCTGAGCTGCAGATAAAATGGACTTGCTCTAGAATTGCATTGTCCAGTACAATAGCCACTGACCACATGGGGCTATTTAAGCTTACATTTAAATTAATTAAGTAAAATAATAGATAGATACATAGACAGACAAAATAACACCAATCACATTTCAAGTACTTCATAGTTATTAGCTAAAATATCACACAGTGCAGATACAGAATGTTTCACATCACAGAAAGTTCTATGGCATAGTGCTATTCTAGAACCCTGGAGTTCTACATGGTGATTCTCCTCTGGGGCTTACTACAGACTCTATACGGCGTCCTTTCCCACCACAGATACCTTTAGTATTTATAGGATCTGCCTATATTTCTCATTAAAAGGAATGGAGCAGTATTCTCAAACATGGAACATGGAATGCATTCCAGAAGTCAAAGAGGCTTACAAAGTATTGTGCTTCTTTCTTAGTAACGGGAGGTGTGAGGTGCAACATCTTTCATTTTAGTCCCAATAAGCTCTAAAACTCCAGACCTCTACCAACTTCACTAGGGCCACTGAACTTTCATAGGTTTATCACCTACCCCGTGGAGCACACATGTCTTATCACGTACTTGTCACCTCTGGCTTATCTGGTTCAATTACAATGTCATCAATATATGGTCAGTGAATGTGATGTTCTACAGATATCCAGGTGATACAGGTCCCTTTAGCCTATATCATAACCGAAGGTAGAAAAGTTAACATTGACCTAGAAGACACTAACTAAATACATATACTTCTCTGTCTCCTGTTAATGTAAACTGCTTTACAGCCTCCCTTCTAAGAAAGATGGAAAATAATACACTTGCTAGACAAATGGCTGCACACCATATGTCGGATGCTGTGTTAATACACTCCCCAAAAGTATACCATATCCAGCCAAGGAGCTGCACCTGAGGTTTCTATCTGGTTGTCTGAAGTAGTTGACTGTCATTCAGGGTGAACCATCTAGTTTCTGGAGGGGTCAGACTAGGGAATAAAAAGGGGTTTTCATCAGGGACCAACACCCCTGAATTCTTTAAGTATTTGAAAGAAGGGCATTACTCTTTCCCACAGGATACAGTATTTCTTTTGAATTACCATCTGGGCCAGGGATAGAAAGTCTGAAGGAGTGGCCAGGTGTAGAGGCTTCCAGCTGACCTTCCCTGCTATGAGATCTCAGACACCACAGGTCCAATAACCAGTGTGAGTATTCTGCCAACTTCCAGGTCAGTCCTCCCACTTATACACTGGGGGATCAAGGAAATAACATTTATGTAGGGCCAAGGACCAGGGGTACTCACGGTGAGCTGGTCCTGGACAGGACTCCACTCTCTGGGGGGTCTTCATGATATTTTGTGTCCCCAGGTACCAATGAAAATCATATTCTGTGCCCAAGAATCCTCAAAAATCTAAGTATGGCCCTCCCCTGAATGCAGTATCCTAGTATATATCTGTAGGTACATGTGGAGAACGACATAGAGAGTCACTGCTGATTAATGTAGCATGGAGTTGTCGGGCCCTTCCGCATAAGGCCCCAGCTCTCCTTCAACCAATGGATCTCAAGTCTGAAAACTGGCCTGGGTCCAAAAACTGCGCAACAGATAGTGGTTTTTATTGGGGCAATTGCCCTTAGCTTTCTGATCATCTGTCCTTGGGTTACTCTGATTGTATGAATTAAGTAGTATCCTTGTTGGCTGCCGGTCTGTCTTGCCTCTAGGAATCATTGTGGCCCATTCAGCATCTCCATAGCTTTCTACAGACTGAGACCCTTGGCGGCCACTCCGGTTTTGTCACTTGTGATGATACCTGTATCTTTCTTCTGAAGGTTAAACTGCCACCTAAACTCTAATATTTCAGATTTATCACCCCCTTTGCTAACAGAAGCCCAGTTCTAGACGGCATCTTCTACTGTCCGTCTGTTCCACGGAGCTTCTGAGCTTCTCGGCAGTTCTGGTGTCCCCCCCACCAGCCTGTTCATTATTACTTGGGAGAACTAAGTACCTTCTAGATTCTTGTGCTGAATATTGTCAGACGTTGGGTTTTCTGGCTTTAAATGGCATGCCACTATCACATTCCCACTTCTCTGAACCTTTTGACCCTTCCCTCCATCTCCTGCCAGGATATCTTAACTCTTATCATCATTAAACAGCTCAGCATCAGTCTTCTACTTACTCTGTGTTTCCGTTAGGATTTCAGACGGCAGGACAGAGAAATAAACGCAAGTTCATTGGGAGATAAGCTGACAGAACAGGTAGATACAATTAAAACAAATTTCTTAAGACAATTTAGTTTCTACTTCAACTTATATTGTCTCTATATCTACAACATAAGGAAGATGCCTACCCACCTCACAATCACGCAAATCTGATTTAATATAAACAAATTGGTAAAGAACCTTTAAATCCTCAGAGAGCAAGTCTATAGATGTCTCAGAAAACCTGCCAAATGGATCTTTTTTTATTGCCATTATTTACTGATGTCACAGTGACAACCTGATAGAACTCCATCTGCCATATAGAGAATGATGACCTTCCAACAATCAGAGACTTTACAGATATGCAGCTAACCACAGAAATTTGCTGCAGAAACTGGAAAAAGCATGGAATAACACCTTCCAGTCTATAAAAATCCATGAAATAAATGTTCACTTTTATCTTAGAGAAGAACTGGAATAATTTACTTCCTTGTCTCTATGGGGACTGCTGTTGAACAGGCCCTGATTTCACCCTTATGATTGGCCTGCTCTGTTCTGGTATCTGATTAGGTATTGCCTGGTGAATTACAGTTTTAATCTTCATAAGCTAGCTGCCTACAATGTATACAGAGTAGTCCTACTACTCCCAGCCTAAACAGAGAATACCCAAAATTATAAATGTTTCATTCTCTATTAACCAGGCTAAAAAACAGACTCCCATAGGAATGTGCTGCTTAGGCCTGTAAATTGGATTTTAAAACTCAGTCACTGTTAACTTACCCTGAAAAGAAAGTTAGCTAGTGAAACATGGATTAATAGGATCTTTGGGCTAAGACAGCGGCACAGTACATAAACAGACTTCACAATTTCTAGGTACTTATATCCATTCTGTAGAGCCAGTTTCATGAATAAATAGGCCACGTGATGATCTGAACTGAACAGGGAAATATACTGTATATCCAGAATAAAGTACTTCCACCACCAAAGTGTAGGATCAGCTCAGTTAGCAACCACTGAGCTTTCAGGTTAAAAATTTTAATGTTAACAAAAACATGAGTTCTATCCATTTTGCTGACCAGTCATCAAAACCAGAATCCAGCTGCCTGCTCTGAACTGAAAGATGCTCTTGGTTAGTCTCATAAGATGGATTCTGGGGTCAGTTTGGCAGGAAATATTACGGGAGCAGGGCTAGACTCAGGAAAAGCACAGATAACTCCCTGTCAGGTCCTCAACTAGCAAGAGATGGAGGGAACCCTTTGGAAAAACATGGAGCAAAATGAATAGACTTTTTAAAATCATCACACTGTTGGACTCAATGGACATGTGAACCTCAGGCAGGTGGAGACCTTTCCAAGGTTTGTCTGTTTCCCAAATTACTTTTTTCTCCCTTCAAGCTTCAAGAAAATGACATTCCCACTTCTGACAAGGTTTAAGTGAATTCTGCTTGGGGTCAGTTTGCAATTGTTTTGGGGCTTGCTATGATTGGAAGTCTGTTCCCTCAGCACTGCAATAAAATATCCATCCTCTTCAGGTAGTAATGTAGAGGTACCTTAGGCCTCTATTCCACTCTCATGAACACAAGATAATTCAGGGTCTTTGGAGTCCTAGGAAGAGAAGACATCATTGGGTGATCTCTTCATCACCTATGCGGAGGCAACCAAGAGTCTTTGAAGAGGACTTAATTATTAACTGGGGCCCTCAGCTCCATATGTATCCTGATGACATTCAGATTCATCTTTGTCCTCCCTTTAGCCATTAGTGGGGAAGATGAAAAATGAGCAGTCCTTGCCAAATACTCAGTTCTTAGAGTTCTCAGAAAACAAATGTGTTTCCAAAACAAGAACTACCTCTGATCAAAGAAAATAAACTGCTGGCTTCCCTAGGTTTTCCTTCCTTCTCACTGCACACGTCTACTTTGCTCTCTCCCTCATTTGTGCTTTGGTATCTGTATATAGCACCCATACATGGGAGATATTAAAAGGATTGGTCTGATGTTACCAAAGAGAAGGAAGCTGCATCCCCAAAAAGAGATGTTCGTTCCCAGGCCTCGCATGACCAACTGCTTAAGCTAAAGAAAATAACCCATTGTGTATCTGGGAATGATTTTAGCTGCAAGTAGCAGAAAACACAACTAAAAGAAACTGAAGCAAATTGAGTCATACTTTGTTCTGGGATTAGCTGACTGCTGGTGTAGGTTCTACAGGTCAATACTGTCAGGCCTGGGTCTCTGCAATCTTCCTGGCCTCTCACTCAGCTTCCAGGTGACTGTTCCAACTCGAGGTATCACGTCCATATTCAAAACAGGAAGAAGAGAAGTCAGTACCGATATTAGTTTTGTTAACTGTCACAGAAAGCTCTCGCTGGCCAAAATTGTGTAACATGACCTATCCTAGCTGCAAGGAGGCTGCAAAAGTGAACATTTTGTTTTCCTGGCCTCTGTAATGGAAGCTGATAAAGGACAAGTGGGTTGGGAATGACTATTTAGACAACCAATCAACCATCTGCCATGTCCACTATAATGTTTTCCCCAACAGTTTAGCAATAAGAATATCATATAGTTTATCTTCCAGGATACTTTTGAGAACAAAAGGGGAGAGTATTAAAAATTATGCCAAGACAACAGAAGCTAACTGGGACAGTCCTGGGAAAAGTGGAATATATGGTCACTCTAGCCATACACAAAGTAGTTGGAGAAATTAGCCCCTCACCACCAACAATTCAAACAGAGGGCTGGAAATAGGCTTCTCTGGTGAGCAGAATCTCTCAGTCTGGACCCAGGGTTTTCCAATATTCTTTTGCATTTGTGCCTTCACCCACCCTCAGTTTTGGAGGAGACCAGTCCACTTTCTATGGGAGGCTTTCTTAAGATCATTTGGCAAATAATGCTCACAGGCCCTTTCTTCTCTGACTTCTGTGAAAAATGAAGCCTTTTTAGAGCAAATATTCTGGCCCCTTCTCCCACCTGCCATCCTGCCTGAGAGAATGAAGATGACATTGGTCCGTAAAGCAAAGAGATTCTCAGAAACTAGACACATTTGTCTATTTACAGAGGGTAAGAGTGGTGTCCCCCACCTGAACTGGGTTCATAATGGGTTTTCCCATCAAGATAAAAAGATGTTTACCAATAGGATAAATTGAAACCTCTCAGAGCATTTGAGTTTTCTCTCCTGACTTTACACCTTTATTCATAACTAAAGGCAACAAAATATTCTGTGAGTGAAATTTGTGCCTGGCACCATGATTATAAGGTAACATAAGGTTATTTCTCGCCTTATAGTTAGAAAGTTTCTGATGCCAAACTATATTACTACAATACTAATAAATGTTGTGACTCTACTACCTTGAATTCTAGTTCTTTCTTTATATTTCTTATCTTTCCATCGGATTAAGGTTTTTATTTTCCTCTAACTTCTGGCTTTCTGAACTTTCTACTACAAACAAAATACAATGTTCTTTTTATTTTTCCTTTTTATGTCTTTTCCTGATTTTGAAAAAATACCTACTTGTTTGAAAAATATCAAATATCGCAGAAATAAGAGTAAAAAAAGAAAGTTCTCTGTCCTCATAAACCTCCATCACCACCTTGGCCAGCTCCCAGAGAAAACCACTTAACAGCATGTGTGTGTATTCTTTATTCTATGTAATACTAACATATATATGTATATATAATTAGCACACATATAACTTAGTTTTTTCACCTGAGTATATTAATATATTCTAGATTATTCTCTTTCTATTGTGCTGCCATCATCTCTCAGGCTGTGAACTATACTTAAGAAGAGATATGGAAGCCATTGTGGATTGTGGTAGACGCTTTGGATGGAAAAAATGTACATACTATACCGGAAAAATTAGAAAACTACACTTTACTATGGAGCAAAGTATACAAATAGGCTGCAGTATTCTCACATAGAACATTACTATGAAGTAAGATTTCTCTAAAAGTATTTTATTTTCAGAGTGAAGGTAGGGACAACTTTGCATGAATGTCACATTTCACAGTTTGGGGAAGTTCTAAAAATAAGTTTAATTGACTGTTTTAATAAGGTGGATGTCATTTCAAGGATGTTTTACTTTTAAAACAAAAAAAAAATGACCATTTCCATAGTCTAGACTCAATCACATATATTAAAATAAGTCATTCTTTCAGAATGTTAACATTCTTCATATATTTGACATTTACTTCTTAAGAATATTTTCTTTTACAGCATTTTCTCATAATGTGTTATTTAAAGGCCTTCTTTCCTGCCAACATTGTGAATTTAACCAGCATGCACTAGTTAGTGAGCTTAAGTTAATCTTCCTTTCTCTCCAAATCTTAACTACTCATCCAGATTTTTACAGTTCATTCTTAGGCTTTAAGACTTTTTAGAATTTAGAGAACTTTCTCCTTTGCAGCACTATGATTATTTACCTACTTATTCTAATCATTTCCTATTCTAGTAATACTTCCATAGCACAAAAATCACATTTCTGGAATTCTGCTCTTTTTTCTAATCCAAAAACTGCATGAATCTGAAATACATGCATTTGTTTGAGGCTAGTTCCATTTCTGACCTGGGAGATGATCTTTCTCCAAAGTTTACAATGCCACATTCCCTAATCATGGAACACTTAGAATGGATCTGACTTACAAATCCCACAGAGTTTAGGGAAGATTGAAACAGAATATTCAAAGAATTCTATTTAGCCTCTTAGCATCTCTTACAACTTTTCAAAAACATGTTGCCCAAAACCAGCGTTCGCTTTCAGTCCTTCCCTTTGTCATCCACTCTTCAGCAGTTGAAAGTACGATGCAAACACAAAAACATAAGGACCAGTGCACTAAGACCTATGCTGACCCTCTAGGGTAGCAGTTCTCAAAATGACCCTCACCCAGAGCCCTTGGGCCCCAGGAGACCTCCAGGGCTTTGGGGGAACACTCCGAGGGAGTGACGCCACCAGACTGCACCCCTGTCGACAGATGCGTCACCAACACGCATTTACAGGGACAAAAGTCAATTCCACCTGAGAATGTCCTTGATGAAGCAATACCCCTCATCGTATGAGAGCCCAGCTGAGTACACTCTTTGTAACACTCCGTGTGCCACAGCAGGAGCCCCCGAGAAGCTCTGCAGCAGCGGGTCCAGCACAAGGGGGCATCCCGAGGAAAAGCACTGGTGCAGGTGCGATGCACCCTGAACAAGCTACTTCTTTGTGCAACACGGTATTTACTGGAAAGAATGACTGACAGACAACAAATGGTTATTTGGAGAGGAGTATTTTGCAAAATGTCTTCTCAAAAATGGATGACATAAGGCTGTTTCTTGGAGGACAGTGGACTGTATTTGTGGCTAATGATAAAATTCTAGCTTTCCAGCAAAAATTGGAATCATGGAAAAATGAGGCTACCATTATGACCTTGACAACTTCCTGATATTTAAAGACTTTTCTGATGACATCAGTGTTGATATTAGTGAATGTCACTTTTATATTTCAGAATTCCAAGTGACCAAGACACAATATTACAGAATCATGTATAGTAAAAGGTCTATTCAAAGTGTGATAATAGACAGATGGATTTTAATATAGTAGGGCACCAAAAGTCTATTGATATGGATTTAGAGTCTATTTTGCAATTGATCTGTAAGAAACTATCCCTTGGAAAATTCAGTATAGTATCAAAAGGGAATATCCAGAAATATCTCAAAAGGCTATTAAAATTCTTTTTTTTCCTCCTTCAGATTTTGTAAAGCTAGGTTTTCTTTATATATGTCAAATCAAAAGAACATACAGCAACAAACTGAATATGCATGTGATAATCCAGTTGCCTGCAATTAAGTCAGACATTTGAAAGATCTGCAGGAATAAAATGACGCTGCTCTGCTCACTCCTTTTTGGTTCTGGAACGTAAGGATTTTTGCATAAAGAAAATGTTATTTATATGAACATGTAATGAGTTTATTATTTTTAAGTACATTAATAAGAAAATACTTTAAAATTACCCATTTTAATTTAATACAGCAAATAGATAGATATAACCCACATAAACAAAAGGTCTTTGGGGGCCCTCAATCATTTTTAAGAGTACAAGGAAGTCCTAAGATAAAATATACTGAGAAATGCTGCTCTAGGGAATATTTCATAAAGGGAAAAAAAAAAAAGCAAATAATGTCATTGACCAATGTAGGAACTGAAGGATAAGAACTCAAACCACTTTGTACAATGTCTTTACATTGCTTAATTGAGACCAGGTTCTTTGCCTTCACAGAACCATCTCGAGGGAAGACCACACCAGTATGAATGACCACCAGTCATTCCGGCTCCAGCGACCATCATCGACTAGCGACTCTCCTGTGGATTTATCCATTCAGATTTCTGAAAGACGAAGCCTGTTTGTCTCAGCTCACAATTATCATCTCTGAGAAGCTTCTGCATCTGAAAGCCTGCCGCGGGTCACTGGGCAGCCTATGGGTACCTGAGTGGTTCAGTCCTGGCCACGCCAGAAGAGAGCCTCTTGACACCGCTGTGGAGAGCGGAGGACTCTGAGTGAGGCCAGTTAGGCAAGAAGGAAAAAGCAAGTGTAAGAGGGAAACGCAGTGACATGTCCAGAAACTCTACTTCACAGCCTAATGCATGGGGACAGGACATAGACCTAAGGCACTGCGACGTAGACCAGGCTCACAGAATCAGTCCTCGGATGGGGAGCTGAATCCAAGTCCCAATTTGCATTCCAGATCCCTTGCAATTACTTCATGTTTTTACATCTTCTTTTACCCTTTGATGCATGAGGGGTCATCCCCCCACTACTGCCCACCCAGCACTCACCAGCCCCACCCTGGGTTGACCCTCAGCCAATCACCTTAATCTACTTTGACTTATAATGCACTGTATCTTTATGTAGAAACAAGCTGGGCATTTGGAGTCCTCGCTCCATCGTAAGTAGGAGAGGGAGAATAAAGAAATACAGGAAATGTCAACTCGCCAATGCTGAGGTTGTACAGAGTGAAGCCCAGGACTTCCTCTTCCCGAGGCCTTTTGATCTGCACTTTCTCCTTTCTCCTCCTCTCGTCTCTTACAAACAATCTGGACTCTCCCTCAAGAATGCGGAAGGATAGACACACAGATCCATGGACAAAGTGATATTGGCAAAGAATGGTGCATTAGTTAGCAAGATTATCAGTTTCCCTTTTCCAGGAAATAAAACATCTCAATATCACCAAATTGTCTCCCAAGAGAAGCAGTGCTGACTGGCAGCACAGAGAAAGCTACAGTCCAATCAAAACTTCAAATGTGGAATAAATGAGAGCCCACCCCACGCAGCTGGGAGGGGAGAATGGCGTGTTTGGCCTGTTAGTCTCCTTCCATTCATTCACTCCTTTCTTCAAACATAAATTCGCTTCATTTTCATGCTAAGGCTGATCAAGGCAAAAGCAGAAAAAATAAAACAAAGGTCATTTGAGAACTTAAAGTGACACCTAAGCTTTCCAAGTGCACTTCAGAGCAAGAGCCCTGTTGTGGCCATGGGACCCTCTCCAGATGTTCTCACAGTTGCTCCCTCTCTGCAGCAGAAACCACTTACATCAGGTGTAAAGACACCCTCAGTTTCTGCAGCACTGCCCAGCTGAGGGCAGCTGCTCCCCTGAGCAGCACCTCGCCCACGGCCTGCCACAGAGTGCACACAACACCTAAGTGTGGGGTGAAAGCATTCGATGTATCACTCATTCTGATTCACCCTAAATCCTACCTTTGTAAAAGAAACACTGAAGCTGCAAGTGAGATATAAAGGAGAAGGTGGACGCAGACTAAAAAGGCGTGCTAACAAAGTTTTCTGTGTTTCTTTGTACAAAGTAGGTCTTAAAAATGACCGAAAACTATCCAAGTTTAATTAAAAAGTAAATCACTCTAATCTGCTAAAGCTCAGCATTGCCCCGTGGGCAAACTCCCTTCATTTTCGTGCATGTCTTATTCCCTGAGCTAGAGCATCAGCTTCTCTAAGGCAAGGACTGTTAAACTACACAGAAAAACCGGATGACCCGGATTTTCTAATGGCTTTCCGAATTTCATCTAATTGCATACAAAGTCAATATATTTAATGCATAACCAAGTGTTACTTAATTTTATCTTTTTTGGACCTTTAACTGAAAAATCCCCAAAAAAGTATCCTTCACACTGTGCATCACTCACCTTGTCCCCTTTTTCTCCTTCAGAGTAACCAGCACAGACCTGCCTAAATCAGAGGCTCACCGTGCGTATTGATTACTTAATGAATTAACCAACTAGTGGCTTCATTTGCTATAAAGTGACTTCCCTAAAAACTCGGTCCTGTCATGGAAAACACAGAAATTCCCATTTTATGTCATTTTAAATTATCCTTAAGGAAGATGATACTGTAAAATGGCTCAGGAGATAAGCTCTGAACTGAGAATTTGAAAGAATGTATTTCGTCTCCATGTGCTGCCCTCCCTGCCTGAAATAAAACACTCACCACTCATCTTCAGTTTCCCATACATGATAAAATGTGATCCCAAAAGGCCCAAAATGGAGAGGATTGGAACAAAAGGTGATTATAAAACTTTGGCTTAAGGATTCTTACCAGTGTTTACAAATGTCTAGCAGGAAGGGAGGGAGGAAGAAAGAAGACTATGGTATACTTATGCTCTAAAATGATATTTAGGGAGGGATAAGGGGAATAAGGGGCATTACGATTAGCACACATAATGTAGCAAGGGCACGGGGAAGGCAGTACAGCACAGAGAAGACAAGTAGTGACTCTATAGCATCTTACTACGCTGATGGACAGTGACTGTAATGGGGTGTGTGGTGGGAACTTGATAATGGGGGGAATCTAGTAACCACAATGTTGCTCATGTAATTGTATATTAATGATACCAAAATAAATAAATACATACATACATACATACATACATAAAATGTTATTTAACATTCTTCCATGCAGTGATTCTCACATTTCCACCAAAATACTTATAAAGACTCACAATATTATCCAACTTCCCAATATCAAATAAAGGGATTGACAATCAATTGCCAACTACTGGAGGCATTTTCACTGTCTAGAAAGCTAACACTACTGGAGTTGACCCAACAGCCTCTACGGCTCCCTTTCGAGTCACAGGAAGCCACCCTAGATAGAGCTGCACTGTCCAGGACTGGTTGCCCTTGGCTATTTAAAGTTATGAAAATCAAATAAAAACCACCTCCCTCAGCATTCAGTAGCCACAGTGGCTAATGGCTGCCCCCTGTTGAACCACACAGATATGGAACATTTCCATCATCCTATAAGGTTCTGTAAGTCAGGTGACCAAGTGAGCTCAGCCCTTCTAACGTGATCGCTCCCTTCTGTCTGCTGTCTATGCAAAACTTCTCCTTGGCATCTCATTCTTGGCCTCCACTTCTTCCCTTGAACTGGACTCTACAGATCTTGCCCTGTTTGTTGATCTGCCCTTAATGGTCAAACTCCCTCCGATTCCCTGTGTTCATGCCCTGCGCATTCCCACACGGAGCCCAGGGTGTCTGCCACCACCGTCTGCCCATTACGTCCTGAGTGGAGGAAGACTAGATGACAAATCGCAGAGGACTCAGGGTTTGAGACGTCTACTGGACCCGCCCCCTCAGTTCCCTATTCTGCCCAGGCACCTGCCCTGTCCTACTGAGAAACATCTGCTTGAAAGCTTTGAGGTGCAGTTTCCGGTCCTAATAGGAAGCCGCATAGGTATCTACAATCCTGGAGTAGAAGCTCCCAGAAACTTGGAGTTAAAAGTGAAACTTAATTAAGAGATATCAGAAGGACCTCAAGACATCCCCTAAGCCAATAATGGATACAAGAAGCTCTGAGAGAAACCATCTGAGAGGAAAATAAAGTGCACAGATGGAAAAAGCCAATCACATATTAAGAAAAATTAGTGAGAAAAAGACCCACATCTAGATACTTCATAATTTGGTTAATAGGAAATAATATTTGAAGCATCCAGAATTTTAGAAAAAGGTAATCTGAAAAGAAATAAAAATCAAATTGGCCTTAGACACCTGGTACTGGTACACTAATACAACTTTTCTGGAAAGCAATTTGGAAATTCATATTACGAACTTTAAAATGTTCATACCCTTTGACCTGGTAATTCAAATCTACCTCTAGGACTCAATTCTAAGGAAATGATCTCAAATACCAGCAAAGATTGAGTCTCAGAGATGTTAACTGCAAATAAAAAAGAGAGAGAAGAAAAGAAACATTTCTAATAGAAGAATAACTAATACAATGTAGCACATTCATAAATGAAATGCTGTATTTCACATCTATTAAAAATATAGTTTCCCAAGAATCTTAAAAGAAATTGGACATTTATGGGTATACAATGTAAGTTAAAAACAAGCAGGATATTAAAAAGCAAGGAAACATACAGACTATGTGAACATTTTAAAAACACTAATAATGGTTATCTTCAGAAATGAGTTTTAGAGTTGATTTGATTTAAACATTTCTAGATTGCTCAGGTTTTCTACAGGGTGTGTATATGACTTTTAAAATCAGAAAAAAATGTAAATCCATTTTATCTGATATAAAACTAAAATTATGGATTTAGTAGCTAAATGGCTGCAGCCTGTGACTGGACCCATGTGAAATTCATTACTCCAATGTGACAGCTAATTTTTCATCAAGCCCACGTGTGAATAAGCCTGCATGACTTCCTCCATTGTGTTCCACACAATTTAGCACTTGATTATATGCTGGTTTGTGTGCTTTTTGTGGTTCTTTACTATGGATGCACAAGGTTAGTATTACTGAATTTGGTCAACATTTTTGAAACACCAATTCCATCCCGGCTCTGTGTTATGCTACTATGTTAGCTTGCGTTTTAGTTATCCCAGCAACTCTAAAATATCCTTGGTGTTAACCAATTTTTAAGGATGTTAAAAGGTTAAGTGACTTACTCAAACTCAAGAGTAGCAAAAGTGAAATTTAATCTTCAGTCTCCTTTATCCAGCACCACATGGTCATTCCACTGAACAGCTTTTGCACTCGCAGAGAATAAGCATTACATCTTTTCCTTCTCTTTCTCACCTAAGGTTGGCCAGAGCACACAGCACATGCTCTGCAGGTTGTTTAATTTCCTGATGGAGGGCACCTCATGGCAGCAGTAACACAACCCTCTCCTTCCCCATCTGTGTCCAACACTGAGCAGTGCTTATCACATCCTGGGTTTGTGCTGGGTTTGTTGTTTTATTTTTTATCTATACACACCCATTCAGAGGTTTTTCCTGAACTTTTGACTATCTGTTGAATGAGCGGCAGATGCAAATGGAAATGATACAAGGTGGATGAAAGCAAATAACATAACATTAAGCAGGGCAGGCGCAAAGAGACCTCACTAGGGAAATCTACCAGCAGGAGGTGTAAAGGAGGAGGCATCTGCTCTCTGAGTTGTCAACATCCCGTGGAGAGCATGTGGAGGCCAGGACATGTCATGGGTTATACTCCAGGAGGCGTTCTCTGCCACTCTGACACTCCACCATCTTATACAGGACAAACAAGAAAGCAGCCTTTGCAAATGGAGAAATAATCTAAGCTTGCATGCCAGCTGCTCATGGGAGTTGCATGCCCGTTCTCATATCACGTAGAGGCTGGAGAGGAGCTGAGCCTGTGTGCAGCCCTGCGCAGGTGCAGGGGCAGGTGGAGCCCCTGGTCCTCTCTACAGCTTGGCCACACTTTGCCTAACCAAGTACCTAGGATCACCCAGAGGATAATGTTCTCACTGCAGCAAACCTAAGTCTTGATGTTTTAGGTGGCAGGAAATCATTTAAACTTCCTGCTCTTCCACTGTTAAATGAGGTTATTAGCTGAAAGCCCTCCATAAACCCCCTCCAGCCTGGATTAATTGGGTGCCCCTCAAAGTGCTTTTAAAACCTAACACTCCATGATTATCTGTGTATTTGTCTGATTTCTCTTTCAAGAATACAGTTCTTCCTTCAACTTGTTCTAATGTGTTTCACCAACGTATTCCCGGAACACAAAATAGGCCAATAATAGAGAATCAATAAATACTTATTTATTAAAATAAACATGTAAATGAATGGATCACTCCTAGCCCTTATAGTCATACTTCAATTGAATACTCTGGTGAAACAAAGTTTCCTGCTAGTGTACAGCATCACTACGTCCCTAGTCCTATTTACTTACCTTGCTCACTCCTCCAAGTTCTCCCCAACTGAGGGCTTATGCAGTCCCAGGGTCTAGACAAACTGAACTTGAACATGGCAGTCTAATATTCTGTTACACTGTAGCATAATTCTACCCACTTGGCACCCTAAGTCTTTAGTCCTTCTGATCACATCCAGTGTCAGCAGCGCCTCTAAAGGTCACTGGGCTCCCAGGTGGTGCCTGGGGTTATCACTTTTCTGCTTCCTTATGCCCATCCAGAATCAAATTTCTGTTGAGATACATGCTTTCTTCTTGCTCCTGCTGGGAAACCTGCCCTGTTACCCTAAGCCCAGCCGTCTGGATGTTGAACAGCTGCCCACCTGGCCCAGCCACCCTTCTCCCTGTACCCGTGTCTTCTCGCCTGGGCTTCATGCACACCCACCTGCTGGAATGCAGCTACTGTCCCTTAGAAACTCCAAAGCTGGCTGTTGCCTAAATAATCACTGGGCTTGAGATATGCCTTTAAGACATGGACAGGCCTGCGATGCCGGCCCATGTTCTCTGCCTCTGAGACCCCCCCAGGACACTGCTATGCCAGGCCCCCGCAGGGTTCTTGCCCCATCCTTCATGTCTACATCTAGGATAAGCTGCTGGGGCTTCCTTCGACTGCCCAAAATCAAGCGCTGTTTTAGTAATCTACTGATAGCTTTCATTTCTACCCTCATTTTAAAATTCAATTTCAAACATTATTATAATATGAACTGAACAGATATTGCTCTAACACGATAAAAATACCCACTTATAAGTCCATGTTTGAGACTTATTTCAGGACTCATTTTGAAAGTTATTTGGTGGTAAAATACTCTCGTAAGTGACTCGGGATGTTTAAAATTTGAATTGATTAGCTTTCTGCACCAAAAACTTCTACACCGAGAGGAAAGTTTTCACAAATGCAGCAGTCATTTTATTTTCAATCAATCAGCTTCTGGCCAGTTCCCAATTCTGCAGTGACACCAGCTCCTTGTCAACAAATTAGTTGTTAGGTGAAATAAAAATAAACTATCTGCCATTATTTCTATAGTAAAGAAAAATATTTTGCAGTTCTGTGCTTTCACATATGGTTTCTTTCTGAGGCCTGCCCCTAAAGCTCTTTAGCCCCTGAAGATTGTCTGTGAAGTTAATTCATCACAGGTAGGGTGACCAACCATCCCAGTTTTCCCAGGACCAAGAGGTGTCTAGGACGCAGGACTTTCAGTTCTAAAACCAGGACAGTCCCAGGCAAACCAGGATGGTTGGTCATCTACGTCTACAGGACATAGGAGGGTAGGTATAAGGAGAACGGTCTGCTGTGATACGCACACAGGGCAGCCTGACTAAGCTAGGGGAGGCAGAAATCCCACGGGTAGGGAGATTTCAGAGTGGGCATGGGAATTAGGACTACGCCAGGGTCCCTCAAGGATCTAACATCCCCCACGCTACGGCCTTTGCTCCAAGACCTAAATAGAGGAGGCCTTTGAGAATGCAGAAGCTCAAAGAGGTTGGGAGAGTGCAAGTAGAGGAACTTGTGCTGTGTCTTTCCCAGTTGGTTTCTCAGAAACAGACCCCCTTTCAGGGTGACTTCTGGCCAACGTAGGTAGCTGCATCAGAACAGAAAGGTCACCTTGGCTGAGTAGGCAAGGCCTGGAGATGGTGCCTCACAGGCAGGCAGGGAGTCGAGGGCCTAGTCGGAGGCTGAAGAGAGGAGGTGGTTAGGACTCAGAGGCTTTACCCTAAGAAGAGCCAGGCTGGGCTCCTATTAGTGGTTGGGAGGGGCAGGGAAGGTCGTCTCCAACCGTATGGAGAGTACAGACCTCAAGTAACAGTGGCCACAGTCCCTTCAGGAGGGAATGAAATAAAGACAGATGCCAAAACCCAGAGACAGAGGTGAGCCGAGAAGCAGCAGGACTCGGCAGAGCAGGACGGCACTCCCCCAGGGAGCCCTCTCCCCGTGGGCTGTGAGGCTCCACCGCACACCCAAGGCCACACTGCAAAGGAAGATGAGGGGACACTCCTTTGGAGAAGAGAAACAAGCCGCATCTGACTATTAAATTGACTTGAAATTGACAGAAGGCCTTTAGACAGAGCTGGTATTTTTTTCCCACCTGCAGCAAAAATAAGGGCTCTAGAGGTCTTTTTCCCACCATTACCAGCTGTAGGCACATAAAGGATAGGACCTTTGTGCACATCTCAGTTGCAATGTAAAAAACTGAACCCTGCCTTGTTCTTTCCATGGCATCCAATTTTCTCCACCTCCTTCACTATTTATTGTTCTGTGTTAGTTCCAAATATATCTTTCGCTCCAAATCAGGAGTGATTTCTATTTCACAACTGTGAATTACTGAGATTGAAAAGATGACACCATAAAAATAGTAACACTGAAGACCTTGAATATGAGATTCATCACGAAATTGGAAGTCTTACCCCTTTCAAAAAGAACCTTGGCATCCCTCCTGTAACTGACATGCCTTATTCATAGCCGTAGTATTATTTCCATTCTTTCTCTGCTAAAGCTGGAAAAATTTTCCAAAAGCAACATTTCTAACTTTCCTTTTTAGTCTGTGCCTTTGGCTTGCATATTTGAGATACAGTGTTTAGAGACTGATATAATTTTGGGGATCTCAAGCATTTCAGTAAATTCTAGAGAAAGAAATTTTTCAATAGGTGAACCTACATTGCTCAAATCCTGTAACATTGGAACTTATTGACTTGGCTTACACATAGGCCAAAATGTACGATTATCTTGGCAGGAAATGAGCATTTCCTTTTGACTGGAAATGGATTAGTTTCCTTTATAGAAAGTACACTCACAATGGCACTCTGTTCAGAGTCAGGTCTGTGCAGGTGTGACTTGGCAGGATTTCGGAGGCCTGATAATAGAAGATATTGTAACTGGAGTCATTTCATTCAGGTTGTACAGGATGAGTTTCTAATCTAGTCAAACAACAGAGACTGAAGAAACTGCATAAATACCGTTCTCAAGAGACGCTGATTCCTATGAAAAATGTCATACTTTGGAAGCTCGCAGGTTATACCACTGTTAATTTTCTTCATCCTGCTGTCTCAGTTCAGTCATACCTTGGGGCTACCATTCCTTCTCAACTAGACCTAATTTTGTGCTCTGACAATTGCCCCAGAAATATGCTTCCAATGTAGCCAGAGTTGCACACATGCATTTCAAGTCATGCTGCCTACATACCACCTTTGATGAAGCACCAGCTTTTACTCTACACAGATTTCTTCCTTTTGCAAGTGTTTATCCTTGGGAAAATGTGTTGTCAAGCAATCTTGGCAAAAGCGTGATAGATTCTTTAGTGTGTGAAGCATCTACCCAAAGATGAGAGTGTCTGGAGAAACTGTAATGGCATCAGCAGAGCGCTAACGACTCCAGCTCAGGGAGGTCTTGGTTAATAGTCTATGGAAGACACATCAGCAACCTACTGTCCCAGGGCTAAATTTGGCCTGCTGCCTGTTTTTGTAAATAAAGTTTTATTGGAACACAGTCACTCTGATTTGTTTTCGCTTTCATACTGTATGGTTTTGCTTTCACACTACCGTGGCCGTGCTGCATGAGTGGCTGCGTGCACTGCCCAGTCTGAAAATATTTACTACCTGGCCTTTTATAGAAAAAGATTGCCAATGTCTGACCTAAAATGCCAATAATGGACACACCACACACTTCTCTCCTGCCATTACTAATCAACAAATGAGATTGGAAAGATGACACCATAAAAATAGTAACACTGAAGTCCTTGAATATTAGATTCATCATGAAATTGGAAATCTTACCCCTTTTCAGAAAGAACCTTGGCATTCCTCCTATAACTGACATGCCTTATTCATAGCTGTAGTATTACTCCCATTCTTTCTCTGCTATTAAATTGACTTAAAATTGAGTGAAGGCCTTTAGACATACCCCACTGAAATTGATGTGACCTCAGAATCCTTCCCAATATAGTCAGACACCAATGTTCACTCCAAGTTTCGCCACCCTCAGCTTGGAATAAATAAATTCTTAGGGTCCTATAGGGCAATGGAAAGGAAATACCATACCTCACAAACTATCTGACCTGAAGATCAAATCCAGGCTGTTCTCTAACTCTCCATTCAATTAGATGTCTATAAAGATAGGATATTAGGAGCTCAGGTGCCTCAACAAACAAAAAGTAAATAATCCAACTAAAAAATGGGCAGAGGATCTGAACAGACACTTCTCCAAAGAAGAAATTCAGATGGCCACATGAAAAGATGCTCCACATTGCTAGTCATCAGAGAAATGCAAATTAAAACCACAATGAGATATCACCTCACACCAGTAAGGATTGCTACCATCCAAAAGACAAACAACAAATGTTGGCAAGGACTTTGAGAAAGGGGAACCCTCCTACACTGCTGGTGGGAATGTACATTAGTTCACCCATTGTGGAAAGCAGTATGGAGGTCCCTCAAAAAACTAAAAATAGAAATACCATTTGACCCAGGAATTCTAGGAATTTACCCTAAGAATGCAGGAGCCCAATTTCAAAAAGACATATGCACTCCTATGTTTAGCACTATTTACAATAGCCAAGACATGGAAGCAATTAAGTGTCCATCAGTAGATGAATGGATAAAGAAGATGTGGTACATATACACAATGGAATATTATTCAGCCATAAGAAGAAAACAAATCCTACCATTTGCAACAGCATGGATGGAGCTAGAGGGTATTATGCTCAGGGAAATAAGCCAGGCGGAGAAAGACAAGTATCAAATGATTTCACTCATCTGTGGAGTAAAAAAACAAAACAAAAACTGAAGGAACAGAACAGCAGCAGACTCACAGAACCCAAGAATGGACTAACAGTTACCAAAGGGAAAGGGACTTGGGAAGATGGGTGGGAAGGAAGAGAGAAGGGGAATAAGGGGCATTACGATTAGCACACATAATGTGGAGCTACTACGCTGATGAACAATGACTATAATGGGGTATGTGGTGGGGACTTGATATTGGGGGGAATCTAGTAACCACAATATTGCTCATGTAATTGTATCTTAATGATACAAAAAAAAAAAAAAGATAGGTATACTTTCTACATATGTCTGGTTTTCCAAGCTGGATGACTGGGCAAGTAGAAACCAGGAAGGATCATTTAGTTCTCCCTTTCTGTCTTTGAGATTCCCTAGAACTTGGCAACCATACCATCAGCAACTGAACTGAACCATTTCTGAGGATTACTAAGAATGATTTAATCATTAGGGATGGAAAAAGTGACCTTCCATCGTAACCTTCAGCTATCTAATGAATCTATTTCTTTTTGTTTTTTAACTTCAAAGCAATTTCATCTTTCTCTGTCATTGTAGAAAGGTCAACGTCCTGAACACTTGTCCTCTTAATCAACTGCCTTGTCACAGAGCTGTTTTGTTTTTTAAGAATCAGGCTTGCAAGAAAGTTTTCACACTGATGCTTCCTAGCCATGGAAAGAGAATATAATTACATTTTCTTAGCCACCCCCCCTTTTGCAAAGCATTTGCTACAGGGGAGCAATAATTTAAAGCCAGGCCGTAAAATGAGGATTCTTCAGCAGCTACTTTACTCTTCTCTAACTAAATGAGAAAGCACTTAACAAACGCACTTAAAAGGGCTATGGAATACCCACGATACAGAAAGAATTATTCAGCCTCCACTTAAGTACCACATAATGAGATATTATTAATAAATGAAAATTGATCTTCCTTGGAAACTACAAAGCTCTTATATCTTCCCTACCAATGATGAGGTCTCTTTTCTCAATGCCAACCCTCAAAGGAAAAAGGAATTTCACTTCCGATAGCCCCAAGATGTAAATCAAAGGTTTGATGGCTTTGTTGCTGGGCTCTCGAGTCACGCACTTCGCTGGTATCAAATTATAAGCATCTGAATCAGTTAGCATTAAAGGTTATTAAAGCTCCTAGCATGTCTGAATGGTAAAAATGATCACTGGGGAATAGATGTCACTTCATTAAGTTTATTTTCACAAAAATAATGTTAGTAGTTATTAGCATAAGTTATTACTTCTTCGTATTCTTTATGTCTTCATTCTTTAATCAGCACTTTCAAGCTTCAAGTTTAAGAGTGCAAAATATACTCCTTTTACTTAGTAAATGGCTCCAGGAAATGGCTAATACTCTGAGACTTTGAGGTTCTGAGACTTTCAGATGTTCAACTTGAAAACAATATGGAAATTAGGATTTTTTTCCTGAAAACTCCAAAATACCTCTTCCCAAGCCATCTCCTATACACACAGTCACTGAATAGCTCCTCTTCCATAGGTAAGATCTCAACTTGAAGATATTTTTTCATTTTTCCTTGTTTTCTCAATTTCCTTAAGAAGAGGGGCACAGAAAGGCACAAATTCCCATATTCATGCAAAAATGCTCTTAAAATAGCTGTGAGGCATTTTACCTTTTATCAAATGACCCAAACCCTAGATAATGCTACAGCTAAAATCCTGCCATGATTACAAGACAATAGCATCCTAAGGAGGCAAAGAGTTGAGCACTATTACCGTAGGAAATCAAACAGGGACACGCAAGCGTGGACAGTTCAAATCTAAGAGTGAACTTGATGGACTGTTCAGAGTGAAGGTTAAGTGACTTGAAGGTCACACAAGCAGCTACAAAGCTGGGACTGTAGTAGAATATTTTAGACATTTGACTCCACTCGCTGGCACTTTCTACAGAGTTTCAATTGTCTCCAGCTTCTCATAACTGATGACCACAGAAACTACCAGCACTGAAGGGGAATTTCACTCTACAGAAAACCACTTTCCTACATTCAACCAGAGAAGGTTCCAGGCCCTTCTAAACCTCCTCAGAACATCAGAGGAGAAGACAGCCCCATTATTTCCATGCTTTCTTTCTAGAATCATACCGTAAACTACAAACTCTTTAAAAATCTTTAAAAAGTGAGCTTTCACGTTTCATCAAAGTTTGACTATTAAAATCTGAACTGCTTCACCCATTACCTGCTTCCAGTTGTCCACATATTCTTCTTTTTATACTTTGAATCCGTTTTGTTCTATTATGAACAGAGGTGCTGATGGGTGAAGTTCCACAGTCTGTGTCAGCCAGATATGCCGAGGAACATACACATTTTAAGGAGAAATGACTTGAGGGAGCAATTGAGTGAAATCCAGGGTAGAGGAGGAAGCTGAGGGAGGCTCTGAAAACCAGTTTCTCCTCCATCACCAAATCTTCCTTTTCTGTGGCTTAATCCCCTTTGCCTGCTCTTATTTCTCTCTTCTTTACAACAAAACAGATCAAAAACCTTCCACTGCTAGCTACAGCCATATTTCTTCACAAAACTCCTCAAAAGAGTCGTCTACAGTTGCTATTTCACTGTCTCCAATTCATCTGTTTCTTGTCAGCCCACTTCCCTCACTTTCATCACCCATCACACCAATGAAACTGCCCTTATTTATAAAGGTCACCAGAAACCCCCACACTGCTCAGCCAAAGTCCAACTCTCAGTTCCCTATGAAGTCAAGTACGTTCTCAGCAGCTTTTAGAACAATCAAGTACTCCCCCTACCTTCGCTTGGCTACCAGATTCCCACATTTCCTTGGCCTCTGTCCTACCTCCCTGGCCTCTTGAGTCTCCATCTCCTTCACTAGTCGCCCCTCATGCCCCTGGTCTTCCAAGCCTGGAGTGCCCACTTCTAGTCCGTCCTTAATCACCTTGGCCATCTGAACCACACTCCCATCTTCTGATGCAATCAGCACATGTCAGGTCTCACTCCTTTCTTCAGCCCACACCTCTCTCTTCGACTCCATGTAAATTTCTAACCGCTAGCACAAGTTTAAAATATCCAAAACAAAACCCAACTCTTGATCTTCCCTCAACCCCCAATATTTCTGTCCATGTATTCTGTTCAGCATTTCTCTCCATGACAACCTCCTTGCGCTGCTCAAACCCAAAACCTTGAGGTCATGCACAACTTCTATTCTTCTCTTAAATCCTATATTCAGTCTGTCAGGAAATGCTGCTCATTTCATTTCTTCCACTGGGAGCCCCCAGCCTCCATCAGAAACATCTTTCCCTGCAAGACACCAGCATCCTAACTGATCTCTCTTCTTGCTCACTTGCTCCTGAGCAGTCCTCACCACAGGTGCCCATTTAACTTAGAGCAGAAGCGCCTGTTATGCTGATGGCCTAGAAAGCTCTACTAGGCTACCTTCCCCTCTCCCTTGGCCCTCCTCCTCTCCCTGCCATGCATTCAGAACTCATCTCCCATAACTGCCCCGTGTGCTCATACCACTCCAGCCACTCGCCTCTTTGCCGTCCCTCAGCCACCGAGTGTGCTCCTGCCCCAGGGCCTTTGCACTGACTATTCCTTCTGTCTAGAATGCTCTTTCCAGGTATCAGCCAGACACACTCCCTTGCCTCTTTTAATTTCTGCTCAGATGTCCCCTTCCCATGAAGGCCTATCCTGAAAACACTATTCAAGATAACAAACAACCCACCAATAATCTAGTATCCTTTATCAGGCTCTATTCCTTTCCTCTGTAATACCTATCAGTTCCCAATAGTCCATGTAATTCATTTATTCATTATATTTATTGCTTATTGCCAGCCTCCCACCATAGGTATTTAAGAGTCATGATGACAAGGAATTTTGTTAGTTTTGGTCCATTTGTGGATCACAAACACCGAGAAGGGACTTGGCACACAACTGCTGCTCAATACATGTGTTGAAAACCGAATGAATGGTGAATCAGAAAAAGAGCCAGAAATATAGAATCTGTGAATGGAAGAAGTTACATGATATAAAACAAAAAGCAAAACTAGCCTGTGTCCAATTTTGGCTATAAATCATGCATTACACCACTTTACTCCTTTCTCAAACTTCTCCATGACCTCATTGCACTTTCCCCTTGAAAATAACTAAACATTAACAGTATTCCTCTGGAGCATGCAGGTGACAACACACACCTTTACTCTCCAGAACTAATGAATCTCTCTGGGAGGCAGAGGATTTCCTCTACTCCAGGGGCTTCAAGCAAAAAAGATGAGGCACTCCAGTGAACTTGAACTCTCGGAGTAAGCAAATATAAAAACCTTCTTTTCTCCCACAGCTAAGTCAGAAAATTTTTGCCCTTGCCAATAACATTTAAGTGGCTGCCATGGTGTCAAGCTTGTGTCAAAACTTTAAGTACTTGGGGAAAAGCAAGCTGATTATTCACATATACAAAATGACAAATGATAGCACAGGAAACTAGCTCCCTGCAGTAATCACATAACTGTGCATGTTAAAGGCCAGAGGCATGAATCAACAGAGTGAGCCAAATAATTCTCTTAACCTAAGTCTCTCTATTGTTAAAAATCAGATAGCTTGAGATGTGCAATTACAAACTTGATGATTTTGACACAAAGGGAACTAACTGATCAATTCCCTCTTTCTGCTCCATGGAACTGACAAGCATGATTTATTCAATTGAGATCAAGGCAAAAATTAGGAAACTGGCCCAAACAGTGTCTGAAGCAGCACCATACCCTAAGGAAGGAAGCAAATCCACTCGAGACTTTCAAAATGACATTTTACTTATAAGCCTGCCACGCTAAGCAATGGATGAGAAAGATGGAGATGGCCAATGAAGAAGAATGAAAGAAGCATGGTGTGCAAGAGTAAAAAAATTAACTTACTTATGAAAAGAAAGCTTAAAGTCTTAGAATTTTGCTTTCTTCTGAGTTCTTACTATTGGTATAAACATCTCTCAACATTTTTTCATCTGTCAAAATGTATCCTTCTGTGAAATGTCTAGATAGGTCTTTTATCCATTTTTCTATGAGACCATATATCTTTCCTTACTGAATCATAAATAATGTCTATATAGTATGGATATTAGCAAATATTTCTTACAATTTATTACTTGTATTTCAATCTCCATTAGGTATCTTTTGAAGAACGGATGTTGTCTAACACTGTTAAATTTATACAACTTAGCTTTAATGTCTAGTGCTTTTGTTTTGGGGGGTTTATTTGGCTTTTAAAAAAGCATGTTCTACTCTGAGATCACAGAGATGTTCTCCTGTATTTTCTTCTTAACATATAAAAACGTGTCTTTCACAGTTATGCCTTTGATCTGCCTAGGACTGATCCTTGTGTCTACGTGGAAGTACATAAGAATCCACATAATGATTTTCCCTCTCCCAACATCATTTATTGAATAGCTCATTTTTGCTCAATAATATGCAGTACCAGCTCTGCTGTGAACCAGGTTTCCAAATACACTCGCATCTGTTTCTGGACCTTCTATTCTACTCCACCAATCTATTGTATACCCTGTGCCAATACCACAGTATTTTAATCAGTGTAACTTTATGTTAATTCTTACTGTTAGACCATTCCCCCCTACAACCACCACCTGGTCCATCTTTTCAAGGGGCATCCCTGTTTCTTCATGCAAACTTTAGAGTCAGCTTGTCAGGTTCCACAAAAATCCCTATTAGGATTTTGAGTTAGTTGCTTTATATCTACAGATCAATTTGGGGAGAACTGGTATCTTCATGATACTGACTCTTCCTATCCATGAACATGTCTTTCCATTTATTCAGGTCTTCTGTGGTAAGTCTCCAACAGATGAACTGTTCCTGATACTACACATTCTTGTTGCTGTTGTGAATGGTAAAATTTTCTCTTTAATACTTTGCATAAAAAGGCAACTCATTTTTTCAAATATTTATCTTCTACTTAGATGAACATACATTTATCAGTCTTTCTTGCAATTGGGTGTAGCCATGTGTTTGAGCCCTGGCAAGTGAAATAAGGATGCAAGGGAAATAAGCCACTTTTAGGTTATCTTTTATAAACTTCCCATGTCATCTTCCATTCTTTCTTCCCCTGTCTACTGGTTAGAGCTGCTTTTCAGGGTGACCTTGGAAATGTGTTGAGACCATCTGTTGCTCTGTCCTGAATGAATACGTTGCACAAAGCACCTACATGCCACATACACCTTCATTAGGTCATCTGTCCCCAGGCAGTGGAACTACACAAGCCAGAGAAGCGCACAGGATGTAGCAATTGTTGAGGGAGAGCAAGTGACAAGGGTCTGGGAAGCAGGTAGAACCAAGGAAATCCAAGGAGGTAAGTAAGATTTGTGTATTACACACACTTGCCTTACATGTCTGAACTTCTTCTGGAATCCTCTTTCTTCTTTCTAAATGTCTTCTTTAGAACTTCTTCTGGTAAGAGTCTGTTGCTACTCTTCATTTCTTCCTCATTCTTGAAAGATAGTTTTGATGTAGAAGCTTGACAGCTGGTTCTCTCCTGTTATACTTCCAAGTTGTAATTCTACCGTCTCAATCTACTTGTTCCTTTGTAAATAACCTCTATTTCTTTCTAGCTGCTTTTATAATTATCTTATCCTTATCTTTGGTATTATACTTCAGATTTACTATAATGTATTCAGAAATGAATTTTTTTGTATTTACCCTGCTTAGATTTTGGGGGATCCTTGAATATAAGGATCTAAGTCCTTCTTCAATACTAGAAAATTCCAGGCCAATAAACCTTTTTATATTGCCAGTCCCCTATCCTCTCTATTTTCTTCTTCTAAAACTAATTATATTCTATGTTGGACTTTCCATTCTATACTTCTTTTCTCTTAGTATGTTGTGTTTTCCATTTTTTTTTCCCTCTGAACTGAATTCGTATAATTTCTTCAGCTCTCTCTTCCCATTTACTAATTCTTTCTATAATTATATCTAATCTACTATATAGTCTAGCCATTGAGTTTCTAATTTCAATTATTACATTTTTCATATCCCTGAGTTTTACTTTCTTCTAATCTAGCTGGGCAAGTTTGATAGTATTTTCCCCCATATTTTACATTCATATACTCTTTTATTTCCAAAAACACATTAAACACAATTATTTTATAATTCTAATATCCATAGTCATTGCAGGTCTGTCTCAGTGGTTTTCTGTTTCTACTGAAAAAGGGTCTTGTTTCCTGTATTATTTGGTGACTTCCTTTTTTTTTATCATGAGCTTGTTCCATGGAATCCCCTCTCTGAGGCAGAAATTCTTTGAGGTCTAGATTCTTCCTTTAAGAAGGATTTGTGTTTACTTCAATCAAGTACATGAAATACTAACAACCTAGGACCATTTCAAATTAGATTTTCAACTTGGAACTCCTGGGACCATATGACAGTGTGAATTCTAGCCCCAAACTCCCATAAGATTTTTCTCTTTTTCTCACTTGCTTAGAGCCAAAGCTCGGCCATATATACATACCTACTAGCTCCCTCTGTGGGGTAAATCTTGTTTTTCTGCTTTATCAACTAAAGCTCTCACTTCTGGAAACTCAGCTTTATTGTGTGTGCTGTGGTGGGTAGGAGGAAGAGGATCTCCAAGCAGACCTCACATGTTAACCTAAGATTTACTTGTTTTCCACAAATACTATCAAATGAACATTCTAAACCACCAAAAATGAACAGATAATCTAGAGCAAATACAGGATTCAATGGTTTAGCCCTTTGAATCTTTCTCTTAGTTTCTTAAACGGTAAAAAAATTAACTCCTTTACTTTCCTGACAGGAGAGATTAGACAGACCTGATGTAAAATCCTGGTTCTAACATGGTCTATGTTAATGGTATTATTTTCTATCACTGCCATAACAAATTGCCACAAATACAGTGACCTAAAACAATACAAATTTGTGATCCTATAGTTCTGTAGGTCAGAAATCTAACACAGATCTCACAGGGATAAAACCAAGGTGTGTGTCTGCAGGCCCGAGCAGCAGTTTCCTGAACTTCTCCAGCCTCTAGAAGATACTACATTCATTGGCTCGTCGCACTTCATCCCTCTTCAGAACTAGCAATATTGCATCTCTAGCCCTTCTGTCATCATATCCATCCTTAACCATGCTGGAAAAGTTCTTTGCTCTTAAAGACGCATGTGATTGAGTGGGACAATCCAAGCTAATCTCCCACTTTAAAGTCTTTAAAAACTTAACCACACCTGCAAAGTGCCTTTTGCCATGTTAAGTGACATATTCACAGGTTCTGAGAATTAGGACATGGACTCTTTGGGAGGCATACCACAGTAACCTTTGCAGAGTTAAACTAAGTTAACTCTAAGTAAACTCTTCTGAGCCTCAGTTTTCTCATGTGTAAAATGGAAGTAATTGTGTCAGTGTCTAACACAGTGCCTGGCAAGTAATAGGAATTTCATGAATATTTATTACATGAAAGAATAAACATGTACACTATAAGGGTGTTGGGAGGATTAAATTAGATAAAAGAAGTGAAATATCCAGTACAGTGCTGAGAACCTAACCTCGCCTAAAAATCGGTTACTCCTCTTGCATGGATGGCCCCATTCTAGAAGCTTTCAGGAACTGGTCAAAGCATGTAGCCCACAAAGATTTAGAATTTGAAAAAGTTGACATAAACATCAGAATGTACTGAATGAAGTCTGTAGTATTAAAAGACAAGATGATCTTTTTTAAAGAACTCTGCATTGAACTCTAGCCAAAAGTACACTAATGCCATTCATGAGTAAATATATTAATATAGAATTCACTGGGTTGTCTCCCAAGGCCGGACTACTAACTGCTGGGCACTTCTTCCAAGTTCACCATCTATCTAATGTTAATCCCCTTGGGACATGAAGGTCCATGTTCCAGACCAAGTACTTTTTTTTTTAATTGTTTGAGTTTTTCCAGAATTATATGGAAAGACATGCTAATTGGTTTCCCACTGACACCCCTCCAACCCTTTCAGCCATCGCTACATTTCTCTAAGCTTAAAAAACCACTGTGTTAAACAGAAATGTGTTCCCTGTGATCAAAATGAGAGCTTATTCCAAATAAGCTCCCAATAACTAGCTATCTCCCTAAATGTGGATTTATGCTACACTTTTATTCCAGAAAAAGAATTCTTAGTTCCTTTACACTGTCATTTTGTGGGTCACCATTCACATGGCACAACTGTTATCACTTGCCAGTTCACTTAGTTCTAAGCATTCAAATATTGAAAACATTTCAGAATAAAACCTATGGGCCAGAAACTGTTTTAAGTCCCTAACTAAGACAACTGTTTGCCCTCAGAAAGTCTGATCATCTAGTTGAGTATCCAGGTATAATTTTTGTAATTGATAACATAAATCAGAGTGGGAAAAACCCTTAAGTAACACATTCTAAGATTATAGAGAATTTGGTAATTTGTGACTAGTTGTTTTAAATTTCCACCACAGTCATTCTCTACTCTGTGTCCAAGGCTAATGTATGCCAGTAGTTTGAATATCTATAACCACATAGTTTCAAGTTTTATGAGTCAAATACATGGAAAGATATATTTATAGTTTATAAGCATATAATAAATATACAATTATATTAAGCAATTATTAAATTAAACTATATAATTACCTAGTAAAATAAATTGCAAAAAATAAACTATTTTTATCCCGCTTAACCAATTAAAGCTATCATATATAAAATCACATCTCAGTGATATTTGATTACTTACTTCCTTACACATTTTCCCCATGGCCTCCTAACAAAATAGTGACAATTCCAAAGAATCAAATGTACTTTGACAGTCTGAATGCTTTTCAATCTAGGTAAGGTAACAACAGCCTCGTTTATTGGTCAGGATAAGCTAGTCTATGCCTTTGTAAAAAAAAAACCCAAAGTCACATGACTCCAAATAATAGAGGTTTATTTTGACACACTCTCATATTCCTTGCTGAGGGAGGCAGGCTGATCAAGCCCCCACCACCTGGAACACCACCAGTCAGGGGAGCATGGACAAAGGCACCTGAAAAATCCCACTTTGGTCCTACCAGGTTTCTGCCTGGAGAAGACTTTCATTAATTCTGCTCTCTTTCTGTCGGTCAAGTCGAATCACATATCCATGTCTAACCTAAGTGCCTGGAATGTGCATGGAAGGTAGGAAGAATTATTGGTGGACATCCTTACTGACTAGGGTGCAATAGTCGTCCAGTTAATATTACCTCCCATATAGAGTAATATGCACTCTCTCTGATGCTGTTTCCTTTTCACTCTCCAATATCTACATCCTTCAGAATCTTAAGTTAAAGTGATCTTCTCAAACATACAAATTATTCACTTCCTAAAATGCTAGCCACTAGAATGCTTCTTAGGCACCATAATTTATATAAACAGCGTAATGTCCTATGCATAAATGCAGCCTTGCGGTCCAAATAAAATAAAATTCAAACAGTGTTGCCATTTGGTCATAAAGCCCCTTTTATATTTAAGGAAAGCATTCATTGACAGTTTGACAGATTATCATATTTTACTCCCTAATAGTATCAGCTAAAACTTCAGAGCACTTACGGAGCAAGGACACAGCCCCGCTGGAAACTTGAATTCAAACTGAGTGAAGATGGACTTGCTAATATCACAGGGTGAGGCTGCATCACAGCTTCCCGATCCCTAAGCACTAAGATGATTTTCACATTTTATCTTCTAAAGAGAAGGTCAAAGCATTATCCTCAGGATGAAATTTTTATTCCACCTTGACAAAGTTAGTTTTTAAAATGACACAGAAATAATTACCTTGCAGATAATAGCACAACTAGACTCAAACTATGGGATGGAGGATTGCACAAAGAAAATGATCACCCCTAGATCATTTTAGGGAAGGACTGGAGAATAATTAAGAAAATCATACATAATGTTCAAGGAGTTTGGACTCTATTCTGGACTTTGCCTTCCTAGTCATGCACGCTTCTGTTTTTATTTTTTATTGATTCCATTATTTTACTATTAATGACAATTTTGGGGGGCTCCATTCAGGTGTCCACTAGCATACCAAATTGGGCTATGGAAAACCCAAACTGTAAATGAAGGTCAATGGATACCAGAGGAGGCCTACTGCATCCTGGCCAAAAATCAGTATTAATGGAGCACTACACTTACAAATACTGATAAAATACTTCAAGAAAGCTGCTGGTGTCTTTCTTCAGCACACGAGGATGCCTGTAATTCTCTTGTTGGGCAAAGAAAACCGCTGAAGGACGCTGATCAGAGACATGGCATATTAGGGTTCACTGTTACATTATTACTTAATATAGAATCAACCTACATTTAATACAGCCATACCCTAGTACTCCATTCTAATTAGGAGAAACCAACTGTATCTGGAGATCCATTTCAAACCCTACCTCAGATTAAGAGGCATTCATTCTTCCCCGTCTCCTGGGAGTTTGGGTGCTTGCCATCTCCTCAGGAAAGGAGAACCATCGTGCAGCTAACTTTACACTTACACAACTTGGCATGTCATTTTCAGTGTTCCTTGTGGAGTTATTTGTATTTAGCAAGTTTCAACAGCAGTTTTTAACAGTGATAATTTCATTTTTTGTTCCTTCCATGATCGAAATTGTGAATGTGATATTGTTTGCATTGCTTTTATATCTTTGGTATTGGATGTTTTGTTGAGATTTTTAATTAAGTTTAATTACTAAATACTGAGTATTACATATGCAGGTTGTAGTAGTAAGCATATTTCTAAATGTAAAATACATAATAGTTATAAAAGAAATAAGCCAGAGCACATACACAGCCATACTAAAGAGAAATTAATGCAGAAAGAATGCCTACAAGTATGTTAAGATAAGCAATGTTTTCCTAATGCTAGCGATTGAAACAACCATTGATTATTGGAGTAATCAGGTTTATTTAATAAAATTTTTCATTTTAGCATAAAATAGATATGCATTTTGGGTTTCCGTAATGTATAGAGGTATCTCTCATTTATAATAATGGTAATTATATATGATTGTTCTTGATATTACACAGACTAGTTTGGAGAAACTTCATCAGGAGAAAAGGCAGACGGTAAGAATGATGTCCCTTCGCCAAGGTTTCTTAACAGCAGCACTATTGACCGTTTAAACCAGATAATGCTTCGCTGAGAGGGCTACCTTGTGCACTGTATGATGTGGAGTGACACCCCAGGTCTCTGCTGAATGCCAGCAGTACTCTTGTCCGCCGCTGTGATAGTCACAGCTGTGTTCAGACCTTGCCAAACGTCCCCCTCCCTGTGTGCTCACACTGAAAGCAAACACTTTATGTTACAAGCCCCGCGCGACTGGTGTCCCTGCCGCCCGCGTCTGACTCCACAGCTACCCCGCTGCCCCTCAGCAACGCTCACTTACCCCTGACCGTGCGGCGCGGCTTCCGGCCTCTCCACCGGCTGTTCCCTCTGCCTGCAGTTCTCTTACCCCAGGTCCTCCTGTGACCTGCTGCCTCTCATTTCTCAGGCCTCTGCGGAAGCCTTCTCCTCAGAGAGGCCTCCCCCCGCCATTCCAGCAGACCCCCATCACAGCCACTCTGGCAGCCCCTTCTCTCATTTCCTAGGTGCTGCTTCCTGGAAACCCAGTTTTCTTCCACCTGGATTTTGTCAATGTTCCCCTAGTAGAAAGCACACTCCATGAGAGACTGGGCTTTACCTTCTTTTTTTTTTCAGACTTCTGTCTTCCCAGCACCTAGAATAGGGTATGTCATTCATTCGTTTGTTGAATAAATTAATAAGCCACAGGCAGTTCCGAAATAACAGTTTCAAATTCACTTTCTTCCTTCACTGAAAGCGTTCATCCACCTAAATGGCACAACCACGTACCTTGTGGCTAAAAATATGAATGCCATCGTTAACTGTTCCCTACTTCAATTCACATTCACTTGTTTCTCAAGGCCTTCTTTAGTCCTTCCCTTCCCTTTACCAGGTCCTAAACATTTAAAGTGGCCTCCTAATGGGTCTTTCTCTACCTGTTATTGAATCTCTAGGCTACCCACAAAGTGACCTTTCATAAACTACAAATCTTACAACATTTCTTCTTTTAAAAAGGTTCCCATTATCCTCAGGAAAACACCTTAATGTGGCTTTTAAAAACCATTCCCTATCTGGGGTCTTCTACCTTCTTTAACAACTGTGTTTCTGTTTCGTTTTTAAGCTTCATTTCCATGTATTAACATGCATAGAGATACTGATTTCTGTATTTCACTCAAGCTATTTCTGTGGACTGGAATTCCTTTTCTTCTCCCTTTCACACAGTGAAAGCCATTTGCCATCTTCAAACCCAATGCAAATGCCATATCCTCTGTGGAATTCCCTTACCTTATTGGTCAGAAATTAATAATTCCTCCCCATCATGCTCCCGCAGCCCTGACACAGGCACATGTATTGCGACCCTTAACACCACCTGACCTAGATTAAGGCACCTGTGTGTATGTCCTCCCAGTCAGTGACAGACATCTTAAGGGACAGAGACTGACTCGTTCAGAGTGTCCCATGAAACCTAGCAGACTCTCTGAATTCATAGGTTTTTGGTAGATGTGGAATTCAAATCAACATCTGAAGCAGCAGAGAAGCCTTGCAGTCACCCCAACAAGAGAATTACAGGCATCCTCGTGTGCTGAAGAAAGACACCAGCAGCTTTCTTGAAGGTTGACCCCTCAGCCTGAGTCTCCTGTGCCATCTTCACACTCCACTGTGACATGCTTCTCTGTCCTCATTAAAATATTTTCACATCCTAATTATATGGGTCCTCTTTGTAAGGTGCCTCAAATCCTTTTTCAAGTATGTTTGGCAGTAGAGGTTTATTCTGTTTGGAACTCTCTGGGTCATATGTCTCACGTGTCACCTTAGCCAGCAAGCAGAAAGCAAACGGTGAAGTCCAAAATTGTAGCAAGCTGCTTACAGACTCAGACTGGATTTTTAAAGATTCAAAGAGTATCAGCCAGATACCATGTGCCTACTAAAAGGACACAGTCAGAAGCACACAGAACCAACTGTATCATATTCTTGACCAAAAAGTTGAACTGGAGTCTAATAAATGCTCTAGACTAACTCCTTACAGAAAAGACGGAGGACCAAAAAACTAAAAATAGAAATGCCATTTGACCCAGGAATTCACCCAAAGAAAACAATTCTCAGATTCAAAAAGACATATGCACCCCTATGTTTGTTGCAGCACTATTTACAAAAGCCAAGATATGGAAGCAACCTAAGTGTCCATCAGTAGATGAATGGATAAAGAAGAGGTGGTACATATACACAATGGAATATTATTCAGCCATAAGAAAGAAACAAATCCTACCATTTGCAACAACATGGATGGAGCTAGAGGATATTATGTATTATGCTCAGTGAAATAACTCAGGCAGAGAAAAACAACTACTAAATGATTTCCCTCATTTGTGGAGTATAACAACAAACCAAAACTGAAGGAAGAAATTAGCAGCAGACTCACAGACTCCAAGAAGGGACTAGCGGTTACCAAAGGGGAGGGGTGGGGGAGGGCAGGTGGGGAGGGAGGAGATTGTGGGGTATCATGATTGGTGCACATAGTGTATGTGGGGTCACGGGGAAGACAGTGTAGCACAGAGAAGACAAGTGGGGACTCTGTGGCATCTTTCTACACTGATGGACAGTGACTGCAATGGTGTATGGGGGAGACTCAATAATAAGGGTGAATATAGTACCCACATTGTTTTGTTTTTCTTGTGAAACCTTCGTAAGATTGTATATCAATGATACCTTAGTAAAAAAATATATATATATATATATATAAAAGAAAATACAGGGGACAACAGACCAAATGAAACAACATCACAAAGAGAACAAACAGGAAACTAAAATGGGGTAAATTATACAGAACAACTGATCTAGTTCTTGCAACAAGCCAATGGGAAAATGTGACAAAATATATATTTTTTATAGTATAAAAAGGTAGAAAACAATATCGAAGAGAGAAAAATTACAGCCTCTAGAAACACCCAATTATTGTGAAATGAGTCTGAGAAGCTATGGAAAACAAAGAACATTTCTGTAACTTTTGGACTGAGAGACCCTCTGCCTGTGCTGTGGTCTCATTAAGAGAAAAGTGATGTCATCTCTAAGTTGTTCCGGACTCTGCCACTCATCTCTGGTAATGGTGCCGGACTTTAGTTTAATTTTCTGCAAAACTGACACTGCAATCTTAGCTAGTGGAATAAGGGGAGAGCAGGCTTTTCAATGAACCAAACTTATTGAATGACTTTCCTCAGAACAAGTGACAGTTCTAGGTGACACTCTGTTAAATGACCTAGTGGCCTAATCCACTGTTAAGACGCCAAGAGCAACTCTCCTGACTTGCCTCCCAGAGGTACAGTGTGTGACTGAGAAACTTTAAAAAACAAAAACAGTGGCTGCAAAGGACTCGAGAAAAAAGGTTCCCCATTAACTGACCATTTTATTTCACAAGTGCATTATCTTCCCTACCAGTGCGCCTTCCTAAGTCCTAGTGATGTCACAGTCTACCAGCTCCTTACTGTCCTCATGATCTACCTGGATGCCAGTGCAGAGAGCTACAGGAGGGCAGTCAAGTTCTCAAAAAAAAAAAAACCTTCAAGTTCTTCAAAAAGGCTCTTTACTCCATAATGCCTTCATCCTTCCATCCCCAGTTATACCGAGGGAAGGGGAAGTTACAGCATCTTCCCTGTGCTTTCAAGTGCAAAGTACGCACAGAAAAAATACATTGGGCTAAAGTCACTGAGTGCACTGCATAGGCTATTTAAAGCTGCTCTTATTTTTAGCTATTGCTGTGATGCACCTAAACATAATAAGCACAGTGACCCGCAGGAAGTTGTGATGTGGTAGAAAAAGCAGTCACTTGGGGCTTTGCACTAGAGGAACCTGCAGGGAGCAACTTCTCTGAATCACAGCAAAAATGGAAATCATACAGACAGTCCCATGTGGAAACAGGTAATAGAAGTGATGGCACTTTGTGGACACTAAAGCACTACCTAAATACTAAGAATCACTATGACAAGGTTTGCCATCTCCCTGAGCATTAAATGGCAATTATAAAGTTTATAAGAAATGGCTGTTTTAATACGGACCATGTGCTAGGTAGAAAGTCAAATCCCTATGACTCCAGCTGCCAAAATTCTTACATGGAGAATGTTTCTGGTGCACAGATGCAATACACTTGCCAACTCCAATTATGCTTAACAGTTGAATAAAATAGCCTATTATACTGATGAGCCTATTATATTGATGAGTAGAACACACTTGCTCCCCTTTGGGTTCCCCATGAATTGTTAATTCTCTGAAAGATGAAAGGTACATACTCATTTCCTTAATCAAAAGGAAAAAATCAAACCCTATCAGTATGCCAGCACTTGCACTCTTAACAATAAATTAGGGCCCTTAATATTTTTTAATTCTAACAGCACCTGTTGCTAAATGAAAGTAATGTTATCCAGTAAACAAGAAAACCCAGTCTTTTTCTCACTGTACTATTTTCAATTATATTCTCCTTCAAAATAATAATAAAATCACCTGGCACATAATAAGCACATATTATGTGTCAGACATTAGTCTAACTTTTCAACACATATTAACTCATTTGTATTATATGTATTAACTGTAAACAGTTTTCACATCCACTTTAATTACAATAGTTTTCCTTTATCCCCTAATATTTTGTTTTATCTACATTTTTGTGAATTCTGAGGATGAGAGATATTATCATCTACTATCAAAGGGAGTTCTATTCCAATATGATGAAATGCCATATTTTCAAATGATCTTCAAAGTTTATCTCACATTTTATATAAAAATAAAGAGTAATTTAATCCTCATCATAGTTTATATGTTAGATAGTTTAGTTAAAAATAATATTATATAATTACTGAATACAAATTTCTGAAGTAGAAAAAAATTTTTCAATGGGTAGCTTTCTTTACATAGACAAAAATATATTCCACTCATTAATGGCTCATTATTATGAACATTTAGTTTTGTTTTTCTTACAGAAAGTTAAAAATCTAGAAGGCATGCTCTATAGCTTAAATTCCAAAAAGATAATTTTCATCAGATTTAATTTCCTAATACATATCTCTACTGAGATTAGTGAGAGATTCAGAGAAATTAAAAAGGAGGAAAACATAAACCCACCAATGACAAGAGGTGAACTCTAAACCTCATGAGAAGCAAATAAAAAATATCTCATTCCAAGATGTAAACTTGAAAAGTTTGGAGCAGCGCATTTAAGGACCTGCCACACCAGCATGCATGTGACAATCACCTGCTCACAGCTCACCTGGCTTCTGACTGTCACAGACAACACAGTGGGTGGAGCTCTGCGGTCCTCCCACACAGTGCGTGGAGGCTGCTGTAACCAGGGAGCTGTGTATCTTTCTCCAAACGCTAAGCAGCCACTAAGAAAGACACCAAGCAGTTGGCAAATGATGTGCTTAGCAGGTTACATGCAATATCTCAGATCTCTCAACACCACCTATGAAATAGTCACCATTACTCACCATATTTCACAGTGAGAAAAGTGAGGTTTAGGCGACGCTAGTACTTCACTGAAAGCCTCACAATAAGAGGCAAAGAACAAAATCAAAAGCAAGTTTGTCTGATTCCAGAACCCGCTTTTTTAACTACAACACTATACTGCCTAAATGCTCCAATGCAGAAAACTTTAATTTGGATATTGACTGTCTTACTCAGGTTTCTTCTGCATCTTATTTAGACAACAGCATATTTCACATTATAGAGAATTATCCAATTTCCTGAGATAATTACTCATGAAGTATAAATCTCTGAAAATCTCTGTTGATTTTGAAGTGTGTGTATCAAGGATAATGTTTATTCCAACTATAAGCTGTGATCACTCTTACAAACAGGAGTACCACTGCTCACACAATATTCAGTTATCATTTACATTCATGAACAATATCCAGCTCTAATTAACAATTCTAAGCAGCTCTGTAAGACTGTTGCTAAATATTTGCACTGCTTTCCCTATGCTATTTTTAAAAAGATTCCCTTAATTTAATGATTTGAGTGTCATATTGGAATTTAGGAGACTAGGCAGCCCTCTTCAGCTCCATTACTAAATTCCTCCTAAAACATGAAGCAATTCAGTTTAAACACACTGAACATTGAGAAATAAGCTGGCAAAATAAGTGTACTTTGTGTCTATGTGTGTTAAGTTACTTCCAAGTACGATTATTTTCAATGTTTACTTAAGAACCTATATGGGACCAATCATTTCTAAGATAAAAATAGATTTGCCTATGTTACTGTTCAATAAAAAAGCACTTTTTTACAGACTTCACCATTTCCATTGCTGATTCATTGCATACTCTTAAGTCTTCCTCAAATTCTGAAATCCCTGGTCCATCCTTTGTGACAGCCTGATGCAAATTCCAGGTGTGGTCTACACTGGCCATCAAACACAATAGCAAGGATGTTCTGCAGGGGCAGGAACCCCTGGTCCTGGTGATAGTTGCAATCTAGTATCCATCCTTAGTTCTACTTACCAGTGCCTTCAGGAAGATGATGGCACTGGTCAACCAGTCAACCATAGACTATTTCCATGACTCTAGCTGTTCACCTCAATGATGAGTTTATCTATAAAAACTTTAGGTTTAGAATTCCAGGAAAAAATCACAGGGATCATCTATATACAAACATGCTCATTTTATAAAGGCAAAACTGAGATCAGGAGATATAATTTGCCAAAGGTCACTCCATTTACAAATTTGACTTTGATATTAAGATTGATGCAATAACATGAGAACTAAGCTGACCCAAAAATTATTGGTCCACCTCTTTAGAGAAACTCAAATTTGGGAAACTGTATATTAATAAGAGGATTTGTGGGTGGTTTTTAATTCTGGTTCCATCAATCTGTAACTCTGGGTAATTCACCTAAATTCATGAATCTTAGTTGTCTATTCTATAAAGTAAGCAACCAATTACTCTTGAAATCTCCAATAACCTTGAGCAAATGAGGATGGTAAGAATATTTACTCATGTTTGTCGAATACCAAAGAAAACAGAATAAACACTAGACTAGAGGCATGAATTTGAATATAATAATAGCTAACATTTATTGACCATTTACTATGTTCCAGATACTGAGCTAAATGTTCTACATGTTTATTTTATTTAGTCCTCACAACTTTGAAACAGATTCTACTTACACTGATATTTTTAGAGGAGATTGAGCAACTCAGCCAAGTTTTCACCTATTAAGGGAAACAGTAAGGATTTAAACCCAGGTTGTCTAACCCTAAAACAGTACTTAAATACTGAACTGCCCTTTGCATAACTCAGTTTGCTATTGTATTTCTTAACTAGTCACTTCTCTAGACATTTTTTTTTCTGAGAACAAACATACTTCTCCACGACTTCTGATAAAATCCAATTCCTAGCTCTGTGGGCAGCATTCACTCTATTTCCATTCCCACTGGCATCTGTAAATTAGCCTCTGGTAATTATCTGTGTAGGAAGCAGCAGGCAGAGTATAGAACAATGTAACTGTTGGTCAGATTCCAACGTGGGAATTTAGAATTCTTGAGTCATAAATCAGCCAGCCATGGCCCAACTTGAGGATATATTTGCTCAAGCTTTAAAAATAGGCTTAACTGCATAGCTGTGGGCAAATATGCCTTTATATACCTGAAACAGTAAGTCCACTATCTCCAGGAAAGAACAGGTGCTCACACCTTGCCCTCACAGACAATTGGTTCCCACTGTTTGACCAGATGGTAAGAACAATTTGGGGGTACCTGCCCTCGCTTGAGAACATTCTGCCTTTGGTTCCAGAAGTCATATACAGGAGCTAGAAATGCAGCCCTTGAAATAACTTTAATTCAAAAGTTAAGATTTAGACTCAGTAGCAAGAGAATAACTTCCTAAGAAGCCTAAAATTCACAGTTTTATTTTGTTACATCCCTACACTGAGGAACACTGGTATTTTATTTTCTACCCTTTCTCTTTCGAGGAACTGGAACACATAAAAGAGATGAAACTAGAATGACCAAAAGAATAGGTAATCTTGGGCTTAAACCAGGATTGGCAAACTAGAGTCTGTTCGCATCCTCCTGCCACCTGTTTTTATAAATAAAGTTTTATTGCAACTCAGCCCCACCCCTTTGTTTACATGTCATCTGCGGCTGCTTTCATGCTACCACAGAACTGAGTAGTTGCACCAGAGACCATATGACATGCAAAGACTGAGAAATATTATCTCATCCTTTATAGAAAAAGTTTGCTGACCACTGGCTTAAGGTATGGTGAATTGGATATATTAAGGTACTTCCTTCTCTGCAATTTTCTTCTAAGAATACATCTATAAAGGAAAGAGCAGAAGTGCTCCAATCAGGTTTACTTCTTTTATCTCCTTCAGAAACTGCAACCTAGCGATGTCGAATCAGCTTCTCTAACGTTGGCTCTGTTAGCAGACAGTTACTATACTGTTCCCTGAACTTCACACTCTTCCATCAAAATAGCTCGGTACTCCTGGTTGAGGTAGCTCAGGATAATAAGATGTACTTACTGAAATAAGATGAGGAGGAGAAAAAAAAAGAATGCCAGGCATGGGGATGACACTTCTAAGGGCACTGAAGAGATTCTTCTTTCATTTCATAGCTATTTCCAAGCTTGGAAATATTCTTCCCTTACTAAGTGTGTCAAAAAATAGGAGACCATGGAATCCAAGTCTCCTCTGGAGCCTGAGATCAGGTCCTAAAAGTAAAGAACAGAAAACATGACTACTCATCTTTCAGTCTAAGTAGAGATGGAAGACAGATTCACAGAAATAGCACTTAACAGAAGCGAATAAAAGAATAATCCTTCAAATAGTGACTCTGTGGCATCTTACTATACTGTTGGGCAGTGACTGCAATGGGGCATGGGGGGCACACGATAACATGAGTGAATATAGTAACCACACTGTTTTTTCATGTAAAACCTTCATAAGAGTGTATATCAATAATGCCTTAATAAAAAAAAAGAAAAGAAATAGTCCTTAACATAAGTAAACCAGGTTGTGAGGGAAGTGATGGTTATAATTTTTCTACTGAGGACCTAGTTTTCCATTGGACTCCTATGTCTCAAAGTACCTGTATCTTTAACTTGTGATCTTGGGATTCCACTTACAAAGTACCAATGTAAATTAGAGTGACTGACCACTAATGAAAAACCTAATTGTTTTAACTTCCAAACAGTACTCTTGAAATTCTAAATTTGGAAATTTGAAGCACAAATTGGTATTGCATGTTTTGTAAAGTCGGTGCACTGAAATGAGTCATTTCAGCAATAAGCGAGCATGGCTAACAGTCCAGCTCCCACATCTCAAAATAGCTTTATAGTCTCTGTTCACCTTCTAGATGAAGTAACATTCATAAAGTGAAGGTAAAATGGTGCCCTAGGGAAAACTACCTGTTCGTGTTCATGACAGAAGAGGAAAATAGCAAGCGAGGCTAGAAAAGGGATCCTTCTAAAGCCACAAAGTAGAAGGCTTATGGAGACATGCTATATACTGTTAGTCACCAATGGGAGCTTTCCAAAAGCCTCGCTCCATGCTCATTACAAGCGAAGGAGCAGGGCCAATGGGTATAAAGGCAAGAGCAAATCTAGGCGTGCTGTACATTCCAGGACTTGCAGTGTATCATGTACTCATTGGTTCAACTCAGGTATTCGATGGGCTTCAGATACCTCTGTGATAGAGAACATATTCGTGAGCATCTGCTAGATCCTAGATGGGAATCTAACCATAAATCAAGTGCAGAGAATGGGAGCAAGTGCAATTTTCTCTACATACTGTTTTTAAATGTATAGTGAATTTGAAAGGATTCAGCACATTTAACAGTCAACAGGGACAACAACAAAATGCCATGGAGGCTATGGGGGGAGACACAGCAAGGCGGTGAGACTATCCTTCAGAAGGGCCAAGGGCAGAGCAAATACCTGCAAGTTATTCACCAGGATCCAGCAGGAAACTTTAGATAACTATTTGGCATTCTCAATAAAATATACAAGCTTTAATTTCTACCACAAAACAAGAAAGTACTGCTATGTGGAGAGAATGGGTCAGAATAAGAAATTAAAAATGGGATGAAAATGTAATGGGATGAGATGGATGAGTGGGGGTTTAGGATTCCACTCGGGGGAGAATTCACCGGGACATTCTATCTGCTCACCAGTTTTCATTCTTTTTATTTATTTTTATTACTATTACCATCATGTCTTTTGATGAAAACATATATGCCTTTTTAGAGTACATACCTATTGGGAGTCGAGTGATCCAAGCCATACTAGGATATCACCTCCAACATGAAAGTCAAGTCAATGCACATTAATCTCAGCAATGCAGCACTGATCAATGTCTGTGGCCCACTTGGATTTTATAGAGAACAGATGCCATATTTGGCTATGCTACACTGGCCCATTTACTGAGTGAACAAAAATGCTGTGAAAAGTGAGTCGGCTCAGAGCAAGAGAAGGCTCACAAGGCTGTCCAGATGCAGAGCACGCAGCTCTGCCATTTGAACTTTGACCCAGCCAATTCAAATGTGCGTGGTCAACCAGGATACTGTGTGAAGACTGTAGCATGCCCCAGGAGAACAGTCACAGCAGGGTTTTAGCAGGTAACTATTCTTCTGATTAAAACTTGGGTGGCTACTGGACCTTGGCAGAGAATCAGCGCTTGACTATAGGACATCCAGTCAATGTGCCGCTGGAGGGACCCATTATAGACTGGGCATTAGCTGACCCTCTAAGCCTTAAATATTACTGTGTTGAGCAGGAGTCTACATTCAGGTGGAAGAAGTACAAATTGAATTTATCCACACGTTAAGGGAAAAAACACACGACATCGCAGTGTACTGACTGATCTGCTCTGCCATGTTGCCATCAAAACATCTTTATGACCTCGTAAGAGGTCCCTACATGAAGCTGATGGAGAAGGAAGATATTTCTCCTGATTTACAGATAGTTCTGGATTACATGTGTAATTCAGAACTTTCAAGAACATGTTGTTGTCTGCTTTGTTGATGGGAATATGATCTGAGGTATGAATCTTTCCCAATTCATGGGAAATAGCTGATGGTTTGGCCAGATGGTGAGGGACTTATAAGCAACTAGATGGGAAAATTAATGTAAAAAGAAGATTTGGAGAGATGTCTGTGGGCACAGGATGTAGATTTGTATACCATGAAAATGCTAATCAAAAGGCCCCTTCCATAAAAGCGTCTCTCAAAAAGGACCATAAGATAAGAATAATCCCTATGAAAAGCTCCATAAGGAAAACAGAATATAGGAAGGATAAAAGAAATCAAACGTAAGTTTGGGGAGAACATGATAAATGTATAAGAGAGACAAAAAGCTATATATATATGTTGTATATATTACATATACACACACATACATATATACATATGTTTATATATGTATATTTATATGTATATAAAATCTGTTCAGGTCAGGCTTCTCAGGTAGGGAAGGGGATGGGGTTCAGACTGCAGACCATAGGAATTTCAGATCATCCCCCTAACCTGTTCTGAGGCCCATGACTCAACCCACCCTCTGTGTACCTATTGCACTTAAACTCTGAATGGGTCTAAATTCTCATCAGCACCACTTGGTTCCCATCTTCCTCTGTTTTGCTTTCAATCTTCAAAAAACATGGGTTGACATCTCCCATCCAGTGTTGCCTCTTCTCCAATTCTCTAAAATTTTATGGTATGACTTATTCTACTATCAATTTAGGGGGCACTGGAAAGGCAGAATGATAAGTTAATGTCTTTGGTCCAACAGCACTTTCATCCTTAGCTTTTTAACCATTTCCTTCCTTCGGAGGCACGTTTTCTTCTCCCCAGTTCTTCCCCAGCCACCCTTATTCCTGCCTGTTCCCCTACCAGCCACACAGTCAATGCTCTACCACCATTCTTCCCTCGTCCTGTCAGTCTTGATCTCCTATTAACCTTTTTCTGTGGAAAATGTCCAGAAAAAGAGCAGGCTAGACAAAGGAAGTTGAGTACATTTTGGATTCTCTCTGGGAAGCTATCTGACTCCTCCTCTTGAGGAGAGGCTGCTTCTCAAAGCCCTGGAAAGTCTGCTTTGGTCACCAGCCCATCTCCTGTGCAGGCTCCGGGTCACAATGAGGTCCAGTCAGTCTATCATTCCCGGAACACGGATGTCTCCATGGTAACTATTTCCATGGGTTCTCACCTCCTTTTCCAGTTTAGCCATTTAATAGAGTATTGGAGCCTGGAAACTTCTCTGTAATTCTGTCTGAAATTTCTTTCTACTTCCGGACATTGTACCTATCCCATCACATATCAAGCTTGATATTCTAAAAGGTTCTTTGGACATACATACTATACAGTACCTACGTACCATCTCTATGCTGTTGGCCCTCACATTTATTCTGAAGTTCTGGCCTCAAGGTTGTATATATACAATGGTCTAATCCATGTTTCTACTTAGTTGTCTTATAGGTGTCTCTTAATATGGCCAAAACCAAACCCCACTTCCCACACACTTCCTCCAGCCTGTTCTTCTCATTATATTCGCATCTAAGTAAAGTGCAACATCATCTTTCCAAATGCCCAAGCCAACTACCTTGGAGTCAGGCAGATAAAGAAAAATGGAATACTATTCACCATAAAAAGAAGGAAATCCCGCCATTTGTGACAACATGGACAGACCCTGAAGGCATTATGCTAAATAAAATAACATGGACAGAGGAAGACAAACACCAGATGATCTCACTTACATGTAGAATCTGAAAAAACCAAATTCATAGAAACAGAGATCAGGCTGCTGATTGTAAATGGGGTGGGGGGCGGGAGAGAGGTGCTGAGGGGTGTGAGAACTGGGTGAAGGGGGTCAAAAGGTACAAACTTGCAGTCACAGGATAAATAAGTTATGGGAATATAATGTACCACAGGATGACTATAGTTAACAATACTGTATTGTAGTATATTTGAAAGTTGTGAAGAGGGTAGATCTTAAAAATTCTCATCACAAGAAAAAAAACTTTTAACTACCCAAGGTAACGGATATTACCTGACTTAATGTGGTAATCATTTCACAATATATACACATATCAAATCACCTTAAACTTACAATGGTTTTGTTAAATATATCTCAATAAAACTGAAAAAAATTTTAAATAAAAATTTCTAAGTATCTTGGAGTCAATCTGGACTTCTCTCTTTCTCTCACACATCATAATAAATGTATTAGCAAATTCTGTTGGTGTATCTATACTCACAATATACCCACTTATTTGCCTACTCCACCACTACCATTCTATTCCAAGACACCACCATCTCTCTCCTAAATTACGTTGAAAGCCTCCTAACTGACCTGGCTTCTATCCTTGCCTTCATATTGTCTCTTCAGAATAATCCTTCCAAGACACTGTTTCAGCATCTCCTGATTAATAAACTTCCCCTGCCAATTTATATAATAGGGCAAACATTTCCCACCTTTCTGCCAAGGTGCATGAGTGTGCACAAACACGCATATGCACACACACACACACACACACACACATGCACACACTTTAACTTGTGAAATTTTTCTCTGAAGCACTTGTTGCCATCTAATTTTGTGTACTAAAAATATTAAATGACTTTTTAAAAATAATGAAGCAGCTATTTGCAATTAGACTCTTCCTCCTTACTTAAGAGGTCCATCAAGGGATGAAGTGAAATACCCACCGCCCACTGCCCACCTGTCTTTTCCCCCTAGGAGTCCACTCTACAGCAGCCATAGCCCATTCTAAAGACTATGCAAAGATGTGCAATGATTATAAGAAAAGAAAATTAGAGGAGTGTCCTTATTACCAGCAAGCATCATTTCCATTAACTATGGGATGGCCCTGGCCTGAAAATATTTGAGTCCACCTTCTATTCCTAAAGCACAGAATTCAGCCCATGAGGTGTAGTACATTCCTTACCATGTGGTTCCTAAGGTAAGGTTCCCATGGTCAACTCCCTTTATATGTCAACCTTCTTTCCCTGGGACCTTTCATCTCTAAGTGCTAAGGGGCAGCACAGCGCAGCCACCCCTCTCGGGAAACCTACCACTCTGCCTTCCATCCTGCCCACCTCTCCCCCAGGGCTCAGCCCTTTCCCAACTCCACACCCCATTTCAGTTCTTCAAGCCCTCTCCATTTTCACCCTTGCCTCCAGAAACCTGCTTTTCTTGTTTGGTAGTTGGGGGGTTTTCTTTGTAAACCCAAAGCCCCTTAAATCTATCCTGAGGCCATAAAATCCCAGACCTCCAAAACAGAAAGCTCCAGCCATTTTCACAAGCTAGGCACCTGGTGAGTTCACAGCTGAGAAAACATAAGAGTTAATTTTTGATAAGATGCTCCTGGTATATACAGATAAAAGAATTCTTAGAAATTAGTCCTAATCCAACCATGAAAAGATTACCAGAGCTCAAGTTTTGGTGCATTTCCATAATTATATCATTGAAACTACACATTTAAATGTGCATATTCATTGTAAAAACAAGCAGTAAGAAATCTTTGTAACCATGATTTTAAATGGCCGCTCATCAGCTCACTATATGGATCCAACACAATTTACACTAATAATTTCCCACTCATTAGATATTTAAATTGTTTCATTGGATGTATATAATCATTCAATTAGAATTACACTAAAATTAATATATCTTGTAATATGCATTTTGGATCATTTCCTTAGAAAAGATTCTCAGAACTAGAAGTGCCAAGTCAAATAATATTAATAGTTTGGGGGCTTTAAATATATATATATATGTCTAAATACAATTGCAGGCATGTAACAACTTAAACTCTGAGCAAGTGTGACCGAACATTAGATATTGGCTGTTCAATAACTACATATATAAAGCAGTATCCCATTGTTCTATTCTATATTAACTTCATTATTTTTGAGTAAAGGTTTTCTAATGTTTCTTAGAAAATTCTCTGAAACTGTTCACATCTTTTCCTCCTTTCCTGAATTTGGGTCTTAATATTTTTTTTATTCATTTGCATGACTTCTTTATATGCTCAGTATAATATTCCCTTAGATATCTGTTAAAAATACCTTCCCAATGTGTAACATGCTTTTTACTTTGTATTTCATTTTTACATTTTTAAAAGAAGTGGTTTTTTAATTATTTTTATGTAAGAAGTCAAGTTTACCGTTTTTCTCTTTCATTACTTCTGGGCTAAAAAACCCTTTCCCATCCCTGGGTCAGATGAATATTCCCCTGTATTTCTGTCATTTTCATGTTTTGGTGATTTTGGCATTTAGTGTTATAATTCAGCAGAAAACAAGTGAGCATTTAGTAAGAGAAAGAATTCTAAACAATTTTCTAATTATTTTAGAATTATTAAATAAGCCCACCTTTTATTATTTGTTTTGCCTCCTTCATCAGATATGAAACCCTATTTATATCAAATTATTTTCCTAAATGATCTATTCACTTAGCTACCAGTAATGTGCAGATATAACTGCTATAGCTTTCTAACAACTGAAAATAAATATTTTAAATAAAACCCAGGAAGGTTTGTTTCTACCTCATTATATTTTTTCTTTCAGCACTTTTTCAGTGCTGTTAACATTTCACCTATTTGTTCTTCTAAGTGATTTTTTAAAATATTTTCATAATTTCCACAAGAAAAAAAATCCTGTTGGAATTTTTATTGTGATTAAAACTATAAGCAAATTTAGGAAAAATGGACATTTTCACATTCATCATGCTTCTCTTCAAGAACATTTCATGCCTACATTATTCAAATTCTTTTATATCTCTCAGCTGAGTTTTATAATTTTCTCCATAGAGATTCACACATTTCATTTTAGAGTTATTCACAGACACTCTCTCCCTTTTATTGCTATTGTGACCAGAACTTTTTTTCACTGCTACTGCTAACTGGTTATTGCCATAGAGACTGGCCACAATAATTTTAACCCAGAAAACTTTTACAGCAAGTATTACCAAGTGCCCATTTCTGTAAAACAGAAAGAAATCTCTGTACTTATAATGCATCTAAATGTAAGAATTGTATCTTTCTGATGAACCCTTTAAGTAAATGGTGCACACACCTATGTAATTAAATTAAGTTGATTCGCTCAGTTGCTTAAGCCATACAATTTTGGATATAGGATAATGCTTACTAAAACAACTATTACTGGTTGGAACAATTGCTCTGAAATAATGTTTGCTAATAATTAGGTAATAGAGCCAGTGGTCTACTGATATTTCTCCTAGTCTAAAAAAAAATAAAACCATATGATCTGCATTAAGGAGAATGCTTAACTTTCTCTTCTCTGTAACTGGGTGAAGTGGAGGGAAAGGGGCATTTGTCTTCCTCACGTGAGAATGCTGTAGTCTCTCTAAGATGCATATGCCACAAAGAAGAAAGGCCAGAATGTGCCCTGATTTAGTGCTATGACGATGAATTCATTTTTGCAGGCTGTCAGTGAGCATCAATGACTGCATGTGACAAAACTTCAACTCAATCCAGCTTAAGACAAAAAGAGCATTTTTGACTCACAAATTGGAAACTCCAAGAGTAGGCAAGGCATGCTCAAGCGTTCCCTCACCTTCTCCCTCTTCCTCTGCCTTTTCGTTCTGCTTTTCATTCTGCTTTTCTATGCTTCTCTTGGCTTACTGACTTCATTCTCCAATGGAGATAAATAGGGTTTATCTCCATCCCTGGAACACACGTCTTTCCACGTGTTTGCCACTTATTTCTCACTCTAAGTAACCTAATCACATCCAACACAATGGACCAATGTGAAGTTCTGCAGAATGTCCAAATAATCTAAGTCTCTTCAGACTATATAATGACAGAGGGAGAGTGAGCATAGCCCTGTGGCAAGACCATAAATGTATACTGCTGTCCAGTCCACATAAATGAAAACTGGTTCTGATCTTTTTTCTTGATAAGGGTGAGAAGAATTTCACCATGCTAATGGGTACACATCATTTATCTAAGGCTGTGTTAATCTGCTCTAGTGAAAATACGCCTGCTGTAGCAACTGAAACTGACACAACTGCTTGATCGCATTTACCACCTGCAGATGCCATCATCTGCCAGGGACCATTTCATTTTTGTAGGTAAGACTGGTGAACTAAATGGGGATTTGACAAGATAACCACTTCTGACTTTTTTAAGTTTGGAGGGAGGCATCAATATCTAAAATAACCCTAGACGGCAAAAGTGTGTTTCATTTACTCTCTTGGCCAGGATGTAGGACAATTTCTGAGGCTTCCAGTTAGTCATCCCATATGATGGCTCTTAACCACAAGTCAAGAAACCAATATGGGGGTGTTACTGAGTTCCAAGTGAAAGGAAGGAGCGACACACAGCAGCAATTCACCGGAGAATTCCACTTTATTAGGGAAAGGTGCTGGGTTATATAGGAAGGGGCATGGGGTGATTGTGGTGTCACTTCTACGGGGCTGGTGGCTATTGGCCAGGTGCTGGGATTGGGAGGGGGGCGAGGGGTGATTGGGCTTCAGGTGGCGCCGGCGGGAACGGAGGATCCGGAAGAGAAGCAGGAGGTTCGCCATCTTATGGGTGGGGGCCCTTCATTCCCCCCTTTCTCCTCTATGGGGTTGTGGACGTTGCTTTCTCTCTGACTGCTTCCTGCTGAACGGGGGCGGAGAAGGGAGTGAGGGCTTGAGGATTGGGGGGAAAGGGTTGATAGGACTCCCCACAGTAAGGACGAGTAGATGTGGACTTCTTCAGGTTGGAAATCAAGAAGGTTCCCTGTAACCATAGGTCGAGGACTTGTTGATTCCAATGGTGCCAGGAGGATACGGGTGCCAGAAGCCAGGCGTCTGCGGCCATTGTTTCCAGGAACAGCTTCCAGCGGAGAGAGGGGTCCGTCTCAGCGTGTGGTGAGGAGGTTACGTGAGGGTGAGGGATCTTCTGTGGCTAAAAGCTGGTAGTTCCTGAGTAAAAGCTGGTTGAAAGTTTGATTAGAGATTTTACCGACTTGGGATTTGATAAACTTTATATAAGGCAAGAAGAGACAGGCAAGGAGAATGATTATTATGGGGCCTGCAATGGGCCAAGTAAGGAAGGGGTTTGTTAGTATTGAAGAGAATGGGTTGGAATTGGAAGCAGAGTGGAGGCTGGAGGCAAGGTCGGTGAGTTTGGTAATGTCAGTTTCTGCAATGCCGGATTCGTTGATGTAATAGCAACAGTCTTCCCGAAGGAAGATGCAGGTGCCGCCCTTCTCGGCTGTAAGCAGATCTAAGGCCTGCCGGTTTTGAAGGGTGACCTCAGCTAGCGAAGTGACCTGTCTTTGGAGAGAGGCCAGGGAATCGGCAGTGGATGTCAGGGCTCCCTCAAGTTTGGCGCTGAGATCTTTAATTGCCCATAGAGAGTGACCCAAGGCTCCTCCCGAAAATCCTGCCCCAATGGCTGAGGTGGCTAGGGAAATACCGACCATAATGGGAAGGAAAGCAGCCCTTCTTGTGTGCAAGGGCAAGGGAGGTTGGAGCTCAAGGAATTCTGCCATGCTGTAAAGTGTAAGCTGTGGGATTAGGGTGACGAGAATGCAGGGTGTGCTGGAGTTGGGAGGCAGTGAGTTGAAAAGACTGCCATTACACCAAAAGAAGTGACCTGGTTGCGTAAAAGTCTTAGAGCCGGAGGTAGGGGTGTAGATAGAGAGGCAGTGAAGTGCGCTGGAGGGGGGAGGGGTTGGGCCTACACAGTGGTGGATGGTGAGATTATCTGCGTATTCTGGTTCTCATAGGGGTATGTCTGCCAGGGGACGGAAGGGTTGTCCTTCTGCATGGAAGGAGTAGTTGGAAATATTAAGGGGCACGGCGGCTAGCAGTGGGCGCTGTAGTGATGCGCACAAGAAACAATTGGCGGTGTTGAGGGTGTGGTTGAGAAAGATGGTGGTGTCTTGAATGAGCTGTAATCAAGAGTAGGAGAAATTGGAAGAGGGGTGGGGATAGGAAGATGAAGAGGCGCCGTCAAATGTTTGAATAATGACTTTTTCGTAATGTCTGATATCTGATGCAACTTGAGAGATCTGGGAATGAGAGGGAACATACTCCCGAGAGATATGAAGGGTACCGTGGGGGGTCGAGGACCCCCCGTAGTAAACTGAGGCTGTGACTCCGGCTGCCCATCGAGAGTCCCAGGGATCTGGGATTGATAAGGAGAATGAGCTGTTGGGATATTTTATGAAATGGATGGAGGAGTAATACTGTGGGTACCGGGAGTTACCCATGTAGTGAATGGCGCAAGACCAGTAGGGACATCCCCCATAGGTGTCTGGCCATCGCCTGCAATAGGCTTGTTTTTGGTCATAGAGGAAGCAGAGGTAGGGAGAATAAAGGCAGCTGCGAGTGAACACTTTGGTGGAGGGAGGAAAGTGGAGGTATAAGGGCTCGGAGCAGCCTTTCAGAGGGCAGTCTGATGTGGCAATGAGGGCAGTAATTTTTGTTTGATGCTGTGTGTAAGTCTGTCTGACTTTGAATCACCATACAAAGGAGGCTGGGGTGGCGGGGAAGACAATAGGAATGAGGGAAAAAAGCAAGAGAGAGCGAGGGAGCAGTAAAGGAGGAAAGTCATGATTCGGGTATGGATGGCAAAGGGGGTGAACGGGATTTTGGAGGAAAGAGGACAGTAAGGTCAGGAGTCTGGAGGGAGGGAGAGTCTGTAAACTTTTATAGGTTAAGAGATCCTTTAGGTGATGTGGGGACAGAATGGTAAGGGGCGCCCTGAATGTCAGTTTATGAGCTTCCTTCTGCAAGAGCTGTCCAGCAGCTAATGCCCGTAGGCAGGGGGCCCATCCCCGAACTGTGGGGTCTAATTGCTTGGAAAGATAAGCTACTGGGGCAAAGGATGGGCCATAATGTTGGCTTAGGACTCCTAGAGCTTGACTGGACCTCTCATGAATGTATAATGAGAAGGGCTTCGACAAATCAGGAAGGTGGAGAGCTGGGGCTTCCACAAGGGCTCCACGGAGCTTAATGAAGGAGTGTTGGGGTGAGGAGGATAATGGTTCTTCAGGGGGGCCCTTGCTGAGGTCGTATAGGGGTCCTGCCAACAGGGAGAAGTTAGGGATCCACGCTCTAAAATACCCAGCCAGGCCTAGAAAGGAAAGGATTTCTGTCTTGGTTTTGGGAACGAGCAGGTCAGAGAGGAGCTGTTTTCTGTAAAAAAAATCTTGGGAGGAGGGGTCCAGAGGGATAGAAAAAAAAAATGCGTCCTTGAGATCTAGAACTGAGAAGTGGGAGGCCGAGGCAGGGATCTGTGATAAAAGGGTGTATGGATTTGGAACTAAGGGATGGATAGGGACGATGGCCATGTTTACGAGGCGAAGGTCTTGGACAAGGCGGAAAGATCCGTTGGTTTTTTTTAACAGCTAATATGGGGGTATTAAATGGGCAGTGAGTGGGTCTGAGGTGATTTTTGTTTAAAAGTTCTTGAATGATGGGTTGGAGGCCTATGAGGGCTGAAGTGGTCAGGGGGTATTGGGCCTGACAGATATACTGAGAGGGTTCACATAATTTGATAGAGGCAGGAGGACATAGAGCCACGGAGGGGCTTGTAATGTCCCAAACTTTGGGATTTACAGGGTGTATGAGGGCGGAACTGGAGCTTTCATTGGGTAGAGGGGGGTCGTCGGCTATGAGGGCCATCAGAAAGGGAGTACTGGGGGCTGTGGGAGTGGATATAGTTATGGAAACATGGAGGAGAGAAAGGATGTCCCGTCCTAGTAAAGGGATGGGACACTGGGGCATAACCAGGAAGGAGTGGGAGAAAGGTATGGGATTGTCTTGGATCGTGCATAAAAGGGGGGGGTTTTAATGGGAAAATCTGTTTACCTCCTACCCCGACTATAGGAGTAATGGCAGGCGTGGTAGGGCCCCGGTATTCTCGCAAGACTGAGAAGGTGGCTCCTGTATCTAGGAGGAAGGAGATGGGGCAACCGTCTACTATTAAAGTAACCCTGGGCTCCTGTTTGGTGATGGAAATGGTCGGGCGAGAAGCCCCCGGGCCCCGTCAATCTTCTGCCAGCCCCACTACGGAGGGCTTAGGATGGGGGTTGTTCGTCCAGCCTCCCCTTCGGGTGGTTGGGCAATCAGACCCCCAGTGGCCCTTTTTGTGGCATCTGGAGCATGGGGTGGTAGCCCTTGACCAATGTCCTTCTTTTCCGCACTTGAAACAAGCTCGTGGGCGGGGCTTGTTTGTAGAAGGGCACCCAGGTTGTGGTTTTATCAGCTGGGCCAACATTTGGAAATTGGCCTGATCAGCCTTTTGTTTACGGCGTTCTTTCTCCTCCTCCAGTTATGGAAGACTTTAAAGGCCACTGTCAGGATCTCAGTCTGTGGGGTAGCGGAGCCCTGTTCTAACTTTTTGAGTTTAGCTTTAATGTCGGGGTAGCTTTGAGCCAGGAAGTATGTCATAAGGACGTGTCTCCCGTCAGGCGTTTCTGGGTCCAGGCTGGTAACTGTAATAGGGCTTGAGTGAGTCTGTCTAAGAACTCAGAGGGAGTTTCCTCCCTCCTTTGCATTATGTCTTGGAGCTTTTGAAAACTGACTACTTTACGAGCTGCCTTTTTCAGACCTGCTATTAAGCAGCAGGTGAAGATATCTTGAGAGCAGAGACCCACGGCGGTGGGGGACTGAAGGGTTCTGGCTCAGTCTGTGGGGGAGAAACAGGTGATGGGGGCAAAGACGGAGGAGGCTCCTGGGACTTAGTTAGAGGGGGGCTGAAAGGCTCAGGCTTGATCTGCAGGGGGGTTGAGGTGGGGGAGGAGATGGTGGTGGAGGAAGGGGGAGGGGCTGTTGTAGGAGAGGAGGGGGAAGGGAGTGAACAGGAGGCTTCTGCGGGGGAGACGGCTTGCAGGCTGAGAACTTGGGGGGAGGCGGGAGGAGGAGGTGGAAAGCTTCCGTATAGGGAATCTCCTTCCATTTTTTCAGGCGCTGGCAGTAGTTAAAGAGATCGTGAGTGATGTTAGGATCAAGAGGTCCCCCTGCGGGCCGTTGGTTGTGATTGTCTAGGGGGCATGTCGGCCAATCTTGGGAGCAGTATTTGCGGAGAAGTTTTGGTTTTATATCAGGCGTCAGGGAGAGGGTGGCTAGATGCTTGAGCAGGCGTTCAAGAGGTGAGCTTCCAGGGAGGGATGAGGAGGCTCCCATGGCTAAAGGACAGAGAAGGAGATGAACAGGGGGAGACGAACAGAGATCCTCGGACTGGGAGCAGACGGCAAGGAGACAAAGGGCGTCCCCGATGATCCTTGGTGGTCTGCGGAAACTCGTATACAAGTCGGTTTCTTAGGAAGTGTGGGTCGTCACCCAGGCTTCTCTAGGAAGGCAGATGCCGGAGTCACGAGGTACCTAGTACTAGGAGTTTTCGGTGGAAGGAACGGAAGGAGGGGGTGGGGGAGAAGGGAGCGTTCTCATCCGCAAAGGAGTCACCTCGCTTATGGCTGTTGGAGGAGGGGCCTGGGGGTCCGCCGCAGCCGTGAAGGCCTGAGGCGGGGAGAGTTCCCTCCTCGTCCCCGAGCGTCAGGGCCTTGCCGGACGATCACGGTCAACGGCGCTGCGATAGCTCGGGGAAGAGCGGCCCGCTCCGGGGGAAAACTTACCCAAAGGCCAGAGAGGAGTGGTGAGTGTGAGGAGCCAGCGCCGGAAAAAGAGGACGAGGGCAAGCTGCTGCTGGTGTCGGGGGGAAGACGGGGCCCAGTTGGGGTGTCCCGTCTCCCGGGTTTTGGCACCAATGAAAGGAAGGAGCGACACACAGCAGCAATTCACGGGAGAATTCCACTTTATTAGGGAAAGGTGCTGGGTTATATAGGAAGGGGCATGAGCTGATTGAGGTGTCACTTCTACGGGGCTGGTGGCTATTGGCTAGGTGCTGGGATTGGGAGGGGGGCGAGGGGTGATTGGGCTTCAGGTGGCGCCGGCGGGAACCGAGGACCCGGAAGAGAAGCAGGAAGTTCACCATCTTATGGGTGGGGGCCCTTCACCAAGTATCCGTCCCACTAAAGCTTTTCTTCTTTTCTGATACAAGCATTGAAAGCTAGAAATTTCCCTCTAAGCACTGTTAGTTGCATCTCATGATTTTGATGTGTTTTATGTTCATTATCATTCAATTTGAAATATTTCCTAAGTTCCCTTGTGATTTTGTTTTTGACCCAAGGATTACTTACAAGTGTGTCCATTCTAATTACGTATTTGGGAAATGAGGAAATGGCCACTGAGTGCGTTCAGGACCTTCTGTGAGCTGGACGTGGCCAAGAGCCCATAAACCCCATTCTACCTGGGAGGCACGATAAGGCTTTGATCCCCAGATAACAATGTCAACCTGACCCTGAATTCAAGTTTCAAAATGTTGAGATATTCCCCTTTCCACAAGCGCAGAGTCTCCCCAGTACAGGGTTACCCGAGTAAACACCTGTGATCCCTTGGGCAGAGACCTGGAAAGTGCCTTAACACGTATACTTGTTACAGCGTTTCAGTATTCTTCCTCGTGGGAGCCACCTTCTCCTCCAGTTCAAGAATTCCATGTCTGAGAAGGTTCTCATCCAAATATCAGAGCAGTAACATTTTACTGGACTAACTGATATCAGCCTCCTGATCAGCCATCCTTAAATTCTTCTGATTGTATAAACGAAGCAGTTCTCTTGTTGACTGCCATCTGTCTTGACCTTACTAACCTTGGGCACTAGTAACCTCTCCCACAGCTCTCTGAAGTTCAGGCCCACCTGGTGGTCCTTCCAACCCTGCTTCTCATTACAGTAATTGCACCCATCCTGTTTCTAGTGGCTAAATGGTGCTTCCTGGCCTCTCTCTGCAAAACACAGTTCTGTTACAGTGACTCCTACCATCAGTTCTGACACACAACTTCTCAACAGAGGCCTCGCCAGTCCCGTGAAGAGCTCTCAATCTGGGGCAGACCTTCAGAGTTCTCCCAAATTAAGACAAGTTGGCCAGGCCTTTGAACCCCTGCACTGACCAGACCTTATATGCAGACTGCTCCCCTCATGCCAGGAGGAGGCACAACTTACAGTGAAGCCACTCCCTTCCTCCCAAAACTGCAAACACAGTGCTACGAGGTGTGACCACCAAGCCCTCCTGGCAGCTGGGGAATGAGGCTTCCGTCCAGAAGAGGGGAGATGGGTGGTACACCACAGCAGCTACCACAGTAGCACACGTGTGAGGAGTGATTAATAATAAAAGGCCTATAGTGTTTGGAAGGGGAATAAAGGATTCTTTCTTTTTTTAATTGACTGAATTACTCTCTAGCTCATACCACCTACAGCCATTTTCACACAACTAATAAAAATTAACTCAGGCAATTACACACATCATTTCAAAGTCATCACTGAATAACTCTCAAGGCAGGACACCTTTTCTGGATACATTCTTTACCTTTAAAAAGAACTAGGGTATTTGGATTGCACCTGGAATGGGTGGCCAAAAGGTCCGAAGCCTGCCCACAGATGTGTTTTGATTGGTATATAGAATGTTTCCTAAAAATTGAATTAGCTGCAGTTAATATCAATAAAACTATTGTTGATTTCTCTTGGGAAGTGGTAGATCTAGGAACACTGGTCCAACAAGAGTGCATTCTCAGGAGTAGGCAACTCTCTCCCCATTGTCAGGCCCGATGGCGGGACCCCAGCTAACCTGGCCTGGCTCTTCTGGCGAAAGCACTTTCTACTGCCTGTGGCATAGCAGATATAAGTTGGCAGAGGTTCAGGTTGCAGTAAATTCGCACATCTGAGCAAACAAATACATTTTTTTTTTCCTGCAGTTTCAGAGCATCACTAATAGAATCTGCAATCCTGTTCTGCAAATAGAATTTGATCCATCTAATTCATTAAGTCCCCTAATCTCTAAAGGCCCACCATGTGAACAGACGGAGTCTGGGACAATAATCCCAAAAGTTAATAGAGGAGCTGGTAACTTCTTAGCCAGTCCAGAATACCCACTTTGAAATGCAGTAATAAACACAAAGGAATTATGCTGTGCCCCACAATGCGGGCTGCCAGATCAAATATTTTTTTAAAGTTTCCGCAAATTATCTCCCACCCTACCATTTAGTATTAAAAGCTGTTTTTGTAAGGACTTTCCCATTTAAAATGTATACATTTTTATGGAAAGAATAGCCCATAGTAGAATAATCCTCCTTACCTCAAAGCATGTTTTGATATTCAGATCCCTGAGAATCAGAAATTCCTTGCATAAAATGAAGAGTGGACCCGGGAACTCTGCGTGACCACGTGCCCGGATGCACGGGAAGCAGCTTGACCAGAGGCAATCACCCCTGGATGTCCAGGGAACCAATTAAGGAAAGGAAAGCAGAGACGCCCGTCATTCACGCAGGGGACTGAGAAGGGGACTCCTCCTGCTGTCAGGGAAGCGGCAGTGACTCTCATTCCTAACAGTGTGCAGGCTCTTTCCCCCCAACATCCAAGGAAGAGATGAACTCCCAAGCCTTGACCACGGTCTGAACACCAATCTCTTGATGTCAACAGCATTCAGAAAGCAAACATCAAGCCCCCCATACAAAACCCCCAGACGCTCCACTGTGACCCAAGCTCTGGGGGTCGTGTAGGCGCCTCCTCATAACCGTTTGTCTTTGGTAATAACGGCTTCAGCCGGAGCAAGCAGAACAAAGGGGAAGATGAGAGGGTGGCAGCCTGGGAAAAACAGGCCAAGTGCTGGGGTGAGAATCGAAGGTTCCCGGACACTTCCCAGCGACGGTAAGAGAAACCCATCTCACTGGAGTCTTGTGGGAATGAGGTAATCAAAATGATGCTATGGCTTATTATGCAGAGAATGATGAACAGATGTTCTCCATCTCCTCTGAGGAGCCAAAGAGTAGGAAAGGGCGTGCAACGCGGCCTGCAGCACGCTGAGAGCTTCTGCACCTTTCATTGCGTCAGCACCACCTACTGAATCCGACCCCCTCGGAGGGAAGGAGCCCAGAATTTTCATTTTCCGCCAGCAACACAGGCGATTCAAATAGAGGTGGGCTTTGGACCTTGTTTACATAAACCTAGCATGTAAGTGAACCAGAAGGAAGAACTTTCTAGAAGCTAGGAGTTAAATCTGGAGTGAAATAGTGTGGGAATTACCAAAGGATTCCAAAGAAATCCCAAAGAACAGGATCGTGCTTTCCTGAAGATTTGTGCAGAGCGCTGGAAAGCAAAAAGAAGGGGATTTGGAGGTAAGTAAGGAGGGAGTAAAGGAAGGACAGAGGAGCAGGGAATCAAAATCTGGGAAGGATTATGAAGGCTGGGGTGGGGTTTTTTTTTACATTTATCAAAAGGAGTCATGGGTTTTAAAAAACTGAGATACGCTGCATTAGATATTTGATGCATAAACACACAAATGCATCAACAGATCTAAGTTAGAGGAGGACAGTGTGAAAGCAAGGGCTGAGACCTGAGTGGAAGTGAGTAACAGCAGCTCCCACCCACTGTTCCTTCACCCAGAGCCACGGACAGTGACGGACACAATGGTGACAGCATCTGCTGCTGGTTATGAGTACTACTAGGCAGCCCTCACAGGACACACAGTACACGACATGAGATGCACGTTATCTTATTCTCACAACAAAGGAGGTAAATATTAGGATCTTCAGCCTGCAGATGAGGACACTTGTGAAGGAAATCATTCAGAAAGACCAGCAAGTAAGTGACCAAGCTGAATTTAGGCCAAACTGCCTGACCCCAGAGGCTGTATTCTTCCTGATGATGCTAAACCCCCACCAAATGACTCCAAAAGCCCCATCTCTGTGCCACCCACGCAGGAGGCCTTGCAGGCATCACCTCATTCACGCCTCTGGACAGCTCCATGGGTAGGCAGCTAGCTCTGTCAGATCAGGAAAAAGGATCAGAAAGCACCTTGCCCAAAGGCCTAAGTGTCAGAACTGGGCCTCAAATTCTGATCTAAGGTTAGAGTATTGATTATTTCCAAGTTTAAGTGGATCCCTTTTGTTAGTGAGAAAAAAACACAGTCTGGAAGCTACTGAACATACCTCCCTGGCTAATTTGTTTTCTAATCCCCATCTTTCTCTATACTTCCCCTCACCATTTCCCTTCTCTTTATTACCACCTCCTCCCCTTTACTTTCCTGAAGCATCTACATGTAAAAAAATCCATCTTTTACATGTTGGGATGGATTTAAGACAATACTTTAACTTTCTAGGGATATGCACTTTGAAGTCTCATTCCAAATTGTGCAATCAATGCCCTTGCCCCCCAGCTAAGGGGTTTTGGCAAACATTGGGGAAGTTGGGCAGGGAAGACTCCAGAAGGTTTGTCACAGATCATCAATTTTTCTTTGGCCCTGTGCAATTGTATATCCGATAATTTCCTGAATAAAAACTATATATGACAGAAGTTGCAGGGTTTTTGTTTATTTAAGACAGTTGGGAATAATGAGAAAAATATTTCACCATTCCTCTGTCTCAGGGCTTCTTCATTAAATAATCCTGAAACATGAAATCCTCTGCTTTTACGTCACCGTTCAGTATAGGATTAGTAGCCCACCCTTATGACCTCATTTAACCTTAATTACCTCCCAAGAGCTCTATCTACAAATAAAGTCACATGCAGGGGGGACACAAGTTCATAGCAAACATTAAGGGGTGTCTCAGACATGATGAGTCTCCAAATGAAAAGCAGCCTGTCTAGTTAAGGGACAGAATTTGATTACTATGTAATTGTGGCACCTAGTTGTCTAAATGAATCTTTATTGATCTCTTTCTCATATCCTGTGTCCTGGGGGAATAGGGAATAAAAAAGCAATAAGCTTTTCTAAGGCACACATCAAGCAGTAAATGCCCAAATTGATTATTCAATAAAAGGGTGATTTTTTTAAGTTTCTATCTTCTCCTTTCTCCATAGCAGCCAATCTTGGCTTCCGTAACAGTCTTTCTTTTGTTAACAATATTAGAACTAAGACACTTGTGGGGAGCTGATTTGTTTCTGTGAACTGAGCCCGCCATCCAGTGGCTATCAAGGAAATTGCAGAGACGCAGGGCACACAGTACGCAGGGCAGACAGGACTGCTTTACATGGAACTGTTAACAGTCACTAACTATAACTTCGACCGTGCAGACAAGCAACGACTTCTGGAAAACAGTTAACTTTAATCCTAAAGCAGGTTTGCCTTGGGCTTTCTTAGTTGGGAGGAGGACAGAAAAGGGATGGCAGGTTTTGTGGGTGGAACTGCAGTGTTGGGGGCCAGCACTCAGTCTGAGCTCCCTCCCCTGCCATAGCCCACGCTCTCTCCTCCTGTCCTGCCCCCAAGGGTCTCAGCAGACACCTGCCTGTCCAAAGCCACACACCTCTGCCAACCACCAGCCACTGCCACTGCTGGGCTTCAACCATTTCTGATTCCATTTGGGGAGACATAACTAAAATCTCAAATTCATTATCTTCCCCACAAAGCTTGCTCCTTCCTCGGTGAATGGCACCACCATCTGGTCAGACCCAGGATCCAGGCACCTGGGCCCCACGTGCCCCCCATTCTTACACTGAACAGTTCACCGAGTTGGGCCCAGGCTACCACTGGACTGTGTTTCCAACCACGCCTGTCCTCTCTACAGCCCTGATTTTTCTGTCCCCGTTCACGTCCCATCTGCATCCCTCCAACCCATTCTCCAGATTGCTGCCCAATAAACTCTCTATATATTTGTGCTACGTGAACACTTTTTTGGTGAGTTGTATTAGACAATGCAGCTAGGCATAGGTAAGCAGACAATAGAATGTTCCTTACAATAAATACAGCATAGGCCAAAGAACAACATGAATGTAGATGATGAATGTAAGTATAGTATGTATATTTGTATGTGTATGTACAATACATGCATACACATAGACATGTATAGTTAAATCAAAGTGGAAAAGGCCTTTCTAAACATAATACAAAATCCAGAAGCCAGAAGGTAAAGTTTAATTTGACTATAGGCAAATTTTAAGTTTTGATAAAAATAATGTAACCAAAGTGTTCGGAGGCTTTCTTGGCCAAAGATAAGGGAATATGCCCTTTCCTTTGGCATATTTTAAATAAATATAAATGCAAGGCTGTGAGGGAAAAATTCAGAATTCTAAAAGCTACATATCAGTCAGAGTCTACTCCTCAGATAGTTAATACCCACTCAAATCGTCATTAAGGAATAGTCAAGTGACACAAGGCTGCTTTCTCAGACCTCTGCTGGTAAGGGTTCTTCCTCTTCATCGGATGTCTGAACGGTGGAGACCTCCTTCCACTCATCTAGGAAAGACCAACAGAGAGGTGTGTCCACCTATAAGGCTGCAAGGACAAGAACTGCTCTCTTTTGCCCAAGGGTGAAGTTAACCTGACTTTTATATCCATGTTGATGATAGTGATGAGATGAAATCATAACTCTTCTTATTTGGGTCACTTAAAGCTGAGCTTCCTCTATTTCCTAATAGTAATATTACAGAATAATGGGTGTGCATAATTTCTAGTAGTAATAGAGAATAATAAGTGTACATAATTTCTCACTTAAAAAACAGCATAAGATACTTAGATCACATTTCATTCTTCTGACCCTTTCTCTTCTTGCAACTTGTATAAATTAACGTTTTGGAATGAAACTTCTCAGGCCTTGCTCTAACAATAAAGCCCCCCTCTCTGGAGAAAAGAAAGAAGGTCAAATGTGAAAGGCAAAGAAAGAGTCTTAGCCTGGACAAGCAGGGTTTTTCCAGAAAGGGCCTCCTGACACAGGTACCAAATTATCAGCTTTAAAAACCGCCTCCCCACAGCCCCCGATGGCCCCGAGCAGAGGTCTGACTGGAGTCAATCACCTGCTGATTTGACATGGAGACTGTTAGACAACCAGAGGAGCCCAGGACAGGGAGACATCCAGGATGAAGCCAAGGTGCCTGCCAGGAAGGTCTTACAGAAAGCGGGGACCAGAAACCATGCCCTGCAGGGGCGGTGACCTCTGAAAGATTTAACCCGCTCCTCACAGAAAAGCGGGATCCAAGCAACAGAGCAGCCCCTCCCTTAAAGCAGGAATGGGGGAGAAATGCCCTTCACAACAGCAAAATAATAATGGAGTCTTCCCTTCCCCTCCACCACCAATTACACCCCCACTGCATGAGCACGCGCACACACACACACACACACACACACACACACACACACAGCCTTTACTCTTTCATGTCAGTGCTGGGACAACCCAGCCCATAACAGACCAGGCTCCCTCTCAAGGAAGAAAACCTGCAGCATGTCAGGGCCATTTTGCTCCCACCTTTAGGAGACCTCTCTGTCTACACCTATTATGATCTTTACATACCTTCCTTGGGCTCGTGAGGATGAGAGGTTTGCACCTAAAGGTGCTGAGATGGCCAAAACTGAACATTTACTAAATCAACTCCAAGGCCAAACTGCACCCTGAGCCAAATCCACTCCCTATCCCCCATCGCAAATGCCACCCAGGTGCCCATCCAGTGTAACTCCCCAACAGGTGTGCACAGAGCACCGAGGATCCTTAGGGAAAATCCCCAGATCCTTCAGCAGCAATAGTCATGTGTACCACATTCAGGAATTATGAATCCCCTCAAGTAGTGTCTAGAAAGAAATTGGACTCCAGAGATAAAATCCTCTTATATATTACAGCTGAAAAAAATTAATCCCCAAACTTGTTCCTCTCCCAAATTCTTATTCTTCTTAGTCTTAAGAGAACCTCACCTCAATGCCTGGGTCAAGCCAGGAACCTGCTCAGGAGCCACAACCTAACTTTCACACATTGGCTCTTTCATCACCTCCCAAGTTGAATCAACCAAACTCAAGCATCTCCCTTAAGCCACTTGTCCAAAAAGTTAAAGTAAACAGGAAAAAATAAGACACTAAGCATTAGCACACCGAGCATAAAAGGCAGAAAACAAAAAACACCCAGCTTCTATCATTGTGACTCCAAACAAAATAATCTCAAAACCCAGTATTTAAAACAGAATCACATTAGGAGAAATAGACCATCAGAAAGGTAACTGTGATATTATACATCCTCTTTCCCCAAAAAAATAATTAACAAGTATACATTGCACACTCTCCCAGAAGGGCATTTAAGACATTTCTGTGTCTAACAGGTTAGTTTGCAACCTCAGGAGCTTCCTGGGCGAAATCTGAAATTGGACCCTGTTCAGAGGGCCGGGAGAGATGAAGAAAGGGGCAGGCCCTCCACGCTGGTGGGCAGCAGGTATAATGAGCAAGGGGACTCACCCGGGGGGCTAGACTCTGAGTTTACACAGAGGCCTTAACTAGTTTCTGTCAGTAACAGTGCAGAGGGCCTCCACACCACACCGTTCTCAAGGCTGCGCTCTTGAAAACAGCTCACATTGTGGGACTGGCAGGCAGAATGCAAATTCTAAGGGCTAGGGGGCAGTGAGGAGACTGATTGGCCCAGACCAGCTCATGGGTCAACCTCAACCTCATCTTTTCAATGACTTCGCTAACACAGCAAAATAGAGAAATGTGCAAGGTGGGGCCTACAAGTCCCCAGGTTTCATCTGCGGGCATCCCACATATTTTAAAGCTTTGTACTGTTCAGTTTTCTTTTGAACCTTGTGTTTAGGGAATCTTCATGCTTAACTGGTTCAAAGTCCAGAACAGGGAAGAGTGATATTATAACCTGGATGCTCCCCAAACAATTCAACAATCTATTAGCAATCATAAGATCCTTCCCAAGCCCAGTCCCCAAAGAACATAGACCCAGTGTATTTCATATCCATCTGGCTTGACCTCTAAGATCTCAAACTTTCTCCAAAGGAAGTTCTTTTTTTCCTCCTGCTCAACTAATACCTTTATCTTCATTTTCCTTGTTACTTCCCTCATATTCCTATTCTGAAGTCAAATCTAAAATCTGGTTTTATCAATTCTATTCCTCTTTGAGTTTCGGGACAAGACTGATTCTTAGAGGAACCTGTATTCTAGGTATAGGCCATTCAATTTTCTTCTGAGTTTCAGGGTTTAGAGTAATTCAAATGAATTTATTTTCAACTTCAGCAAAAAAAAAAAAAAAGATGAGATAATAAGCACACTTTGATGACCCTTTGATTTACAACATTTGACCTAAATAATTGTAAAATGCAGAAGTAACAGAAATTAAGGGACACATACGAGTGGTATGAGACCATTTTTCAGGAGGCAGTTCCTTGCTCTACACATCAGAATAGACATATTCCCTCAGACTGTAATTTATCTCTTAAGCATACTTGTACTGTCTCTCCTCTAAGTCAGGAACAGTATTTCCCCCTCTTTTATTACCAGCTTCCAGCATGAAGTCCTTCATGCAGAAAGGGCTCGGGAACTTGGGCAGCACCCTTTTGCCTCTTGACAACCACCACAAAATCCTACCCTTGAAGCTACTGAGACTCTGACCCTCACTACATATGACGCAGAGTTAAGAGGCCCAAGTTCGGTTTCTGCCCAGACAATAAGTAGTTGTATCACTCTGTAGGGTGTGTGGTTTCCTACAGAGGAATTGGACTTGAGATGAGAGGATTATACATGACCTACCTCCAACATCTCTTCAGCAGTATGCTGCCGTGAGAATTACTCTCAAGTCTTTTTAAGGTGAAGTGTGCATTTTGACTATGTTAAGGTATCACACTCGTGGAAAGAATCTAAAGAACACTGGGACAAGCATGAATCTTGACCCAGCATTGCATGTATTGATAGAATCTTGAACATCCCGCAGGCAACCTGAAGCCCTCAGTGCTTCAAAACAGTTCTCTAAAGCGCCAGGAGGCTCTTGGAGGAAGGTGCCACCTGTCTACTACATCCCTGTCCCCACCACAGGTCACGCACCAAAAGACAACCCTGCAGAAGCAGGGAGCTGACCTGATTGTCTACCAGGACCCCGGAAGCTACCCTTTGCAGATTCTTTCCCTTTCTTCTTTAGGTAGGTCAATATCCTTTTGGAACTGACCTTTCTTTGAGGCCCCTGTTTATTATTCAATCTGACTGTTGTCTTTGGTCCCATCCCTACCCTCAATCTTCCAGCCCACAGTGGGCGCCTTCACACAGCTGGATTCTCTCTACATGTACCATAAATGGACACACTAATTCCACTGGGCTCCTCAGCCTCTGCTCTGCTTCCTTAGCCTTTCAAATACCCCTGCCTTGGTGAGAATAATCTCTCCTCCAATAAATGACCAGGTGTCACTGCATTTCAAGATGTGAGTCCTGAATACACGCAGCATACTGTCAGTTCAAGACATCAAAGGAGCTCTTAGGGAAAAAAGCTCTCAGGAGCTGCTGGTGGGCCTGACTCTATAAAACATCAGGGTTAATGGCATATTTATCCAACAGCTAAAATGAGGAATTAAACCTTAGTTCTCTGTAAGAATAGCAAGTAGAAACTGGATCGCGTTTAAAGAAAAGTGTGTACCACCGCTGAGAAGCAAAAAATAAATCAATTCCCCAATCACATCTACAAAGTTTCCCAGGGAGAAAATCCAGTGGCATTTTTTTTAACCTATAGGCTCAAATTCTACCCACCCTACTCATCATGCACAATTGCATGTACACACACACACATTCACAGACACACAGCAGCAAAATACTTAAATCCCACCAACAGTTTCATCTGCACAATTACACTACGCTGACCAACATTTTAGCTTCTGATAAATGCACAATCTGTTTTCAAATGTTATTTATTCTATTTCTTCTTACAATACTGAGTATATGGAGTGTTTTTTTAACCTCCCTGCATACTCAAGTAATAGTTTCATCAGTAATTCATACTATATTTTTTCCATGTAAGCAATTTAATCTCTTCACCTCATTGTCCCAGATAACTTCTTATCATAACCAAAACTTCTGAAGAGAAGATTGCCATTAGCTTTAGACTCCTTTCAGAGATTTTCTAGGACTCCAATGGGAGCTCCAAAACTAATGTAAAAAGTCTCCCTCCATGCGGGCAATGAGGCCATTTCTAAGGGACGCCTGTTAGAAGATGGTCTTTCCGTTGTGAAAGAGAAAAGGAAAATGCAGAACATACTCTGAAGCCCCTCAGAGTAACAAATTCTCTACATATTCAGAGTCACACAGCCATGTGGAAATAGCCAAAAAGGACACAGGAATAATCCTCTACTAACTCTTACCGAACAGCAGATCCATCCTCAAACTCAACAGCGTTCTTGCCTCGCATTTAGTTGCAAAGAAGCGACTGTCATGTGATGCTAGAGACAGCCATGATCCTTGTTCTTCCAGGTGCCTTCATGTAGCTGGGTTCCTGTCACTTCTTCCATGAGCAGACCCACAGAGAGCCGTGGGACTCTGCCAGTGACTCCCCCTTGCAGCTGACACCCTCACCAGTTACAGATTAGTGCAAATACATCCAGTGTTGGGCTTCAGCCACTTCCTAGTAAGTCAGCCATACACTGGAAGTAGGACCCTTTAGCCTGTTTATGAAAAAACCTGTTGTTTGAACTATTATTGCCAGAGGAACTTAGGAAAGTCACTTCATTTATAACTTTTTAGCCAGTTAACATAAAACTTAGACCTTAGACAGCAGAGGATTGGGCATAAAATAAGTTAATATTTGAATATCGATGCCCTTATTTATAATCAACAAACAGCACTTTTTTGGCTTCAAAGTACACACTTTAAGATGAGCATCAAAATTGAAGTAACTCTGTCTATATAATATGTTAGTTATTTTTTTAATGTGTATAAATCAAATTTCAAATAATTAAAGCTTTTTAGGGGGTCCCCAAGAGAAACTTTATTTGGTAAAATAAAGACCTATAATTTGTCATACCGTGCCCCTAATTTATACCTTTGGTAAATCTCTTTTCTTTGTTAAGATATTTTACTGAAGTTAAGCCTGTTGGTATTGCCTAAAATAACGGTGACTAATCGTGAACAAGAGCTCCTGACAACAAAGGAAAATCCACCTGTACCATCACCCGGTGCTGGTGATCGTCTCAAGAGAAAATGTTGATGGCTTTGGGGTGCAAGAAAATAAAGGAAACTCTACTTACAGGTAAAGATTCAGCAGGGGCATCCTCGGGAAGGTTGCACCACAGTAACACCCCACTCGCAGAAACACCAGCCCTTCTGAGCAGCCGGGAACCTGTGAAAAGCCTGAAGGACAGATGGCCATCTTGCTACAATAGGCTGACACCTGGAAGGTTCTGGATTCTCTGTTCCCTCATTTCCTTCTGTGGCTTCTTAAAAAGAAACTCCTTAGGAAGTCTGTCCAATGTAAGCCTTTTTAATGCAAATGTGACTTAAGGCTGTTTTAGATCTCTGTCCTATGGAACAAAGCTATGGTTCTCCCTGCTCTGCTTTGAAACAACCAACAGGGCAAGCGGAAGGCGACCTCAAACTGGGTGTGATTACCAATCACAACATCGGGTTCTGTAAAGCCCACAGCACTTTAAACTTTAAAGCCAATGGCCCGGAGGGTCACACCTTGTGAAGGCTTTCCTAGTAAATCAACCCAGAGACCAAAGTGCATGTCCATGGGAAGGTAAGGCCCAAAGCCCTTGGGAAGTGAAGGAATTAAACCTTAGTTCTCTGTAAGGGAACCTGAACTGGCACTGAAATGGGTGTCTGTTCTGCAGACAGATTCTCTTCTCAGTCCTTGCCCCGTGGCCATTGCCCTGCGAGCATTTGGAGTTTGGCTTGAGATAAACAGGCTGTCAAACAATCAGTGGGTTTGAAAGATGTGGAGAGAATTTAGACCATACTGCATAAGAGACCGGCAGAAAGGAGAAATCCATTCAGTACCCCCAAGGTACAAACACTAAACAGGCAGAGGGTTGCTTCTCCCCAGGACCTGGAAACTGATTTGAAAGGAGTGAATAATTCAGAAATAAAGATGAATTTCATATTGAGCCAAGAGGGGTTTTCCTGGAGTCTGCTTAAGAAAGCTTGCATCCTTTAAGAGCAGCCTGGGAAAGGGGAATGAGTCACTCTTTTCTCTCACTGATTAAGCAGTAGCCTTCAAGGGAGCTAGCTAGCAGCAGGCAGCATTTAACACGACAAAAGGCAGAAAAGTCTCAGCTAATTACAGCCTTAGAGAGAAGCAGGTGGCCAGCACTTCCTGGTCTCCACACTGGGCTGTGGCAGAGAATGAGTCACCCTGAACCTGGCTGGCAGGCAGCTCAGTGCCCCCTGAAACTGCATTTAGTTAAGAACCACCATGCCGGCCAGCCCAAGACCAGAGGGAACCAGGCAAGTGTGCCCCTGCCGACCTCCCTAAGTACACTACATCAATCCCTTTGGAATCCTAAGCAGAAATAGAACCTTATCTCTCCTTCCCTGAGGTATGTGGTTTTTCTGGTTTGAGTTACTGCTAGAACATTTCTAAAGAGAATAGAGTACCGTCACCACCGCTATCTAAGCGGCAGGTACTATCCCAAGCCCAGGGCCCAAATCTGCACCTTCAGATTGGACCTCTCTCCTGAACTTCCAGTCTCTCCCCTGTGGTCCCCAAGACTGTCTCCTCCACACTGCTACATGCAGGTCTCAGAAGTACCTCCCTCTACACTCAGCCTAGACACAACTGAGTACTTCTCAGCCCAGTCTCACAACACCTCCAGTGGTCCGAGTTGGTTAAAACACCGCCACCCAATCACTCACCCAAGGGGGAGACGGTGCACTATCCCAGCGTCCTCCCTTAATCCAGGCTACAGAGCCCAGCAACCCGACACTTTAATATCTCAGAAATGGGTCTCCTCCCTCTAGCCCCTCATCATTGAGAAACTCCTGGGTTACAAAACTGAAGCAATTCCTTTCAGTTGTGATTTTTTTTTCTTTTTTACTACTTGGAAGAATAAAAGATTAATTATGTTTACATTGGAAGTTAATTATTTTGAGATTAAAAGTGGAATGAATGAGGCTTTATCTGGAACTCTTGGGAAATGGGGCCCCCAGTTTCTTAGAGGACTTTCTTCAAGGGACATACATCAATCTAAACAGAAAATTCCTCAGAAAGTTTATATACATCTGCTGAACCAGCACAGAATAGTGTGTGTGTGTGTATACATAACAGTGTGTGTGTATATATACATACACGTATATATATATACACATATATATATATATATATATCAATAAATCTGGGAGAAACTTGACACTGATTTCTGCCAGTCAGGCCAGTATTTTAGACTATGCTACAGTCAGCCCCCATGCCGGATGCCTTCTATTTGCCCTCATATTTACTCTCAACCTTTCTCCACCTCACTGTGAACCCCAGGAGGTGGACTGGAAGGGACTACATCAATGAAATCCTTTGCCTCTGGCTTCTGATAGGATTTGCCCAATGGAAGGCACCGGGAAGAGCTCAGAGGAGAAAGGAGCGGGGTCAGGGGGCTTCTTCTCTCCCTCCCCCTCAAGTTCCTCCCTCCCAGGCTGCCTCCAGTTTGGCTGCCTGGCCTCCCCACAGGGCGCCCTCTCCAGATTCCAGGAACACTTCCTTCCTCTGCCTCTCCAGGCCAGGGGGTTGTCAGCACCCCACAGTTACGGGCCCACAGTTCTACATTACCCTCTGCTGCTTTCCTGAAGCCTTACCTGCACCCTTATAAATAGCCGCTTATTAAACCCTCCTCAAAATAACTAGTTTGACTGAACCACTTGTCTTCTGGCAGGACCCTGACTGACAGAATAATTGGTGCCTGGAGTCGTCTCATCCTAGGAAAAAGGCTTGAAAAATGGAATTCTGGGATTTGGAAAGTTCACAGATCACTTCTTTGTTATGAGAAAAAAGGAATTCAAGTAATCCCTGGCATGTGCTGGCAACACAATTACTCAAAGGACCACAGGGCATGGGAGGTAGTACAGGAGAAGGCGAGCTGCTGAGGAAGAAAATGCCGGGGACACATCATCAGCACGGCAACGGCCATGCTTATAAAACTGTGGGTTTATTATAAAGCTTGTAGCTGGCTTCTCATGGCCTTAGAGAATATACGTGGGGAAAAGAAGAAATTGGAGTTTGTGACCAACTCAAAACACAAGTGGAAAACCTGAAAGAGTCGAGGGCAGGATTTAAAGAGTCCCTCATCTTAGGCAGTCACGGAGAAGATATGGCTGATAACCAAAAGCAGACCTGATTTCAGGAATTTAAGTTGTAGAACCTATTAAGCACTCAGCTCACCATTTCTCTTCACCAAGACGGGGGCATTTGCTGGGGGAAGGAGCAGGACCCTGAGGCTTGGGAAGGGGTCACCTGAGCAGTCAGAAATGAGGCTGAGAAATTTGAACCCTCGTATCTTCCTGAACCTTCCTTAAGAGAGGAGTCAACCCTTCCCCATGCTCCAACTGAGAGATTTAAGTCCCCTGAGGGAGAAGAAAATTCAGTGACTGTCCCTGGGATAGTTGCTTCTTCTCCTCAGGACCCAGCCCCTCAAACTTTTCTTACCTCCAAGTTCAAAACAGGCGTTTTCAATACTACAGAGCCCAGATAAAGGAGTGCAGTGTCTGCTGCAGGATTCTGAGAAGCAGGTTTGCATAAATGTGACAGAGCATGAGTCAAAAATGTGATGACACCAAGGAGGGTGAAATGTGATGCTTGATTGGGTGCATTTATTGACTGGCTCCACTTACCCAGGAATTAGAATCCAATGAATTGGCCTCAGCACCCAGGGGAAGTGAAACAATCTACGGGACAAGCAGTCAATGAGATTAAATGCAAAAATTCTCTGGTTTACGAGAGAAGAAGGAATCTGAAAGTTCAATGAGACAGAAGTGTTAGGCCAGATCTCTTATGACCAACATACTCAGCTATCCCTAATCGAAACTTATCCTCTACAAGGACCTGAGCACACTCTTTCCACCAAGACATAGGAAATTAAGATATTTTTGATGAGAGGAGATGATATTGATCAGTGGGGAAAGGGGTACCAGCAGCTTTGAAAAGTCTGTGGTAGCATCGTCCCTTAGCCAACAAAAAAGGGAGATGCCAAAATGGAACTATACCTCCTGGTTTCAGTGGAAATAATGGGATCCTCAAATAGTGGCAGACAGGTGATAGGTGGCCTTCACCAGCCAGACAGAGTGGGCACGATTACCACCAGAAGCTATAAGGACCCAGTGCTATCAGAGGGATTAGAGTCACAGGATTCTGTAGGATCATCTAATCCATCATGAAATCCCCAGAAATAAAGTGGATGGGCAGCCAACAAAGGATGCTGCGTGGCATTTATAGGTGGAAAAATCGTAGGTCTGCTGGGCAGACACCTAACTCCAGTTGTTGTTGTAGTAGGGAATTCACAGCCAGCCTCTTAACTTGTTGCCATCCCTAAATAAGCTCACAGATCCAGAACTCCTTGGCTGAGGAAGAACTTTGGGGATCCTGCAACGCAGTCACAGATGTTTACCATAAATCAGCCCTCGAGGCTTTCCCATAGCTACCAACAGCCACTTAAGAGGATAACCGGACATTGCACAAGGTGAAATTGAGACCTTCTGGCTGGATTTCAGTGACTCTGAAGTGACCCTCTTCTCCAGAGGTGCAATGAGCACTGTGGTCCACAAGTCAGAGTAGAGGCTTAAGGAGGGTCAGGGGGTATATGGAGACTTGGCCCAAAAGGATCACCCAGTGGGTCCACTGGGACCCATCCTATCTATTGCCATCCCCCTAATTCCAGAATGTAGAGTAGGAATAGACAGACTGAGCGCCTGGCAGATGTGCACTCTGGTGCCCTGGCCTGAAAACAGAGCTCTATTTGGGTAGCAAGGGCAGAATGGAAGCCTCTGAAACTGCCTCTGTCCCTACCAACATAGTCCACCAAACACAACACTAGATCCCTGGAGTAAACGCAGCAATCAATCCCACCACGAATTATATAAGAAATGCAGGGATGGTAATTCTTTTTATTTTTTCAACTTTTTAAAAATTGTGGTGAAAACATGTAATTTACCATCTTAGCCATATTTAAGTGTACCATTCAGTAGTGTTCAGTATATTCACATTGTTGGGTGACATCTCCAAAACCTTTTCAAGTTGCAAAATTGAAACTCTGTGTCCATTAAATAACTCCTCATTTCCCCCTCTCCCCAACCTCTGACAACCACCATTTTCCTTCCTCTTTCTAGGAATTTGACAACTTTAGATACCAGAGACAGTATTCTTAACACTACACCATTTAACACTTGTGTTTGCCAACACAAAAGCCAGACAGGGCACAAAGATAACTACAAGTGATCACAAACCATGACAGGTATGACAGCGATCAGTACTGCAGTTCAGATGTGGCATGTCACCACAGCAAACTAACAGAGCCCCTGGCAGTCAGTGGGCACTTGCCAATTTTTCACTGTTATCACTTAATTTAATCAGAAGTAGTTGCCTTCCTGTCATTGCAAAAACATTATACCTACACAGTCTTGCCTTGGGGCCATATATACAGCTACCAACATTCAATAGACAGACTGAGAATAAAAAGACAGAGATATGATATGGGAAATAAAATTTAATAAGGCAATGAATGGATTAGAACAGGAGATCTAAATCAGAAAAACAGGATCTCTTAAGAAAAAATTTTTTCTAAGAAAAAAATGTTAAATGTCCCAGAACTGAAGAATACGAATGTCTCAGTTGAAAATATCTACCAAGTGCCCAACACAGTGATTGACGGACACCCTAACGCATATCATCATGAAATTTCAGAAGCTGGGGATAAAGAGAAGATCCTAAAACCTTCCAGAAAGATATAGCAGCTCAATACACAGGTTCAGTAATGAAGACAAGTTAAGACTTCGGAAGCTGGACCCTGGAAGCTAGAAGATAATGGAGAAGTGCCTTCAAAATTCTAAGGAAAAAAATATTTCTAATGTAGACAAAACATACATAGTTTGTTATGGACTGAATGTTGTGCCTTCTCCCCAGCCCCATAATTCATATGTTAAAGCTCTAATCCCCAATATAACTACATTTAGAAATAGAGCTTCTAAGGAAGTAATTAAGTTTAAAAGAAGTCATTAGGGTGGGGCCTGAACTGATAGGACTAGTGGTGTCTCTATAAGAGGAGATACTAGGGAGCTCATTCGTTCCCTTTCCACACGCATCAAGGAAAGGCGATGTGAGGACATATAGCAAGAAGGCACCTATCTTCAAGCCAGGAAGAGTTCTCACCAGAAAATGAAACAGTTGGAACCCTGATGTAGGACTTCTAGTACCCAGAACTATGAGAAAATAAATGTCCGTTGTTGAAGCTCCCAGTCTGTGATACTCTGTTATGGCAGCTTGAGCAGACTCATACATCACTGAAACCATACAAGCATAAGAGTAGAATGAAAACATGTTCAAACATGCAAAATCTCAAAACATTAACCTGACCGGCATGCTCTTTCTAGCAGTTTCTGGAGGATGTGCTTGACCAAGTACGGAGTAAAGTAAGAAAGAGGAAAGCATGGAAGTTAATGCAGAAAAGAGGCAAGAAGGATTTCCGGAGTGATAGTAAAAGGAAAACCAATATTCAGAAACCTTGGAGAGAATCTGTCAAGAATGGAGAGGAGAACTCAGGGCTACAGAAAGAGAGGAGAAGAGTGGGGAGCTAGAATGGGTGGGAGGAAAGGAGGGAGGGAGGGAGGGAGGGGAAGAAAGGAAAGAAGACCCTGTATGTCTGAGTACACTGTGATTGGAATTTCTATTTCTGACAGGTGCAGTGTGGGACTACATTAAACAGACCAACAGAAGAGTTAGAAAATTTGAAACAAATACTACAATACATAGAAAACAAAGAGTTGTATTAAAAAGTAAACAAAATAGCTCAGCTATGAAGAATACACACATAGTCATGACAAAATAAATACTGATTTATCATGTATATGCTAAGTTTGCTAGGATAGGGTGTTACATGTGTGGAGGGTGGGGAGTAATAAAGTATTAAATACTCATTTAACATAATGGAAGGTGGGGAGCGGGAATCAAGAAATAATGATCTAAATATGTTATTTAGAAATATGATGGTAAATAAAAGAAACAGCTAAAAGTCCAGAACAAAAGTTAGGGTGAGAAGCAGTAAGGTCTTATCAAAACTTTACTTTATAAAGTCTATAAGTATTATTCTTTAATTTAATAATAATTATACTAGAGCACCAAAAAAAGTACTTCCCTTCCAAATTATTTAACAACAATTTTTAATGGCAGAACCCAATCCTTGATACTTGTCTTACCCTTTAGCCTAATAGAAAGAGTACAGTCAATGGCATTTTTTTAAAAGTGGCCCTTTAATTCATGAAGGTTCCCTAACTTAAGTAAGCAATAAATTTAGATTTTACGATTTTTGTTCGTTTGTTTCAGATGTTAAAACAGCACCACAAACACCTGTAAGGTTTTTGGTTTTGTTTTTTTAATGGAAAGAAAAAAAGAACACATTTCTGGTGAATTGTATGGCTTTAATGCCACAGACCAGAAGTGGCAATAATATATATACCCAGGCCTGCTATCTAATTGCTATCTGAAGGTATTACTTTAGATCGACTATTCAAAAATCAGAATTTGAAGTTTTGGTAAATGTCATCTAATACTAAATGACTGACAACCCCACATCATGAGTCGGTTACTGAGGAACAGGTAATCCACCCACCTAACCTTGAAGGAGCCACCAAAACTGACATTACTTAAATTCAGATGCCTTTTTTCTCCTCCTCTTTGTATTGGAAAGCCTACAGAATGTCATACCATGCTATCTTGCATAAAACCTTGGAATTCACTGTCCCATTTGTTTTTGTGTTGGAAAATCTCTGGCACTTTTTAAGTTAAAAAATAATAATAATAAAATAGAACTGAAGTAAAAATAAAATAAAATAAAATAAACTTTGTGCTTCATTCATGAAAAACTTGGAGTTTTCTAACTACAACATCTGGCCACCCCCAACTGAACCATCTAGTAAAGTGCATGTATCTGCCTCAAAGTGGAAAGAGGAGTATCATCCACCCAGAACTGGTGAAAGAATATACGCTCACAATCCTCCCACTCAATGTGGATCAGAAGTGCATGATTTTATGGGTAATTGCTTGATGATAAAATAAACCATTCTTTCCAGATAATTAGAGAACTAGATTCCAGGACCACATCATTTTTAGTCCTCATAGAGCGGCTTACACTGAATGTTCTGTGACACTGGGCCAGCAGCTTGCTCTGAAAGATACAATAAGCAGCTTTACCAAACCTTTATAATACCCCATTCAACATACCTTGATCATCAAGTATTTATTATAAACCACCTTGTGATTGCTAATTTTATGTGTCAACGTAACTGGCCTAAGGGAGGTCCACATAGCTGCGAAAACATTACTTGTGGATATGACGAGGTGTTTCTGGAAGAGATCAGCATTTAAATCAGGGAGGCTGGGTAAAGAAATCTCACCAATGTGGGCAGGCATCATCCACCCTGTCGGAGGCCCAAATGGAACAAAAAGGCGAAGGAAGGGAGAATTTTTACCTCTTTTCTTGAGCTGGGATGTCCATCTTCTTCTGCCCTCTGACATCGGAGCTCCTGGTTTTCAGGCCTTTGGACTCAGACTGAATCACGGCACCAACCATCCTGCCTCTCCAGCTTGCAGGTGGCAAATAGCGGGACTTCTCGGCCTCCATACCTGCCTGAGGCAGTTCCTACATTTAATAGACATAAATAAATAAATAAATCACATATGTAGTTCTGTTTCTATTGATTCTCTGTTTCGACAGAGTGCTAATACCTGTTTCTGAAATATATTTCTATAAAAATAAAATCTTTGGTATAAAGTTGACATCTTTTCTCAATGTTCTGCATGCTGTAATACATTTGTAGGCATTCTTGATGACTCAGTGTCACCTGTTATATTAAACTGTCCTATTGTCTCCAATTTTACTGTCAGCTGTCACTAGCAGTTTTTCTCTTAAAATGTCCCTCTTCTAATTTTCTACAAGGCTTTCTTTTAAGGAATAAGTTTTATAAGCTGATTTTCCATAGGTGGAGACTCCAACAGGCCTTTCCCAGGAAAGGCTCCCCCTCAAAAGGACGGTGGTTGTCAGCAAGTTTCAGCTACACCTTGGGGCCTAGCATCCTCACCATCACAGCCCAGCTGCGACCCCACAGCTTTCAAACCAAGCTGTCACCACCTTTCGAAATGATTCCTCTGAACCCTTCTTCCACTAGAACCTTGTTCCCTACACTCTCTTCTACTCTATTGTTTACATACTATTAAAATTCTTTTCTTCAATATCAGTCTCAGATTTCCCGAGGGGCCACCCGGGGGACTACACAGACCAAAGGCCACGCCCCAGTGCCATCATTTCAGAGCCTGACCTCAGTGCTCGCTAGCCTGCTGTCAGGTTGCTTATGTGAGAGACTAAGTTCTCTCCCACCCAGCACACAACTAAGTCCACGAGGTCTGCTTGCTTTTTTAACAAAACACAAATGCCAAACCCAAACATAGTCTGGAGCTTCTAAGGGCAATAAGCTGGGATTTCTGCTGCCCAGACCAAAGCGAACAAATTCACTTCCACTGACATCATAGCACAGTGGTACAAAAGAAAATGAAAATTCAGAACCACTCATTGAAACTGAACTGGAATCCATATAAACTCCTGGTAAACCCCTTCAGTCACCATCAATCTCCAGGTCAGAACTAGCTTTTTGTAAGCTGGCTGGTATTTATAATCAGCAGCAAAGGAATGAATCTGAATGTGTTCTGGATGCTAGAGGATTGGGACAATCTGAAACCTAGACATGCTAGTTCTCTGATGTAAAATTTTGATCTCCCTAAAACCAAGCACAGGATCTCACTGACCCCTAGTCCCCTGTCTGGAGCACTGTAATGATGCAGTAACCTGATAGGTCAGGGGCCTACATTTCTGTGTGCTGCACATAGCAGCAAGAGTTACACACTCCTGTAGGCATTTTGTAGGATGATTCTTATAGGCTGATACATCAGAGATATAAATTGGTGTACAGAGAATTTCTTGATGGGATTTTCCCTTCAGATAAGATCAGGCAAGACAGTATAATTGGTGTGAGAACATGGCAATATAATGGATAAGGGTAGTCTTAAGGAGCCACAAAATAGCAAAACAAGGGAAGAAATATTTCCAGAACCAATGGTTTGAGACCCAGAGACAGACAGAAACAAAGAACAAAGGGTCAGTGGGAAACCTGAGGAATTAACCCTAGAACCTATAAGGATAGGTGTTGAAAATGCCCTTCTAGAAGTCATCTGGAAGGACACCTATCTGGCTTAGTGTCAGCTACAGAACCTTCTCCAGACTATGTAGGTAGATTTTGCCACTTAAGAACTTCTGAAAATTAAAATAACCACTGGAAATAAAAGTGGCTTATTATAATAAAAAGATACAACAGCAAATAAAACTGATAAGATGAAACCATTAAGGCTGGATGTTACCTCTAAACCATTAACTGTTCTTTATTTTACTTAAAACAAACATTTATATCTCATTTATTAGTAACCAAGAAGTCTTCCTGGGAAGTTTACAGATGTTAACACATTTACTCTTCATAACACCTGTAGAAATAAACAAAGACTGCCCCAATGAGGTCAAGCAGAAGCCATTCATTCAGAGCTTCCTATATAGCAAGGGAGTCAACCTCCCTCACTTGCTTTTGGCAGAGACTCAAAGGCAAGCAGGGGAGCAGGGAAGTTTCATAGTGGAAAAAAGGGAAGTTTTCAAGTAGATACTGATTAGAGGCTGTTAGAATGGGGAGGGGCAGGCAGACTAACTAGAAGCAGCGCATTCTCTGGGATTTGTGAATAATGAATATTTGGCTTTCTCTGGTTGGTCCTAAGCTGGAAGCAGGAATGAAATTGGGGAAGCTTTCAGTTAATAATCAAGTGCTGGTTATTTTAGGATGAGTGATATAGCCTTCATTGTTTGGCTTCCTGGATTGTTTACTAGAGACAGCAGTCTAACTCCCCACAAGTCTAGCTTACAGACCGAAGGCTGGTTACCTGGGCTGGTTACTGGAGGTATTGGGTTGGTTTCCTGGGCCAACTGCCATGGATTACGGGTCAGTGGTTTATTTCTTATCCATCGTCTGGCCATTGTTCATTTGTATTTTCACTATCTCACTCCCACCTCTGGTTATTCTCTCACTTGCGAGAGACTCACCAATTCAAGGAAAATAAGGGATTCAGATCTTCACCACTCGGACTGTCCAGTTGTCTTCCTCGTCAACTGTACTGCAGGATCTCCTTGACCTTTTGTTGCTGTACCTCCATGGTGACCATCTGGTTAGAGAGCGGCTGTACAGAGATGTAAGAATCTGGGTAGAATGCAGTGGACCAGCATCATGACCCCTAGGACAAAAACAAGAACAACTAATAGTCCCTGTAAGGTGGTTCAAAACCAGGAACCCCAATTACTCAACCCAGGCCAAGAAAACAAATCCCATAGGCCATGAGGATCAGCCTCAGAGAGCCAAATAGCTTTTTGCCTGTTTCATTGGTCCAAGTGCAACAAAAAATATTAGTAATGACTCAGATGCCACTATAACTAGTCTGCAAAAAATCTAGAACAAAGCAATTGCCCGTGATGACACACGCCAATGAGCCTAACCTGTATTCTATCTAGGACAGAGAAGTTGTCTTTAATTAATGACTTCTGCCAGAGTGAGAAATAGGTTTCTTACAGTATTTTCTATGTGTATGATTCCTACCACTGGGAACACCGCTCTGACTGTTTGCATAAACAATGAGTCAGTAATTCCCGCAGGCAGTCAGCCTGAGCAACCAAGAGTGGCCTCCTATGGACACTCCTCCCCGAGTCCAAACTTGGTGTCCTACAGAATTTGGGAATCTGTGCAGGGACGAGTCTCAGAATCCTATTCCCAAAGAGTATGAGATATTAGCCTGAGAAAAGAAAGACCAAGTGTCCCGGCTAGACAGAAAACCCAGTAGGGGCACATGGATATTCAGGAAAAAAGGAGGTATTTATGCCATGAGGTCAGAATTAAGACTTCATTTTAGCTAGACTACATATTTGGATCTCTGTTAGTCTCTTCTAGGTGGTATGTATTTGGCCCATTGTTCTAGGAATTCAAATTTAGAACTACCTAGGGTCCGATCAGTAAGTTGTAATTACTGGTTCTTTTTCTGGGATAAAAGAACACTAGCAAAATTACATGCTAATTTAAGGTCAATTGTCCATGTAGGTACAAGTGGAAATGCTACCGGCTGAGAATCCCTATGGTTTCCTGGGCCAGTTGCTATGGAACTGTGGGTCAGAGTTCTGTTTTTACATATAATCTGGCCACTGTTCACATGTATATTCAGTCCCTCACAACCCCACAGAGGAAGCGGTATTATTAGTCTCACCTTATAAACGAGGGAAGGGTAGCACAGAGACACAGTAAATGGCAGAGCAAGGACGTTCTATCTGCAGCCTGCCTTTAGCCCTGCAGGCACCTGCCTCCAATGTTGCTATCTTGGTATTGGGTGCATTCAGGAAATTTCCTTTCTGTGAGAAAGTTTAAATCTCTCTTCTTCTATTCAGTTGTTTGGGGTCCTACCCACCCATTTCTTGTGGCCCAACCAAAGATGAGGGCCTGGCTTTGGCAAGCTAAAGCACAATGCTATATTATTGTTACATTAATAAAGAATTGTATTTATTTATTTTTTTAGTTTTGTCTGTGATTATCTTCCCTGCTAAGACTAGGAGAGGAGAATTCCCACAGTATTCCCACAGTTGGGTTCCCTGGAAGCAGACTGTGAAACAGAGATTAGTATGCAGTGCATTTGTTAGAGAAAGCTCTTGGACTCGACCCTTGTGGCAGTGAAGGGAAGCTGGACTGAGCAGAGAGAGAAGCTGAGCTGTGATGCAGCCTCAGCAAGGGCCTCAGCTCCCCCCACCCCGCCGGGCACAGCAAAGCTGGGAGGGCCCTTCAGAGTTGGCCTGCATGGCAGCGAGGGTATCTGGCTTTATATTCTCCCAGGAGGTGGTCAGTAGAGCAGCCTTCCCCCAAGTCCGTCCATGAGTAATTTCTGGAGGGAGCTGCAAGCTGAACGCTGTCTTCTGGCAGCTCCCCCAGCAGCTGAGAGAATGAGTCCATCCCCCGTGAAGGGAGATCAGTGTCCCGGCGCTGGCAACAGACAGTGAGTGTGGACCATGTTTATGTGCTGCAAACATCACTCTAAGGGAGGAAAGCTCTAAGAAATTGCTCCTCAGAAACTACTAACAATTTTTTTAAAGGTTTTTAAAGGGCAAATTCCTGGCGGTGTTACATTTGGTGGCACTAAGAAACAGTTAAGCCAATAAGGAGAAATTCCTGACTACCGATGTGACAACTTTCTGGGTAAGCGAACTAATAGAAACAGGTACCCGGAATGTCAGGGGTGGTGTGGCTGGCCAGGTGGCTTGTCATCCCAGCTTGTTCTGAAGGTGCCTCGGGTCCCATCTTGATCCTCATTCACACCACCAACTGCAATTTCCCGAACATGCCGGTGTGAGTGCGTGAGACTTGGTTCCTGAACTAGATTTAGACCAGAGATGGGTTGACAGGTAAGTTCCTTTGGATTGAAGAGCTGCTTCTCTACCTGCTCTAGGAGTAAATGTTGCTACCCCTGAGCTAGGGGCTGCTCCCCTGAACTCTGGCTAATGCAGGGGCGATCTGGAGACTGAAAGATTCCATGAGGAGGTGCAGGAGGGGCAGCAAAATGGAAGAAGGAAAGAGAGTGGGGGGCGGAGGAAGGGGGAAAGGAGAAAAGCAGCAAGATAGGACTGAAAGGGGGGGCCACCCACAGTGTCCTGCCTGAACACGGAGACAGGAGACCTTCCCAGATTCTTGCCTCCTTGTGGCTCTGAAATCAACTTGGCTTTGCAAGTGATTTCCTAGCAGAGCTCATATGCCCTCTCTCCAACTACCAAGGCTGGTTTCCTATTTGGAGAATGAAGCATGAGTCTATCACCAGCATGTCCTAGAGGAGGGCACAGTAAAGCTTTAGAACATTTCCTTGCTGGTACTTTTAGCAAATAGTCTACAGAAAGACACAAATCATGCACTGAAACCAAACCCTCCCCACTTAGAATAAAACAAATGAGAGAGGCAAAGCCAGGAAGCGTGACACCCCATAACAACCAAGCAGTGGAAGCTGAAAACAATCTTTTCAATCCACACAAACACGAAGACTTTGAGTAGAAATCATCTATTGTTCAAGTGACTTGTTTCAAGTGACTTATTTACTCCAAGCTGTTCCTCGTGGTCACTTCTGGAGAGAAGGGTTTTGTTTCATTTGTTTTTCTTTATTTTGGTATTAAAACATCCTCCTTCCTTTTCCGGGGGAACTTGCATTTTTTTATTGAGCCACTGAAGTTTCTTTTTACATACTTCAACTGGAAATTTCTTTGAAGAAATTCGTAAGGTTGAACCATGTAGCCAAGAATACGCTCTGAGGTTTCACCGGGGTGCAGGTGGGCAGGGTTGAACTTCCTAGGTCCCTTTCCTTCTAACCAAACTCAGTTCTTAACACCAGCACCAAGTCCACCGAAACTGGGGATGACCCTGTCATTTGTCATTATACTCTTTCCTCTTAAAACTGTTCTGTAGCATCATATACAGGCTTTTGTATGTTATGTTTCCATTTTTGTTTTTTAAGGTATTTCTTGATTTCCATCTTGATTTCTTCTTTGACCCACTGGTTGCTCAGGAGCATGTTGTTTAGTCTCTAAATATTTGTTAATCTTCCAGCTTTACTTCTGTTATTGATTTCTAGTTTTATGCCATTGTGGTCAGAAAAGATACTTGGTATGATGCCAGTTTTCTTAACTTTGCTTACATTTTTGTGATCTAACATGATTTCCATACTGGAGAGTATGCCATGTGCATTGAGAAGAATGTGAATTCTCCTGCTGTTGGATGGAATGTTCTGTATATGTCAGTGGTCTGCAGGCCCTGCAGGGTGTCCAACCCCAAAATATATTCAGGGATTGGAGAAATATACACAGTGTACTGCTTTGGGGGTAAATGCCCCATTCTCAATGTATTTTGGGCTTTCTTCACTCTAACTGCCTTACCCGCATAGCATCTATCACAGTGGGGGTCCCAGGAAACCACTCAGGGTTACCATAAATCAGAGAACATTCAGCTCCAGACTCCACCAGTGCCAGAACACATTGTACATTCCTGGGGACCAGTGAATTGCTAATTGTACATGTCATGTGGCCTCCAGTCCTCACCGCGCCCCCAAGGTGGAGGCCTTGACATCCCCCCCAGTCAAACTGCAATCCCCAATCACCCTCCTGTGAGGGGTCAGGGACCCTGGAAGTCCTGCAGGCACATGGGCCAGAGGACAGGCTTTGCCTCTGGCTTCCATGTCTTGTACCTCAGCGGCTTGGACCGCTACTTTGGCTTTAATAGGTGCCACAGTTCTAGGAAGATTCTACCAGGCTCTCCATGGAGTATTTCTTTCACTGCCCCCGCCTTTATCAAATCAACCCAAAATCTGGGTCCTTGAGACCTTCACAGGGCCCTGTAAACCTCTTCTTTCAGCCGCAGAGCATACTTCCTTCTGAGCTCTTCTGATTTCAGCCTCCCCCAGATCTGAGAAGCAGGAGTGACCTCACTTACGGGTTTTCCTATGTGGAGGAGCAAGAACAGACACTAGGGACCCAGAGAAGGATGGAGGAGCTGTACGGAGCACCAGATTCCTCATCCCCGTGGTGAACAGCTCCTCACAGGGGCCCTGTCGGTCCACATAACAGCTGACACTTTCCATGCCCAGCTCCCCAGCACCTGCTGGAGTGCTGCATGTTTTCCAACTAGCAGGGAAATATGGCAACTCACCCTGATTAGGACAAACTGCCCTTAGGGCTGCAGTCAGGCAATCCAAAAGTACATCATTCCCTGGTGCTCATGAGTTTTGTATCCTCTGCCAGAGAGATGGGTGGGTCATCAGGGAAGCCACTTCACTCATTTCTGACCCAGACGGAACAATGCCCTCTACTCCTAAACCCCAAAGATGCAAAAGCCATGTACGCAGAGGCTCCAGCTCGGCCTGAGTATAGTCGCGGAGTGTGGAGTGCTCGACAGTGGGGTGGGGTCGTGCTCTGCTCTGCAAGGAACCACAGTTCTTGGATCTTTATTTGTGTAACAAATTGGGCAGGCCTTCAATATGGGAGGGTTGGTACCTCAGGCAGCAGGCTCAGCAACAGCTCTGTCCTTGGCCCCACCCCACCATTGTCCCCTGCACCTCCCTACCCTGCCATCTCCTTCTGCTGTCTCCAGGGCTGAAGGCACCACCCCTTCCTTCACCACCCCCATGGGCTCTCTACCTCCCGTTTTTGTGCTGTCCCGTCCTGTGCCACCAGTTTGTCTCAGCAGTGGGACCTGTTTTCTTTCCCTTCTCAGACCACCCCACAACTCATCTTCCTGGACGCTTGCCACTGGAGGACATTTCTCTCATTAGCAACTCTTTCTAACGCTGCAAGAAGCAACCACCCCACTTTTCCTGCCACCTCATGGCCACTCAGTTCCCGAGTTCCTGATTTTACACGGGGCTGACTCCACTGCCTCCAGTGCCCCTATTTTTCCCAGTTCCTGGGGAGAGGCCCACTCCTCCAGGAGGCACTTTCCCGCAGACACCATCCCCACTGTGGGATCTCCAGGTGAAGCCTCGCCATCCACAGGGGAATCCCCTGGTGAATCCCTGCCACCCCTAGGGGGGTCCCCAGATGTATCCCCACCACCTCTAGGGGACTGAGTATCTCCACACCATCTAAACAAGCAATCTGCACCAACAGGGAACCATGAGGACCGATTTCAGGTTCACCAGATCCTGCCAACTATGCCAGATATAGCCTTGGAGGGAAAGATGTTCCCAGGCCAGGGCAAGTCACCCTATGAGACTGCAAAACCGAAATCAGTCAAGGGAAAGGGCAGGAAGGGAGAAAGGCTTTTATCTCTTACAGTCGCTAGCCAGGCTCAGCACCATCCATCTCGTCCAGCCGCGGATGGTGCTCCCCTTCCCCTACCCACCCCTTCTAGCAGGAACTCCGTGAGTGGGTCCTTGGTGCTTGGCAGATGCCAGACCAGTTTATACCAGGAATGGACGGAAGGAGAGAATGGCCATTTCCTTTCCACCCCTTATCCCGGAGGTTGCAAGGCCCTGCACTGGTTACAACCACTGATCTGTAAATGGACTAAGGCTAGGTGGGAGGTTCTGGAAATTCTGCATTGACTCCCTTAGCTCTGTGCCCTCTGGAGCTTACAGACAGGTTAGAGGAATGTAACAACAGATTTACACTAACTAGATGAAGCACTTGTGATGTGCCAGGCCTTCCAAGCCTTCTTCCCAGGGTAACGCCTTCAATGCTCTCTGTGACCTCACATAATCAAGATCCTACGATGACGGCCAAGGGACAGGTGGAGAAACTGTGCTACCAAGGTCGGTGACTCACCCGCAGTCAAATGCCTACCAAGTGGTTAAAGCTGGATGTTGAAAATGAGCTAGTAGCTCCCTATTCTGTGATCTTAACCATGACATTTGTTCCATAAATATGTCACACCGTGAACAAAATAGATGAACGTATCCATTTTCTTGCTGCATCCAAACCCCACTCCCTTATGTCTGAAAAATAGAATATGTGCATAGAAGCCGTGACACATACACACTGATATGGGCTACCAAGCTCACTGCCCTGGGCAGTGTCAGGACCCTTTTGTACAGAAAGCATGAAAAGTGGGGAAGTGACTGCTTCTCACGCAATGTGGCTGTGACAGCAAATCCCCTTGGCTGTGCTGTTCACACCACGCAGTGGTAGCAGGGTATGTGCTTCCTAGGAGGGATTACTGGGTTCACCATACAAGGCTGCCCACCACATATGTCAACAGGAGGCCCTCGGGTATGGTCCTCATAGAACGGAGACCTCTGCAAGGTGGATGCCTTGGGAGTAGATGACAACACCTGGGTCTCCTGTCATTGCCACCCCTTCAAGGTGCACACCTGAAAATGGCCTAGAGGGGGGATGACTTGCTCAAGATCTCATGGCCCGAACCCGGGCCTGACTTGCATGGTATTCCACGCCCCATGCCAAGCCTGGTTGGCATTGTTCCATCTCTGAGCCTGTGTGCAGACACACATGACACCAGCTCCCAGGAGGAGTTGGAGGTGTCATCCATATATCCCTGAGGATGTCCCTAGGGAGAAATGTCTGGCATGACCCTGCCTGTGCAGGTTGGGACACTGGGTAGCTCCTGGGAGGCACTGTGGGTTCAGCAGGACAGGGAACTGGTGAGAAAAAGAGGTCTGAGCTCATCTGTCTCCTCAGAGCTGGGACCCTAAGGACATTGCCAAAGAGCGAGGGGAGGGCTCTGGTGGAGATCTGTGTAGTCATGCACGGCAAGGGGTCCAGGAGGATGGGCGGTGGGTCGGCAGCCCAGAGGGGCATGTGGACGAGTCTGAATGCAGGGAGGGACCCACGAAATGGAACCTTCAGGAAGTGATGTCGCTGATGACACGCCCAGTAGAACCTGAATTGTGACCTGGTGCCCAGTTCCTGGTCACAGACCCCAGTCCTGCTCACTTGACCAGAGACGCTCGACAGAGCAACATACGGTCTTGTTGTGCAGAGCCTTCTGAAGGCATGGAAGTTAGGGAAGCAAACAGGGACGGTCTTCCTGCTCGCTGTGGGCGTTGGCTCAGAGACCACCTCCAACGCCTCTGTCCGTGTTGTCCAAGGAACCCCGAGGTAACACAGGGCAGCCCAGAGCGGCCACTCCAGGTCCAGGCCCCAAGTGTGACCCATCCCGGGATGACCTTCCCCCAGGGCCCCTTCTGTGTGTGTGTGCGGTGGGTGTGGGGTATGGGCAGGACTGAAGGCTGGGCAGGAGGGGCGCCACTCCTGGGTGGCAGCATGTTGTGAGGTGGTGGCCCCCTGGTGGGGCAGTCAGTGTCACGCCTCTGCTCTCATCATTCAGGACGTGGAGGTGAGTGTTGGGACCAGGTACTTCCACCCACGTGTTAGTCCTGAGCCCAGGGGGTGTCCTCTCCTTCCCTCAGGGACGAGTCCTATGCACATGGCCCTGTGTGCCTGATGTCAGGGGCAGGGACTGAGGCCCACATTTCCCCGAGGGGAGGTCCAGGCAGCCCCGGGTGGCACCTCCCAAGCTACTAGGCACTAGCTTCTCGGAGCTCCACCCTGGGGAGCGTGGAGGAGCTGGTGGATGGATTCACCTCCTCCATCTCTCTAGGCCCGGGGCAGGCTGTCTACACCCAGGACCCCGTTCCAAACCTGGCAACCTGCCAGGGCCCTCCCAGGGCTTCCCCACGAGAGTGGTCGACAGTCCCACTCCAGAGGGCCTGGAACCTCATTCCCTGGGGGCACCCCTTCCCTCTCCTTGATCACACCCCAGAGGGCTGGGAACTCTCGGGTGAGTTGCAAACCTCCCTCATCCTGGTGGTTCCCGGGTTTCCCGCTGACGATAGGCCCCCTGCCCCCTTCAGCATGAAGAGGAGTCAACTCTCCGTGGAAATAAGAAATGGAGAATGAGGACAGCACGAGAGACCCCTGTGCTGGAGCTACAGCCGGTGTCACCTGCTTCAGCCCTGGGGCCCGGAGCACCTGCTGGAATGGCACCGGGCCTGGCAGAGCCAGCGCCAGGTCCAGAGCCCACCAGCCCCTGTGCGGCGAGCATCTGGGACATCCCGGGAGTGGTCTCGGGCCCCGAGGTGAAGCCCCATGAGCCTTCAGAACCCAGCAGGTGACCCATCTTTGGATTCCCACAGGCGGGCTGATGACTGGGGACTTCCTATTTGGGAGGATGGGAAAGGATGGGGTCCCAGGACACGCAGGGTCAGGAAGGGGGAGGAGCAGTTGCTTGGACAGGCAGGGGAATGCAGAGTGGCCAGGCCCACACAAGGGTGGGCCGGGAGGGCAGTGTGGCTGGGAAGACCAGGCTTCTCACTCTTCCACCCCCAGGCCTTCCCCCAGCCCCGGGATGAGCCGGGCTAGGCGCCATGCCTGGGAGCCCGATGATGTGACCAGCGTCCTCCATGGCAGCCAGCTTTCATCCATCCCAGAGGGCCAAGTCCTCCACCACTTGGTCCAGGAGGAGCACCTGGGGCCCACTGTGGCAGAGCTGGAAGGTGAGGGGCTGCAGCCAGGGAACCGTCTAGGGTGGGCTTCCCGGACCGGGGTTGCCTTCAACGCAGTGAGGGCTTTTCTGTCATTGTAAGGTGCAGGGGAATCAGCCCCGGGGTGACCCTTTCTCTGTGTCCTCCCTGCTCCAGAACCACGGCAGACGCAGCTGGCTCCAGAGACACAGGGAGGGCCGGCTTCATGGCTAGAGCCAGTTCAGGAGCTCCCTGAGACCCCTGTGCTGGAGCTACGGCCAGTGTCACCTGCTTCAGCCCCTGCAGAGCCAGAGGACATCCCAGCAGTGCCCTCGGCCCCACCGCCGAGCCCTGAGCTTGAGCCCCATGAGCCCTCAGGCACGGGGCCCAGGGCACCTGCCGGAATGGCACCGGGCCTGGCAGAGCCAGGGCCAGCTCCAGAGTCCACCCTCCTGGCATTCCCCCCACGCCTGGTGGCGGAGCAGCTGACCCTGATGTATGCGGTGAGTGGAGCGGGATCGAAGTTGAGGTGGGCCTTCCCTGTGCCATGGGCTGCCCCAGACCTGCTGTCCCGATGTGCACTCCTGTGATCTGGGCCGATGTGCCACCTTCCCACCATGTGCCCTGAGAAACTCTCCTCACCCCCAAGCCTTCACTGACCACAGGGACAGTAGGGCTGACACTTAGGGATCCTTGCAGACCAATGAGAAATAGCAGAGGGAAGGTGGGCAGGGCCTGGCTGGGGTGGGAGGGGCAGTTTAGTAGAGGGGTGCTCAGAGAGGTGCTGCCAGGGCCTTAAGTCCTCAGGCCGTTGGCCTGGCAGGCCTCCACAGCCTCCACACTTCAGAGGCCCCTGCCATGTACCTGACAGACAACAACAAAGGCTCGGTTGGAGTTGTTTTGGGGGTAACTGCACCTGAGTGGGTAGCGGGATCCACGGGGTGACAGAAAGGGAGGCAGATGCCCCAGGACGTGCAGGCCTGAGCTGCCTTGTGCTGCAGGGAGGAGGTGAGGGAGGATGCCTGTTCTCAGTGAGCCCCTCTCTCTGTTCCCCACCACTGTGGGGTCCAGTGCATCCGTTCCTGGGTGCCTCAGTGGATGGAGTCCAAAGCCTGGACTGCCATAAGGCTCACACCACATCCTCAGTGGCCTGGGCTCCAGCTCTGACTGGTAACCACCTGGGCCCAGGGGCACCGTGGACACAGCTAAATGACCCCCCCTTGCCATCCCCAGGAACTGTTCACCAAGGTGGCAGTGGCCGACTGCAAGACCCGCTGCAGGAGCCAGTCATACAACGGAAACGTTGAGCACCTGGCCCCCGCCATCAATAAGATCATAAAAGAATTCAATGACGCAGCCAACGTGGTCATCTGCTCCTGCCTCAGGGCCCCAGGCATGACGGCGCGGGACAGGGCCCGAGTGGTAGAGTTCTGGATCCAGGTGGCCAAGGTGTGCCATGGAACAGCCCCCAGGGTCCATCCTGGCATGTTGGGACCTTCTCCCCTCCTTGGCCAACTCTCAGGATGGAGTCCTACAGTCTGACCCTGCCCGGTCCCTGGGCCCCTCCTCCCAGGGGCGTGCTGACCTGGACTCACAGGCCCCGGGGGTGGGACAGCCATCCCTGGCCCCTTCCTTGGGTTGAGATACAGTCCTCCACCCAGGAGGGCTGCTCAACAGGTCCTGGGTGTGCTGGGCTCCCTGGGTGTCTGTCTCCCTAAGGGCAGGAGTTCATAGGGGGACAGAAGCACAGAAGCAGGCCACGTTCTCAGCTCTGTCTTCCCTCACAGGAGTGTCTGGACCTTGAGAATTTTGCATCCCTCCTACGCCATTCTCTTGGCCCTGCAGAGCCCTGCCATCAGTTGTCTGCAATGCACCTGGGGACATGTTTCCTGGTAGGTAGTCCTGTCACTGGGACCAGGTCACCTGAGTGGACCTGAGACACCACCCCTAGGTCTGGCAGTGTCCCCTCAGTCGGCTGGGGCTCCTGGGAGGCGGCAGACCCTGGGGACAGGGGCTTACAGGATGGCAGGCTCTCAGAGCCCCCGTGGGTTAGGCCAGGGGTTCCCCCTCAGGAATTGGGTTTCTTTGTCAGGTGTGGGTTGAAGCCAATGGGAGATGTTCAGCATATGTTCTGCAGCAGGAGGTCTCTGTCCCAAGGACAGCCACCTGTCCCAAAGCAGATCCGCCCCAGGAGAACTGCAGGCCTCAGATTCCCCAGGGCTAAGAGCCATGGTGGAAAGCCTCATGCAGGCTACTGGAAAAGGGGTCCAACACCCCCAAAGCCTCCACCTGTTGGCCACATGTCTCCCTCCTCTCTCCTCCCCTTAGGAAAAGCTCCAGGATGCACAAAAGGCTAATCAAAGAGAAGTGGCTCAACCAGAAGTGGCTCCTCAAGGTAAATGGAGGCTAGTGGTCTGGAGGGAGGGGATCCTTGGGGCAAGCCCTTTGCCGTGCTGTGGCCCAGCCTTGGGTGCTGACTCGAGGTGTGCATGATGAGAGGGGACAGCTGATGGGAGAAGTAGGCTCCGCCTGGCCCCCAAGGTGTCCTGTTTGTCTCCCTCCCTGGATCCACTTGACTGGGGGCCTGACATCCAGTGAGGACCCAGAGGACAGGCTCCTGGTCAGGGCTGGGGCTGGGGCTGGTGCTGGGCTGGCAGCAGGGGTGGGGCCTATGGCTGAGCAAGGTAGGCCCCTCCCCAGGGCCCCCTGAGCCCATCACTGCCCCTCTGAGGCCTCAGTCTCCTCATCTGGTCACGGAGGGCTGTCACCCTGGGGTGCGGGCCTCCCAGGTGAGCAAGGTCCAGGGAGCACAAGATGGCCTTCAGCTTTGTGCCCATCCCACCTGGTCGTGTGAGGGGAGCTGTGGTGATAGCTAGGTGACAGTGAGTGCTCAGGGCACCCTGGGAGGCAGAGGGAACTCCCCTGACACTCTGCAGGTGAGGAAGCCTCTCAGGGTGGCCGGCCGCGGCCCAAAGACACCCATTAGTATGAGTGTGTGCTGGAGCTGCAATCGCCCTCAGCTGAGAGCCTGCTGGAGGTGGGGACAGCATAGTACCAGGGGACTCGGGAGAGGCATCCACCAACCAAGCTCTGATTTGTGGGAGGCCATGTGGGAGGGGAGCATGAGCACACCTGAGTGTCCTGGACCTTGCAGGAGGCGACCTCCATGGTGATGCAACAGCATCGTTTCCTCTGGGGATCCGAGGATAGGCAGGAGGTGAGTGGCCTGGCCAGGGTCATGGCGGTGGGGGCAACCCTGCACTTGCTGCTGGTGCCACCAGCACTGGGATGACCAGGAGGGAGAGAGCAGCTGGGTACAGAGAAGTTAGAGGACGGGTGCAGGGACCACAAGTCTTGGGATTGGCCAAAAGCCAGCCCTGGGAGGGACAGGAGGGGAGAGCAGGGCAAAGGGAGGGTGTGGGAGGAAGCTCAGGGTGGTCCAAGGGGAGCTAGGGGCTGCGAGTGAGGGGTTCAGGAGAGGCTCTATGGGCACCCCTGAGGTAGACGGGACCCCTCCCCACCCCAGTGGCACAGCATGGTCCCCTTCTTCGGATTGTTCATGGCTGGCCTGCCGGTCCTAGACAAACCCCTGGAACATAATGATGGGAGTGAGCCCAGAGGGGCACAGGGTGTGCAGGATGGTGAGCTTTGAAGAGGAGAGAGACCCTAGTGAGCCGGAGCTCTCAGCACCAGGCCACCCGCCTCTTGGGAGTCTCCCCTCCACCCCAGGGGCTGGGTCCTTGGAGAGGGCAGCCAGAAGGACCCCCTCCCTTAAGCCCCGGTACTGGCCCCAGGGCAGGTGGGGCTGAGGGCTACAGGCTGCCACCTCTGAGCAGGATGGCCTCTCCCTCAGGCCCTGCCCACGAGGAGGGATGTTGCTCCTTCAAGGCAAGAAGCACAGGAGGGAGGGGCTGCGTGCCTTCCTGCCTGAGGCCTCAGTCTCCGTGTCATCAGAGAGAGTTGCATGGGAAGCTTGGCCTCAGCTCCCCAGTCCAGTCCCTCCTCCTCGGTACCCCAGATCCTGGCCTAGGTCTGGGTGCTGTTTCTGGCAGGCCTGCCGCCTGGAGGGCCCCAGTGGTCCTCCAACTTGAGAAAGGGTGGGGAGGTTTGGGCCTCGTTCTGGGTGAAGGGGGCTGTTTCTGATGCACTTTGGCTGCCTTGGTGCCTTCCAGGGTGACGGGATGAGACGGAGTTGAGCTAGTTTAACACCCCACCATAGAAAGTGAGGGGGGGGCTGCAGAGCCCCTGGGCAGGACCCTGTCCGGCCCAACCCCTGGGTCTGACATGTCTTGAGAAGGTTAACACACCCAGAGCTGAGGACACTCAAGGCTTTGTCGGGTGGGGGTGGGGGTGGCATCAAGAAGGCCTTCCTGGAGGAGCAGCTAGAGACCCAACAGTGGGAACAGGCAGAGCTGGATAGCATTGGAGGGAAGGCGGGTTCCCACGGGAGCAAAGATCAGGGACCATCCCACTGCTCCGCTCCTCACGCCCCTCCTTGGGTGCATCCTGTCCTTCCTCTGCTGCAGGAAAGTTCCATCGTACGTGAGAGGCTCATACACAAGTACGTGGCCATGACGCGTCACCTAGAACCCGAGGAGCACTTCAGAGCCTTCTTCCAGGCTGTGGAGCCCCTGGATGAGGAAGAGAGGTGAGGATGGCAGGAGTCACGTGTGGGTCCCAGCTGCTGGCAGGCTCTGGGAGAAGGGCCCCGGACATGTGGCTCCAGGGACTCACAGGTGCCCCTCTGTCCTGCAGCTACACCCTGTCCTGCCAGCTGGAGCCCCCAGGCCAGAGGGCCAGCAGAAAGGGACTCTTGTTCTTCAGGTCCCACAACATTTAAACTTAGTGGCCAGAGCCAGGTAAGTTTCTGGCCTGGGGCCACTGGCAAGGGGTGGGCTGCTCCCCAGCCTCAGGGAAGCTTCGGGCCATGCTGGGTGTGGGGGAGTACTAAAGACAGGTTGGGCTGGGATTCTGCTCCCCTGCCGAACAGTCCTGTCAGGCTCAAGGGTGATTCCCCTCCCTCTCTGGGACCCAGTTTCCTCCTCTGTGAGTGGGTGATGCTCATGAGCCTCCCCGTGACAGGGACCCCAGGTGATTGACAGGACCCTCTGCACAGGGCCAGGAGCACAGAGGGTAGCGAGGACAGGGTGGAAGCAGGATAACGGGGGGAACCTGGGATAACCTGCCTCTTCTGTTCACCTGCATGGCCCTGTAGCTGCTGTCATCGGGCCCACAACCCAGCTGGTACCCTGGCTGTGTGTGGAGGAGAGCTTCCCCTTTGGACAGGAGGCACCCGGCGCCCCAGGACCCTAGTCTGCTTTCTGCTCCTCTTCCTCCCGCTGCTCATCCTGAGCCTCTTCTGGGGCAGGTGCTCTTGCACCTCTTCCATCACCAGACTTGGGCAGCTTCCCAGGCTGCTGCTGCAGGCTCAAGGACCCGTACGTAGCTGCAGCCAATGGAACAGACTGGAGAGCCCAGATATACATCCAAGTATATATATGGTCAGTTAATATATGATAAAGGGGCCATGGACATACAATGGCAAAATGACAGCCTCTTCAACAGCTGGTGTCCTCAAATTGGACAGCTACGTGCAAGAGAACGAAACTGAATTATTGTCTATCCCCATACACAAAAGTAAACTCGAAATGGATCAAAGACCTGAATGTAAGTCATGAAACTATAGAACTCTTATAAGACAACGGAGGCAAAAATCCCCTGAATATCAGCATGAGCACCTCTTTTCTGAATGCATCTCCTCGAGCAAGGGAAACAAAAGCAAAAATGAACCGATGGGACTACATCAAACTTAAAAGCATCTGTACAGCAAAGGACACCATCGACAGAACAAAAAGGCATCCTTCAGTATTGGAGTATGTATTTGTAAATGACACATTCGACAACGGGTAAACATCCAGAATATACAAAGAACTCACACGTCTCAACACCCAAGAAGCAAATAACCCGATTAAAAAAATGGGCGGAGGATATGAACAGATAATTCTCCAAAGAAGAAATTCAGATGGCCAACAGGCACATGAAAACATACTCCACATCACTAATTATCAGGGAAATGCAAATAAAAACCACAATGAGATATCACCTCACACCAGTTAGGATGGCCAGTATCGAAAAGACTAAGAACAACAAATGTTCGCGAGGATGTGGAGAAAGAGGAACCGTCCTACACTGCTGTCTGGCATGTAAGTTAATTCGACCATTGTGGAAAGCAATATGGAGGTTCCTCAAAGAACTAAAAATAGAAACACCATTTGACCCGGGTATTCCACTCCTAGGAATTTACCCCAAGAATGTAATTTCTCAGACTCAAAAAGATATACCCACCCCTATGTTTATTGCAGCACTATTTACGATAGCTAAGATATGGAAGCAACTTAAGTGTCCATCAGTAGATGAATGGCTAAAGAAGATGTGGTACATATACACAATCGAATACAACTCAGCCGTAAGAAAGAAACAAATTCTACCATTTGCAACAGCATGGATGGAACTGGACGATATTATGCTCAGTGAAATAAGCCAGGCGAAGAAAGACAAGTACCAAATGATTTCACCCATTTGCGGAGTATAACAATGAAGGAAAACTGAAGGAACAAAACAGCAACAGACTCACAGACTTCAAGAAGGGACTGGTGGTTACCAAAGGGGAGGGGTGAGGGAGGGCCGGTGGGGAGGGAGGGAGAAGGAGATTCAGGGGAATTACGATTGGCACACATGGTGTGGCGGGGGAGCCGGGGGACAGACAGTGTAGCACAGAGAAGGCAAAGTGACTCTGGCATCTTACTACACTGATGCCCAGTGACTGCAATGGGGTATGGGGGGGACATGATAACAGGGGTGAATGTAGTTTTTTCATGTGAAACCTTCACATTGTTTTTTCATGTGAAACCTTCATAGGAGTGTATATCAATGATACCTTAATAAAGTAAGTAAATAAATAAATAAATAAATAATCTTACTTCTTGGCAAATAGTGACTGTGGCATCTTACTTCACTGATGGACAATGACTGCAAAGGGGTATGGGGGGAGTCGATAACATGGCTGAATGTATTAACCACATTGTTTTTCATGTGAAACCTTCATAAGGGAGTATGTCAAAAAAACCTTAATAATAATAATAATAATGAAGAATCTTACTTCTTAACTTCCTGGGTGTTAAAATGCAATCTTATCTTTAAGATGGGATCCTTCCTGCCTTTCACTATGTTGCCTGTGACTGGGTTTACTTGCCACATTAATTGCCCAGGTTATGTATTACTTGATTAGGGGCTGGAGGAGGAAAAGCAGCATCTGGGCAAAGTTAAAGATAAACTGGGCCTTTGAGCAGGCTAAAGTAAATTTTACAATAGCCTCATTTAATTGACACAATGAAGACACGGGCCATGCTGAGGTATTTTTCTTATCTGGGGGATGTTCAAACATTCCAGGCCAGGTTACTCCTGGCTTCTTAGTTTCAACTAATCTTCACTAAAGAATGCTTATACTCCTAGTTTGATATTTTACTTTGGAGAATTGATGACTCTGATTTTGCTTAACTGTTTAATAGGGAGTTTTGGTAGGGGTCTTTTTCCAGAGGCCGTCACGCTACTCTGACTACACCCACGGTCCCTGTCTCAGAATCTGTGGCTAGTTATGAATTACTCAGCTGCAGATTACAAACCGAAATGACAGAAAGATACAAACTTTTAAATACAAGAAAATGCACTGTCAGTTCCCAGACCAAAGTAAAGAAACTTCATTCCCAAGTAGAAAACACGAGAGATACCTCATGAAACATTTTTTAATTTTAAAGGCGCTTCCTCCGGGCGGCCTCACCCCGCCGCCCCGCCGCGGGTCACACTTGAATTTCAGCCCCCCGGCCCTCGCCCTCGAGGCCCCCGCCGGAAAAATCCACACAACGCAAAACGCCCGCCGGCCTCCCCGTCAGCTCGGCCCGGCCCAGCCCAGCCTCCGCCTGCGGCTCCGGCCCGGGTGGCGGGAGCAGGGCGGCGCCGCGGGGCGGAGAGCAGCCGCGCTCACCAGCTGGGCACGGACGGAGGAGCAGCAGCTCCGGCGAGCCCTCCCCCGCTGCCCAGGCGAACTTCGCCGGCCGCTCGGACGTCAGCTCTCGGCGCACCCGCTCCGCTCCCTCCCTTCCCGGACGGCCCCTCCAGCGGGGCGCGCCGACTAACGAGCCCCGGCCGGGCCCCGGGAGCCCACCACCCGAGTCGGCCGTTTCCCGGCCCCACGGACCACGCGCCGCCCCCTCAGCAGCTCCACCACGACCTCAGGCGAGGGCAGGGGACCCCGCGCCCCGTCCGGGTCCGGCTCCGCCCCGCGTCCACCTACCTTCCAGTCTGCAGGGCCGTCGCTGTCGCCTTCTTCCCTGAAGTGGGTCCCGCTCTGGATCCTCCACCGCAGATCTGCGGCAGCGGGTGCCGCTTCTCGGCCGAGCCCTCGACGGCCTTGGCGATGCGGTCGGCGTGGGACAGGTTGCCCCACGCGTTGCGCGGCTGCCCCTCAGCGGCCGCCAAGGCCAAAGGCACGCCCGCGGCAGCGTCGGGGTTCCCGTTCGCGCCGCCCGACGGCGCCAGCTGGAAGTGGCAGAGCTCGACTGGCTTAAGTCCGGCCGGGGCAGTGGCTTGAAGTCCGGGTTGATCCTCACCACCTGGAGCGCTTCTGCCAAGGTGACCGCCGCTCTCCGCCGCCGCGGGAGAGCCTAGAAGGGGCGACTGCGGCGCCGGGTTCCCAGCGGGCGCGAGGAGGCGAACCGAGGCTGGGGGGCGAGGTCGGTGTCGCCAGCGCACGCGCACCTAGAGGAAGGCGCAGCTGAGCACTTCGCGGGCCCAGAACTTCGAGGGTCCATCAACATCTGGTCTCCGCCGGTTCCGCTGCGCAGACGGGACGGCAGGGCGCTCCTTCAGACAGGGCCGGCGGACCGAAGCATGCAAGAAGCCTCGACAGTACCCTCCTCTCCCGCCGGTATTCTCGACGCTACTAACTGTGGAATACGGCGGCGGCAGCGCCTGCAGCTACTACGCAGCCGTCGGACTTACGTGCCTCCGCGAGCTCCCAATGGCTGCCTTCGCCGCGGCAACGGCTCGCCTCTGACTGACGGACCCCGCGGCCAATGATCCCGCGGCGCTGCGGGGCAGGCAGCCACTGGGAGCGTGGCTGGGTGGGGCCGGAGTGGAGGCCGCGCAGAGCTGTGTTTTTCTTCACATCCCGGCTCGCCACCTCGGAACCGCTTCTGCTTTCCGGGCGCCTTCGCGTGTCTGACGCCCTCGACCGTGCCGCGCGCTGTGGCTGCCAACCGCGGACACGCGTGCAGGCGGCGGCGGCACTTTGCTTACTACTCAGGCGCGGGGCCGAGCGCTCGGGGAGCCGGGGAGCCCGCCGCTCCGCCTCTCCCGACCTCCGCGCGCGGCCGGGGCGGCGCGGTATTCCACTCGGAATAGTAGTGCAACAGCATTCTGTGTATTAATTTTGTATCCTGTAACTTTGCTGAATTCAGATATTATCTAGAAGTTTTGGAGTGGATTCTTTAGGGTTTCTATTATATACAATATCATGTCATCTGCGAACAGGGACAGTTTGACCTCTTCCTTACCAATCTGGATACTGGTTTTTATTTCTACCTGGCACAACTTCATTGGGTAATTGCCATTCATATTGAAGTGCTAAGGTAACTAAAGTACTACGGATAAGTAACATATCAGGAATGTGCATTTTAAAATAAGTTATCCGGTGTTTTTCTTTGTATATATCTTTTTCAGATGGATTGCAATTACCGTGGATATGTTGCAGGTTTGCAGTTCTCTGGTGTCACTCAACACTTGTTCAGGACTCAGGTTGTAGCCTATTTAAAGATATTCCATGGGCAGTATTAGGTCCTGGTAGTCTATGAGCTGACCCTGTTTTTCTAGTTCTAGTCACCTTTATTATTTCAGTTCCCTAGAGGGTGAACCAGATTTCCAATAAGATAGAGTTGATCACTGTGCCAGCCTCTGTTCCCCAAGGGAGGCTGCATATTGATTCTGCTGAGATCTGCTGCTTGAGGCTTTGAGCAATCCTGAATGCAAGAGGTGTTGACTGGTCTCTCTATACTGCTTTAGTTTTCCCAAATTCTTTCTTTTTACCGAGTTCTTGATTTCCTGGGATGCGTCATAATTGCCGAATGCCTGGATCTGATGGAAACTTTGGCTCTGCTCCCATTAATTTTTAGATGAGTAGTATCTTCAGCCCACACAAAGAAATTATTTAGGACATTGAATGTCATGCGGGACCTGTCTCATGTCTCAGAAAGAAGAAAGGGACCTAAGACTAAGGAAGAGTGCCTAAAGACCCTACAGGCTGTCTATACCCGAGGAAGGGGTCTTAGCCAGTGTAAGCACATAGATCCATGCCACCAACATACTTTCTTTTAGATGTTCAAATATTTCTATTAGAATATTTGTAATATAAAACATTATGCATCCTGTGGTATTAGTGGTCCAGCTCTGGGGTAACAGAGGTAAAGAAGAATAAAGAGGTAGAGTAGAAAAACCGGGTGACTTTAAATGTAAAAAAAATATTCTGACCTAACTTTCTCATTAGAGTATTAGATTATGGTTTTGGTAGAATCATTTCAGACTTGTTTGATTGTTTTAACATTTAGGGGAACACTGCAGTTTAAAAACATCTCATATGGAATTGAACCAATGGAGACTGTATCAGGATTCGTGCACATCATTTATGAAGAAGAAAATGATAACCCTAATATTCCTCTCCTGGGAGACAATGACACATACAGCCATAATAATTTGCAGTATCAAGACAGTAAAAGTTCAGAGGTAAGTGTTGGCTTTTTAATTTTATCTTATTTGGTATAATTTTGTGAAATGAAAAGCATTTCCAGAGCAAAATTTGGTGACTTGCAAATCTTAAAGTCATTTTACTTCATGAAGGCCCTGCATGATTTTTAAAATGGATAGAGAACGAAATTAAGCTTTTTGTTATGCTTGTGATTAGGTGAAAATTTAGCAAGAATCTAGGTAATTAATCTTGGAACGGTGAGCACAGGGTGCTGGCTTCAGTGTGTGTGTGTGTCAAGTGCTGCAGGCTGGTGGGTGGTTGTAGGTGAATGCTGGTGAGGTGTCCAGTTGGTTCATGGGTATGGCTCTTGCTGGAATTTGTGAGTTAATAGACTACATAGCTGGTTGTTATAATCTATACATTTGCTGTCAGTCCCTGTCCCATTTCCCTACTCCTCTGTGTCCCCAGACGATTCAACTGTGCCAATTCCCCCAAAGTTCCGGGTAGGATAAGATAAAAGTGGGCCTCCTGGGCGGTGTCTCACAGCGCTGGGGAAACTAGGCTCTCATATCCCTTTTACTTTCCCCTCTCAGAGAAATTATGGGCCAAGAAGGTCTCTCTTGGCATTGAGTGTGCCACCTTGGGGGAGGGGTGATGTGGATAAAGTGAAACCTTTCCTCTTACCACCTTCAATGAAGCTACTCTCAGATTTTTTGCTTCACCAGGGGACTGGAATCTTTCAGTTGGATTCCCAGCTCCCATAAAAGTATTCTTATCCATAGTAGTTGCTAAAATAGGTGTTTCTGTGTGGATACACAGCCTGGAATCTCCTATTCTGCCATATTTTTTATGTCACTTTCCTCTTCTTTTCATTACTGGACATATCTTAATTCTTCATATTAACTGTAACTTTAATAAAATTAACTAACCTACCAGCAGAATCATAGAACCCATGAATGGACTAACAGTTACCAAAGGGAAAGGAACTGGGGAGAATGGGAGGGAAGGGAGGGATAAGGGTGAGGAAAAAGAAAGGGGGTATTACGATTAGAATGTATAATGGGGGGGCACGGGGAGGGCTGTGCAACACAGAGAAGACAAGTAGTGATTCTACAACATCTTACTACGCTGATGGACAGTGACTGTGGTGGGGTTTGTAGGGGGGACTTCATGAGGGGGGGACCCTTGTGAGCATAATGTTCTTCATGTAATTGTAGATTGGTGATATCAAAAGAAAAAAAGGAAAAAAATTTAACTAACCTACCAAACACAAGCTGTATAAAAGATAACCAAATTCTCTGTCATTGCTGCACCAAAAGATTATACCTTTTCTGCTGCACAACCAGATTCAGACATCCACAGGGATATGTGAACCACTTCTGTTGAGACTGTGGTAATAGTTGTGATTCTCACTGTCCTTGGGCCCAGTTATCACAAGGTGCTAACCATGAGTTTTCTGACATACACATTGCTTTCTTTATTGTGCAGTCAAGGATCATAGGGTGGTCCAAGGCAATAAATTAACCCACCCATTCCTGGTTCAGTTGTGTAAAGGGACACAGCCCTTACCTTGAATTATATAATACATATACAGACTGAAAGTCTTGGGAAAAATAAAAATATTAAAAACTAAAATAAAAACAAAATTAAAAGAGTTTAGTAGAAACACTCAGAAATAAGGAGTTAGCAGTTTAAAAGTTTTATGGCCATTTGGATGTTAGCCAAGGAAAGAAAAATCAGTGGAAGAGCAAGTGGGATGCTAAAGTTTGGCTGAAAGAGCATTTGAGGAACTGGGTATTTATGGGTCTTGAAAAAGAAGTTGGGTGAAAGAAGCCAATCTGAAAAGGCTAAATACTGTGTGATTCTAGCTACATGACATTCTGGAAATGGCAAAAGTACAGAGACAGTAGAAAGACCAGTGGTTGCCAGGAACTGAGGGACAGATTAATAGGCAGAGCATGAAGGATGTTTAGGGCAGTGAAAATACTCTGTATGATATCAAAACAATAGCTACTTGTCATTATACATTTGTCCAAACCCATGGAATGTGTGACACTGAGAGTGCGTGTAATGTAAACGATGGGCTTTGAGTGGTGGTGATATGTCACAGAAGCTCACCAGTTGTAACTGATGTACCACACTAGGGAGACATGGATAACATGGGAGGTATTGCATGTATGGAGCAGGGGTTATATGGAGAGCCTCTGTACTTTCCCTTCATATTTTCTGGTATAAGAAGGTACCCTTTATTAACAAAAGAAATTGGAGTAAAAGTAAGACTGCCATTGATACACATTTATAAAAGGAAGCATATTCTGAAGAAACAGGTATTCATATTTTTCATTATACTTATATGTATTTTCCTTTGGAAACAATTCTGATTATTGGTTTTGATTTGGATGCTAAGTCCATAAGCTTGGGTGACACACACATTGTGCTTTTTACTCCCACCCATCACTTGGAGAATTTGTATCAAATTTCCTACAGGTAGCAAATCTTTGTTGACAAAATGAGAAAAACACACAGAAAACCTACTGGGTGGGGGCAAATCTTATATAAGCTGGGCCTCTAGTACCTTTGAAATCTAAAATAAATTTGACTTAACTTGCATAGGATAGTGATGATAGCCATGAGGAATTGGGCTTTCGTTGAGGAAAGTGTTTGCAATGATGATGCTTAGATGTTTCTTGGCATAAACAAGTGTACAGAAAGGGAGCCCTAAAAGCTATCAGCTAATGCTTATGTGCTGAAGAGATATTTAATTAGGGAAGTAATTTTTTTCAGTTGTTTGCAATGTGGTAAGTGAAAGAAACCTTTCTCTTTGTGCCCTTACATTATCTTCTTTTAAGATTTACACAGTTTTTTTTCTAAATGTTTATAATGTGTATTTATTGTTTTGTAAATGGTTGCTGATTTCTGCTTTAAGGATGGCATATGGGAAAATCAGATGCTGCCTGTGTGAGCATAGACATAATGAGTTGAAAGTTACTTATATATTAATTCTTTAGCTCTACTTTCTTTCTTCTTCATCATTATGGTAGTCTGCTTATTTTGAGTTTCTCACTTCTTTCACTAGCATTTCCATTCCTTTATGCAAAATAAATTCCATCACCTAAATTTCTCTGCGATGCTTAGGTAGCTGACAAGAAGACTCAGAGTCTCCTCAGTGCTCTTAGCAACTTGGAAGAAAATGGATGGAAATTTAAAGGCTGTGGAGAAAATAAACTTGAGTATCACTGATGTGTAATCTTTTTATGTTCCTTTTCCCTTCTAGTTAATGCCACTTTGTAAAATGTGTAGGAAATCATTTGATGAAGACTGTGACTTCCCTGAATATTGCAGTGGGGTTTCCTCGTACTGTGTGCCTGACACTTACACACACAACGGACAAACTTGCGATTCGGGTGATTCCTTCTGTTACATGGGACGATGTCGGATATTTACCAAACAGTGTAGAAATTTAATTGGAGGAGGTAATGACCATAACTTTCTTCTTGGTTCCTAAATCCTGATTATTCTAAGCTCCATTATTCAATTCTATAGAACAAAAATGTAAATGTACTTTGTTAGTGAGTTGAGTCTTGCCAGTGGTATTAGTGTTAAGGGAAATCAAATTCTCTTGATTCTGAAAAACAAAAGTGAATTTATATGGAACTATTATTTGCACAGGGACTAAGCTTCAAGTGAAAATGTAGTTATCTAGATTATATAGAATTTGTGATGGTGGGGTTTAATAAAGTGAACACAGCAAGGCTAATCACTGATTGAGTAGAATTCAAGAGTGGGTCTGTCCAAAGCCGCTTGCTGATGACTGATGGCTTCAGCTTATGGCTTGTATAGTCCAGTTTGATTAAACTTCCTACAAATGTGTGGATCGTTAGCTTCATCAAAATATACAATTTCTTGCACACCCACAGTTCATGTTCTTTGAGAGTGAAATTTTTCATTCTTAGTCCTCTCTTTAGGCCTTCATTGGCCAGGTCATAGGAGAGAATTCCAAGTTATTGTCCAGATCAATATAAATGCCAGAACTTCAAGGAGGAGATGAGATACAGTTTTTCGTGATTATTATAATTTTGCTCTGCTTTTCTGCCAGAATCACCATTGCACCATCTAGCAAGACAATGGCTACAGTAGTCTTTAAATGTAATTGCAATATACCTAACCAAATGACCATGAAAATTAGGAGGAACAGAAAAGTACTCCAGATCCATGATTCAATGTTTCTCCTATGTGAAACCAGAAAAGTAAATCTCAGTGCCAACCAGATACGTTTAGAGCCAAACAGTGAGATGCCAGCTAGTATTCCTCAAGTTATTTATCTTATTTACTGTTTCTTTAGTATTAGTAGTGATTTTGAGTGCTTTTTAAAGCCCCCTGTTGGAACTGGAGGTCTAAGTGTAACAGTCTTCCCCCAGAATACTACAAATTTATTCTTGGTGGCAAGTATAACACCTAAAGCATCTTTATTTCAAAGAAATGTCTGTCCAATCCTAGTGACCACTTGTGTTGATGCATCCTGTACGTAAGTCTAGCCTGTCAATCAGCCTGTATACTTATTTTTGGAAAAGAGTCCCACTTTGAGAGCCTACTAAACATAATTTTCTTCATGTAATTGTAGATTAATGATAACAAAATAAATAAATAATTTTAAAAAAAGAGTCCCACTTTGTGTACCTCCTGCAGAGCTTGGGAGCAAAAGGAGGCTCGATCATTACTGTATTTCAATCCAAATTTATCATAATCCTTTGATTATGTCATAATTCTGGGACTAGTTAATTGGAATGTTCTGGAGTAGGATTTGATATAATTCTGTAATAAGCTTTAGCTTTCCAAGATAAACACATGACTTATAGGCAATAGCCAATAAAAATCCTATTCCACAGACCTCATACAAGTCATCACGTGCTGCCGCATTACTGGTTTCTTGCCAACATATGCTTATGGGGTTGTAATGTTGAATGACATAGATTATGCATGAAGCCATATGATTTAAAGTTGGGAAATATATAAAGATATATGGTAAAGGACCTTGAGTTTAAGTAGTAAGTCTTTTTTTCTATTAGATCAGTAAAGACACCTCAACTGGAAATGTGTGACTTTTTTTTAAGTTCCTTACCAAATTCTTCAGTGATACTTATGCACATGCAGCAGCTTCCTATTCTAGGTGTAATATAAAATGATGTTTAAGTTGTCATTTAGTTTGTAGTGATGTTTGTCCTCTAGGAGGTAGAAATTCTCATTAATTGTAAAGTCATATACATTATTTTGGGGATAATCGTCACTAAATTGAGTTGTGTGGCACCTAGTGGGATGTGACTACAAACCCAACAGTTACCTCAGTGTTTCTTCTCAACCTCAGCATTGATGACATTTTATGCCAGACAATTCGTTTTTGTGAAAGGTGAGGTGAGAGATTGTCCCAGGTGGCATATTTAGCAGAATCCATGGCCTTTGCTTACTAGACGCAATGCCTGCAGACATTTTTGGTTTTCACACCTGGGGTGGGACTGACACGGGCTCCTAGAGAATAGAAGTCAGGAGTGCGGGTTAATATCCTAGAAGGCACAGAACAGTACCTAGAACAAAGAATTATCTGGTCCCAAATGTCAAGATTTACTAATGCCATCTTGTTAATTGCTTTCTGGCTGTTTTGTAGTTCTAATGGGAGAAATTATTTGCAAACCATATATCTGATAAGAAATTAATGTCCAGAATATATAGAAAATTCCTAAAACTTAACAAAACTCAGAAATGGGCAAAGGACTTGAGTAGACATCTCTCCAAAGAAGATTTGCAAATGGCCAAAAGCACGTGAAAAGAAGCATCATTAGGGAAATGCCCATCAAAACCATGGTGAGATACCACCTCACACTCACTACGATGACTACTACCAAAAAAACAGAAAGCAACAAGCATTGGTGAGGATGTAGAAAAGCTGGAACCCTTGTGCGTAATTGGTAGGAATGTGAAATGGTACAGCTGCTGTGGAAAACAGTATGAAGTTTCCTCAGAAAATTAAAAATAGAATTACTGTATGGCCAAGCAATCCCCCTTCTGGGTATATACCCAAAAGGATTAAAAGCAGCATGTGAAAGAGGTCTCTGCACACCCACGTTCATAGCAACAGCATTCCCAAAAGCTAAAACTTGGAAGCCACCCAACTATCTATCAACAGATGAATAGGTAAAGCGGAATGCGGTCTCTACAAACAACAGGATATTACTCAACCTTAAAAAGGGTAGAAAACTTGCAGAATGGATACAGCGTGGATGAACCTTGAAGACATTCTGCTACGTGAAATAAGCCAGTGACAAAAAGACAAATACCGTATGAGTCTACTGATACAAGGTACTTAGCATAGTTAAATAACATCGACAGAAAGTAGAATGGTGGCTGTCAGGGGTCTGGGGAAAGGAGGCATGGGGAGTCATTCTTTAATAGCTGTGGAGTTTCAGTTTTACAAGATAAAAAAGTTATGGGGATAGAGGTAGTGATGGTAACACAACAGTATAAATGTATTTAATAGCACTGAACCATACACCTAAAATGGTTAAGATGGTAACCATTTTATCTCTTTAAGATTCTTAAAAATAATGCAGCTAAAAAGATTTTTAAAACTTCATTGTATTATTTCCTTATTCTGGATGTGATTAGCAATTGTTTTTAACACCAAATTTTGTGTTTATGTCTAATATTTAATTTCTTGAAGCTTGGTAACTATTTTTCCCCATAACTAGTTGATGTTATGGCTGGAAGTTTGTACTCTTTGACCAATATTTCCCTATTTCCTCTGATAACCGCCATACTACTCTCTATTTCTCTGAGTTTGACTTTTTTATATTCCACACAAGTGATCATACAGCATTTGTCTTTCTCTTTTTGACTGATTTCATTTAGCACACCTTTAAGTTTCTACCAGAGCTCTCAGATGGCAGGAATTCCTTCTTTTCCAAATAATTTGTATATATAATATACATAATATTTTCTTTTACATTCATTTACCGGTGGGCATATAGGTTGTTTCCCTATGTTTGCTATTGTGGATGCTGCTGCAGTGGACGTGGGAGTGCGGAGGTCCTGATTTCAATTCGTTGGGATAAACACCCAGAAGCTGAATTGCAGGATCACATGGCAGTTCTATTTTTCGGATTTTAAGGAGCCTCCATACTGTTTTTCATAGTGGCTCTACCAACTTACAGTCCCACCAACTGTGTCCCACCTTTTCTCTGCGTCCTTGGCAACACTTATCTTTTCTTTGTGGTGCTAGCAAATGTGACAGGTGTGAGGTGATGACCTCACTGGGGTTTTGATTTGCAGGTTATTGTGTTGTGGAGCACTTGTTAATCTACCTGTTTATTATTTTTCTGTCTTCTTAGGAAAATTCCTATTTATATCCTTTGCCCATTTTCCACTCTTTTTATTTCATTTTTGCTATTGAGGTGCATGAGTTCTTTATATATTTGGGATATTAGTGCCTCAGATACATGACTTGCACATATTTTCTTCCCTTCTGCAGGTTGGTTTCTCATTTTGTTGATTGTTTCTTTTACTGTGCAGTAGCTTTTTAGTTTGATGCAGTTCCACTTACTTGTTTTTGCTTTTGTTGCGTGGGCTTTTGGTGTCATATCCAGGAAACCACTGTCAAGACCAATGTCAAGGAGCTTTTCCCCTATCTCTCCTTCTAGGGATTTTACTGTTTTAGGTCATATGTTTAAGTCTAATTTGTTTGAGTTCATTTTTGTGAATTGTGTAAGATTAAGGTCCCATCTCATTCTTCTGCTTGCAGTTCTCCAGCTTTCCGAGCACCGTTTACTGAAGATACTCACTCTCTCTTCTCTATTGAGTTTCCTGGCTCGCTTGTCATCATTAGTGGACTGTATATGCAAGATTTGTTTCTGGTTTCTCAGTTCTGTTCCTTTGGTCTGTCTGTTTATTTTTATGCCAATACCATATTGTTTTGATCATTATAGCTTTGTAGAATAGTTTGAAATCAGGAAATGTGATGTCGCTGGCTTTGTTCTTCTTTCTTAGGATTGCTTTGTTTATTTGGGGTCTTTTGTGGCTCCATAAAAATTATGATTGTTTTTTTCTATTTCTGCCTGTTGCTTTTCCCATAGACACAAAAAGGGGGGAAGGGATTCCACTTAGGGAGCTATTACCCGGCCCCTATAAAATATATACAAGCCAAAACCCCAGTTCCATCAACACTCTGAAACCCTGGGATTTCAGTCATGGTGTCTCCAATTTAGCAACTTGTCCACCCCAACAAGGTCCTGAAATTTTATATGATGTGTTTCTGTACCTTGCTCCATTCTGTGCAGTATTATGTAGCCCCTGGCAGACATCACTTGGCAGGCACGGGCTCTCAGAACAGAGCAAAGTACCATATCACAGGAAGGCACAGTTCCACAGGAAATGCAGGAAGACATCGATGCATCACCATCTCTCACAGAAAGGGTAAATAATAAATGACCATGTCAGCGGTGCTCCTGTTGCTGTGCAGTGTGGACCCGGGCTCAGATGGCGAATTCATGATTTCATAGGCCCCAGGGCTAAGAATTTAATTTTATTTTCCATCAAGTTTTGAACTGATATTGCTCCACTTTTCCCATGAGCACAGAGAGAATAACATAGATGCAAAAGAGAGAACTGGTTTGTTCCAGTGTCAGCTAGCTGACAGCCCCGTTTTGCTTAACATAGACTTTGGTGAAATTCTGGATAGGGTCTGCACTGTACTAAACCAGTAACATAACCAAAGTGCTAAGAGAGGGTAGAGGGGTTAGCAAAAGCTTCCATTTGAGTAGATCTGTGAAGGCTTCACGGGGGAGGTGACATTGGAACTGGGCCTTGAAGGGAGAGCAGGGTTCCACTGGATAGAGAGCACTCTAAGAAAGAGCAGCACGGAGGTGCACGGACATTTCTGAACTCCTAGAAGATAATAAAGTATCCTTCGGTCATTTTTATTCATAAAAACAGCTGACTTCAAAAATTAAAACACCTAGTCCCACATAATAGCGGAAGTTCTGAAGCTCAGCATTACATTCTCTCCAACCTTCAGTGTGGGCACCTGGCTCCAGCTCAGAAGCAGGAGGGGGCCATGTGGCTGCCGTGGTCTCCACTCTGTCCTGGCTTATTCCTCCCCCACAGGGGAACTACAGTTTCAGACCCCTCTGGGATGCAGGGGCGGGTGACAGCAAGAGGCAATAAGGGATTCCTGCTTGACTGGTATTTCCAGATGGGTCTGGCTGTTGATTACGCATGGATTACTGTGGTGCTTCCCAGAGGCTCTCCAGAACATCCCTCAAGTTCCCATGACCCCAGGGAACCATTTGGCAACTCCTTTTCCAACCTTTGGGCATCCACAGATACAATACCAGCCTCCTTCTGACGAGTTCTGCTCCTCTGCAGGCCAACCCTATAAAGAAGCCCCCAAAGGCCCCATGCCAGGTCTCTCTCCTATTTGGTCCACACGTATCCTCTGGAAACAATTGCACATCGATGACCCTCACAGAGTCCAGGAGCACAGGCAGCCCTGCACAGCAGACACATCTCCCGGCTCTGACACCAGAGCAGACATCAGGCCTTCTCAAGGCCTCTGTGAGAACGCCTATGCCCTGTCAGGCCCCCATCCTCTGGGCCTCCCTTCTGTGGGGAATACATTTCCAAGCTGTCTGATTGGCCAAGGAAGCCCCTGCAAGCTGGAGTTAGAAAAGAACACCTTCTCATCCTTCCTCCTAACATGGCAAGAGCATGTTCTCCCACATCCTTCTGCCTTAAGAAAATGCCCATAAAACTGGTGACTTCTGAATATATCTAGGGCACTTTATGACCAAAAGTCAGGATCAGGGCTATCTGAACTAAATAAATTCTTCACTATTAGAGGAATTGGGCTTTTAGAAGCAGGATAATTGGTAGGTTCTGAAGTCACATAGCTCTAAACGCAAGGCGATTTTATTCTGTTATACTGAATTAGCACACTCTGAGAAATCAGCTTCCTATTTAATATCATCAGAGCCAAGTGGCCCATTATTTTATTTATACATCAATATCTTGGCTCACTTGACAGAATTCTGAGCAGACTTACTGATTGATCAGCAGGCTGGAAATCTGGCATATGAATTATGGAGACCTGCCAATGTACAGAGCAGGATTAATTAGTAAGGATATAACAATCTGATCATAACCATTTTTGAAGGGCAGAGTTCACCTGATTAATTAGAAAATTACAGTGGAAACCCAGAGCATTTCTGGGAATTGATGGTCATCTGGGAAAACTAAGAACTGGAGATTTTGTTCACCCCCGTAGTGCCCGGCTGTTAACCGCAGCTGCTCACTAAGCCACCCGGAACTCCATCTTGCTAATCTCATTCTGGTGTTGGTGTCACTTCCCCAAATGCCCTCCAGTCCTTCCACCATCACCTCCACAACCACCACCACCTTGCCATTTCAAATTAACCTAGAATCCCTGGGAGAGAATGGTGGGATGATGCAATAGCTCTTGGTCTTGGGCATAGAGGGGAAATGGAAATGGTCCTCCGCTGTGATAAATCTATAAAGAATTAATTTCCTATTTCCAAGGAATCAGACATAACTATGACTATATTCACCTTTTCACCTGGAGAATAACTTCCACCTTAAATCAAAACATTATATTCATCTCAGTACTATCTGCACACCTTTTCTAATGAACCTTTAGAAACTATTGCCAAATACACTAAAATACACAAAACTAATATTTATTGATCACCATGGAACATACAGGGATGCTTCTTGCCCTTGGTAAGTCTAAACATGTCGCTGCAGAAACAAAAGGTAAACACATAATGGAAATGAAATGAAAATAATCAGAGAAGTGAGACTGTGAGGCAGTCCTTGATAAAACTTTCCTTGATAAATTGCCAGCACCATTCAACCACAAAAAGGTAAAGGTGTTCAAAAAAGGTCTCAACGACTTTGGAAGGTTTTATAGAGAAGGAATTTAAGTTGGCTTATGAAGAGTGTTCGAATTTGGAGAGGCTCTATTTCTAGAGAAGAAATAGAGCAGTCCAACCAACTCAAGGCAGTGTGGACTGAACTTCTAGACAGCGACTGATAGGGGATAGGGGGAAATCCACTCATCAGGTGCCTCTGAAGTGAAACACTGACTTTCTCCTTGAGACAATGTCATGTTTAGTCTTGTGGCAAAAGGTGAGATCCTACCAAGGGCCTGGCTGGCGCCTCCGTCAAGAAAAACAGTGAGGACCCGTTCGCTTCAGGTGGAAGAGGCTGAGATTCTCTGCAGAAAGGGAAGGACCCTTAAAGCTGGGCGCAGCAAAAGGACACACCCCAGGGACGTGGGGGCCCAAGGGAGACCTGGGGAAGGACAAGAATACCAAGGGGATGGACTCACTTGCCAAGGGGCACGCAGCATGAGCCCTGCACGTGCGTACACACCTCCCTGCTGAAGTCTTTAAGGAAGTCCATGTGGTCTTCAAGTCTTCTGTGTGAATAAACTTTTTGGAGGGATAGTAAGTTTTCCATTCCAACTGGGTGTGTATGTGACAGGGGTGTGACTGGAGGAATCATGTTCTGAACAAAGAAACCAAGTGCATCATAACAACCTGGGGTCAGTAAAAAAGTCATGGGGTGAGCTCTCAACTTTTCCAGGACACACCCAACAGAGAGGCCAAGCGACTTACGCCAAGATGGCCGAGGGAAGGCCAGAGAGGCGGGTGGGTGGGAAAATTGACAGTGCCTGCCGTCGAAGTCGAACAGTCCGAAGGGGAGGCGTGGAGCTGAATATATGTCCAACTCACTCTGAGAGGACGCCCCACGTTGGGCGCCAGATGTAGTGTGCCGCACGTTTTCTTTGGGTGAAATGAGAGAACAGAAAACAGACAACACAGACAGACAGACAATGGCTGCAGCCCCGATGTGGCGCAGCACCTTTATTTTTATACTGCCTTTCTCGGACCTCAGCCAAGTGCTATACTCATCTTTCCCATCTCGGGGGGTGGGGGGGGCAGGCCAGAGCACCTTGTTGATTTTCTTAGAAGCTGCCTGGTAAGCAGGGACGGTGTTTTCACACATCCTCAAGGTCTCCCTATTTTCAGAGTGAGGAGTCTTGGCTTGTCTTCGAGGACAAGATATGTTTTTGTGGGCAGATAACTTCCAAGGACGGCACCAGCTGCTCTCAAGCTGGTGCCTTCCCGTGCTGCGTCCAGACCTGGGGGAAGGTGCTTTCCCATTCTGCCTACAAACGTGAGAAGACAAAGGCCGTCCCCTACAGAAAATGGTGACAAGTGACACCTTGGATAGAGCGGATGGTGGGAGGAATTTGAAAGACGACTGCAAAAACACTTTCCATCTTCAGGAGACTCTAAAGTTAAAGCATTTAATTATATTTAATACTGTTCATTGATAAATAAAGCAGACACTAAAACCTGAGACCTGCCCAAATACCCCTTCACTCATAAAAAAAAGAATAGACCAATATACTTCAGTATGACCATCAGAACTGTTCTCCTAAGGGCAGAGCCAGAGCCCTGCTAATAAGAGAATTGTTTTTTGTCTTGTCACCATGCTGTACATTATATCCCCAGGACCTACTTATTTTATAATTGGAAGTCGGTACCTTCTGACCCCTTCACTCATTTTTGCCCACATTCTTATCTTTATGTAGAATTAGGCTGTGTGGCTTATAAAAACTTGCCTTCTAAATGGTTGATGACTTGATTGCCTAGCAGTTCCATTAACAGGAAAATTACACTAGAATTGAACCCCTGTTCACCTTCTCTGGACTCCAACCCATTCTCCTGCCTGAAAACTTGTTCAGAGGCAAACAACGGCATCTTTTCTGGTAAACTCACGGAGAAGACAGAGCCAGACAGGAACCAAGAAAGAAAATGTCCTCTTGTAGGACGGGTGTTATTTTCCTGGGGGAGGAAGGGGGTTGTCCAAATCAGAATCTTGAAGAAGGAGGTACATAACGCTCAGGGCTGAAGAGGCAGAAGCGGGGAGCCCTACGCTCTGTATTGCTCTGTAGCACGGCCAAGCCCAGCCCTTGAGCAGTTAAAGGGAAGAGCATCAGCAACACTGAAAGATATTTGACAGGTCATCAAAGTTCCCTATGTTATGTCTGACTTTGGCTCTAGCCAGCAGGCTCTAATCAAGCACAAACAAGCTGGTGGTGACAAGGACACAAAGCCTGACCCCATAAGCAACTGGAGAAAATGCAGCGTAGGTCAGTGTGCAGAGCAGACACTGCAGTGTGCACCTCACTTACGTGCTGAGCAGAGATACTGCCAGGGTCGCTTCCTAAAGAGGGTAGTCAGCCCAGTTAGTGTAAGAGGCGTGGCCTCCACTGACTTGCTGCTACAGTAAACGTGGAAAACAAATAGCTCGGCCCAGTCGTGTGGGCCATTCCACTGCCTTGGGCTCCTCAGGCTGTGATGGCTCCCTTGATGCTTTTCACAGTCAATTGGAAATTAAACTGGCAAAAGGAAAGATAGGTGATCGTCTTCCCCTGTTCCTGGAACAGAAAGATTAAAACAGAGACTCACAGCATCTCTGAATCTCCAAGTCTAACACAGGAAATTACAGGCAAATTTACCTATAAGATTAAGCTAAAAGGGGAAACCACCAGACTCAAAGGTCTAAAAGGAGTGGACCAACCTGGGGAATGGAAGTACATGCCCCTGTATGAAATGACCTTCCTGCAAGAAACATACAGTAATCTTCAAACCCCCACTACCGTATTATCACAATTCAGAAGGATTTTGCATCTAAGAAATGAGGGGAATCCAAGATCAGGGAAGTCGGTTTGAGATATAAAGGAAACTGCAGGCCACATGAAATGTAATGGAAATACTAAACTGTGAGTTAGATAACATAGGGAAAATGTAGAAAATGGGAAGTCCAGCTTGAGAAATTTTCCCAGAACTCAAGAGGAAAAAGCGTGGCAACGAATGAAAAGCAGAAACGCATCACAGCCCAACAGTCCCCCGGGCCCGGGTGTGAACCTCTACTCTGCTGCCTACGAAACAGACAACCTAGGGAATCATGCAGCCTTTCTAAGCCTAATTTTCCTCATCTATTAAGATCAGTAGTAACAGTATCTGAGTCATAAGGTGGTTGTAAGATATAATGTATATAATGAATGTGACACAGGGCCTGGCCCTTTGAAAACACCTAATAGATGTTCCTGGTGGTGTACCTGCCGATGAAAATGATGATGCTAATGACAGTAACACATGCAGAAACCTAAAGACACTTGTGATGAGGACTGCAGAATGAGAGGATGAAGCAGATGATGCAGGGATATGTCAGAGAAGGGGTTATGGCTACAAGTAACAGCAAGCCCACTACGGTAGTGTAAGCAATAAGGAAACTCATTGACTCGCAAGAAGAGTCCTAAGGTAGGGCAGCCTCGCAGTCCTACCAGCAAGATTCAGATTTTTTCAGCTCCCTATTCTCCAGGCTCAGAGTGTCAGCTGTTCCCTCAAGTCGGCCAGATGGCTTTAGTAGCTCTAGGCTTCACATTCCCGCATGCCAACATTTACACCAAAAATTTACACCTTTTTCCTTGTGATCCTCTTTGTGAAGCAAAGACACCTGGTCCAGGAGCACTGCTAGCCCAACGTCTCCCTCACTGTCTCACTGAACTAAGAACTGAGAACTGAGCCCTGTGCCCACCCCTAACCAAGGGGAAAGGCCGCCCTGATCTACACTGCGGTCTGTATGTACAGTGGTTAGCCCGACACAGGAAATGCAAGGAAACACTTTTGACAAGCGGTAGTCTCTGCGGAGCGGGCCTGTGTCCATCAGCAATGCATTCAGCTGCCAAGGAACAAGAAACAGCCCTTCAATGTCACAGTCCTTGCGTGTCTTACGTAACCAGAGGTCCCAAGCTAGAGCAACGCCTCAGCGACGCCACCAGGGTCCAGCTTCTTATGACCTGTCTTCTCTGCCACTTTTAGCAAGTTGAAGTGCATCGTATGCTTGTCTTTTTCTGTACCATCAGACATCGAATCCACATTTCAGTGAGGAAACTTACTGAAAAGGAAGGGGAAAGGGCAGAGAGGCAAACGGACTTTCTCCTGGTTAAGTCTTTGCCTTTCTGCTCTGAAAGGGCCCTGTCTCCAGGAACGCGCGCTTTGTCTCCCTGTGAGAACTCTACCACCTGCTTAACTAATCAGCAGGGGGACTGGAGAACTGGGCGGGTTTAGCTGGATGCTTTCCACCCTTGACAAAACCTGAGTTCCATTTCTAAAGGAAAATGGAAGCAATGGGTGTTAGGTAGCCTCCTAGCAGTGTCGACTACAGTCAAAAATTAGAAATAAAAAATGAGGCAAACACCCTAAATCCCTTGAAAACTTAAAATTCGTCTCCTTTGTAATCGTTGGATGTAAGAGGAAGAACTCTAATGCAATCTGTACCAATAATAATAATATGACCTAGAGAGCAAAATAACCCCAAAGGATTCAGAGTAAGATATGGGGCTTTATTTTTTACTACTACATTTTTCAAAAGCAATGATAAATTAATTGAAGAAACTAGAAAAAAGAGCACAACATTAACCAAATGAAAGCAGGAGATGGGAATTAGAGGTGATAAAATCAGAACTCAATTAATTATAAAATTAAGAAGAAATATAATTGGTAAATACTAGTAGAAGACACCATAGGCAAATCTAACCAAGAAGAAAAGGGAGGAAATGAAAATATAAGGAATCAGAAGTGGAATATAATCACAGATATAGAGGGAAATTTCTCAGTTATAAGACATGTACAATTTTCTAACAATAGATGTGATCATTTTGATTGAACTAATAATTTCTATGCAGATATAAATTATTTGCAATTGATTCAAGAATAAGTTAAAACTATTTTTGAAAACAACAAAAATGGTAGAAAATATACATAAAGAGAAACATATCAACTTTTTAATGGATATATCAAATATATTTGATAGCAATATACTGAAACCTTCCAGAAGAAGGGAGGGAGGAAAGAAAGAAATAATGAATTGTACTTATTATGAACACAATATAAAATGAAAGATAAATATATTAAATTTGGCTCTTCTTTAAATAAATAATTCATTGTTATGAGGAAAATAAAAATTCTTGAATATTAGAAAAAGCTATGTATAGAATTCACCATATTTACAAACCAAATACAAAGAAGAAACTATATAAACCATTTGAACAGGTGTCAATAAAAGCATTCAACAAACACAATATCCATTCTGGAAAAAAATTAAAAGCTTATGAATAGAAGGAAATGTCTTTGATATAGTAAAATAATTTATCACTATTAAATATAATTCATGATAAAACAAAATTATTGCCAGAAACAAACATACTTGATTTCACCACAATTTTTCAACACAGTTCTCAAGGTTCTTGAAATGCAATTAGAAAAGAAGACTTGAGAAATATTCATAGTTCACAGTAAGATAAATCATTACCAATTTCAGCACTTTAAAAGCTAGTCTATCTGGAAAATCAGAGAACAAATGAAAAATTGGTAAAACTAACAGCTCTTATTCAGAAAATACCAGTCCTAACAACCAGTTGAAAACATAATAGAAAAAGATGCTATTCATAATAACATGAATGGGAACGACAAAAAATGCCCAGGAATAAACTCAGGATATATGATATAGATATAAGACCTAGACATAGAAAACTGCAATGCTTTACTGTAAGGCATAAACAAAGTTTGAGAAAACCAAGAAATAAGTTGTGTTCCCTACAGGAAATCTTAGAAAATGTTATATGAGTTTTCACCCAAATTAATCTATAAAATTCATAGTCACAAGTATCCAAAGTAATTTTTTGGAACTTACAAAACAATTCTAAATGTATTTAGAGGAATGAATTTTGAATAGCCAGGAAATTTTTTTTGAATGATGAGAAAGGATTTGATGTAACAGATACTAATCTGTATTATATAGTTGCAATATTCAAAATAGCAAAAACTGGCATAGGAACTGATAGACTAGTGGCATGTAGTAGAAAGTCCAAAATAGATCCTATTGTATAAGAATTTAGTAGGTAATACCAGAATTTAGTAGGTAATACCATGAAAGCATTCATGGATCAAAAATGAGTCATAGGGTAAACAGCTAGTCATTGGAAAACTAGAGTCACTCTTACTCCAAAGTCATTTCTAAATGGAAATCATTCTAAATGGAGCTTAATAAACATTTCTAACACATACATTTTTGTTTGTGAAAAACTATCGTGAGCACAATTAAAAGATAAATGACAAACTGGGGGAAAATTAAGAAATAACTGCAATAGCAAATAAGTTAAATCTGTAACCCATAAAAAAGTCTGTTTTTTTAAAAAGGCCCGATTTTTAATGTTTAAAGAAATACAAAATATTGAACTCATGAAATGTTTGATCTTTATTAATTATAAGCTATTCAAATTATACAAAGTAATGAGAGAACTTTTTGCCTATCAAGTTGGTAAAAACACAAAATAATAATAATACCCAGAGCTGGTAAGGGTGAGGAAATTACCACTTTCTGAAGTACACTGGAAAGCCTTAGAAGTGGAAGTTTTGACCCTGCAAGTTTATATCCAGGAATTTATACCAAGAGGATTTTCATCTTTTAAGAGTATTGGAAAGGATGCCCATTGAAGCATAATTTACAATAGCAAAAAGTAGTAGAATTATTCTAACTATGCAAAAGTAAGAGATCAGCTAAATAAAGCATGGTACACCATACCATAAAGTGCTATGGACCCATAAAAAATGATTATGTGGACATGACAAAATGTCACACCACATTTCAAGAAAACAAATTGAAACTATGGTTAATTCTGTGTATAAGAATTTATTTTTCTAGTTGGATTTCTATTTTTTTCTGATGAATATACACTGTATTTGCAAGTTTAATATAAGTAAAGTTGGCACCAAGTTGCAAAACGCCTTGTATTCCAAGCTGAGGTTTTTAGAGCCCTTAAAAATGCAGACAGGTGAGGATTAAAGATGGTGGTGTGAGAGGTGAGATAGAGGCCTCCTCCTAAAACCACATATTGTATGAAAATATAATTAATACAACTAATCCTGAAAAAACAACAGGAAATAGGACTGTGCCACAGTGCATACACTTGAGAGAAGAGCAGACCTCACAGAACAGGGTAACATACCAAAGCTGTGACCCAGCGGGACCGAAGTCCTTCCCCCACCCCAGCTCTCCGATGGGAGGAAGAGAAATGGAGCAGGGAGGGAGTGGAGGCCTGGGATGAATGCCTAACTCTGGAAACCTGCTCCTGGAGCACAAACCCACATTTCATGGAGCTTGCATGGTACTCTAGTGATTAGGGGATTGGAAAGCTAAGACAGGCAGAATTCCTGGAGAGACTGAGATTCCAGCCGCTTGTGGAAAGCAGGGATCCACATCCAGCTGCTCTGGGACAAAAGAAAGGCAGGCAGTCTGAGAGACTTCCTAACAAGGAAGCCCTTAGCAAGAGGGCTGCTAAAGGGGCAAGGATTGCACAGAGCTTACTGCTCAGGAGAAAGGACAGGTAGACAAAATTGCCCGGGTGCACTTGGCCCAGTAGGTTGGAAGCTTTCACAATCTTCACGTGCTCCAGCTCCCTGGCTGGCTACACAGCTCCAAGGGTCCCCTCGGTGATATGCAGCCTACTATGCCTTTCTCCCAGCCAGCCCCACCAGGCTTGCAAGCCGGCAAACCCTACCCTGGCGTTAGGCCAGCCAGAGGGGAAGATTTGTCTACAGCAACTACAAACGCAAAGCATAGAGGCTTATACCAGTGTGCTCAGCCCACTGGTTCAGGCAGTGGAGACAGGCATAGCGGCCGGGAAGCAGGAAACAGCTCTTTCCTCCCCCCAGGCACCAATACCACTCCCCTGCGACCCCCCACATTGCTTCAGGGGCTGAGCAGCTCCAGAGAGTAGAGCTTCTGGACACTAGAGGGTGCCATTTACAAATATGAAATGCCAAAGGAACCTGGTTCAGAGTAAAATTAATATAACTCCTGAGAAAGATGACATGGACCTCATGAATCTTCCTGAAAGGGAGTTCAAAATAAAAATCATTAACATGCTCTTGGAGGTATGGAAAGATATTCAAGAACTCAGGAATGAATTCCGGTCGGAGATCCAATTGTTGAAGAGCACAATGGAGGGTATTAAAAGCAGGTTAGATACTAGATAAATTAAATAGAAACTAGAGAAGAGGAATACAAATAAGCTGAGGCACACAGAGAAAAAAGGATCTCTAAGAATGAAAGAATATTGAGAGAACTGTGTACAATCCAATGGAACAATATTCACATTATAGGGATACCAGAAGAAGAAGAAGAGAGAGAAAGGGATAGAAAGTGTCTTTGAGGAGGTAGTTGCTGAAAACTTCCCCAATCTGGGGAAGAAGATAGTCTCTCAGACCATGGAGATGCACAGATCGCTGAACACAAGGGACCCAAGAAAGACAACACCAAGACATATAATAATTAAAATGGCAAAGATCAAGGATAAAGATAGAATATTAAAAGCAGCCAGAGAGAGAAATAAGATCACATACAAAGGAAAGCCCATCAGGCTATCATCAGACTTCTCGACAGAAACCTTACAGGCCAGAAGGGAGTGGCATGATGTATTTAATGCAATGAAGCAGAAGGGCCTCCAACCAAGATTATTTTATCCAGCAAGATTATCATTTAAATTTGAAGGAGGGATTAAACAATTCCCAGATAAGCAAAAGCTGAGAGAATTCACCTCCACAAACCATGTCTACAGTGTATTTTGGAGGGACTGCTATAGATGGAAGTGTTCCTAAGGTTCAATAGCTGTCACCAGAGGAAATAAAACCACAGTAAAGAAAGTAGGACAGCTAATTACTAAGCAAATGCAAAATTAAATTAACTATTCCCAAAGTCAATCAAGGGATAGACAGAGTACAGAATATGATACCTAATGTACAAAGAATGGAGGAGGAAGAAAAAGGAGGAGAAAAAGGAAAGAACCTTTAGATTGTGTTTGTAATAGCATACTAAGTGAGTTAAGTTAGACTCTTAGATAGTGAGGAAGTTAACCTTGAACCTTTGGTAACCATGAATCTAAAGCCTGCCATGGCAATAAGTACATACCTATCTATAATCACCCTAAATGTAAATGGACTGAATGAACCAATCAAAAGACATAGAATCACTGAATGGATAAAAAAAAAAGATCCCATTTATATGCTGCCTACAAGAGACTCACTTTAAACACAAAGACATACACAGACTAAAAGTGAAGGGATGGAAAAAGATATTTCATGCAACTAATAGAGAGAAAAAAGCAGGAGTTGCAGTACTTGTATCAGACAAAACAGACTTCAAAGCAAAAAAGTCACAAGAGACAAAGAAGGACATTACATAATGATAAAGGGGTCAATCCAACAAGAAGATATAACCATTATAAATATCTACACGCCCAACACAGGAGCACCTACATATGTGAAACAAATACTAACTGAATTAAAAGGGGAAATACAGTGCAATGCATTCATTCTAGGAGACTTCAACACTCCACTCACTCTGAAGGACAGGTCAACCAGACAGAAAATAAGTAAGGACACAGAGGCACTGAACAACACTTTAGAACAGATGGACCTAACAGACATCTACAGAACTCTATACCCAAAAGCAGCAGAATGCACATTCTTTTCAAGTGCACATAGAACATTTTTCAAGAATAGATCATATATTAGGCCACAAAAAGAGCCTCAGTAAATTAAAAAAAATAAATTGTACCAGCCAGTTTCTCAGACCACAAAGGGATGAAACTAGAAATAAATTACGCAAATAAAATGAAAAATCCCACAAACATATGGAGGCTTCACAACATGCTCCTAAATAACCAATGGATCAATGACCAAATAAAAACAGAGATCAAGCAATATATGGAGACAAATGACAACAATAATTCAACACCACAAAATCTGTGGGACACAGCAAAGGCTGTGCTAAGAGGAAAGTATAATGCAATACAGGCCTACCTCAGGAATGAAGAACAATTCCATATAAGTAGTCTAAACTCACCATTAATGAAACTAGAAAAAGAAGAATAAATGAGGCCCAAAGTCAGTAGAAGGAGGGACATAATAAAGTTTAGAGCAGAAATAAATAAAATCGAGAAGAATAAAACAATAGAATCAATGAAAGCAAAAGCTGGTTCTTTGAGAAAATAAACAAAATAGATAAGCCCCTAGCCAGACTTATCAAGAAAAAAAGAGAGTCTACACACATAAACAGAATCAGAAACAAGAAAGTAAAAATCACTATGAACACCACAGTAATACAAAGAATTATTAGAGAATACTATGAAAAATTATATGCTAACAAACTGGATAACCTAGAAGAAATGGAAAACTTTCTAGAAAAATACAACCTTCCAAGGCTGAACAAGGTAGAAACAGAAAATCTGAACAGACCGATTATAAGCAACAAAATTGAACTGGTAATCAAAAAACTACCTAAGAACAAAACCCCTATGCCAAATGGCTTACCCACTGAATTTTATCAAACATTTAGTGAAGACCTAATAACCATCCTCCTTAAAGTTTTCCAAAGAGTAGAAGAACAAGAGCATCACTCTAATACCAAAATCAGGCAAGGACACCACAAGAAAAGAGAATTACACACCAATATCCCTGATGAACATAGATGCAAAAATACTCAACAAAATATTAGCCAACCAAATTCAAAAATACATCAAAAAGATCATCCATCATGATCAAACAGGATTTATTCCAGGAATGCAAGGATGGTACAACATTCGAAAATCCATCAACATCATCCACCACATCAACAAAAAGGACAAAAACCACATGATCATATCCATAGAACCCAAAAAAGCATTTGACAAAATTCAACATCCATTCATGATAAAAACTCTCAACATAATGGGTATAGAGAGCACGTATCTCAACATAATAAAGGCCATATATGACAAACCCACAGCCAACATTATACTTAACAGTGAGAAGCTGAAAGCTTTTCCTTTAAGATCAGGAACAAGACAAGGATGCCCACTGTCCCCACTTCTATTCAACATAGTACTGGAGGTCCTAGCCATGGCAATCAGACAACACAAAGAAATAAAAGGCATCCAGATTGGCAAGGAAGAAGCTAAACTGTCCCTGTTCACAGATGACATGATATTGTACTTAAAAAACCCTAAAGAATCCACTCCAAAACTACTAGATCTTATATCTGAATTCAGCAAAGTTGCAGGATACAAAATTAATATACAGAAATCTGTGGCATTCCTATACACTAACAATGAACTAACTAACTAGCAGAGAGAGAAATCAGGAAAACAATTCCATTCACAGTTGCATCAAAAAGAATAAAATACCTAGGAATAAACCTAACCAAGGAAGTGAAAGACCTATACCCTAAAAACTAAAAGACACTCTTGAGAGAAATTAAAGAAGATACCAAGAAATGGAAACACATCCCATGCTCATGGGTAGGAAGAATTAATATTGTCAAAATCGCCATCCTGCCTAAAGCAATTGTCAGAGTCAATGCAATTCCTATCAAAATATCAACAGCATTTTTCAACAAACTAGAGAAAATCATTCTAAAATTCATATGGAACCAAAAACGACCTCGAATAGCCAAAGCAATTCTGAGAAGGAAGAATAAAGCGGGGGGGGATTATGCTCTCCAACTTCAAGCTCTACTACAAAGCCACAGTAATCAAGACAATTTGGTACTGGCACAAGAACAGAACAATAGACCAATGGAACAGACTAGAGAGCCTTGATATAAACCCAACCATATATGGTCAATTAATATATGATAAAGGAGCCATGGACATACAATGGGGAAATGACAGCCTCTTCAACAGCTGGTGTTGGCAAAACTGGACAGCTACATGCAAGAGAATGAAACTGGATTATTGATTAACCCCAGACACAAAAGTAAACTCAAATGGATCAAAGACTTGAATGTAAGTCATGAACCCATAAAACTCTTAGAAGACAACATAGGCAAAAATCTCCTGAATATAAGCATGTGCAACTTCTTTCTGAGTGCATCTCCTTGAGTAAGGAAAACAAAAGCAAAAATGAACTCATGGGACCACATCAAACTAAAAAGTTTCTGTACAACAAAGGACACCATCAACAAAACAAAAAGGCATCCTACAGTATGGGAGAATATATTTGTAAATGACATATGCCACAAGGGGTTAACTTCCAAAATATATAAAGAACTTATATTCCTCAACACCCAGAAAGGAAATAACCTGATTAACAAATGGGCTGAGGATTTGAAGAGACAGTTCTCCAAAGAAAAAATTCAGATGGCCCACAGACACATGAAAAGATGCTCCACATCACTAATCATCAGGGAAATGCAAATTAAGGCCACAATGAGGTATCACCTCACATGAGTAAGGATGGCCAGCATCGAAAAGACTAAGAACAACAAATGCTGGCGAGGATGCGGAGAGAGGGGAACCCTCCTACACTGCTGGTGGGAATGTAAGCTAGTTCAACCATTGTGGAAAGCAATATGGAGCTCCCTCAAAAAACTAGAAATAGAAATACCATTTGACCTGGGAATCCCACTCCTTGGAATATACCCAAAGAATACAACTTCTCAGATTCAAAAAGACATATGCACCCCTATGTTTATCGCAGCACTTTTTACAATAGCCAAGGTATGGAAGCAACCTAAGTATCCACCAGTAGATAAATGGATAAAGAAGATGTGGTACATATATACAATGGAATATTATTCAGCCATAAGAAATAAACAAATCCTACCATTTGCAACAACATGGATGGAGCTGAAGGATATTATGCTCAATGAAATAAGCCAGGTGGAGAAAGACAAGTGCCAAATGATTTCCCTCATTTGTGGAGTATAACAATGAAGCAAAACTGAAGGAACAAAATGGCAGCAGACTCAGAGACTCCATGAATGAACTAGTGGTTACCAAAGGGGAGGGGTGTGGGAGGGTGGGTGGGGAGGGAGGGAGAAGGGGATTGAGGGGTATTATGTTTAGTACGCATGGTGTCGGGGGTCACGGGGAGAACAGTGTAGCATAGAAGGCACACAGTGGATCTGTGGCATCTTGCTGCACTGATGGACAGTGACTGCATTGGGGTTTGGGTGGGGACTTGATAATAGGGGTAAATGTAGTAACCACATTGTTTTTTCATGTGAAACCTTCATTAGAGTATATATCAATAATACCTTAATAAAAAAAATTTTAATGAAATTAAAAATGCAGACAGGGCATCTCCAAACATCCAGGAGCTTAAACCTGGCTGGATTCTCCTTTCCCTTCCCATTGCTAAGGATGAGCCAAGCATCTCCCCACGGATGCCTAAATAGGGAAGAAATGAGCCCAGGCTGGAATTCCCACTCTAGAGAATCTCAGAACCCCAAAGAGTGTATGAATGGAAATCATTGCTCCACAAAAGCCTGTTTAAGTTGTCAGTTTTTTCAGGATGAATTTGAACAATGAGAAACTTGTCTGCTTAGGCTGCCATAACAAAATACCAACAACTGGGTGGCTCAAAAAATAGAAATTAATTTTCTCACGGTTCTGCAGGCTGCATGTACAAGATCAAGGAAGGGATCAGAGGGTTGGTTTCCCCCGAGGCCCGCCTCTCCCAGCTTGCAGAGGGCCTCCATCTCCGTGTCCTCACATGTGTCTTCCTTCAGGGTGTCTCTGTATCCTAATCTCTTCTCTTAAGGACCCCAGTCATACTGAATTAGGGCCCACCCTGATGTTCTCATTTTTGCTTAATTAATCCCTTTCAAGATTCTCTCTCCAAATATATTCACAGTCTGAGGTACTGGGTGTTAGAGCTTCAACATAGGAATTTGGGGGGTGGCCACAATTCAGCGCATAAAATACAGGGTTACCCTGAGACTGTGGTTATCCCATCTGGGGATGGGTGCCATATGTTTAGGGTGCAAGCTGTTCCATACTTACCCAAGGCTTCAGAGATGCTCTCTACAGGACTGCAATTCTACCTTCAGGACACGTAGCATCAAGTTTGGAGGACTAGACAAATTATGAAGCTCATTAAATGGGAACTAAACACTGCTCTTGTTTTGCCTGTGAAGCTGTGGGCTGAGTTCTCTGTGAGGGAGGGGGTGGGGTCGGTGAAAATAGATGGTTTAAGAAGCCTCTTTTTGGACTGAGGGGAGGCACCGCATTTTCTCCAGAGACCAAAGGAAGATTTCCAACTGAGGGCAGAGAAGCCCTATCATACCTGGCTCACAGCATCTGATGAACAGACTTAAAGATTCATATTCCTGCTGCTCTATAAATGAACAAACAGATGCTAGCTTCTCTGGCTCACAGAACCTGGCACAAAGTAAACACCCCTCCTCTTCTCTCCAAATCTGGACGCATCAGTCCCACCCTGAAGCCAAAACCAAAACAAACCATCAGACTTTCCTGTGCACCAAGGGCACTGAAATAATCGAAATTGGCCAGTAGGTGGTGATCTTGAGCCAGCAAGGTGAATGTTCTAGTTACATTTTTAGTGTGAAAATGATGGGCCAAAGGAGCAAAAGATGGGTTCCTAGTAGATGTGTAAAAATGCATATAATTCAAGTGAGTCAACATATTATATATGTGTATATGCAGATGTAGATACATAGATATATAGATAGAGATATATGATATATCTGCCCCTGTAAGACAAAGCAGGGAGCGGACTGTCAAGCCCCACCTCTTACTCTAAGGCTAACAGCTCTGGCAGACACCTTTTTTTCTTCTTGCTCTTCATTATCTTGCATGTTCAGCACTTCCCCAGCTTAAATACTCCTACCCTTAATCAGCTACAAAAAACCTTTGAGGAAATTAATTTATATTCAAATTTTAAGGCTGTGCCTTAAAAGATACCAAATTCATGAACCAGACTATTTTTCAGCTACTTATGAATTTTTTATTATTCCAATTATTCTCTTAAAAGCTTCTGGCATGCCCATCCCTTTGTATCCTTTTTAAATGAAAAATAATTACTTTGGTACATTGAGAAATCTACCCAGTGCCTTAAATATAAAACGACTCAACTCCCATTTCTTTGACCAAACCACCAAGCAACCTTGTGATTCGACTGTGGCTTGCTCTGCAGCTTTGCTAAAGAAAAGGATGAACATAGCTAACTTCTATTATTCCTCAAGTGTTATTATCCCTAAAACACAAGCTAACAGCTTTGTTAAATGCTGCATTTTATTTCATTCAACTACTTCAAGCCTCCATTTCCTCTTCTATAAAATGGTGTCAATAAATGGGTCTTAGAGAGGACCGGTTTGCTTAAGGCCCCAGTTAGGTTATCAAACCCAGGCTAATTCCAGATGCAACTCCCCCAACCCAACAGGAGGCCTTCCCGGACCCAGTTTGAAACATGTTTCCCCAGCTTTGCTCTCCTACCACTTACCACCATCTAAGACAACATTTTACCTGTTTTGTTTTGTCACTGTTGTATCCCCAGCAACTAAACAGTGTTAGGCATGTGGTAGGTACTACATAAATATTTGTTGAATATCTACTTCTGTCTATGTCAACTTAGATAATGAGGGCCTGAATCGGACCTTGAAGGATCCACTTTAGGCAGCCAACAGCCCAGATTTCTGGCCAAGAACAAGCATACACTGGACCACAGTGATTTCACCAAGTAGTGCCAAACAAGTAATGTCCAGGGGGACAGGCTGTGTCCTCTGGACACCCAGTCACTGACTCTGCCTTTCCTGTTAGAAATTTCTCCAGTTCGGCTTGGGTGAGACCTCAGTGTGCCAACCATTGTTAAATGGTCTACATGCATCGTATTACAAATTGTATAAGTAAGGATCAGAACGTCTAAATAATTTGCCCAAAGTCACACAGCTAAATTAATGGTTGTCACATGGTGAAGGGCAAAGCTCTGGACTTCACTGACTGTATGGCGGATGTACTAAGGTCCAGAGGAAGTGATAAACGGAGCTGTACCACTGGTACGGGGAGAATCACCTCGTGGACACAAGCCATGCCTTCTGCGCCTGCTTTGATCTGCACCACGAGAGGTCTCCCGCACATATGTAAGAACACTCCACCTGCATGTCCAAGCCTGCAAAGAGCCAGTTTTGACCACACCTCCAGCCAAGAAATGAGCACAGCAAAATGCAAACCAAGGCCAGAGGTCCCTGGGGCCTCAGGAGTGTCTGGGCCAGGCATTCTAGGGTCTAGAAAATATGGGCTCCTCCAGGATTGACCCCTGCCCCAAGGATTCCTCAGACCATGGAAAAGATGAGGGATGTCTTTCTCACTATGGCTCAGCTGCTAAGGACTCTAGTCGGAGGTAGGTCACCAGATACTTGTCAGTACAACAGGATAAGCCTCTGGGAAGAATTTGGTCTCCCTGTTCAGCTCTTCCTTGGTTCTTTTGGGGCCAAGAAGAGCTGCCATATCCCAGCACTAACCCACCTTTCCCTCCAGGTCCTGCAATCTCTAAGAATCCTCCACATTCGTGTCTTTGCCCTGGGGCTTCCCCATTGGTCTCCAGGCAGTAGTCTCACCCACGAGTCCTAGCCACCAAGAGGTGGCTGTAGATGTGGGTGGCAATGGAAACTGGGAATGGAAAGCAGCAGACATACTCGTCTGCCATCACCCTGGAAAGCCCTACCTGATTTTTAATTTCAAAGCAACATGTACTCATTTAATTTAAAATAGAGATTATAACAACGTCCATAGCTGGCCCTTCCTCCCTTCCTGTTCCATTACCACTGAAATAAAAAATGTCGATCATTAGGAGTACCGCTGCCCACGACTTTACCTACTGACCCAATTGCAGGCTTTTCCGTCACTCTGGGATGAGAACACTCCCAATCCAGTGTTCAGTCTTCCACCACGTATCTGATTCAAAGTTCTTCTCACCCACGCCTGGCCCGGGTTAGTGCTAGACTGACGGTTCAAGCTGCCTCTTCCATCACCTCCCTTCTTGATGCACTTGCCCTCTGGAGTGAACCCACGTGGCTGAGTAGCAGAATTGCTTACTCCCTTTCTTTTGAAGTGGCAGCTTCTCTGGCCAATGGGCAGTTACTCAGTCTGTTGGCAGATGTCCAAGTGCTGGGTCTCTACGGGGCTGCGCTATTGGTCCTTCTGAAGGTTCAAGGAGGGGGTCACTCCTTTCCAACTGTGTTCTTGCTGCTGGATGCACCCTCCCATCAAGCAGCCCCCTTCTGAGGGTCCGGTAAGGATAGCCTTTAAACCCAGCTCCTTCCAGAGGGTCCAGTCAGCCCACAGGAAGGCAGACCGCCCCCTTGGCAGCAGCAGTCTCAGCCCCACTTTCTTCAAGCCCCAGGAGCGTCAGGGACTCTGCTGGGCCAGCAGGTCAGAAGACTTCGGGAGGAGGAAATCACACTCAGTCTAGTGCGATGTTCCAACGCCTCCAGCCCTCCAGGAGTGGGGACGGGAGGCCCACTCGGTAGAGGATGATTGCTGCCCTCCACAGCTGCATTCCCTTGCAAAGGAAGTTTTCTCAGCCATGACTCCTCTTTTGAAGAGGGGCCGTGGGGGGCAGGGGGAATCAGCGGTGCCAAAAAGGTAGAAGGGCTCTGCATTTAGAATGCGGGGTATTTAGTGACATTGGTTATCCATTGGAAGATTAGTCAAAATTCAACAAAAAAAGGAACCCCACCTTGTTACCTATTCATATATTGTGCTCTTTTCCCATTTTTATATTCTGTTTATACAGATAACTGAGTCTAATCTCCAGGTTAAAGTGGAAGTTAAGTGCAGTGTTTGACACAGCAAATGCTGAATAAATTACCAGCTATAATTCCTTCAAATTATATCTTTTTTTCTTGCACAGAGATCACTTTCTTCTTACATCTTACAGAGTATGTGAAGTCAATATTTTCTTAACAATTTTCTAAGAAAATACTATGTGAGATAGTTTTCTATGAATTCTTTACAGAGTAAATCTTCCCATCTATCCAGCCTGGGATTCCATGTTGAGATGTCCTCTCCTGTCTGTTCTACCTTGAAAGAGGTCAGCATATTGCCTTGTATTCTATAAACACAAATGTCTCCTGAATGAAGGCAGAAGTGAGTACACACTTCTCAGTAAGACTTTTGAGTTAGAAAATGAAGCTGGATGAGAGGTTGAAGTTTTATTACTTTTTCTGAAAAATAATGAAAGCTCTGGGTTTACTGATACTAGTATTAACCTTAAGATCTTTTTTCTTTCTCTTGCAAGTTAAATTGGTTGATGACAGTATCTCTATGCAATAACTGATTTAAAAATACTTATAAAATATTCCAATAATGTTTCAAACTTGGTAGGACTTTTTAAGTCCTACCAAGCAACAGGCATATATTGATTTTTCAAGGATATACTTTAAATTGGAGTTACAAGAATAATGTTCCTGTACTATTTCAGGCATCATGAATGGGTACAATGTCACATATGGGCTCATTATTCCTTAAGCCTAAAACATTATTCCCCAAAGCTTCATTTACTCTGTATTCTACTTACATCTAATTTTTTCCAAGGTTTAAACACATTTACCCAGGAAGTACGGACATTATCCCCTATGGGTTTTGGGTATACCTTCTCAAGTGAAGTTATGGGGAAACCTTGTTAGGCAGCTGAGATTACTAAGGTTTGCACTCCTATCAAGACTGTATTAACTTTCTTCAGTGTGTTTGTTTTGCATTTCTTTGCTCCCCAGAAGATAGACAAATGTCTAGATAGCTCTATGACTTTAAGATCATTCCACTGGGCTCTTCATGTACTCAGTTAATTCTATTGCAATCTCTTTGACTAGGGGGTACCCTATTGTTTTTTTCTTATACTGTGGTAGAAACCACAGCTTTGAATTCTTAGTAACTGCCAGGACTTTGTCTGATTCTGCAGTCACAGTACTACAGTCCAAAGGTAACTAAATGGAAGAGAACATAATTATGCTTTTTGGAGGAGACAGAATAAGACACAGCCTAAAAGAAAACTCCTTGTTTTTATGAATGAATCTGAGGCAAACTTGAGACTGCTGAAGAATGAAGGAAGCTACACCAGGAAAATTCAAGTTCAGATCATCTGGCCTTTCAGTAAATACTCCTCAGTATGCTGACATCATTTTCTACCAGTTACTTGCACCTGGTGATCAGGCAGGTACCTATAGCAGAGGCTCCAAAATGCATGCTCGTGGCACACTGAGGGAGTAGGGATACCAAATCCCCAGGGAGACCCACAGAAAAAGAGAACTTGGGAGATGCAGGCAGCCTGTGCTCTGCTAAGGAGCACGCTGCTTTGTCTTCCCTTTTGTGGAGCTATCTCTGTGGGCTTCCATAGCCTCTGGCATTAAAGAAACTATCTTCTGGGTCTGTTGGGGGCTGTCTTCCTATCAATCATGTGACTATTGTTATGATAACAGCACACAATTAAAAGTTAAAAACAAACAATAAAAAACCTTACTCAAACAGCTTTAACCTAGGCCAAAGGAGATTAATACCCCAGGTAGGTGAAATATTCAAAGGTATAACTGGTTTCAGGAAGAGCATGAAGGAGCCCAGAAATATCATCAATAACCTAATTTTCATGCCATGTTTCCACTCTGCCTCAGTGTCAGCTTCACTAAAAGATGTTTCCTATTGGTCCTAAAATTGACCCAACACTCCTAAGGTCCTCATTAGTAACAGTAGAGAAAAAGAGGAGATATTTGTTCCAGCTTTCCATAAAACGTCCTGAGACTCAGCCTGACTGGAACAGTGTAGGTCCCATGCCTACCCCAGATCCAAACACCCCTGCCAAAGCCTAGCTTGGATTAATCTCAGATCCAGGTTGGATTTTTTCTCCCTAGAACCAACCAAACAGAAATTGTGAGCTAATTATGCTAGGAAGCATAACGTCCACTACAGATGATAACCAAAAAAAAAATCCCTTCCTGCTGGCTATGTCATGAGACTATACCAAATACCATGTCAAGAATGTTCAAACCAGTGTTTAAAATAGAAAAACTGGAACCCACTGAATATGCAACAATATGAAATTGACTAATTCATAGTAATCTACACAGTAAAACACTGTATCAGCAGTTCTCAATTTCCTAGGTCTCAGGACCCCTTTATATTCTTAAAAATTATTGAGGACCCAAAAGAGCTTTTGTAAATGTGGGTTATCTATTACCACTTACTGTTTTAGAAAATAAAACTGAGACATTTAAAAAATATATTTATTGTTTAAAAATAGCAGTAGTAAATAAATCCATGACATGTTAACAAGATACTTCCTTTTTTTAAATATCTTCACTCCCCAGAATAGTGAGAAGAGTGACACTGTTGTCTGGCTTAACAGAAGTGGCTGGATTCTCAGATCTGCTTCTGCATTCAATTAGTTTCGATATGCTATCTTGGCGGATGTATATAAAGTCTGTGCTCAAACACGTATGTGGTTGGAAAAAGAAAGAGTATTTCAATACTCTTTCCAGATAACTGTAGACATTCTTCTTTGAAACTATACCAAAATTGGACAGTTGTTAGTTTCTTAAAAATTGGCTGTCGTGTAATCTAAAACCATATAAATTAATTTCTTCATATTCTGCTACATTAAAGTCCACTGGCTCATAATGTGCTTCAAATGTATCTTTTACTCATGCATGACTTTATAGAACATGAATCAGTTATCGAGAAAATACGAGTTCACTGAGTTAGGTATACCTTCTAAATGTTGAAAAAAATCATTATATAGTATTAAAAATAACCCCCATTTGTCAATCATAGGATTAACATCTCATTAGAAAAGTCCTTGTGTTATGAGAAGCTGTCCAACTCCTGGTAGCAAACACAAGCTTTCCAAAATCATAAACTTCATAAGAAATCTCAAATTTTATCATTGGCAACAATAATGATCACTTTTCCTTGGAGTTAGAGGCAGATTTCATTCAATTTTGAGAAAATATCCACCAAACCATCCAAGTCTGAATAAACAACTGTCGTTTTCTGTCAATCTTTTCAGTAAAAATGGTATTCTGTGGGAAAAGAGCAACTAATTCAGTTCACAACTCAAATAATCAAACGAGTGTTCTTCCTGGAGATGACCAGCACACTTTGGCACAGGAGAAGGTCCTATGCATACCTGCCATTTCACCACACAGAATATTGAAAAGATGTGGGTTTAAGGACTGAGAATTAATCAAATGGATAATTGGGGGCCATTGTCCTGATGTGCACTAAAGTACCGGTGGTTTGACTCACTACTGCTTTGCTACCTCAATGCAAATATCAACAAAGCATAAAAAGCAAATAAACGTCTAGGTATTTTGAAAACAGTTTTGTCTTTGCAGATCCCCTGGAAGGGCACCAGGGACTCCTAGTAGTCTTCAGGCTGCACTTTGAGAATCACTGTATTTATAAAGCCACAAAAAAAGATTCTGTGGAAGATGACTTAATCACATGGAAAACACATTTTCATAGTACATTCAAGTGAAATATTAAGTAACAGACAACATTTTTATGTTTGGCTAATTCTACTTCTAAAAATAATCTGAATAGAAGAATGACAAAATCACCAATAGAAAAGTGATTATAAAAATTATGGTGTAGTTACCATATAGAACAGCATGTAGCTGTAAAAAATGAGACCAATATATACTGAAATGGAAAGTTCTTCAGGATGTATTATGCAAAAAAAGTTTGTTGCAGAAAACTGCATGTAGCATGATCTCATTTATGTAAAAAAATAAGAATGTGGGTGTAAATATACAGACAAAGGAATTTACATACGGAAGAAATGATAAGGGAACTATTTGTCATACATTTAATAGGAGTTATCTTCTGGAAAATAAGTAAATTGGATGTAGGTAAATGGGAATATGGGAGACTTTAAGTTTAGCTGGAATATTTTACAAAGAAAACCATTCATGTATTATTCCTGTAACAAACTAAGAAAAGGAATGAATATAGAAATGTTTGCCAGAATATACAAAAGAGACTAACTGATTACCTAATAATGGAACCATATGTGATTTTCATTTGCTTTTTGTCATTTCTCTGGCTTATCTAGTTCTTCTACAACAAACATATATTTCTTCATTATTAACAGCAATTACTTTTATTTACCAAAAAAACCAACTAAAAGCCATATGGTAAACTGCTGAAAACTATGTAAACTATGGTTTAACCAAGCTCAGAGTCAGAATATGGGTCTTAGATCTTTACATTTTATGTGCTACACAAAGAGATAATAGAATTGAATACTGACATTTCAAAAACTAAAGGTGTTCACGGAATTAAGTAAATGAATGTTTAAGCATATATGTATATACATTTTTAATATTCACTATGAAGAACATTGTATTTTTTATTATTTGAAAACTAATAAAAATACTGTATAAAACGAAAGTGCATAGTGTCCTAGTGCAATTGGTCTCCTTAGTTTTATGCTTTTTCCCTACTTATATGCAAACCAAAGTGGGTTTTTTTTCCCAAAAATGTTTCATTTTCATTGGTCTGGCCCACTAGTACCATTTGGCAATGTGAATGAGAGTTTCTTCTGAAGTTAGTAAAGACAATTGATAGAATAACTACTATGATTTCTTCATTTACAAGACAAAATTTTGGTAATGTATCAATTTTACATCACACACGCAACCACTGCACAACTACTCATCTGTTATTTATAGCAAAACACCTCACATTACATTTTCCAAATACACTATTAAAGAGATTAGAAAACAGCAGTAACACAGTGTACTAAAGCAACCTTACAGGAAACTAATCTAGTATCTACTCAACATACTCATTCAGGCTCTCAGAAGACTCAGCTTGGCGTGAATCGTACAAGGCTGTTTTAAGATGCCAGCTATTCAGTAACAGGTGAGTTTTACTTTAAGATCAACTAATTTTTAAACTGACATTACTCCCCACTCTTTTCAGAAATGAAATACAACTCCCCTCTTATAATGTAGCAAGATACATATAAACCCTATGGCAAAATTGCCAGTTTAACTAAAAAGACCCTTCTTTTTTGTTTTGGTCACTGGGTTCTTGCTGGTATCAACTAAGGTCTCAGTTCTTTGGGCAAACCACGCAGGTAATTTTCTCTTTGAGGTTTCAGATGAAGTCTATAGGAAAGAAACAGAAGAAGAGGTATTTGTACTGGTGAAAATGTGTAACCGTTGTGAAAGGTAACATAGGTTACCAAATATAAACCCACCATCCTTCCCTTGCCAAATGAAACAAAATAGTGAGATCTATAGCATCTACTTCTAGATCCAAAAGCAGATAAATAAAAGAGACAAAAATCACTCTCTCAATTCTGTAGGTAACTGCTTGCCATTCTGTTACCTATTCTTAGGCACTCGGGTGTGGACACGCATGTGGGAAGGAACGAAGTGGGCATTATTTCAGTTCTGTGTCCCGTGGTGTATTTGCTCTGGGTTGACCAAAATGCAGAACTGAATGTTCTGAGAAGGTATCTGCCTGGGCATGCACACCCACACACACATGCACAGTTATACCAGGCATTTGAAAAAGCATGTAACTTCTACATCTCCGATGGTAGACAGACTAGAGGAGCGGTTCAACCATCATCAGTCCCCTTGCAGAGTTGCTGAGATAGCAGACACTCAAAAACACAAGCTGAATAAATGAAAAAAAAAAGTTGTTTTTTGTCTCATAGGCTCTTTTAAGAATCTGCTGAAACCTAGAGATCCACTTAAAGTGAAAGTGCCTGGACAAAATTATTTTAAGAACTCAAAGGTAGTGGTTGTGTACTTATGACCTCACATGAAAAAAATAAAGCAATATTAAGTAGGTAAGTGTTCCATGAGCCTAAAATGGTATTAAATTAGTGTTATCTCAGTTTGAGAACTAGATCCTCAAACTAACATGACAGAAATCATTCTAACATGAGTACATCTTGGAATCCAGCAGAGTTAATTTAGTTATTGAAAAAATTTGAAGGACTTTAAGAGAAGGTGGCCTCATCTGAGTTATAATATTTCTGTTAGCCTAAGGTACAAAAGTATAACTTATTCCATCTCAAGAATGAAGACTATATCTACATACTGTTCATCAATTGCCTTCTATGTTCTATTATGTCTTCTATGCTTAAAAATGAATTCAAAATATTAAGGGTGGGGAAAAAAACAGTGAAAGAATCTTGACAGAAAACTGTGAAATCTTGTACTTAAAAGAAGGTAAAAACTGTCAGTTTTAGCTTGATTAAAGAAATCCAGTGTGGAAGAAAGGGCTGTTCACACTTTAGCAAAAGGAAAAAAAACAGGGTAAGTTGGCAACTTTTCTCCTAGGTACCCATTTCCTCATAAACCAGGTGAACAGCTAGATTTATACACACTGTACAATACTCCAGTGTTTGACACAGAAGTAACAGACCTATGGATGTAACGTGGCACAGAGAAAAGGCATTTGGGTAGAGATAAAATTGGCCCAGAAATATATGTTCTTCCCCAATGATCTTAATCTCAAAATCCTTCATAGCCACATATAACTACAGTCACTTGCAATTAGAGTTTGAACCCAGAGTGCATTTGGAGGAAGGAAATCAGTTAAGATTATAACAAAGCCAAAAAGTAAAACAGAGCATGTCTGACTAATAACAGAGCAAAGGAAAAAAAGTTTTATCGTAGCCCAATACCATGAAATAAGCAGGGCTTTGAAACCAGACAGAACTAGGTTTGAGTTCAAATTGAGTCACTTCCTAAATGTATGACCTTATGACATTTAAGCCTCAATTTCTTCACATAGAAAATGAGAATAACAGAGTATAACAACACTGGATTATTTGGAGAATTAAATGAGAGTATATACAAAAATATCAGGACTCATTAATAGGTAGTTAGTATCATTTGGAGTCTTACCTTCTATAATATTCCTATACAATATGATCTTCAGTATTTATCCTATAATAATGACCTTATTTCATTGAGAAAGGGGGAAACGCTCACTTACATGGAGTGTATCTTTTGAGTCTCAACAGTAAGTGTCTGGAGGAACCTTAATTTGTGGTCTAAGCACCTAATAGAAACAATGCCTTTCAGTGACTACCTCCTTCATCAGTAGAAGGAGGTATTTACATCATTTTGATACCCCAAATTCTATTAACAAATACTGTCATTAAGAACACAAAACATTAACTCACTAGCTGATTATATGTGCACACATACATGCACTCAAAAAGAGAAGTATGTAGGTTGTATTCACATCTAATTTCATCTAAAACTAAGATAAACCTAAACATATCAGTCATCAAGCTTGATGTATCTGTCATAAAAAATACTTTCTTAAATCAATTTTACCTGTGAATGAGAATCTGCATGTAAATCTATTTCTGGATTGCTCGACGGCTGATTCCAAGAAGTTAGTGAACTTCTGTGACTCTCACCTTTCAGTGAAAAATCACGAGGATATCTTCCGCCAACCTTTAACATTATTAGAGAACACAAAATAGTTACAGCATAAACCATCTTCCTGGCAGAAAAACAAAAACTATGCCTAAAAAAGCAAAGCTTAAAAATATTCTAATTATTCTGAAGAGCTGAATTTTAACAATAACGACTCTAATACTAACCATGAGGCATTCTTTCTGAGTACCTTTAAGTAGTTTGTAAAGAATACAGTTATTTCAATTTACAATGAGATTCAGTGGCAGGGCAGGAAATACCACTCTGTGTCTCTCTCAAGCAGCTGAGAAAAATAAGGAAAAACATGGTTCAGGAAAGACAGTGACAACAGCAAAAAGGCTTTTTAAGCTCTCTGGATCCCAGTGTTAAAATAGATAGAACTACACAGCAAAACAGAAAACTCATCGTCTACATTTGCAATAAAACCAAGTTTAAGAGTATATCCTCAGGAAACACAAACTATAAGCATGTGAGGAAAATCACCAACAGCCATAAGGCCTGCATGGTTCAGTGTCCGTATGGGAGAAAGCAGGGCGGCCGTGAGGTGCGTGAGATCAGGAGAGCCACACAGCCACGGGGACACTCAGGAAAGCATGTAGATTAGTTTGAGAACAGCCATCTGAAACTGCAGGGCTTCCCAAACCAGCAGCAGGTGACTATGAGGAGTCCACAGTAGTGGCTTATGGGGCAGAGCTGCTGGCTCCTGTGGACTCTCCTGACCAGCTAACGCTGCCTTCCGGGGAAGGACCCACACTCAGAACGGCTGGGCGTAGGTCCAATCACGCAGGACGGGCAGAAGAGAGACACGGGGAAGAGAGTCCAGGGAAAAGTGGCAGAGGAGTGTATCTCATAAACCAAGATTCCATATTTTGAACATTACACAACAACAGCAGAGAGCCCTGTGAACTTGGAAAAACTATCCTGAAACAAGCCCTCTTTTGAAAGTGCAGAAATGCTCATTTCAAACGACAAAGAACAACAAGAAAATATCAAGGTCAAATCTGACACCAGAAAAACTTGCTAAGATACAAATAAAACTGTAACCTCTCAAAACGAGCTAGAAAACTTTAAGAAAATGATTTAAAACACAAAAGAACATCATAAATCAAAATTGGAAAAATTCAAGACCGAGGAGAAAAGTTCAGGAAAAAATAAGAAATAAAAAAGGATTATAGAAATGAACATTAAACTATGAAGAACATAGCAATAAACAAAAACAGAAGACACCCAAAGAGAAATAGAAGGTGAAGAAGAAGAAATGAAAGAGAAATGAAGAACTAACAAGAATTCATTAGAGTGACAAATACTGTAGCTGGGCAAAGAAGACCCAGTGTACAGACGGCAGGAGGCTCTGGAGAGGAGGTTCAAAGAAATGGGACAAAAGCATGACAAGTCAACATAAGGGAGCTTTCCTGAAATAACAACATTTTAAAGACTATAATGTAAGGGAACTTTCCAGAAAAAAAAAAACCCTGCATATTTAAAGAGCCCACTGCTTATGTCTGTACACTGAATCAGAACTACCAATATCAAGACCTAATCTTCTACTATTAAACGTAGGCATGATTGAGCTTCTATCTTATTAGCAATCACGAAGGTAAACATGCATCAAACCTGCATCATCTAGTAAAAAGAATTTGTTTCGACATTATTCTGTATCAGAAGCCTTCTGATTATAGGATGAAATCGACTAAGGGATACAACCCAGGTCAGTAGAGAAGATGAATCTTCCCCTAAATGAGAGGGGAGGGCTAAATCCTGTAGGGCTAGTGTGATTTTCCTCCATCCCCAAACACCTCCCCACTCTGTCATCCCCATCTGGTATTATTTTTCAATAGGGGAAAAGTAAAAATACTGATGTATGGTTAACATAATATTTCACTGCAAATATTCTTCAATATTGAGGAAATACAAGTTACACCTTTTCCTGTATTGACAGGTAGAAAGTTGAGAAACAGTAACATCATAGGCACCTGGTATAGATTTCAGAAATAAAAGGCTCGGAACAGAAGCCAAATTTCACTATCACCACTCAACATGTTTTCTCTAATGCTTTTCTTATAGTTAGTCCAGTTGTCAAAATAATGTAAAGAACTCCAAATAACAATTTCGTTAGGTTCTCAAGGACATGACTACATACAAACCCAGCTGAAGTACAGAATTTGAAAAGGCCAACTCCTCTATTTTCAAGCTATTGAGAAAAGGATTCCTGTGCAGACTATCTTAGAACTGAAATGGAATCTCCAATTATCTCATATAAATATTAGCAATCACCCACTACGATGCTGAGCTAATTATCTAGGAACTAAAATAATTCTTCAGTTAATTATTCACTTTTACAAGCTTTTATCGTGGACTCATGTAATTTTAGACCTGGGAGACACTGAAAGTCAAGTTTTCAAATTTATACAATCATTTAACAAAGTCACATTGTCAAAGAAGTTATTCTCGGATTACTATTTATCTCATACAACATACAGAATAGTTTCCAAAACATTTGATTTTAATAAAACATACCATCTCAAATAATACTAAATTCATGGCCTTTCTCTGATCATGCAAAAGGTATGTTGGGATATGCTCAGGACAATGAACAATAACTCTCCTCGTACCTCAGATATTCAATATAACAGGCACAGAGCACGATGAGGGACAGAATGATAGAAAAACTAGAATCTGTTTTCATTTTCATTAATCACATAAAGCCAATGTCACACTTAAAGCCAGTATTGACCACACCTATGAAAGAAAGAGAATTCCCAGGCTATAGTCAATAGGAAGTAGAGGTAAAATTTAAGCTGACATTCCACACAAAATGCTAAATAGACAGACACAATTTCCCTTTTCCTGTCATTTAAAAACAATCACTCTTCTCAGATCAGATTTATGAGAAGCTGAAGAAATACAGCACACAGATAAAGTAAATTTACTCAGAATTTATAACAGCTTAAAAAAATACAGCGCTCTAGTATTAGAATGTGCAAATTGAACACATTGACATGCTATGAAAATTCTACATATAATTATTACCTTGGGATTAGCATCTACTTCTCCCTTGCTTCTCTTGAAACTTGAACAGCTCTCCTCAGAGTCAGGGAGACATCTTTTTTTTTCTGAATCACAAGAAAGCTGGCCTAACAGTCTGTCCTCATGATCTTTTTCCAGGATCTCAATTGCCAGGTGGATAAGGTACGTGTCAATGCTTTCAGGAACAAACATTCTGATTAGTTTTATTTTAGTCATATCTGTACAAGATGAAAAAAGAAGATTTAAAAATAAATCACACAGAACATCTTAGAAAATCTGTGAGCTGGGAATACTGAAATATTTTGTGGAAAGGAAGGTCACCAAAGAAAATGTTCCTCTTTCAAATGCCTTTAGCCCTACGGGATCGAAGTGGACTAAAATGTGTCTCCCTTACTCCTGCGCCAAGCGTACTCCCTCCTCCGAGACCCAAAGTCAGGTCACTGCCATCATCTCTGCCTAAATTACATTTCAAACTGTCTTTTGTGGGTTGCCCTGAGAATCAAAACCACCATTCACAGAATTGTTTCTAAAGGAATTACACTTCAAATTCCAAATACCAATTATAAGTTATTTTTTTAATAAATTATTCTCAAATTAGAAGCTAGTAATACTCGTAAACAAGATCTTAATAAAAAGGATCCTTTCAATGGATATTGTATCATAACAAAACATCAGTTATTTAAAATGCATATTAACTGAATTTTCTGGGAAAGATCTGTATCTTATTTTCATAATCAAGGAATTTTTTTTGAAGTATTATTGATACTGATATACAATTTATATTGGTTTCAAATATACAACACAGTGTTTCAACAGTTACCCACATTATCAAATCCTCACCACCTCTAGTGTGGTTATTATCTATCAACATAGTAAGATGTTACAGAATCACTGACTATATTTTCCATGCTGTATGATCATCCTTGTGACCAACTAATATTGTGATTGCAAATTATTGTGCCCTTTTATCCCCCTCACGGGAGCCAACCCCTCCCCCTTGGCAACCACTAGTCATTTGTCTATGAATCTACTGCTTTTCTGGTTCCTTCTGTTTCACTTTGTTTTTATATTCCACAAATAAGTGAAATCATATGGTATTTGTCTTTCTTTGCCTGGCTTATTTCACTAAGCATAATACCTTCTAGACCCCTCCATGTTGTTGCAAATGGCAGGATGTCTTTTCTTTTTATGGCTGAATACCATTCCATTGTGTTTCTGTACCACATCTTTTTTACCCATTCATCTTTTGACAGATACTTAGATTGCTTCCATATCTTGGCTATTACAAATAGTGTAGCAATAAACACAGCCGTACATGTATCTTTTAAAATGAGGGATCTTGTTTTCCTCAGGTAAATTCCTAGAAGAAGAATTACTGGATCAAATGGTATTTCTATTTATAGTTTTTTGAGGAACCGCCATACTGCTTTCCACAACGGTTGCACCAGTTGACATGCCCACCAACAGCGTAGGAGGGTTCCTATTTCTCCGCATCCTCACCAGCATTTCTTTCTTTTCTTTGAATAGTGGCCATTCTAACTGGTATGAAGTGATATCTCATTGTGGTTTTAATTTGCATTTCCCTTATGATTAGCAATGTGGAGCATCTTTTCATGCGCCTGTTGCCATTTGTATTTCTTCTTTGAAGAAGTGCCTGTTCAGGTCCTCTGCCCATTTTTTAATCAGGTTATTTGTTTTTGGGGTGTTGAGGCATATAAATTCTTTAAATATTTAGATGTCAACCCCTTATCAGGTGGGTCATTTAGGATTATATTCTCCCATACTGTAGGATGACTTTTTGTTCTGCTGGTGTCCTTTGCTCTACAGAAGCTTTTTAGTTTGATGTAGTCCCACTTATTCGTTTTTTTATTTTCCCTTGCCCAAGGAAATTTGTCCAAGAAAAAATTGGCATTCTTATGTTCGAGAGACTTTTGCCTCTGTTTTCTTCTAAGAGTTTTATGGTTTCACGACTTTGATCCTAATTGTAGTTAAATTAAACAGGATCAAATTAAAACCACAATGAAGTATCACCTCATACCAGTTGGAATGGCCACTATCCAAAAGACAAGAAATTAACAAATGCTGGCAAGGATGCAAGAAACAGGAACCCTCCTACACTGTTGGTTGGAATGTCAATTGGTCCAACTGTTGTGGGAAGCAGTATGGAGGTTCCTCAAATACTATAATTAGGTCTTTGATCCATTTTGAGTTTACTTTTGTGTATGGAGTTAAGACAATAATCCAGTATCATTCTCTTACATGTAGCTGTACAGTTTTCCCAACACCAGTGGTTGGAGAGGCTGTCTTTTCCCCACTGTGTATTCATGGCTCCTTTATCATATATTGATTGACCAAATACATGTGAATTTGTTATCTGGGCTCTCTGTTCTGTTCCATTGATCTATGGGTCTGTTTTCGTGCCAGTACGTGCCAGTTTTCGTGTTTTGATTACTGTGGCATTGTATTAGAGCTTGAAGTCAGGGCATGTAATCCCCCCAGCTCTGTTCTTCTTTCTCAGGATTGCTTTGGCTGTTAGGCATCGTTTGTGGTTCCATAAGAATCTTAGAACTATTTGCTCTAGTTCATTGAAAAATGCTGCTGGTATTTTGAAAGGAATTGCATTTAACCTGTAAATTACTTTGGGCAGGATGGCCATTTTGACAATATTAATTCTTCCTATCCATGAGCATGAGATAGATTTCCATTTATTGCTGTCTTCTTTAATTTCTCCCATGAGTGTCTTATAGTTTTCAGAGTATAGGTCTTTCACCTCCTCAGAATCAAGGAATTTTTAATATTCATGATTCAATGGAACTGATTTAGACTGTGTCAGCCTCTTCACACCTTTTACAAATCATGTAGCGATCTCCTCCATGTCACTCACCATTTATGTTTTAAGTACTTCTCCTGACACATTCATCCACAATACTCTAGAGTATGGTAAAAGTAAGCAGCTTAGAACAGAAGTCTTCATGTAATTTATAAAATTGGCATCAAACATTTTTGACATCCACCTCAAATGAACCCCAGAAACCAAGTATTTTTATGTGTCAACCTGGAAAAGTGGTCTTTAAATTATTACAGTTTTCAGGTTTATATTCTCCTTTCTTCCAAAGATCTTATGTTACTGTTCCAGGACTTCTAAAACAACTGCAGTTGGGAAAAAAAAAAAACAGGAGTAGAAAGCTGCACAGCTAATACAAACTAGGACAGTGGTCTAGTTGAGAAAGTAGCTGATATTCTTTCTCAAACTTTAAAGTTTAAAAATGTTAAAACTGATGTTAAGCAAAATCTTAGAAGGATAAGATTACCTCTAAGTGTAAAAAAATCAGCAATGTGACTATAATATCAATCCAACTAAAATTTTATTTGTTCCTTGGTCACTATACCATTCTAATACCACTGGAATTTGGCCAATTTTACTACTTCATTTTTTAGTGGCTGAGGGGTCTTCATTTGCATGTTATCTATCAGACTTTGAGTTCCTTTTCATTTAACTTCACTTTTTCTTTGGAAAAAAATGTTTTGATGAGCATTATATTACACACATCTTTCCATATTTCTAGATTCCTAAAAGTGGGATTGCTAGTTCAAAGGTTAGACATATTTTATATTTTGAAACATATTGCCAAGCTACCAATAAAACTATCCTTTCTGATACAATAACCACCAATCACATGTAGCTATTGAGCATTTGAAATATGGCTAGTGTAGCTGAGGAGCTCAGTTCTTCATTTTAAGTGATTCTAATTAATTTAAGCTTTTATTTAAAAATTGATACTTGATTCAGTTATCAGAAAATTCTTGAGTATGTTTGTAACAAACTATGTATCTCCATTTACTTTAATTGTAAATTTGATGAAAGCTAAATACAGATCAATAATTTCAAATTAAAGTTTAGCTTCAGAACTGAGAGACTATCAGTGTAAAATGCATACCTGACTTCAAAGACTTGGTACAAAATAAAAACAAAATATAAAATATCTCATTAATAATTTTTATGTTGACTATATGTTGAAATGATAACATTTTTTATTTATTGGGTTAGCTAAATTGTATAATTAAAATTAATTGCATCTGTTTATTTTTACTTTTTTAATGTGGCTGCTAAAATATTTAAAACTGCTTATGAGGCCTACATTGTTACTTCTTTTTTGGATAATGCTGCTTGAGAATCACCATATGGATTTTCCCATACTCCAGACAACTAATAAAACTATAATGCATTAATTCACTGTCTTTTGTGGGTACTTAAATATTGGATAAAGTGTACATCCTTGATTTCATTATTCTATAACAAAAATTTACAAACCAATTTTTGGGGACACATCCACAAAATCTTGAACTATCATAGCATCATGGGCACATTATTTTGAAAAGAAAAAATGAGATATTTATTCCATTTGAAACAATGTATTTCCTAAATTAGAATATCTTCTTTTCATAAAATTATGATATATAAACATTTGCCTATGGTTTTAAACCACTGTTAATGATTTAATAAATGCATATAGCTAATTATAATAGAATTTCTAGAAAAATCCATATATTTACTTACACATTTCTATAAAGTGCCCTTTATATTTTTATCTTAAGTCATCCTATATACATATGTAAATAAGTGATTTCTAACTTTAAAGATGCTTCTTATTCTGCCTTAACTGTCCATGCAAGTAAATGCTGAAAATACCTATTGGCAAACAAAATAATGAATACTGGCTGCACTCCTACAGTGCTTTAAGAGAGATCATATTACCTCTACTTTTATGGCAGGTCCCTTGGAAGCCACCCTTAATTTTCCAGTTACATGCACATAAAGAATGGAACAATGAAATTATTCAAAATATTACCCAGGCACCTCATTAAATGCCTTAATTTATTATTAAGCATAGTTAAAATCCCAACCCCATAAAAGATGCTTAAAATCATATAAACATGGAAAAACTGAAAGAATAAAAAGTTACAGAACTCCTGTAAATATTAAGTTACAAAGACAAAACATACTTAGCTAATAAGACAGTATGAAAATAATAGATACGATTTCTCAAGTCACAAATGTTATTTTTAGGTAGAAGATTATTCCATAATAAAACAGAGAAATTTCTCAATTCAGGATTGTGCAAACTTGTTCATTAAAACACCTAATCACGTGATATGGCTACAGTTAAAAAATGAAAACATACCTGAATCATTACTGTAACAAACATATCTTCCTTTCTTATTATAATTTATAACTCAACAATGTTTTCTCCAGTAAGAGAACAAATAGTATTTTATCAAGGCAAAACAAGAATTCAAAAGTAAAATTTCACACTAATACACAGTACCTTACAGACTATAAATGTACTATCAAAAAAATGTAGAGCTTACAGTTGTCACAGTCTTAACTTCCTCAGTTTTGGCTTTGGAAGCAAACTACAATAATATACTTTTTCATATTATATGCATGACTTACAGTGTATTGACAAAGAGATGAAATAAGTGTTTAATAAGTATATTTCAAAGTGTTCTCTAGGAATTTCAATTTAAGATTTACCTCTGAGTCAAAATCTATTTGCTATACTGAGTGTATAGCAGTCAAGACAAATGTTTTAACTGATGTTAATGTTAATGTTTAACTAATGTCATTAATGATAACAAATGTTTTTCTCACCTTCCTAATATTTGTTTAATCAGGCTTGCAATTATAAATAGAGAATTTTTCATGCTTATATATTCTGCTTGGTTTTAATCTCTCTTATATGAAAGTTATATGACATCAGAAATTGAAATTGCTAAGCTCAGAATACAAAGAGCACTAGATACAGTAGAAAATATTTAAAGATACTAAATATATAAATATATTAAACTAAATATAACTAAGTACATTTATTTTACTCATCAATTAGAAGTTGATAAACACAAATCTTGTATCAAGATTAGAAACTATGTATTTCTTTCTTTTAAATAGCAGTACAACTTTAACATGTTATAATAAGAAGAAAAACTTGCTGAATAACTAACCTTGACATGATATTAAGACAATTTTCAATTCTAGGACTCAGACTCCTATCTCTGGAACAGGGTGGGAGTAGGAAAGTAAAAATTTAATGATTTTCTATTTCATTTCCAAATCTAAAATTCTCTAACTTTACAACTATATGATTTAGGAAGCAAACCAGCAGCACTTCAATTCTTCATCACAGCCAATTAAAATAGATGTTGTCAATACTTGGCTGAATAACAGAATCTTCAATATTCCTCTACACTGAAATTAGAATATCCATTTTTATGTCATTCAAGAACATTTGCCCGAGAATTCTTCAGTACTTGAAAAAAAGAAAGATAATTATAACCTGCCTATTAAAGTTGTATGTCTCTATAACATACAGTTTTGAAACCTCCCTTTTTATATACTTATTAACTTATTTTCTTAATTAGGTGCTGAAGTGAATAGAGGACAAAAGGAATCACAGAAGGTTGTTTTTAAGAAGCCCTAAGATCTTGCCATCTTTTCAATCATTGTCATATTCACCATCACCACCACCACCATTTATGAAATACTTACCAAGTGCCCGAGCCTTCTGTGTAGTATCCCATTATTTCTCACAATTCTGTAAGAGAGGAAGTACTATCCCTCCCTGTTTTAGAGATGAGGAAACTGAGGCTTAGGGAGACTGGGTCATTTGCCCAAGGTCACACAGCTCTGAAATGGTGCAGCCAAATCAGCTGTTATCAGAGGTGTTGTTCTCCCCAGCTAGACTACCACCACCCATCAGACTTCAGGGTTTAAAGAAGGAAACCGTATGAAAGCGAACATGACTCTCAACAGGGAAAAACAAGGGGCAAATACTGCAGATGCTCTTTCAGACAACGCTGTCTCCCATCAACAGCTCATCAAGACACACATTTCTCAATACATATATGTAAAGGAAAAAATACTTCCAGAGTATTACAATCAAGAGCACATCCAATTCTCTGACTTTCTCTAAAATATTATCTTACATTGGAGAAATGAGAGGTTTTATACAATCACAGTTGCAAAGCAGTTACTGTTTTCCTTCCTCTGCCTTAATTGCTAGTAAAATGGCTGCTGAAGTTAGAAAGATGAGAATACAACCAGGAGAGCTGGCTAGCTTTCTCATAAGATAACTCTAAGTTACTTTGGATGCTTTATCCAAGTGCAGGATTTGGCCCTTAGCTTTTCAGAGTTAGAAATGTAATTTAACCTTAATTAGATCCACATTAACCAAGTTCACAAAATGCCAGCTCATAAGTTTACAATTATAAATTCACAATTATTGCATAGATAAGTACCCAGATTACTATGACTAGTGCATACTTCCGTTATACACAGATCTACATGGGAAAGCAAATCATAACCAGAAAGCTAAGAGATAAAGATGCAGAATTAGTTCACGCATCTTCCCCAAAAAAGATCTTGGCATAACTTGTCAACAGGCCCTTAATGTACTTGAAGTCTCGTTGGCAAGGATTAGAAATTATGTACTTCTTTCTTTTAAACAGGCGGCAGTGCAACTTTAACATGGTATATACTAAAAAGAAAAACTGACACAGTGGGACTGACTCGGGTGGCCACTGGCCAAACTTGCTTCTGCGTCTCTCCTCTCCCTGTGCTTCCGCGGTTGATGGAGGGAAGTCGGAAGCGCTGGTGTTCTTCCGTTAGACCTTCAGTCATCTCGCTCAAGCCTAAAATGAATACTGACTTTTCAGAGAATTAATATCTTTATTCTGACCAATTAAGTAGAGCATCGATTGTGCTTTCAAAGAGTGATTTCCCTTATTTCCACATTTTTAGGAGGAATAGTATAGTTTTTCCCAAGTGGGAAAGAATTTGGGGTAATAAAAATTAAACTATTTGCACTATAGCTTTGGAGATAAAGTTTTCTCTGTCCTGTCAGAAAAAAATGTATCAAATTTATTGAGTTATAACACATCCAGCTTATATTTATACATTTATGGGGGAAAAAAATCCTCTAATGTACCTCATTTTTACCTCTACAAAATACGGATCTCAATTTAAATTTTTCTCTGAAGGGCAAGAAATGGGACTCGATGTCCATGAAAATCCTGCAGCAAAGTGACAGAAGGAAACCCTTCCACAGGGGGGCCTAGAGAACCTTGACCATCCCTTCGAAGTCACAGTGACTGATACCACCTACCATATGATTAGAAAGGCAACCTAACTGAACCTAATAACAAGGGATCAGATTTAGGAACAAACAAGGAGTCAGTAAACAATGGGGAATGAGTATGTAGAAAAATGTGTTCTTCTCAAGTGATGAGGTTGAAGTTAGAAAAGGATGAAAGTGCATTATTTGGGGATGAGTGTGAAAGTTGTAACTGAAATCTAAAAAGGAATATAATAGTTTCTCAGACTCAGAATTCCCTGAGTGATAGTGGGAGGACTGTTTTCTAAAACAATAAAAGCATTACAAAAGCAAAGTTTTCATAATAGCATAAAGGGTTAATGCTGTTAAAGTAAAAAATATTTGTGCCCTGCTTGTTTACTCCCTCCAGGTTCAATGACTCCAGCCATTAGGGCTGCAGACGAGGGTCCTGGTCATCACCTGAGTTGATGGGAGGGTTTCGGATAACATCAGCAATAATCTTCTGAACCTCTGCAGTCAGGCCTGCTCGTTCGGTATCAAGTGGGTAGCCAGCTTTCACCGCCTGGGATAAGTGCATGCCAACTGCTGAGATGGGCAAAACCCTGTTCTCAGCCACACTCCTCTAGAGAAACAGCAGCAGAACAAACTGAGTGAGTTTTTTTAAGTGCCCACTGCGTTGCAGGGAAACAAAACATCCAAACCCTTCCAGGAGTAAATGGTCACTAAGAAATAAACAATGGATTAAACCTTCACTTAAAATTTTCACTTTAACTATTTCTTTAAAACTACCCACATTAAGGAACTCCACAGGTTTTACTTTTCACTTACTGTACTGAACAAAACAAAATCTAGCTTTAGCTAAGATATCAATCCTTGCCCCTCTGTAATTATTCACTTTAAAAATCTATCATTGGCAAAGAATAGTCATTCAATGCTAATTGTATGTTTAATACTGCCACAACCTTTTGAAAATACAGTAAACTGTAATCCAATATTCTACTTGAAATAACACATGGTACTTTAGTTACACGAATTTCCAAGAAGGCAAATCCAAAAATGCTTAGTGATAACATAAGGCTCCATAAGCACTCTATAAAATATTTTTTAGAAGATCTTAATAGGTGTTTTATATTGACTCTGTTCATAAAATAATAACAACCCCAATTTAACAAGGGCTGTCATCATTTACCTAGTATTGAACTTAACAAGAATTGTATTAAATTTAGGTCAATACTATATATTTATGCAGCTTTTTAAACAAACATAGCTCCAAACCCATTAAGATGTTTATTAGGTAAAACAGTCATCTAAACATTCAGGAAGTTAAAACACTCAGCTTTAAATTATTTAATGATACTCCCTTTTAATACATCTTGAAAGTCTGAATTTGGACAGTATTTGCATGAATGTTGATACTTGCATAAAATAGATCATTTCAAACAGTTATTTTCATCCTTCAAAGGTAGGTTTAAGTTACTTTCATTAACTGTCTACCCTTTTCTATTACACAGTGTGCACCATGTGTGTATAATATCAGCGTTATTTGATACGAGGCATCAAATTACCTAACACTAATTGTATTATTGCTCCCGATTAATTAGTCTTAGGCATGTTTAATTTTGTGGTTAACTGGCAAGACCCTCAGACTCCTGGGAGGAACAGCTAATTACACCATGATATTACACAATAGTTAACAATCAAATAAGAGCAAAAGATATAAATGAAGATACACCACTCTTCACATTTTTAAACCACATGTATGTGTAATGTAATACAAGAAACCTCATATCATGGCTAAGTACTAGAATGCACTATATTCAGAAAATTTAGAGGCTATACCAAATTTTCTTAGTAACTGTATCTAGTTATACCATACACATATGGTCAAATTATGAGGCATATTTAACAGATAAAGGGAAGTTACTGTATAGGTAAGAGACTGAACTTAACATTCCTATTTATCATGTAATTTGTTTCAAAATTAGTACAATGGAATTATTCGGCTTCTTCTGTAATGGCTTTTGTATTTTTAACTAAGCAATTTGATTTTCTAATTAGGATATCGATTAAGTGATTAAGACAAGCTAAGGACTGTTTATCCTTATTTATACTGGAAGGTAACCTGAATAAAAACGTGTAATGTGGCCTAGCAGACAGAGACAAAAAGAACAGGAAAAGCAGGCATTAGACCACATTGCCTTGTCCAAATCAATTTAATGTCAGAGAGGACCGGAATTCAAATTAGTTAAACTGAGCTGGAAGCCTTATTCTGTCCCATTTTATATATTAAAAAATCCTCAACAGCCTTAAGGATTCATGCCAGAACAATTAAATATTAAGTGTGGTCACTTTTCACAGTAATTACATGCTTTTCAAAGAGCATCCAGCATGGCTGAAAAACAGAACAGTACTAGAGATACAGAGTGAAAAGCAAGTTTACTGCTGTTTTTAACTGATTTCTATCTTCTTGGACATCCTTCCAGAGATATGCTAAGCAGGAATTTAAAAAAAAACCAGTCTTAAAATATGGCTGCTCTATTCAAACAGTTAGTGTTTGAATATCACATGATATTGTACATAAAAAACCCTAAAAAATCTCTAAACAATAAATGTATGTTTCATTATCTCTGCTACACTCTGTATAGAATCATGGCCAAACTATACTTGCTGTTTTTACTTGACAGGGATAGTCCTAACAGAGAAAGAAAATGGCATTCCGTCCTAAAATTAAATATAAAATGGAACAATATCAAATATTGTAGGACTAGAAGAAATTTATCCCAAGTCACAACATTAATACTAAAAAGTTGTTAAGACACATATTTAGAAAACCTTTTTAATTCCCTCTAACTTGAAAACAATGCTTACCAAAGACATCTTCTTTTCTTGGAACAAAGAATATGTGATGGCCACAGACTGTGAAAGTGAGCAGAGTTCATTTTTTGCCACCAAACTTTTCTTCTGTTCTTGAGGTTTTGTACTTGAAAAGAAGTTTGTCTACAAAATATTAAATGCAGCATAAGTGATCAATAGTAATATCAATATAATGATAGATATCAATATGATCATTAGGCATTATGGAAAAAGAACACAAATAAAACCTCTAAGTAACAGTCAAAAGTTCTCTTTTTATGAGGAGCACAAAAAAGCAGCTTTATTTTGTTTTGTTTCTACATACTGATTTTAAAAAGTACAGTAAGGCTAAAGGGAAGAAGTTTTTAATAAAATATTTATAATAACAAACATAGCTGTAGAACAAGAAATTTCTCATCTTCCCTTAGCCAATAAGAGGGAATAAAAAATAAACTATAATGTAGACCATTCTGCCTCTAAATGAGTCCCCTATCTCCTCTAAGTGAATACTGGACAAATGAATAAACAATTAGTATTCAAATTTTGGTACTATAGCCAAAAATTCTGCTACTATATCATATATCATAACTATATGTATATATATATATAATTTTAAAAGATACATACAAACTATTGCTGTAAACTTGAACGATCGTGTAAAATCTTAAATATGGGTTCCTTAAGAACATTTAAAAGAAGAAAGGGAGGAAAGGATTGAAAAATAAGATTAACAAAGAAATACCGGAATTTTTTTAAAGCCTGCTAGAAAGGTAAAGGCCAAGTGATAGTTATGATAAAATTATATGATGTACAATTCACAGAGATGCATGTTCCCTCCAAAGTGCCAACTTTACCTTCCAAAACATAAGAGCAATACTAAATTAAAAGAATTAAATCTAACTGAACTTGGCTTATTATAAGCACACTAGTGCATTCCTACCCTGAACAAAAAGTGAGCTTATAGATTAAGTCAGACACCAGGGATAACCGCAGGCTGGCACAAAGACAAGCCAGATAACACCACAAAGACTTAAGGCCTTCAGATGGTTTCTAGCCCCCCTAGATTTTCAAGGAAGAACGTTTTTTATTAAATGTAAATGAAGTGTTTCCCTCTGAGGCCTTAACACTGTCAATTTTGGCCTTAAATTTCTAGTAATGCCAAAAATGAAAATCCATCGGCAGATTCCTCAGAATTACTGAGCAGTCGTCCCTGGAGGCTACGACAGGACACCCCTATTCCAAGGTCTTAGAAATGTGACCACTGTGAGTTATTCTGACAAGTCCATAAAGATTTTAGGATAGATACATGGGACAAAATCATGTTATCATCTGTAAGTGTGTGACTAAACATTCAGGGACACCCAAAACTCTGAGCAACGTAATATGAGAGTAATAATGTCAAGAAGGTCAGGCCAGAATGTGATTCTAATAAGCAAAAACCTAATCAAATCATGCTCTGTGTAGATAAAAGACTAAGTGAACAGAGTGTCATCAATTATGGAAATACACAGGGCAGATAGGAGGCGAAAAGCAGGCAAAGCCTATGTAAGCATTGTTCAGATGGGAAGACATCCTAGTAACTAGGTTTGAATATTAGAGCTGCCTGGGCGAACGGTGTATGAGAATGCTGCCCCCAGCCTTTGTGGCTGGCAGACTGCTGAAAACTACCAGAATTTGCCTTTTTACATTCCAGGCTTGCCAACACTCAAATAAGCTGGCTCCGCATACATCTTCTTCTACAGGAGAGAACACACTGGTTGGGTCAAGTGAACCTTTCCAGTCGTATTTCTCACTATAAATTAATGAATTTGCATTCCAATATATACACTTATATTTATATAGACACACATATATACATAAAGCCAAGTTCACAGAGAAGGATCATGCAAATCTACTTCCCCAAAACACAACAATTCTGAGACAAAACAACAGAATTTTAAGATTTACAAGGACGTGGACTGAGCCCCTCGCCTAGACCATGGCAAATGCCAAGTGAGAGTAAACAGCTAAGTATCCCCAGAAAATATGCAATACCCAGCTATTCTGAAGCTTTAAAATAGAAACAGAAATAACACCTGGCTCTGTTTTATTTAGGTGTATAACGTGCTCAGAACACCAAATTCCCTTCCCTAGAGTTATGTGATTATAATTATCTTCGTCTTAATGTGAGAGTACAGCTCTGACAGTCTTCCATTGGCGAAGTGAAATGCCAGAAAGGTGTGAAAAAAACACTTCATTACCTTGGCTCAGATAACTCGAATTCTAAAATCTGACATCATACATGTGACATAGAAGAAGACAAACAGAAACATTTATATCAAGGAACTACACTCTTCTTTAACTTTTTAAGTTATTTGTTAGAGGTTACATTATGACCACAAAATGCTGTTTTAAGCTACCTCTATGTGTATTTAAAAAAAAATAGTTGTCCGTCTCTTTTTAAGTAGCTGCCAACTATGAGTTCATCTATGGTGGGGGCTGGGTATTTTAAAAACATTGTATATTCCATGTAAATTTATTTTTAATTTTTAACTTTTTTTCCTAAATGGCCATCTCAATGGATTTAAGACCTACATCCTCATATTTATAACCTTTGATTTGTATTATGACAGTATTAAGTTTTACTTCAAATTTTAAGTAGATACATTAAAAGCTTAATGAAAGTGGTGAACGACAAAATTGGCTTCATAAAGATGAAAGTTCATTAATTTATTTCTTTAATAAATGGTGTCAATTTACAGAACAGTTCAGGCATAATTCCCAAACACAGAAATTAGCAGTAATTTTATCTATCCAGAAGGTTCAAAAGTATTTTGAACTATGTCCTTTAAAGCATTTAAGTTTTGCTCTACTTCAATTTCCTCTCCTGAAGAGGGGTTGGAAGGGATAATTCTGTTGTTATTAAATAATACCACTAATTCATGAAACAAGATCCTACAGTCAAGTGTCCAAAGAGAGGAAACTTAGTCAATTACCACTGGTAAGTATGGCATTATCAAATTGTTAAGAAATATAATTTCATTTTCAAGATATCCAATATGAAATATGAGGAATTCTCACATGATATCTTGTGTAATGGTATGAAAAGAAAATTTAAAGTTGCTCAAGATATTCTGTATCAAAAGAGGGAAATGTTACATACAAAAAGCAGAAGTTTTCTACTCATAGTTAGAGAATGACTTCTAAATTGGGACCCAAATGTGACTGTCCAAAGCTTGCAGAAGGTTCTTAGAACTGAAAGCAATCCCTTAGAAGTAAAAACAATCCCTTAATACTGCCTGGCATATTTTCAACTCTTCCAGCTTTTTATATGTTCCCATATCTTTTGTCTTTCTAGTTCATCTGTTGTTTCCCTGATATCGGGAAGGAAAGTATCATATCCACTGTGCAGGTGAGGAAATGGAGACCCAAATAAGTAGAAGAACACTGAGCAGCTTCACCAGGTAGACTGCGGCAGAAGAAAACTGATTCCCTGACTCGGAGTCTGGCAGCCTTGCCAGGCCTCGCACTGCATCACCTCTTGTGCTGGGCACACACACAGTGGCATCTGCACGTAGAATTTAAAGAAAGCAACACAGTGATCCTTGTGGACATGGTCACTTTCAGGGGAGCAAGAAGTAATAAAAGGATATGAAGAAAATCCTACTGAGGCTGAAGAGAAAAATAAGAAATCTACTTAATATCAAATGACAGCATGCCTGGAAGGGGAAGGGAATTAGACAATACAACAAATGATAAGGAAAGCAAAGTGGCTGGGCTCCTTACCAACTGATGCCATGACTGTAGCTTTCATTTCTATCAACACTGGAAAGTAAAATGACGTTATCAACCTAAAATACTGTCCTTATTCAAATTTAAAGACAAAGCCTCCCAACAAAATAGAGAGACATGAGCAGCTTGGACAACTACTTCAGCATTTAATCTTAAAAATTAGGCAACTAATTTTTATAACTGATTTACTGTAGAACAATCTGAACTCACTGTCTAAATACCTAGAGTGGAAATGAGAATAAGGAGAGAAAACATTGCTTTTGACACCGTCAAAAAATATTTACTCTCTCTGAGCTGCAAACCATAGTATTTTACCTGAAGATTATTTATTTGACAGAAATGCTTGATGACTTCCAACAGAGGAGCCAGCATAGTTGCTTTGCCTTCAGAAACACCATCGATCTTTTTCACATTTTCAACTGTAGTAGGTCTGTCATTTAAAGAAAATAAAGCCAAGAAACTGCTGAAACATTAGCACACGAGACACACAGTCAATGTTTAGCTTCGTACCGACACTCAATAACAGACTTTTTTTTTTCAACAACCAAAAGCAACATGTAATACAAGTGACTGTGTTTTGTACTGTCTTCCTTTGCTGTCCACCATTTAAAGATTTGCTGTTATAGCAATTTATGAATAAAAACGCCACCACCCAAGAGCACAGTACTAACTGGTAAACATGCCATTATCATAAAGGAACAGGCTAGTGTTCTATTCCATTACTGATCTTATCATTATTATTATTTTTATAGATATGAAAAGAAAAACTATGAGGCTCTGAGGACAACTAAAAGGCTGGAAAACTCAGAAGACAAACTGATTATTTACAAAGTGATTACCTGTAACAGTAAGCCTGCTAATTACGTTAGTATTTTAACACAGTATTTCTTATTATGTCCAATATCCAAGAGACCATCTGATGTCTTCTTTCTCAAACCTGCCAACCTAATGATTACTCCCCTTTTCTTTAAATATCTTCACTGAGTATTAAAGTGTGGTCTGTGAATACTTATCTTTAATGAAATAATCATTGCCAGATATAAGCGCGATGTAACATTATTAGAAACTTCTACACTAAATAACATCTCTTAGATGGACTTGAGTGACAGAAACAGTTTTTTAAAAGGAAGCATAATAAAAGATGAATAGAATTACCAAGCAACTATTCTTTGGAAATAATTTCTTCTAAATATTTGAACTAAATTTTCTTCTAAATATTTACTGACCACCTAGTATTTACTAGTCATTGTGTTAGGTGCTTTGGAATACATAAAAAGATGGGGAACGTAATCCCTTTATTCAGAGTTTAAAATCTAGAAGATAGAACACATGTATACCAATAACAAAAAAATAAAGCATTGTGTAATAAGTGTCACAGAAGCATTTTTCAAATTTATATTTAAAAGTCCTTTATGAATTGCAGAGAGAGGAAGTACTCCACTGATAAGAACACAGAAGACTTCATGGAGAAAATTAAAGTAAAGCCAGATCTCTAAGGATTTCCTAACAGAAGTTTGGGGGAATCAAGGAAACTAACAAGGCAGAAGCAAGACTGCAAATAAGTAAATGGAAGCTGAAAAGGTGTCTTCAATAAATGGTAAGCAATCTAGATAAGAGAGACCATTCAAAATTCTATGACTTAGATGCAAGTCAAGGTTTACATACATAAATGGAGGGCCCTATGCTGTAAGCTAATAAGTTAAGACAGTAGGAAACTAGTTAAGCAGAAGTACAACATAATAAAAAAGATTAATTGGTATACTCATATATCAGATGAAACAGAGAGAGAGACAGACAGAGGAAAGGGTAACCAGTTAAGAGGCTTTTGCACAACCCAAGGGCAATGGCTTGAACTACTGTGGTGTCACTAAAAAGAGGGAGGAAGGCATAGACAGACACACAGAAACACTTAAATCAAAGACTAAAAACTAAAATGAGAGGAATATGGGGAATGTATGTTGAATGAAAATAAACATGAGAAGTTTTAAACATGCGTAATTGAGAACATGACGGTATGACTGACAGAAATAAGGAATTCAGAAAGGAGAGTTGTGGTATTTGTATGAAATGCATGTTTGCAGGATTGGTGGATAATGAGTTAGATTTCACATATACCGGATCTGACTGCTCAAAACAACTGGTTTTCATTTATGTAGACAGTGGGACTGAAGCTCACTGGTAGCTGCACAGATTTGGGTCGCCTCACAGACGTGACTGCAGGGCCACAGTCATATTACCACCTAATGATGTATCTTACAAATCCATTATGTTAGAAGAAAATAAGTTAGAACAAAGGCAAACAGTTTACCTCATTTTGGCCATATCCACCAGTATCTTATTGGTTGCCAGAATAGGTGGAGGAACATCCATTTTATGGGCGTGTTTCTGCCTCGCTTCTACCAATTTGCTATATAACAGAGTCTGAACAAAGAACAAAGAAACAACTCAACACTTTTTAAAAATGTACTTAGAAAAAGCCAGTCCTTTATTTTTAGGGCTTTTGATATTACATTTTCCCTTAGGATAAAAAATAAACTGAGCCCTACCTCAGACTCTCAGATAAAGAACAATTTTAAAATACAGGGAACAGAATTTTAAGCATGTATAGAATCATCACTGTCCTCTCACAAACTAAACGCCTTTTTATAAAACCATACCTGAGTCTCTTGCTCTTGAGTGGAAATAACAGGTTCTGAGGACTGGTAAGATTTTCCTGGTGACTGTACCATCATGCTAAAATATTGAAAAAGACAATAAGTAATAAAAGCTTTTCCTTCTCCGTGTTCACTTATTATTTCACCCCCAAAATGAGAGTATCTTTCCAAGTTAATACAAACATTTACTCTTCACAATACCAGTAAGGCAGCTATTACTCATATGACAGCCTCAATTTTAAATACTTTGGATCAAATACATTCACTATAGCAGTAAAATTAAAATCGCAATTTGAGTTCATCAGAAAACTGGTATACTTAGGAAGGGCATTTGCCCATCCTTCCTCCTGAACCAAGTGCTTTGAAAGAAAATACTCATGCTGAAAATAACATTTTCTAGCCAAAGAATCTCTGATTCTTTGCTGTGATATCACTAATTTTTGGTTGGTAAGGAATATTAGCATGGGACTAATCAAATTATTCATAATTTTCTTCAAAATCAAACAAATAAAAGTAAGCCAAAAGGAGGAATTTTACTTTTGACTCCTCAGAGGTGGAGATCAATGGATACTGTATCCATGAAACAAGAAAAGATTGCTATATGTTATTGAAGAAAGAGATGAAAAAATCACTTCCAGAAATTAAAAATTTGGTAACAAAAATAAAATCTCACTAGATGGGATGAAATGTAGAGTCAAGGAACTCTACAAGACAGTGAACAAACAAAAAGAGACTGAAAAGAGGAGAAGAGAAAAATTAGTAGTAAGAACACTAAAAACCAAGTAAAGAAAATGAAAAAGACACTTATTAACATCAAGTAAAATTAAGGTAGTGGTGGCCATAGTAACAATTTGGCTTAGTAATATACCATATTTGTGTAGATATAATAATGTACAAACAAATTATTAATACGATTATAACTAGAAAGATAATTGCTTGGAGCAGGGGGATTGAGGGAGGGGAAACAAAGCTAAGGGACATGGGAAAGAAGCCCTAATCTACCATTACAGGATGTCAACAGCAAATTTCTAAAACCGTTAAGTCAAAAAATAGTAATTGAAGTATGTCACTTACAAAGATGGAAGCAACTACCAGAGATCAGCTGGAAGGTCTGAGGACAGCTGCTTCCGCAGAACAGAACAAAGTGGGTCCGGGAAGGGTGTGAGCTGCTGTGCCTTGTTAAGTACCAACTGACTCTTCAAACCATGCGCATATATTATTTTAGAGAAAACTCAAACTTTCAAATAGTAATTATGGATATGTAAGCATCTTGCTCACTTCTACACAAAGCCCACATATTAAAAACAATTTCTGAACCACTCCACAGGGATCTCAAATTCAGCATATCTATCTCTAAACTCATTTAACCTCATCCACTAAACACTGAACCCCTCAAACCTGTCCTCCTCTTATGTTGCCCAGGGAGGGAATGACAATACTTTCACTCACAATCCAAGACAAAAACCCAAGCATTATGCTCTAGTCCACCAATTTCCCTTAAACCACCTATCTTTTCATCAGTCACCGAGTCCTAACAATTCTGTCTCCTAGATACCTTACAATTCTGTTTCTTTCCATGCCCACTGCCACTTTCCTCGTCTGAGCTGCCATCCCCCCTTGCAAATGCTACTGCAATAGCCTCCTTATTTGTGTCTCTACAACTTGAATCCTCCCGCAACCCATTCCCTCCGCAATGAGGGTCATCAACCAAGGGACAGCCCACATGGGGTGCAGGGGCCAAATCAATCTGTTCTGTTTAAGGTCTGTAAGCTAAGAAGAGTATTTTATATTTTTATACGGTTAAAAAAAAAAAAAGAATATTTTGTGATGTGTGAAAATTATATGAAATACAGATTTTAACATCCACAAATAAAATGTAATTGGATCACAGCCACACTCATTTGTTTATGTCTCGTCTACAGCTGCTTTGAGGCTACAATTGTAAAGTTGGATAGTTGACACAGACCACATGGCCTTCAAAGCTTAAAATATTTACTCTCTCATCCTTTACAGAAAATGTTTGCCAACCCGTTCTCAATCATAAATTTGATGTTCTGCTTGAAACCCTTCCTTAGCTCCCAACTGCCTTTATGATCAAGTCAAGTACTTGAAAGGAACTGGATATTCTATTTAATTAACCATTTTAAATTTTTACCACTTGAGTGATTCCCTCTGCCAGGAATGGTTAGCACGCTGTTGGTCCCTCAACCAATGCCATACCCTGTGTTGCTTGCAGGTTTTAGTGTGTGGGCCATTTCTCTGTTCAGAACACCTCCCCTCACTTCACCTAACAACTATTTAAGCCTCAGATGTCACTTGCAAAGTGTGATTTTATGTTCCTTTACCTGCACATATTCCACTAGAGTATAAATACTGAGGGGGCCAATAACTATATCTCTATTATTCAATCGCAATTCCTAGAATAGTGCCAGGCACAAAAAGATGCATAGTGCAGACACAGTAATCTTTAAATGAGGAAATGCTGCAGCATATTGGATATGTTGTTCTATCCACCCCTTAAATCTTTTGTTTACATAAAACATTTATCATATACTATAAATCAAAACAAAAATTAATTGTTTGGGATAGGAGCTGGAATTATGGTAAATGATTCTGACAGATGCAAAGTAGTATTCATCTAAGCGAGCAACCACAGAAAATGAGTAACAGTATTAGAGCACCTTAATTCACTTTCACCTGATATATACGTAAACATAGGCCATCTAATCTGTGCGCAGGTCCTGGCAAGTTTTTCAAATTCCCTATATTCAGACCTTCTGCAATTCTGTACATCCTCCACACTAACATTAAGTCAGGAAGTCAAATATTAATTAAGCTTTAAAGTACAGTAAGTCCATTACCTCTATTCTCTATCAACTCTCATATTTACCATTGTATGTTACCATAAAATCTTTTTAATGGAGTGTTAATTATATAAATACAATTAGTGTTCAGAAGCTGAAGGTTGATAAGTACAGATTTGAAAGCTAGTTGTGCCATTAGCTGTATGTTCTTGAACTTCAAATTCACTTAACTCTTAGTATCTTCAACTTAAAATGGGGATAAATAATAATAGCTAGTTCATAGGCTGTTATAAGAATTAACTGAGATATTACATATAAAATACTTAGCACTGAGCACAGGGCCTGGCACACAATAAGTGTTAGTTACTAAATTAATATTAATACTATCATTTTATAGGTCTGCTTTAATAATTATAATACTGGAGGCTTATGCTTTAACTTTAACTTCCTTCTACCAATGAAATAGTCCAACACCTGATAGATCTTTGTCTTTAGGAGAGAAAAAAATGCTGATAAAGTCAATATAGTAAATTAAAATTCTGAATTCTGTACCTTTTTATAGGAATGTTACTCCGGGAAGAAATTTTATCAAATGCTGTGTAAGAATACATCTTCTCCAAGTTGGACTGCTTTAAAATACATAAAGGTCCATAAGTTATAAAACTTTTAAATATGAAGAAAATATAAAATCTCACAATGACAACTCTCCCTGGCTAACCAAGTCATCAAATAAACCACCTGAAAATAAGCTCTTGAATTATCAACTTAGGTTCTAAAGGCAGTTTATGCAATATAATGCCCCATTTCTCCCAAAGCTATAGAGAACATATGATCAAAAGAATTCTTTGATCAAGTGACCCATTAATCAGCAAAACGAAAGTTACAGAAAGCAATTCAATTTCACTCCATATGCTTTATTAAAATAGAAAATGTTTACCAGAAAATTTAATTCAGCACATTTGTCTACTTCCCCAGTGTTCTAATTAGCTGAAGTTTGCCTGTGGGTAAGTATTTAACCTATAAGTTATAAGATCCAAAAGCAAAACAAGAAAGTGTGTGTGTGTGTGTGTGTAACTTTAATAAGAACATTAGGAATCAGGCTTATTTTTCTATCAATTCTAAGAATCCCAACATGTTAAAAAGAAACAAAACTCCAAGCCAAATTAGTCATAAAATAATAAGATACTTCTCAAACATTAACTGTTCTATTCACCCCAGAAATCATATACTGCCTAATTCGTTTTGTTCATATCACTTCTTTTACCAAATGTTATGTTTTGTTATATCTGCCACTTTCCTCTTCAATAGGAGAAGAATTAAAACACCAATAAAGAATGAAATAAGTTAAGAACCACTGCCTGAATGACAACAAACCTCCTTCTCCACAGTGACTCCAGCTGGTCCTTGGTTAGAGGAATGCCGCTCTGTACCTGAAGATGCAGGTTTAGAACTGGAATATAATAAAATTCAATCGTCTCAAACGTTAACATGTAATTATTTAATCCATCATCATACCTCCACTTTTAGAAAGACAAGTGAGATTACATTATTCCCTTAGAACTGATGACTTTTTAAACTGACTTCCCCCCCCCAGAAAAAGCTTTAAAGTTAAGTTCTTTTAAGTTTAAAAATCCTTTAATGTTTTTTAAATTTAAGAGAAAAACTGATAATCTAATGCACACTATAGTTATTATAGCAACAATACTGTATTATAAGCTTCGAAGTTGCAAAAAGACTAGATCTTAATTGTTAACACGAAAGAGAAGTGATAATTATGTGATGTGATAAGTGTTAGCTAATACTACTATAGTAATCATAGTGCAATATATAATTTGCAATTACATTATGCACTTTAAGCTTACATGTTTTATTTCAGTTATATCTCAATTTTAAAAAAAAAGAAAAAATAAATGATTGGTAACATGTAAAGGTTACTGACTAAAAAGTAGGTGACAAGTGTATTTCCTTCCCACTTTCCACACATAAAAATGAAATATGGTATATGGTTTCTTCAACATTGATTTCAATGCTGCTTCTTAAATAAATAGGAAAAAACAGCTTTCTAAATATTATACTCAATTACTTCCTATCAACCAAGAAAGTATTCTGTGATACAGAGCCACACACTGACTAAAAAAAGATATGCAAAAACAGTATCTTATTTTACCTGTGCAGTGCCTGTAAATTGGGACAACTGAATCATTTAAACAGCAAAACCCAGAAGTTTAGAAAAAAAAAAAACTGTAAATAAACCTTGGTAGGAGAAACTTTCTTGGACACAATTCTTCATTAGCTTGAAGGATAAGTGTCTGAGGAGATTCTGTCCTGGCTTTTTCAAGCCAATCTCTACCCTATTGAACACAAAAAGATTCTTTTAATGCACAGTAAGAAAAGTTAAATCAAACAGGTATACTTCTACATTGTTTACCTTTTTTGTAAGAGTGTAAATCTTTATATATTTATTCTGCCCAGGAACATCTATCAAGTACCCCTCAGTTACGAGCTGCCGGGAAAAAGCCTTCCACCAACTCTCTGTTTGATCCTTGCCAGTACCAAAGAAACTGTGAGTGCGGTATTGATCAAGACGCTGGGAATTCTGAAATTAGGAATAACATCAACAGCTAAGAGTTTTTATTCAATTAAACAAGATAAGTACAACACAAAACTGTGTACTGATTCTTTGGACTTGATACCAAAATTTAGCTTTAAACACCTACAGACAGATATTTTATGCCCATTCTGCTTGCTCTGAATACTTAAGTCACAAATAAATATATAATCCAAATAGTGCTTCTTTTGTGTTTTAAATAATGGCAGGAAATTTCACATATAATCCCATGTATTTCCCAATGCATAGGTCTGGATATGTCTGTAACAGTTAATCATTTTTATTTGGACCTTTTATTAGCATCCTCACACTGATGTCTGAAAACTGTGGTCAGAATCCACAGCACAAGACTTAGTAGCCTGAGCGCTAAAGGCAGTAAGACCCAATAGCTAGTACCAGTGAGTGCAGTGCAAGAACTCAGAGTTCCCACAGCAGGGCTGTTTTTCCTGTGCTTCTGTTCATGATGCACTGAAACACTTAACCATTTCTCATTCTGCAGCTTCACTGCATTATACCAGGAAAAGCAGGTCCGTGCTGAATGACTGCTGCTTTTGGGATTCTGATTCACAGCTATCCTGGTCTAGAAATGTTGTGGAAGCTCGTCTGTCATATGCAATTTTCATGTCCTCTCATGGAGATGATTCTCCCCACCTTCACTCTCTATAAATACTGTCTCATTCATTTTGCCCTCTTACTACCTCGTTTTTCATCCTACACATTTAAATACTATTTTGACATGTAGAAAGCAGTAAGTGAACACAGGGCTTTATGGAAAATGGCTCCTATGTAGCGTATTTGTGGTGAATACAGTAGATTGTAATTCAGGGGTCATTCTAACCATCAGCCATAGTAATTTCCACTGCAGCATCTGGGAAGTTACAAACATTTCTCAAGCTCTCTTTCAGCTAGAGTTCTGGATATGATTTAAGTTCCATGAATAGGAGGAATTGTTATATTTTACATCTATAGGCAGGAAATGAGGCAGGACTACTACTCCTCTGCTAATTTTACAGGTATGCATGATTGTGGAGGTTTGTTTTTATGAGAAAGTGTCAGTGAAGAACGCAGCATGCAATTACTAGCTTCCTAAGTATCAACAGGGGTCCATTTTTGGGATTCAGATTATAGCAAGTGCAAAGTGGTTACCGGAGCAAGCAGAGGCAGAACCTTCTTGATCGATACATCCCCCTCTGGTGCAGTTTGGGATCTGGTGCTATAGTGGCAGCATCCCAAATCAGCAGATAGCTTCCCTGTCACAGAAGAGGCAGCAGCTTTCCTGGTGGACTATTCTGCAGTATAATCTTATCACAATACTATAAGCTATTTAATACCCCATAATAACTACCTTTCTGCTTGAAGTACTTAAGAGTGACTACGCGCTTCCTAATACAAATACTGCATTTTAGGTTACATCCCTATTTCAAAAACATTTGTCCCTTGAATATGTCAAGGGGTTATCACTATGAAATGCAGTGTCAAATTTTAGAAACTAGCACAGCTTGTCATTCAATATTTTTACATTGCATCTGTATTCCAATGAAGGGTTAACAATCAATGCATATAGAAAATCTAGGGATCAAAAATCAAAAGAATTTACAGGATGAGTTCCAGTAGACATAACTCAGGCTCTAGAAGGCTATTATGAATATATTGGCTTCACTCAACTGAAGAGAATGTAAGGCTACAAGTTTATCATTTTGGAATGCTAAAAATGTGAATACAAGCAAAATAGCCTGAATACCCCTGACCCCTCACACAAAGGAAATCAAGGCTAAAATTAGATTAAGTTATGATAAATTCCCATCAGAGACACATCAGTGCCTAGACACTGAGCTTAAAACATAGGCTTCTAATAGGGTTAGTTAGCAGTGTCTGTAAGATGTGTTCTGTTCCTCGAAAAAAATAAAATTAGAAATAGAGTTCTTATTAGAACAGCAAGTAATGAGCTTTAGTATGATTATATTTGCAAAAGTTTTATTAGAACAAGATTTAGAGAAATAGAAACACCCACGTACAGACGGCACCTTTTCCATTGTTAATAATGCCTACCTATGCTAATTGATTTGGGGTTGATTTGACTACAATGTTGAAAATCAAACTTCACAGAATTCACAGTTGGACACTGGAGCTCTCTGATCTACATATTCAGTTTTGGACCATGTTGCTAACGGATAATTAGAGGCTCAGAGATGTTAAGTGGTAGCCTAAGGTCCTGGAGCTAGGACTAGAACACTGTCCCAGGGCACTAGTTCTAATCTTTTACTATGATACCACGTGCGCGCACACACAGACACTAACATATACATATACACATACATACACACGTACATACACACTGACTGAACTTAGTGCGGCAAGACCACCGTGGCTCCAGTCCCGGCTCTGGTGCTTGCCAGCTTTCTCACTTCAGGCAAGGTTATTTCTCTCTGCTTCTATTTCTTCAGCTGCTATAAGAGCACAGCAACTGTTTCCATCTCTGGGGGATGTTGCAAAGACTGAGTAACCAGGACAGAGCCTAAGTCAGTAATATTAACTTTCTTTTAATCAGGTAACAGCTGATCCTTAAGTCAACCTGAATTACTTAATCTACAAGCAAGAGCTGTGACAGTATCTAGCCAGTTTTCCCTCAGCACTTGTGATGGCCCTCTCCACCCGCTAGGGGCTTACCTTGGTTGCAGGAGATTCCACCACTTGCAGACTAGTAACTAAAGGTATTAAGTTGCCTAACTAGTATTTACTAGCAACCTGGACACTGAAAATCATTCCTCAAGCCTTTCTTTTCATAAGCAGAAAAAAACCTAAAGGGAATGAACACTCTAGTATGAAGAATGACGTTTTTTTCTAATCAGTAGGGAGTAACTGCCCCTTCTCCTCATGATGAGTAATCACTGTGAAAACTGTGTACTGTGTGAATAAATTTATAGTCTTGTTTCCATGGTGATCACCATAAGCAGAAAGTTGATATAGGGTTTGGGGCAGTGGTTTTTAAGGAGGGCACAATTTTACACACACATCCCTTTTCAATTACAAACTTTCATTCCAGTATCTCTAGATCATTCAACCTAAAAAATAATAATTTAGAACAGCATGTGAACTGCATAATAAATAGAAAAGCATTAGAATCACAATCAGGAAAGCTGCTTGCTCATCCTGATGCTGGCACAAAGTAACAGTACGACCTTGGGCAGGTCATTTATCTTTCTGGGACACAGTATCAATTGTCAGTTGACACTGTCAATTAAGGTAACAGGTCGAACAGTCTTTTTGCTCTAATGGTTATAATTCTATGGGATACACTCAAAAAGGGAAATTATCATCTCATTCTTTTCCTTTAAAAATCAAGTTGAGAAAATAAAGAGCACCAAAGTGGTATATCAAGGGATATGGAAACCTACTAATTGATGGTATGTGTTAGAATAAAGAGCACAGACTGATGAGAGCACAGGACTCAAATTACCACTTTGTGTTAACAAAAAATCTTTGCAACATTATCTCATAGAGAAAACAAGTAAGACTGCCACTCCCCCGAAATTAACTTCTTTAAAAATCACAATTGCTTTTTGTGGTAATTCTTTTTGCTGGGAATGCCGCATTCCCACCGACGCTTCTCCCCACACTCGGTCTCTAAATGTCAAACTCTACTACTGTACTGCCCCAAAATACAGAGCTCCAGTGACACCGTCACAAAGACTAATTTCCCAGCTGTTAACAAGCACTCTCTCTTCGAACTTCACACTTTACCTACAGCTGTCGTGTGTCCTTCACGTTACACCACACTTCTCTCCTCCCAACTAGCACCTTCCATTCTAGATTGAAAGTCTCATCTAATTCAGCTTGGGGTTCCCCACAGAACAGTAGAGTACCTCACACAGTGGAAAAATTAGTGATGAATGCTAACTCAAGACATTTTAAACCCTGTGTTCTTAAAGTATAAAACAAACCCCTACTTTCTGTTTATATTTTAACGAATTTCATTTTCTTTTGTCTCTTTGCCACTTTCTATAGGCCAAAGAAGCTCACAGCTGCCACTTGAGGGCTTAATAGTCATTTCTGGAGCACTATTCTCAGTGCAAAATAAAATCAAAAGATAAAGTAACAATAATTATCTCTAGGAATATTTTTCAATCAGACAAACTAGCTTATCTGGAAAATGAGATGGATACCCTCTCCTGATAGACAGATAGAAAATTATAAAGGGTGATTAAAACTACCAACAGTTTTCCAGTGGCTGCCCATAGTCAAACATCTTTTATCAAAAGTGTTATCTAATTCTAGAGACATGATAAGGCTTAGTTAGCACTTTAAAAATGTGATTAGGAAAGAGGCTTCACTAATCTCCTGGTTATACATATTAATGACTATGTTTCTGCTTTCCAATCTATAAAATGAGGATAAATGTATCTCTTAGCACTTACTCATAGAGTGCTTAAAGATATTTATGGGGTGAGCTCTTTAGACAGCTAAAACAAAACAAAGTTCTTTAGGCAACATTTCTACTATTCAATTTCTAACTAAGCTTGTAGCTGAAAAGCAAAATTTTAAACTCCATTCACAAATATCTAGATGGGTTTATACTACTTAAGAAAATCTTGTCTAAGAAAGGAGAATCATGTGCTGCTGAAGTTACATTTGTTTTATATATATATATATATATATATATATATATATATATATATATATATATATATATATATACATACAAATATTATCTCTTTAAATACACTCCAAGAGTTTCCAGTTTAAGATCGTACAGATCAAAATTATCTACAAAGATATTAATTTTTCCTAAATTAGTTAAGGCAGACAACTTACTAAATTCCCAAAGGAATTACAATTTCTAAAATAGCATCCCAGTAGATACTAAGGTCACTGAAATGGAGGGGGAAAAAAACTTGCCTTATTTGTACTGTAGTTAAGGTCTATAAATTCTTATTAAGTGGTACTTTTAAAAAAGTTTTACACCTTTAGCTAGCAAGGGTGGTATAAAATTTCACAAAGAATAAACTTCTTAATTTGAGGGCTCCCAGAAGAGACTGTCAGTATAAGCGGTCTGACTTGGTTTTCAAATAATAGGTGAAATTTGATCCCTCTGTGACCAGTTCAAGTTTGTCTAGGAGCCCACTTACACTTGCTGTTGATATTGGATACTACTGGATTATACCAAATTAGTACAGGGACAATTTTTATAAATTATACATTCAACTGGGATACACAGGTTTTGAAGATGACAGAGACAGAAGACATTTTCATAGATCTCAATTATATTTAACATATCCCTTGCAACTTAAATTTTTTTTATAATAAAATAGTAGCACTCGTAGAGGCTAAGACCAAGTTTTGAGGCTTCACAATTATTAAATTTCTAGTTAAACTTGTGATTTGAAAGCAAAATTTAAAACTCCACTTGGAATTTTTAAAAAATCAGTATCTGAAAAGTTGGCATGTTTTCAATGTATTTCATTAAAAATATTTCACAACTAATTTAATGTTCCTTTCTAACCAAAATCAAAATTCAGAAAGTAAATATTTACATGAAGCATTTGAGTATTTAACAAATTGCTTACCTAAATTATTTTGAAATTCTACATACAAAGCGAGAATTTTAATTTCTACTTTTACATGTTTTTACTAAATACACATATTTGAAAGGATTCTGTCTCCCACTTTTGGTTTATTGAACTTATATCAATATAAAAAGCTTAGCTTTGCTTAAGGAATTAGGGGTAAAATCATATAAATAAAAGAACTACAGAAAACCTCTTTAATTATAAGGGCCATGACTTATGCATATTGTACCTGCAATTGTTAGCATAATGTTGGCACACTAATCACCCCAAAGAAGAAAAAAACAAAAAAATGGCAGCTGAATCGACTTTCACTGGTAAAGTAAAAAAAACAAAAACAAAAAAACTTTCTTGGAATTTTAAGCCTTTGATAAAAAAACAGAATGGAAGGAAAAGAAAAAATATACTGCCAAATAAATACTGTTACAGAACTTAGGCACTTATAAGTAATCACTAAAATTAAAGTTTTGCTCAAAGAATTTACTACTTTTTAAGGCACCAAACTACACAATTTTTTTCTGCTTGTCCCTTGACACAATGAAAGTTAACTTTTCTTAATTATCCTAAGTAAAAACCAGGCTAGGGATTCATCTACCTGCAATGTAATAAACTAATAACAGTGCTTCCAGACTGAGGGGCAAAGATGAGCATCAGCTTGGAACATGAAAACAGCAGTGGATGTAATACACGCAGGTTTTGTCAGAAGTAATGATTGCCATGCTTAACTGGAAGTTAACACGATTCCCTGAGTTTCTAAAAGCTCATCTAAAGCCAAAGCTACAACTGTAATACAGTAAACCTTTGTTTACTGTAACAGGAGTAAAAGAAGAACTACAAAGGTGATTCACGGATATACTTACAGATCCTCTGAGAAATAAAATTGGAACCCCAATTCCAAACTTTTCTCCTAAGATGCTCACAGCAGATAAGAGCTGGAATGCTTGTTGACCAAAGTCCTGTGACATATCTTCTGAGTCATCAATGGAAAGGCAATGATACAATCTGAATTTAAAAAAATATGTTAGAAAGCTTAGCCAAGACGTGATACCATCCTACAGCTTATCACTTGTTTCATTGCTTTTACCAATAACTAAAAATTGTATCACTCTTTTTTGTTGATTTCTTCAAGCTATTGGGCCAATTTGTGCTTTATGTATTTGTAGGGTTTTGTTTGTTTGTTTCACATGCATAGAACAATTCTGTCCTCTTGGCAAAAAAACCAATTATCACCAAATAGAGAACATCTCCACCTCTGAGAATACTTCTTTTGCCTAACAGTAATACAGTTACCACACCTAGGTACACAGTTAACTAGGTATACTATTTCTTTCTTTTTTTTCAATTAATATGCAGTTAAATTGTGTGTGTGAAACTCTACAAATTTAAGCACATCCGCTGATTATTCATTTGCACAGATTCATTAAACCACCACCACTACAATCAGGACACACAACAAATCCATCACAAGACAATAGTTCCTTGTGTTATTCCTTTGAAACCATACCCGTCTCTGGCAACCACTGATCTTTTCTTCAACCCTATAGAATAGGCTTGTGTTTGAGAGAATGTATAAATAGAATCATATGTAGAATTGGCATTATTTCTCCTTTTAAATGTTTGGTAGAATTTGCCACTGAAACCATTTGAGCCAGGGAATTTTGTTTTCAGAGGTTTTTAACAAGGGTCTCATCCAATTTCTTTAACAGTTGTAGGACTATTCAGGTTATCGATTTCACTGTGGGTGAGTTTTCCTAGTTTGAGTGATCAAGGAATTGGTCCATTTCATCCATTACTGAATGGATGTGCACTGAGTTATTTAGTGCTTCCTCAGCCTTTTAATGTCTGTTGGGCCTACAGTGCAATTCTTCTTTCATCCTGATACCTATGTCTCCTTTTTTTTCTTGTTAGAAGTCTCTATCAATTTTATTGAACTTTTCAAAGAAGGAGCTTTTGAGTTAACTGGTTTTCTCTTGAGTTTAGTATCCTGTTTTCCATTTCATTGATTTATGCTCTTCTCTACTTTACTTTCTTCTATTTTTAGTTTGCTCTTATTTGACACTTAAGATAGAGTCTTAATTACTGATCTGAAACCTTTTTTCTATGGTAAGTATTTAATGCTCTAAATTTCCTTCTTAGTATTGCTTTAACTGCATGCCCTACATTTTATATTTCCATTTCATTCACTTCAAAATATTTTCTGATTTACCTTGAGACTTACCCTTTAACTCATGGATTATTTGATACTGTGTTATTTAATTTCCCAGTGTTTGAAGACTTTACTAGTTCTGATATTGATTTCTAGTTTAATTCCGTTATAGCAAAACAATATAGCCTGTATGAGTACAATTCTTTTAAATATTTGTTAAGGTGTGTTTCAGAACCCATAATATGGTCTATGTGAATGTTCCATCTGTACCTGAAAAGAATATGTATTCTGCTATTGTTGAATTTTTTATAAAAGTTAATAAGACCCAGTTTGTTGATAGTCCTATTCATTTCTTCTTTTTACTAATTTTCTATTAATTACTCAGAAAGATGTTGAAGTCACCAACTGGATTTGTGAATTTCTTTCTCCTTTCATTCCATCAGTTCTTTTAAGTATATACACATTTAAGATTATGTGTTCTTTGATATGATATATCAAATTTAGTGAGGCTATGGTACCCAGTTGTTTGGTCAAACATTAAACTAGATGTTTGCTATAAAAGTATTTCATAGATGGGATTAACATTTACAATCAGTTGATTTTAAGTAAGGGACATTACCCTTGATAATGTGAGTGGTTCTCATTCAATCATATGAAGGCCTTAAAGAACAAAGACCAAGGTCTGCTGCAAGACAAGTTGTGACTCGTAACTGTTGACATAGAAATTCTCCCCCATTTTCCAGACTGCCAGATGTCAGATTTCAGATTTGCTAATCCCTACAAATGCAGGAGCCAATTCCTTAAAAATCAGTCTCCTTTTATTTACTGTTTATCTATGTGTATATATGTGTGTGTGTTTCTCTGGAGAACCTTGACTGATACATTGGTAAAATGACCCTTTTATTATCATGTTGGTAAAATTCTTTTTCCAAAGTCTCCATTGTCCAATATTAAAATAACTCCAGCTTTTGATTAGTGTTTTATGGTATATAATTTTTACCCTTTTATTTTTAATCTACTTATGTAATATACCTGTAGTGGATTTCTTATGGACAGTATATAGTTGCATCATATTTTTTAAACCAATTCTAACAATGTCTGCCTTTGAATGGTGTTTTCAGACCTTTTGCATTTAATGTAACTATTGATATATCAAGCCTAAAGCACAATATGCCAATATTGTTTGCTTTGTCTTGTATTTAAATAAATTCATTAATTTTTTTAAAAACTGGAATACATATCATTCAACAAAAATTGGATCTAAAGTTATTTGAAAAGAAACAAAATAAAGACTTTTGGGAAGTCCATCTAGAAGAAGAAATTTTTACCTGGACCTGCAATTATCACAGCATTTTTCAGTTCCCATAATACCCACAGAGGCCTTTCGTAGTTGTTTGTCTTCAAAATGAGACAGGATGATTCTACCCAAGAGAAAATTTAAAATTAAATAAAAGAACAAAAATGTACATGTTAAATTCATTGCTAAAAATAATGAGGAGCAATCATCATTAATTGATTCATCTGGGACCTCTTTATTTGGCTTCAGTTTACTAAGGCACAAAGAAAGTTACCTTAAATAAATTTAGCACATATGTAACACCAACAAAATATTGCTTCTAAATATTTCTAATTATTTTGCAAAACTTTCTTCTTAAAAGAGCACCATCCATAAACTCATGTCACTAATTGATATAAAATAAAGAATACATACTGTCGCCTACACCTGCTGGAATGAAGGTATGTTTCCATCTTTGCCATCATCTTTAATTTGTATAATCGAAACTTTTCGTTGTGTATCTCACTAAGGAGGTGCCTGACAATTAAAAATATCACAGGAATACATAAAATTGCATTCATAATTTTGTTATTTACTACTGTTTACTTTCTATAACCTGTAACAACCACACCCTTATAAAGATAAATAATCTTTTATCATCCCAGAAAGTTACTGTGTCCCTTTCTAGTCAATGTCTCCCATAAGACTCAAGCATTTTTCTGATTTTTATGAAAATTACTTTTCAAAGAATTCTACCTTTATCCAAGCATCAAATTTTTAGCTGCCTTTGAAAAATTATTATAAACCTGGAATTTTTCTCATTTTGGTTTATTTGCTACATGTTTTTTAACTCCTTTTTCCACTACATATGTATTTTTACCTTTTCCCAGTAAAAGGTTATTTTTTATTGTGCTTATTTTATATAAGAACTGAAAGCACCTATGTAATGAATACAAGAGGCTAATGGCCAAATATGAGTCTGCATCCCTATTAGCTCTTCAGAGGACTTCTCAGCCCTCTAAAACTATCCCTTTGCATTACAAGACGACATTACAGGACACCAGCAAAGTATCAGAATTAAGTTCCGTCCCCAAACAATTATAACTGATTTCGCCCACCCCGACGTAACCCGAATTTAGTTAATTTTGTTAAAGAACTCTAAAGACATGTTCATTCTGACTGTTAATTCTAGTCTTCTGTGAAGAAATTCCATGAATATCAGATATCAGATAATAATCTCCCACATATCTTTACACATCCTTCCAAAATTTTCATCGAAACAGACCTCAAACACCATTTTGACTGTCCAACCTTTCACCTGATAAAAATACCTCAGTACAATTCTCAAGGGTGACACCAACCGGGAATCCAGCTGAGTGAGTTCTGGAAAGTCTGAACACACAAATGACCTCTTCTTCAAAATCATCCTTATCATTTGGCTCCGCCGACCACCAGGCCCTCCCACAGAACTTCCCTGAAAGTCTCCTCCAGCTGCTGACTCCCACGGGAACCATCTAATCTCATTTTTCTTAGCTCAGCAGCTAAAAATTACTTGCTTTTTCGCTTTGTTTGTTTAGCTCACCTTCTCCTCAGAAAAAGCAAAGAAAACAAATCTAAGAACTAGATCCTCCCTTCTATTTGCTTCAGATGACCTATCTATATATAACACATCTTTTCAGTGTCAGTAACAAATTTGAAACGTAAAATGACAATTCTCTAAACAGCAAATTAAATGAGTATTTTATTCTTCTTCTGGAACTATTACAATAGTTAAAGTACAATATTCCACAGAATAAAAACAAGTTCAAAAAAGTTCTAAAAGCAATATAATAGAAATCAGAAACAGTAGAAAGTTTATTGAGATCAATTTGCAAATTATTCCCTTTAAAAAAGATTACAATAACTATTGGGCTTGACTGTGTGAAATAACAGCAAATGGAGACATTGAGACTTTGCCAGTGGTATGGCTTCTACAATAAGTATGAAATGACTTATTTATACTGATGAGTGGATATGTTTCTTCTCTCAGTTATAGCGTTCTAATACAGGATAGACTAAAATTTTTGTGAATTACAGTGACCTTTTCAGTTGAGAATGAACAACTCAATTTATTCTAAAACTTAATTTTTTTATAACAGGTTTGTCACAAGGATGACACAGATCTGTCCTCAACCCTTGATGAATTCTTTTTTATCCTGATTAAGCCTACAGTTTTACTCTCCTTAGGATGGATGCAAAGAACAACCTCTCTATACTAAAATTCAAGTACGTGTTTTCTAGCACCGCTATTGGGTTACCAATCATGGCTGCTTCCTGTTAAATCTTAATGAGATAACCATTTAAAATGTATTTGAGACTCAGATAAACAGGAACTGTGTCTGTTGATGAAGCTGCAAAGCCACAATATTAAGATGGGCTGTTAAGTCTTCAGCACATTTAGCATAATGCACAAATAAAATCAGAGGGGAGACTTGATAATATGGGTGAATGTTGAAACCACAATGTTGCTCATGTGAAACCTTCATAAGATTGTATATCAATGATACCTTAATTAAAAAAATGAAAAAAATCAGAACTGGTAAGAATTAACATATATTTGATACAATCTCATATTTAATAGTAGCATGCAGACCTATATTCTAGCCCAATTATTTTAAATTAATTTATAAAAAGCTTTACATATCCTAAGGAAAACAATAATTGTTCTACTGAAGAGGATGGTTTTACTGACTATGTTAGGGAACAAAAGCTACTGGGTACTCTTCAAAGGAAGAGCTTAAAATCTATAGCAAACATTTTTACCTAATTAATCCCAATTCTTCTTCAGATCTCAATTTTCCCTATCGTTTCCTGAGGAAAGACTTACCTTAACTTTTTAAAACTTGGTAAACACATGCCTCATTATATTCTCACTATTCAACGCAACTTCCCTTCATAGCACTTAACACAGTCACAACTTTACACATATTTGAAGGATCGATTTAAAAATTTTTAATTGAGATTTTCAAACACAAAAAGTAATGTGAACTCAAATGTATTCATAGTTGAGTGATTCTGTGCTCAAGGTCTGCCATTCATTATACTGTAGCCTCTATAAAAACAGGTTCAGTATCTGCTTTTATTTGTCATTGAATCCCAACACAGAGCATAATGCTTGGAACATGGTGGGCACTCAAAAACAAAACAAAATAAAATGGCCGAGTGGTGAATAAAAATAAAAACTGTATGACTGTATGAGATAAACATTCTCATCATTTTAACAGAATGGGCTAATATGTCCACTTAAGAGTCAATGCATTCAGCTACATGGAGGTGTATTTTGAAAATACCTCACCTTGGAGGCCCATCACTTACCACATATGTTTGTTTCCTGAGCTTTTTCCCCACTATGGATAAGGGAATCAGCTACTAAACTGCCCCTAACATTTTTGGAAGATGAAGTTTTCCTTTCCAATATAATCTCAAAGAACTTACACCCTAACGAAAACTTGTTTAGTACTTAAGTAGACTAGATTTTCCCGTGTTTAACACTGAACACTTAATACTTTTTCATGGCTGTCAATCAGTACAGTGCAATATGATTACTCAGTCAAGGACAGCTGGCCTGCCTTCAGAGAACAGGAAACACATGGTGAAGACAACCAGGCAGGGACTGGTGGAGGTCATCTGGAATGAGCACCACTATCGCCAAGAAAGAAAGAGCCAGTAACAAAACAAATGGTATCTGAAGGAATTTCGGCTGAAAACATGTTAAAACTTAAGAGGACATGAGGAAACAAAAACAGCTCATAGATGCACAATATTAGAAAAACATTCCACTGGATCTGTTACATTCCCAGTGTAGTTCTGATTTAGTTAATTAATCCCTCACAGGAAACGAGGTGTGGCTGTAACTAGGTCACTTTCTCTATGGGGCAACACGTACCACAAATGTTCTTACTGGATGTCCTGTTTTGGTTTGGGTTTAAATGCACTTACCAACATTAATTGAAATTTTGGGTGCAGCCTCAAATACTTTCAAGGCTTATCTGCAAGGATGAAAGGAAAAATGTTTTTACCTGTTTAAGTTAATGTCTGCTGGAGCCCAGAGTAGGTGACAAGAACTTTGGAGTCCATCACGGCCAGCTCTACCAATCTCCTGGTAGTATGATTCCATTTCCTTAGGAGCACCATAATGAATGACTTTGCGAATGTCAGCTTTATTAATGCCCATTCCAAAAGCTATGGTAGCTATGACACACTAAGAATAAACAACAACATAGTTTGACATTTACCTACTAAAATCTTGTATTTTTTTCCTTTGATAAGAATCATTAGCTAAAGTCCTAGGCATGACTGAAACTTTAATTTCGACCAATCACTTACAGATTAAGAGATCATCTGCCCAGTTTACAGATTAAGGATTGGTGACCATAAAGTAGGATTTCTTCTCCCTTTCTATAAAAAACAGCAAATAAAGTAGTTTCTCTGAACACTTAAAAGCACAACACACATAAAAGACTCTTTAAAATATTTTATTCTATCAAATGAGATTTTTGTGTTAATCTGAAGTTTCAAGAGTCTGTACTGGACTGCACAGTATCTTAATATTTTCTACCATTTTTATAAGCTGGAGGAAAGCTTCTCATTACAGATCATAAAAATGGAACATGAATTTATCTCTGCATCTGCAAAAGGATAAAATTGGTAGAATATCTAATATGTATGCATAACTGGGATGAGATTCACATGACTGGAGGAAATTTTAGGGAAGAATTTTTTATAAGAACACAAAAAACCAACACAATTTTTGAAAGTATTAACAGAAAGAATAAAAGAAGATGTGCAAGAAAAGTAACTGGAGTATACTACATGGCATGGAGATAAAAAAGCATTTACAGAGAAATAATTACATAAATATATAATATTTGAATGTAGATGATCTATCCAAAATTATGATAGTAATGTTAGGAGGAAAGAGGCCTAGAAATACATGGATGGAGGAGAAGGGCAGGAAGGGAGGTGCTATAGTTACACTTTTATCTTTCAGAGGGAATGCAACAGATAATGCCTAAAATGATTAGACAAATATATAAGAAACTAAGAAGTAGCAGTATAAACAAATTATTACAAGATACAGAGTAGTAAACACCAACAGAATAAACAACAAGAGTTGGGAGAGGCAAAGAGAAGTGGGGAAGGAATGAGGGGTTGATGCTTTCCACTCTAAGCACTGGTAACTATTTTGGTTCTTCAAACCATGTGTGTGCATGACTGATGAAACTAAAGTGCCATTAAAAAAAAAAAACTAAAGTGTCATTAAAACACCTGTTAAGATGAACCAACAGTAGCAAAATAAGAAAGAAGGAAAGAAAAAAGAAAATGCTGAACAAATAAAAGGAAGTATAAAAATGTTGAGAAATAAACAAGTAATAGAAACGAAAATGTATTAAGAAAAAGCTTTGAGTAACATCAGACCATTTTGTTATATTTAAGAATGAATGAGCAACATAATTCTAATTTTCTTTTGTTATGTAATTTCTTTGTTTTTTCCAGCCTTATTGAGATACAATTGACATATAATATTGTATAAATGTAAAATGTGATGATTTGATATACATATATATTGCGAAGTGATCACTACCTCACAGTTACTATTTGTGGTGTGTGTGTGTGTATGTGTGTGTGTGTGTGTGTGTGTGTGTAGGTATGTGTTGTGTGTGTACACATATGTGTGTGATGAGAACACATTTAGATCTAATTTTCATTATCTGATAGTTTTTAGATGAGATCATCCTATTCTACAGACATTAATTTTCAAAATATCCTTATCAACTCAGTTGAAAATAGGTATTTATCAAATAATTTATTCACAACCTCATTCCAGAAAGGGAAGGAATTCAAGCCATCTTACAAAGGCAAATTAAAAAAACGGACATAAAAATCAGAATTAAAAGAATGGTCACAGACTAAAATGCAAATCTACATCTGAATGTAGTTAGATTTGATTATGAATAAGAAAATTTTGTTCTCTAAAAGTGTAAAATAGGAAATACTAAGATTCTAAGTATCACTGAATCCTAGACATTAAAATCTAGGAAGGTAAGCTAGGGATGTCAGCTGTACTTTTAGGTCCATACTCAAGTAAAAATCAGCTGTAAAAAAGAGAGTAAATGTCTACAATTCTGTACATGATCTATTCAGTAGGCACTCAATAAATACTCAATAGCAAATATTCAATTCCAAGAGCACCAGACTATTCTATATAGATAAAGAAATGTATTTTCATAATCTTGAGAAGGTGTCTGAGGACTCTCAATGCAAATGTGAAGCTTTTAAACTATTTATAATGGCAAAGAAGGAGTACACTGGGCCAGCTATCAGATAAAACTACCCGATGTCGGCCTAGGTGACACAATCAATACTGATTTACTACTTTGCATAATGTGGACAGAAGTTTGTGACATCCTGCCACAGAAAGGGAAAATACAGCAGCACATACATACATATGCCCTTCTAGATATTAGATACAATTACTGTGAGGTTTTTAGAGTCATATTTCAAAGCACTGATGTTTGATGAAGCTGTATGCTGGTAGGAAAACCAGATGCACCCAGCAAAGTCCCTATCACAAGAGAACAGAGATAAAGTCTGTGCAGGTGGGGGGAGGGGGGTGAATATCTCTGTCTAACGGGGATATCTCTATCTAAACAAATGATGGGTAATATGTCCAGACAGACAGAAGAAACCACTGGTCAGTTAATCACTCCAATATTCATCATTAAGATTCAGTAAGCAGAAACTAATCATTTTTATCCAATGATTTTCAAGGTCCTGAGATGACAGAATAAAAATGTAAATATTTAAGAACTGGGGTAAAAACTAGGCAGTTGTCATAGCTGTTCCTATCTTTGGAAAGAACTGATACTTACAACAGGTATGCGTTACAGCACACAACACATAGTGAACTTTCAGACAATGGGGTGGAGAACAATTATGGGTAATAAGGAGCACTGGATAGAGAGTAAATGGATGGATGACCAATTGGACAGAAAATGCAAAGCAGAAGAATAAGTTCATCTCAACTTGAGAGGAGGACTCTCCACAGGCTCACAGTGGCAGTGTTGGTAGGATGCTGACAGTAGAAAGTTGCTGATTCAAACCTACGAATGTGGCCTGAATTTACATCTCGAATATTCTGTATGATACCTGTTGAACCAAGATTACAACCATGACAGACTGGAACTATTACATGATTCCAATCAATACAGGAATCTCAGCTGGAACACTTTACAATAACTTCATTGATATCTTTCCTTTCCACAGTTTTTCTCAAATCAATCTACTTAGCGCTGCTGGAATAACGTTTCTGTAATACTATTATCCTGCTCAAAAACACAGAACAGTTGGTCATGATGGTTTTTGAACTCTCTTCTGTGTTACCAGGATTCTAATGCTCACAGGAACTACCCAGGAGACAGGGATGCTCTTGGACCCCTTTCTCCCTCACATAACTTCAACAAGATCATTCTACTTTAATCTGTTTTACCTATTCAATAAAATTTCATTTGAATAAAAAATTCTAAGGCTCAAGTGGTCTCAAAAAAGAAGCACATCACCTCTTTGCAAGTTTGAAGGCCCTCTAGAACCTGGCCAACCAACCCATTCGGCTTTTCTCTAACACCCTGCCTTTTCACCTGTACTTTGTCCATTCCTACTCCACACTCTTTCTCTACAAGCATCCCAAACTACTCACAATTTCCTGAACCCACTATGTACTCTTGTATCACAGTGACTTTGCACGTACTAGTTCTTCTTCCTAGAATCAATAATCAATTCCTTTTCCCTCACTGCCTACTTGCCTTGCATACTTGACAAACTGCTATTCAGTTGTTCAGACTCTACTCAAATTGCTTCCTCCTGGATGGACATTGCCCATTACACAACCTACCTTTACCAGCTAGCGTTCCCTCCTCTGTGCGCCTGAGCAATAGGTACAGCCTGTTATTTCTACTAGTCTGCAATCACTTGTTCACCTCTCTACCTCCTACATTATACCCCTGCTTCCCCCTTTACTACCGGGACTGCTTCATGCTCAACACAAAGAAGATATTCAATAAAGATTTATTTGGTAAACAAATATTGGAGAAATATGTTTCCACTATGGAATAGAGAGTAATGATGATGGAACTTCACACCTGAATTTCATCTCTCATGAACTTATGATGAACTTCTTTCCTTAAATTAATATGCATGCCTGCATGGTATGTTCCACAGGCTAACTTCAGGGTCTTAAGTTCAGCTGTAACTTTTTCTGTCATTTTTCTGGAAGGACAATAGATGATGGTCGGTCCTTCAAGTTCCCAGGCAGAACTAAAGAAACAGAAGAACAAAAGACAAATATGTATATATTGTACATCAGTTTGGTTTTATCTTAATTTTCCCTTTATTTTTAAAATTTTAATTTGATTTCATTTTATTTAAATTTTTTTTCTAGTAAGAGATCAAAAGGAGAAAGCACAAAGAAAAACCATGATATATTTAACAACATAAAAATCTAAAACATTAAGGAAAGTCAAATGCGGAAATAAATTAAATTATTAAACCCCATACACATTTGATCCAGTTTTTGTTTAAATTACAGTTAACACCATATCAAGTGTGTCTATTTAAGCAGAAACCTTGATTAAAACTTATAAACTACTGGAAATGGAATTTTTATATTTTTGGAAATTCAAAGCACTAGAATAACAATTAGTCTTCGTTTACCTAAGAAAGATGAGTGAACATTAACCTAGAGCAGTGGATAAAATTTATATTGTTTTTATTCCCCTATGATCATAAATTAAAATTCTATAGTTTACTAAAAAAAGCAAGAAATTTCTTGTAATATTAAAAGATTTTTATAGTTTGAAGAAGTATTTAACTAGTAATCTTCAGACTACGACTAATATAGAAAACAACATCTGTTAGAAAATGTTTTAGAAACCTGTGCTTGTTTATTGAAAGAGTAAATGATTTCCAAAGAACATTTATTTAATTCCTCAACCTATTCATGTACATAAATATGTTCACTTATGTTGACTTAATATAAAAAGAATGTACTATTTTAGATTTAGGAAAAGTTTTTATTTAACTTTTAATGCATATACCCTTTGATACAATTTCACTAGGAATCTATTTTACAAATATACTTACATACCTGCCAAAAGACACATATATACAAATATTCATAGCAAAACTATAATACTGAAAAATAATCTAAATGTTCATCATTAAGTACACTCAAACAATGAAATATTAAGCAAACATTTTTAAATTAAATGTATATTAAACCTTTAAGAAGGACTATTGCAAGAATCATTGAAAACTTGAACGCAAAGGAAAAACTGGGCAGTAATTTCACTGTAAGAACCTTACTTCATAATCTACTTAAAACAGTTTTTGATAGTGACCAAATGGGGTTCCACATAAAAAATTCAGAGTAGATAACTGTATGAAAAGCATACCAAAAAAATTTTATGTATAAAAGTATCATTTAAAAAATACGTTTCAAAGAAAAATAACTGTTCACCAAAATGTATTTCGTACCCTATACATCAAAGCCCTAATTTTAAAAAACCCAATATATGGAAAGGTAGCAAAGATAATTTAAATGAAAGGCAAAAATTTCAGAGAAAGTAGATATACTATGAAACAATTTCTGTATAAACAAAAACAAAAACTGGGAGTGCTTACCTGCACAGTATAGATAGATTCAGAGAAAAGTCTAGAAAGATATGTGTCAAAATACCAACAATGATGATAACTGAGTAATGGGATTAGAAGATCTAAGTACTCTTCAATTTACATGCATCTGTATTGTTCAAATTGATGTTCGGACAATGCATCACTTTTTACATTTAAAAAAATAAAAAATCCACAAATACTTGAACTTATCAGCAGAAAAATCAATGAAGTACAAATTCCTATTACAATAGGGTTCATTACTTTGCCAAGTAATTTTCTAAAGACTGCTATTTCCTCACAACAATTTCCTGAGAGCGGGGGGTAAAAATCTGTCTTCATCTAACTATTAATCTAGATAGGTGACAGAGGCTTGCCAATCTAATTTAAATATATCATGAATACAGAAAACAAGTAAGGTCACAGTTTGAAAAATATGTTAGCTTAATGAATAGAAAACGTGAATACTGATCAATTGGGAGAATTAAAGGAAGGGAAGAAAACAGAAACAAAAGGTTTACTCTGAAGTCTTACTTACCCTCTGTCTCATGGCCCACTAAGGGGAAAATGCACTTGCCTAAGATCTATAGAAAGCATGCTGACTCTACATGGTTCCCTGGCAACCTTTCTGGAAGGGTGAAAACAAGTGCAAAATCTTTCTTGATTTACTTTCAGAAAAAAAACACTGCCTCATTAAGTATCAAAATTTTGGATGCTCTTAGAGGTTAGGCTAAGAAGTTTGGTCTTTAGTCCATAGGACAGAGGAGCCACCAGAAAGGAACAGCAAGATTCAGGGATGTGCTTATGGATGATAAGCCAGAAAACCGTGTAGAGAATGGAACACGGCACAATGAGGAGGAGGAAGGTTCTGTTAGGAGAGGTTGTAATAAATTGGACTTAAAAGTAATAAAGACTCAATTAGTAAAATTAATGTGAAAGAGTGGGAAGGAAACACTTACATAAGATACCGTAAGTGAACACAATCAGAAAGATAGGGTGGCACAATGTCACAAAAAAACAAAAAGAGGAGGAAATTGGGAATTCGGTTTCAGATCACTGCAATAAAGAGAGTCAAACGAATTTTTTTGGTTTCCCAGTACAATAAGTTATGTCTACATTATAGCAGTAAGTGTGCAATAATAATAGCATTATGTCTGAAAAACTACATATTTTAATTAAAAAACACATTATTACAAAAACCATTAACCATCATCTGAGCCTTTAGCAAGCCATAGTCACTGAGCACAAATCGCCTTAACAAATAATGAAAAAGTCTGAGATTTTGCGAGAATTAACATAATGTGGCATAGAGACAGAAGGAGAAGATGCCGTTGCAAAAATGGTGCCAACAGACGTGCTCCCACACAGGGTTGCCACAGACCTTTAATTTGTAAAATACACAATATCTGCAAAGCACATTAAAGCAAAATGAAATAAATTAAGGGATGCCTGGAGAGAGCAACTGTCTCTGAGAACAACCTGAAGACTCACAGTACAGCTCTTCCAAGCTAAGGATATAAAGAAAACACCATATCCAGAATGGTAGGAGAGGCAGACACGGTCTGGTTGGCACCCCCACTCCCAGCACCAAAACCAAAAAGTGGGAGGGACATCACCAGTGCAGAGGTCCTCACTGAGGAGCGAGGGGTTCAAGCCCCATCTAGGGCACCCCTGCCATGCAGGCCTGCAGAGGAAGAAGAGCCCTCATAACATCTGGCATTGAAAATCACCAAGGCTTACACTACCGGGGAGCCAGAGAGCTGCAGGGAACCAAGACTCCACTCCTAAAGGGGCTGCAAACAAACACACTTGCTACAAAACCCAGCAGAAGGCAGCAGTTTGAAAAGCACCTGAGTTATACATGAAAGACATTTATTGACTAGCTCTAGGGTGTGTGCTGGAGAGGCAGAAATCTGTAGAAATGTTCATGAGGAATAAAAGCACTGCTGGGTGCCATTTTTCTTACCCTGTTTGTACTAGCTGGCAAGGTGCTTGTGGACACCACTTCCGATATTCTCCATCTGTCTTGCTCAACCTGCCCCAGCATTTCCTTGTAGACCCACCCCTAGAGGCACCCCTCCAAAGCAGCTCCCACATCATCATACCAGTAGGTATGATGGCACCCCCACAAAGAAACTATCATGGGGGTTGGTGGGTCCAACCCCACCCACCAGCACACCCCCAACAGTTAAAACCAGACCTCTCAGCCAGCCCTAGAAACACCTAGAATAAATTAAATCAACAACAGGTAGGGCCATACTCTGAAAACTTGCTGATGAAAGAAATTGAAGATAATATAAATAAATGGAAAGATACACTGTGCTCAGGGATTAGAAGAATTGATATTGTTAAAATGGCCATCTACCCAAAGCTATCTATAGATTCAATGCAATCCCTATCAAAATAACAATGGCATTTTTCACAGAACTAAAATAAATGATCCTAAATTATGTACATAATCACAAAAGACTCCAAATAGCCAGAGAACAAAGAACTGGAGGTTATCATGCATGCTCCCTGGTTTCAAATCATACTACAAAACTATAGCAATCAAAACAGTATGGTACTGGCACAAAAACAAACACATAGATCAAGGGATCAGAACAGACAACCCAGAAATAAGCTCATGCTTAAATGGTCAATTCCTATGACAAAGGAGGCAAGAATTTACAATGGCAAAAAGACAGTATCCTCAATAAATGGTGTGAGAAAACTGGGCAGCTACATGCAAAAGAATGAAACTGGATCACTTTCTTACAACATTTTCAAAAACAAATTCCAAATGGATTAAAGATGTAAATGTAAGACCTGAAACTATAAAACTCCTAAAAGAAAACAGAAAGTAAACTCTTAGACATTGGTCTTAGAAATGTATTTTTGCATCTGTCGCCTCAGGCAGGGGCAAGAGAAGCAAAAATATTACAATTGGGACTATATCAAACTGAAAAGCTTTTGTACTATTCAAGAAGCCATCGATAAAACAAAAAGGCAAGCTACTGAATCTTAGCAAACAATATATCCAATTAGGAGTTAATATCCAAAATACATAAAGAACTCATACAACACCAAAAAAAAAAAAAACTAACTAAAAAATAGAGGACCTAAATAGACATTTTTCCAAAGAAGACATACAGATGGCCAACAGGCAAATAAAAAGATGTTCAACATCACTTATCATCAGGGCAATGTTAACATCACTTATCATCAGGGCAATGTTAATCAAAACCACAATGAGATATCACCTGTCACCTGTTAGAATGGCCACTATCCAAAAGACAAGAAATAATGAGTGTTGGTGAGGATGTAAAGGAAAGGGAACCTTGTGCACTGTTTTCAAGAATGTAAATTGATGCAGCCACTATAGAAAGGAGTATGGAGGTTCCTCAAAATATTCAAAACAGAACTACCATATAATCCAGCAATCCACTTCTGGGTATTTATCCAAAGAAAAAAAAATACTAATTTGAAAAAATATGTGTACCCCTATGTCACTGCAGGATTATTTACAATAGCCAAGATATTGAAGCAACCTAAGTGTATATGTATATATGTGTGTACATACATATATACATATAATATTACCCAACCATAAAAAAGAATGAAATCTTGCCATTTGCAACAACATGGATGGACGTACACTAAGTGAAATAAGTCAGAAGAGGACAATACTGTATGATTTCATTTATACGTAGAATCCAAAAAGCAAAACAAACAAAGAAAAACAGAAACAGAAACAGACTATTAATACAAAGAACAAACTGGTGGTTCCCAGAGGGGAGCAGAACTGGGACACAGGCAAAATAGGTGAATGGGAAAAAAGGTACACACTTCCAAGTATAAAATAAGTCACAGGGATGTAAAGTAGAGCACAGGGAATATAAACAATAACTTGGTGTAGTGACAGATGCTCACTAGACTTACCAGGGTGAACATTTCATAATGTATAAATGCCCAATTAAAATACTGTACAACTCAAACTAATACATTATTATATGTCAACTATATATAAATTTTTTTTAAACACAAACAGCTGCAAAAAGGAGAAGGTTATTAGGGGAAAGTATCATAGAGACTGAGAATAAACAGACTGAAAAGCATCAAAGGTTAGGAGAATAAAGATCTGATCATTCTTTTTTGTGGAGACTAGCCTAGAATAAACAGCCTTCTCAAGAGAATGCTTTCCTTGCGGGATGGAAGGGAAGCGAAGCACAATGAGCACTCACTTTGGAGAGCTCACTAGAGTGGGGGAACACTGAGAATATATTCATTACACTCTGGTTTTAATAGGAATGTAAGAAAATCAAGCCTATTTTACAATCAAGCAAATTTTACATTTAAATGCATCCTAAAGAACAGGACCTCCTATAGGGTTTCCTTAACCCAGGACTGATCTTTTCTCTACAACTCTTTCTGAAAAAGAAAACATCAATGGTGTTCTTTAAACTCTATTTGCCTAGGTTTGTTTTGTGTTTGTACTGGTGGGACAAACATTATTTCCATGTATTCTGACTTAAAAACACATTTCATAACATGAAAATTATATGCTTTCCACTGAGCAGACAGCTCAGGGAATAAGGCTCAGGGAAGCATCTATGCATACATAAAAATTGTCTCCAAACACAATAAACAGGAAATAAATGTACCAGTGACAGTTTCTCTATCAGTAAAATGAAAATAATAGGTAGATTACAGAGCAGTCAGAAGGATTAAATTAGATTACTGACATAAAGCACCTAGGATACTCCCTGGGCACGTGATACAGGCTCAAAGGTGTTTACTATTAAGACAACTTTTAAAATTCTCTAATATTCAAATTAGTCATACAATGAGTGAACTAAATAGAATTCAGATTAAAGACTGTTTCTGTTGTTTCCTTGTCAATTATTAAGAGCGTACATCCTGTCCAAGCAACAGTGTGGACATCTAAAAATATTAGGATTAGCTCCTGCCTTCAAAAATAGACCACTTCCTCAGTCACTGTCTTGATTATGGACCATCATTTGACTTGAACCAAAGCTAAACAGAGTTATAAAAAAAAAAGTTGAGTAGAATTTGAAGTAGAGGAAATAGTAAAAATAAAATAAATACTTAAAAAGGAAGGGAATCATTACCAAAACGTGTAAACCATGAAATCCTCACCTCTTTTGGACAAGAAATTGCTTCAGATCCTGAAGGATATTTCCTGTTTTTCGTCCAACTTCTAAATACAGGTTTGGTCGATCAAAACTAGTACAAGTAATCTGAGGATTCTTCAGCCCTAAGCAATGTACAATATCTTCCCGGATGGAAGGACTCGCAGTGGCAGTAAGTGCAACAATTGGAACCTGAGTGAAGCAAAATTGATCTTTCAAAAACGAGAGAGCTCATTAATTCCCAGCATTTCTACTGCCTGCTTACAAAAACACTGGAAGACAACTTCAGGAGGAACAGTATTAAAAATGAAACTTCAAAATTATTCTTTTTTCAACAACAACAAAAAACTTCCTATTAGTTGTTTCTAGCCTTCTGAATATTTATTTTTTTAATGGGAAATTATTTAAATAAACACTAACTCCATAAGATTTCTAAATGCAATCCACATTGTCCTATTAAGACCACTTATTGGCTATCTACCTGTCCATTTATTATTTTTTTATTAAATTTATAATAGTGCTGATATAAATGGGGGTTATGTTATGCCTTGTTTGTGATTAATCTGTAATTCGCTGGCTATAAACCCTTTCATACCCTGAAAAATCTAACTATATAACTCATTAAGTCTCCTGTATTAAATATATTAGTTTATAAATTCTCAGATCTAGAAGCAAAGCTCTCAATGACCTGAATAACCTCTCTCCAGTTTTACCAAGCTGAGCATGGCATACGATATAGAAGAAAATTTATAAAATCAAATCTATTATTAACTGATTCTTTGATCAACCAAGTCATGCTGTATTTTCAGTTTAGCAAAGATTCCTTAAGAGGATTAGCAGCCAAAGGAAGAGGCACATCAGGTTCCATGAAAAATGTAAGTATGTTATCTTTCAGAAATTCAAAAGTAGGATAACATGCCTGAAACTAGAGTTCATATTTTTGTCACTATTATCTTAGGGACTTATAAACAACTCTGTTATAATTTCATAATCAGAAAAAATAGACTAAGTCTTAAAGTTGCTCCCAAATCATGCTTTTCAGTATCTGAGAATACAACTTTCTTAAAATACTCTTTTTAAGAAATAGGCACCCCTCTGTTTATCACCGCATTATTTACAGTAGACAAGATATGGAAGCAACCTAAGTGTCCATCAACAGATGAATGGATAAAGGAGATGTGGTACATATACACAATGGAATATTACTCAGTCATAAAGAAAAAAAGAAATCCTGCCATTAGCAACAACATGGATGGATCTAGAGGGTATTATGCTCAGTGAAATAAGCCAGAGAGAGACAAATACCATATGATTTCATTTATTTCTAGGATATAGAAACAAGGCAAAACAATAAACAAAAGAGCAGTACATTCACAGACACTAAAAAGTGATTAGTTTACCATGGGGGAGAGGTTGGGATGGGTGACAGGTATAAAGGGGCACAAAGTCTCAATCATATTATAAGTTAGCCACAGGGATAGCAGTGCAGCATGCAGAATACAATCAATGATTTAGGAGCACCTTTCTATGTAGACAGATAGTAACCACACTAGTGGGGGTGAGGATTTAATAATAGGGGTAAGTGTTGAACCACTGTGTTGTACTATTCGAAACCAATATAAGACTATCAACGATACTTCAATTTAAAAAATTCTCCTTTTAACCCATTACACAGTAAACAATATCCTCAAACAGCCCTTCAGATATACTGCAGCCACCTCACAAATCAGTTTACGTAATTATCCTATATGTAAGTGAAAATTTCTATGAAATTTGTAAAAAAATTAATTACAGAATTTGAAAAACAAGATAAAATTTATCAAAAACTACTAACTACCTTGTTTATAATCAATGTGTCTTTACGGAATTAAAAATTATCTCAAAGCTCATGTAAAAAAAATCAATTATATTTGGAAGTAGCTTTTTAAATGAAAAAAATGTACATCAAAACCAGTGTGACTAGGCAATCAGCATTTCTGAATTCTCTATCCTTAAATTGTGTAAAATTAACTTTATTTAACTTCCAAAGTAACTTCACTGATTTGGGGCTTACAGATCGTCCTCTGAATTTAGAGAGTGCCTGCCTAAGAATTTATAGGTGAAAGGCCAATTTACAACAAAGTTAGTTTCTCTAATCAAGCCATATGTGTGTGTGTGTGTGTGTGTGTGTGTGTGTGTGTGTGTAAAATGAAAAAATATCCATATCAAACATAAGGCTGAGAATACGGATAGTTCAAACATTAGCAATTCGAAGGACATCCATGTTCTCACCCTCACAACAACAATTTTCAGCAACTTAAGTTCTTTACTAAAACATTTATAAAGGTACTAATAAAATATTTGCTTAACTATATGCAGATAAAATAGAAACTTTGAAGGATAGGGACCATGAGAAAAGAGGGTTTGGTCTGTTTCTAAGCAATGTAATGTTGAGTGGAAGGATAATGCATTTATGAAAATAAGGAAATAAGCATGAAACCTGTTACCCCTTGAATAAGTTAACAGAAAAATCAAGTAAAATAGCTGCACAGCAGTGAAAAAAATCTGGCTTAGAATCAGTTCCCTGAGTTCAAACCATACCTTTGCCACCAACTAGATGTTAGAGTCTGAGCTGGTTATTTCACTCTCTAAATTTTGGTTTCCTCATAAAAATTTACTATAGTCACAGCAACAATCTCATAAAGTCACTGTAATGAACAAATAAGAAACAACATGCAATGTGCAAGACGTAATGCACGGTACACGATTAGTACTCAGAAGTTCCAGCTACTACTGAGGCTGTTATTACAACAGCTGAAGAGACTCCTATACAAGAACTCGAGACAGGGGCACTGCTCCCAGACTTGCCACTCACCTTGGCAAGGGCTGGCTTCTCTTGGCCTCAGAATCTCATCAAAACATGACATGGAGATGGATAAATAATGTTAGACTCTCTTCTTACTTAAAAATTCCCACTTTGCCACTAGAAACTCCCTATTCTGGTGACCTAACAGTGAAAACTCACTGTAAATTCATTCTTTGCCTTCAACACCCAGAAAGTCACAGTGAAGAATGTTGCTTCCAACAACTAGAAACAGAATGAAGTTAAGGAAATATAGTAAAGTTACAAAACAATGGTTATGACTTTCACTGCAGAAATGCATAGAATCTTTTCTTAGAAGTGTGTGGTGCTTTATGACATTTAAAATTTATTAACTAAGGTGAAGTTTAAAAATAACACAAAGGCTGGTTATAAGAACAGTAACCATAAATCCTACGCTGCTGGGACACTCCCAGTTTATGCTGTTATCACAGCATAATTAATACTTTTGCATCCTTTGATGTCCTACAACAAATGGTCTGGACAATAAATTATACTGTCACCTAACTTTGTCAAATTCTTAGTTCATGCAACTTTTATTTCTTAAATGGGAAAATCTTGGTTTCTGTGGTAGTGAGTACCAAGTTGTGTTAAGACAAGCAACAACATATATATTAATCTTGTGACTATAAATTTAGGACTGACTCAGTCATATACTTCCATGGTGCAGCAGCTACAGGTTCAGAGAACTGTAACCATCCATCTGCTTCTAACTTTGGGACTGGTTGCTAATTCTAATTCTGTACTCCGTAATATCTTGCTTTCCCATTCACTCACTCATGCTAATAGTCCTGAGTATGGCCTAGGCACTGGTCTTTGTGAAAAGGCTAGGGAGAAAGTAATGGAAAGAACCAATGTGTCCCAAGGAACTCACAGTTCCTCTTACTTGAATTTTATAGAATTTTTAGACTGATGTAGCTTTCTCCCTGGCTGCTCTTTTTTGAGATCCCCCTTTGTCTGATTCTGTCTAAATGGGAATCTTTATGCCAAGTGGTTTAGTGATTTCTTTACTATTTTTGAACTTGTTGAAATAATATGGTGTGAAGCACTGCAGTTTATGCTAGCTGTCCCAATGAAATTGCAATTGGAAGAGGAAAAAAAGCCCTGAGAACAGTGAGGAAAATGAAAGTCCTACAACCACCAGGTGGCATTTCTCACCACTTAGCTAATAACAAGGATTGTGAAAACACTAGGAAAAAAGGTTTTATCAGAAATTGCTTGACAAACACCCTGTGTTATATTGACTCATCCTGAGAAATGAAAATGATTCACTGGAGTCCACAGCCATACATAACAAAAGACTTAATTCAACACAGTAAAGTGTTGAAGAACTGCACAAGATATTTAAAACTCTTCTAATACAATCCTTCTAGAGCCAAAGGCCTAGGAAAGGATTACAGAAGGCAAGCTTCCTATTTTCCCACAGCTTCCGTGAAACCATTCTAAATTAACGGAAAGCCATCATCAAGATACACTTAGATCAGTGACTTTCACATACAAGTATCTTCTTTCTCTCCATATACAATGAACACTCTTAACCTTTCTATATTATTCATAACATTCCATAAGCCATTTTATTGTTTGGTATTATCCCTTCTACATGTACAGGCATGAATCTACATTTCCTTACTGGACTATAAGCTACTTTAAGGCAAAAACTGTGTTTTATACTTCTTTCAACTCATTTGCTTGAGAAACTAGCAGTGTTATACTGTGTAGACCAATACTCTCACTCACTACCTGTGAGGGAAATTTACTTCTCTGATTAATTTACTCATTTATCCCTTTATTTATAGAGCACCCACTGTGCACCAGCTACTGTGCTAGATTTTATACACAAAACCATCAAAAACCCCTCCCCACAAAGAATATTCTGAGGACCCACGGACAACAGACAAAATATAGTACAGAAAGTTAAACAGTGATAAGTGCTACTTAAAAATAGCAAAGGAATATAAGGAATGTTGAAAGTTGGTAGAAGGGATTAATCTGAAATTTTGAATATGGTGGGCCCAGGAGGCCTAAATACAAAGTTACATTCTAGAAAAGCCCTGAGAGAAGCTAAGGGATCACACCATGTAAGTTACCTGAGCAAAGAAAGGGAACAGCAGCAACAAGGTCCATTCCAGAAGCATGCTTGTGTTTGAATTCAAGAACCCACACAATGAGGATCAAGCAGAAGAGGATGAGGTAAAAAAGAAAATTTATGACCAAATCACTGTAAATGACTGTAGTGACTTTTGTCTTTAAAGTGAAACAGTCTGCTACGAGAAGATTTTGAGGAGAAGACATGACCTGTCTGACATACCTCACAGATTGCAGGTTCAATTTCAGACCCCCACAATCAAGGGAATATCTCAATAAATCGAGATACATGAATTGTGGAGGTTCCTAGTGCATATGAAGGTAATGTTTATGCTATGCTGTAGTCTATTACATGTGCAACAGCATTATGTCTAAAGAAATGTATGTACTTTAATTGCACAATTATTGCTAAAAAAGATGTCAAAAATGATCTCAGCTTTTGGCAAGTTACCTTTTGTTTTGCTAGTGGAGGGTCTCGCCTTAATGTTAATGGCTGCTGACTGGGATGGTAGTTGCTAAAGGCTGGGGTGGCTGTGGCAAATTTCCTAAAGTAAGACAATAGTTTGCTGCATCAGTTGACTGTTCCTTTCATGAATGATTTCCCTGAAGCATGTGATCCTGTTTGATAACATTTCACCCACACTTCAGAACTTCTTCCAAAACTGGAGTCAGTCCTCTCCAACCTGCTGCTGCTTCATCAATGGCTGCTTAGTGTGGCCACTTTTTTTCATTAATTCTCAGAGCTGGATCTTCTGGATAACTTCCTGCAGCTTATCCATCAGCACCCCCTACTTCACCTGCACTTTCATGTTATACTGAGATGGCATCTTTCCCTAAACCTCACGAACAACCTTTATTAGCTTCCAACTTATCTGCTGCAGGTTCCTCACCTCTCACAGCCTTCGGAGAATAGAAGAGTTAGGGCCTTATACTAGAGTAGGCCTTAGTTTAAGGGAATGTTGTGGCTGGTTTGACCTTCTACCCAGACCACTAAAACCTCTCCATATCAGCAATGAAACTGTTGCTTTCTTATCATTCATGTGTTCACTGGAGTAATACTTCTAATTTCCTTTAAGACATTTCCTTCGTATTCACATAGGGCTACCTGTTGGACATAAGAGCCCTAGCTTTCAAACCATTTCAGCTCGTGACATGCCTTCTGCACTAAGCTGCATCATTTCCAGCTTACAGAGAGAGATGTGCATGTCTTTCTTTCACTTGAACATTTAGAGGCCACTGCAGACTTACTAGCTTTTCACCATACAAATACCACTTTCTCTATTAAATGTACTAATACCAATATTAACCTTTCTGTATTATTCTTTCTGCTTCTAATTTCAATATTGTTTCTCAAGGAACAGGGAGGCCTAAGGAAAGGGAAAAAGATGGGGGAACAAACAGGCTGTTCGTAGAGCAGTCAGAGTACACAGAATATTTACCAAATAAATTCACTGTCTTATAAGGGTGTGGTTCATGGCTCCCCAAAAGCAATTACATGACAACATCAAATATCACTGAACATAGTTCACGATAACAAATATTATAATAATAAAAGTTTGAGGGAGATACAAAAAGACAGCAGTGGGAGAAGTGGGGCAAAAACTTCCTTCCAAAACCACATATAACACGAAAATACAACAAATACAACTAATTCTGAAAGAGCAACCAGAGGACTTTAGAACAGACTGCCTACATCTAAGGAAAGACAAGACCTCAGAGAAAAGGGGAAAGTAGCAAAGCCACCATCCTGCAGGACCCAAGCCCTCCCCACACCAAAGCTAACAAGCAGGAGGAAAAGAAAAGGGAAGGAGTAGAAGCCCAGGACTGCTGGACACCCGCCCCAGAAATCTGCTCTGGGAGCACGAACCCATATTACACGGTGCTCTGGAGAATAGTGGGGTACCAAAGCAAAGACAAGAGGAACATTCAGAGAGGCTGAGATTCCAGCCTCTTATGAAGAACAGGTACCCACAAATGGCCACTCCAGGACAAAAGAAAGGTGGGCACTTTTTAAAAGAGTTCCCAACAGTGAGAGTGCTGCTAAAGGGGAAAGGATTACATAGACCTTGCTGCTCAGGAGAAAGGACAGGTGGACAAAATTGTCCCAACACACTCAGCCCAGCAGGTTAGGAATTTTCAGGAGCTTCAGGAGCTCCATCCCCCTGGCTGGAAACAGTGCCGAGGGCATCCGACCGTGATAAGCAGCCTGCCGCTCTTTCCTCCCAGAAGGCCCCTGTCCACTCACCTACTGCCCCCGCCATAGCACCAGGCCAGCCAGAGGGCAGCATGGCCAACAGCAGCTACAAGGGTGTAGTATGGAGGTTGCTGCCTGCACACTCAGCCCACTGGCCCTGGAAGTGGAGGCAGGCACTGTGGCCAGAAAGCAGAGAAGAGCTATTTCCTCCCGGGAGGCACTGGCACGACATGCCTGCTACCTACACCATGGCTCAAGGTGCTGGAAAGTTCTGGAGAGTGGAGCTCCTGGGTATTACAGGGTGCCAGCCACATAAAATTATAATTCCATAGTAATCATTAGAAATGTGGATCAGCAAAAGAATTTTGTACAAACAAAAATCCCAGAAACACCAAAAAGAGGGCTTAGTAAAAATGGAATCACCAATCTTCTTGAAAAAGATTTCAAATAAAAATCATAAACATGCTAACAAAGCAGCAGGAAAATACTCAAGATATAAGGGAGGACTTAAAAAAAGAGACAGAAACTTTGAAAAATACAGTATCTGAAATGAAACATACAATGGAGGGTTTTAAAAGCAGATTAGATAAGGTAGAGGAGATGATAAATGAAGTAGAAAACAGAGAACAGGAAAACAAAGTAGCTGAGGCACAAAGAGAAAAAAGGATCTGTAGGAATGAAATAATAATAAGAGAAATGTGTGACCAATACAAACAGAACAATATTTGCATTATAGGGATACCAGAAGAAGTAGAGAGAGAAAAAGGGATAGAAAGTCTCCTTAAGGAAATAATTGCTGAAAACTTCCCCATTCTGGGAAGGAAATAGTCTCTCAGGTCATGGAAGACCAGAGATCTCCCAACACAAGGGAATCTAAAAGGACAACATCAAGATATATAATAATTAAAATGGTGATGATCTAGGACAGAGAGAGAGTACTAAAAGCAGCCAAAGAGAGAAAAAAGATCACATACAAAAAGAGAAAACCAATCAGGCTGTCATCGGACTTCTCAGCAGAAACCTTACAGGCCAGAAGGGAGTGGTGTGATATATATAATGCAATGAAAGAGAAGGGCCTTCAAACAAGAATATTCTACCCAGTAAGATTATCATTTAAATTTGAAGCAGGGATTAAACATTTTACAGATAAGCAAAAGCTGAGGAAATTCAACACCCACAAACCATCTCAACAATGTATTTTAAAGGAACTACCCTAGATGGAAGTGCTCCTAAAGCTAAAGAGCTTTCACCAGAGAAAATAAAACCACAGTAAAGGAAGTAGACCAATTAATTATTAAGCAAAGGAAAAATTTAACTACTATTCACAAACTTACTCAAGGGATACACAACGAGTACAGAATACGACACCTAATATATAAAGAGTGGAGAAAGAAGAGGAGGAAAAAAAATAACATTTAGATTGTGTTTGAAATAACATAATAAGCGAGTTAAGGCAGACCGTTAGTAAGGAAGCTGCCCTTGAACCTTTGGTAACCACAAATCTAAAGGCTACAGTGGCAGTAAGTACATATTTATTGATAATAACCCTAAATGTAAATGGACTGAAAGCACCAATCAAAAGATGAAGAGTTACAGAATGGACTAAAAAAAAAAGACCCATCTATATGCTGCCTACAAGAGACTCACTCACTTCAAACACAAAGGTATACACAGACTAAAAGTAAAGGGATGTAAAGAGATATTTCATACTGATAACAGGAAGAAAAAGCAGGTGTAGCAGTATTTATATCAGACAAAATAGAATTCAAAACAAAGAAAATGAAAAGAGACAATGAAGTACATTATATAATGGTAAAGGAGTCAGTCCAACAAAACTATACAACCATTATAAATACCTACGCACCCAACAGAAGAGCACCCAAATATGTGAAACAAACACTAACAGAATTAAGGGGGGAAATAGAATGCAATGCATTCATTTTAGTAGACTTCAACATACCACTCACCCCAAAGGATAGATCAATCAGACAGAAAAAAAGTAAGGAGGCAAAGGCACTGAACAACATACTGGAACAGACGGACCTAAGTACACATCTAAGAGACATCTAAGAACACTCCACCCAAAAGCAGCAGGATACACATTCTTCTCAAATGCACATGAACATTTTCCAGAATAGATGGCCACAAAAAGAGCCTTAGTAAATTCAGAGGAAATTTTGCCAACAACTTTCTCAGACCACAAAGGTATCAAACTAGAAATAAACTATGCAAAGAAAACAAAAAAGCCCACAAACACATGGAGGCCAAACAACATGCTCCTAAGCAATCAATGGATCAATGACCAAATAAAAACATAGATCAAGCAATATATAGAGGTAAATGAAAACAACAACTCAACACCCTAAAAACCTGTGGGATGCACTGAAGGCAGTTCTAACAGGAAAGAATTTTGCAATACAGGCTTACCTCAAGAAAGAAGAAAAATTCCAAATAAAAGTCTAAACTCACAACTAAGGAAACTAGAAAAACAAGAACAAATGAGGCACAAAGTCAGTAGAATGAGGGATGTAATACAAATCAGAGCAGAAATAAATAAAATTGGGAAGATAAAACAATAGAATCAATGAAACCAAGAGTTGGTTCCCCAAGAAAATAAACAAAATAGAAAAACCTCTAGCCACACTTACCAAGAAAAAAAGAGAGTCTACACATAAAAACAGGATTAGAAATGAGAACGGAAAAATCACTACAGACACAACACAAATACAAAGAATTATTAGAGAATACTATGAAAAGTTATATGCTAATAAATTGTATAACCTAGAAGAAATGGACAACTCTCAAGAAAAATACAACCTTCCAAGACTGACCCAGGAAGAAACAGAAAATCAGAATGGACCAATTACTGACAATGAAATAGAATTTGTAATAAAAAACTACCTAAGGACAAAATTCCTGGACCAGATGGCTTCACCACTGAATTTTACCAAACATCTAGAAAAGATCTAATACCAATCCTCCTTAAAGTTTTCCAAAAAACAGAAGAGGAGGGAATATTTCCAAGCTCATTCTATGAGGCCAGCATCACTCTAATAACCAAAACCAGGCAAAAACACCACAAAAAAGAAAATTACAGACCAATATCCCTGATGAACATAGATGTAAAAATACTCAACAAAATACTAGCAGACTATATTCAAAATTACATCAAAAAGATAAGTCGTGATCAAGAGGCATTTATCCCAGGGACACAATGACAGTACAATATTCAAAAATCCATCAACATCATCCACCACATCAACAAAAAGGAGGACAAAAATCACATGATCATCTCAATAGATGCTGAAAAAACATTTGACAAAATTCAACGTACATTCATGATACAAACTCTCAATAAATTAGAGAGCAACCACCTAAACATCATAAAGGCCACATATGACATACTCACAGCCAACATCATACTTAACAGCGAAAAGCTAAAAGCTTTTCCTCTAAGATTGGGAACAAGGCAAGGATGCCTACCCTCATCGCTTTTATTCAACATAGTACTCGAGGTCCTAGCCACAGCAATCAGACAACAAAAAAAGATAAAAGGCATCCAAAAGAGTAAGGAAGAAGTTAAACTGTCACTTTTGGCAGAAGACATGAATACTGTACATAAAAAACCCTAAAGAATCACCCCAAAAATACAAGAATATCTGAATTTAGTGAAGTTGCATAATACAAAATTAATAAACAGAAATCTGTTTCATTCCTATGTACTAATGATGAACTAGCAGAAAGAAAAATCAGGAAAACAATTCCATTTACTATTGCATCAAAGAGAATAAAATACCTAGGAATAAACCTAACCAAGGAGGTGAAAGACCTATACCCTGAAAGCTACAAGACACTTATGAGTGAAATTAATGAAGACCCCAATAAATGGAAATACATCTCATGCTCATGGATAGGAAGAATTAATATTGTCAAAATGGCCATCCTGCCTAAAGCAATCTACAGATTCAATGCAATCCCTATCAAAATACCAACAGCATTCTTGAACGAACTGGAACTAATAGTTATAAAATTCATATGGAACCACAAAAGACCCCGAAGAGCCAAAGCAATTCTGAGAAGGAAGAATAAAGCAGGGGGATCTTGCTCCCCAACTTCAAGCTCTACTACAAAGCCACAGTAATCAAGACAATTTGGTACTGGCACAAAAACAGACCCACAGACCAGTAGAACAGAATACAGGGTCCAGATATTAACCCAAACATATATGGTCAGTTAATATACAATAAAGGAGCCATGGACATACAATTGGGAAATGACAGCCTCTTCAACAACTGGTGTTGGCAAAACTGGACAGCTACATGTAAGAGAATGAAACTAGATTGCTGTCTCTCCATACACAAAAGGAAACTCAAAATGGATCAAAGACCTGACTGTAAGTCATGAAACCATAAAACTCTTAAAATATAGGCAAAAATCTCTTCCATATAAACCTGAGCAACTTTTTCCTGAATACATCTCCTTGGGCAAGGGAAACAAAATAAAAAATGAACAATAGGAATACATCAAACTAAAAAGCTTCTGTATAGCAAAGGACACCATCAGAAGAACAAAAAGGCATCCTACAGTATGGGAGAATATATTTGTAAATGACATAATCAATAAGGGGTTAACATCCAAAATATATGAAGAACTCACACACCTCAACACCCAAAAAGCAAATAACCCAATTAAAAAATTGGCAAAGGACCTGAACAGACACTTCTCCAAAGAAGAAATTCAGATGGCCAACAAGCACATGAAAAGATGCTCCACATTGCTAATCATCAGGGAAATGCAAATGAAAACCACAATGAGATACCACCTCACGTCAGTTAGGATGGCCACCATCCAGAAGACAAGGAACAAACAAATGCTGGTGAGAACGTGGAGGAAGGAGAACCCTTCTACACTGCTGGTGGGAATGTAAATTAGTTCAACCATTGTGGAAAGCAATATGGTGGTTCTTCAAAAATCTAAAAGTAGAATTACCATTTGACCCAGGAATTCCACTCCTAGGGATTTACCCAAAGAAAACAAGATCCCTGATTCAAAAGACATATGCACCCCTATGTTTCTCACAGCACCATTTACAATGGCCAAGACATGATAGCAACCTAAGTTTCTATCAGTAGATGACTGGATAAAGTTGTGGTACATATACACAATGGACTATTATTTAGCCAAAAGAAGAAACAGATCATACCATTTGCAACAACATGGGTGGATCTAGAGGGTATTATGCTCGGTGAAATATGCCACATGGAGAAAGACAAGTACCAAATGATTTCCCTCATTTGTGGAATAAAACAACAAAGCAAAACTGAAGGAACAAAACAGCAGCAGACTCACAGACTCCAAGAAGGGACTAGCGGTTACCATAGGGTAAGCGGGTGGAGAGGGCTGGTAGGGATGGAGGGAGAAGGGGTATTATTATTAGCTCACATAATACAGGAGGGGCACGGGGAAGGAAGTATAGCACAGAGAAGACAAGTAGTGACTCTATAGCGCCTTACTACGCTGATGGACAGTGACTGCAATAGGTTATGTCGGGAGGACTTGATAATAACGTGAGTGAATGTCGGAACCACAATGTTGCTCATGTGAAACCTTCATAATTATGTATATCAATGATACCTTAATAAAAAAAATAACAGTAAAAGAAAAAAAAAAGGCAGGGAGATGAGAAAAACAAGCAGAGGAAGCAAGCAGAGAACAAAGAGACAGCACTGAAGAAGAGAACCAGGGGAGTGTGCCAGCCTAGTGACAAGTGAAGAATTATTTTAAGAAGAAGGTAATGAAGATATACAACTTACAGGAATGTTATGAGGGGTTAACCAAGATAAAAATATCGATCCAATGGCAGTTTCACGCTACAGCGTAATTCACATTAGTTTGATTCATCTTCAGTATATACTTGCTACCTGCGTACATTCAAATTCTTTGTTGGTTTGTTGTATTTTAATGTCTTCTCCAACCAAATTTTTATAAGAAGAGCTAACAAAGAGAAACTATTTTTAAGATACCTCCTAATTTGCTATTTATAAGCACAATTAATAAGCAATGAAATTGACTAGACAACCTACCAAAAGAATAACAATTTCTAAGTTTTCCTTAGTTTATTCATACAACTGTTAATACTTGGGCTCAGAAGACACCACAGCCTCACTACTACCATGAAAGCCTAAACATAAACCAACCTTGTTTAGTCACTTAATACAGTAGAGGAGAGAACCCAGAAATAGAGCCACACAAATATATTCAAATAATTTCCAACAAAGGGACAAAGCAATTCAATAGAAGGACAGCCTTTTCAAACAAATGATCTGGAACAACTGGATATCTATAGGCAAAATTATGAACATCTGTCTAACCCTCACACCTTATACGAAATTTAACTCAAAATGGATCATGGATTAAAAATGTAAAACAGAAAACTATAAAATTTTTACAAAATTTTTAGAAAAGAAAAAGAATACTATAAGTAAATCTTAAGAATTTAGGGTTAGGTGAAGAGCACAATAAAAGCAAATATTGATAAGCTGTACTTTATCAAAACTAAAAGTGCTTGTTATATGAAACACACTGTAAAGAGAATGAGAAAACATCTACAAATTAGAAGAAAATATATGCAAACCACCTATCTGACCAAGGATTCATAACTACAGTATATTTTTTAAAACTCTTAAAACTCAAAAGTTAAAAACCAATTAGATCAGGCACTTGACAAAAAAGGCAATTAGCACATGAAAAAATGTCTGACATCATTAGCCATTGGAGAATCATAAATTAAAAACACAAGTTATACTCTGCACTTATCAAAATGGCTATACAAAAAGAGTAACTCTTCATGGTGTCAGACTGTAACTACACTTACCATGGTGAGCATTTTGATTGTATATTAATTGCCAAATTACTACCTTGTAAACCTGAAACTAATATAATATTGTTATGTCAACTCTATTTCAATTAAAATGAAGTGTCTTCACCTGATTTAAAAAAGAAAAAAAATGTGATAACACCAAATGATAACAAGAGAAGCTGATCACTCATACATTGCTAGTGGGACTGTCAAATGGGACAGCCACTCTGGAAAACAGCTCAGCAGTTCCTTAAAAAAATAGACATGAACTTACTATAGAGCCCAGCAATTGCACTCCTTGGTATTTATCCCAGAGAAATGAAAACTTATGTTCATGATTTATCTAATCATACACCCATTGAAGGACCTTTGGAAGAGACAAAAATGTCATAGCAGGAATATTCATAATAGCCAAAAATGGAAACAACACAAAAGTTCTTCAGCTGGTGAATAGTTAAACAACCTGTGGAATAGCCACATGGTGGAATACTAAGCAGTGATAAAAAGGAACAAACATTTGATATGCATGACTATGACTATGACTGTGTGGATGGATCTCAAGGGAACTGTGTGGAGCAAAACTGTCACTGATTCTCTAAGGTGACAAGCTGTATGGTTCCATTCATATAACATTCTTGAAATAATAAAATTATAGGTATAGAAACAAGATTAGTGGTCATCAGGAGTTAGAGTTACGGGTTGGGGGAGAATAGTGGGTATAGCTGTAAAAGGATAGTTTCAGGCAGCCTTATGGTAATGGAATACTTCTGTATCTTAATCACAATGGTAGTTATACAGATCTGCTTATGGGATAAAACTGTGTAAAATAATACACACATTCAAGTACTTATAAAACTAGAGAAATAAGAATGAACTGTGGAGACTTTATCAATGTCATATTCATAGTGCTGCTACTGTACTACAGTTATGCAAGACATTACCACTGGGGAAACTGAGAGAAAGGTACATAGAGCCTCCCTGTACATTTTTTTACAACTGCCTGTGAATTCTTAACTTTTCAAAATAAAAAATTAAAAGGTTGCCAGTATTGTAAGTTTCCAAACTATTCACGTAAAATATGCCATTCACGTAGAACAACTTACATAAAAATTTGCTGTTTTTTATCACTATGGAAAAAATTGGAATTCTAATACAAAAACCTTTAAGATCTCTTTAGAATAGCTTTATTTTTAGGTTGTTTTCAATATGATACAAGACGAGGTAACCATGCTCTACAGAATCCTAGAGTAACAGGACATATGGGTAAGCACTCACTGAGAAGGCTTGGGATCAACCATGATTCTAAAGCAGTGGCCTACAAACTATGTTCTTTCTACAGGTCAAATCTGGCCCATGACCTGTTTTTTGGTTTTTTTTGGCCCACAAGCAAAGAATAGCTTTTATATTTTTTAAAGTTGTAAGAAAACAAGGAAAGAAAGAAAAACATGTGACTATATGTGGCCCAAAAAGCTTAAAGTATTTAACTGGTTCTTCCAGAAAATGTTTACCAACCCCTACTCCATAGCATTCCTCAATAGATCACATGACCACTTTAGAAGGAAGCCAAAGTTAAAATTTTTTAAAAATCTTCCACTGCTTACACCACCTACTTGCCCATTCATACAGAAGTCTTCAACTTTTTAGTCATTTCCCAATCCTACACTTTCCCTTGGTAAGAATGTCAGTTCAAGACAGTCCATGTGGCAAAGCTTACCAACGGGAGGGCTACCTTCAAGGAGCCCAAAGCCCTGAATGAATTTCTAAAATCATGTCCCCACTCAGAAATACAGTGAGCTTCATCCACAGCGATAAGTGTGATACCTATAAAAAAGAGAAACATATAAATGGGGAAAATAAGGTTCGAAAAGAAGTAATGAATTCATCTAAATTATCACCTTCTTCACTTAGAATACAGAAATTATTACAGAAAAGAGAACAAATAATTCAAATCAAAGTCTTTGTTTCATCTATATGCAAGCATAAATAACATCAGGTAACACCAAAAATCTATTGAGAATAGAGAAGGGCAGATATTTCTACTGAGACACAGACAAAAGAAGGAAATACTTACATATTACCTAAATAACAGATTTATTGGATTTCAGCTTTCCCCATTATTCCTCAGAGAAACAAACTTCTTACTATTACTTTTTCCTCAAAACTATCACTCATGAGCCATCTGTGATGAAAATTACTTAAAAAAAAATCTCTATTTCTCTTTGGTAATACTTTCAATTTTATCTCATGGCTTATCTATCAAAAGAGAAAGAGTCAGCACATTTCTACTGGGATTAAGAGCATCACTGTGCACGACTGATCACATCACATATTGCAGAAAGTTCCTCTGAAATGCCAGTCTTGGAAGACAGGATGACATCCGTATTCCATAAGTGAAATGGTAAGGGGAGAACTAATACTCACTATGTACAAAGTAGGTAGCAAGGAATATAATTTGTTCTTTCTTCCCCCTAGCAACCCCAGCACTCCACCTGTGCACAACACGCCCGCACTGGAATGGATTCAATAAAGCATGTAGTAATGCATTTCAGAAAAGGGCTTTATTGTATAACCATCCATTAAAATGTCTTCAGATATTTCAAAGTAATGACCATAGTGTTTTTGTCCTCCATTACCAAATTAATACTTAAGACAAAAATGATTTTTTCCTTCATTGGAGATAGTTACTTGATACTTATCTCAGTATTAATAATGCTCTACCACTAGTGAGGAGATTAAAAATATGGGTTTGTGAGTCAGACTACCCAGAAGAAGCAGCTGGCTTGGCCACTTACGTTTGTATTACCTTAAGCAAGTTACTGGAGCTTCCAAGTGTCAGTTTCCCACAAATAAAAGGTAGATAATAAGAGTACCTAACATTTTTTTAGTTTGAAGTTTAGTTTTAGTTCAATTATAATCTTTGAAGATTAAATTAGATCATTCACTTGCAATGCTAAGATAAAGCCTGGCTTAAAAGACAGATCAATAAAAAAAATCTTATGATTAATAAATACTCACTATAATCCAAACACTCTAGGAATAAAAAGATTAATAAAATACAATCCATAACCTCGAGGTGCTCACAATTCTAAAAGAGACAGATATGTATATAAACATTTACAGTTCATTGAGATTACCAACTACAGTAGAGTTGGAGAAGAAAGCAAAAAAAAAAAAAGAAACCTATTAAATATGAGCAAATATGAGTCAACTAGCATCAAAATTCTCTGGTTACTACTGAATGGCTGAGAAAAATTCAGTGTTAACAGTATACTTATTTAGCTTTAGAGATTAAATGACCCAGATGTTAAATTAAATAGGTTAAAACAAATATGATGGCTTCTCCTTTATTTAAAAACCTTCCTTAAAATTAAGTTTGACTATCATTTCTTGGCACTGAACTTAGCCTCTCACAATCAGTTTCAGCAAGATTTTTCCCAACTTTCACTCTAAATTGGCAAGTCCAGTGTCTACCAAGGTCCTATACATATTTCATTTTGGGATACCTATGACACAAGGCCTGATTTTCAAAGTTAAAAGACAAGTGTAGTTTTAAGGAGTCTCCATATAAAATTATGTTTGCAGCTTTTGTTATAAACCCATACTACTTAAATAATGTTAACACTTATCATAAACATCATAAATCTGACTAGCTAAATGTCAGACTACAGCACAAATAAAATTATATGTATATTCACTTTAGCAACCATTTTACAATTTACTGCAAAAGCCAAAGAAAAATATTTCAGAAAGAATTTATCCCATTTTGTTCAACACTGAGAATCAACCAAAAAAGCATTTCACCCATTAGTATATTAGAGCAGTTTTCTGCTCTAATGATTGCAGTGTTCGTAATTTAACCCATTGCTAAAAGTAAAAATAGAGAATTAGATCTACCTATCAAAAGGAGCTAAGTAAATACTTAAGCTAATTATTGACTAACTCCATCATAGAAACAAAGCAAATGTTAAAATGAAACAAAAAATATCTCTACTAAAAAGACAGTAGTGTACCCTAGCTTTTGCAATAAAATCATGAAATTTATTTATCTGCAGTAGTTAGGCTTAATCTAAAGTGAAATATCCTTAAGAATTTCATACAACCTAATAGGAGATACACTAAATTTGTTTTCCATTAAAGGCATAAACATAGTATGTTAATAAGAGTTTAATAGTTCATGGATGCACTCTTTGATAACATTTAACCAAATGTTAATTCCTGCCATCATTCTTTTATTGGTATTTAACACATACTAAAAAGATATGAATTATTTTCATTATATTGTTAGAAAAATCGGTATACACTTTCCTAGAGTTATATCCAAGTAGCTACTAAATGAAATGAAATGCTTGCAATGTTGATAACGCTACCTATCCGGAATTTTCTTAATACAGAATTATACCATGAGAGCATATATATTTAGAAAACTAAGTAAGATCAGTTAGGTCAATGGGATGTTTGAAATACATGCATTTCTAATAGAAGCATGACTGCAACTCTTGGACAGCTGAGCCTAATCATCAAGAAGGAAAAAGCACACAAAAAATTATTAAGTACAAAAAAACATGTCACCAGTTTTTGACTTATTCTATAACTACACTTTCTAGGAAATAAGCTCTGGCTTATTATCTGATTTTTGTTTACTTAATCATACTCACTGATGGCAAATAATCAAAAGTACTGGGCTTTCCAACCCTGAGTTTATTTCAGAATCACCTGTGAAAAAGTACAGATAGCAGGACCCCACCCTCAGTGTGTTACATCACCATTTTCAAGGTTGGAGGATCCCACATTTTCCTAATGTTTGAAAGGTGATTTTTATGAACAGGAAGGGTAAAGAACTACATTAGTTTTAGATTTGGAATATGAAAAGAAAAAGGAAATTATAATTTCAAAGAATCTAAGACTCAACATTCATTCAATAATACATTTAAATCCCTACTATGGGCCAGACACTGCACTAAGAAGATATAAATAAATAAGATTGGTATTTTTTTCCCCAAAATGTTTATAGTCCAACAGAAGAAAACAGGCACAGAAACAAGTAATTATAATACAGGAGCCTAATTTGTAAGGCAGAAGGAATTACAGGGTTTAAAATAAGAGAGACATCAGAGAGCTCCTTGGAGGAGATAATGTATTAAATTATCTCCAGTGAAAACCAGTACCCACCCATAAGTTTAACTTAAAAGGTAATTCAATCAAATAAATACTATAAAGTTCCTATCACAGCACCTCTTACCGACAGTACCACTTACCAATATTAGCCTCAAGCTGCTGAAGTAGGTCCAAGTTACCTGAACAGAATTCTGGAGTTATGTATACAATCCGGTATTTGCCTCTGTCAAAACAAACAAAAACAAGAAAGGAAATATACTATATAATAATGAAAACAATCACCCAATGAATTCCAACTAAAACCATAATACGTGATGAATTTTTAAATGATACATTATGCTACTTACTAAAAACTAAATGTATGTTATACATGTGTGTGTATATATCCATATATCAGTCCTTTGATTTCACTTCAATGCATCAAAATAAAACCTGGCATTGCCTGTCAGTGAGTATTCAGAATTAAGGTAACATTAGAACCCAAGTTCTGATTTCCAGTAATCTAACCCCAAAACAATAGTGCCGGAGTTAAATGATCAAGCCCACAGTGAACCTTCTGTGTGTTAACAATCCACCCACTCAGCACTGTCCTCAGAGAACTATACCCCATTAGCCTATTTTTCTCCCCTCCCCAGGATTAAGCCCACAACACCCATGTTTCTCCAGTGTATTCTGCGCTCCTGCCCTTTATCTTCTGGGTCATGGCTAGAGATTGTATCAAAGTCTAGTTAATTTGTCTCTGTCCTAAAATTTGAGGATCTGACCAAGAAACAACAGTCAGTCTCTGCAAGTGGCAAGATCTGTATCATGTTATAAAAAGGAGTTGCCGAGGAGTCTTCTATTTTGTGACTCAAAAAGCAGAGAATGCTTATCTCCTCAGAGAAAAGAATAGGGAAGATGTGTAGAGACTATAAATACAAAGAAAGCCCTATCGTATTTTCAATACTCAATTCTAACTCTCTTCCTAAGGGCTGGCTAACTTGTTTTCAGTGGGATCCACAAGACATTCCTATATCCTTAATACAAAATTCAGTATTTGCTGAAGCTAGCTTGACTGATTTCTATTCTGAGCAGACAGAATCCTAACTAAGACAATGTCTGTAATAAAGGTTAGATCTAGGGCAAAATGTCTATAAAGTCTCCTTTTCATTCTACAAAATGCAGACATAGATAAAGTTAAATAAAGTGAACCTTAAATTCCTTTATGAAAAGACTTTAAAATATGTAATCGATTGTGTGCTAGACATGGTACTTATACTAGGAATTCGGAACAAAACAGATACACTTTTAATCTCATGAAATCAATTTAGGATTGTAATTAACATGGGAAACGGTATAAATAATAAGCTCTGTGTCAGACTGCCCAGGTTTGGATCTCATTCCACTTGGTGCAAGCTAAGGGGTCTTAGGCAGGTCACTTCAAGGTGCTTCAGTTTCTTTAGTGTGAAACAGGGATAATAATTATGAAGACAGCTGATTCTACAGATATCTAGATTCAAGATAAACCCAATCAAGCCCCAGCCAGCATCTGCATTGGAAAAGTGATGTTGAAATACTTAGGGAAATACAAAGGACCAAGAAGAGACAAAAAACTTTGAAATCCAAGACCAAAATTGGAAGACTTGTACTCCCTGATTTCCAGGTTTATTATAAGCTATAGTAATCTCCAATCCAGATAGACAAACAGGTTGGTAGAACAGAAAACAGGGAGTGTAGTGATAGAACCCACATACACATAGTCAGTTTTTGACAAAATTGCAAAGGAAATTCAGTGGAGAAAGGATTAACAGCCCCTTCAACAGATGGAGCTGGAATAATTGGATATCCTTATGGAAAAAATAAAGTGTAATCAAAACCTCAATGTACAAAAATTAGATAAAATGGGTTACAGATCTAAATATAAAACTTGAAATTCTAACACTTTTAGGAGAAAATATAAAAGAAAGTCTTTGAGATCTTGAGTTTAATATTTCTTAGATTCAGCACAAAAAAGCAAAATCCACAGAAGAACAAATTGACAAGCTGAACTTTGTCAAAATGAAAACTGCTGTTCTTCAAAAGAACTGTTAAGACAATGAAAAGAGAAGTTATAATCTCGGAGAAAATGTTTGCAAAACATATATCAAACAAAGGATTTATATTCAGAATATATAAATAACCATCAAAACTCAGTAAGAAAAAATTAACGATAAAGAATTGGCAAAAGATAGGAATAGAGACACTTCCTCAATGAAGATACAGATGGACAGTAATTGTATGAAAAGATGTTGTGGCATATCCATTTAATGCAATCTATCTAGCAATAAAAAGGAATGAACTACTGATACACATAACAATATGATGATCCTCAAAATAACTATGCTGTGTGATTTAGATCAGACAAAAAAAGAGCATATATTGCATGACTGATTCTGTTTACATACAATTGGAGAAAATGTAAACGAATCTATAGTGACAGAAAGCAGATCAGTAGTTACCTGGTGAGGGGTGGAGAAGGTAGGGAAAGGTGGTAGAAACAGATTAAAACAGTCTGAGTAAACTCTGGGGATAATGGATACGTTCATTATCTGAATTGTAGTGATGGTTTCGTGAGTGTTTATGTGCCCAGACTTACCAAATTAGACACTCTAAGTATGCAAAATTTATTGTATATCAATCACACCTCAATATAGGTGATTAATAATGTTTAGGAAAAAGAGAAAACATGTTCACAAAACAGTTTTATATAATGTTCATAACAGCCTTATTAGTGATAGCCTAAAACTAGAAATAGCTTAGGCATCAATCAATAAGGAAATCAGAAAGCAAACTAGTATTTTGAAATGAAATACCACTGTTATTTTTTTTTAAACTACTGATCCATGTAATAACATGGAGGATTTTCAAACAACTATGTTGAATGAAATAAGTCTTACTCAAAAGAGTTCATTTTGTATGACTCCATTTCTATGAAGTGCTAGAACAAACAAAAGTATGGTAGAAAAATTAGAACAGTGGTTTGCTTTAGGATGGAGGCAGAATGGATAGACAGGAAAGGAACATGAAGGTACTTTCTGGAGTGACAGTAATAGTCTATATCTTGATAGTGGTTTGGGTTACATATTTGCATGCATTTTCCAATTCAGTAAGTACATGCACACATGTGTTTGTATATTAATATATGCACACATATTTTTATGTGTGTCTGAGATATGATTTTGTTAGGAATTATATCATGATAGGATTGATAAGCAGAGAAGAGATTCAGAATCCAATGTCTGCTCAGTCATTAATTCATTGAGTGACTTTGGGCAAACTACTCTCCCAGTGCCTCAGTGTCTTCATCTATACAATGAGACAAACCTAAATACTTTCCAAGTTCTCCTCCAAAATCAAAATTGAACAATTCTGTGATCATTATGCTAACTTTATGGTCCAAGAACTGAAAATAATACATTTCTTTATGCTTGTAAGACTTTAAAACAGTTCTGCAAATGTACATTTTGAAATCATGAGCATTTTGCTCACATGTACAGTATTTTCTCACATACAATACACACCTGACCATAAAATTAAAAATCCTGTAAATTACTCACAATTTGATATCCTCCAAAACACTTTTTGACTGTGATGATCCCAGAAAACAAGCTGGAATGTTGGACATTCTGTAAGAGGAAAAACAAATATTCTGGAGCTATGTACATACAAATAATCAACTTCACTCTTAAGAGAAAAGGAATAAAGAAATATAATGATATACATTCCTGTTCTTTACAATCCCCGTTCTTTTTGTAACCTAGTAATTTGATAAATTAGTATTAGGAGGGCCATATTTTGGAGGCAGGCTGTTAAGGTGGGTTTTTTCAAAAAGATTACAAGCTCAGGTCAAAGAAGTTTAAAATTTTTCATAACTAAAAAATATTCCTCCGTATATACAGTTTATACAAAAAGAGCATGGGTAACCAAAAGAGAAAAGAATTTGGACATAGGCAATGTAAACTGGCTTCAAGTTTGTGTTTAAAAAAAAATTTATCAGGGCCACCTGGCAGCCTTGAATTAACAACTCAAGTAAGTTCTTCCACTGAACTATCATTGAATTATTTATTTATTTTTATTGAAGTATAGTTGATATGCAATCTTATATTGGTTTCAAGTATACAGCACAGTGATTCAACAGTTGCCCATGTTATTAAATCCTCCCCCCACCTAGTGTGGTTACTGTCAACAAAAGAAGATGTTACAGAATCACTGACTATATTCTTCATGCTGCACTACTATCCCAGGGACCAACTTACATTATGATTGAGAATTTTTATGCCCCTTTATCCCCCTCACCCACCCCACCCACCCACCTCAACCCCTTCCCGATGGTAACCACAAGTTACTACTCAGTGTCTATGACTCTACTGCTATTTTGTTCATTTTGTTTTGTTTTTACATTTCACATATAAGTGAAATCCTACTACGGTATTTGTCTTTCTCCACATGGCTTACTTCACTGAGCATAAGACCCTCTAGGTCCATCCATGTTGTCACAAATGGCAGGATTTCTTCTTTTTTAATGGCTGAATAATATTCCATTGTGTATATGTACCACATATTCTTTATCCATCATCTATTGATGGACACGTAGGTTGCTTCCATATCTTCGCTATTATAAATATGCGGTAATAAACATAGAGGTGCATGTATCTTTTCTAATCAGGGATTTTGTTTTCTTTAGGTAAATTTCTAGAAGTGGTACTACTAGGTCATTTAGTATTTCCATTTTTTTTTTTTTGAGGAACCTCCATACTGTTTTCCACAGTGGCTACACCAATTTACTTTCCCACCAACAGTGTAGGAGGGTTCCCTTTTCTCCACATCCTCACCAACACTTATTTCTTATCTTTTGGATAGTGGCCATTCTAACTTGTGTGAAGTAACCATCATTTATTATTAATAAAGACAGAGCAACACCTACAGAAATGTGTTATTGGCAACTGGAAGTATGTCTGATAGATCAGATGTTTTCCTCACAGAAGGAAAAAAAGGTGGGAATGTGGCAATGAAAACCTTACTTACCCCAGCTGGAGCACTTGGTCTTCCATCAGAGAAATAAGAGGAGAGATGACAAGACCAATGCCTCCTACATAAACAGGTGGATACTGGAAGCACAAACTCTTTCCATATCCTTGAAATAAAAATAATACACCCAAAAATAATCATGAAGTAGGGTACTTCGATTTCTTCTGACAGCATACTGTATGAGTCACATGGTCACTATTAATATACATCTTCCTAAGAGCTAATGCATGCATAAATTTGAGCATCATTTTCTTCTCTCTCTCCCTTTATTTCACACCATTTGTAATTGTATTTGTATTTGTATTTGTATTTTGAGAACGTAGTTAAAGAGTAAGCATTTCAAAACCTTGAACTTTTATTTTTTAAAGAATTAGGTTATTTGCTTAAGTACAACTTACCAGTTGCCATGACAACAACATTATCTCTTCTTTCCTTCATTACAGAATGAATCACTTTCCACTGAACCCTGGGGAGTGAAAAGCAAAAGGCTGTTTTGTTTTACTAACAAGAAACCTTAGGGACATGTTGAAACCCATATAATTTTATCACTTCCTCTAATAAAATTTTACATTTTTGAGCTTCAATATAAAACTGTATGAACCCTGGAAGTATAAAAGAACCCCTTTTGATCCATCTCCCATTTGAGTTGACTGAACAACTAGGAGTTTCAGTTGGTGTATGTATTAAGTCTTATTACATATATCTAAAGTATAAAGTAAATTCCACGCTTCACCCTACATATGCAATAGAATCAGTGACTTCAAATAAATAAGAGAAATGCTCTAGGGGCAATGACTGATGAGAAGGGAAATGGGAAAACTTTCTGTGGTGATGGTAATGTTCCCTACTTAATAAGAGTTTAAGTTACATAGGTTACATGCACGCATTCTTAAGATCTGCAAGTGTACACATAAGGTTTGACCATTTCCTTGTTTTACGTCAAAAGAAAAAAAATGATAAATATTTAATGAGTTAATAATTTACATTCTGAAGTACTTCAGAGAAGTGTAATGATGTCCACGATTTACCTAGAGATGTATTTTAAAAAGTGGAGTAAGGAATGAACAGAGAGATGATCAATGGATATGTGATAAAGAAAGTATAGTAACGTGTTGAATATACAGCTATTCATAGTAGAAGCAATTCTTTCAACTTGACTATAAAAATTTTGTAACAACATGTTGAGGGAAAAATCAGTTGGAAAGGTGATCTTTCTGGTGCACTGACAATGACCTAGTCTTTCTTATCTGAGTGCAGACCACACAGGGTGCTCATTGGTGAAACTTCATTGATCTGTACTTGCACACACTTTTCTGAATACAGGATATAGTTTAATAAAAACAATTTTTTTAAGATCAAAAGGAAAAAGGAAGTAAGTTTCATGGACTAAATTGTAAATTCCCAGAATAGGAAAAATCCAGTGTTGGTTTTTACATTATTAGTTTTATTCAAATTTACTTGTTACTCATCTCATTTTTATTCATCTCATTTTAGTACTTATAAATGTGCTCCCTTAGACGTAAAGACATTTGAATATATTAAAACTGCTAAGATCATGACTGTTCTTCAAACTGGTGTCTTATGAATTTCTATTATACCAGCATGCTTTGGACAGTAAGATGCACAAAAGAGGCACACAGAGAATTATTTCATGAAAAACAACTCAGCATTAAATTAAGATCTATTTATTAACGTATTTAAACTAGTTTCTACCCAGAACTCACTACAGTAAAAAATACCACTTTCCTCATTTATAAAAACAATTTGCAGACATAAATTTTATATAAATATTACTTGAAACTTCATAGTCACAGGAAATACGGTGTGGCAGGTAAAAACTATTGTGAAGTTGTGCTATTACTATTAAGTGGGTGGGTTATTTGCCTTTTTTCCCATTGTGAATGAAATAGTAAATATGCAATTAGCTGAGATTTTACTCACGGCTTAAAACTGGAATGGCCAAAGTAGGTCTTGAGGCAAATAACTTGCATTTCATTAGGTCCTGGTAATGAATCGTGTTAAAATAACATGGTCATTTATGTTAAAATAGAACTACAGAGGTGAAAGGGAATAAAAGCTTTATTTCACTGGCTTCTTTTATATAACATAGCGGTACCAAAAGTTACTGTTTTCTGTCTTTTAAATCCAATCAATTTGGTCTTCTGACTACCAGTCACGACTCCAGGAAAACACTTTAATTACTACCTCACAGTAAGAATTATCAGAATTTTGTGTGGCTCACACTTTGCCAGGAGGATTAAAAAAATTATGTTTACGAATTTGTTACACTATACCTAACATTAGACCCGACTATGGCAAGAAGTATACCAATCTAAATTTTATAATATAACCAACTTTCAGTTAATGGTAATCAGAAATTATACTATTGTCACAAGTAAAATCCACAGATAAAATAAAATAAAATCTGCATTTATTTTACCACTCCATTAATTCTTTGACCAAAACTCTAATTGCACAGCATTATGGAGTTACGTTAATTTTACCAAGCTGATTTTCATTTCCTCCTCAGGTTGAAGAGCTTATGAGTGGCCAAAAAAGAGCCAAGCAAGGAATTAAGATAATTCATCTCTAAACAAATGAAAATTCACTATTACTTCTCAGCTTTGACAAGTCTAAATAGAAAACTTAATTCATTTAGAGATATCATGCCTGTATTTAATACAAGAAAAATAAGGGGGGAAACATCTTCATATACTTTCCACCTATAAAATGTCATTTTAAATTTCTCATATTGTAACATTGATGAATCTAGGTCTAGAGAGTATCTACTTTACAAGAAGACCCAGGGTTTCCCAAAAGAATAGGAGATTCATTTAGTGCACTCTTTACTAGAGTTGGCGCACACAGTATAAAAATTACTCCATTTTGCTATCTGACACCGTGTCACTTATTTTAAGTAATAAGCTCCTGAAGAACAGATATGATGTATCTATTCCACTTACAATAATGTTTAATATAAGTAATTAATTACTGATTTTTTACCAATGACTTTTAGTGACTCTAACAAACAAAATACAAAATTCAGGATGAAAAGTTACACACCACCACATTCACCAGATGACACAACATCTCATCTTTATCATCTCCTTCAGAAGGAACATCCAGATCTCTTTCCATTTCTATGCATTTGATAAACAGTAAGGCTGTGCTCTGTGAAGACCAAAGCACTAAGGGATTTAATGACAAGTTTTGGGGACCTAAATAACTATCTGCCACAAAATCCTGACCTCCAAAATGTTTAAATACTTGACCGTAAATTAAAGTCAGCGGTACCTATCACAGAGGAAGCACTTCAAACACATTAGAGCGCTTACCTTCACCATCCTCCTCTTCTTCAATAGCTTCGTTCTCATCTTCATCATCTCCTTCAGAAGGAACATCCAGATCTCTTTCCATTTCTATGCATTTTGAATGCATTGGCTCTACTGTGCCATTATTTAGGTTTTCTAAAGACTGAAAGTTTAAAGGAAATTTTAAAAGCAAATCCACTAACAGTGTGGTATCTTTTTCATCAAACACAAAAGGAGTTATTATTTATTGAGCCTACAATTTTGTTCAAGGCTGGCAGATGTGCAAGTAATACCACAAAAGAACATGTGTGCTCCAGTTTAAATATGTGCTCAAGAATGGTTTCTAAGGCACAAGGCCAAAGATGGAATACTTCCAGCATAAACAGGGTTCAGTAATAGCATATAATGAACTGCCCCTGGGGACAGATTTGAATTTAAATAACTTAAAACATAAATTTTGAATTTACATTACTTCAAACCTTTTTTTATTTTCAATTCCCAACTGATTAATGTTACTTTAATGTGACTTTTGTAACAAGTTTCTCTATATCATGTGTCTGTCACATTCTTTTTGAGTTAAGCATAAGGTTTAAACTATAAGCAAACAATAAATGTGTTTTGGAGTTGTCAACACAAGAAAAAAAAGATTCAAATAATTTTAGGAAGGAAACATTACAAATGTGAAATAAAATTACTTGTTTTTATTTTACTTTGGCAATATCAAATGTCCTCCCTAAAGGAAGATTATCTATTCAAAACATTTCAGACCTGGAAAAGGAAAAAAAGTGATTCTGTTCCTGATTTTTTTATTGAAGTCAACACACATACTTAGAAAAGCATTTTGGAAATAGAGTGCTCACACATAGGCATACCAGTTGCCATCTAAGAGGTTCAATATATATATTTGTAGAAGTCCACAAGTGTACCACAAACGCACTACTTGAACAGTGAAATGGTTAATCAATAAAGGAATGTGATTTAGTATTTATGTTCTATTATTACTGTTAGCTAGTATTTATTAAACACTTAACGAAGTGCGAGGCTCTGTACTAAGGACTTCACAAGCAACACCTTAAATAATAATCACAACTGTTAATTGGGTATCAGAAGGCTAAGAGACCTGCTCAAAGTCACACTGCTAAGAAATGAAGAACCTGGGACCAGAAACCACATCTAAATTCAGAATCTACATTCCTGACCAATATCCACTGCTTTACCTCAGAACTAAACAATCAGGAATCTAATTTATCTCATAAAAAGAGCATATAAACCTAAAGATAAGAAATTTTCAAAATATACATAATAGTGAACTACTGTGTTTTCTTCGTTTTTCACTTAACTTGGCTAAATTTAGGATTTTTCTTTCTTACTACTCATCCTTGGCTTATAAGACCTGACAAAGAAACTAGAGGTTGAGTGAAGGGGTAGAAAATATGTAAATTATAATATTGTCACCTTGATAATAAAATAAGGGAAAACTGAACCACTTAAAATATTATAAAATTATACATAATATAAAATATCCATAGTAAATAAAACCAAAGAAAATAAAGAATAGTGAACATATATAAAAAGAACTTCCAAATAAAAGGGGAATACACATGGATGGGAAGAAAGAGAAATCCATTTCAATCCTGGAGCACTGCATCACTGCCCACATTCCAGGAAAAGATTAAAAGAAAGCCGCCTAAGAGGGAAACAGAAAACATACCAGTATGCTTCCCAGTATGAAAACTTAGTACACTACCACCAAAACATTATATAGACCATGTAAAGATGTAACAAAACATGGAGTGGAAAACAAAATCTAATGTTACATAATTGATAGCAATCTCATTGTGATAGGCCCCGTTTAGAATTCAGTAACATTTTATATATTAAGTAAATGCCCTTTGGAAGTACTTTACCATAATTTTAAACATACCTTAATCATCTCCATTTCTAAGTCTTCATCACTTTCAATTACATAAGATGTGTCCTCTTCATTTCCCTTGGAAGATAAATGCTTTAAGAAATAAAGCATTTCAAACATTAATTCCCAATATTAATTGATGTCATGCCTTCTTTTCCACAAAATAGTTACTATATACTAGGAATCTTTAGACAACTTCCTCTCCTCTAACAGATAAATTTATAATACATGTTCATATGGCAGAAAGAGACAGTAGGAGGAGGAAGAAACAGAAGAATAAACATAGAAGAAAAGAAAGAAACAAAAAGAGGAAAAAATAAATATAATTGGAAAGAAAAACAAGATAAGTAAACTATTTGAAATAAAGCCCACACTCTAAGCAAGAGTACAAAGTGCCAAATTCAATTATGGTTAAACAATATCTAAATGTGTATCCCAACCTTTTGGGTATAAGAACCTCTTTGCAACGTTGACAAATTCTGTACAAAGCAAGTGACAATTGTTCTTTTATATCCATTGATTTTTCACAGAAAGCTACTCTGATTATAATATCTTTAAATAAATTGCTATTTTACAAATAACACCTACATATGTTTGAAAAACAGTGTCAGATAAGTTATATTCAACTATTGTGATGTTCAGATACAAAAACCTTTATAATCATTTGACAACCCCCAGGAAGCAAGTGTCCACCAGCATGGGAACCTGCACAAAAGAAACCCACAGAAGAAACAAAGAGGACAAACCCCAAAATATGTCTACTCTACACTGGAAGTAAGAAAAGGAAGCATAACCTTAATTAAACTACAAAAATTATGCTTGAAAAACACATTTTAAGGTAAATTTTCTATAAGGAAAAAATTCTTTTACTTCTTAAATGGGGTCTTCCATGAATAAAGATAAAATACTAATAAAAAATAAATAATAATTAATATCAGTAATTGGGGTAAAAGATGCCCACAAGACCATAGAATCCTGACCATAATTATGTATCATTATATGAAGCATATCATTTTTTTAAATTAAGGTATCATTGATATACAATCTTATGCTCAGGTTTCACATGAGCAACAATGTGGTTACTACATTCCCCTCTATTACCAAGTCCCCACCACATACCCCATTACAGTCACTGTCCATCAATATAGTAAGATGCTAGAGTCACTACTTGTATTCTCTGTGCTATACTGCCTTCCCCATGTCCCCCTATATTATGTGTGCTAATCATAATACCCCTTAGTCCCCTTATCCCTCCCTTTGAAGCATATCATTTTAAAGTATACTACTAGTAAGTTTCTAGAAAACTAAGGGATAATGCAGACATTAGCAAAAGATTATTTCCCAAAAGAGAAATAGAAATGTGTTTTACAAATGGTTGGTATGAATAGCTTGAAAACCATTTTAACATAAAATGTATTTATATACTGATAGAACTGACTACAAATATAGCTACTGGACATACAGAATTTCTCACATACTTAGACTTTGACTTCCATTAGAAAACTGAGGGGGAAATAACTCCATTAAATGACTGTCAATAGGTTTACAAATTGAAAACTTAGTTATTGCAAAAGAAAATGTATAGGAATTCTATCAAATAAGGGCATCCTAAGTAATTTTTTAAACTAATAAAAAAAGAAATGAGATGAAAGTATACAGCTATATGATGTCCCTTTTTATGATTTCTCTTTACAATAAAAGAAGCACAATGATTGCTCTAATACAACTTCACTATTTCAGAAAATACATTCAATTTACCCAGGAGAAAAATATAACCTCACAAATTAAACTAATCAAGCCAGACTAAATAGAAATCTAAACATAAAATTGATGGGAAATATAGAAAATTTAACAATAATCTATCTTTAAAAATAGGCTGCTGACTCTCCATTTGTCAGTAAAGGTTAACGTCAGCAAAAAACATGAGTTTATTAGAAACCCTCTCACAATAGCAAATAAAGAAAATCTGTATGAGGAAATGAAACTACTTCCAAAATTCAAGTTTGAAGGAGTAAACTAATACATATGTAGGGAATCTACAGAAAAAAAAACCAGAGATATCTGTTAAGTAAAAAGCAGGAGAAATGCCAAAACAGCTAATTACAACAAATGTGTATTGACACTATAAAATATTTCCACTGATAAGACTTAAAGAACGTTGCTTATTATACTAAGCAGCAAACTATGGCTCACAAGCCAAATCCAGCCCACTTTTTTGTTTCTGTAAATAAAGTTTTATTGAAACATAGGCACCTTTGTTCACATTTGTCTGTAGCTGCTTTCACACTAAACTGGCAGAAGTGAATAGTCACAATAGAAATTGTGTTGTGCAAAGCCTAAGATATTTACAATCTGCCCCTTTACAGAAAAAAATCAGCCAGCCCCTATGAAAATTGTTTATTTAGTACCTCAGATTTGGAAGAAACATCGCTAAGATTTTCTTCTTGAGCCTGCTGTTCCAAAATCTGAAGTTCATATTCTGTAATATCTAATGACATCAAACAAGCTCTTTCTGTATTCTCTTCCAACTCAGTATCTTCTAGTCCATCTTCAAATCCACCTTTTTCTTGTTTCACTTCATTTCCAAGTACATTTTCTATACCATCTTTAATTAAATCACCTAATGTGTCCTGTGTCTCATCTTTAACTTCAGTAAAAATTTTATGTTCTTTCATTTGTTGCTGCTGTAGTCCACCAGCAGTTGGATCTTCCAAAGGTAATAAGTTAAAATTACTATTAGGCCTCAGTTCTGTCTTGGCAGAACCAAATATCATCTTCCTCAAGGAACATAGATTTTCTGAAATATCCTTTATTAGTACAGAAACCCTAGCAAAAAAGTTTAAGAAAGATTAATTCAATAGTAATTGCATTAACTATAAGGACAGGCTTTTTTTTTAAGGTATCACTGATATACAATCTTATGAAGGTTTCACATGAGCAACACTGTGGGTTCAACACTCACCCATATGATCAAGTCCCCCCAACCCCATTGCAGTCACTGTCCATCAGCACAGTAGGATGCTACAGTCATTACTTGTCTTCTCCATGCTATACTGCCCTCTCCATGACCGACCTATATTATATGTGCTAATTACAATGCACTATAAGGACAAGTTTTAATGCTTTTTGACAAGTACAAATTTTATAAACTGACTTTCATTTAAAGGACACTTTGGATTAAAGTTGCTCTTCATTCCCTAATACCCACTATGTTCTTGCAACTTTTGTGCTACTCTCTACTACAGCAAGGCACTTCTGCATTCAACTGTTGACCTGTATATTTAATACATGTCAGTAACGTTTGGCCCCAAACTAATTGTCAGTCATACTTTTTATGGTAACTTAATTAAATGTAAATCAAATCAATGATACATGACACATTATTTCATTGAATTCTACACTGAACATGTGGAAAGATTTAACAAGTATGTGTTTTTTTCCCCCTGCCCAACTTTTAAAAAAATGTTCTGTCTGGTTAACTACAGTCAAAATAACTACAGAAGTTTGGATGGAAAAACACCTAAGACTCTGCATTCAGATTGCTTTAAGTATCTTTAAGTTTTCACTCCATTGCAAAGAAATTGAAAACAGAAATTGTAAATGATACATTATAGATGTCCTTTAACTAAGAACCACTCTGCAGAAATCCCAACAGCAGGAGGATATTTAGTGGGAAAAAAAAATTACATATAGCAAAAGACTGGGAATCAAGCATACATAAATATGTTGAGTTAAAATTTTTATGATCCCATGTTTTACCTAACTTTTCAATCTGATCAATTACTAGTCCCAACTGCAACAACACACATGAGTATTGATGTTATAATTCAAAACTGATAATGTTTGGAATCTTCAAAAATCTTAAAACTATATACATACTCTTTGGAATAGAAAAAAACTTCCCATCTGTTGGCAAATACAAGTGATAAAATACAATGAACTGACTTTAACTTCTTAATTATAGTTGCTAAATACCATTTTAAGTAAGAGACTTTAAACGAGTATATTGTAACCAGACCTGGTCAATTGGAAAAGAAAACTGCTGCTAGAGTGTAAAATGAGGCACTCTATTTTGTCTGTTGATTATAGGTCTTTTTAAAGCAATTCTTAATTATTTCTTAAAAGCAGAAATTAAAAGGAGAAAAGGGAAATGATGAACAAAGAGACATGTTTTACTATTTAACTAATGCTCTTGTTTAGCTCTTCTAATTCTGTGTATTTAAATCAATACTTAATACAATCTGACAACTTTTAAAGACTTATATTCATAGTTCAAATTAAAACGTGACCATTCATAGGAATAAACTATCAAATATGTTGGGTTGTTTCATGAATTCCTTCCATACTAAAAATAGTGCCATTAACAGCACCCCAAAGTTGGGGTCAAGCTTAAGTTTACAAAGTCTACATCAGTGCCAACAAATACAAAAGCAAAATTGAATTAAAGACCTAAGAACTCACTAATTCTAACACTCTAAAATTCCTCAAATCTTACAAAGAGCACTTAGCATTATACACAGATATTCAAATATAAGAACTGTATGTAAATACTTCAGCAGGAACCGATACATGACATCATTTTACTTGTTAAATGCACAAGGAATGCTATAACATAAAAATAGCAACAGTGACACATAGATTGACTGGCAAGACTATAAGGGCTCATTTATCCTGTGCTAACATCAGAGAATGACACTTTTCATATAAGATAACTATTCACTCTAACAAACATCAAGGTTGTCTTGCCTTCTTCAATAAGGCATAGTGTACTTTCCTTCTTTCTTAGAATTGTTATGATGCATATCAGTAGCCTGCAGACACCTCATCACCCAACAGAATGTCAAATACATGACAGCAATACAAGAGATATGTACTGAATTTAAATCAATGACCATATAGTACTGTACTGTACAATCCAGTACCTTTCGGGCCCACTAAAGCATAAGGCTGTTTCCTTCTGTAACAAATCTCAAACTGCTCTATTTTACAAATTCTTAGCTCATGCTAATACAGTTTTGTCCACTACTTCACAGATTTCAGCTATAACTTCAAGCTGTTCTCATGTGTATACCATTCCTTATTTATACCTGGTTTTCATTTTAACTGGATATCCAAGCTTGTCAACTGCATGTATAAACAAAAAAGCAAACATGCTCTTACTGTGGCCTTATGCACACCATTGGAAATACATTTAACTGAGCTTGAATTCATGCTTATGGCATGTACTTTGGCTGTTCAGAGGCCTTTTATGTTCCCTCCTAGTTTGGAGGTGTAATCTAGATAAATTAGATATTATTGAAGACTTGTTACAAAGAACCTGAAATAAGAGATTTAACTAGTTCTTACTTTAACACTAAAACTTCACAAGATCTATCTGTATTAAAAATGGATTCAATATCACCCGTTCTCGAGTTCTAAGAAAACTTATTTAGCTTTTTCGTTTTTAGGTATTACAAAGCATTAAGCAGATTAACATATTCAACAGATATTCTCATTGCTAGGATAAAAACCTTCAATGCATGCAAACATCATGTAAACAGTGATTCTTTTTCTTTCATGGAAAGAATATGTAAAAATCAATATGAAATGGCTGTACTGGTACCCTGCCCATTTGACAGTCACATCTTTCATAAATTCTCAATGTTTCTTTAAGAAACATAAAAACTCCTAAAACAAATTGCTAGGGGGAAAAATGATTTTGAAAAAGAGCTGAATTTCTCTATCATATTTTGAAAATATATCACAAATCTCATCTCAAAAAAGAACACATTTAACATTGCTTTTTGTCAGAGTCAGAATGTTATTTCAACTAACTGCTTCACATTTCTACAAAGTATTTTTGCCTCAAAACTGTATTATCACATTGTAATTATTCACGGCTCAAGAGCATTCCTGCTTTTAAAGGAAATCATTCAGCAATTAAGGCTCAAGCAAGGCCTGGTTCCAAAAAGAGTTAGCTACATGGCACAGGAGTCCAACACCTATTAAACCAAGTATCTTACAGTATCTACTGCTTTAGCTATAAAATGGTCTTTAAAATTTGAATGCCTCTCGTTCTAACAGTCTACGTACTAGGTAGAATTCTCACATAATAATCAGATAATAACCAGAAAAATTAAGCTACTAAGTTAAGAGTTGTTTTTATAGATTTCAAATGATTAAACTATAAATATAATTAAATGAAAGATACCATGAACAGAAAGAAAAGGACAACTTTGAACCTAAAATATCTTCCTTCATGTGGAATTAGGAGTTTTATTCTGCTTTGTTTCATAAAACATAAAACACTTTTTTTCCATTAAAAAAAAAAGTAGAAAGAAAAGCCTTTAAGCTTTTTTGATAAATACTTTTAACAAATGGAAAGATACTTCTCAAATTTTACATCAATCTGCAGGCCTGTATTCAAGTAAAATTTATAAGTGTCTACCTTGATGAATGGGAATTCTTCATATATGGGAAAACACAGTAAGAACAAACAAAATTGATAGAAACAGATAATATTTAACCTCTGTGGATTTTCCAATTTTCTGAAAGAGTCAGGGAGATGCTTAGCCAGATCTATCACCTCCTCCGAGATTAAAGTCAATTGTTTCTTCACAACACTAGGTAGTATTTCCTCCTCTAGGAAAAAAAAAACAATATTAATTTTCAAGCCACAAAGCAAATATATTTATTTAGCCATTTATTTAAACAGTATCAGAGGTCACATTTTCATTTTCTTTCCTTAAATAAATTCCAACAAAGACTTCCTTATCTTATGTCTAAATCACCTAAATCACTTCACTTCCTTTTCAAATTTTTGCTATTTAAATTTCAGAATAAATAAATTCCAAATGATCTGCATTCATACATAATACAACTCAGTGGTTATCAACTTGGGCAGGAGAAGGTTGAAATGAGACGCTCAACACACCCACACTATTTCAAAACCAGAGATCAATTAACTAATTTAAAGTAAATGTACAGTAATGAATTTCTGAGCTAATAACTGTGTCTCTAAGGTCTGTAGAATTCACAATAGCCTGTCCTCTGATCTTGGCTGCCTTCCCTCACTGGGATAGCTTGGGTCAGAAAGGTGTCAAGGTAAATAAAACATGCTTTAATGTTACTGGAACAGAAGAGAAACTGATGGGAATCCTGTTTCCTATTGCTAAAATACAGCAATGCAAAATTAATGGCAAAAAAAAAATCAGAAATCAATATAATGCCATGTGGGCTGCTACTTTTTTAATACACTTTGGTATATAACCTTACCCAACAGCCATTCCACCCTGGCCTCATGACCAGTTAGCACCAAGAGAAAATGCAAGCCTTTATACTCAGTGATCATCTTGCAAACTCTCAACTTCATTCTATCTGCCAAATCATTCTCCATCAACACCATATCTGCCCTCCTTTCCCAAACCCTTCCCCTGCTTAGAATTTCTTATTCTTCATCACACTTCCCTTGTCCTTCAAGAAGTCCAGCATATGACACAGGAGTCTACTATCTACTATTCCTAATGGCTACAGTTATCTTGTAATCTCAAAATTACACCCTTTCATTCACTGAAGATTTTAGCACCTGGTTCACCATCTTACCCTTCACTACTGCTTCTGTGATAATTTCTAGTGATTCCAACATTCACACAGATGCTCCAAGGATGGCCTTTTCAGCTCCTTGATCCTTCCATTTCCAACAATCTTTTCCTCAACTGACCTCAGCCACCCATTCCCAATGTCATTCCCTTGACTTTATCATTGCCAATAATGTCACCACTTCCAAACTCCAACTGTAAGCATCCCACCCTCTAAGCACAAGCACGCCATCTTTCTTTCCAGTCAGCTTTCCACAACACAATTCTTTCACACTTTCAGTCAAATCTATCGACCCTACCAACTTTCTCCTCACACATTATCCTTCCCACCCACACGTCTTCCTTCCTCATCTTCCCCATATTACAGTAATCATTCCCTTGTATGGAATCTCAGTTCTTCTACTCCTTCCTGCCTCTGTGTTATGAACCCAGCAAAACCCCTAATTAACCCCAGCTTTTTTACCTGCTTGATGTCTATACCCAAGCAACTGAATATTGTTGAAGAGAAAACACAACTGTGATGACTCACTTTGCTTTAAATTCACGACACTGAGCTCAAATGAACCATCAGTAACGATCATTCATTATTCTACATTTCCCACTTTGCTACTCTCAAGATGACTACTACTTCATACATCTTCCCTCCAAGCCTCCAACATCTGCTTGTACCTCCTTCTACTCAGGGAACTTCACCTCTTATGACATTTAGCAAACAGAAACAAGAACTATCTCATCGTCCCACCCCCAATCTCTTAATCAGTCTGTATTCCCATCACTATTCCCGTCTATAGCAAAATTCCCTGGAAACATTGTCTATACTCACTGTCTCACATTTTCTCCTAAATGGATTCCAGCTAAGCTTTTGCCCTAATTGGTAGGTACAGCTGCTTTGGGAAAGGTTACCATGGCCTCCACAGTCTCAAATCTAATTGTTAATTCTAGTTCCTCACCTCACTAGAACTCTCAGAGGTATTTAAAGGAGGATGACTTCCTCACACCTAACCTTCATCCTCATTTGGCTTCTAACCACCACACCTACCTTCCTCCTCCATTACTGCCCCTTCTCCAGTCTCTCGGCTGCTCTCTCCCCATCTTCCTGATCTCTACATGTTGTAGACATGAATACTTGGACCTCTTTTATTATTCTTTATTTCATTCGCTTCCTTTTTAACACATCCAGGTTCACTCCTTTAACGACCCTCTGTATCCTGATGATTCCCATTGTTATATCTCCAACCTTGACCTTTCCCCTGAACTCCAGAATCACATTTCCAACTAAGGTATCTTCTAGGATATCAATAAGCATCTAAAATTCAATCCAAAACTGAATTCTAGATTTTTCTCATGCAAACCTGCTATTCCCATAATCTTCCTACTGCAGCCGACCCTTCGATTCCCTCATTTGGTCCAACCAAAATTCTTGATTGTTCTGTCAGTCTCCACATCTGACCCATTACACAGGTGAATTCATCAGCAAATCCTTCACAATATACACTTTCAAAACATGTACACACTCTCCCACTCCTCACCACCTTTACTGCTACCAGCCTAATCCAAACAATTATCATCTCTTTCCGGGACTACTGCAAGAGCCTAAGAGATTTCCCTGCCTAAACACTTGCCCTTTCACAGCAGCCAGAAAAATCGTTTTAAATTAAAATTTAATCATGTCATTCTCCTGGCTCCAAACCCTCTAAGGGTTTCCCATCACCCACCCTTGTACTTAATTAATAAAACATGAAGTCCGATTCACCACCTACAAGGCCCTCAGCGATCTGGCCTGAGCTGCTTTTCAGCCTCATTTCCTATCACGCTCACCCTGACTCACTTCGCTTCAGTTATGCTCACTGTTCTCAAACAAGACACTTGGCTCTGTCTTCCCCCTCTGCTTGCCAGGTTCTTCCCTCAGATACTCACGTGGCTGTTTTCTCACTTGTCAAGTGAAGGGAGGGGGCCTGGTGCCCTGTTCAGTGCCTTTCCCCAGCAACCGGAACCGTGCCTGCCCCATAACCAACACCCAACAAACCCACCCCGTGAATGAATGAATAAATTAATGCTCCCTCTCCAAACCAACCAAAACAGTTGTCACATGTGCTTTGTTACATCCTTAGCTCGAGCTCACTCCTCTATTCACCTTAACGGGATCTCTGCCCCTATCACTCCACTCCTCCCACTTGCTGTGGTGATGGCACCTGCGTGTTACCTTCGTGGAGCCTGTGGACCCTTCCTGTTTTGAGAGCGCATGGCTCAAACAACCGCTCTCTCCTCAAAATACTCTTTTGTCACCCAGCTGCTTTAGCAGAAAGTTACAAATGAGTGCCACGTTGCGAACTCTAATCATTAAGTCCTCAGTTTCAGAAACTCAGCAGAATTTAAACAGTTGATCACATCCTCCTACTTAAACCATGTTCTCCACATGGCTGTCTGCACACCATACCACCTAGTTTCCTTCCAAGCCCACAGCAACTCCTCTGGTGTGTCCTCCTCCGTGCAAACATTAAGCACTAAGAGTTCCTCAAGATTCTTAGCCCCAATTCTTTAGCCCCAATTCCTCATCTGGAAAGCAGCTGTCCAAAGTGATAGCCTGTACTTCTGAGTGCCCGCTGGCCACACAGCCCCGCCGTCTCACAGGCTCCCTCCTCAAACAGGCAACTGCACGACTCCTCAGTCCCAAATCTTGCTCCTTCTCAGACCAGGATGTTTTTCATCCCAATTGCTCATGCCAACAATACAGAAATGATCCTGGACACATGGCTCTCATCATCACACCAAATTCTGTTGATTCTATTGCTTTATTAAATAAGTATATTTTGACTCTATCCACTTCTTTCCATCCGCAGTACAACAAGCCATGCCACCATCACCTCTCACTTGGATTACTCTCAAAGACTCCTACCAGGTCTTCCCACTGTGACTCCTGCCCCCCTACAATCCCTTTTTCTACCTTTTTAAAAAATTTAACTCATTCATTTTTTAATGTAATTATTTCCCTTTAATGTAATTCTTATCATCTGTCTGTTTAAAACCCTCAACAGCTCTTAGGAGGAAATATAACTCCTTAACATGACCTATCTGCTTTTCTTTTCCTGCTTCTCCTTCATCCATGACTCACTCTCTGTCATATTCAGTAGGTCACTATTCTGAATTACTGTCAACTGCCTACAGATACCACAATCTGTTTTACCTCTGAAACCTGGCACCTGCTGTTTCCTGTGCCTAGAACACTTTTCATCTACTCTTCAGCTACCTAACTCCTGTTCCTATTTCAGGTCTTTACTTAAGCATCACTTTCTCCAGGAAATACTCCAATACTTCCACATACGCATTGCATGGCTCTTCTATGTGCTAACCACAGCAACTCATTTTTGCACATCCTAAGACTCATATTCCTGGACTGCAATTGCCTTTTTTGTTCAACTATATCCTCTATAAAATTATAAGTTCTCCTCTCAGGACACAAATCATGCCTATCTTATTCATTACTCTATCTCTATAACATAAAGTACTCAATAATATTTAATAAATTACTAAATGCATTTTTACCTACAATATCATTTAATGTATTATTACCTACCATCTTAGGAATAAGCTAATGTTCTACAGTGAGAAACAACATGCAAACATCCTCTTCTTTTCTGGTGTTCTAATCTACTTTTATTCTTTAATAAGAAACAAAGCACAACCTTTTAATACAAACCAAAAGTGATCATTTGAAAATATCATCCATATACACCAGGGAAGTTAGAGAACGGAAGTTAGAAAAGCTCATACTTCTGGCTTAATAACAGGAACAGAGGAAAGGAGGGAAAAGAAAAAAAAGGAATAATAATATCCTTATGATTCACTGGGATCCTAGTCAAGTTACTTTACTTCAGATGACACAATATACACACACATATATAATGTACCAGAGAATAAAAGTGAGGGTCAAGGAATGTAGTGCTGCAATGTCAGGTACACAGGTACCAGGATTTCTGACAGTGACTCATAAATGTGTGTTACTTTAGTGAGAAAAATTTTAAACATTCTTGGAAGTATTTTCTTCAGAAACAAAATCATAAGGATAAGCGATGAGCAATTCTACAAACCAAAAAACCAGAAAACCTTGAATCCCTCTGCTTAATTTAATTCTATTATAAGTTACATAAATTCTTATAGATTATTCTCCAGATTGGCTTCAAAATCATCAACTGCCTCAGTTAATCAAGATAATTTCTAGCCACAGTACCTCTGGCTACAGAGAATCACCAAGTACTCATGACAAGAGGCTTTCCAGAAGTAGAAAGAAAACATAAGGAGCCTTCTATTCAAGATGTAAAGGAGGGTCCACCACATAGGATATGGATCCTTCAGTGACAACATAAAAGATATGATACAATTGTTTATGAGGAGGTCATGCCACATTTTTCATTTAGCAAAACCATCCAATTTAATTTACATCTTAACAAACACAATTATTCAAGATCTCCAAAAGGAAACTGCAAGAACAGTAACAACTCCATACAGATCAAAATAGGTGCACTGAATACTATGCTCACAACTATTCAATGAAATACATAGTGCGATGCCATCACCGACATTTCAAAAGTGGGGAAACAGGTAAACCTCAGGCCACATGGCTGGGACCCCACCATTGGTCTGCATGACACAGAAGCCCATCTTCTCCCATTCTGCAGTGCAGGCCTGTAGTCGCCACCTCCTGAGACGTCTGAGAAAGGCACTGAGTTGAATGAAGTGGCTGTTTTTTTTGGAGAAAAACACTAGCATTATTCTACCCTAACGAAAATTTAGAAATTTAAGCCAGGATGCTATCAAGGGTATTAAACACTTTAAATATTTATAGGAAGGATGTATAAATCTCCAGACGAGGAGGTAGCTGATTGTATCACTGATGCTATCAAAGTCACAAAGCCCTAACTCAAGAAACCTAATAAACAGTAACACTACAAAGTAAAAGTAGTAAATGCTGCTTTACCACAAGTAACATGCTTGAAACCGTACTCTTTGGTCAGAGATCCCACCCTAATTATCAACACTGTTCAGACACTTACGAAGCTAAAATAATACTGAATACTTTGCACATGTGTGAATATTCTCTCTTTGGAGATAAACCTCACAAAAGAGAAAATTCAAATTTTATATTTTATTTTTAGATTATAAGATACCTTTATTTATAGCAAACATTTGCACAGCATCACCCAAAATCTCTAATTTTTGATAAATGATGAAACCAGCCTATGGAAAAACAGAAAAATGAATTACTAAAGATGCTAAAGATATCAAAACAAAACTATATGTCCCATCTTTAGAAAAATCCAGAACAATGATTCCCAAAGCACCAAACACTGAATCCAACCTATCATTATACACAAAGATTTATATACCTTCATTAAATCACCAAACCAATCATAAGAATGGACAAAGTAGGCTGTCTATGCTTTAAAAGTTTAAGTTGTCCCTTTTTAACACCAACATTATGAGAATATTATGAATATGAGAAGGTATCTGAATCACCTGTAAGTGGAATCAACAAAATATATTAAAGAAAAATCTGTTTTGACTACACATATCTATTTCCCCATATTTCATTAAATCAGCTGTGAATATCAGTGTATGAGTAGTCCTCCTTCCCACATTCTGTGAATAGGAACAATCAAGTCACACTGACTTATCATGCTTAAAAATGCTACAGAACTTGCCCTAGTTCTCAACAAGTTTTATGATTTTTTAAACAAAACCTAACGGAAAATTATCATCCTACTTCCGGAAAAATTGAATTTTTTCTATTTATAGTTTTCATTCCTAAAAATAGCTGCACAAAGGGAAAGAACAAGATAATCGTCTACAAATGAAAGTAAGCTAACTAGGGAAAAAGAAATACACTAGGACATAAAACATAGTTCTTGAAAAAAAACAGAAATAAAAAATGAATAGTACTGTAGTTAAAGGAAGCCCAAACTGCGTTGTGTATGAATATATAATATGAAAATACATCTAACAGCAGTAGGAAGCTAAATTTGGAGGCAATTTTTCTAAATTTTTAGCATGTTTTAAATATAAAGAAATAAGGTCAGGTTCAATATAGAAACTATCTGTAATTATTTTTATTCAGAAGTTGCTTATAAATCAAACACATCATCAATACCATTTGTGCTTGCTCAGGCTGGGCTTATTAGCCTTCCATGTTTACAGAGAGCTCACATTTTTTACATACAAATTGGACATTATTTTGGCTTTACGACAAAAATAACTAGCACTGAACAATCTGTTGATTGCTACTCACTAATTAATACTGAAAATTCACAGTTTCACAAAATGTCTTCTTGAGCATTTTTGATGCCAAACTGATTTAAAATATTTCAGCTGAGTTGATGCCCTCTACCACATTACAATTTTGCTAAAGTAATTTGTTATAAGGTTTAAAAATGTCGTCATAATCTGAAGATCTTTGGTACGTACATAAGCATCAGTGGCTGCATACAGTTTCTGGTCCTCAGTGAGAGGAAAATAATTCCATTTGCTACAGCGGATAGACTTGTCTTTCAGAAGTTGTTTACCGAAAAGGTGTTTGACCAAACCATTGAGGCTCCAGGTCTCTGCACATTTCAGCTACAAGTAATGAGAAATCAACACTGCAGAAAGTGTCTCTTTTTAAGAAATGTTCAGATATCTCTAAATACCACAAAATGACCATGCCAAGAAGTTGGAAATGTTATACCCAAATATAAGACACAGATACTCCTTAACATATTTCCTATCACTAAAATCCTCATTTGCAGTCCACATTATAAGAATTTAATTCTGGAATTTCCCCAACATAGGTAATAAAAGTCTTAGACTATATAAGTACTATTCATGGGAAAAAGCTGAATAGGTTCATAGGCTTTCTACTTCCCAGCCAAATGAACACTTGGCTAAATTTGAGAATTTAATTTAATGACATTAATAAAATATGTGAAATATGGGTGATGGAACTGATGGTCAAACTTCCACTTAGAGCATCATACCACAAGAGCCACATAATGCTCTCCCTTAAAAAAAAAAAGTTCTGGGTATAAATGGGCTAAAAATATTATACAGCTTAAATTATTTTTTCAAAAAACCTAACATTCAGACAGAAGGGACTTTGTGAATCACAGATTTATCTTGTCTACGAAAATAATATATGTCTACCTTTTCATTGGCAACATCTGTCAGCTCCACAAAACTCCTTAATTTGACGTCAAAGTCACGTAGAAGTTTCCACTGATCTCCTTCAATTCCTACCCCTGCCTTTTTAACTGCTTCATTTTCAAGCAGCATTTTTAATCCCTGAGGAAAAACTGTAATATTTTATTATTTCCATATGTTCTATCAAGTATTATGGATTTATTCTCTACTTCTTATACATTCTTTGTTTATATTTAAATTTATGTTTATGTTAAGTTTAAATTCAGAAGTACATTCACCTTGAGTATTTAACAGAAGCAAAAAGTCCTGACTAATAAATGACAAGAAAAACAATTAGTTTGAATGCTAGCTCTGCTAACACTATATTTCTGTCATTAGGCCCTCTAAACTTCAGTTCTCTACTCTCTAAAATAGGGATAATATCAATGCCTGAAAAAGATGTGAAAATTAAATAAAACAGGGATATGAGTGAATCAGGTGGAACATAAATACTTAAATAAATATAAGGTGATGGGAGAAGCACTGGCTAATTCAAGAGCTTAATTTTCTAAGGAGAAAGCTGACATAATACAATTATCTAACATATAAAACTGAAATAAAGAAAAGAGATACCAACCTGACATAGAAGAAATATGAAATAAGTAACATTTGCTCTCTGACACACACAACTGAATCAATGCAACTCTGCTCAGATTCCCTTTACTGTATATTGGTGGCCATTCCATGTCAAATCCCACCACATCTCCATCAGACAGACTCGTGCTAAAGGCAGAAAAACAGTGTAAATTAACTGCATTAAAATTTTTGTGTAATTTTGTGAAATTTCTTCATAACTAAAGCATCAGTCAAAAAGTTGAAAGACAAGAAACAGATGGTAGAAGATATCTGTGATACATACAACTGACAATGAATAGCCAGAAAATATTAAAAATTCCTTGAAAAGCCAGTAAGAAAAAGATGGGATAATCCAGTTTAAAAATGGAGAAAAACAGAAAACAGGCAATACCCAAAAGGAAATCCAAATGGCCAATAAATCCAAGTAAGTATGTCAAGATATGACATCTCACTAGAAATCAAAGAAATGCAAATTAAAACTGTACAATTTCATATCTATCTGACTGACAAAAATTAAAGCCTTACAATATCAACACTGAGAAAAATATCTACCAGTGGGACCACCCATACACTGGTGAATGTTTAAACCAGTAAAGCCTCTTGGAGAAAACTGACAATATCTAGCTGGAGATGTAGAGCATTATGACCTGTCAAGTTTCTCTCATAGGCATTTAACACTCTAATATGTGGACAACCAGAGAGAATGTTTAAGAATGTTCATGCAGTACTGGCAAAAAGGAAACAAACTATATTTCCACCAACAGAAGAATGGACAAATTGTGGCTTACTGAAACAATGAGATATATAAAAGTTAAACTAAAACTATGTGGGTGTGTGGGTGTGTTTATATATAATATAAAAATATATATATATATATAGTTATATTGGTAGGTAGAGACATAGATAGAGATATAGATAGAAGAAATTCTCAAAAAGTTAAAATGTTGAATGAAATACACAAGAGGCAGGATATACATTTAGTTTGATAGCATTTTTTTAAAGATTTTAAATAGGCAAAGTAAGAGTGTATGATACCTTGGGATATAAAATTATGAATATTATAGACAATATATGAGGTAACGCTAAACACTGAACACATGACAGAATTTATCTCAGAGGGCTGCAGAGGTGAGAATCAGAAAGGGCATACATGAGGGTTCAGCTGTTTTTTATAGTTTCATTTCTTAAAAAGATTTGAAGAAAATGAATATTAAGATTTGCTAAAGCTAGGTGGGAGGAATATGGGTGGTTTGTTATATTACTATTATTGTTTGTATTTGCCAATTTGACAATTTTTAAAACTTAAAAATGTATACAAAAAAAAAAAAAAAACACCTCAACTTCTGCTTTGGACCAAGATGGGCTAACAGTAAAAAAACAGGAAATTGGACAAAAGATATAAACAACAGTCTTCAGACACTGGACAACAGGCAATTCAGGACTATGCTCTCTGAGGGAAGGGAAACAGAGGGGGAGCCCCACCGAGGCCCCAGCATCCCGCCAGCCAACAAACTGGAAGACAAATCCAAAGCAGAGCCCTGAGTTGGGGAGAGAAGGTCCGGAGAAAGGCTGGGGCAGCCACAAGTCATGGGTAGAGCACTGGGGAAGCTGGAGGTAGACAGGAAAGGATGTGCAAGAACTGAGGGGCTGCATGAGAACAACCAGGGACCTGGAACAACCAGGGAACTGGAAACTCAACAACCCCCAGGGCTCACAAAGAGGCAAGAGGCATTAAAGTTCTGAAAAATCAGAAGGGAGATTCTTGTTGCTCACCAGGGGCAGTCAGCAAAGACTCCAAAGGATCACATCTTATTATAGGGCCAGGTTATCCCAAAAGTAAAGGCTAAGTACACCTGCGTTAATAAAGCTTCAAACCAAGCCTCTAAATGGAAAGCTGATCCTCAGGTAACTTAACTGCCTGAGAGAGCACAGCTCCTTTCTTTGCAGGGAGACAAAATCTAACATTAACAAGGTAAAACCACAATGTCCAATCAAAACTGCCAGCCATGAGGAAAAAACAGGAAAATGGGACCCTCTACCCAAGATAAAAATCATTTAATAGAAAAAATAACTAAAATAATAGAATTAACAAAGACACTAAAGCAGCTATTATAAATATGCTGAACATGTTCAAAGATTTAAAAGACAACATGCTGGAATGGACAAAATAGGTGAAAGGGAAAAAAAGTCAGGGAGGAAGTATGTTATCCTGATCAGGGTGACGGTTACTACACAAAGGCATGTCACAATCCAACCGCCAGAAACCTGTACTGGCCAAGGTCTTTAAAGTGGTCAGAGGAGGTGGAAAGACATGCCAGCCTTTCATAAAACACACACAGTTCCTCAGAACCACATATTTCCAATCACTTACATGCACTGCCTTCAGAAATGGCAGGTGATAGCACTGTCAAAGGTACCACGGACGAGTTAACATATAATCATAAATACCAGATTTTACCTTCTCTGAGGGACAAATTTAGTTCTATACAGTAAGACCCAAAAGTGGCCAGACAACTGTAGTGAGAGTGAGGATACCTGAATGCTATTTCTAGAACACATCTACCAGCAGGAGACCATTAATGAATAGCTTAACTTACTTCTGCTTCTCTAATGTGTGTAATGGTTTAAAAAAAAAAAAAGGACAGGTATACAACTTCAAAGGAGAGCTGCATGAATTCCCTACTACTTCTCCTTATGAAAAGCCTTAGATTGCATTATTGCAGGGTTCTAATTTGACAAGGCAATTTTTAAATATATGACAATCATTTCTGATATTTTCTTTAAAAGCCATTTGCTATCATTGTTGCTGACAAAATAGAACAGAGCAAACTGCAACCATTATTCAATATTATTATGTTGGTATTTTTAATGTAATACAAAGAGGCATTCAAAAAGGTTGAATAATTCTTGCATTTTTACCCTAAATTGATGAAATAAACATGTATTTCATAGTTTTATACATCTTAAGAACTCAAAGTTAAAATATCAGCTAAATTAATAGATAGGCTTATGAATGAATAAAGAGGTACAGTACATATTTAATCTAGTGATTTTATTTTTAAAAAGCAGAATTACTACACTGATGGATAGTGACTGTAATGGAGTATGTTGGGGGCACTTGATGATGGGGGGAGTTTAGTAAACATAATGTTGCTCATGTAATTGTAGATTAATGATATGAAAATAAAAAAATTAAAAATAAAAAAAGCTGAATTAGAATTTAGTGATACTCTAAAAATAGAAATACTTATCTATGGAACAGACCTCAACTGTAAAACTTAGTATACTTACCTTACAAATATTACCATAACAGTTATCTTGTAAATGTCCAAATTCAAATGAAACTGGGAAATTCAAATCTCTTACCTAATATCTTCTGATAGGAAGGAACAATCACTAGCTTCATAACTGTACACAATGGATCCAGTGAATTCTAAGAACGGGAGGTCATCTTCAAAAACACTCTTATGAATAGATGCCTTGAGTTAAATAAAATTCCAAAAAGGCACAAATAAAGTTCACATTAAGTAATAAACATTCACTAAAAGAATAAAGTTCCTTGAAGCATTAGACTACAGTTCTAACTTTTATCAACTAATGCTCTGCAGAGTAATGAAATCAGAAGGACAATGCAACAAAGACAAAACCATCCACTGTGAAATTATTTTTCTCACAAGTATATTTGCAAACTTCTTACCCTATTTTTCATAGAAGCATTTACTTTATTAATTTTTTCTGTAATTATATTAATACTTTAGATGTAATAATGTTGTCTTAAAATGATGAAGACTGGTTGGTGGATCTTAAATCTATGAGGACTTAGACTCGCTTAGCCGTAAAAATTCACCAAAGTAAATACTGTCTAAATTATTATCTGAATTGGAACACACTAGGAAGGTCAACCATGCAAACTAGATGGAAAGGGAAAGTACAGAGTAAGAATTCTCATTTTGTAAACCCAGTTAAAATTTAGTCCCAGTCACCTACTCAATGACTAGAATCGAGGTCATTAGATCAATAGCAACTCTAACTGAAATAATGATCTACAGTTTACAAATTTATTATATTTCCCACCTGAAAGAACTGATGAACTGCATACCTTTCCTTCTTCTACTGCACATCCCTGATTCTGCACAGACATCCATTCAGGAAGTTTCCGTGGCTGTAGAGTTGTTTCCAGTTTTTGTTCATTCATCCTTAGAAGGCTCTAGTCACACAACCCAGAAAGCAATTACTTTGTGATTAAATACGGTATGATCTTTGAAAGAAAACTCAGAGAAAGGCCTGTCGATATGACTGAAGAACCAAACCTACATATTTAAAGTGAATACAGAGCTGGAATCACAAAAGGACAAGAAATAGATACAACATGTTAAATCTAATAAAAATACAGTTAGTATTTCTCCTTTTAAAATAAGTGAGCCAGTTTGAGTTCTAAGGTTCCAGCAGTTTCAAAAGCCTAGTATTCCATGACTTTGATCCTTTCAAAGAATAATCTTTATCTCAGTAGCAATGATAACCCTTGGGTATAAAAATTGTTATGTATTTTTGACATCTTTAATTATCTTATCACCTGTCCTGAGATCTAAGTAAATCTCAGCAAATTGTTAGATTTTTTTCAAAAGCCTACTTGAAAATGAATTTTGAGACAGATAACAGCTTTTCCTTATTAAGGTTTTTTTATTATACTCTTGGCCTTGCAAGTGAAGAAGTTTCCCTAAGAATAAGAGTTTCATAGAGGATATCTTTAAAAATCTGTCACGAGCATTGAGGGCTCACCAAATGTAAATCAAACTTCAAGAATAGTTATAGAAAACACATGAATAGGAGAACCATGACATAAAGTCTTTGTTAATGGTAAAATGGATCCGAGCCCTCATGTGACTTAACATACTGAATCAAAGAAGCCTTAAGTTCTTAATAAAACTCTTCAAACTCCAACCCTAGTTCCTATTATCTCCAATTTCTAGACTTAGGAAATACTTAATGAGGTCTTTAAAGTGGTCAGAGGAGGTAGAAAGACATGCCAGCCTTTCAAAAAACACACACACTTCCTCAGAACCACATATTTCCAATCGCTTAGATGCACTGCCTTCAGAAATGGCAGGGGTTAGCACTGTCAAAGGTACCAATTATTTACAACTTAGGGATAGCCTGTTAACCCTACTGATACTTAGCAATAAAAACTCTGAAGAAATTAAACATTATTTAGCAGTATCCATTTTAATTGCTCTTTTTCCCAAGCACAAACTCCCAAAACTGAGAACAGTGATAATTTAAGTAAGAAAAATTTTAAAGATCACTTCAATAAACTTCAATTTTCCACCTAGACCAAACTCTACCACTCTTGTGCAATAGGAAGGAAAGGGTTAAAAGTTACTAGTTGTAACCCACTTTCCCTACTAGAGGAGGGGAATGAAAGACCTCAACCAGGGATCCTAACAGATACGGCAATGACTTCAAACTAGATGGTAGCCTTGCAAACCTGTCAATGGCATTTACTAGCAGAAAAATACCAAAAAGGACCTATCTAGAAGATGGTGTTAGTCAGATATCGCTCTACTATTTTGACTGCTTGTCATAAATAAGCCTGGAATTAAGTACTTATTAATTTGTGGCTGGAAAATGGGGAGGGAGGTAGTCAAGTAAGCTGTGTAATTATGATAGAACAGGATATTAATATGAAATCAACAAACCAACTATTTGGTTAAATATGAAATAGAGGAGTTCCAAAACAAAAACAACAACTTTGTGCAATTTTGTTTTGGCACACATTGCTCAAAACTATCCTGTTACTCTGAAGTCATAATATGTCCTAATACAGAAGAAAAGGATATTTTGGAATCTGCATGTAACAGTTTGGGGACTTAAAAAAAAAAAAAAAGAATATTCCATCTGCACTTGGTGCTTACATGTATTCTCTGAATCATTAGCAGTTTGCCCTTGAGAAAGATCTATGATTCATTGAATCAGAAATGACAACTCAGGTCTTGGAATTACCACTTGCATTATATGTAATAAGATAAAATATGTAAAATACACATGGTCATTCACTCAAAGCATCTTACATGTTGGTCGTTATTAATAAGCTTGTATTTGCTACAAATTCAAAACCCTTGAAAGGAGGGTCAAAAGTTTGATACCAAAATATATAAATATGGTCTGTTCTTAATCTAAAAACATATTTTTTAATCAAGCTGGAAAACAAGTTTTTGCTATACTCAGAGTAAATCATCTGCGAAACTGCCAGAAAAAATGAGGTTTCTGAAAATAATAGACAACTCCATAAAAATAACTATAAAATCTTGGAATTTTATAAGTACTTCATTCACACTGCCAGAACAGAAATAAGCTTCAATAACTCTTCCCTGCAGCCATCAATAATGCTAAAATCATTTCAATATGAAGAATCTAATTTTTAGATGTAATACTCTTATTTGCACACAAAATTCTGTCTAGATGCTTGAAAGTAAACTTGTTTGGAAACCAAACATCTTTGTCAGGTTTACTTAGATCTTGGGACAGATAAAAAGCACAGAGAAAATTAAAGCAGGATATTAAAGTAGAATAATTTGCAATGAAGTTCTTCAACATACATGAGGATTTTAATCATTGATAAGATAAAGATTATTCTTGAAAGGGATCCAAGTCATTGAATAATAGCATTTTTCATTTATATATTTAACTGTGATGTTGAGTATGAACAACTTTAACATATCTTTTCCTAAACTCAAGTCTTTTACCATTTCATAATGCTTCAGACTGTACCATTAAAAGATCTCAAATTCCTCTTTGAAGTAAATACACATGGTTTCAACTTACGATAGTCTGACTTAACAACGGTTCAAGTTTACAATGGTGTGAAAGCAATTCTCATTCAGTAGAAATCCCAGGCTAGCAATACGTGGTAGGATCCTCTGTCCTGACGCTGGGCAGCAGCGAGCCACCATTCCCAGTGAGCCACCGTTTCCAGCGAGCCACCGTTTCCAGTCTGTCACACAATCACAAGGGTAATAATCAATACACTTAGAGGCATGCTGAACCCACACAACCATTCTGTTTTTCACTTCAGTACAGTGATCAATAAATTGCATGAGAAATGGGACACTATATTATAAAACAGGCTTTATTTTTATAATTAGATGATTTTGCCCAACTGTAGGCTAATGTGTTTTGAGGACATTTACCATAGGCAACGAGGCTAAGCTATAATGCTCTGTAGCTTATGAGTATTAAGTGCATTTTTGGCTTACAATATTGTCAACTTACAATGGGTTTATCCAGACATAACCCCATTGTAAATGGAGGGAGATCTGTAATGTATTGGGATTTGATGTGGTTTGGACTCTCCTGGAATCATTGTGCCTATCTATCTACCACTATCTGCCACTTTTCAACCTTTAGCACTTTTTTAAGGGCTGCTTCAAACAACATACATCTGAGACTTTCGTTTTTCTATTTTTTGTTTTGAATGGCCCAATCTGTGTATGTCTGTCGTCCAACAGGGAAATTCTATTCATTCACAGTTAGTGTAAGAACTTGAGTTTTCCCTTTCATCTTACTTTGATGAATATTTATCTTACTTTCTTCAGTTTCCTCTTATTCTTTTTCCATTTTTTCTGACTGGGTGAAATTACCATTCATGCTCTTTTTTCCCATTATCTATGTTAAAATGTCATTTTTTTTCCATCCTACTATTACTATACTATAGCAGCAAAATAATATAACTTGACCCCTTCCCTACCAACACCCTTTATTTGCACTGTCCCTCTATCTGGGAAGGCAAAACTCAGAATACTTTTATTTCCCCACCCTTCTAACTACTGTTTTTTGCTGATACTGGTTTCTGTTACAGCCTGTTAGTTTCTTTGTATTGTTCTTCTATTCAGGAATCTAATTTTTAATTTCAAGAATGTTACTAATTTCTAATTTCTAAACATTCATGTCACAAATTTCACCATCCATTTTAATATAAATGTACAGGGAAATTTAAATATATGTGTAAATGCATATGTTGCTTACTATAGATTCCTCTTCCCTACATTTTACCCTAACTTGAATCTCTGGTCTGACTCAACTGTTTTAGAGGAACTTCTTCAATTTTTTTCTTCAGGTAGAATATGTAGGTAATAAACTCTGATCCCCTGTGTATGTAAAAATGTATTTTTTGAAATAGGAGAGAATGACATGTTGGCTGAGTATAACTGTCTCTTGGTAGTTTGCAGATATTCTCTTGCCATTCTCTACCTTTTAAGGTTGCAAGTAAAAAGTTCATTGTTTTTCTGATACCTTTTTTTTTGGTGAATAATCTCTTTTTTCCCATCTGGGAGCTTGAAAGACTTTCAAGGATTTCTATATTTTAAAGAGCTTAAGTGTAAAGTCTCTATCCTTGTTAGGATCAGGGAGTCCTTGCCAAACTCCATTTCAAGTCTTTTCTTAAAATCAGAAATATTGTCTCCTTGTTCTGGGTTGAGAGGTATGTTGAAGTCCTAACCGCTGTACCTCAGAACGTGACTTGACTTGGAAAGAGTCCTGGGGGTAATCAAATTTAAAAGAGGTCATTAGGGCAGTCCTTAATCCAAAAGGAGTGGTGTCCTTAGAAAATGGGGAAACTGGAGACAGAAACAGACATGCATCAAGGGAAGATGCTGTGAAGAAACACATGGAGAAGACGGTCATCTGCCTGAGCCCCCAAGGGAGGCCTGACACAAATCCTGCCCCACAGCCCTCAGAAAGAGCCCACTCTGCCCACAACTTGGTTTTGGACTTCTATCCTCCATAACCGTGGGACAATAAATTTCTCTTAAGTCACTGGTTGCACTTAATTACCATTATCAAACTAATATACCCCTACTACTAGCTTAGTTATATTAATTGCTGTATCCATTCCTTTTCTTTCCTTCTACAGCATTTATTCACATGCTGGTGAGTTTTTCTGGCTTGAATTTCTTCTTCTGGTCTCTAGTTTTTTTTACCTCCCTGACTACCACCTCTCTAATTTTGTTCCGTACTTTAACGTACTTATACTTGACTTGCAAGATGCTACTTTCACTCTCAACAGGGAAAGTCCTCATTTAGTTTGTCTACTGAATTTTTATAATGTTAAGATCTTGATTGTTAATTCCAGAAACTTTCTCTGTGCTCTAGTTGAGTCTCCCTAAATGAGCTTACTATTTCTTTCTTTTGCAAGGTGATAATCAAACTATTTCAAAGATCTGTTTCAACAGTTTTCTAGTCTGCATGTTCTGTTGGTCCTCCTTCCACTAATGCTGGATTCCATAGGTGGACCGTTATTTCATTGCCTGTGTAACACTATTTACCATCAGCAGTCATCAGCATAGGATACCTCAGGAAGCTGCAAATGGGACCAGTGAAGCATTAGAAGGCAATTTCTCTATTCACAGGTCTCTGAAATTGTAATCTCAATGCCTAGCCCACACGCATAATGAGCCCATCAGTGTTACAACTCCTCTGGAAATCCTTTCAGACAGGAAAGATCAAGCAGGCTTCCTATGACCAAAATAATAGCTCAGCTCATTCAACAAAATTCTATTTATCTTTTGGCCACATTTGTTCTACCACAGTAATTCTATTGAATATTTAGGGAATTGTGTTTCAATTCCTTTCTTATCCTCCAGTTTTTCTTTTCCACCATTTTCAGTTCTTTTATTAATACAATTTCCTGTTGAATCCACTTATAATACTTACAGGGACTTTAAGTTCTTCCTGTTAAGAAATTATTTGTTATCAAGGATCAACTATTCAGCTTAGGGAACTTGGTATCTTGATGACTTTCCTCAAATACAGGGTGTTTCTCAGTTGCTCACATTATTTATAAATGAAGGTCTACACCAGGAATCAGGAACATTTTCAAATTTCATGGCACATTCAGACAATGAAAATACTTTTATGACACACTGGGAAGGGAATCTGGGAGCATAAATATAAATTTTGTAAAACTGTTTATATCTTCTTTATAAACTTAAAAAAGTTCTCAAAATTTTTAACTCAGAAATTTGAATTTGTTTAGAAGAACGTAACTTTTGTATATTAGCTTTTATGCTTAAAATGGCTACAAACAACAAACAACTGCAGATTAAACCCTCTTAACAACACATTCTTAATATTCAGTATTAGCAGTCATCACAGAGAAGCTTTGCTGTGCAAGAGAAAGCAAACTGCAAAAGAGGAATCTTTGCTCCTATTAACCAGCATTCCAATAACTCGATCTCTTTAAATTATACTTCAAGGGTGCTAAAATTCTTTAAAATAATAGCTTCTCCTTTTCTTCTACTGAGAAATGTGTTAATTCCTTCTGATTAGGTAAATAAGCTTTGAATACAAATAAATATTTTAGTATCAAGTATTTCAGTATGATGCTAGCACTCTGTCTTAGGCACACACTGAATCTGCTCTACTAGTATTATTAATTCATCTTTAGGATTCAAATACCATTTAAATATCACTTCTAAAACTATTTTAACTTCCTTCATCCAAAACTGAATTTTTACTCTTTGCCAGTAGACATGGACATATTTTCCACATAATCGACTACATTTTTTTAAGTTAATTTAAGTGCTCACAATGTCAGTTAAGGATACTATTTTTTGAAGCCAAATAACTATACTTCAACAAATCTGCAAATAATTATTCACAGAGTAATTTGAAATTTTTCCTTTTAGCTTATAAATCTTCCTTTACACTGTCAATATATTTCACTAATGAAATAGCTAATCACATTTCTTTACCTAGAGCTAAAAGAAGGTACTGTAGCAGCTTGTTTTACACTAGGCTCACCACTTTTATGACTTCATTTAATGCAGAAATGAGAACTACAGGCAAATTTTAATATACAAGAGCTTCTCTGTAAATAAGACAATTGGAATATCATTGTTTTTCATAGTGAACTTAATGTAAAACCTTTATACCTTCCTGTTACTATCAGCCCCAAACTCCCACTGTTTCTGTGATATCTTTTATGTTTCAAAATATCCATTCCTCACTTTGAATATTTCATCCCCTATTTGTTTTAGAACTTCTTTGCTAAACATTTTTCTTCAAGGATTCTATACAGCTTTCTAACTAATGACCATTACCAACATTCATGGATTCTTATCTGCAATGAATGCCTTTTCATAAAGAATCTTCTGGATTAGTGTTGCCTCTTTGCCTTTAACAAATCTTCAATGAATCTTCTAAAGGAATGATTAAGAATGGCAACTTTTCCATTTCCTTTGCCTCACTGGTCTCAAATATGGTGGTCCATACAAGCAGAAAAAGAAAGCTTATTTGGCAAACCTGTGACTTGACTTATCTGGGCTTTTACTAATTGTACAATCTTATAACTAATTTCTTAAACTCAACCTCTTTTTTTAATCTCTCAAAAGAACTTCGTCCTTATTTTGCACTCAAAGATGTTTCCAATAGTTCAAATCTTTTGTTTAGTAAAATAGATGCTTTATAAAAAGGTACCAGAGTATTTTGTTTGACATCCGTATTTGATTTGATTTGATTTAAGCTGAAAAGGGAAGAATTATGGGAACACCAAATGAAACTCTGAGTTAATCCTTTTCTTTATTGTTAAGCGTTTACTATTATGTTTAACTCATGAGTCAGATGACTTTTCAGCTTTTATCAATAAATTAGACAGTAGAGTGGAAAGAAAATATCCACAGACATTAGATCTACCTGAATATCAAGTATTTAAAATGCCCATATATTTAGTCTTTAATTCTTTAGGAAAAATATTGTCAATTTTTTAGCTCATCTGATTCTTATGAATACTTTTAACAAATCTTATCCAAAAATTTTTTTTAATTAAGAAGACTAAACAAAAATGAGTGTACTTAAATATTTATTTTCCTTTAACTTAATAACTTACAATTTTAAAGTAAACAATACACACTTCTGGGTAATCAAATATATATTTTTTATCGAAGTCGTTGATAAACAATCTTATAGTTGCAAGTACACACAGTGGCTCAACAGCTATCCATATTATTAAATCCTCACCCTCACCAGCAGAGCCAGTATCTGTGGGCATAGGAAGATGTGACACAATCATTGGTTGTATTCTCCATACTGCACTACCATCCCTGTGACCAACTTATATTATGATTGAGAATTTTTGTGCCCTTTTAACCTCCTCACACTGCCCTACCCCACCAACTCCAACCCCTCCTCCATGGTAATCACCAGTTAGTTACTTCTCAGCGTCTATGATTCTACTGCTATTTTGCTCATTTTGTTTGTTTTGTTTTTATATCAAATATATTTTTAATGAGTTTCTGAAGTTACAAAGGCCTGTCTTCTCTTATTGAATCAACTGAATTGGCTATGTTCAATTATTAATTATTTTTAAATATAAGAACAAGTTCTTTAAATTCTAAAAATCTATGAAATTCTATCAAAGTCAGGGTTTGACAAATTATCGCATCCACAGACCATTAATAAATAAATAAGAAGAAATAGCAAGCAAGAAAAATAATGAAACCAATTGTATGCCATTAGGGAACAGTAAATATCATACAATAATAATAATTAGCTACCAATCAGGCACTTTCCTATCTTGGCAGTAAAGTTATGAAAATTAGGACAAGTAAAACTGAAAGAATTTTATGTGCCCAAATGCACATAACTTTCCTGATGATTAAATAACATACACATACACACCTAAGGTAATAATTAGAATTAATCTAACAAGAAAGTCAGGAGGAAGTACTACATGATGTAGCCACAACTCAATTCTCACCATTTATTCTGCTTCATCATAGCATTCCTGAATTCAGATCATTTACAAAAGGATCTATATAAAAACTATTCAAATATAATTTCACCTATTATAAATCTTTGCATGTTGGTTTTATAAAATGCTTTCTATGTCTAAAAACTATAAAACTATGCAACATCAAAATCTTGCATTACCTACAACCATATCACTGTGCTGCAGCCCAAACTGGAAGCTACCAACTTTGCTCCAGCTAACTCTTGCCAAGAGTCACTATGGGTCCAATGCTGCCAGACCTTCCAATTTTTCAAAAGTAGACAAATAACAGGATGCTACTATGCAATCTTCTATGTGATATCAAGTTCCACGACCCCTCTGGCAGATCAACATTTGGCCTTCTGTCCTCTCAATTTACAATCTCTGCTATAGATAGATCAATACTAGCAGCTGGTGTGGGTAGTCCAAGAAATTTTAAAAGTCAGTACCCCTTCAAAAATCATTCTTTGAGTGAAATAGTTGGGTACGTATGTGTAGGTACGCTGCAGAATGAGTTGCGGCAAAAAAGTAGGACTATGCTAACAATGGCATTTCCTTCAGAAGGCACATAAGAGACACAGGGTGGGAGGTTGGGACACCTACTCAATTAGGGGAGTAGGAAGTAAATTATTCTAACAATGGCGCACATCTCCTTGTCACCCCCACTTCTGGGTCTGTGTCAACTCTTAATTCCATTTCTCTCTATGGCTTCAATATTCATACTAGGAACACCTGCAAAGCAAATCATTTACTTTCCCAAACTTCAAAATTATGAGTAAAAACTATGAACCCAGAATGGGGCACCAGCCCCATTCCTCCAGAGCATCATTTACTATCAGTATCAAACATTTGCCTTTAACAGTCAAATTAATGAAAGGACTGGTTTGATGGTCTAGTGTGAAAACTACTTTATCAAACCAGAGCTTAGACTAAATGGAAGATAGGCCCCATCTTCTTCAAGAAGCCAAGCCAAGGCAGAATTTTCATGTAATACCAAGGTTTCCCTCAAAATACTGCCTAGTCCTTATGCCATTTTACATACAGATTCATTTGTAAGAATTAATTTTACAAAAAGAACCAGGATTCCTCAAAAATATTTATATACAAGGATAGTTATCGTTGCTATATATAATACTATTTAAAAATATGATGTAATATGTAATATTTATAACAGTGAAGAGTTGAAAACAGACTATGTGTCCACAATGGAAAAATGCATAAGTAATAAAGTTTGGTACATCCACAAAACAGATACCATGAAGTTACTAAAAACATGTTCTTATAATGTCTCAAGTGAAAAAATAAATTTAGACTCTAATTTTATAAAACAAATGTGTATTTGTGTATGTGTATATACACACATATTTTTAAAGGTCTGGAGTAATGTATACCAAAACATTAGTGGTTATCCCACAACTGCAGGTGGCTTTTAATATCCTCTTTACACTTTTCTATGTAAGTTCCAAATTTTCTATACAAACATGTGTTACTTTTAGCCATCAGTGGGAAAAGTATGCCAGTAAAAGAGGGGAAGATTTTTTTTTTTTAATGAATGACCAAGTGTACATTTTTTTACACAATAGAACAAGAATTAACAAAAGTTATTCTCTAAAAGGTCAGACAGTAAATATTCTACACTTCAAGGCTGATTATCTCTGTGGCAACTACTCCAGTCTGTTGTTATAGCACAAATAAATAAGCATGGCTCTGTTCCAATAAACTTTATGGACAATGAAATCGGAATTTATACAATTTTCACAACATATTATTCTTCCTTGGTATTGCTTCAGCCACTGAAAAATGAAAAAACCATTTAACCTAGTGTCCATATAAAAACAAGCAGCAAATGTGACCCACCAGCCAGCTTGCCAACTCTGCTCTGAAACATAAACAAAATGCTGTTCATCCATCACAACAAAGTGGGATTTATTCTAGGGATGCAAGGATGGCACAATATTTGAAAATCAATCGAAATCATCCATCACATCAACAAAAAGGACAAAAATCACATAATCATCTCAACAGATGATGAAAAAGCATTTGACAAAATTCAACAGCCATTCATGATAAAAAACACTCAACAAAATGAGTACAGAAGGTATATACCCCAACTTAATACAGGCCATACATGACAAACCCACAGCCAACATCATACTTAAGAGTGAAAAGCTAAAAGCTTTTCCTCTAAGATCAAGAACAAGACAAGGATGCCCACTCTCCCCACTTTCATTCAACATAGTACAGGAGGTCCTAGTAATGGCAATCAGACAACACAAAGAAACAAAAGGCATCCAGATTGGTAAGGAATAAGTTAAACTGTCACTGTTTGCAGATGACATGATATTATACATAGAAAACCCTAAAAAATCCACCAAAAAAATACTAGAAATAATAACTGAATTCAGCAAAGTTGCAGAATACAAAATTAATACACAAAAATCTGGTGTGTTCCTATATACTAACAAAGAACTAGAGGAAAGAGAAATCAGGAAAACAATTCCATTCACAATTGCATCAAAAAGAATAAAATACCTAGGAATACACCTAACCAAGGAGGTGAAAGACCTATACCCTGAAAACTACAAGATACTCATTAAAGAAATTAACAAAATCATCAATAAACGGAAATACATCCCGTGTTCATGGATAGGAAAAATTAATATTGTCAAAATGACCATCCTGCCTAAACAATCTACAGATTCAATGCAATCCCTATCAAAATTCCAACAGCATTCTTCAATGAACTAGAACAAATAGTTCTAAAATTCATATGGAACCACAAAAACCCTGAATAGCCAAAGCAATCCTGAGAAGGAAGAACAAAGCTGGCAGATTACACTCCCCAACTTCAAGCTCTACTGCAAAGCCACAATAATCAAAACAATTTTGTACTGGCACAAGAACACACCCATAGATTAATGGAACAGAATAGATATAAATCCACACATATATGCCAATTAATATATGATAAAGGAGCCATGGATATACAACGGGGAAATGACAGCCTCTTCAACAAATGGTGTTAGCAAAAATTGAACAGCTACATGAAAGAGAATGAAACTGGATTGTCTTATTCCATACACAAAAGTAAACTCAAAATGGATCAAAGACCTGAATGTAAGTCATGAAAACAAAAAACTCATAGAAGAAAACATAGGCAAATTCTCTTGAATATAAACATGGGCAACTTTTTCCTGAATGCATCTCCTCAGACAAGGGAAACAAAATAAAAAATGAACAATGGGACTACATCATGCTAAAAAGCTTCTGTACAGCAAAGGACACCATCATCAGAACAAAAAGGCATTCTACAGTATGGGAGAATAAGAGAATATAAGTGTAAAAGACTTATCCAATAAGGGGTTAACATCCAAAATATATAAAGAACTCACATGCCTCAACACCCAAAAAACAAATAACCCTATTAAAAAATGGGTAGATCTGACAGACACTTCTCCAAAGAAGAAATTCAGATGGTCAACTGGCACACGAAAAGATGCTCCACGTCATTAATAATAAGGGAAATTCAAATTAAAACCACAATGAGATATCACTTCACACCAGTTAGTATGGCCAGCATAGAAAAGACTAAGAACAACAAATGCTGGCAAGGATGCGGAGAAAGGGGAACCCTCCTACACTGCTGGTGGGAATGTAAATTAGTTCAACCCTTGTGGAAAGCAATATGGAGGTTCCTCAAAACACTAAAAATAGAAATAGAAATACCCCTTGACCCAGGAATTCCACTCCTAGGAATTTCTCCGAAGAAAACAAGATCCCTGATTCAAAAGGATATATGTGCCCCTATGTTTACTGCTGCACTATTTACAATAGCCAAGATATGGAAGCAACCTAAGTGTCCTTCAGTAGATGAATGGATAAAGAAGATGTGGTACATATACACAATGGAATATTTAACCATAAAAAGAAAACAGATCCTACCATTTGCAACAACATGGATGGAGCTAGAGGGTATTACGCTCAGTGAAATGAGCCAGGCGGAGAAAGCCAAGTACCAAATGATTTCACTCATTTGTGGAGTATAACAACAAAGCAAAACTGAAGGAACAAAACAGCAGCAGACTTACAGACTCACAGATTCTGAGAAGGGACTTGGAGTTACGAAGGGGGAGGGGCTGAGGAGGGTGGGTGGGGAAGGAGGGAGAGGAGGATTAAGGGGCACTATGATTGGCAATCACAATGGAGGTGGGTTACAGGGAAGGCAATGCAGCACAGAGAAGACACGTAATGACCATAACATCTTACTATGCTGATAGACAGTGACTGCAATGTGGAGGTGAGGACTTGATAATATGGGTGAATGTTGAAAGCACAATGTTGCTCATGTGAAACCTTCCCAAGCTTGTATATCAATGACACTTTAATTAACAAAATAGACAAAAGCCTGTAAGACTCAAAAATGTTCGATGTTGCTTTATTAATAACTGATACTTTTAATCATAATAATACATTGATAAAATAACCTAATAATGCCACTTCTTGGTAAAGCTTTCTGATAAATTTGTTGCAAAGTGGACCTCATAACGGTATGAGTGGGTTTACTATATATGATCAATAATATCAGCCAATTAAATGTTAATAGATTATCTACCAAAATTATAAATTATGTTTTGAAAAAAATTCACCTTAAGTGATTCTAATTAACAGCAACTTATTTGGCAGGACAAGCCACTACGATTTAAGACTTAGTTTAGACCAAATTTAAGAAAATTAAGACCAACTACACTCAATATTAGCTAAGAAGGGATAGCTTTTTAATCACCTAACTTTTAAACCATACTCTATATTCACTTTGGGAGAGTAGAAATTCATCTCAAGAGTACATTTTCCCATGGAGAATGGTATCATCTAGAAAATGGCTGTACCGTCTCATAGAAAGTTGGGTTTGAGTGAATCTGCTCAGTGATTTCTATGTTCCTAAAACCTCTTAACATAAGGAAATTAATACGTGCCATTACCATGGTAACTGACTTGCTTAATTGCTTGAGGGTTAAACTGATTACAGTATCCCCATCTTTCGAAAAGTATAGAAGACAAAACAAACAACACTATTCAGTTAAATGGCACATGCAGATAACCATTTCAAGTCCTGGAAAAAATTATTAGTGAGTAGTTCCATGTTTAACTCTGACAGGCAATTACATTGTTTAATTTGGAGAAATTTGAAATTATGTTGTTTAATGTGGACAAAGTTGAAATGGTTCAATTCTATTTTGTTCAAAATATGTAAAGGCTAATCTGATGAAATACACTGTTTTATAAATACTGATTATTTAATTAAAAAATACAAGAATGCTTACAATTACTCTGAAATTTGCTAACAGAATTTCATAGAAGAGTAGTTGTGGTACATAAGCTACTAATTTCAATTTCTCACTTCAGGTATTTATGCAAGTTCTACAAATGTCCATTGAGTTTCACAATGTTTCTCTAAGGAAGAAAACTATCACCACCACTGTACACAAAGGAAAACTAGTAACAAAGCCTGGCTGATTTTGCAAAAGTTAGCCAAATGCTCTAGTATTAAAAATTATACTATGAAGCAGGCAAGTAGAATAAAAAGAAATCTGGACAGGGAGCCAGAAAACCTATACTCCAGTATTGCTTAATGTCAAGAAAAATTATCCAAAGGTTAGAAGTAAGACAAAGAGAGGACAGTATGTCCTTTCAATAAGCACAAGCCCACCCAAAGATTATTTCATTAGGGAATATACCTTTATTTAACTACTATTGATTAAAAACTCAAACTCTAAGAAGTTACCCATTAACTTGTAAATTTTGTCTAGTAAAGATGCAAACTGAATCCAGTAGAAAAGACAGTGGTTTTCATTGCTCTTTAGAAGAGCTTTGTATCTAACCTAGCAATCTTATTCCAAAGTTCTTTCTCCAATAGGTAGATGTGATGGTCAATTTAATGTGCAGTTTGACTGGGCTAACGGTTACCAGCCCAGAGTTGGTAAAACATTATTTCTAGGTAGATCTGGAAGGGTGTTTCTAGAGGAGATTAGCATTTGAATAGACTGAGTAAAGTAGACTGCCCTCACCCATGGGTGGCCATCATCCAATCTGTTAAGAGCCTGAAGAGAACAAATGGGCTAGGAAGGGCACATTTGCTCTCCACTGGAGCTGGGACATCCATTTTCTCCAGCTCACACGTCAGCCCTCTTCAGGTCTCAGACCTTAGACTCAGAGCAGGACTTAACACCATCAGCTCCTCTGGTTCTCAAGCTTTCAGGTTTGGACTGGAACTACACCGTTGGCTTTCCTTGTCTCCAGCTCACTGATGGCAGATAATGAGATTTCTGATAGCATGAGCCAATCACTCAAGGTAAATCTCCTTCTAGATATCTATCTATCTATCTACACGTATAATGTAGATAGATAGAGAGATAGAGATAGAGATAGATATAGATACAGATATAGATACAGATACAGATACAGATATATACTATTGGTTCTGTTTTTCTGGAGAACCCTGATAGATTATGTAATCTTTGTTCCTCTTTGAACCAATTTTATCTCCTGTTGGTTCCCTCATTAATGAGCCGAATAAATGTAACGTGTTCATTGCACATTGCCTGAGAATCAGTCTTAAATTTTTGGAAAATTATGCTTTGACACTTGGGCACTTAGTATCCATGCAACCTTGGACAAGTCACTTTACTTTGCTAAGTTTTCATTTCCTTATCTGTAAAATGAGTTTAAACTCCGATAATGTTATTCACCTTATTATATTATCATTATGTATTACTTGTCTCACTGATGAAAGGGTTGATGGAAAAATAAACAGTGATGAACATGATACCACATCTTTTAAACTGCAGTTATACATAAGCTGGCACACTGATAGGAGTAGTGATAAATCCTTTCCTGCTACTAACCTCATTTCATTACCTTTTAGTATACTGAGAGGGATCCAGAAACTGTGAGTGCAGATAGGTATATACCAAATCCATATAAAACTATACAATATAAATTTATCAAAAGTTAATCTAGCACTGAAGTGCTTCATCATTAGAAAGTTCTTTTAAATGATAAGTTCAAACCAAAAAGAGAATACGGATTCAGTTATCCAAGAAGACTTCACTCTTATCCATCAGACCTGACCCAAGGAGTAATGAATTTCAACATGTACCTATATCCTTTCTCTGTAACTACACTACACAAACTATATTCAAGAGGTTTCAAACTATAATCAACAACAGTAATATTCATACACTCATCTAACTTTTAATATATATAAAAAATAATATAGAAAAATAATAAATTTCCATGACTATAAAGTTATGAATATGGCTTAATAAGTGTTTTCAAAGAACAAAGAAAGCTTATAAAAACTAAGCTTAAATGTTTCTGCAATTCAATTTGGTTATCAATACCCTGACTTTGGTTAGACTGTTTGGGGTTTCACTTACATAATTATATTATTTTTACTAAAAGAGGCAGCTTCCAGTCAAAAGCCTTTCAAATTTAATCAATAATGCGATGAACTCTTAAAAATTCTGAGTTGAAGAGATGAGGCTTAGAACCTCACCCCCCGTTTTGAGAGAAATCTTCTGCATCCGTGGATGTTTTGTTGCCCTTGTCTAGCTTGGATTAATACTTAGTCTATAGGCACAGACCTGATCATCTACATTTGCCCTCTTGCAGCACTAAATTATGTTTTCTACCTTTATTTTGCATCTACCTACCACTTCAGCATTTTATTAAAAATAATAATAATAATAATAATAAGGGAGAAATGTGGGATCACATATAAATCAAGTATAAAAATCAAACGAATAATCATATCTGACTTGATTGTTTATAGTTCATGATGCGTGATCAAAACTGAAAGTTTCTGTGATATGACTGCCCTTGCACTGTTCACCATGTAAGAACTTTTTCACTATGTAAGAACTTGTTCACCATGTAAGAACTTGTTCATTATGCGTCAGAAGATTGGAGACTGTTGAGAATTAGGCTTGGGGTTGATTAATGATTGTGCATTGAGTCCCCTATACAAAATTTTATTGTTGTTAACAACCATTTGATCAATAAATATGAGAGATGCCCTGTCAAAAAAAAAAAAATTCTGAGTTGATTAATTTTAATTAACCATATTACCTATTTTTTGAAACTGTAACCTCACCCTTTATACTTACCAATACACTAGCAACTAGTTTATATATTTGTGTGTGTGTGTGTGTGTGTGTGTGTGTGTGTGTGTGTGTACACCCTCATATACACATGCACAAGATCTATAATTTATTGTAGAAAACATAATTTGTAAGGTATTCTGTGTTGGTTTTGAGAATTCCTTTCTACTTTTCAATGCATTAATAGGAATAGGAGGGGATAGGGGGAAACAAAGAGAAACCAAACAATCCATGACAAAGTCCTTATTATATTCCTTAAAGAGGCTGGCAAGACTTTCATTAATCTATTGTTAGATTTCTGCTAATCTTAATTTCCTTCCAAATAACCCAAGCCAGCAAACAAGAAAAGCTAAAGAAAACCACCTGTTAGAATTCAGGTTTTGGCTAAAGTAAATCACTGCAATTATAAAAAGTAACAGGATGGTTTTTGTTTTTTTTTTTGAGAGATCTATTTCTTTATAGGTAACTGCCAAAATTTCTTAACTGCCAAATATAACATATTATTTGTATTAATAAAATATAAATTAAAATATGTATTAATAAAGTCAACTGAAATAAAAGTATAAATAGAACCAATCAAATAAATACAATAAAATGCCATTAAAATGCCATCAACAGGGGAAAAAGATAAAAGTCTCTCTGTGCCATGTCATTGTGGAAAACCACACTGCCCATAAGCCAGGAATAGGACCTGAGATGAATCCATGGCACAGTGAAGTGCTTTATAACTGAATTTCACTATCTGCCTGAATAATTCATTATTTTTAATGAATTTCCTCTGTTCTGAAGTAGCTACAGCCAGTCAGTTGAAATCAACCATTATAAACTGGGAAATTGCTGAGAAAGTTTTCAAGTAAGTCAATTTAAAACTTGCTTAGATGCCTAGTTTTCCTTTCATACTTACTACTGTCACTTCATATGGCCTGAGATGAAACTGTACAGGACTCCTCATCAAGTGGACAAGCGGACCCGGCACCCATTCCACCCAGCACTGTTTGTTCAGTCCACCATAAAGTTAGCTCACACGATGACCAGGCAGCCACAGAGCCAACGTGCTTCAGAAGGCAAGTGGCCCCCACTCCCAGCCCCCAGGGTAAATCTAAAGGTAATCCCACTCCCCAGGCCACGGTGACAGGTCAGCAGCTCAGACCTGAACTTAAAGCATTCCCCTGGGTTTCATTCAAGAATGAAATACTGGACTTAATTTGGGCCAATGAGACCCAAGAGAAGGTGTTTGGTGGTGTTTCTGAGAATAACACTGTCTTGCTCTTGTAAGAAAGATACAAGAAGAGATGCTCTCTACGTGAGAACGTGAGCCTGGGCCTTCTACAGCTGCCTCGCCACCATGATGGAAGTCAGCTTGAGCACAAAGCCAACACACAGAAGGCAAAGATGAGAAAGGGAGCCACAGTCAAGGGGCAGCACCAGCCTGCTAGTAAGCCCTACCTCGGTTGTCAAGTTACATTTTTATAATACATTTCCTTATTTTTTAAGCCTGTTTGAATCAAGTTTTCTGTGCTTGCATTAGAATACACAAACACAATCAAAAATAAAATTGTGTGGTCAATCCTTTTCTGTCTTTGATCCCTTATCTTAAATAAAAATAAGTTATAAGGATAAACAAAATAGCCAGAAAATGTATACAATACCAAACATTTCATAACTTCCTTTATGTATAGAGAGTTTCAAAACCTTTTTTATATCAGAGTAAGAATCAAAATAACATTAAACAGCAATTTAACAGAAAATTATAGCTTAACTGAATGAGAGTGATGTTTAGGATGCAAAATTGCTTTAGGTTGAAATTTCAGCACTGCCAGCTAGAAAGAAAAATGCATAGATTTTACAATAGGACCAATTTATTTTGGGAAGAAAAGTGAAAGAAAAATGGGGAGTGGATGAAAAATAAATTGGAAAATTAATACACAATTCTGAAAGCAACTATAAATTTACCCAATGGAAATCTTTCATAAGAACTTCAAATATAGTCTCTCCAAACAGGGCAAGTTTATGTAAAATGAGTAAAAGGAAAGTTGGCAAGCTGAGGACTGTATACCTCCTAGCAGGCAAAAAGCTCTCTCCAATCTAATGACCTTTCCATTGTACTTCAGTGCCTTCGTTTTATGAATGAACAGCAAAAGCAGATCCGGTGCCAACAGGTGACATCTCATGCTGCACATCAAAATTTCCAGGAGAGGCAACAAGCCTCTATATATTTCCAATGGCTTCAATTATTCATCCTGGAGAGTAGCGGAGATCCCATACCTCTATCTTCTTGGCCTCAAAGAGCGCAAAGAGAGGGTGAATCTCTGCCTTCCCCAAAGAGCTAGCCTATCAAACTATAGGTAGAAGAGATCATAAAAACACAGAGCCCAGAATGCTGGAGTCAGAAAGAAACAATGGCCTGAAGTTGGCTCAGGAGGGAAGGTCATCAGTCCCACTGAGTTTTGGGAGAATGCGAAATTATTCTAATTTCTTATTTCCTAATGAAGAAATTATTTTTAAAAAATCATCTTTATTCATCCCTCCCTATATTTACCATTTTATCAAGAAAAGAAATAAAATTACCTTTAAAAGAGGCTGACTGCTTTACTAACCAGCTTTTACAAGAGGTAAGCTTAACTTTTATCAAAAAGCTACAGTCTCCTAAAAATAAACAATTTTTCCCTACTATCTTTGAGGGGAGGTGTGGGTAAAACTGCACTATTTCCAGAATCTATTGCCTAGCCTTAGTGAATCTCCATATCAGGTGTTTCTAAGGGGTGGAGAGAAGTAGACCATCTCCATGCCAATAGGTAATTATAAGGGCGAGTGAGGTATATCTGGATCCGAGGATGGGTGGGGCCCCTTGTTGCAGCCTGATTACCAGAGACATGGGCGAGCAGAAGTGGCTGACTGCTTGTAGGCAATAAACAGGCTTCTCCCGCTTTATTTCTCCCTTTGACTGATTTCGGTTTCAAAGGTAATTTCCCCCCAGGATAGGAAAATATCCCCCACCCCCATCCCCACCCCACCAAATTGTAGCAGGTAGTTTATCCACTCCTTCAAAAGAACAAATAAGGGGTGGGGCGGAAGATGGCGGCGTGAGTAGAGCAGCGGAAATCTCCTCCCAAAACAACATATATCTATGAAAATATAACAAAGACAACCCTTCCTAGAATAAAGACCAGAGGACACAGGACAATATCCAGACCACATCCACACCTGAGAGAACCCAGCGCCTCGCGAAGGGGGTTAAGATACAAGCCCCGGCCCCGCGGGAGCCGAGCGCCCCTCCCCCCAGCTCCCGGCGGGAGAAGAGCAGGCAGAGCGGGAGGGAGACGGACCCAGGGCTGCCGAACAACCAGCCCCAGCCATCCGGGCCAGAGTGTAGGGCCCTCGATACTGGGAAAACAGGGCAGCAAGAACAGTGAGCAGGCACTGGAGGCTGGGCGACAGAGGACATAAGAAAAGCGCGCGACCATTTTTTTTTTTTTGCTTTTTTGCTGCTTTGTTTTGGCGAGCGCTGTTTGGAAGTCTTAAAGGGACAGGGACCCCAATATTAGGGAAACAGGGCAGAAAGACCGGTGAGCAGAGGCCTGAGGCTGGCACCGGAGAATAAAGAAAAACGAAGGAACACCTTTTTTTTTTTAAATAAAAAAATTTTTTTTTTTTAATTAAAAAAATTTTCTTTCTTGTTTTTTTTTGTGGTCGTTGTTTTGTTTTGGCGGGTGCTTTTTGGAAGTCTTAAAGGGGCAGGGCGGGCCACTTAATCCAGAGGTAGGGAATCCGGGACCTCTGGGCACCCTAACCCCTGGGCTGCAGGGAGCAGGGAGGCCCCTTACGGAGATAAATAGCCTCCCAGCAGCTCCTGCTCCAACGCGACTCCACCATTTTGGAGCAGCTGCCCGAGCCAGGCCACGCCCACAGCAACAGCGGAGATTAACTCCATAGCAGCCGGGCAGGAAGCAGAAACCCTGTCTGCGCGCAGCTGCGCAGCACAAGCCACTAGAGGCCACTGTTCTCCCAGGAGAGGAGGGCCACAAACCAACAAGAAAGGAAGTCCTTCCAGCCGTCACTCGTCCCAGTTCTGCAGACTATTCCTATCACCATGAAAAGGCAAAGCTACAGGCAGACAAAGATCACAGAGACACCACCAGAGAAGGAGACAGACCTAACCAGTCTTCCTGACAAAGAATTCAAAATAAGAATCATAAACATGCTGACAGAGATGCAGAGAAATACGCAAGAAAAATGGGATGAAGTCCGGAAAGAGATCACAGATGCCAGAAAGGAGATCGCAGAAATGAAACAAACTCTGGAAGGGTTTATAAGCAGAATGGATAGAATGCAAGAGGCCATTGATGGAATTGAAATCAGAGAACAGGAACGCATGGAAGCTGACATAGAGAGAGACAAAAGGATCTCCAGGAATGAAACAATATTAAGAGAACTGTGTGACCAATCTAAAAGGAGCAATATCCGTATTATAGGGGTCCCAGAAGAAGAAGAGAGAGGCAAAGAGATGGAAAGTATCTTAGAAGAAATAATTGCTGAAAACTTCCCCACACTGGGGGAGGAAGTAATCAAACAGACCACGGAAATACACAGAACCCCCAACAGAAAGGATCCAAGAAGGGCAACACCAAGACACATAATAATTAAAATGGCAAAGATCAAGGACAAGGAAAGAGTGTTAAAGGCAGCTAGAGAGAAAAAGGTCACCTATAAAGGGAAACCCATCAGGCTAACGTCAGATTTCTCAACAGAAACCCTACAGGCCAGAAGAGAATGGCATGATATATTTAATACAATGAAACAGAAGGGCCTTGAACCAAGGATACTGTATCCAGCACGACTATCATTCAAATATGACAGTGGGATTAAACAATTCCCAGACAAACAAAAGCTGAGGGAATTTGCTTTCCACAAACCACCTCTACAGAACATCTTACAGGGACTGCTCTAGATGGGAGCACTCCTAGAAAGAGCACAGCACAAAACACCCAACATATGAAGAATCGAGGAGGAGGAACAAGAAGGGAGAGAAGAAAAGAATCTCCAGACAGTGTATATAACAGCTCAATAAGCGAGCTAAGTTAGGCAGTAAGATACTAAAGAGGCTAACCTTGAACCTTTGGTAACCACGAATTTAAAACCTGCAATGGCAATAAGTACATATCTTTCAATAGTCACCCTAAATGTTAATGGGTTGAATGCACCAATCAAAAGACACAGAGTAACAGAATGGATAAAAAAGCAAGACCCATCTATATGCTGCTTACAAGAAACTCACCTCAAACCCAAAGACATGTACAGACTAAAAGTCAAGGGATGGAAAAACATATTTCAAGCAAACAACAGTGAGAAGAAAGCAGGGGTTGCAGTACTAATATCAGACAAAATAGACTTCAAAACAAAGAAAGTAACAAGAGATAAAGAAGGACACTACATAATGATAAAGGGCTCAGTCAAACAAGAGGATATAACCATTCTAAATATATATGCACCCAACACAGGAGCACCAGCATATGTGAAACAAATACTAACAGAACTAAAGGGGGATATAGACTGCAATGCATTCATTCTAGGAGACTTCAACACACCACTCACCCCAAAGGATAGATCCACTGGGCAGAAAATAAGTAAGGACACGGAAGCACTGAACAACACAGTAGAGCAGATGGACCTAATAGACATCTATAGAACTCTACATCCAAAAGCAGCGGGATATACATTCTTCTCAAGTGCACATGGAACATTCTCCAGAATAGACCACATACTAGGCCACAAAAAGAGCCTCAGAAAATTCCAAAAGATTGAAATCCTACCAACCAACTTTTCAGACCACAAAGGCATAAAACTAGAAATAAACTGTACAAAGAAAGCAAAGAGGCTCACGAACACATGGAGGCTTAACAACACGCTCCTAAATAATCAATGGATCAATGACCAAATCAAAATGGAGATCCAGCAATATATGGAAACAAATGACAACAACAACACTAAGCCCCAACTTCTGTGGGACACAGCAAAAGCAGTCTTAAGAGGAAAGTATATAGCAATCCAAGCATATTTAAAAAAGGAAGAGCAATCCCAAATGAATGGTCTAATGTCACAATTATCGAAATTGGAAAAAGAAGAACAGATGAGGCCTAAGGTCAGCAGAAGGAGGGACATAATAAAGATCAGAGAAGAAATAAATAAAATTGAGAAGAATAAAACAATAGCAAAAATCAATGAAACCAAGAGCTGGTTCTTCGAGAAAATAAACAAAATAGATAAGCCTCTAGCCAGACTTATTAAGAAGAAAAGAGAGTCAACACAAATCAACAGTATCAGAAACGAGAAAGGAAAAATCACGACGGACCCCAAGGAAATGCAAAGAATTATTGGAGAATACTATGAAAACCTATATGCTAACAAGCTGGGAAACCTAGGAGAAATGGACAACTTCCTAGAAAAATATAACCTTCCAAGATTGACCCAGGAAGAAACAGAAAATCTAAACAGACCAATTACCAGCAATGAAATTGAAGAGGTAATCAAAAAACTACCAAAGAACAAAACCCCCGGGCCAGATGGATTTACCTCGGAATTTTATCAGACATACAGGGAAGACATAATACCCATTCTCCTTAAAGTCTTCCAAAAAATAGAGGAGGAGGGAATACTCCCAAACTCATTCTATGAAGCTAACATCACCCTAATACCAAAACCAGGCAAAGACCCCACCAAAAAAGAAAACTACAGACCAATATCCCTGATGAACGTAGATGCAAAAATACTCAACAAAATATTAGCAAACCGAATTCAAAAATACATCAAAAGGATCATACACCATGACCAAGTGGGATTCATTCCAGGGATGCAAGGATGGTACAACATTCGAAAGTCCATCAACATCATCCACCACATCAACAAAAAGAAAGACAAAAACCACATGATCATCTCCATAGATGCTGAAAAAGCATTTGACAAAGTTCAACATCCATTCATGTTAAAAACTCTCAGCAAAATGGGAATAGAGGACAAGTACCTCAACATAATAAAGGCCATCTATGATAAACCCACAGCCAACATTATATGGAACAGCGAGAAGCTGAAAGCATTTCCTCTGAGATCGGGAACTAGACAGGGATGCCCACTCTCTCCACTGTTATTTAACAAAGTACTGGAGGTCCTAGCCACGGCAATCAGACAAAATAAAGAAATACAAGGAATCCAGATTGGTAAAGAAGAAGTTAAACTGTCACTATTTGCAGATGACATGATACTGTACATAAAAAACCCTAAAGACTCCACCCCAAAACTACTAGAACTGATATCGGAATACAGCAAAGTTGCAGGATACAAAATCAACACACAGAAATCTGTGGCTTTCCTATATACTAACAATGAACCAACAGAGAGAGAAATCAGGAAAACAACTCCATTCACAATTGCATCAAAAAAAATAAAATACCTAGGAATAAACCTAACCAAAGAAGTGAAAGACTTATACTCTGAAAACTACAAGTCACTCTTAAGAGAAATTAAAGGGGACACTAACAGATGGAAACTCATCCCATGCTCGTGGCTAGGAAGAATTAATATCGTTAAAATGGCCATCCTGCCCAAAGCAATATACAGATTTGATGCAATCCCTATGAAACTACCAGCAACATTCTTCAATGAACTGGAACAAATAATTCAAAAATTCATATGGAAACACCAAAGACCCCGAATAGCCAAAGCAATCCTGAGAAAGAAGAATAAAGTAGGGGGGATCTCACTCCCCAACTTCAAGCTCTACTATAAAGCCATAGTAATCAAGACAATTTGGTACTGGCACAAGAGCAGAGCCACAGACCAATGGAACAGACTAGAGAATCCAGACATTAACCCAGACATATATGGTCAATTAATATTTGATAAAGGAGCCATGGACATACAATGGCGAAATGACAGTCTCTTCAACAGGTGGTGCTGGCAAAACTGGACAGCTACATGTAGGAGAATGAAACTGGACCATTGTCTAACCCCATATACAAAAGTAAACTCAAAATGGATCAAAGACCTGAATGTAAGCCATGAAACCATTAAACTCCTGGAAGAAAACATAGGCGAAAACCTCTTAGACATAAACATGAGTGACCTCTTCTTGAACATATCTCCCCGGGCAAGGAAAACAACAGCAAAAATGAGTAAGTGGGACTATATTAAGCTGAAAAGCTTCTGTACAGCAAAAGACACCATCAATAGAACAAGAAGGATCCCTACAGTATGGGAGAATATATTTGAAAATGACACATCCGATAAAGGCTTGACGTCCAGAATATATAAGGAGCTCTCACGCCTCAACAAACAAAAAACAAATAACCCAATTAAAAAATGGGCAGAGGAACTGAACAGACAGTTCTCCAAAAAAGAAATACAGATGGCCAACAGACACATGAAAAGATGCTCCACATCGCTAATTATCAGAGAAATGCAAATTAAAACTACAATGAGGTATCACCTCACACCAGTAAGGATGGCTGCCATCCAAAAGACAAACAACAACAAATGTTGGCGAGGCTGTGGAGAAAGGGGAACCCTCCTACACTGCTGGTGGGAATGTAAGTTAGTTCAACCATTGTGGAAAGCAGTATGGAGGTACATCAAAATGCTCAAAACAGACTTACCATTTGACCCAGGAATTCCACTCCTAGGAATTTACCCTAAGAATGCAGCAATCAAGTTTGAGAAAGACAGATGCACCCCTATGTTTATAGCAGCACTATTTACAATAGCCAAGAATTGGAAGCAACCTAAATGTCCATCAATAGATGAATGGATAAAGAAGATGTGGTACATATACACAATGGAATACTACTCAGCTATAAGAAAAGGGCAAATCCAATCATTTGCAGCAACATGGATGGAGCTGGAGGGTATTATGCTCAGTGAAACAAGCCAAGCGGAGAAAGAGAAATACCAAATGATTTCACTTATCTATGGAATATAAGAACAAAGGAAAAACTGAAGGAACAAAACAGCAGCAGAATCACAGAACTCAAGAATGGACTAACAGGTACCAAAGGGAAAGGGACTGGGGAGGATGGGTGGGTAGGGAGGGATAAGGGGGGGAGAAATAGGGGGGTATTAAGATTAACATGCATGGGGGGGTAGGAGAAAAGGGAGGGCTGTACAACACAGAGAAGGCAAGTAGTGATTCTACAATATTTTGCTATGCTGATGGACAGTGACTGTAAAGGGGTTTATAGGGGAGACCTGGTATAGGGGAAAGCCTAGTAAACATAATATTCGTCATGTAAGTGTAGATTAGTGATAGCAAAAAAAAAAAAAAAAAAAAAAGGGCAGTTCCTGTGTGGTAACCTCCAACGAGTTCTACACAAGGGTATAAAGGGCATATAAAAGTGTAGGCAAAGGGTCTGTTTGTGTTTATACAGAGGATCAAAGCCTAATTGGGCTACCCCGAAAATGAACTAAGATACGATATGAAAAAGAACTTCCAACATCTGCACCCTCTGGAAGACTCATGCCAGAAGATGATCATCAAAAAACCCCAACAAAGATCCACGCACTGCTACAGCTGTAGATGCACTCATCCCACCAGTTCCTGGACCTGCCATGGGAATGAGGAAGGAGATATCTAAGCTGGCCTGTGCATACAGTAAAACAACAAAATTGGACTGGATCTATACTGTTGGAACTCAACCAAGAATTTGGAGAAGTGCAAATTGTAGCGCTCCAAAGTCTTACAACTACAAACTATTTATTGTTAAAAGAACATATGGCATGTGAACAGTCCCCAGGAATGGGTTGTTTTAATTTGTCTGATTTCTCTCAGACTGTTCAAGTTCATTTGGACAATATCCACCATATCATAGATAAGTTTTCACAAATGCCTAAGGTGCCTAACTGGTTTTCTTGGTTTCACTGCAGATGGCTGGTAATTACAGATATGCTTTGGTTATGTAACTATACTCCTATTATGTTACTGTGTGTGTGCAATTTAAGTAGTAGCTTAAAACCTATACATGCTGAAGTTACTCTACAAGAAGATATATCAAAGAAATAATCAATCTTCCCATGTTTTCTTCCGCCTGCTACTTCTATAGCTTTTCTTCTTCCTTCCTAATTACAACCCTTAAATAGAATTCGTGCCTCATATCAAATTTACCGAGTATCATAATTCTTCCAAGTGGTAAAGATACCTCAAGACAAATGCTGGGCATAGAAGCCACAGGGCATAAATATGCAAAGAAGTAAAAAGCTAACTTTTTCAAACAATAAGGCTTCTCTCTCACTTACCAACTTCACATTTCCCTGTATGGCCCCGGAAGATGACTGGTTAGCCAGAGACGGGTAAGATTCCTCAAGGGAGGAACAACCTAAGACAGGCACAGTCGCAGGGGGGCCATCAGGTGAGAAATTGGGGATCAACAGAGGTGAGGCTTAGAACCTCACCCCCCCGTTCTGAGAGAAATCTTCTGCATACGTGGATGTTTTATTGCCCTGGTCTAGCTTGGATTAACACATAGTCTACAGGCACACACCTGATCATCTACATGTGCTCTCTTACAACACTAAACTATGTTTTCTACCTTTATCTTTTATCTACCTACCACTTCAGCATTTTATTAAAAATAATAATAATAAAGAGAGAAATGTGGTATCCACATATAAATCAAGTATAAAAACCAAATGAGTATTGATATTTGAACTGACTGTTTATAGTTCATAATGCATGAGCAAAACCGAAAGTTTCTGTGATGACTGCCCTTGTACTGTTCACTATGTAACTTATTCATTATGTAAGAATTTGTTCTACATGTAAAAACTTGTTTGTTATGCCTCAGAAGATTGGAGACTGACAAAAATTAGGCTTGGGGTGGAATAATGATTGTGCATTGAGCATTGACTCCCCTATACAGAATTTTATTGTCGTTAACAACCATTTGATCAATAAATATGAGAGATGCCCTCACAAAAAAAAAAAAAAAAAAAAAAAAAAAAGGACAGACTTCCAATGGTAAAATAAATTAGTAACCGGGATGTAATGTATAGCATAAGGAATATAGTCAAGATATTGTAACAGCCTGGTAGGGTGATAGCTGGAACCTAGAATTATGTATATAAATGTTCTACCACTGTGTTGTACACTTGAAACCCATGTAATGTAATACTGTGTGTCAACTACCCTTCAATAAAAAATAATTATTTAAAAAAAAAAAAAAAAAAAAAAAAAGAACAAATACTAGTGAGATAACCATATTAAAGATAAGCATAGTCAAATTAAGTACTTTTCTATATATGAATAAGAATCGATTAGAAATACAATTTATATCTAAACTCAAGAACAGAAAAAATGACAACCTACCAAGGAATAAATTTAACATAAAATATGAGACCCATTTTAAAGACAACTAGAAAAGTTTACTAAGACATCAAAAAGGGCTAGATAAGACACTGATTTCCTGATGGCTGGTCTCAAAGCTGTTAGTATTAATTAAACTCAAGAAGCAGTACTAAGAAAAAATGTCAGCAGGATTTTTCAACAAACCTCACAAGTTTATATTAAAGTTCATTAGGAAAAGAAAATGCTCAAGAGCAGTAAAGATTTTTTTTTAAAGAAGACCAATGAGAAAAAACTCACTCTGCTAAATATGAAACAGTACAAAAATTATTAAAATAGTATGGAATTGTATAAAAATAGATATAAATCAGTGGAATAAAACATACGATGTACAGAAATAGACCCGTGTAAATATAGAAATGTGGTATATAGAAAGGAGAACATTTCTGATCTCTAAGAAAAGTATTCACTAAATGAGGCCAACAAAGAAGTCTATAATTTTGATATATCATTATCAGCAAAAATTAAAACTAATCTTGTATGATAGTTGCAAGACAACAGAAACTGGCCTCATGATTTTCAAAGACATTTTGTAGAAATTATGAAAATCTTAAATCTGCATAGCCTTCAAGCCAGCAATTACATCTATCCTGTGGAAATACACACACATACGCACAAATACGTATGCAAAAGATGTTCATTATATCGGTCTGTAATAGCAAAAATCCTAGAAGCAATTAGTAGGGCAAACAGTTACATATAATCAATGACACAGCCACAGTACGGCATAACAAGCAGTCAGTAAGAGAATGAATTGGTACAATATGTATCAAGATGACAAGGTCTATAATATATGTGCTAAGTGAGATAGAAAAAACTAAGTGTCACTAGTAGTTACCATTTAAATGTCAAAATATAAAATAAAATTCTGTGTATATGTAAATGCAAAGAACAATCCAGGAAGATAGATATCAGTTAAAAGGGGCCCCCAAAGGGAACAGATGAAATTGAGGACAGGTATGTGAAGAGCGAGTTCTAATACTCTACAACAACCGTATCTCCCTCTGTCTCTCTCTCCTTCCCTCCCTTCTGTCTACCTTTTACCCTTAACTCCCTCCCTCTTGTCTACCTTTTTCTTTCAATCTGAGAGTAATATGAAGGGCCTCCATAATGAAGTCAATAGCGATTTATATTTTTCCAATATAGGATCCTGAGGATAAATATTACCCTCCTGGTTTTAGTAAAATCAAGAATAAAAGGAGCAAGAAAAGGCTGATTACCTTAATAATAGGAAAAAGAGGATAACAAACCCATTTGGCCCTCCCCACCCTAACCCCCAGTAGGTAACAGCAAAGCTTTGGGGATGGAACTGACCTCCCCACCAGTACCAGGAAAGGAACCCAATTGTTTTAAGGCCGGTAGGGAAATCCCAATCCCCTTGCCAAACAACTGAACCAGGATGGAAATGTAACCCAGGGCTCAGTTCCCTCCCCATCCCCTGTCCATAAGTACTAGATCTAAGGTGGTCCAATGGTAACAAAGCTCAGGATTCTCCTTCCATGGTACAGGAAAGGGATGCTTTCATGCCCAGTAGACGTGAAGGAAGAAATCCATACTGTGGTTGACACTCACAGCCATCTTACAACCACACAAGAAAGGTAAGCACCCATTTGTAACAACATAGATGGAGCTGGAGGGTATTATGCTCAGTGAAATAAGCCAGCCGGTCAAAGACAAGTCTCAAATGATTTCACTCATTTGTGGAGTATAACAACAAAGCAAAACTGAAAGAACAAAACAGCAGCAGACACAGACTCCAGAAAGAGATTAGCGGTTACCAAAGGGGAGGGGTTAGGGAGGGTGGGTGGAAAGGTAGGGAGAAGGGGGTTGAGGGGCATTATGATTGGCACACATGGTGTTTGGGGGGGTCACGGGGAAAATAGTGTAACACAGAGAGTTAAGTAGTAACTCCGTGGCATCTTGCTATGCTGATGGACAGTGACCATGGGAGGGGCAGAGGCGGTACTCGATAACATGGGTGAATGTAGTGACCACAATGTTGCTTATGTGAAATCTTCATAAGATTGTATACCAATAATACCTTAATAAAAATAAATAAATATCACCACTAAAAAAAATAGAGAAAGAAAGGTAAGCACCTTCGTGCCGTCTCCATGGAAGAGGGACAAGCACAGGGCCAGAAAAACAGAGCTCTGACTGAATTTACCTAAAGGCCACCCTACCTCAAGATGTGTTAATAGGCTAACAAACTTTCATGGCTGAAGCCAGTTTGAGTTGCTTTTTTCATTAGTTTCAATTGAAAGCATTCCTGTGGACAGGATGGGATACCACTTCTTAATCTGATTGTTTAACAACTACATAGAATTCCATGTTCTTTATCACATTTACCTACCCTTATTGATGACAGGTCGCTTATAGATGTCATCACAAATAAAACTCAATGAACACCTTTGTATGTATGTGTGTATCTTTAGGCATTCATATTATTATTTCAACAGGATGGGGTCCTCCATATGAAATCAGTAGGCTACAGTGTACCCCTACTTCTCACCAATAAATTATTCACAACCCTAAGAGATAAAATAAGCCAAAGACAAAGCCTACACAGAAAGCCAATAAATACTTCTATGCAAGCAGCATTACAATAAGCCTTTGATGATTTCAAGCTGACAACTAAGAGAAGATGTCTTATATCACCTGCTCCTCTTAGAAAAAAACACTTTGGTCAAAGAACAGAAGTCAATGAAAGGCTTATGAGTTGCAATATAACCATATGTAACTCTACCTAACTTTTCACTGCTCCAAATAGATAAATTTGATGGTATTTGAGTTGGGTGTTAAAAGACCATTATAATCACCATTACCATCAGTATTACAGCCATTTCTATCTTTATTCTACCCTTTTTTCCCCTCCACCTGTCCAGCAGCTCACATCTTTGATGCACAATATCCAAGAACATAGTGCCTTTCAGTTTTCTGACAGCTCTCTTCCAATAATCTTGTCCACCCATTTGAGCAATCCATGTCCTTACCAACGACTGAATCTCTCCATAATCTTGATTCCAAGCATCGCACTCTCCAATCAACATCTCCTATATTTGAAGCTCATTCCCACTAGAAACTCAATTTAAACAATCTTTTGATCCAAGAGGGACCTATAACCCAATGGTCCTTCTGCCTTTTCACTCTCCCCACCACCAAGTAGTCCTTACTTCCTCCTGGACCAATTTAAGTTCTAAAGTTATAACCACTCTCTGCATTCTCCCTTCACTTCATTGCCCATCTCTGGCTTCATTATTCTCCCCTGGCAAAACTCTAACCTCAAATAAAACAAACTCTCTACCTACCCTGTGCCTGTACCTGCAGCTCAATGAAAGCAGCAGGTGAAAAACACCACTCTGACTTTCTCACCTTAATCAAATTTGTGCCTACCAAACTCTCGTGCACCTTTAGTCTTCCCAGCAGTTCTACAACTTTTCACTATTTGCTATCCTCCCCTTCTAAGATAAGTATTTCATACCTTCTCCTTCTACTTAACTCTATTATATTTCAAGACAGATAGAAATAGGCACATATTCATCTCCATAGATGCTGAAAAAGCATTCGACAAAATACAACATCCATTCATGATAAAAACTCTCAACAAAATGGATATAGAGGGCAAGTACCTCAACATAATAAAGGCCATATACGACAAACCCACAGCCAACGTCATACTTAACAGCAAGAAGATGAAAGCTTTTCCCCTAAGATCGGGAACAAGACAAGGATACCCACTCTCCCCGCTTTTATTCAACATAGTACTGGAGGTCCTAGCCACAGCAATCAGACAACACAAAGAAATAAAAGGCATCCAGACTGGTAAGGAAGAAGCCAAACTGTCACTGTTTGCAGATGATATGATATTGTACAGAGAAAACCCTAAAAAATCCACTCCAAAACTACTAGAACTACTATCTGAATTCAGCAAAGTTGCAGGATACAAAATTAATACACAGAAATCTGTTGCATTCCTATACACTAATGATGAACTAGCAGAAAGAGAAATTAGGAAAACAATTCCATTCACAATTGCATCAAAAAGAATAAAATACCTAGGAATAAACCTAACCAAGGAAGTAAAAGACCTATACCCTGAAAACTACAAGACACTCTTAAGAGAAATTAAAGAGGACACTAATATATGGAAATTCATCCCATGCTCTTGGGTAGGAAGAATTAATATTGTCAAAATAGCCATCTTGCCTAAAACGAATCTACAGATTTAATGCAATCCCTATCAAAATACCAACAGCATTCTTCAACAAACTCGAACAAATAATTCTAAAATTCATATGGAACCACAAAAGATCCCAAATAGCCAAAACAATCCTGAGAAGGAAGAATAAAGCAGGGGGGATCTCACTTCCCAACTTCAAGCTCTACTACAAAGCCACAGTAATCAAGACAATTTGGTACTAGAACAGAATAAAGAGTCCAGATATTATTAACCCAAGCATATATGGTCAATTTATATATGATAAAGGAGCCATGGATATACAATGGGGAAATGACAGCCTCTTCAACAGCGGATGTTGGCAAAACTGGACAGCTACATGAAAGAGAATGAAACTGGATTACTGCCTAACTCCATACACAAAAGGAAAGTCAAAATGGATCAAAGACCTGAATGTAAGTCATAAAACCATAAAACTCTTGGAAGAAAACAGGCAAAATTCTCTTGAATATAAACATTAGCAACTTCTTCATGAACTCCCTATCTCCCCAGGCAAGGGAAACAAAAGCAAAAATGAAGCAGTGGGACTATATCAAACTAAAAAGCTTCTGTACAGCAAATGAGACCATCAGTAGAACAAAAAGGTACTCTACAGTATGGGAGAATATATTCATAAATGACAGATCCGATAAAGGGTTGACATCCAAAATATATAAAGAGCTCTCACACCTCAACAAACAAAAAAGCAAATAATCCAATTAAAAAATGGGCAGAGGATCTGAACAGACACTTCTCCAAAGAAATTCTGATGGCCAACAGACACATGAAAAGATGCTCCACATTGCTAATCATCAGGGAAATGCAAATTAAACCACAATGAGCTATCACCTCCCACAAATTAGAATGGCCACCATCCAAAAAATAAACAACAACAACAGATGTTGGCGAGGATGTGGAGAAAGGGGAACCCTCCTACACTGCTGGTGGGACTGTAAATTAGTTCAGCCATTGTGGAAAGCAATATGGAGGTTCATCAAAAAACTCAAAATAGAAATACCATTTGACCCAGGAATTTCACTCCTAGGAATTTACCCGAAGAAAACAAGATCCCTGATTCAAAAAGACATGTGTACCTCTATGTTTATCACAGGATTATGTACAATATCCAAGATATGGGAGCAACCTATGTGTCCATCAGTAGGTGAGTGGATAAAGAAGATGTGGTACATCTACACAATGGAATATTGTTCAGCCATAAGAAGAAAATAAATCCTACAATTCGCAACATGGATGGAGCTAGAGGGTATTAAACTCAGTGAAATAAGCCAGGTGAAGAAAGACAAGTACCAAATGATTTCACTCATTTGTAGAGTAGAACAAAAAAGCAAAAGTGAAGGAATAAAACAGCAGCAGACTCACAGACTCCAAGAAGGGACTACCGGTTACCAATGGGGAAGGGTTGGGGAGGCTGGGTTGGGCATTAAGGGGCATTATAATTAGCAAACATAATATAGGTAGTCACGGGAACGCAGTATACCATGGAGAAGACAAGTAATGACTCTATAGCATCTTACTATGCTGATGTTTAGTAATTGCAATAGGTTGTCGGGGGGACTTGATAATATGGGTTGAAACCACATACTGAATGTTGAAACCGCAATGTTGCTCATGTGAAGCCTTCATAAGATTGTATATCAGTGATACCTTAATAAAAAAGACCCTGCATTTTCATATATCAAAAAAACAAAACATATTGACTTAAGTACAAGAGCTAAAACTATAAAATTCTTAGAAGAAAACACAGTACCAAATTTTTACAACTTTGGGGAACAAATTCTTAGATATGATACCCAAAGCCCACGCAACAAAAGAAAAACATTGGTAAATTGAACTTTATCAAAATTAAAAACTTTTATAAATCAAAGAACAATAAACCCAAAAGTAAAAAGACAAGCCACAGAATGAGAGAAAATATCTACAAATCATATGTCTGAAATGTGTTTAATAAAGAGATTATATAAAGATTTTCTTGCAACTCAACAACAAAAAGACGAACAACTCAACTTAAAAACACGCAAAGGACTTAGACATTTCTCCAAAGAAGATACACCAAAGGCCAAAAAGTACATGAAAAGATGCTCAACATCACTATCATTAAGGAAATGCAAACAAAAAACCACAGTAAGATACCACTTCACAGCACCACCCAGGATGGCTAAAAGCGAAATAAAGGAAAAGAGAACGAGTTTTCGAGAGGTTATGGAGAAATTGGAACCCTTCTAACATTGCAGACTGATTATAAAATAGTGCTGCCACTGCGGAAAACAGTTGGGCAGTTCCTCAAAAAGCTAAATACAGAATCATCATATGATCCATATAGTCCACTTCTAGGTATATACCCAAAGGAATTGGCAGCAGGGACTCAGCCAGATACTTGTAAGCCAAAGTTCACTGCAGTTATTATTCACAATAGTCAAAAGTGGAAAAAAATCCAAGTGTCTATCAACCAATACATAAACGAAATGTAGTATAAACGCATAATGAAATGTTTTTCAGCCATAAAAAGAAATTAAGGTCTGAAACGTGCTATAATATGAACCTTGAAGGCATTATGCTGAGTGAAATAAGCCATATACAAAAGTACAAATATTATATGATTCCACTTACATGTAATATCTAGAATAAGCAAATTCATAGAGAGTATACTAGAGGTTACCAAGGGCTGGACAGAGGGGTCAAAAGGGAGTTACTGCTCAATTAGCTGATTATTATAGTTTGTTTCGGGTGATGAAAGTTTTTGAAATAATGGTGAGTTATAAAACAGTGTAATGTCACTGAATTGTACACTTATAAATGGCTAAATTGGCAAATTTTGTTACATATATTTTATCACAATATTTTTTTGAAACATCAGATCATGGTGTCTCTCTGACAAAACTCTCCAAGTTTCCCATCGCCCTGAGATTTTTCATTCTCAGGGAATGAAATTTTCAAAATAGCCTACAAGGTCCTACAACATCTGCCCTCCCCCCACCCCCACCCCGCGCCGCTCTTTCTCGTCTGACTTCATCTCCTACAATTCTTCTACCACCTCACTTTTACTAGCCTCCCAAGCTGCTCTTTGAACACACTGAGCCGGCTTCCTCAGGACCTTCGCACTTTCTTTCCGCCCCTCTCCCCTGAAGAGTCACTGGACTAGTTCTCTCATTTCCTTCAGCTCTTTACTCTAAAATTACTTCTCCAATGAGGCCTTCCCAGAGAAGCCTCAAGGAGGCTCTAGAAAAACTGCGATTCCCTATTCCTACCCACACCCTTCATCCTCCTTTCTTTATTATTCCCCTTAGGAATACCACTTCCTGACAAACTAGGCATCTCACCTATTGCCTCTCTCTCTCCAAAATGTAAGCTCCCAAAAGCTGAGAGCTCTGTCTGTATTTCATCGTTGGTATCCCCAGTGCCTAGGGCAGAACTCAATAAATACTCGTTGAATTAACAAAGGGAGACCACTATTCAATGACATCGAGATCTGAACTGCTCTACGCATTCCAACCTCCAACTCCTTAAAAATTAACATCCCCATGTATACAAAACCCGGAAGAACTGTGACTTAAAGACTGCTGCATAAGCATTCTAAGGATTATTATCTTCTTCCAAAAGGAGTAGTATTTTATACACTCTAAACAATCCAGAAAACAATCGACTCATCCTAATTAAAAAATTAAGGACTGAATGGTTTGAACTCCAGCTCAACGTAATTTACTAAATTACACATAACAGGTTATCTCCCTCGATTTTATTCTGTACATATGGAGTATAAAATAATTTCTCAGTTGAGCAAATAAAGTGCTCGATTTCTGCAGCGAAGGCCGTATTGGAAGGATTGGATCTTAAGGGCACACGATAGGAAACCAGTCGCACCGGCTCAGGGCAGGAGGGGAGGGAAAGCACTTTCTGACCGACAATCTCTGAGAAGGCCTGCCCGAGGTCGGGGGTACTTTTCCTGGGTGCTCGGGACCTGGAACGGCGAAGGCTGGTGTGGGTCTCTAAGGAGTCTCCCACACGCAGCCCGGAGACCTTCCCTGCGGGACTGAGCCCCTTCAGCGAGGAAGAAGGCTAGAATGATGGGTACCCTAGAGTCTGGGAGCTGGTGGAAGTGGGGCTGGTGGGGTGGGGGCTGGGGAAACACGTTACCCTAACAGCCAGTTCCACGGGGCTTCTCCTTCAGCTGGATGATTCGTGGAGCGCCGCGACAGCGGGGCCTGGAACCCAGGCATCCAAGGTAGACACTACTTCAAGAGACTATTCCCGCGCTGCAGAGCGCACGCCCGGGCGTCCCGGCGCACACAGCGCGCATCAGCTGTGGGACAGCGACCTTCCGCCTCCTCCCCTCGGGAGCCCGCCCCGCCCCCTCCCTCCGCAGCCCAGCTGGCTCCGCGGCGCGCATGCGCAGGAGCTGTAGCTGCCGCGGAGCACCCCGGAGAGTGTAGTCCGTGCCGGAGCCGGTGGGCCGGCAAGTCCTGCATCCCGGCGGAACCCGGAGAAGTCGGAACACTCTCGCCGTCCGCGTCCTTATTCCCATCTTCGCACCTGCCCGGTCACCTCGCACTTGCGCTCCATCCCCACACGCTGAGCGTCCGTGAGGGGGCTCCCGAGGGCGAGCGCGAGACCCCCTGTTGCCTTCAGTGGGCTGTGCTGAGGAGGCGGGTCCACTGCCCGCCCCCCTCCTCGCCCCCTCCTCTCCCGGCGGGTGTCGGGCCGCTGCCCGAGGAGAGGCGGCGGTCCCCGCGGCGGCCGCTGAGGGGGCGGCGGCGGAGGGCGCCGCGGGCGATGCCCCTGCCCGGCCGCTCCGGCGGGGGACGGCGCGAGCGGCGGCGGCGGCGGGGGAGCAGGCGGGGGGCGGCGGCGGCGGCAGCAGAGGGGCCGAGAGCTGGCGGCGGAGGCGGTGAAGGGCATCGGCGGCGGCGGTGATGGCAGCACTGATGTGAGTGTCTGCCGGCCGGGGACCCCGAGGCTGGCGGCCCCGCGGCGAGCGGGAGGCCGGGGCGGCGGAGGGATGCTGTGTGCGCGACGCAGCACCGGCCGCCGCCGACAGGCAGGCAGAGGGGAGCCGGGCTCTGCGGCGGCCGGGGCGGTGCGAGCGCGGCCCGGTGCGGGGGTCCCGGGCGGAGGCGGGGGCAGCGCAGGCCGAGGGGTGTCTGCAATTGTTCTCAACACCCCTCCCCCCCTCCACCCCGTGTGTCTGTTTGTCACTTGCAGCTGAAGATGGAAAGAGCCAGGCGAAGGGGAGGCGGCAGTGGCCGCGGCCGCGGCGGCAAGAATTTAGGGGGCTCTGGCCTAAGCAAGAGTAGGCTCTATCCCCAGGCCCAGCACTCCCACTACCCCCACTACGTGGCTTCAGCCACCCCTAATCAGGCTGGGAGCGCCACAGCCGAAATCCAGGAGCTGGCCTCCAAACGAGTGGACATCCAGAAAAAGAGGTTTTACCTAGACGTGAAGCAGAGCTCCAGGGGCCGGTTCCTCAAGATAGCCGAAGTCTGGATAGGGAGAGGCCGGCAGGACAATATCAGAAAGAGTAAACTGACCCTCTCCCTGTCTGTGGCAGCGGAGCTGAAGGACTGTCTCGGTGACTTCATCGAGCACTACGCCCACCTGGGCCTGAAAGGCCACCGGCAAGAGCATGGCCACGGCAAAGAGCAAGGCTCCAGGCGGAGACCGAAGCACTCGGCATCCTCTCCACCAGTCTCCGTGGGGTCCGAAGAGCACCCTCACAGTGTCCTCAAAACAGACTACATTGAGAGGGACAACAGGAAATATTATCTAGACCTAAAAGAAAACCAACGGGGCCGCTTCCTAAGGATTAGACAAACCGTGATGCGGGGGACAGGCATGATAGGTTATTTTGGCCACAGTTTGGGCCAGGAACAGACTATCGTACTCCCAGCACAAGGAATGATTGAGTTCCGTGATGCCTTGGTTCAGCTCATTGAAGACTATGGAGAAGGGGACATAGAAGAACGAAGGGGTGGAGACGATGATCCACTTGAACTCCCAGAGGGGACTTCTTTCAGAGTGGACAATAAAAGGTTCTACTTTGATGTGGGCTCTAATAAATATGGAATTTTCCTGAAGGTAAGTGAGGTGAGGCCACCTTACCGTAATACTATTACTGTTCCATTCAAAGCTTGGACAAGGTTTGGGGAGAATTTTATCAAGTATGAAGAAGAGATGAGGAAAATTTGCAACAGCCATAAAGAAAAGAGAATGGATGGCAGAAGGGCCAGTGGTGAAGAACAAGAATGCCTCGACTAGAGTGAAATTGAACTCCACCAGGCAAAATTTAAAATCACAAATTGGCTAAAAGTACTGATCCATAATCATTTGAAGAAGTTTTTCCTCTTTTCTGGCCCTTTGTTATTAGTAATACCTCTAATAGTTTATACTTCAAGGAGTCTGATTCTCATATTATACATAGAACACTATAATTCTTAAGAGAATTCCAACCTTACCAGAGCTAAATAGCTTAGTTGCTTCAACTGCTCCAGACTATTGAAGTATGCAAATCAGCACAAAATGTGACATTCTGACCTTCTAAATACCATAACTAAGATTTACATTGCACTATGACATCATCCTAAAAAAAAGATACATATACCTAATATGGAAGTGTGAATTTCTATTTAATAAGTTCCCCAAAAAAGTATTCTATCCCTACTTCATTAAAAGCTGCTAAGCTTACCTGTAGGACAGTTACCACAGAAACAGAAATTGACCTAAAATATAGTATATGTTTATTTATAAAGGTACTAGTAGAAATATATTGTCCACTGGATAACTGAATATTAAACAAGTACTATTAAGGGATCAAATCTTAGAGTTACTATAATATTATATAATTTCAAATTTTGTGGTAACCCTACAGTTTATAGTTGCCATATCAAAGCCATGGGAGAGTTTTAATTGGTTATTCTAAGCTAGTTAGGATCCCATCTTCACCTCTGCTTATTGTACCATATATTGTTACTGACTTTTCAAAGTTTCAGGAATTACTTTTATGTCACTGTTGAGTGGGAGGCTTCAACCTATGGCTTCGCTATGGAAATCTTGTTGTTTTAGCTTTTCATGCTAATTTGAAGGTTGTGAGAGGTTTTTTCCCCAAAATATATTGTGGACTCAAGGTGTTATATTTTATGCTGCTTCTTTAACACTATTTCAGAGGGGTTGGTGCACCAGTTAACTGATATAAAAATATATCTGTAATAATATATCTTAGTAGCACTTTTGCGATCACTACCCTTAAAACCAGTCAACACTTCCAATATAAACCTGGATTTTACAAGTATTTTAATTCCAGAAGAAAAAAAAGTTTTTCTAAAAAAGCATTTAGAACACAAATTTTCAGCCTATGAGAAATATTATTTGAAGATTGGTTACCAACATATTTGAAAGGAAAATTCAGGCATTTTCCAAGGTGCTCTTTATGATACTTAAAAACGTTTACTTTACACAAGACTCACCCACTTACCTGTTTTAAAAATTACTTTCCAGAAAGTGCCACAGCAATTTTTCAACACCTAGGCAATTTTTTAAACAAGTGGATACAGTGTATATGTGTACCAACCCACCCTATATTAACTGACTGAAATTTTATCTGTTGAGCTGCATTTTATTCTGAATGAAATTACTGTCTTTTATTTTGGCTTTATTCACCTCTCACACAAGAAGTCCATACAATCATATTTAAGAGCCAGACACTGATTTCAACCCCCAAATATAGCTCTCATTGATGAGAGCTGGCTGCATGGATTGAGATCAGAATGTAGCTCTTCTATGTCATAAATAATTCAAAATTACTTTTACCCTTTTTTTCCTCCAGAGGTTTGTCCCCAAATACATTTAAGTAAGGTCACTAAGAAAAAATTATGGTATGATTAAGAAAATTAATTTCACTAGCTTATGTTACTTCAAAACAAGCAATCAGTAAGCCAGACATCTATACTGGTGTTGGTTTGCAGATTGTATTTCACATTTCCTCATGTAGTGTGAAGGAATCTCTTTGATTCACTATAATTGTGGACCATCTGGATCACTATGGAACTGAAGGTTAGAAGATAATGTTAGTACTAGAGTTAATAGCACATGGTGGGTGTTGAGACTCTAAAAGTAGCAAGGATCTTTAAACAGTCCTAACTGTAAAATAACTATTGTAGGCTTGATAAAAAGTAGTTTTGGATATATGAAGGAGTGGTGTGCACTTGAATTACTGTACTACTGATTGTTATTGCTGCCCATCATAGTGCCTATTAATAATAATCAACCTGTCAGATTTTACGAACTGGAGCTGTGAGTGTTCCAGTATTTGAGTGTTCCTATCACTATTGCTGTGACTGTATACTCTCTCTTAAAACCTTCCCTTCGAAGATATTTATATCCATCAAGTCTAAATGATTTCTTTTTTAGTTTTTAGTCTGATAAGATTTGAGTGTGTGTGTCTATATGTGTGTGTGTGTGTGTTTATACCTACACATACAATACTATGTCAGACTTAATATCTTTAATTCACTGTATATAAATACTATTAGTTTAATTTCACAGTAATTATTTAAGTAAAAAATTAGTTAAGCAGCCAAATTTTCTACACTGTATGTATACTTCAAAGTTTTTACCATCTCAGAACTACAGATTGGATAAATGCAAATACACTGGCAAATGACTATACTTTAAAATCATTAAGCCTTCTGCCAGTCCTTTTGTTTAATTTTTTTTCATAGTTAATGTATTCATTGAGAAACAAAAGGATATTATGATTTTTTGATAGTTAAAATGCCCAATCATTCATTAGCCATAATCAAATAAGACCCAGTTCAAAACTCTGGTATTAAGACATGTATTGCCACGTATCTTATAAAATAAGCTACTCTCCTTATCTGTGCAATATACATTTTATTTATTGTCATTTATAACATAAGTGGAGCTGCAAGTATACATGGTATTCTTCAAAATAATACGGTCCCTGCCTTGAAGAAATTAAACTCTAGAGGCAACTGGATGTTGGAAGTAAAAAAATAAGCATTAAAGTTAGTAACCAAAATAACTAGTTCACTGTATAATTCTGAAATGCTGATGATGTTTGCACATAATAATCTAAGCATAATGTGGTACAGACTCAAAACTGTAATAATATAAGCTAATAGTATGAAATTTGGAAACGGGTTCCTTATAATGGTTGGCAGTGTGCTCCTAGCAATTAAAGCAGCACTAATCTGTTGCTTATATGCAAAAGATGCAATGTATTATAAAAGTATTAAAGTTCTGCCACATTTTATAATTTTCCTCGTTAAAGCCCCAAACTGCCATGTCCCTTAAACTTGAGTCAAACACAAGCTTATTTGCACTAAAGAGCATGGCCAAAAAATAAATGACAGGGTGGAAAAGCTAGTTAGAACCTCTTTAAATAATTGGTTCTAATGGAAGAATTTCACATTTGTCTATTTGAAAGCTATATGGTCCAGGCAGACAATCTGTCAGTTCACTAATTTAATAATGCACTTTACCTTTTGTATATAGAAGATGTACATTTATGCCACATGACAGGGGTGTGTTTCAATAACTATGTTAGAATCTGTAGGGTGATCTCTTGCATGCATATGTTTGTGTTGGGACTGCTGTACTAACAAGTTTCCATGAATCAGTGTAATGGAGAAGGGTAGAAGATGCTTTTGAAACAAATGCCAATACATTTAACAAAGAATTTTAAGTAGAATTCCTATTTGTATTCCTAAGGCCTAGAATCAGTAAAAACCTTTTCTAGCCCAAATGAGTATTACAGTTGAGACTATATATAATGGAGACTCCCTATAATACCCTGAAAGTTCATTTTGGAAATTTGTGCCCACAAAATTCTTTTAATGGTTCTGTTTCATTGTCGATGAGTGTTTAAATAACTAATGAAAAGACAGTACATGGTACTGTATTAGAATTAAAAGTGTGATTGGCTACTATGATTAAGAAAACATCCAGCCTAAAGAAAGTTTCAGATTAAGGAAATACAACAACATAAAAACAATTGCTGAAACAAACATGATATTATTTCAGAATTTTCAGGAGAACTAACTTTCACCAACCAAAAAGGGTATTGGGGGATTTAGTGTATCCTTCCATCCTAAAAAGTTCCTAAGATGTACATTTGAAAACTGGATAATTGTTGCTTAATAATAGGTTGTATGTACTTTACTACGAAACACTGTGTACTAACAATTTGAGATATGCTATATTTACTGCATTCATTTTCTATCTATGGATAAGAATACATTATATATAGTCATCCTATCTTACTATAATGTATTTATACTGTAATTTTGCAAATATTTTCAGTAAAATAAACATTTATCTGAGCTGCACAATTTGAAGAGGATGAAATTGGAATACACCCTCAGACACTCACTTTTAATAAGCAGCTGCCAATGAAAGCTGATGTATGTACTATCATTCCTTAAGATTTTGTTTCATGGTTTATTTTAACACTTAAAGGAATAGGACTTAATTTGAATTTTTAAGTGGTGTTCTGCATATAATTTTTTCATAAATGTGAGAGTTTTTTCCTGTTTCTTTCCAAATATCTCTCTTTGGAACTATTTGTAAAATCCTATTACAAGCTTTAGATAGGGCTTCGCTTAGTTGCCATACAGTTTGAAGTCTGTCTTTACCACACGAAACATCTTTGGCCGGATGAAATCTAAAGTAAACCATGAAGAGAAGTTAAAATTGATTTCCATGCCAACAGAATAACACAGGTATAATATTTATCACTGCCAAATAAAATTCTTAAAATCTTTCTGAAACTTCTTTAAGGATTTGACTTTCATAGACAAATGGTGGCTTACGGCTAGCCCATCCGAGGAAGACAATCAGGATGTTAGCATACTGTTGAGACAATCCAGTCTACGATGCTGTAGCAGTAAGATATAGGGAAATGTGTTTTTCCCAATTTTATGTCACATGAAAGTTGAGTTTTTAGATTACAGTTATTCTGTTATAAATATACTGAAATTAATGTAAGTGGATCTTAGAAAAACAAGGTATGTTAGTATATTTTCTTGTATAATGTAAAAAAATCTTTTATCTTAATTTGACATGATTTTTTAAATTAAACCTATTTTAATAGTGGGTTTTTAATCAATATTTTTGAATAGGGAAAGTTATATATAGTACAGAATTTAAATGCTACAGATAGGTAGACAGTGCAAAGTAGCAACTAATGTTAAAAATTTTTGTGTATCCTAGAGTTCCTGTGCTTATAAAAAGCGTATGTGTATATACATAAATTCTTTTTAAGCATACAAATGAAAACATGTCATATACACTATCCTGTACCTAGCAGTATCAATTTTTGTTTGTTTTTGTTTATTAAAGTATCATTGATATGCAATCTTATGATGGTTTCAAACACACAACACAGTGGCTCAGCATTCACCCATGTTATCAAGTCCTCACCCCCTCCATTGCGGTCATGTGTATCAACATAGCTGTATAGTCATTAACTGTATTCTCTGTGCTGTAGTATCAATTTTAGGTCTGTCATTTTAAGTGATTTTTTTCCCTTTTACTTAGACACCATACTTGATCTAGTTAACATAGCATTTAATTTTAACTATATTATTACACCAAGGGAACCTCAAGGAACTTTTAATGAATCCCATTGGTGTTTACTTAAAATGCAAATATATGTATAAACTTTAAATGTATAAATATTCAGTATCCCTTCCCTATTCCTCACAACCTTGTCTGCCAATCTTCCCCTTTCTCATTCTCAGAAAATAATTGATCTTTTTCCTCAAGTATTACAGTTTAGGATTGGCAGGATATTAAACTATTTAACTAAGTGTTATTTTAAATTAACTATGTTCTCTAATGAAAAACACCCATATTTAAAAGCTTTAACAAATACCACTGTCAATTTTTACTAATTCTGCTACTATTATTTTATTTTTATCCAAAGACCTTGCCATTATAAGAGCAAATGAGTACTGGAACTATAGTGGAAGGTGATGTTACGACTCTATTGAAATATTTTGATTTATTAACATGAGCTTTTATCTTTATGATGAGAAAGGTACAAAGTTATTGATCAATTATTCATTTCACAACTTTGTCAAATCCTAGGCTAAACAAAGAGCTAATACTAGTCCTGATTGTTTAAAACATTGATTCCCCATTGAAAAACTCAGAGTCTGTCAAGCGTTTTTAGGTCAGGATGGGCTATTATGATGATTTCGGGAGAGTAAAATTTTGGAAGCTACAAAGTTACAAGTACAACAGAAACATCTCCATTCTCTGCTGGAAGAATATAAAACAGTAAATACAATTACTTAAAAATGAAATTAACATAATTTTTTAATAGTTCCCCAAGCCCCTAACCCCCACCAAAGAAATTATAATTCTCTTTTCATTCATATGAAGAGTACATTTAAAGTCATTTCTCTAGTGACAACCAAAAAAAACATCTGAAACATTAAAGTTCCCATACTTGAACCCTGAAGGATACCGTCTAGTTATAAATTAAAGCAACCAGAGTAAATGATTCCAATACTATCAGGAATATATCAAAGAATAATGTAGGTTGAGGAAGAATTTTTTAATATGTAGGTATCTGTTGATTTTATGAAAATGTTAAAAGGCTTAAAATATTGAACATTGGTTTAAACTTTAGAATAATACCTCCGTAATTGATGGTATGATTTTTTGTTTGTAAAATGAGAGAAGTGTTGTTAAAAGATAGGATCCTCTTAAACATGTATTTTTAAAGCATAAAAGAGTTTGCTCCTTTTATTTTAATGATGATCAACTCCTTATTCTTTCCAGAATCTTTAACATTGGTAAAGTTTCCAGGTATTTACTTGTTTAAGCTTAAAATGGTTTATATGTATTGTTCCTTATTTAAAAAGAGGGATTAAAAGAAGGGTAAATTCACCTTTGGTAATGAGTTTTGCTTAAATTTGGGCTAAAAACAAAAATTAATAATTTCCTATCCTTAATCAAGGAGTTGCCCATGTTGGTGCTTTCTAATAAACAATGCTTTCTTAAGTTTACCTTCTTTTAATATCCCCTGTGAGAAATTACTTATTTTTACTGAGGCCAGTGGCATCTACCCGTAAATTAAAATTTACTCATAATGAAATTAGCGCTGTTACAATGCAGTTAATTTAGGATGTGAATTTGAAGAAAATACTCATTTAAATGGAATATACAGTTTCTTCTTTAGTGTTGTTCTAAGGTAGAGTAAGAGATGTTTGTCATCTCATTTCTCCCCCTTGTTCTCTATTCATTGTGTTCATTGTGTTCATTGTTCCCAGGTAATAATCAGGGTAAAGAAAAGGAAAAGTAATGGCTAAGAAAAGTGTTCTTAGTATTTAAAAGTTAGAGTTGCTCAAAGTGTAAGATTGGGGGTGGGAGGGAAATGCTTTCGTTGATTTTTGTCTTTATCAAAATAATAGTATAAATCTGAGTATTTTATTTGATCTGATTAAAGACAATTTTTTTTATCTGAGTCTCCTATATTCAGAAATATTTAGTATTCTCTTTTTCTTAGAGAAAATGGTTCATTAGGGTAATGCTCTTCTTCAGAATTTTATTATTTGTTGTGGATTTGATGAGGTTGTCACCTAGATAAAGCAAAATATAAAAGAAGAAAGGACAAAGGTAGTGGCTAATTATTTTGCTTACCTATAACAAAAGAAATCATTCTAACGGAAATGAGAGAAATAAGTCATTCTCAAAACTAAATCCCTATTTATTTAATATTAAAAGAGCATTTGAAAAAGAATAAGACCTAATTCTGCCAGTGTGTGGTCTGACCCTGAGCAAGTCAGTTAACTTGTGCTGGATGGCTTCCTTAACCTGAAGAATGAACAAGATTGTGCTAGAAACTAAAGTTCCCTCCCACTCTAAACTTTTAAAATTTGTATCAATGGAGTGTGAAAGAAAAAATAGATTGAGAACTCCAAGATTGGGAAGTATGAGTACAAAAGTCTCTCTTTATATTAAAAACAACCATAATAATACAGCAGCCTGTGATGACACCCAAAAGAACATACAAACATGTCAGCTTTATCACATGTATATATCTCTTTAGTCCCACAACATGAAATTTTATTTTAAGACCAAATTGTTAGATCCTAACTATATAACTATCCTATGCTTTAATTTTTTAAAAACATTTTTATTACCTATATGTGGTCTCATTCTTTGAAAGCATCACTTGTTTTCTACACATCCTGTAATCTTTTTACCTACTCCACCTGGCAAAAGAATTTTTTAAATTAACATCCCTTCCTGGAATGTCATTGTTCCTGAAGAAACCATAAAAGTTCATTTCCTAAATAATACACTATAACTATCACTGAGAATCAAGTACTGCCCCAGACCCCTATTTCCTCAGTCCTACTGAATATCCTATGTTACAAATAATGATGTTTAACAAAGAAAATCAGGAAGGACACTGAAGCTCTGTACAGTATGGTTCTACTGTAGAGCACCTGTAAGTACTAGGGTACAAACGTAACACATCAGAGTGTGTGTGTGTCTGTGTTTTAGCCCTGAAAACTTCAGAGGTTGATGACTGAAGGGGAAATGAAAAGCACACAAGGTGTTTTGTCCTAGAAGCATTTCTTCAGGAACACTGTCCTCCAGCATATGCGGTGCCACCAACACTGTCCATAGAGGGGGCCGAAAAGGAGCGACACCATTCTGTCTAGACCTCTCTTTTTGGTGCCTATTTGTTTCATCAAAACCAGTATTTAAGAGTAACTAACCAAAGTGTATTTTGAGATGCATATACCCATGTGTATGTTCTTAATTTCAAAAATATCTTTGCACATGAAGTTCCACTGTAGAAACATTCAATGTAATAAAATGATCTTTTACCTGGCGGTGGATCATGACAGCAATCTGGCTGGTCTCTCCTCAATAGATTGTAGAGTGAATTGGCTGTTGCAGAAAATGTTTCTCTCTTCTCCCTCTCCTCAAAATAGCAGATACATTTTAGGTTCTTGATTGCTGCTGCTTCTGTGTTGTTTGAAATCTAAGTGGGCTGTGAGGGAAGAGTTTGCTTTGGCAGTTCTTTTTTCCCTTGCCCTTTTGCGGAAACCATCCTCAGCTTCCCATTTCAAACATTCCAGGCAACTTTACCAAAAGAGCACACCCTAAGGCCAAAACTGCCCTGCAAAGGAAACAAAAGAACCATACGATAAATGATTTAGGAATGAAGATAAGGATGTGTGTGAGCACCTAGATACAAAACATTCCTCACCATCTGCTAATTTACTTCAGTAGCTGTTGCATTTTATTTCTAGGCTCTTCAGACTAGCAGTGTGATTTATACCGATCATTGTCAGTCTAGAATTTCAACAGGACAAAATATTTTGAAGGTCTGGTTGAGTTTTTTATAAATTGTATCTCTTGCTTTTTAGTCAATTCTTCAAAGAAAGTAAACCATGCTATAATCAGGTGTAAAAACAGAATTATAAAATTCCATCACTCATGACCTTCCTCTGTGTGCCCTCCCTCGCATATACTGTTCCCTGTTGGAAGTGGGTAAGAACACTTAGTTCTTTCACTACCACCATGGCCCCACTCCATCCTGTTTATTTATTCAAATGACATTTGAAACACAATAAGGAAAGACTAAAACTGCTCTTTGAAAATTCAAGTATTTCCCTATGGACTAGTTCTATAGATTCTCAGAAAGGAGGACTACTACTACCCTCAACTCATCTCAACACTCTTACTGCATTTCTATATAACAGTTTAGGATGAATAGAAAAATAGAGAACATTTTCACTTGGGGTGATAGGGACTGAAAGGTTAGTTAATTCCAACTTTTCTCTACACAATGGGTTTCAGAAAATATTTTGACTAGCATGATTGACAGGAAATTTCAGAAATGAACTTAGCCTCTAGTAAAATTGTACCATGACCATTTTTAAATTGAAGGTGGTACTAATAACTATTATTATTAAATACCTACCATAAACTAGGGATTGCTGGGCCCCTTATAAATATTTCTAATCCTCCTAACCCTATTATCATCCCCATTTTAATATAATTTTCCAGAGGTTTAGAAACTGGTTCAGTGTTTCAGAACTAATGCATTTAAACCCAAATTGACTCCAAGCCAAACACTGTTTTCATTCAGTTAGGCCGGACTGCCTTTAAGACTTCCTCTGAAATTTAATCCTCTGACTAAAAAAGCCTACCCCAACCACCACTGGTCTGCCTCAGATTTCTGGGAATTACTTTATCTAAAACTATTCCCTATACATGGGGCTAGTACAAGAAACACTTCTTATGTGAGGATTTATCTAGTTGGTTAAAGTATGGTGCTAATAAATACAACTTGCTTGATCTATAGTATAGTTTACAGGTTGAACCTCTAATCCTGAACAACTATTTCAAATGTCAATCGTTTTTTAAAGGGATCAGATGATGAGAGTATTGATGGATCGGATCATCCCAATTCTTCCTTTAAGGAGCAGAGAGGAGACAAGTTACCATTAACTGTGGGTCTACAGTTTCATTTTCATGAATCAAAATCAACAAATTATATTAAATAGGTTTGAAAATAAGTCATTAATATTAGAATTTTATTGTTTGTGGCAACTTTCTCTGCCATCTTACTCTTCCTACATCACTCCATTAATTTTTATATTTAATTACCAAGTTTCCTCCTCTTTTCCTTAACTCCAGCAGGATAAATTCAAATATTTGAGCTGACTGCCCTATTTACAGATACACATTTTTCTCCATTATTTTAACCAGTGGTTTTCAAACTTGAGTGTGATTAAGAATCACCTAGAGGGTTTGTTAAACCACAGATGGCTGGACCCCACCTCCAGAGAGTTTCGGTTCCGTAGGTCATGGGGGGTCGGGGGTGAGGTTCCAAAAGTTTGTACTTCTAACATGCTCCCAAATGAACCTACAGTGCTGATCTGTGGACCAAACTTTAAGAACCACTGCTCTAGGTTGGTCTGATTTTACCTTAACTACAAAAGACAGTAAAAGAGAAATTTGGTCAAAACAACTATAGCATCTTGGTAGAAAGAAAACTGTACTACTCATTCTGCCTTGAGAGGTTTACAGATCTTAAAACAAGCAACATTTTTTATAAACTGGCTAGAATTTAGGCAATCCTAATTTTATCCTTTCATTTCCTGTTTATCCTTTCATTGCATCTAATAGCTTTTCTTACTTCCCCTTGATTTTTTGACAGCTATATTGAGATAATTCTGATAGGGATTGATAATTATGAATCCCTATCTGCAAAGCTTAGCTTTCAAATTTATGGAAACTGATACAGATTTTTTAAATCATTACATAACTGTGTTATATAAATCTTAGTAAAGGAAAGTGAATAATTTCTATACTCAATAATTACTAATACGAGTTTTAGTGAATATTAAATATTAGGACTTGGAGGGACCTTGGAATTAATTTAGTCCCTCAGTTTTATATTTTGTAATATATGTTATGTAGCTCAAATGGTTCATAATTACTGAAAGAGGCTAAAAGGCTAAAGCTTAAAATGCTGATTATCTCAAGATCTATAAGCGGTAAGAAATATGCTAATTTATTTTAAAAGCATATAATATTTTCACTATCTTCCTGTGTCCTATCTGTGTGGGTAGGATAGAGGAACTGTATATATACTCTAATATGTTTATGGTGCTTTTTACAAATTAATAATTGGACCTATTGACTTAAATTTAGAGATACTTCACCTGCACATTCATTGAGCATATCATTTGAAAATGTAACTAACATGTTTTAAAATAATTTATATTACATTTGCCAACCTGTGGACATGCTATAATAAATGTGTTGATCAAAATTAATAAAACCATATTTTATACATAAATGTATATAATTACTATATATGACTGCACATAATCTAATAGCCGTCATTCTAGTGGATAACATCCTATTAGAAATACTAAATTAATTCATATGTAAGGTATTTGGCAGTTCTGCAAGTTAAGTTCTCTTTTCAACTACTACCCCTTAAATGGTTAGTGCTGCAAAACAATGAATTCCTAATTGTGAAAAAGATTAACTACTGACGTAACAGAGATAGTCACCAACTCAAAACAATCATCACCCATCACCGGCAGTGCAACTTTCTTTAAAATTCTCTATCTTGTTTGTATTATAGCTACAATTTAAATTTTAGATATAAAAAAACTAAGTCTTAGAATTATAATCTGAGTGGGTTTTCAGGCAGAAAAGAGATTTATAGTAGATTGATGGAAGACTTCAGCTCAACATGAGGGCAAACTTTAAGAAGTGGTATTACTTCCCTATTACTGGAATTACTTAGAGATAAGACATGCACTGACTTTAGGATGCATAAAGGGAATTAATAAATCAGAAAAAAAATTGAACTGTTATTACTTTGAAGATTCTTTTGAACACTGAGAAACAGAATTTCTTGGGAATAGTACTTAGAATTTTAGTGTTCAGGTCTTCTGTTAATTTACCAGGTTGGATGAAGAAATGTGGTCTCAAATTTCTAGTAGTATTCTGAATACATATTAAGAAAAAACTTATTTTCTCCTACCCCTTATTATTGCAAAATACCATAAGAAATAGTTTTCATACTTTCATGAGCTTTGCTAATTAAATGAATTAGTTAAGATGGGTTTATGAAAGTAACCTTACAAAATTAAATCTAGCTTTTATAATTTTCATAAGAAAATGTTCACTTTTAATCATTTTCTTCCAGAAACAATTATATGAAAGAATCAATTTAGAATTTATATTGCTATTTCAAAAATACCTCCTATAGGTTTATTTGGAGAGACATGAGTGATAACAGTAATTTGGAAAATAAATTATTGGGTATTATCAAATAAAGTTTTCTTTATAAAAATTCAGATTAAATTCTGAAGTTGAAGCAATAAAATATTTTCATGCTCTGTTTTTTCTTGCACAACTAATTTACCAAGATGGAATGAAACAACATAGTTTGCTAATTTCATCTTACATTTTCTGTATTAGAGAATAAGTTTCCAACTAAGTTGATCATGGCTGTAAATATGTCTGCTTCTCCCCTGTAGAGTCTCAAAGCTTTGTAAAGGGCAAAAGGGTAGGTGGCAATAATTATCTAAGTGCAGGGATCTACTATGAACCAATATTAAACTCAGTTCTCACTTGTAGGTCCACTTGTCAGTTGTCACTTCTTTCAGTCGCCTGTGCTTTCTTGTGATACTGTAACATTTCCAGATTTCAGTGGACAAATAATAATACATTGAGAGGAGAGATCTGAGTAAACTGAAGTGTATGACACCAAAGCCTTTAAACTATGTCTGTATTAAACATTTCCAAATATTTAGCTAAGTAAATTTTACTCTCCACAAATGTTAAGTATGTATGTGTGTTTGTGTGTAAAATTATAGAGAGCCCCATCTTTTACACACACACCTTTCCATGCTCCTGGAGAACTAAAGAAAAATTGGTTTCATTTTGTTTGTTATTAGGATCGACATAGTAGGACTGCCCTAAAGTGCTATGTTGAGAATTTGAAATCTGCATTTAGAGGGAAAGAGAGAAGAGCTTTCATGCCAAATATTAACTATTTGTCATCCGTGCTTTAGAGCTATAAAAGTTTTCATTGTAGCTCTAAAAACTTCACAACTGGCTCTTGCAACACAACCTACCATCTGACTCACCTAGGAATGTATCTCTTCTAATACTTCCAAGAGGTTATTGTTATCCAACATTCCCTCCTTTAAAACTGCAGAGGATCTCCAGTGTGCCTCTGAGGAACTTAAAGAATCATGTCCGTGATGATGTCATCAGGAATACTCTTAAGCATTAAAGAAAAAACTCTGTTTTTGACTCTAATGAGTTCTTACCTCCATCAAAATGACAGCAGTTTCTCCCTTCAAAATTTAGCCCAGACATTCTCAAACATCAGTGTACACAGCATATTAAACACACAGGTTGTGGTCCCTGTCCCCAAAGGTTCTGATTTGGTTGGTCCAGAGTGGGGTTCAGAAATCAGCATCTTTGTCTCTTTCTGATGTAAGTGGTCTGGAGCCCATTCTTTGTCATGGACTTAGACTTGAATCCTTTTTTCTATATCATTTTTCCAGCTGAATTTGTTTAGACTTTAAACTGCCAGCCATGATTTTTTGGTTTTGCTATTAACAAGAAATAACTATGGTTCACATTAAAATAAGACGCTACATACATAAATCCAAGTATTTAAGATTTTGTGTTATCTTGTTGTCTAGCTTTTTGGGCAGTGATCACTAGAATTGCTAGTTTCTCCCCCACCTCCTAAACTCAAATTGAAACTACTTGCCATCTGATCACTGCTTGCATAGTCCCGATGTCACAACCAATCAGAGTCTCTCCAGCCTGAGTCCAGTCCAGAGGTGATTTGTCTTTTGCTTCTCACAAGCTGACCCTCTAAATCTCAAATGACTTCCATCAATTTTTTTTTTAGATAAAACGTGTATTTGATTAGTAGAAAACATAACCTTAGTCAATCTTCTGGTTTTACTCATTTTTTTAAATTGTGGTTTTAAAAAAGCACATAACATTTACCATCTTAACCATTTCTAAGTGTAGTTCATTAGTGTTAAGTGTAGTCCCTCTGTTGTACAAGTTATCTCCAGACGTTTTTCATCTTGCACAACAAACTCAGTGCTCATCAAACAACTCCCCATCCCCTGGCAACCACTATCCTATTTGCTTCTCAACCTTTTTTTAAATAACCAAGATATTTGCTTAACCTTTCTTCCATCAATTATGGGTTTATGGTTATCACCACTTAGCTCTGCAAGTATAATCCTTACACCCCGTGCTGTTATAATTCTCATGTGTAAAAAGATTTATAATTACAAAGCAACTGAGCTTACATTAAGAGATCCTTCTAAGCTTTGGGTGACTGCAAATGAAGGATATTTTATCCTCGAAGCTTTCCACTGACTTGCAGGGATGTTAACCCTTTATTCCCCATGAGACCTAAGGGGTGATAGAGGGATACTTTGGCCTTGTTTGTTGAACATTTGAAATGCGAGTTACCAGGGGAATTCGGCTTAACTCCTGGAATTTCTATAGATTTTTCCTAAGTACATTCTAGGATTGTTTTCTCATTGCTTACGTAGTAGATTGGAAATTTTTCTGGAGTTTGACAGTGTTAATGTTCACTAAATGCTTCCAAAATCTTTACTTAGATCAATACTAAGTATTTCCTAAGTGCCTTTAAGCAACTTTATTAGAAACATAATTTGGGAGAAACTAGGCATAAATAAAAATGCATTTTCTGCAAATGGAGTGTCTCAAATGTTATTTAGGCAGTAACTGGCAGTAAGAAAAACCTCAACCCAAGAAACATTCTTAAAACTCTTTCTCAAAAAGGTTTTCTTCAAAAGATTTCTCTTTCTCTGTTATCAAAATGTTTTCAAGAAATCAATGAAGTTTGACATCCTGAAGGAAATATCCATCTAAATAACCAGAAATGCTATAATTATGAGAATTATGCTTACAATTTTGACACAGAAGAAACATCTACCTTTTCTTGACCTAGATCATCTTAGAACTAACATGAAAACTAGTTGATCGTGATTCTTGAGTAATGATAACTGAATCTTCATTTTATGAATTTAACAACTCATAATATCAATGCATTCTAAAGATTTTTTTTCAGACAAATGCAATTTTATTTAGGACAATTTTGAATGCTTCCATAATTTTTGTAGCACCCAGAATTTTTTTAACAATTTGCAACATATTGCTAATACTTACTTCCAAGAAAAATCTTTAAAATTGAATCTCATTATTCCTTTGATTTCAACTCTAAAATCAGAAATGTGAAAAAATTTTTAGATGTAAAGATTTAGTGTAAGAGTTATGCTCATCTGATTCAGTAACATACTAAGCCTGTACTTTTTTCCTTTGATGTACTCCTGTCAATACTTAAAGGTCTTTCTTTGGTGCTCACCACTATCACCCTAAATCACAGAAATTCATTTAGTGCCCAGCAGTCCTCAGGGTGCACACTACTAGCAACTTCAAACTTAATCTCTCCTCTGTTTACAGTGTCTAACATAAGCTAGGCAATAATATTTTGCCAGAGGGAATTTTTATCAAATACAGTAAACTCCAGCCTGAAAATATCCCAGGTTCTGAGCCTTTTTTTTTTGACATTTGCCTACTTTACCAATTATAATATTAAATTAATATAGAATAAAAAATCCTTTTGATTTACAACAACTAAGGTTAGTTTGCATTATTGTTCTTCAAGCATTAAATTGTACTCCTATTTAAGCGATCCTTAGGATCATTATGCAATTTGGTGTGTTAGTCACCATTTATTGTTTGACTCATTTTTTTTTTGGCCAGTCAATAGCTATTTATTTAGGGCATACTTGTTTCAGTAAGATAAAAGGCTCTCTACAATCTTTCATTTAACCCACATAAGAAAACTCCAAGAAGGACATTCTGTAAGGTAACAAACAGTTGTCCCAGCTAAAGAGAAACGTGGTTAATGTCCCTCAGACAAAGAACACTCAGTTCTTTTCATAAAATAAACTGGATTCGACTCATTTTTTAAAAAGAACCAAATATTACATTTAGTGATGTACCAAGCTGGGATTCAACCGGCACCTCCCGTTAATGTGATATGCTTCTGATGAGACATATTACATAACATCTACATTTCACTGGATGGAATTTTTTTTATATTTTATGTGAAAATTTTAATCAGTTGCAGGTAAGCCCAGAACTTGATTCCTAAATTAGATTTTAATAATTCAATTCTGAATGGCAACTTAGCTTTAATAATTTTGTTACAAAATAACTATAAAAATGAAGGTGAATGTCAAACTACTCACTCTATTTGTGCATAATTAATTAAGCCAAAAAAATTTAGTGTGTATTATTTGCAGTATTCTGTCAAGCTTTCATGGAATTTAAAGAATCCTGAGGTGTCGCCTTTGCCCTCCTGGCATTGGCAGTGTGGTACAGAGGTACAGGTGCTGTGTTATCATTCAGAAGTCCTGGCTCTGTGCCTTCTAGCCAGGCATGAGGCAAGTCATTTAACCTCTGTGGACCCCTTGCTTAGCCACCAGTTGTGGAGATTCAATCACAATAGAAGATCCTTTGAACCTTTCAATTTCCATAGCCCTGGAAATCAGTGAAACTTCTTTTAAAGATTCCTTCGACTTCCTTCCATTGTGGCCTTTTCTCATTTTTCTCCAGATCCTCTTTGTTGCATCTGACATTTAGTGATGACCCTTTCGTTCTTGGCCTCCTTCATATTCACTTTGCTTTAGTGAAGTGTTTCAGGGTACTCTTTCTCCTCCTTTTCTACTAAGTTTAAAAAGCAGAGACTGTTTCTTCCTCTTCTCTGTTCCCCTCTTCTGTGCTGATGTCTTAAGTCATCTCTTCTAACTAAATCACCGTTGTACCTGTTCCTGTTTACCTTTGACATCTTCTGGCTTCAGGATCACAGTACTGAACAGAAATCCAAATGGCAACAAGTGGGAATAAAAGTGATCATTTTAAAACCTGACAAGAAATGCTATGTCATTTTACTTCAAAGACGACTCACAAATTAAGTTACAGTAGAATATGAGACCTTTTGTTTCCTGCACATCCTATATTTCACTTCAGAAATATTCTGTCACCTGCTTCTTAAACAAATAATCCAGTTCTCTTCAAACTCATGGGACGCTGAGTGGCTGCTCTGTCCCAGGCCCTATACTATGGACTAGAGGTACAGTAACTTACAAAAGAAAAATATTCCACTGCCATTAGCTTTAAGGGTGCCATGTCCAAAGTTATTTGATTCAAAACAGCTTGCAGAGCCCAAACTGTCATTTTATTTTCATTCGGCAGATGTTCAATACCTGCCATGTGCCAGGCAGTGTATTGGTAACTATGAAAAGTGTGCTTGAAACTCTTATAAAATACCATGTGTTATTTTTTTCTATTTAACAATTTATCCTTTAACTATGATTAATTATCTACATTCTGTTATAGGGCTCTACATACACTTCACTGGTGCAAATATAGAGAACTACAATGATTCTGTTTTAAACAGTAATTCTGTCTTTCCCATTCCAGGTCTCATTCAATGCCCTAGCATGAAAATAATAATTCCATTTCATCTCATGTGCCTACTGCATTCAAGTGGTTATGCCTTCCTGAGCTTTAGGTTGGAGATGATTGCGAAGCCCCATGCAGGCTTATCATAAAAGACTGCTGTGATTTCTGTGTGTGCTTGGGAAGAGAGGATGAGGGAGGCAAGGATTAGTAACATTCATATCACTATTTGCCCTCCCTGCCCTAGGCTTTGGTAGCTAATTTTATTTCACTCTCAGAGCACATACAACATTTTCACAAACTACTCTTCTCTCCAAATGTCTAGATTTACAAAAATCTATAGTGTTCTCAACTATGAATATTTCACTGATGTCTTAGCCAAATGAATAAGCCTGATTATACTGTGACTGTGTTAGTAAATCAGAAGTTGTAATAATTTTCTGTCAGTACATTGCAATAAAGAACCATTAATGGATGAATCCAATTAGTTACTGATACAAGAGATCCATTTCTCCTTCAAGTTTTTCCATAACAGGACATTAATTTTGAAATATTTTCTAATTATTTTAAATATAAAAAGAATATGGAATTTTATATCACAGTTTACATATAATTGGATGTATTTTTCAAATTCTTTTACATAATGTATCTCATTTCATACTGGTGAAAAAATATATATACATATGACATCCTCTTTATCCAGTCAAGAGATTTACCTAAGTCTTCTCTTGGCTATTGTAAATAATGTGCAGTGGAATAGGGGTACACATACCTTTTCAAATTCCTGTTTTTGTTTTCTTTGAATATCCAGAAGTGGGATTACTGGGATGTATGGTAGTTCTATTTTTAATATTTTGGGGAATCATACTATTCTCCACAGTGGCTGCACTCAGTTTACATTCTCACCAAGAGTGCACAAAGGTTTCTTTTTCTCCACATCCTCGCCACCACTTATTTCTAGTCTTGTTGATATTAGCCATTCTGACAAATATGAGGCAAGATCTCATTGTGGTGTTGATTTGCATTTCCCTGATGATTGGTGATGTTGAGTATCTTTTCGTGTGTCTATTGGCCATCTGTATGCCTTCTCTGAAAAAATGTCTATTCAGATCCTTTGCCCATTTTTTAATCATGTTGTATTTTGTTGTTTGCTATCAACCCCTTATCAGATATATACTTTGCATGTATCTTCTCCCATTCAGTAGGTTGCCTTTTCATTTTGTTGATGGTGTCCTTTACTGTGCAAAAGCTTTTTCGTTTGATGTAGTATGAATTGTTTATTTTTGCTTTTGTTGTCCTTGTCTGACAATACAAATCCAAAAACATATTGCTTAGACTGATGTCAAAGAGCTTACTGCCTATGTTTTCTTCTAGGAGTTTCATGGTTTCAGGTCTTATATTTAAGTATTTAATCCATTTTTAATTTATGTTTGTATATGGCATAAGAAAGTGGTACAGTTTCATTCTTTTGCACTTACTGAAGAAACTTCTTTTCTCCATTATATATTCTTGCCCTTTTTGTCATAGATTGACAGTGTAAGCATGCATTTATTTCTGAGCTCCATTTTTGCTCCATTGGTCTCTGTGTCTGTTCTTGTACCAGTATCATACTTTTTTTATTGCTATAGATTTGTAGTATAGTTTGAAATCAGGGAGCATGATACCACCAGCTTTGTTCTTTCTCAAGATTACTTTGGCTATTTAGTGTATTTGTGGTTTCATACAAATTTTAGGATTATTTGTTCCAGTTCTGTGAACTAAGCACACATTTTCATAGCTAATTTAAATAGGTTTTTGAAATGCATTCTAGGTATTTTCCTGTTTCCATCACATCTTTAGGCTCAATTCTGCACTCAATGACTGTTGGTTTTGGCCCTTGCAGAAGGCATATCATTATACTGGTTCTCAAAATATACAGACCACTTGCCTAGACTGCAGCCTCTTGCCTCTAATTATTGAGTGTTTGACCCTCTCTATTCTTTATTCTTACTACCTGAGCCTCCCACCTTATCTTGACTCTAATGACTAGAATATAGATCCTGTCTGTCTGCTGTCACAAGTCTTGTCATGGCACCTGCATTGCAGTGTAGCCTTCAAAAAATGCTATTTAGAAAATTTAAGAGATAAAACTACTGCATTTGCACAGTAATTTTAGTTAATAATTAAAAATCAACTAGAGGATTTTTTCCTACTATCCTATGAACAAAAGATATATGACCACATAATAAGATGGAAACAGGCTTTTTTCAAAAACTTGTTTAAAAGGGATGTTCCAAGTTTTTATCAAATTAACTCAAGAACTCGCATCTCATTTACATCATTACACCATGATTATAGTTGTTAACAATGAAGATTCTAGGGCACCGAAGTATTCCCATTCATACACAGAATTTAATCATGCTCACTATATTGGATTTATTCTCTATTCAGTAGGATTCCATTTCAATGGGATTAAAAACACTGTGGTTATGCTTTGTTGACTAGGAAATGCCATTAAATAAATGACCTTGCCCCTGGCATTCCCAGTTAGCCATGGTTTTGCAACATCAGTGAGAAATTAGCAAGATGAATTCCAAATTCTTACATGCAGATTGAATTTCTGTGGCCCTAAGAGTTTCGTATCGGCTCAGTCTGCACAAATTAACCCGTAGTTTTATTAAAAAGATCAATTTATCTAGGATTATCAAGAAGTTCCACATGGGCTTTTTGCTGTGAGAAGAATAAAACAATAATAATTTTAATCCATTTTTTCCTCCACCTTAAGCAATAGCAGTCATTTCAGCTGTATTTTTAGTTGCTGAGTTACTCCAGTTATCAAGCAGTCTCAGTGACCTTAGTACAGAATAGTAAAGAGCACAGACTTCATGTCAACCAAAGTTGGATCTGGGTTCAGTTCCAAATACTGGTCCCTCACTATATGTAATTTTGGGCAAATTATATAACTTTATAGGATTATTGTAAGAATTCATTCAGTCATTCATTGTATACTTATCAGTGACTCACTATGTGCCAGGCAATCATCTAGATCCAGGGACAGCATCAACATCAAAATGGATTAAGGTCCTTTAAACTCACAGAACCTACGTCAACTAGAATTCCCTTAAAGAAAATTAAATGTCTTAAGATACATGAAGCTCTGAGTAAAATTTCTGTCATATAATAAACATTTAATAAATACTAATCACATCATTATTAATTCTTCCCAACCCAGAGAATGGATGGTTCCCCAGAAAGTATAAAAAAATTATACGAAGTTGATAGGAGCTTCCTTTGCCACTGAAACTCTCAGGTATGGCAGTGACAGGGGGGTTGAGCTAGTTATAATCTCTTGAAGCTATTTACAGACAAAATATAAAAGTGCACAACTGTGTAGACAGGCATATCTTAGGAAACAAAAAACACTAACTTGTAAACAATGTCCTTTAATGTCATTAGTTGAGTTTTTAAAAGAAGAATTTTATAACTAAAAGTCTATGCTATCATATATAAATTTGTAGTTTTATACACATCGTGTCAATTTATATTTGTGTGATTTTTATGTCAACAAGGCAGTAACAGCAATAATGACATGTGGCTTAGGGGCTTCAGAGCATTGCTTTTCTTTTTTTTTTTTTACTAATTATGTATGTGGCTATGCTTTTCTTTTTCAATAATATTGAATTTTTAATGTTCAGTAAGAAGCCACTGTGTAAGAAATGGCAATTTGAGGGAAATGAAAACATTCATTCATTTATTCAACAAATACTGAGTCCCTCCCAAAGGCCAGGCATTGTGCTAGGGAAATTGCTTACTTATTTTTTCATTTTCCCCCTCTAATCTCAGGTGGAGATGATGATAAGTAGTAAAATGAGGTATTTTAGATATTTTCATATGACATGTGGATTTAAGACAATATAAACCTTTGGTGGGCTTGAATTGGAATTACACAAAAATAAACTGGAGAAATAATTATCTGGCTTTCAATTAACAGCTTTAATTTTGCCCATGAACTGCTGGCATCATTTGTAGATAAATTCTATTCAGCATATTACTATTATTTTCTCAGCACCGATAGAATCTTTTCACTTATTTATTTTAGAATTGTCATACACAATAACGTTATTTGTGTAGGAAACTGGGAATTCATTGTATATTTTGACTGTAACCTCTTTAAAGCTGATGAACACACAGCCCCTTAGATTTGAAGTGGTGAGGTAATCATTATAAATGCCCCATAACTGGTATTCCAAATGGCTTTAAAATATGACAAACTACATACACACACACACACACACACACACACACACACATGTGTACACTTAATTATGCACCAAGTAGTATAAAGTAAAATCTTGTTTCCTTCCCGCTAAATGTTTGAAGTTCACCCATCTCTTTTATTTATTTGTTTGTTTGTTTGTTTATTGTTTTGGTATCATTAATTTAGCACAGTTTTAATCTTACTATTCAGTTTTTTTTTAATTTTGGTATCATTAATCTACAATTACATGAAAGACATTATGTTTACTAGGCTCCCCCCTTCACCAAGTCCCCCCCACAAACCCCTTCAGTCACTGTCCATCAGTGTAGTAAGATGCTGTAAAGTCACTACTTGTCTTCTCTGTGTTGCACAGCCCTCCCTGTGCCCCCCCACACTATACATGCTAATCATAATGCCCCATTTCTTTTACCCTGCCCTTATCCCTCCCTTCCCACCCATCCTCCCCAGTCCCTTTCCCTTTGGTAACTGTTAGTCCATTCTTGGGTTCTGTGATTCTGCTGCTGTTTTGTTCCTTCAGTTTTCCTTTGTTCTTATACTCCACATATGAGTGAAATCATTTGGTACTTGTCTTTCTCCGCCTGGTTTATTTCACTGAGCATAATACCCTCTAGCTCCATCCATTTTGTTGTGAATGGTAGGATCTGTTTTTTTCTTATGGCTGAGTAATATTCCATTGTGCATATGTACTACATCTTCTTTATCCATTCATCTACTGATGGACATTTAGGTTGCTTCCATATCTTGGCTATTGCAAATAGTGCAGCAATAAACATAGGGGTGGATCTGTCTTTTTCAAACTGGAATGCTGCATTCTTAGGGTAAATTCCTAAAAGTGGAATTCCTGGGTCAAATGATATTTCTATTTTGAGCATTTTGAGGAACCTCGATACTGCTTTCCACAATGGTTGAACTAGTTTACATTCCCACCAGCAGTGTAGGAGGGTTCCCCTTTCTCCACATCCTCACCCATCTCTTTTAAATCCTAGTGGTTTACTACTAGTTAACCAGTGTCACTCATCGTTGGGGAACCAAAAAGAGTGAAAGCCATGCTGCCATGATCATTTTTAAGCAGCATCTGAACCAAGTTCTCATTAATTTTTTTTAATGCCTTCGTAAATTAGTATTTTCACAATGATAAACCTGACTTGGAAATCTTTTTCTGTCCTAGGGTACTTTTTAAGCATAAGATCTTTTACATCCTTTTTCACAGCTGATACATTTAGTATGGTCCATAATAAAATAATTTGTCTTCTTTTTTTCTTCAGTAACAAAAAGCCTTTTGTGGCTCAGTGACTGGACATAAAATCCATGCCCCCTGTAGAGTGTTGGGCATGGATCCCTAGGATATGTTGCTCTCTGTGGCACAGTTAGAAGAGAGAAGCTTTGAAATGAAAAAAAAAAAGAAAAATGTCACCTAACCTCTGATTCTTTAGCAAGAATATTGTTTAGTGGTAATGCCTTTTAACATCTTATAATACAGGTATAATTCACAGACAGTGAAATGTTCAGATCATAATATTCCGCTCAATCAGTTTTGACAAACATCAAGACGTAGAACATTTTTCTCACCCCCAGAAAACTCCCAGTCAATACCTTACCCTCCCTCCTTCTCGACTTCCAAAAGCAATTGTTGATCCTGTTTCTATCACCATAGGTTAGTTTTGTCTATTCAGGAATTTCATATAAATAAGCAAGTATTTTTGTATTTGGTTCCTTTCACCCAGACTGATATTTTTAAAATCATCTATGTTGTTAAGTTTATCAACACAGTTCCTTCCTATTGCTGATAATACTTTTTATAAGTGCAAAATATAAGCAGACATTCACTGAGTATCTTAATTTACACATAACTATGATTAAAATCAGGACAACAAGTCTGTAGTAAGAATGGAGGGGACAAAATACCCTCTAATTGTATTACTAAATGACAGTATCCCTAACATTCAAACAACTCTCCCACCTTAATTAATGTCATATTCATCAAGAGGTACTCTTATGAGAGACTCTAAATTATTTTATTAAAAACAGAGATACGGGCAAGTGTACTCCAGCGGTTTCAACAGCCATAGCACTGTTACTGTTTCTGTCACTTTATATATCTATGTATTTGGCCTCAGAAAGTAAATGTGAAAACTAATTCCAGGTGAGGAAATGCTTTTTAGGATAGCTCTATTATCAAAACATGCTAGAAAGAACGCTTGCATTGTTTATCCATACAGTGATGCCTCAGTAGCTTTTATACACTTATCAAATTACATAACATAGACCTTAGGAATTCAGTTCTATTATTGGAAACTCATTTTGATCTGCAACTTACATAAATGAAAGGAGAGTAGATACAAATGAGAGCCACATCCAGATTGCATTTTGTTTTTCTGAAAGCTCTAATTGGATTTACCTACAATTTTCCATTTTAAGCAGAGTCATTGAGATTCTGGGAGCAGCAAAGATTAAATTTAAGCAAAGATTATACTGTGGAAACCTTCGTAAGATTGTGTATCAATGATACCTTAATAAACAAATTTAAAAAATAAAATAAAAAGATTATACTGTGACCCTAGGGAGCCATAGTGTATTGTGTACTGCTAGGTCCAAAGGGTGAAGTTTTACTATCTGCTGTTACCTTTTTCAAGAGAATTCTGTTCTTACCAAAACGAGTATGAATTTGGACATAACTAACTAAAGGAGAGGACTGGGCTGGCTTTTGGCTTGTCCACGCCAGTTCTTGCCATCTCCACCCTTATGATTCTAAAATAAGAAGCTGCAGAACCACAGAGAGATCCCCAAACAGGAAGTCACATACCAGCTACATATACAACAGGCACCTTCTCAAACTGGTGGAAAGTTATGAAGGCATTTTCAGTGTTTACACAACTACTCAGCCAGGGGAGGAATAGCCACGTAGTCGCACAGTGCTCTTATCAGTTCCTTGGGAAAACGCACACAAATGGGATGAGAAGTCTTGCCGGATTACTGAGAGAATATCAAATTTTCAGATGAGCCTCATTCTCTTAATCCCTCACGTCCACTTACATTCTCATTTCTCTTGCCTTTCTGCCTGCACTCCACACACGTACTTTCCTTCCCCCTCTCATACTTATTTCTCTCCTAATGGTTCCTAAATTACTTGACCACATTCATATTTCATTCTGATAATTCCAAAAATACTGAAATGAAACTTGCCTTGAACATGACCTACTTTTGAATTTGGCCTAAGACTTATTTCTCATAAAAAGACAGTTACATTTGAATTACCAAGAGAATCTCATTAGTATAATTTAACCTGTAAGGAGGACTTGCATGCTATCACACTAAGCCTGAAGGATATATGTTCTAAACTATAAAGATGATTAACTACTTTTGAGCAGTCGGCATGAATTCTCTAAGCAGTTCGTTGCCATTTTAGTTGTAGTAATCAATTCTAATTAACTGCCAATGATGTTTGTTGCCATGTGGAAAAAATGAGAATATGTCCCTATTCCCATTTGACTATGAATAATGGTATCAGTTTAATGTTAGAAAAGTAAAGAGGTCTTAGGTCAGGAATTATAAGCCCAATTTCCTAGTGAGTACACTCTGCTTGAAGCGTTTTGAAAAGTCCCAGCTTAGCAGAAAATAAAGCTGGTAGTAAATCTTTCCTTATTCCATGTATTTATGGTTCTAGCTAATAAAAGTGATATTTTTGCTTCCTAGTTTTGGAATTAGTAGTATTTTTGTTGCTTCTCAGTCAAAATGTCCTAATCATTAGTGTTTTTATTAGCATGTACAGTAATTTAGAGATTCAGAATTAGTATCATAACCACTTGTTTCTCCACTGATTTAAAAGCATAACTCTAATTTTTACAATAATTTCACCTTTCTGTCTCTGAAACTGGAAATGAGGGCATGAGTTGTACTTAGGTGGTAAAACCTGTTCTTTAAGGGACACCCTCATGTAAAGTAGCAGAAGTAGGAACAAACACTAGCTCCTAATTTTGCTGACAATATGAAGTATTACAATATCCACACTATATTGACATAATTAAAGTACATTTATTCAGGATTTAAAAGGCTTTCCATGATCATGTTGCAAAAGATGGGGTAATGGTGCTTTTAAGAAAACTTTAAATATTCACAGTTGCTCAGCAGTTTCAAATTATCAAACTTCTCAAGTTTAATTATCCTTTTTCCTTAAAAATAAAATATACTTTAAAAAGTGTGCAGATTCCCATCTCATCACAGAGGGAACCAGGTTAACACAGTATAGAATTTTAGAGCTGGAAAAGACTTCAGCGTCATCTGGCTTAATAACCTCAGCATTCCCCTCGTTCTCAAAATTCACTATCTCCTCAAGGATCTTAGCTTTCCTGCAGTTCCCCATATAAAGAACTGAAGAGCCACTAGTCCCCAGTTCCTTGTGCTGTATATGTGTAACTGTCTTTTCATTCCCTTCTGTTGTTCTCCACATTCATGCTACTGATTGCAGTCATAGGGATTATTTCCTTGATTCTTTGTGCCTCACTTAGCTTTAAAAAAGAATAGTCTATCGTAGGCAGAAGCAAACCTTTTAATAAATACTTGGCAAAAAGAAAGGTGAGTAATTCAAAGTTGTACAAGTGGTAGTAACAGTTAATCATGCCGTTGGTACTCTGGAGAACACACATCTGGGTTTTGCCAGGGTGACTTAAGAGTGGGTGATACTACACTCTTATTTAAGATGGGTAATACTACCTACCTTATTTTTGTGGAGAAGCAAGAGTGGGCAAGCACAGCTTTGGAGGGGCTAGAGGGTAAGGGGCAGTATGCTGAAGTTCTTTATTCCGTTTTCTCAATCCCATTTTTCATTCATTAAATCAACAGATACTTCCTTTGTGTACAGCATGAGCTAAACACTCTGCTAGGTCTGGATATACAGTAGACAACAAGATCTAGTCTTTGGCCCCAAGGAGCGTATGGCATTGATGTCTGGCATCAGGCAATGCTAGATAACTGCCTACAGAGCAGAAAAGACACGTAAGATCTTTAAAAGCGTTGTGTGGTTCCACCACAGCATGAACAATCGATTACCTTTGTCTTCTTGGTAGTGATACAATGAGAACTATCATTATAGGGCATTTTGGAAAGCAAGTGTGCTGTAAAAGAGCTGAATAATAGAAAATAAGGATAAATTATGTTGTAGGAATGGTTTTCTCATAGGTACATTCAGTATTTATGCCATCACTGTAAGACTGCTACCGGAAAAGCTAAAGAGTAAATACAATTCGCCTAGCTCTTGCAAAGTCAGGAAAGTATCTGTATGTATTAGCAAGAAAGATTGTGCAATCTTGTATTGAGTATTGCATGAGCTAAATATAGTTGGAATATCACATATAGTGTGGAGTTTCCATATGTCTACAGTTTCTATCAAGGTTCTTCTGAATTTCTATGTTTATTTGAAGTATTTCTCTAACAATATTTAAATGTTGCCACTATCCAAGACTATTATTTACCAACAAGGGATTATATTTTCATACTCAGAAACTACAAGAAAGTACATTAATTTACATAGGATGAATATCTATCCTTTCTGTGATTAACCTGTCAGTATTTTGGCTGTGGGGGAGCTGTTAACAGTGATCTTTCATGCCTGATCCTTTCTGACTTAAGTTTTTAAAGTTTGTTAATTCTCTCAGAGGACTAGGACACTAATTTGTATCCCATTCTACATCCTCGGAAGATGAAGAGTAGAATTGGACATTTATTTCATATTCTTTTATGTTGTTGTTTTGCCCTAGATGGAGATTCTCATAGGGAAAGGAAGGGGTTCTTTTTTGATAGTCATTTAATGTTCTATGACTGAACTAATCCTGATGTTACCATTAGCACTTGAATGTTGCTAGTTATCTTCACTCTAATCAGACAACGCCCTACACCACAACCTTTAGTCTGTGGCCTAATGGAGGGCAGATGACCTGTCATTGAGAATCATGATCTTAAATTCTCTTTCCTCTGAACAATGTAATTTTTGCTTATCTCAGTTTATAATGACACACCTCTCTAGTTCAACTTCATCACACTCGAACAACAAAAATATTAAAAATTTAAACATTTAAGATGTAAATTTTTAATTTAAGTTAAAAATTTAACATAAGTGCATGCCACTTATTTTTTAAATATATATTAATATAATTATTACTTGATAAAGAGATCTTCATTTTTTATGTCTTCTCCTGATTTAATAAACGTAATAATATGGAGAATTTCCACACAGGTGGTTATTCTTTTATTTGTTCCATATATTGGCGCTTCAGTCTCTATTGTCCTTTTTATATTATCTCTATGCATTTCCACTTAGCATTTCTACTTAAAGAGATAAAAGTATGAAAATTAATAATCCATGCATCAAACATTTTCACTGTGCTTAATAGGAATGAGAAATTAAGTCTAGAAAATGTTTTCAAAACTTGATTACTACATATACCATTGCTTTTAATGTTTGAAGAGAATAAACTGTAATATGTAGTCAGATTAAAACAGGATAACTAAACCAGTGTTTAAAAAAAAAGCGTATGATGTCTGTGCACTGCATGGCAGAGTATTACTAAAATTTGCTTAAATAAACTTTCATGACCTTTTCAGATTTTATGGGAATGCTTTGGTTATACCTGGATTTGAATCTTCATAGAGACCAAGGTTCTAAAAGTTATTTTTAAAAACACACTATGCTGTTTTAAGAAAGTTATAATTCATCTTCCTGGTTATATTTGTGCTGACTTTGTGAAGCTGTATTATACTATAATGAAAAAGGTAAAACTTTATATATACTTAGATATGCAAAGTAGCATCATGCGCATTTAAAAATTATTGGTAACTTGTGGCACTTTGCTAGAGGAATGTGCAATTATAAAGATTTATGCCATTTAAATTTTTTCTAATTCCCAGGAATTACTCTTACTAGGCTTTGGATTCAAAACCAAACCCAGTTTTAAGATAAGCACTTTTTTCCTACTAGTAGTTCCTATTTTTCTAATTAGGTGGAATACTTAATTTAAAACCATTCTTTGCAAAGAGTTTGAGCTCAGCTCCTCAAAAACCTCAAAAACCTTTAATTTAAGAAACATTTTAAATCAATCTAGTGGTAATTAGAAAAGCATTTTAGGTATCATGCCCATTTAAGATGGCACCTGACTTTAGTAATTTTCTGATTAAAAAAACCTAAATTCCTAAAAAAGAATATTTGAACACTTTAATTAGTTTTTATTGGTTTTAACAAGTTGAGTAAGTTGATATCCATATAGTCATAATTTATCTTAAAATATGGAGCTGTCAACACAAGTAAGTACCCAGCTCTGCTTAAAATACCCCCATAACCTCCAAAGAGAAATGAAAGAAGAAATAGAATTCTATATTATTATGGCTATTATATATACTTCTACTAAGTTACCAGTATTTTACTGTGATACACCCATAGATAGAAAAAACAAAATGGAAAAATTAATGCTTTAACATTAGATGTTGACATCAATACAAATTATGCATAAATTACTGCAATAAAAAATACTCATTGTGCCTGTATTTGAAGAATTTATCTTAGATTTTCTCTGGCCTTTTCCATTTACAGCTGCACAATCATTTTAAATGTAAATACAACAGAGCAGAATGAATGAAATGATAGCCCTGTTTGCCATGGGATTAAATATTCTGTTGAATTTTTGAGGGACATTGGCTGTTGTATATTATGACACAAACTAGATTGTTCTACTAAAACATGTGAGTCTTATGTACAAATCACAGCATTGAGAAATTATACATCTTTCTCCTTCCTCACAAGATGAATTCAGAATTAACAATTTGAATTTAAAATTTAAGCCACTAATTATTAAAAAATCCCTTAATATGGATGAAAAGATTAAATGAAATAAGACTTACAAAAGAATGCAAGTTAATAGCATAACCCTATATACTATCAACCTATGATAATGTTAAGTTTCTTAAAAGCCTTAAAGTATTTTAGTGAAAAATTAATTACCTTGGATATAAAGGCACTTTATTACCTTGAACTAGCTATTTGTCTGTGTAGAATTTGTCTAAAAAATCCCATAATATACTCCTACCTTTTATAAAATTATCCTACTTATGTGTTTTTTTAAAGTTTCTTATAATGTAAAAATGCATTTTAGCTTAACAGAAAATTGTGTTACATAACAGAACCAATGAACAATACAGAAATAAAACTCAAGAGTAACAAAGGTGTGTCTGAAAATGGCAAAACTTAGTCTGAGTAAGTCTACAAATCACTTGAGGTTAAAATGCAAAATTTCAAGCCTTTTTCATTGAACAGCTTGTAGACAGCTTTTGTTTTAAATCTTATTTTTAATTGGTACTACCTTGTGTTGAAATGTTGGTCAAATATAAGGGCAATCAAAACTCGTAAGCCAGCCTGTCATAACTCAATTTTGTTTCAGTCAAGTGTTTTAAGTGTAACCCTAAAACATTAAGAAATAAATTTTGTTTCTCCTGTGCTCAAGCCAGTCATGCCTAGTGAATTATCAGACTCAAATCAGTAACATGGATATGCTGCTCTGTATAGCTGTTTCCTCCTCAGAAAATTAGTAGTTGATTTACACAAATGGATTTGATTCAGCAGAAAAAGCATAGGATAAATTTTTTTCTTAAGTTAAATTTTTTCACAAGTTAAACCTTACATCTTTCTGCCATCTATTATAAGGATAGGCTAACTTTTATTCAAGAAGGTTTTTCCACATGAATATTTCAAAGCGAAGAAACTTTTGCCTTCTTTTTTGTTTAAGGGCAATTCACTTAAGAAAAAAAAACATTTATCTATAATATTACCATCTTGAATTTTTTCTCTGTTGTGGCCATTTTTCTATCACTAGTTTTAAATGTTTTTTACTAAATGAAAATGTTGCTTCATGGACCCATTTATCATTACATGGTACAGATAGGAGTCAAGTTCATTAATGGTCTACTCTGACCAAAGGGAGACTAAATAAATTCCATGTCAATCCTTTGGTTTGTTTCTTGGTTTCTCTTTTAAATAACATATATGTACCCAAAGGTGTGTTACTGTCATGGCATGAACAATCTTAAATGTAGATCTATTGAGTATTTTGTGATGCTACATAACAGACTTTTCTCAAATCTCTGTGATGCTAAATATTTCCCTTAGGAGGCTTTGTTTAATGTTAGACTGTTGTTCTGGAAGATGTTGGTCCTAGTGGGATTTTTTTTTAACTGGGAAAACAAATATAAACGCATGTATTACAAGTATAGAAATGATGAATTGTAAACTTACCGTATAGTACTGATTCTATTTTCAAAAATGTTTTGCTGTTAGACATAGACAACATAAACTTGCTGCCGTACTGTAATTGAGTACTTTTTCCTAAATGACCCTGTTATCACTATTCCAGAAGTAGATGTTGGGCAGATACATGATTGATTCATGTGTCTGCATAGATGCTCCAAGGTATATTCTTTCTCTTGGTGAGTAACAATATTTTTTCCTGGGCATCAACACATTGAGATCTGAATATACCTGTATCTATCTATTCTTATGACACATTTCTTATACAGTCTCTTCTACTATGCCAAAATTGGCCTAGACACAACTTCAAATTGAGGGTTTGTTACATGCTTTCTAAGAGAAAGGTTTTCAATGATACTCATGATGGGTGTGTACTGTGAAACTAGTGAAACTCCATTTAAAATTTCATATATTCTAAATTTAAATTAATATTTTTTCTTTAGCTCAAATTACCCTAAATCCAGAGAGAATACCAACCCTTTTCACTGTTGTCAAATCCAGCATAAGGAACAGCCCTATGACACTACAAAAACAGTTGAGGAATAAGGAGTAAGTCTCTTATGTTACACTTCAGAATAAAGGCACTGGGTGAAAGAAATGAAACGAAGTTCATCGTGAATTCAAGGCTTCTGTACTTGATGTTTCTCCACGGACGGGAAGACAAGTGTCAACTCCACTAGCAACATTTTCAAACCGATCTCATGTGGATTATCTCCCACCAGACTGGAGTACTTTCTTATCAGGTTTAGGTTTGGGGGGGAGGGGGTTGCTTTAATTCTTCAAGCTTTTCCATTAAACAAAAAACAAAACACACCATTTGTCATCATGGAAGTAGAGACATAGATTTGAAAATACTTTCTTAAGAGACCATGTAACTCTGTAACTCTGAATTTAAAATTTGAGGAGGAGGGATCATTGCAACCCACTGCCTCTCACAAGAAACACGTTTTTTTAAATCTGTCACTGCTTTAGTGTTAACAGGGTGCAAAGTGGTTTTCGTCCTGTGTTGTGCTGAAAAGGTTCTCGTTGTGGTGATTGTATTGTACTGTAGGAAAACAAATCATAAATTGCCTTGTGTTGTTTATAATAGATCAGACCACGTACCACTTCAGTTTTCATTGTTCCGGATTTTCCAGTGATGCATGTTAACAGTTAGGTCCTAAAATTCTGGGGTGCTAATTCTTCCATATCCAATGGTGCTTTTGTGGATGCTAACTGGACACATGCTGAACAAAGCTTGAAATTTAAAACTTTCCTCCCTTCCTCTGTTTATATAAAGGAAAATAAAATAACTTGAATTTGTCTCAAAGTATCATTGACAATCTAATAAACTGGTTTATATGTGTGATTAGTTTGGGTTCTTGATTATTTTTCAGAAAAAAAATTAGTTCTATGGGGCCTTCATATCAACCAAAAGTTGATCTGACCATGTGTTTATTTCAGTATTTCACTTGTGCCCCCAAAGTTGTGGTATTTTTGAGAATTTAAATCCAGATGGCCTGGCTTCTAAAATCAAGCTTAGATCAGATCTATAAAAAACTACACCTATCAGATCTGGAAATAAGTTTGTTGAGGAGACCAAAAATGTGCCATTAAAGGGCGTTAGTCTATCTTAGTACTTTATTAATATAGTTTTATTTTCTGTTTGAATCGTGAGATAACATTTGCATATGGAGGCAAGTATGCCTTCAAAACCTTTATTGCAACTCATATAACATGGAAAAGGCCATTCCCATGTGCTGATATTTTAAGTGAAAGTTCCACTCCACATGTATGAAAATTTTATAGGCAAAAAAATTAAATCAGAACTTTCCAGGACATGCCACAATGGCATAATCGATAAAACCAGGCAGTGGTCTTACTGGGTTTTAATTTTAGCATCTGAGTCAGAATCTCAACAGTACAACAAGTAAAGCTACTCTCCTTATGAGGGCAGAGGGCTATTTCTTCTAAGACAGAGATAAATGCGATATAAAGGCAGTAAAAAAAATTGCATTCTGACCTTGGCATTTTGCCTAACCCATGGGTAACCTTAAAGTTAAAAAGAAAAGATCAAAATAAATCTATTAAAGCTCCTTAAGGAACCATCATTGGCCACAAATAGAAGATGATCAAACCTATCAATCTAATCTAGTGGGTCAGACAAATGAAATGACATTCCCATGCTGTTGTGGTTCTTTATTTTATGAAGAGTGTAGTAAGGTACAGTAATTTTGCCTCAAATAGTAAGTCACATCTATCTTCTCACATCAGAAAATGAAGTTTAGAGTACAGCTGATATGAACACAATGTTTGCATCTCTGTAACCATCTTGAACAAATGCAATATATACTAAATCACAACCTCTCCCCAGAGATATTTCCTCTGTTTATCTTTGTAACTACCTTTACAGCATTCCATTTGATGAAAACTAGCAAATAATACATGTGCTACAAAATTACTCCAGGTTTTCCTTAATGAAAAGGAGAAAGTAGGTAAGTCTATGAATGTCTTAGAGTGTCTTTCTTTCTGTGGTAGTGTTTTGCCTGTTAATTGAACAAAAAATTAATTCTAATTTTATGAAAGGAGGAGAGAATAAATAAATTGCTTTTGGAAAGATGTACTTTCCAACCTACATGAAAAGACTAATTTTTTTTAAAAAGACCTCTAATTGTTTTCCCTGCAGTCACCAGATCTATGCATTTTGTTCACCATGTTTGTCCTGCCTAAAAAATTCTCACAAAATTTTTATCAGTTTTTTTGGTATGAAATTATTGTAAAAACTCATCAGCCTTAAATATGAGTGACCTTCAGTTCATTGAATAAACGAGTAAGTTGGATTCATTTATGAAAATAATATAGTCCCTCCCTCTTTAAGTGAGATCATTATTTAGACTTCTTAAAAGTTACAAAATTACATTTGTCTTAATAGTTGTGCCAACATCATTTTGGCAAATTGTGTTTTCTGTTCCTAAAATAATAATTTCTCTTGGAGCGCTAAAGCTCAAGGTATCCACCTGTAAATCCTAGAATGAAAGCACTTTCAGCAATGAGCCAGATGTTCTCCATTTAGGAACGTCTTTTTCAAACATGTATATTAAAAGGCTAATCTTACTCATCTTAGGGAACTAATTTTTCTCATTAGAAATTGCTTTGAGTTTGAAAATGGCCAATAATAATCATCTTGACCTTCTTTTAAAAAAAGAAGAGCCAATCTATAACCTGTATAATTTCAGATTTGTGTTCAGGTGTTCTTTCTAAAAGAGTAGAAGTAAATGCACACTAACTTCACAGTAAGACTAAAGTCAGTTTTCTTACCCCCCCACCCCACCCCCACATAATCTTTGGGGCCGACAAAAGACTCCTAGAAAAAAACTGAAAAAGAATACAATTCACACCAAAATAAATGAGTGGTGGTTTATAAGTCAGGATCAACCATAAAATGCTGTGACCCACAGTATTACACATACGCTCCCAATATTCTGTGAGTTGTAGCTGAAGTTTACAACACTTTTTTGCAAAGCATAATGTTTGTCTTCATAAAGGACAATGAAAGAGTGGCTCATGAAGATAAAAAGGACTCTGAATGAAACGGCTGGCCCTCAGTTATGTGTATTTAGGAGCTCAGTGTTGTTAGTTCCTGCTGGGTAAACACACAAGAGATTCCTTTTAAACAAGGTCATAAAACACCTTCAGCCTCAGATACCCAGTGGAGAAAATTAATTTACAACAAAAAATAGAATGTTACTCCTACAGAGTAGGACTGAAAAGTAACTGCGAATAAGAAATGAACTTCACATTGTGCTTTATACCTTTTAAATTATTTAATGATAAGCATATAATTTTTTAATGATTTTTTAGAAGAAAAATGCTAGATAGATAAGAATATTTATAATCAACTGGTCATCACATCTTCTGTCTAGTCAGAAAATCTACTTACAAAATCTGATGTCAGAATGTTGCTTGCCAAGTATAAAATCAGATAAAAGGAAATGAGTAATAGTAACAAACATCATCGTGTTATGGTGGGCTCGATGATACAGAGCTGCTAAGGAAACAGAAATAGTCATGTCAGCTCATCAGAGCAGTCACCCCAAGTCAGAGATGGAGATCACTAACACATCTTTACGCTTTCGATCTCTTCTAGACTACATATGACAGCCTCTTTCACTGTGAAAATATTATTGCTTGTATAATATAATGAAATCTTATTAGTATCACTTTAAGCTCCTTAATGATAGAATGCCATTATATAATCATCATTCATCATGAAGTATTATCACTATTTATATATTATGTAGTCATATATTATATATCACATATAATTATTAGTGAAAATCGTTATTAATAACCATCATTATCATTAATCATTCACTATCGTTATGATTATCATTTGTAATTAACAAAAGTTTCATGTACAGCAACTGCCCCTCTGGCCATGACCCTTTCTGATAGGATTTTATGGAACAACTGAATTCAGCAGTAGTGACTGATGAAAGGTCAAAACCCTCCTCCTTTGCCCTCACGGCAGAACTTGCCAACAGACCGTGGCGTTCTTTACCATAGACCAGGTACACCTCTAGAACCTTCCTCAACTCAGCACTCCGAGCAGCCACTACCAGTGGACTAGGCAGCCTACAAGGCGGACATATTTGCCACCCTGCCTTTGACGCCGACAGGCATGGCATACACAAGCCATCCCTGTTAGTCTGTGTCCTCCAAGAAGCAGATGCCGACATGAGATCTGATGCGCAAGAGACTGAACAGAGGAAGTACCCGGTGAGGGAAAACTGAGAAGGGGCCGGGGGCGGGGGGAGCCGTCAGACTATGATGTAGGTCCAGCCCCTATGAAGGAAAGAGGAGACAGGATGGGAGGCGGGAGTGAGGAAGTTACTTCTTAGACATGAGCACAGTTCTAGGGAAGTTTCGGCCAGACTATGGGCAGTCCTGGAGCCAGCCACCCTTCAGAGGAGGCCACCATCTTACAGGCAGAGGCCTGCTTCCTACCCCCGCCCCACTCAGGGGGCAGCCTAGACAAGCACCGCCACAGGGTGACCGGTTCCAGAGCACAGCAGCGGGCCTGAGGGTCCGCTGTGCTCTCGGAGGCAGGACATCTGAGAGACGAATTGCCATGACCAAACTTCTGCTGGCATTGAACAGAACTACATCTCCACAGGTTGGAGGAGCCCCTTCTCTCTGGTCCCCACCGGCCTTGCTTCTTGAGAAAAAACCCTGAAAAGGGAAGCTAGTGGGATAAAGCATAGCCCCTGGTGCTGCATTTGATCTCAGGGTCAACCTGGGACTCAGGTCCTCCTCCACCACCCATTCCAAATTACCCTTCAGCTCAGCCCACCCCTTGACAGACTCGGTGGCGCACCTGCTGCTGTGACTGACACCTGCCTTCCGAGGGACCTGATCTCTTGGTAATCACGCCCCCTCAGTCTGCAGTGGCTGCACAGGTCGTCAGCAGCAGCGCTGGGGCAGGAAGCCCCCGGAGGCGGCCTACGTGAGTCACGTGGGTGCCCGCGCACTGCTTCCTCCCTCCGTGATTTAAAGCAGCATGGTCTCCTCCTACTGGGCAGTATGATTCCTAGGCGTGAGGAATCCCGAGCACCCTGGCAGCAACTGTAACTTGTAGTTCATCGGTCCTATCTGTGTCCTTTGGCAAGAAATGTCCCCTTTGGGGGGACCAGCACCTCCAACTCTGCTGAGCCCAGAGCTGTGGGGATAGGAAGCAAGAACTCCTCCGGTGGGTCACTGTACTGACGGTAAGTGGGGTAATGGTAAGTGAGTGAGGCTGCCCCTGCTTGCACACGCTTGGTTCCCAGATTTCTGTAGTCTGTCCTATCGAGTGCACAGCACCATGCAGAGGCTCCTGGCTTGATCATATATCGCATGTCTTGAAGGACGGCATCCCATGCCTTCAGAGTATTGCCTCGGGTTGGCGCTTGCATGGCGCCCTTAGAAGGCTGTTCCTGTACTCCGTGAACCTGCCACCTTTTGGATGGTGTGACGGACACCTACTCCACCCACCCTCTTTCCCTGAATGCCTGTCTCTGCTACCAGGGCCATTATGTTAATGTACACATCATACACATGGCCAGTGGCAATCTGACTCACATCAACTGGCTGAACCCTTTTGTCTACCTGATTGTTCAATGCTTCTTCCATGGTGGATGCCTTCAGGTGGCCGCTAACACATGTTAGCAGTAAATTAGTTCACAGTTCATGCCCACACCGTATGTCTGTCCACGTGCCTCTACCCCATACCTGTGTGTTCAAATCTTCCAGTGATTTTCCTTCCAGGCCTCTGACCAGAGAGCCAGGTCATTGACTACTGCCCAGGAATTGTAAATATTTTCACCTGTGTCCACGTTTTCCATACAAACTGGATGACCAAGTGCACTGCTTGAAACTCTGCCCACTGGGAAGATTTTCCCTCTGCAATGTCTTTCAAGGTCACCCCACCCGTTTTTAGCTTGCACTCACACACCAAGCCACCTCATCTCTATACCAGCCTCAGGTTTTCTCCTCCTCCTTCAGCTGGTTGTATGGGAACCCCCATATGTGCATAGGTGATAGGTGACAGATGAGAGAGGGTCACTGGTGCATTTGCTGAGGGTGACAGAGATAAAGGGCTGTAATCAACTCATGCAAGGTACTCATGAACTCTGGTCTTGCTCAGGCTTGACCTGTATCACAGATGGATGTATCATTTCCATCTCATGATGAACCGTGTCTGGGCCCGGCCAACTTTATGGCATAGAGGGTTCAACAGAACCCAAATAATGATGGACAGTTCTATACCCATTGTCCACAACCATTGTTGCTCTTCAGCAACAAGAAGGTGGGGGGACAAGCAGGACCAGCCTGTTATCCCCGGGGCTGAGCGAGATGGCAAGTGTCAGCAGCTTGGACACCCTCCCCTGAGATCCGGGGAAAAACAAAACCACACCAAGCCGGGAGATGTGTCAGCCTCAAGAGCGCAGCAAAACTCAGCTTTATTCCATCAGAGGCTTAGTTATATAGGGGAAGATAAGGAAGTAATAGAAACCAATGGGAATTGATGATCTCATCTGTCACTAGGGTCTTTAGGCAGGTTTCGGGTTAGGTGGGGAGGTGGAGTTAGGGCCAAGAGCGCGCGCGGGAAGCTAGTTAGGCCAGGAACGCGGAAGTAACGAGGGAGGATGGAAACCTCCAGTCTGCGGCCGTTACAGGCCTAAAAGAGGCAAAAGGTCCCAACAAACCATCATCTCTACCAGGACCCAGGAGCTCCCCGAGAGCTGTTTCTCAAAAGGTGTCTAATTCTCTGCTGGTTGGCATGGCCTTATTCCAGAATCCCAGGGTCCTGCCTTGTAATTCTCCCATTGGGGTTTGCCAAAAGCTTGTCTTTTCCCAGCACTGACACTTTCAAAGCCATTGGGTCCATCCAATCATATGGACCAAGAATCAGGGCTTCTGCACCTGCTGCAGAACCATTACTGCTCTAGGCCCTACTCAAGTCTGGCAGTGATCTACAACACACGGTATAAGGGCCAGAGCAATATTCTTATCTGTGAAATGTGTTATCTCCCAAGAACCCCCAGAATGAATCAAGATGCAGTTTCCTTTATGTTGTAAGGATGCAAGATCCACCAGTACATTTTAACTTCAGAGAACATATCCTGGCACACTCCTGACCATCAACCCCCTAAAAGCTTCAGGAACGTACATGTTGACAGGGCACATTCTGAAACTCCCACCTCCCTCAGCCTCTTCACCCTTTCTCTGACCATAAGCACCAGTGAGCTGTGCTTCTTGCACTGCAGGCTGGGCCTATTGCAGAAACTTTTCCTGCTGAGGGCAACTCTGAAATTTCCACCTCACTGAGCGTTGTTGCTTTCCCAGACCTCTGAAGACTCCCTCAGCAGCTCACTCACCCCATTCCCTGAGGTTCTTGCCAAGGTTAAATTCGAGGCCCCTTATCAGTCACTCCACAGTTCAGTCCGAGGTGTACTCCTGTGGCTCCTGCCAGTCCGTGCTAGCTGATTCTTGCAGCTCTTCTGGCGTGTAGTCACTCTCCTTCTTAATTGTGACCAGCATGAGCCCAACCAGGTTATGCCAGGGCTGAACCTTGGTTATCGAACAGGGAGAGAGGAGGGCAGCTTCAGAGGGAGCATGTGTTCCTTGTGAGGACAAGATCTCCACAGTGACTTCTAGTGTGATGGAAGGGCTGGCTCTTACCATGGAAGGATGGGAACTGCACACCTGAGGATTTGATGGTAGTGGGGTGGGGGGGTCCTGCTGACACAATATACTCAGGGGCATCCATCTACATGTCCTCATTCCAGTTTTCAGGGTCCCAGGTTTTCAGGATCCCAGCACCTTGACCTTGATAGAAATTATCTGTCCTGGCTGAACATTCAAACATTTGGGAATCCCTGCATTTCTATTTGATCTTCAGCCTGTTCAACTCTGCCTGCTTTCACAGGCTGCAGGAGGTAAGGACCTCTTTGTAAGCCACCAAAGGGACCCTCTGGTTCTCACATTTAGCCATCAAATGCTTGTTAATGGCTCTGAGCTTCTCGTTATCCCTCCACTGGCATCAATACAACATAGCAATCGCCAGCCAACTCTGCAATCTTTGAAGACGCTCTCTCCATAGCTGTCAAATGCCTGAGTCGTCACATCAGCAACCACATTCTCCTCTGCCAGGACCTTTCCCCGGGTCACCATCAAGGAAATCATCAGCATTTGAGTCACTACCCGATGCTAAGGGCTACCCAGTGCCCCACCTTTCAGCCAGGCTAAGCATCCTCTTTGCCCACTATATGGTTAGTGGGTCAGTCCAAATTGCAGTCTTTTCTTAGATCATTCTTGGTAGTACCTGTATTAGCCCAGCTCATCTGAGACTCAAAAGCTAAGATAGGATTAGATGACCATAAAAGATGTATGGGGACAAATGCTGGTGACGAGGCTGAGGAAGCCATCAGACCGATGCTGATTGGCCCCTATGGAAGAGAGAGTGAAGATCACAGACGGCCTCACAGCACTAAGGAAGTTTTGGCAAAGCCAACAGGGAGTCCTCAAGCCAGAGATGCCCTTCAGAGGAGTGCTGGGTCTTTCAGAAATAGGCCTGCCTTCGTATCCTCACCAGGAGTGGTCGCTAGGAACAGTCCAGGGGAATGGGGCCTTGGCGTGAACACAGTGATGGCAGTCCGAGCACAGCCGCTGCTACCTTTGGTTCATTATCTCCCTGCAGGAGGTAATCTGGGAGGCATAATCTCATGGATGCCACATCATCGCATAGAGGCATTTGTGATCACAAAGAGCTCCTCTCAGCCACTGATGAAATAGGCTGCTGATTTGGCTCAGGTTGAGAGAGGGCTAACTTTGATCCTTATACTCAAAACTTGGGGAGAAGGATTAACCTCATTGGAGTCTGAAATGACCATGGTAATAAACTTGAAAGTACTGTCCAATTTCTACTGCAAAAAATAGCTGCTGTAAAACTTTAAAAAATATTTCAACAAATATCTCATATATATTTACATATATACATCTTATATGTTGAAAGAAAAATTTTTCTTTCTTTCAGTAGAAGAAAACCTAAATTTGTACAAAAAGCATAGTTTGCTCATATAATTGTATATTAATATCAAAAATTTTTAAAGTATAGTGATTTTCATGTAACAGGATTATTTTAAATTTTCTTATATGATATATTTAATTAGCAAACTGCTAGCATATTTCTTTGATCTTTAAAAGTCTTTGATTTTACTTTATCACAAAAGTTTTATATTTTTTTAATCAAATACTGTCGAAATGTATTACTTAGAAAGTAAAGGTCCTCCATAATCTCATTCCTCAGATATAACTGCTGTTCACAGTTTAGTGAATGGTCTTCCAAATTTATTTATACACATATATCAACATATGCATATAATTCTTTAAACAAAGTGGCATACTATACTCAACCACACTACATCTAAATTACGGTTTTTAACATGTACCTTTTATTCTTCTTAGGTTTTTCAAATCACATATTTTAAAAATTGAGACATATTTCACATAACATAAAATTCACCATTTTAAAATGCACGCTTTGGTAATTTTAGTATATGCTGTACAACCACTAATTCCAGGATGTTTTCATCCCCTCAGAAAGAAACCTTGTACCTATAAGCAGTCAATACCAATTCCCTACTTCCCACAGGGATGGTCAGCCATTAATCCACTTTCTGTGTCTATGAATTTGTCCATTGTGGACAAATTTCACATAAATGGAATCATACAGTATATGTCCTTTTGTGTCTGACTTCTTTTACTTAGCATAAATTTTCCAGGTTAATCTGTGTGGTAGCATGTACCATTTTTTCATTCCTTTTTATGTCTGAATAATATTTCATTGTATGCATATACCATCTTTTATTTATGCATTTATCAACTGATGGACATTGGGGTTGTTTCCACTTTTTGGCTATTGTAAACAATGCTGCTATGAACATCTGCAAGTTTTTACATGAGCATATGTTTTCAATTCTCTTCAGTTTATACCTAGGAGTGGGATTTCTGGGTCTTATGGTAATTCTGTGTTTCATTCTTTGAGGAATATTGTCTACAGTGGCTGCACCTCCCTACTAGCAAGTAAATTACTTTTTTATACCTAAAATATCTTAAGACATTTTTCTGTGTAAAGATAATAAAATTACTTTAATACCTGTTTAATATTTCATTACATGAGGACATCAAAATGTATTTAATCCCCTAATAACAGACATTGCATTATTCTCAGGTTCTTACAATATCAACTATTGCTGAATTATATCTTAACAAGTGAATTACTTGGTCAGATGAGACACTTGATTTAATTATTTTAGTGACATACAATATACTATACATTTTCTCATGTACAATATCAGTTCTGATTATATACACAACATTGAAACCCTCATTATAATCAAAATACTAAGCGTATTATTATGTGCAAAGTTTCTTCCCTCTCACACTCCCATCCTCATCCTCTCCCGTATCTCCAGGCAACCACTGACCTACTTTCATCAATATAGATAAGTTTGCATTTTCTAGAATTGTACGTAAATCGAGCCATACAATATACTTTTTTTCTGACTGCTTTTATTCAGCGTATCTCTTTTGAAATTAATCCACATTGTGTATATCAATAGTTCAGTCCTTTTTACTGTTAAATAGCATTCCATTGTACAGATATAGTATAAATTTTAAATGTATTTATCTACTGATGGACATTTGAGATGTTTCCAGCCTTTGGCTATTAAAAATAAAGTTGCTATGAAAAGTTGTGTTCACGTATTGTTATGTGCATTTGCTTTCATTTCCCTTTAGTAAATACCTAGGAGTGGAATGACTGGATCACATGATAAGTGTATGTTTAACTTTTTAAGAAACTGCCAAACTGTTCTCCAAAGCAGTTGTTCCATTTTACATTCCAGCCAGAGTTCCTCCACATATCCTTATCAACACTTGATATGATCAGTTTTTCTAATTTTCATCATTTGAATGTGTATGTATGGGTATCTCATGTGATCTTAATTTGCATTTCTCTAATGACTAATAATGTGCATCTTTTCATATGCTTATTTACTATCCACCTGTCCTCTTTGGTGAAGTGTCAAATCTTTGTCCATTTTTGATTGCCTTGTTTGAATTTTGAGAGTCCTTTATGTAAGTCCTTTATCAGCTATATATATGGCTTACAAACGTTTTTCTCCCATTCTTTGGCTAGTTTTTTTCATTTTCTTAGCAGTGTTTCCAAGAATAGAAGCTTTTGATTTTGATGCAGTCCAATATATCAATATTTTCTTGTGAATTTTGCTATGGTGACATATCAATGAATTTTATGCTTAACCCAAGGTCACAAAGATTTTCTCCGATGTTTTATTTCATAAATTGTATAATTTTATGCTCAATACATTATGAAATTTTATGTATTACATTTAGGCCTATGATCCATCTTGAGTTAAGTTTTGTACAAGGTGTAAGACATGGGTCAAATTTCATTTTGTTACAATATTCAATTGCCCTATCCCCATTTGTTGCAAAGACTTCTTTTCCACTGACTTACACTTGCATCTTTGTTGAAAAATCAGTTGTCCATTTGTATGTGAGTCTATTGCTAGACTCTATTCTGTTCCATTGATATATGTGTCTTTCTAGGGACTATTTCCACATTGTCCTGATTAATAAGTCTTGAATCAGGTAGTGTTAGTTTCCCACTTTCTTATTCTTCATAAGGTGATTTTGGCTGTTCTTGATTCTCTGCATTTCCAAATGAATCTGAGAACCAGTTTCTCAAGTTCTGCAGTAAAGCCTGCTGACATTTTGATAGGATTGCATTCAATCAATACATCAATTTGGGGAGAAATGAGATCTTTACAATATTGAGTCTTGCAACCATTTATTTAGTTCTTCAATTTCCGTTCATGAATTCTAGTTTTAAATGTACAGGTCTTACACATCTTTTTATTGAATCTCTTAAATATGTCATAATTTTTGTTATTATAAATCACATTATTTTTGTAATTTAAGTTTCTTAGTGTCCATTCCTACTTTATAGAAATACAATTTATATTTGTATATTTTGTACACAATTGATTTTTTTTTTGTATTTTGTATCCTGTCAATATCCATATCTATATGTGTGTATTTATTATTGGACTGAATATATTTAATCATTAGAAGAATGCCCTACATTGGTTCCTTGGTTTGTAGGGTAAAATTTATTAAAATGGGAAAAGGCAAATGGAAGTGTCTAAACTATCCTCCTACCCCAGGAAAGATAGTAAATCAAAGCCAATATCACATCCCAGGGAGAAATGGCAGAGATTAATTCTACATTTAAAGACCTGAAGAATGCAGGGATCAGTGGTCCCCCTCATAGATTCATTTAATTCTCCAGTCTGGCTCCTACTGAAATTGGATCATGGAGGGTGGCAGCGAACCACCTCAAATGTAACCAAATAGCAGCCCAAGTCACACCTGTGATATCACATGTGTACCTTTGCTGGCACATATTAACGCTGCATCTGCTACATGGTAGGTGACCACTGAGCTGTCAAATGCATTCCTTTCATCTGGATCAGAAACACAGATGAGAAAGTTCACATTCACTGAGGTTAGACAATGGTCTACATTCACTGTCTTGCCACAGACCCACGTTAACCACCCCTCTCAGTCAAAATGGGTCCCAGAGGGAATTGAATCCTCCGGACATTCTGCAGAATATCTCCTTGGTTCATGAAATGGATGACATCATGTTGATTGATTAGATGAATAAGATGTGGCAAGAATGTTAAAGGCCTTGTTAAAATACACATCCTAGACAATGGGAAGTAAACTCAGTGAAGATTCCAGGGCCCACCACATTAGCAAAGAGTTCAGGGTCAATGGTCTGGGGCACGACAGGATATCCCCTCCAGTGTGAAGAACAAACTAATGTTCTTACATTTCCCAACAGTAACATGGAACGACAACACCACCTAGCAGGACTCTCAGGTTCTAGAGATGTTACCGTTGGTAGGTAGCCAGACACGCAGGAAGGGGCACTTTGGCCTGTGTTTACGTTTGACTAGATGCTTGCTTATATTCTACACATTCTTTGCAAGCTTTTCCTGCGGGATGTGGAGTGAGAATATAGATAACAGGCTGGCTCAAACTTGCTGGTTCCCACATGGAAGAGAAGCTGACCCAAAAACTTCACCCCAAAATCCATTACTGTAGTAAAAAAGTCACACCTCTCCACACCGTGACAGTTCCGGTGGGGACCAAATGTAGTCAAAAATCCCTCTGCCCTATGTGAGGATGGAGCAAGTTCGAACTCTGGGAAGATTCCACCGGTTGCCTTTGAAACCTAATCTCACTTAGTGATTATTCATCTCCCTTCATATAAAAAAAAGCTCCTTAGTTCTCTGGGTAATCCCTTCTGGGTCTGCCCACACCCCAACTCTCTGGACACCTACTCTCTCCTTTCTTCTCAACTCTAAATCTGCAAATAAACTCTTATGCTCAATGGCCCTTCTGCATCTGTTCTTGAATTCTTTCTCACAATGAGACCAAGGACCCATCTCTGGTTACAGAAGCACCATATTCTACTATTATAAATATGCCTTGGCTCATCTTAACAAATAACAGAGAAGTTTCCCAATCTGAGGAACGCCCTAGAGTAGCAAAGGGCCCTGAAGCAGGTCCAGGCTGCAGTATAAGCGGCTCTGTCACTTTGCCATCTGACCCGGCAAGACGTTACGGTATTAGAAGTACCTGCAGAGGGAAAAGACACCAGATGGATTTTACGGCAAGCCTCAACAATAGAATCCCTGCAGATTCCTAAGGCTCTGCATAGGATCATGCCATCTGCAACAGGTCATTATAAACCATCTGAAAACCAGATCCTGATGTGCCATTAGGTTACTGAAGAGGTGGAATGCTTGGCTATGGGACATCAAGTGCCATGTGCCTCTCAAGAGCTGGATTCTGTAAGACCCACAGAGTTAGGAGGTCAGATATGTTCAACAGCATTCCATTCTAGGATGGAAGTGACACCACTGGGACTGAACACAAGCAAGGGCAAAGGGTAAAATTAAGGTGCACAAGCAGGTGGTCCGGGCCCCGTGTGACTGACCACTGCTGCCCAAGCACATCTCCCACAGCCCACACCTCTGGCTACATGGGGACCCTATGAACTGCTCTCAGAGAAGGAGTGGGACAGGGCTGGGCTCATGCGTGGTTCAGCTCAAGCTGTGGGTACAGGTCAAAACTAACTGCTGTCACTACAAACCCACTCAGGGGTGGCTCTGAAGACCAGCAGTGAAGGGAAGTCTTCCCAGCGAGCAGAGCTTCAGCTGGAACACTTCATTCACTTTGTGTGAGGGAAACGTGGACCAAGGGAAGACTATCACCATCAATGTTAATGTCTGGACGTACTGGAGTATCTCCAGGACCTGAGACAGGGCTTGGCACATACTTCTTGACACTCATTATTTATTGAGCTGAATGAAAGAATGAAATTGGTGAATGAATGATATACCCTGCTCAGAGAGGAGGTCATTTTCTCTATGCACCCTTTAAACAAATGCTGCCACACCCAGATTTTAGGACTACAGCCCCTGTGTCTGTCCTCGACCTTCACTAAAACTGATTTGGTGGTACCCCACTCCTGGCTCACGAACCAAGTTGTTAGGTGCTTACTCAGTATCGGGATCTTTTTGTTTTGTATTGTTTTACTAGATCACCAGTTTCTTATAAAAGGACATAGTTGAAGAACAGCTAGATGGAAGAGATGCACAGGGCAGGTGTGTGCAGAGGTTCCATGCTGTCTCCAGGCAAAACTACGCTGCCAGCACATCCCCATATCTACTAACTCTCAAAACCCCATCCTTTCAGGGTTTTATAGAAACTTCATTACATGGGCACGCATGATTAAATCATTGGCCATTGGCTATTGAACTCAGTCAGCCTCCAGCCCACCTCTGCACCACTGGTTCCCCTGGTGACCAGACCCCTCCACAGGAGCTTTCCAAAAGTCAGGCGTGGTTAAAAGGGGCTTGTTATTAATGAAAAATGACACCTTCAGTTCATATTATACTCTTTGTCACTTAGGAAATTTCAAGGGTTTTAGGAGCTCTGCCAGGAATGGGGCAAAGACCGAAGATATGGGGATATTTAATGAAATTACAGTGGTGGCTTGCTGTGCTTCTGTTTTCTCTGAATTCTCTCATCTCTCTGTCTCCCATGACTGCTGCAGCTCCAAGCATTTGGCCTGGTGTTGGTGCACTCAACACCTCTCTCAAATCAGCTTAAAAGACAGGCTGCTAAATTGCGAAATGTCCTTGTCTCACAGGACACTGCTTCCATAACTTCTTGACTTGTAGGTCTCAAAGCAGAAGAGTGAAATTTTTTAAAATTTCCTGACAGTTCTCAGAGACCAGAGAGTGAAAGGTTGAAATCAACCAACACCTACCATGCAGATTGGGCATTCTTTCCTCCATGCTAACAAAGTGTAAGTACTAACACAAAGTAGATGTCACCTTTCTACATTCTGTCCTCTTGCTCCTTCCCAATAAGCAAAAACTAAATACTGGAAATCACTGATTATGTTCTGAATCCCTCATAGAGCCAAACAGCAATTATGTATTAGTGAAGAGCTTCAAGCTTTAGACTGCTTTCTATTTAGCAGAAAACACGCCCTCCTACTTATTAAGAAACTACTGTATCATTTATTTATCACATACCCACCATATGCTAGACACTATATTATTTTCTCTCACATAAGTGATTTTCTTTAATGTATCCTTTTTTTGTGTGCATTTATTCATTCACTGCACAATTGGTAACAGGAGGAAAACAATTCTACCAGGGATTTATCCCTCTTGACTTGCCTGGGTCCTCAACAGTAAGGACAGAGAAAATGAATGGTTAGTGTAATCGGCTTTGATTTTCTACAGATGGAGCATTGTTATTTAAATATAATTTCTCTCTTCATGGTGTAGTTTCTCGTTTTAAAAGATGGTTTCATGGTTGAGCTAAAACTAGATACATAGCACCAGTAATCTAGACTCCTTCTTGTTAATTATACCAGAAGACATTGCACCCTGTGTATGGATTTGAAATTACTGGCCATATTCCAACTTTGTGAAAGATGAGTTATAATCAGTTACGTGTCTCACCGCTGAATAATTCTAAAGCAACTCTGTGATTTTGCTATGTCAATACTTAAAGTGATGTATGCTCATTTGTGCAAACTTGTCGGAATTTAAAGAGAAATATAAAAGAATGGCTTACAACCATCACTATATAAACTAATTTTAGAACATTTGTATCCCTTATAAAAGAAACCCCATATCCATTAGCTGCCAATCCCATTTTCTCCCCCAACTTTCCAGCTCAAGGCAACCACTGATTCACTTTCTGTTTCTATAGATTTGCCTACTTTGGATATTTTGTCTAAATGGAATCAAGGCACTTCACTTATAACAAAGGCTTTTCAATGTCTAAAAGTCAAATAAATTCCTCATGATGTAATGAATACAGTACATTGAAAGTAAATGTGCAATTTAGTTATGTACCAAAAGATCTTATTTTGATTGTGTTGAGGTAGGAATATGTAATTTGCACACTTTGATGGACAGCTCTATAATTAAGTTCAGAAAATGATAGAGAGAAAGACTGAAGTAAATAGGATATATTTTATACCTTAAATTTGGTAATATATTCCTCCCTTCCTGAAAATTCACAGGTGTTACGGAAAGTTAATGGTTTTAATGCATGCCAAAGAAAAAAAACCCTGAAGGGTGGAAGAAAATGGGTGCTTGAAAACTCCTGAAGAGATGGCTTTTCTTTAATCAAATACCAAACAGAGGTCTGAAAACTTGTTTTAGAGTAAGGATATTCAGTTGCCTCATAAATAAAGCAAGGTTGTGGGTGTCGAAGGAACATGAAAAATAACATATCAATTGTCAGCTGCCCTGAGGGCACCAGGCAGCAATACTATTTTTCAGCAGCTCATCCCTAACTCTTCTCAGTTTTTCATAGGTCCCTTCTCGGTTCTTTGCTCCCACCTTCCTTTGACTTTTCAGTTGCCTTCCCTCCCTATTCTCGATCTGCTTTCCTATCACCGAATGCGTCTTGCACGGGGAAAGGTAATACAAGTCACCAGGCACAAAATGCCCAAGTGCCTTTCTCTCCTCCAGAAGCCTGAAAGGACAACCTCACGGCTGTGGGCTTCGCTGGGCTGCACACTGGGCAAACTGAGCCTTGATGAAGTCTTCAGCAACTCAGGGATGCCAAACAGTAAGAGGAAATAAAATAATCGTGTTCAGTATTTTCCAAAATCATCTCATAGCTATCCTGGTATAAAGTTTTAAAGTAACTGGACTTCTTTACATTTACTTTATAGGTCAATTTACAGCGGTGGCTTGCTGTGCTTCTGTTTTCTCTGAATTCTCTGGTTTTTTTTTTTTGCTTTTATTTTGAACCGCACAAGGGCGAGGTGCTGCACACTGATCTGAGCCACTTCGGCATGCATGACACGGGTTCTTTCGGAGAGACGCCAGAAGCTCCCTGAGGTGTAGCCTTGAACGAGGATTGGCGCCCCTACAATCTCCATGCTTGGGTGTGAGGGAAGGAGCCCTGAGACCCCATTCTGCCAGCACACAGTTACTACCCAACCATTCCCTAAGCAGGCAAGCACCAAAGCCATTCATGCTACCTAGTCTGAGCTCAAAATAGCTTTTCTTTTCTCCTTTTCCTTTTTTTTTTCTTTCCCTCACTCCTTTCCCCCAGTCCCTTTCTTTCTTCTTCAGATGCCCTAACCACTGTAGGCAGACTTCCCAGAATATTCCACAGTATTGTTAGCCTAAGGTTATCTACCTAGGAATATAAGCTTCAAGCTTCCATTGATTCTTATCACCCGTACATAAAAGCACGCAAGTGTCTCTAAAATATTTCACCAATCAGTATCTTCAAATTACCCGTTTCTATCTTTCTTCACGTAGTTTAACTAGTCACTGATTTTAAGGACAAATAAAGCACCCATTTTGACATTCACTCAGAGTAACTATGAGCAGATCAAGATGCAGGCAGCCACAGAACCACCATCTGTGTAGGAAAGCCATCTCTGGTCATCTCTGACTGGAACACTAGCTGCTCTTAGGGTGCAGCTTCATCTAAGTAACAAACATGTAACAACACTCAGTCTATGCTGAATTGTTTGAAAGCAAATTACAGACCTCCTCTCATGAGAATCGCACCATAAGCCTTTCCACCCCTGGACTCTCAATTCCTCATCTGAGTGTTGCCTGTGAGCTTCCTTACATCTTCCCTGCTTCTTATAGCAACAAGATTAAGGTAAGTCAATCTGCCTGCCTCTTGCCCCTCACATTCAAGCAGATGTCAGATCTTGGCCATACTTCTGCCATAATTAAATTCATGCCTGCCCCTTCCACCCTGTCTCGTGGCCAGTTAAACTAGTTCAAGCCTGGTGCCTCTCACCAGACTCTACAAGGGCTTTGTCACTGCATTGAACAATACTTTGCACACACTAGGTACTCAATTAATACTTCAGGGAATAAATCAACTGAATTAAAAACCAGAATCAAAATCAGAAAACATGAAACAATCTGGAGTAACTGATAAGCACTGTGTCCTTCCATATTTAAGAAATAACACTGTAGACTGCAATGGGATGTGGGGAACTAGATAATAGTGGTGAATGTAGTAACCACAATGCTGCTCATGTGAAACCTTCATAAGATTGTATATCCATGATACCTTAAAAAAAAAAAAAATAGTACCATAATAATTGTACTTTCCACTAGTGTGCTTATAATAACAAAAAAAAATGGAAACAACCTGAATGTCTATCAATGGGAAATTGATTAAACAAAGATGTTATATCCAAAAAAAGAAATAACACTATGGATTCCAGTTGATAAATCAAATTTGTTACATAATAATCCAAATGCCCATGCAGATGTACCTGCTAAAACTTACTGTTTGGGAAGCTGTCTTAATGGCATTTGAAAAAGAGAGTTAGTTGCCATTTGCTTCCATAAAACTAATTTTAATGAGGACATGGGCAAAATGTGCCCAGTTATTCAGTAAGTACGTATTGAGTCTCTGTTTTGTGTTTCTGCACTGTTCAAAGTGCTAGGAAGTAGCAATGAATAAAACAGGAAGAAGTCTCCACTTTCATGGAGCTTATTATACAGATTTACATCAAACTGTTAATGCATCACTTTCCAATCCTCTTATCACTTTGGTTATCACCAACCCAAAATGGAAACTGTTGGAAACTTAGACCCACTTTTCCTAAATCATACTAAAGTTTGTAAATGACATGCAAACATAATTTGTGTTACGGTAATCTGCTTTCAAGCCAATTTGTTAAGGGGTAGATCCTTTCTTATTCTATTCTCTATCCTGAACTACCATGAGAACTAACTTGTTCATTTGTTTTTTTTTAACCATTATTTATTGAGTGTTTATCGTGTTCTGGGCATACAGCAGTGAACTGAACAAAGTTCTTGCCTCAGGAGGTTACATTCTAGGGCAGAGAGACAGACAATGAACAAACAACTATATGTTAGGTGATGAGAAGTGCACAGAATGGAGGGGCAGTAAAGCAGAGTCATCAGTGGAGACAGTGAGAGGAAGAAGGACTATAAATATGTCCCAAAGATACAGCCAACAAGGCATGGATACCATGTGTGGTAGGAGAGAACAAGGGGGCCCCAATTGTCTGAAAAGTGAATCCCTTAAAAAAAAGAGCATATATGCCTAAAAATATGATGAGTTTTACATGTCATATATGTGAAAAGAGCCACATAGTAACTTTGTGTTTGGCATTCTAAATCTTGTCCTACATCACCTGGTTTCTCTGCACCTATCTCTGTCAGGTAACCAGGAACCTCTGTTACTATATTATATATACATATGTATATGTGAAACACCTCCACATGTACATATGGAAAACACCTAAGCAATGGGTCAGCTTGCCCAAGTTTATATGACACATTATTTCTTACATTCATTCCAAACTTATTTTTCTCTTCATACCTAATTGCATCAACATTATGATCCCAAAAGTATGTTACACATGCTGTGCAAGACTACATAAATGGATGGATACTGCTTTTCTTTTTTAAGCAAATTTCAGACTTAAAAGTTGTTTTCTGGAGTCCCTTCAAAATGAGATGACTAAGGGGTGCAAAGCAGTTATGGTGAAAGTGTTTTCTAAAGATGACTCCTAAAAAGGGGGGGGTATTTAAACCCAAGGCATTTTGGGCCCATTATTATTGTTTTTAATATCAAGTCACGTGGTTTTGTAGGCGTTTTCAAGTTAAGTTTTCACAAGGATAAGCTTTTCTCTGGCCCATTTTACATGTCTTCGAAGCTCACCAACCTCCGTTCTTATTCCAGCTCTGCTGCATAGGAGCTGTGCGATCTTGGATATTTCCTCATTGCGCAATAAAGGCAATAACAATGCCTACCTCAATAGGGTCCCGGGGAGTAGGCGGTGTGCAGAATAACACCTGGCACGTTGCAGACACACAATGAATAATGTCTTCTATCACGACCACCATCACCAGCCTGAGGCTAGAAGAGTCTGTTCGTTGGTGAATCCTAAAATCTTAAATTGTTTCTACCCAAGGCAAAACCAGCCATTCACTGTAGTCAATACATTTTTTTAAAATCATTTGCCCTAATAAAGACAAAGTACCAGTTACCTGTCAAACATTCCCCCCACTGCCTTTCGTGGGATTATTTTTGGCATTATGGAGGAATAGACGATGGAAATGAATTTTTTTTCGCCTTCCAGCCATTGTTTTCTCTCTCTGCGCACAGTGCTGCCAACAGGAAGAGTCACTTGAACGGCAAGGGGTGGCTCTTGTCTTTCAGAGCACCCTCGTTCTGGACGCCACTGGCCCTCCGATCGGGCAGCACTGGAAACAGGTCAGTGCAAGCGCTCAGCAGTTTGTATTTGAGGTTTCCTCTCGCACTCATCACTGAACTATAGAAAGTTAGCGCGAAGCAAATTTACTCATTGCAAAGAGAGAAGAAACAACCAACACATTTCTTCAAGCTTGAATTTCCACCCATTTTTTACCTTGAAAGGATGATTTCAAACAAAATTCAGGTTTTCTATGGAGATAAGCGAATTTGCTTTGCCCTTTGACCTGTACATTCTATGGATTTCTTACTCAAAATCCAAGCTATATCTTCCATTGGTCTTTGAGGTTTAAAGAATGTAAATACTATATGTTACATCTGTAATGGTGTATGTTGTGGGGAGGAAATAGGGACCATTCTTGCCGATGATGGTTTTAATCCCAAATATCAGCTTCTGGACCAGAATACGTCCCAACTTTTTAGGCTTGGGGAGGTAAGGGTAAATGTCATTCCTTAAGACATCTCACCTTAGATCTTTATTCTTCACCTACCTGCTTCTTCCAAAAAGCAAAATCTTAGCTTGACAAATTTCTCACTTGGAATCTATTCATTCACAGTATTTTCAACTTGTTTTAGGATAAATGTGTTGGCTTTTCACTACTGGTGCCCTGACACCTAGCACATAAGTATTTGTTACATGAAAATAATAATGCTGAATGATGTCTTATTTTTTAAAGAAAGCTATGTATAATGTAGGCATTTCATCAAAGAGCATTCAGAGAAACCACTTCACTTGGGTACTTGCACGTAGGCAAAACAATCTTGCAAATTACTATTCTTCTACTTGCTCAGACGTGGTGATTTATGAAAGACAAATGTAAAAGGGTCAGTTAGTACCTCTGCTAAGCACTTGCTAAAATCAGAGATGACTCTCCTTTTTTGGACAAGGCCTAATTTTGGTTCTTTTAAATAAATTATAGGAGAGAGTTTTAAAATGCCAAAAGACTCAGAGACCAGTAGAAAGAATATTTAATCCCTATTTATTCTTTAACCAAAACAAAATTAAACAACATCCCGGTATTACCACACTAGTTTTAGCCTTTTGATTTTTAGTTCTTTTTTCTTATGTTTAATCAGATGTAGACCTTCCTATACTCCAGCTAAAAGGTGAACACAATGGTTTTTACCTGAAGTGGTTTTCCCCTGCTTCAAAGAGAGAAGGCCCTTTTTAAAACCTCTGATACAGAAAAGGCAGGCAACAATGACATCTAATCACAGTTTCATTCCCTTAGTTAAGATGGGTTCAGTGGGTGGGTCTCTCTGTGTTCATTAGTGGTGGAGACAGATGATAAACAAAATAAATCAGTGAAATATAGAGCACATCACATGGTCTTAAAATGTCATAGAGGAAAAGAAACTGGAAATAGAAAATAATGGACTGGTTGTTTAACACAAAGATTGATTAGTTGCTCCCCAAACCCACCTTTCTCTTCCTCCTAGGGATGACGCTAGATTACATCCCCATCTATGTCATTAGCTGTGGTCAAATGACTGAGGTCCACGTGCCGGAATACAAGCAAATATGGTACTCACTCGCCTACACCATAGAAACCACCCATACACAATCTTGTCTCTATCCCCCTCTGATCACTGAATGGACTGTACTCTGAGACTCTAGGGAGATGGAAGCACAGAGAAGGATTTGGGGCAGAGGGGGCACATCCCAAAATGACCACAGGGTTGGCTGTCCTCCGATCAGATATTCCAAGTTAGGCTTTACGTGAACAAAAAATACATTACTATTTAGTCAAGCCACTGAGAAAGAAACCACTGTTTCAGAGGATTATTTACTATTACTAACACAGTAATAGATACTATATTATAACTGTAATGCATATTTGGTAATATAAATTATACACCACTAGAGGACCAGAGCCTCAAGAAGGGAGGACCACAGGTCCCTGAATGATAAAGAGGAAGGTCACCAACCAAGCCAGAGCCCCCAGCTGGGCCTTGTGTAGCAAAAAATAAACTTGTATCGTGTTAATCACTGAAGGTATCTGACAAACCACTGGGTTTTATCTATTGAGCACTAGTATTACTTCCCCTAACTAATCAGAGATGCTGTATGATCCCTGGTCTCTTTCTGGCTGCACAGCTCTGCCATTCTCCTGCTTCTTTTTTGAGGACCAGTCCTCTGGCTCCCTGTGATTTTCTGCAAACCGGGAAGAGATCTCACCAGCCACTGGATCAGCTGTCACCTTGATCCTGGATTTCTGGTCTGGTCTCCAGAACTGTGAGAAATAAACGTTTGTTGTTTAAATCATCTGGTCTGAGAAGGGGCGGAAGATGGCGGCGTGAGTAGAGCAGCAGAAATCTCCTCCCAAAACAACATATATCTATGAAAATATAACAAAGACAACCCTTCCTAGAATAAAGACCAGAGGACACAGGACAATATCCAGACCACATCCGCACCTGAGAGAACCCAGCGCCTCGCGAAGGGGGTAAGATACAAGCCCCGGCCCCGCGGGACCCGAGCGCCCCTCCCCCCAGCTCCCGGCGGGAGAAGAGCAGGCAGAGCGGGAGGGAGACGGAGCCCAGGACTGCCGAGCACCCAGCCCCAGCCATCCGGGCCAGAGTGCAGGGCCCTCGATACTGGGAAAACAGGGCAGCAACAACAGTGAGCAGGCACTGGAGGCTGGGCGACAGAGGACATAAGAAAAGCGCGCGACCATTTTTTTTTTGCTTTTTTGCTGTTTTGTTTTGGCGAGCGCTTTTTGGAAGTCTTAAAGGGATAGGGACCCCAATACTAGGGAAACAGGGCAGAAAGACCGGTGAGCAGAGGCCTGAGGCTGACACCGGAGAATAAAGAAAAACGAAGGACCACCTTTTTTTTTTTTTTTTTTTTTAATTAAAAACTTTTTTTTTTTTTAATTAAAAAAAATTTTTTTTTTTCCTTTTTTTTTTGGTGGGCGTTGTTTTGTTTTGGCGGGTGCTTTTTGGAAGTCTTAAAGGGGCAGGGCGGGTCACTTAATCCAGAGGTAGGGAATCCGGGGATCTCTGGGCACCCTAACCCCTGGGCTGCAGGGAGCAGGGAGGCCCCTTACGGAGATAAATAGCCTCCCAGCAGCTCCTGCTCCAACGCGACTCCACCATTTTGGAGTAGCTGCCCGAGCCAGGCCACGCCCACAGCAACAGCGGAGATTAACTCCATAGCAGCCGGGCAGGAAGCAGAAGCCCTGTCTGCGCGCAGCAGCGCTGCACGAGCCACTAGAGGTCGCTGTTCTCCCAGGAGAGGAGGGCCACAAACCAACAAGAAAGGAAGTCCTTCCAGCCATCACTCGTCCCAGTTCTACAGACTATTCCTATCACCATGAAAAGGCAAAGCTACAGGCAGACAAAGATCACAGAGACAACACCAGAGAAGGAGACAGACCTAACCAGTCTTCCTGAAAAAGAATTCAAAATAAGAATCATAAACATGCTGACAGAGATGCAGAGAAATATGCAAGAGAAATGGGATGAAGTCCGGAAGGAGATCACAGATGCCAGAAAGGAGATCGCAGAAATGAAACAAACTCTGGAAGGGTTTATAAGCAGAATGGATAGAATGCAAGAGGCCATTGATGGAATAGAAACCAGAGAACAGGAACACATAGAAGCTGACATAGAGAGAGACAAAAGGATCTCCAGGAATGAAACAATACTAAGAGAACTGTGTGACCAATCCAAAAGGAACAATATTCATATTATAGGGGTCCCAGAAGAAGAAGAGAGAGGAAAAGAGATGGAAAGTATCTTAGAAGAAATAATTGCTGAAAACTTCCCCACACTGGGGGGAGGAAGTAATCGAACAGACCACGGAAATACACAGAACCCCCAACAGAAAGGATCCAAGAAGGGCAACACCAAGACACATAATAATTAAAATGGCAAAGATCAAGGACAAGGAAAGAGTGTTAAAGGCAGCTAGAGAGAAAAAGGTCACCTATAAAGGGAAACCCATCAGGCTAACGTCAGATTTCTCAACAGAAACCCTACAGGCCAGAAGAGAATGGCATGATATATTTAATACAATGAAACAGAAGGGCCTTGAACCAAGGATACTGTATCCAGCACGACTATCATTCAAATATGACGGTGGGATTAAACAATTCCCAGACAAACAAAAGCTGAGGGAATTTGCTTTCCACAAACCACCTCTACAGAACATCTTACAGGGACTGCTCTAGATGGGAGCACTCCTAGAAAGAGCACAGCACAAAACACCCAACATATGAAGAATCGAGGAGGAGGAACAAGAAGGGAGAGAAGAAAAGAATCTACAGACAGTGTATATAACAGCTCAATAAGCAAGCTAAGTTAGGCAGTAAGATACTAAAGAGGCTAACCTTGAACCTTTGGTAACCACGAATTTAAAGCCTGCAATGGCAATTAGTACATATCTTTCAATAGTCACCCTAAATGTTAATGGGTTGAATGCACCAATCAAAAGACACAGAGTAACAGAATGGATAAAAAAGCAAGACCCATCTATATGCTGCTTACAAAAAACTCACCTCAAACCCAAAGACATGTACAGACTAAAAGTCAAGGGATGGAAAAACATATTTCAAGCAAACAACAGTGAGAAGAAAGCAGGGGTTGCAGTACTAATATCAGACAAAATAGACTTCAAAACAAAGAAAGTAACAAGAGATAAAGAAGGACACTACATAATGATAAAGGGCTCAGTCAAACAAGAGGATATAACCATTCTAAATATATATGCACCCAACACAGGAGCACCAGCATATGTGAAACAAATACTAACAGAACTAAAGGGGGATATAGACTGCAATGCATTCATTCTAGGAGACTTCAACACACCACTCACCCCAAAGGATAGATCCACTGGGCAGAAAATAAGTAAGGACACGGAAGCACTGAACAACACAGTAGAGCAGATGGACCTAATAGACATCTACAAAACTCTACATCCAAAAGCAGCGGGATATACATTCTTCTCAAGTGCACATGGAACATTCTCCAGAATAGACCACATACTAGGCCACAAAAAGAGCCTCAGAAAATTCCAAAAGATTGAAATCCTACCAACCAACTTTTCAGACCACAAAGGCATAAAACTAGAAATAAACTGTACAAAGAAAGCAAAGAGGCTCACAAACACATGGAGGCTTAACAACACGCTCCTAAATAATCAATGGATCAATGACCAATTCAAAATGGAGATCCAGCAATATATGGAAACAAATGACAACAACAACACTAAGCCCCAACTTCTGTGGGACACAGCAAAAGCAGTCTTAAGAGGAAAGTATATAGCAATCCAAGCATATTTAAAAAAGGAAGAGCAATCCCAAATGAATGGTCTAATGTCACAATTATCGAAATTGGAAAAAGAAGAACAGATGAGGCCTAAGGTCAGCAGAAGGAGGGACATAATAAAGATCAGAGAAGAAATAAATAAAATTGAGAAGAATAAAACAATAGCAAAAATCAATGAAACCAAGAGCTGGTTCTTCGAGAAAATAAACAAAATAGATAAGCCTCTAGCCAGACTTATTAAGAAGAAAAGAGAGTCAACACAAATCAACAGTATCAGAAATGAGAAAGGAAAAATCACGACGGACCCCATGGAAATGCAAAGAATTTTAGAGAATACTATGAAAACCTATATGCTAACAAGCTGGGAAACCTAGGAGAAATGGACAACTTCCTAGAAAAATATAACCTTCCAAGATTGACCCAGGAAGAAACAGAAAATCTAAACAGACCAATTACCAGCAATGAAATTGAAGCGGTAATCAAAAAACTACCAAAGAACAAAACCCCCGGGCCAGATGGATTTACCTCGGAATTTTATCAGACATACAGGGAAGACATAATACCCATTCTCCTTAAAGTTTTCCAAAAAATAGAGGAGGAGGGGACACTCCCAAACTCATTCTATGAAGCTAACATCACCCTAATACCAAAACCAGGCAAAGACCCCACCAAAAAAGAAAACTACAGACCAATATCCCTGATGAACATAGATGCAAAAATACTCAACAAAATATTAGCAAACCGAATTCAAAAATACATCAAAAGGATCATACACCATGACCAAGTGGGATTCATCCCAGGGATGCAAGGATGGTACAACATTCGAAAGTCCATCAACATCATCCACCACATCAACAAAAAGAAAGACAAAAACCACATGATCATCTCCATAGATGCTGAAAAAGCATTTGACAAAGTTCAACATCCATTCATGTTAAAAACTCTCAGCAAAATGGGAATAGAGGGCAAGTACCTCAACATAATAAAGGCCATCTATGATAAACCCACAGCCAACATTATATGGAACAGCGAGAAGCTGAAAGCATTTCCTCTGAGATCGGGAACTAGACAGGGATGCCCACTCTCTCCACTGTTATTTAACATAGTACTGGAGGTCCTAGCCACGGCAATCAGACAAAATAAAGAAATACAAGGAATCCAGATTGGTAAAGAAGAAGTTAAACTGTCACTATTTGCAGATGACATGATACTGTACATAAAAAACCCTAAAGACTCCACCCCAAAACTACTAGAACTGATATCGGAATACAGCAAAGTTGCAGGATACAAAATCAACACACAGAAATCTGTGGCTTTCCTATATACTAACAATGAACCAACAGAAAGAGAAATCAGGAAAACAACTCCATTCACAATTGCATCAAAAAAAATAAAATACCTAGGAATAAACCTAACCAAAGAAGTGAAAGACTTATACTCTGAAAACTACAAGTCACTCTTAAGAGAAATTAAAGGGGACACTAACAGATGGAAACTCATTCCATGCTCGTGGCTAGGAAGAATTAATATCGTCAAAATGGCCATCCTGCCCAAAGCAATATACAGATTTGATGCAATCCCTATGAAACTACCAGCAACATTCTTCAATGAACTGGAACAAATAATTCAAAAATTCATATGGAAACACCAAAGACCCCGAATAGCCAAAGCAATCCTGAGAAAGAAGAATAAAGTAGGGGGGATCTCACTCCCCAACTTCAAGCTCTACTATAAAGCCATAGTAATCAAGACAATTTGGTACTGGCACAAGAGCAGAGCCACAGACCAATGGAACAGACTAGAGAATCCAGACATTAACCCAGACATATATGGTCAATTAATATTTGATAAAGGAGCCATGGACATACAATGGCGAAATGACAGTCTCTTCAACAGGTGGTGCTGGCAAAACTGGACAGCTACATGTAGGAGAATGAAACTGGACCATTGTCTAACCCCATATACAAAAGTAAACTCAAAATGGATCAAAGACCTGAATGTAAGCCATGAAACCATTAAACTCCTGGAAGAAAACATAGGCGAAAACCTCTTAGACATAAACATGAGTGACCTCTTCTTGAACATATCTCCCCGGGCAAGGAAAACAACAGCAAAAATGAGTAAGTGGGACTATATTAAGCTGAAAAGCTTCTGTACAGCAAAAGACACCATCAATAGAACAAGAAGGATCCCTACAGTATGGGAGAATATATTTGAAAATGACACATCCGATAAAGGCTTGACGTCCAGAATATATAAGGAGCTCTCACGCCTCAACAAACAAAAAACAAATAACCCAATTAAAAAATGGGCAGAGGAACTGAACAGACAGTTCTCCAAAAAAGAAATACAGATGGCCAACAGACACATGAAAAGATGCTCCACATCGCTAATTATCAGAGAAATGCAAATTAAAACTACAATGAGGTATCACCTCACACCAGTAAGGATAGCTGCCATCCAAAAGACAAACAACAACAAATGTTGGCGAGGCTGTGGAGAAAGGGGAACCCTCCTACACTGCTGGTGGGAATGTAAGTTAGTTCAACCATTGTGGAAAGCAGTATGGAGGTACATCAAAATGCTCAAAACAGACTTACCATTTGACCCAGGAATTCCACTCCTAGGAATTTACCCTAAGAACACAGCAATCAAGTTTGAGAAAGACAGATGCACCCCTATGTTTATTGCAGCACTATTTGCAATAGCCAAGAATTGGAAGCAACCTAAATGTCCATCAATAGATGAATGGATAAAGAAGATGTGGTACATATACACAATGGAATACTACTCAGCTATAAGAAAAGGGCAAATCCAATCATTTGCAGCAACATGGATGGAGCTGGAGGGTATTATGCTCAGTGAAACAAGCCAAGCGGAGAAAGAGAAATACCAAATGATTTCACTTATCTGTGGAATATAAGAACAAAGGAAAAACTGAAGGAACAAAACAGCAGCAGAATCACAGAACTCAAGAATGGACTAACAGGTACCAAAGGGAAAGGGACTGGGGAGGATGGGTGGGTAGGGAGGGATAAGGGGGGGTGAAGTAGGGGGGTATTAAGATTAACATGCATGGGGGGGTAGGAGAAAAGGGAGGGCTGTACAACACAGAGAAGGCAAGTAGTGATTCTACAACATTTTGCTATGCTGAAGGACAGTGACTGTAAAGGGGTTTATAGGGGAGACCTGGTATAGGGGAGAGCCTAGTAAACATAATATTCGTCATGTAAGTGTAGATTAGTGATACCAAAAACAAAGAAAAAAAAAAAAAAAGGGGGCAGTTCCTGTGTGGTAACCTCCAATGAGTTCTACACAAGGGTATAAAGGGCATATAAAAGTGTAGGCAAAGGGTTTGTTTGTGTTTATACAGAGGATCAAAGCCTAATTGGGCTACCCCGAAAATGAACTAAGATACGATATGAAAAAGAACTTCCAACATCTGCACTCTCTGGAAGACTCATGCCAGAAGATGATCATCAAAAAACCCCAACAAAGATCCACGCACTGCTACAGCTATAGATGCACTCATCCCACCAGTTCCTGGACTTGCCATGGGAATGAGGAAGGAGATATCTAAGCTGGCCTGTGCATACAGTAAAACAACAAATTTGACTGGATCTATACTGTTGGAACTCAACCAAGAATTAGGAGAAGTGCAAATTGTAGCACTCCAAAGTCTTACAACTACAGACTATTTACTGTTAAAAGAACATATGGCATGTGAACAGTCCCCAGGAATGGGTTGTTTTAATTTGTCTGATTTCTCTCTGACTGTTCAAGTTCAGTTGGACAATATCCACCATATCACAGATAAGTTTTCACAAATGCCTAAGGTGCCTAACTGGTTTTCTTGGTTTCACTGGAGATGGCTGGTAATTACAGATATGCTTTGGTTATGTAACTATACTCCTATTATGTTAATGTGTGTGCGCAATTTAAGTAGTAGCTTAAAACCTATACATGCTGAAGTTACTCTACAAGAAGATATGTCAAAGAAATAATCAATCTTCCCATGTTTTCTTCCGCCTGCTACTTCTATAGCTTTTCTTCTTCCTTCCTAATTACAACCCTTGAATAGAATTCGTGCCTCATATCAAATTTACCGAGTATCATAATTCTTCCAAGTGGTAAAGATACCTCAAGACAAATGCTGGGCATAGAAGTCACAGGGCATAAATATGCAAAGAAGTAAAAAGCTAACCTTTTCAAACAATAAGGCTTCCCTCTCACTTACCAACTTCACATTTCCCTGTATGGCCCCGGAAGATGACTGGTTAGCCAGAGACGGGTAAGATTCCTCAAGGGAGGAACAACCTAAGACAGGCACAGTCGCAGGGGGGCCATCAGGTGAGAAATTGGGGATCAACAGAGGTGAGGCTTAGAACCTCACCCCCCCTGTTCTGAGAGAAATCTTCTGCATACATGGATGTTTTATTGTCCTTGTCTAGCTTGGATTAACACATAGTCTACAGGCACACACCTGATCATCTACATTTGCTCTCTTACAACACTAAACTATGTTTTCTACCTTTATCTTGTATCTACCTACCACTTCAGCATTTTATTAAAAATAATAATAATAAAGAGAGAAATGTGGTATCCACATATAAATCAAGTATAAAAACCAAATGTGTATTCATATTTGAACTGACTGTTTAGAGTTCATAATGCAGGAGCAAAACCGAAGGTTTCTGTGATGACTGCCCTTGTACTGTTCACTATGTAACTTATTCATTATGTAAGAATTTGTTCTACATGTAAGAACTTGTTTGTTATGCTTCAGAAGATTGGAGACTGACGAAAATTAGGCTTGGGGTGGATTAATGATTGTGCATTGAGCATTGACTCCCCTATACAGAATTTTATTGTCGTTAACAACCATTTGATCAATAAATATGAGAGATGCCCTCACAAAAAAAAAAAAAAAAAAAGGACAGACTTCCAATGGTAAAATAAATAAGTAAGCGGGATGTAATGTATAGCATAAGGAATATAGTCAAGATATTGTAACAGCTTGGTAGGGTGATAGCTGGAACCTAGAATTATGTATATAAATGTTCTACCACTGTGTTGTACACTTGAAACTAATGTAATGTAATACTGTGCGTCAACTACCCTTCAATAAAAAATATTTTTAAAAAAAATAAAATAAAATAAATCATCTGGTCTATGGTGTTTTTTTATAGCTACCGAAGCTGACTAAGACAATTAGACAGAGGTATTCAGAGTGCAATGAGGTTGTGTCCACTCAATATGAGTCTGGAAGAAACAGCCCCTTTGTGATTTGTAGATGGCCTATTTCTTTGCCCCCACAGCATTGCTTCTATAAGGTAATTTCATATAATGGTTTTAATCCAGCATTACTGCAGTTGACTTGATCTCTTAGGAAATAGATTATGAAGAAGAAAATTTAGTTGAAATATTTGTTTAAAAAGGCTGAGCTAAATAGATAGGGTGATGGCTGCCCAATATTATGAATGTTCTTGATGCCACTAGATTGTACACTTTAAAATGGCTAAAATGGTTTTATATTACATATATTTTACCACCATAAAAAATGGCTAAGCTTATATTAAAAATAGACAAGTCAAAAAGAACAATGGAAAGAAAATGCCACTAATCAATAAAAGGATATATTAGAACTTGTTGGTTCTCAAGCACAAGAAAGGCAACTCAAATTCACTTATGCAAAAAAGGGAATTTATTGGCTCATGTACCCAAAAAGTCAAGGAATAAATTTTCCTTTATTTCGAGAGGACATATTCAGTGTCATCATGCCATCTGTCTCCATCTATTGGCCCTGCTTTCCACTGTTCATTTCATTCTCATGCAGATTCTCCCCAGGTAATGGTAAAAGCGGCTTCCCAAAGCTGCAGGTTTGCAGCCTAGCACCTTAGCAACCACAGCCAGGAGACGGTGACTCTCTCCCAATGGTTCCAGTAAAAATCCTGCAGCTAATTTCTTGACCTGGCTGGGATCAGGGCCAATTCCTGAGCCAAGTACCATGTCTAGGGGGATGGAATGCTCTAAATATGCAAGCCTGGGGTGTGTTCTCACCAATACAGCAGGGCAATAGAATCAGCTCCGCCTAAATTACCTGAGCCAAGAGTGGGATTTCCTTAGGACTCCCTAAGGAAACAGCTCCATCACTGAATGGACGGAGAAAGGACGTGGGCAGACAGAACACATAGATGTCCAGTAGGAGACTGTGGCATGTCTGCCAAAAACTGAAAACCAGTGAGAACATTTAGAGACTAAAGATGGAGACAACACTTCCTAACTTGGATAATATCCCATGAAGATGGGGCGTCAGCTTTCCCATTTGTTAGCTCATCTTTGGCCTGCATCCCTCCATAGCTCCTCCTCGCTCACTCTCTCCTCGCTCTCTCTCTCCTTGCCTTCTTGGCCAAGAAGGTCTTGTGACTTCCATTTACAATTATTTCCTGAAATGATAAAAAGGACACATCTCCACCCCCCCTTTCTCCTTTCCTCCACCTCTAAAAGTTAACATAACGGGCTGCCAAGTGCCACCAGGATGAGAATATGCGGCCTTTGAGTCACAGACGGAATCTGTGTCTTTGGCCTTCTATTTCATCACCACCTCAGACCGTTTCTATGAGTGAAGATGGAAGTCATCTTTTACTGGCTAGAATAATATAACTATACCTTCTGTGTTTTTCCAATGCTCACTGTTCACCGTAGAGGAGAGCTACCAAATCAAGCACATACGGCATTAACTCTCAGCTTTTGAAAGTCCTAAATGTGGCATTGATAATGCACAATGGCCACCACACTCCAGCCTCATTTGACTTTGTCCTTGGATTATAACTGAGTGTGTGCACATGTGCATGTGCATGCACACATGCACATACACACCCACCCACCCCCCCACACACACACAGCCTTAATGTCTGACCCTGGCCAGAAAGCACAGGTGGCCAAGAACAGAGTTGCACAATCGTAAGCCTGGACACAAACCACGTGGTTAACAGAAATATACCTTGAATCCTCCCCACCAACCCAAATTAACTTTATTTCCCTTCTTCACAAAACCAACTGGAAATATAATCACATGGTTTAAGTACTGAGCAGAAATAGCCCTATGTCTAGATAACGTATCACCTTTGCCTCCACGTTGAACTGAGGATCCTGTCATTATTCCACTAGGCCAAACAATGGTCAGGAAGGGGAAGGTGGACTCCTGAGAGCCATGTTTAAGATACATGAATGTTGTCTGGGATATATGTGTGAGCTAGAGCAGACAGGGCTTGTTTTTTCTCAGTAACAGTCTGCTAACCCAAGGAAAAACTTAGCCAGCCTCACCCTGGAAATCAGAAAATAGCAGAAAATTTCAGCATTACATTAAAATATCAGTAAACTTAATAGAGACCAGAAATCACTGGGGAGGGGCAGTTATTCTGAAGGACCGGGATAGGAAGTAAAGTCCCAAATGAACACAGTCATTGGAAAGAATTCTAAAAGGGAGAATCAGATTGAAAAGAGAGAGAGAGTAAAAAACCCCAGCAAAGTGGCTAATAGGAGATAGGCAGATATATTTAGGATTCAGTCCAAGAGAGCTGAAGGCAACTGAAGCCAAAAAGATATTGTGCCTGTTAGGGAAGAAGTCACTGAAACATGGTGAATGGGATTCATGTAAAGCAAGAGGACACTGGCACGCTCTAGCATGAAACAAAGGCCTAGTAACTTAGGTTTGGGGAAGAGATGGGAGAGGCAGGCTGGGGGCTCAGTCCTCAGTCAAACCAAATTGACTAGGATATATAGAGGCTGCTCAATGTTTTTCCATCCCAAGCTTACAGATGTCTCTGCCTCTCTTTTAATACTGTAGGTGTTAGAAGCAGATCTGAACTGCTGGAAGTTAGTTCTAGAGAATGTCATCATCAGAATTTATGTTTCAGAGAAATCACCTTGTCTGAGTTATCTTGTAACCTTACACCCAGCTAGGTAGCCGGCACAAAACAGGCATTCAATAAATGTTGAATAGATGAATATTGTAGCAGATGCCTACAGAGCTTGATCTTACTCTCTCAGCCCTACCTGCGGTCACCAGCAGCTGCAAGGCCCATATGGCTTTCTTGCTCAAGACTTCTACCTGCATATGGGTCTCCACCCCACAGACCCTCCTGACCGGAGTCAGTGTCATGGCTGGACCAGCCCTTGTGGTTCTTACTATGACTGCTGGAGGAGAGGGCGGGTAGCGCAGATTTGGGCTCCACCTTTATCAGGGTCGAAGGTGGGGAGCCAGGGTTTCTCGGGCTCGCTCTATTGGGGTATGCCTAAGAGTGGGAATTAGGGTGCTGGAAAGGAGAAGCAGGGTCACTCGAGGTCAGCTGTCTAGGTCACCCAGGGCTCTGTCTAAAAGGGGACCTTCGCGATTGAGGGCCACCTGGTTTCTTACCTGGTTGGTTTGCTCGGAGCTGCATTGTACTCCTGGCAGTATGTTTATCTGAGGTGGATGCCTTTGAAATGGGCACCTTCACCATCAAATGCTTACTCTACAGGTTCCCAGCATTTCTCTGCCTGAGGGCTTTCTCTGGCCGCAGTAGCAGCCTGGGCACAGAGCAGATCAGAAGGGCCTCAGGAGGAGTCCTCCCTGAAAGAGGGTAGGAGTTGGTGGTTAAAATACCCAGTGTCCCTGCTCCTGCAGGAGACAATGCTGAGGTGTCGTTTACAGAGTCTCACCGAGGGTCCCTAGAGGATGAAGCTGTTTCCACAGGTATAACTTGCTCTTTAAGGAATCTTTCTTGACATTCAGCTCTTCCCTGTCTTATTTCCCTGCTCCTTCAACACGATTCCTGGGACAAATATAAATAAACTATTCGCACGCAAATGTTTGTTTTGGAGGATTCAAAACCGGAAACAAATTTCTAGTAACCTTTTAAGCCAACTGACTTTCTCTTGTTTCCCTGATCTTGTCATCCCTTTCAGAGTCTAGGATATGACCCCTGTGCTATGAAGTTACTAGTCAGGGAGAAATATGGCCTAAATCCCATGAGACAATTTTGTTACTCTTCAGAATGAATAAAGGTTGAATAATATTTAGATTCTGTTAGTTACAAAGCAGCGCAAGATACGCATTTACTAAATCTTTTTGAGAAATCTAAACACCAAACTATGTTGAACCAATAATTTCCATGGGACTTGTATTAATGCAACTATTAATTCCCTACATAGACTCAACCTATGCTCACCCAAATCACTTACCTTCTCAGCAGTTCCATTTCTCTTATTTGTGGAAAGGAGACAATTGAGCTCACCAGCTCCTTTGCAAGGACATTGGGAGGATTAATGGGTTAATGCTGGGAAACACTGTTCTCCCTTAGAATGAATGTTGGTATACAAATGCAAATTATTGCATTATAGTTAGGCTTACACGTGCAAATACAGTGACTTTAAGATCCTAGATTCTTTCATAACACTGAAAGGTCATTCTAATCAGAACGGAGCTTCCTCGATTTTTTGTCCAGGACAAAAAGCAATCAGTGTAAAGGGCCACTAGGAATAGTAGAGTTGCTCCTGATGCTTTCCCAGGCCTTCTCCCGGTCTCCTAATTGCTCGCTGGTTTTGTGTATGCTTTCTCCTCAGCCACTGATCAAGTGACCCCTCCATCACCTCTGGGCTACCACCAGGTGTTCCCGTCATTCCTGGACCCTTTTGAGGCTTGTGTTATGAGCTCTCTGCTCCTGTTAGAAAAGAATCATTCTGTATCTTATTTCTTCAATTCTTACAGAATCACTTTCTCCTAATTCACCCCTTTGATGTCTGTTTAGGTGGATTTGGGGCAGTGGTCAATAGAGGAATAAAGACCCTAATACTCCTTTGATCAAATTATTCCCTGCATAAAACTTGGGAAACTTCCCATGATCTGCAGGACCACATCCTTACTCTAAGCCTGGCACTCTGCCTAACCCTCCTCATCCAGCCACCAGGCTCTTTCCATCCCTCTCTCTCACTATCACCCCACAAAGAGAAACTCCTTTGCTTACTCAACTTACCAGTTCAGGAGATCTGGATTTAGTCCCTTTTGACTCCAGGATATCCATCCAGTCACCTGAGGTGGGTGGTTGAATTGTGTCCCCCCACAAGATCTGTCCAAGTTGGTACCTTTGAGAGTGAACTTATTTGGAAATAAGATCTTTGCAGACATAATAGTTAAGGATCTTGAGATGAGACCATCTTGCCCTAAATCCAATGACTGATGTTTTTATAAGAGAAAGAAGAGGGAGATTTGAGACCCCGGGGGAAAGAAGTGCATGTCAAGACAGGGGTGGGGATTTGAGGGATGCAGCCACAAGCCCAGGAACGCCAGGAGCCACCAGAAGCTGTAGGAGGCAAAGAAGTACTTGCCCTTTGAGGCCTCGGAGAGAGCATGTGTGGGGAAAATGCAAGTTCCTAGGCCAGGGTCCTCACCTGTTATGTGACTGGAGCTGCTTCTAGGCTACTGCTTCCACACCTGCAGGCAATGAGCTATTACTGACTGAGTCACTATATAAAGAGCTCTGCCCAGTGCTCTGGGAGGAGGCAGAGATGAAGGAGGATTACAGACCTGTGGACTGTTGGAAGCAGACAGGATTCTAGTGCTCAACTTATTGCCAGGGGAACACGCCGGGTAATAAACCCTTTGACCCCAAGAGCGTTCCATTGTCACTCCTCGGTCTCACTGAAACCATAGTGGACTGGCCGGGGCTGAGACCCGTCGGCAAGACAGCAGGGCCCTGCCAGCACCTTGATTTTGGACTTCTGGCCCCAGCAGTATAAGAGAACAGTTGTTGTTTTATATCTATCTCTGAAGTGGGCAGGACTCTATCGGTGCAGGACTTTTATCGGTTTATGGGGAGAAATGACCCACATGAAAAGAAGTGAAGAAGCTAGAAATGCCTTGGCAGAGTGTTACAGACATCATTTAAAGGCTCAGAGGTAAGAACATGTCAGAATGAATCAATTATTCAAGACTCAAGGACCCTCTATGTTCCCTATGAGAGCCCAGAGGACCCTCCTTTCACTCAGGAATCCAGGAATGTATAATGAGGGGGACATGGCAGTCTTGAGTGTCTTGCCAATGGGTTTCAGCCCCAGGCAAGTTCACTATGGATTCAATGTGACCAAAGAAATGACAGTAGAACATTCTTGGGGTGAAAGGGTTTATTACCCAGCTTGCTCTCCCCGGGAAGTCAAGCATTAGTGTCTCTGCCTCCGCCCAGAGCACTGGGCCGAGCTCTCTATATAGCACAGTAATAGCTTATTGCCTAACGGTGTGGAAGCGGTAGCCTAGCAACAGGCCAGTTACATCATCAGGTGGTTTAAGTTCAGTGAGGATCCTGGCCATAGGAACCCCAACTTCACCACATTGAGACATTCAGCTGGGGGTCCTCCATTACCTAGGGTTGACGGTTCCAAATGCTGTTATGAAACTGTTCTCCCCCATCACTATGGCGATAGTAGGATTCCAGAATAGTGGGGACCAGGTGGCCCATCTTTACTACCAGAGACAAGGTGAAATTACTTGCGGTGGTGTTTGGCAAGTTGGAGTGGCTTGTGGACAGGTCAGCTCATTGGGGCGAGCCGTAGATGGAAGGGCCTGCACTGCAATCCCACAGGAGTGTTCTTGATGAGAGAAATCATCTGAAGTAAGTATATCATGGACTCTTGGGCAGATACTGTTGGGAGATACCGAGGTGGGGAAGGAGCGGGGGGAGCAGTCCATCCCAGCACGGGGGAGTTGTTTAATACTGACACTGCTTAGAATTGCCACTGCACGGTGATAATAAAAAATGAACTCATGTTTAGGCATTTTTATTATTGTTTGGAAATTATATACTAACCTGCATAGGAGTGGGCCATTTCCAGCACTGTGCCCCTCGGTCACCAGTGCTCATAGGCTGTGATTAATAATTCAGTTGGTTGGTCAGAGGTCTGGAAGGAATACGACTGGAAACCAAGATAGCCAAGGCAGAGGCCAACGGCACAGACTCCCTCTCCCCAAGGCTCATTTAGCTATTGATGCTGCTAGATGTCTGCGCTATCACCAGCAGGGACTCACACTGAGCCCCCAGTATGGGACTTTTCCCTCAGAAGGCCAGTCTGCCCCATGGTGGCAAGTTGATTACATCAGATCCTTTCCACCCTGGAAGGGCAGGAATTGATCTTGACTAGGGCTGACACATTTTCTGAGTCTGAAGTCCTTGCCGACAATATCTTGGGATCCTGCATAACAAAGATTCATTTGTATAAGAAAAAGAAACCATTAAGAGGGAAGGAACCATGGCAGGGGCCCACCATCACAAGATCTGTTGGTCATACCCCAGACTGCATCACCCAGGGGCAGTTTGCCTGATTAAGAGTTGGAATGCTCTTAACACTCTTAGAGATGCAGCTATGGCACCAGCTTAGAGATGACTCCCTGCAAGGTCAGGCCAGCATTCTGCAGGATTTCATACCTTCAGCAATCATGATGCTGTGTCCTGCCTTAGGGAGAATGCAGGAGCTCTATGGGGAGATGAGTGGGCCTCACAGGACTCAGCCATTTGGTCGGAGTTCCAGTGCAATGGAAGTACCTGGCAGTTGGCCTTCTCAGTTGTAAGACTAGTGCTGGACATTAAGCTTTTGATTGCCAAGAAATCCACTTCATGGGCTGCTCTCTGGAATAAACACACTGCCTGCTACAGGGCTAGATAAAGGGCCAGGCTGCTCCACCCCAAAAGTTTCCTTTGTTTCAGGGATCTCCATTTGACTTAGATAACTGATCAGTTGACCACTGGTTTTTTCTTGCTTGCTCTTTAATTCCCACTCTTAGGTTTTAAGTTCACCAATAAAGAGTGACCCCGCAGGACCCTAGGCTCCCTACCCATGACCCCAATAAAAGAACTTTCAGGCAACATACTTTCTCCCCCACAGACCTCCCTATGTGGCCACAGGTATGCCATGTACCCTCCAGGACCTGTGAGAAATAAACCTTGTTTTTTTCCCCAAAGTTCCCTGACAGTTGTTGCTGAGGTTTGTCTGGTAATCACAGTAAGAATCACAAGGGCTATTGCAGCCACAGTATTGGCTCTGAAAGGGGAAATGTCTGTGGGGACTCGCCTCCTGTCTGGGTGAGTGTCCCTGGCATTTTTAGCCAATAGGATCACTACAGTCAGGCAGAGACAGGCACCTGAAACGGCCCCAGAGAAGTCTGCTCCCTCTTGCTCTTGGCAAATGTCAGCCTCTGCTTACTCACATCCTACACTTTGCAAGCTCAGCCCTACCCAGTTTTCAAATCCATGAAAACCTAGTCTGCCAAGAAATGAGAAGCAGTCCCCAATAGTGAGGGAGGGTATAAAAATAATTGATCACGAAAGCTGAAGAAGGTCCTGGCTGTCTGTGAGAACACTGAGCAGCAGCCTGCCTGTAAATTTCAAGCCCAGCAAACAGACACATTCACACACTCCCTGCTCCCCGGGTATAGCCAATCTGTCTGAGTTGTCTACCCCAGTCCTCTGCCCCCATGCACCTTCACCACTGGAAATAAAGCCTGGCCCTGAATCCCACCTTAGCACACCATAACCCGGATTCTCTTCATCAAGTTTATCCCACTGTCTTTGCTCCAGAGTTCTTGGTATTCCTACGGTGCTACTCTGAGTTGTCCCTGACTTTTGATCCTGGAACCATCCCCAGCTGATGCTGAGAATCACTTTGTCCTCAAATCCTGTGCACACCATTGTGCTCATGGCCCCCAGACACAATTTTCCCTCCTGGAGAGTCCTGCTGACTTAGAGTCACCTGGAGTTTGCCGTGTGCCCATGGACTTGCTGATCTGACCACAAACCTTTTCCCCAGGGTGAGCTAATGCCCCAAGGACTTCTCCACCACACGTGACTTTCTGGCCCCCATTCCCTAATTCTGCTTGTTAGAATGTCCCAGCATATCATGCATGTGTGAATTATGACATGACTGACAGAATGTTAGAACTTGAAGGAATCCTACAGATCACCTCATCCAGTGCTTCGAAAATTTTTCTCCGAATCACACATCTAGGGGGAAATCCACAAACAGTACTGGTGGATATCTTCTCTTGACAGACAAGAAAACAAATCCAGAGGTTTGGTGCCTTGCCAATGGTCTTACAGTAAGTTATGATTAAGGACTGATTACCTGACATTTAGTATAGCATATTATGTGTCATTAAGAGTCACATTCATCTGGGTCTTTTTTCTGTTACTGGGCTTCTGTTAATGGAAATCCAACCTATGAGAATTTTGAAGACTAGCGTGTGCACAATTAAAATTAACTTTAAAAACATCTAATGACCTATGTCTATCGGGGTTCATGCAACAGTGATATTTAAGACAATTCTTTAAAAAAAATTTTTGCCTTATTAAGATATAATTAACATAATAACATTGTGTAAAATTCAGGTGTACAAGGTGATGATTTGATACACATATTGTGAGATGTTTACCGCAATAAAATTAACACATCTTCTACCTCACATAATTATACTCTTGTTGTTTTTATAGTGAAATAGAACAGAATCCTTGACTTCTGAGGTCTACAGAAAATAATAGTTTAACACTTCTGCTTGAATAGAAATAGTTACCTTGATAGGCTGATAAGGAGGCTCCCCATTTTTCAAATGGATTCAGATGAATAAAGTTAATATATAGAGTACAAAGAAGATAATAAAAATGTGTGTGGAAACTCAGGTATTTGGTTTTAAACCAGATTTGGTTTTAAACCAGAGTTATGAGTTGTACTATTTCTTATTCATTTCAAAGAATGAAATCCCATTGTACTTCATTTTCCTCCTTTTCTTATCAAAAGAACACAAGACTGTATTTTAATAAAAGCTTAGCAACACAAAAATGATAAGAAACCACTGAGTGAGACAAGATTGAGAACAATAGATAGAGATGAGACAGGAGGGTTGAACAGAATTCCTTGAAAAAAGACAACAGGGGATCTCAGCTGAATAAAAATAAAGTCTTAAAGGAAGGTGCTAGGACCCTGTAATAGCCTGCCAGGCCCACTGTAACAGAATACCTCTGACTGGCTGGCTTAAGCAACAGAGATTTGTTTTTTCACAGTTCTGCAGACTAGAAGTCCAATACCAAGGGGTGGGCAAGCCTGGTGTCTGCTGAGGCCTCTCTTCCTCGCTCCTAGAGAGCTGCCTTCCAGCTGTGTCCTCACACGGCCTTTCCTGCAGACCTGCGCAGAGGGAAGTATTTGGTGTCCCTTCCTCTTCTGGGACACCAGTCCTCCCAGGTTAGGGCTCCATCCTATAGCCTCCTTTAAGCTTTATTACTTCCTCAAAGGCCCTAGCTCCAAATACAGTCATACTGGAGGTTAGGATGTCAGATGACGTAGGGGGGGCGGGGTAGCCATGCAGTCCATAACAGACACCTCCTCAGCCTTTTTTCAATACTAACCTCACACTTTTTCTTGGAAGTTGTCTAACGTATTCAGAGAAGAGAGGCCACAAAGAATTGGTGTTTGTCAGAGTAACTGCTTTGCCAGCACAATATAACGCAGTGATGGCTTTATCAGCCTCCACGAACACACAGTCCCTGAACTCACCTCCCCTTCTTCATAAACGCAAAGTAGAGGATTTGCCCACTCTTCCCCTAGTGACTCTGTGCTGATCAAATCAATTATTAGTGACTCTCAGCCTGACTCATACTTTCGTTCAGGCTTTACCGCCACTGGATAGCTTAGTTTTATTTTACTTTCTGGCAATACTGCGTGTTTTCTATGTACAGTTGCATTGACAGCAGATATATTAGAGCCGGTGCAATGGGCTGTTGATATCTAATACAGTAGAAAGAGAAAAATTATGAAGGTCATATATAAATACTGGATTCAAATTTCTCCCTTGAACCTGGAAGTTAATAGCAATAATAATGTTGGTCCATTTGGTTAAGCTGTTTATGTAAAATGTTTTTTGTTTTTTCCATTGCAAACTACTGTATAATCTCACTTAATATGGAATCTTAAAAAAAAAAAAACAGATAGAAAAAGATTAGATTTGTGGTAACCATAGGCAGATACCCCTAAATAACTCTTAGGTAAAGAAATTACAACCAAAATTATACTATAAAATTGAAAAAAAACAAAATTACAGATTATTTTTAAAAACTAAAAAGGTCACACCACATATTAAAACTTTTGAGATACAGCTAAAACTATATTCAGAAAAATTCAGTGCTATAAATATTTATATCAATAAGAAACACTTGGAGGGAGCCAAGATGGCAGCGTGAGTAGAGCAGCGGAAATCTCCTCCCAAAACCACATATATCTATGAAAATATAACAAAGAAAACTCTTCCTAGAATAAAGACCAGAGGACACAGGACAACATCCAGACCACATCCGCACCTGAGAGAACCCAGCGCCTCGCGAAGGGGTTAAGATACAAGCCCCGGCCCCGCGGGACCCGAGCGCCCCTCCCCCAGCTCCCGGCGGGAGAAGAGCAGGCAGAGCGGGAGGGAGACGGAGCCCAGGACTGCCGAACACCCAGCCCCAGCCATCCGGGCCAGAGCGCAGACACAGTGCGTGCGCGGGGCCCTGGATACCAGGGAAACAGGGCAGCAAGAACAGTGAGCGGGTACCGGAGGCCTGGTGCTGGAGGACATAAGAAAAGCAAGTGGCCATTTTTTTTTTTTTTTTTTTGCTGTTTTGTTTTGGCGAGCGCTTTTTGGAAGTCTTAAAGGGATAGGGACCCCAATACTAGGGAAACAGGGCAGCAAGACCGGTGAGCAGATGCCTGAGGCTGGTGTCGGAGAATAAAGACAAACGAGCGGCCATTTTTTATTTATTTATTTATTTATTTATTTAAATTAAAAAAAAATTTTTTTTTTTTGGGGGGTCGTTGTTTTGTTTTGGCGGGTGCTTTTTGGAAGTCTTAAAGGGGCAGGGCGGGTCACTTAATCCAGAGGTAGGGAATCCGGGGATCTCTGGGCACCCTAACCCCTGGGCTGCAGGGAGCAGGGAGGCCCCTTACAGAGATAAATAGCCTCCCAGCCGCTCCTGCTCCAACGTGACTCCACCACTTTGGAGCAGCTGCCCGAGCCAGGCCACGCCCACAGCAACAGCGGAGATTAACTCCATAGCAGCCGGGCAGGAAGCAGAAACCCTGTCTGCGCGCAGCTGCCCAGCACAAGCCACTAGAGGTCGCTGTTCTCCCAGGAGAGGAGGGCCACAAACCAACAAGAAGGGAAGTCCTTCCAGCCGTCACTCGTCCCAGTTCTTCAGACTATTCCTATCACGACGTAAAGGCAAAACTACAGGCAGACAAAGATCACAGAGACAACACCAGAGAAGGAGACAGACCTAACCAGTCTTCCTGACAAAGAATTCAAAATAAGAATCATAAACATGCTGACAGAGATGCAGAGAAATACGCAAGAGATATGGGATGAAGTCCGGAGGGAGATCACAGGTGCCAGAAAGGAGATTACAGAAATGAAACAAACTCTGGAAGGGTTTATAAGCAGAATGGATAGGATGCAAGAGGCCATTGATGGAATTGAAACCAGAGAACAGGAACGCATAGAAGCTGACATAGAGAGAGATAAAAGGATCTCCAGGAATGAAACAATATTAAGAGAACTGTGTGACCAATCCAAAAGGAACAATATCCGTATTATAGGGGTACCAGAAGAAGAAGAGAGAGGAAAAGGGATGGAAAGTATCTTGGAAGAAATAATTGCTGAAAACTTCCCCAAACTGGGGGAGGAAATAATCAAACAGACCACGGAAATACACAGAACCCCCAACAGAAAGGATCCAAGGAGGACAACACCAAGACACATAATAATTAAAATGGCAAAGATCAAGGACAAGGAAAGAGTGTTAAAGGCAGCTAGAGAGAAAAAGGTCACCTATAAAGGAAAACCCATCAGGCTAACATCAGACTTCTCGACAGAAACCCTACAGGCCAGAAGAGAATGGCATGATATATTTAATGCAATGAAACAGAAGGGCCTTGAGCCAAAGATACTGTATCCAGCACGACTATCATTCAAATATGATGGTGGGATTAAACAATTCCCAGACAAACAAAAGCTGAGGGAATTTGCTTCCCACAAACCACCTCCACAGGACATCTTACAGGGACTGCTCTAGATGGGAGCACTCCTAGAAAGAGCACAGCACAAAACACCCAACATATGAAGAATCAAGGAGGAGGAATAAGAAGGGAGAGAAGAAAAGAATCTCCAGACAGTGTATATAACAGCTCAATAAGTGAGCTAAGTTAGGCAGTAAGATACTAAAGAGGCTAACCTTGAACCTTTGGTAACCACGAATTTAAAGCCTGCAATGGCAATAAGTACATATCTTTCAATAGTCACCCTAAATGTTAATGGACTGAATGCACCAATCAAAAGACACAGAGTAATAGAATGGATAAAAAAGCAAGACCCATCTATATGCTGCTTACAAGAAACTCACCTCAAACCCAAAGACATGTACAGACTAAAAGTCAAGGGATGGAAAAACATATTTCAGGCAAACAACAGCGAGAAGAAAGCAGGGGTTGCAGTACTAATATCAGACAAAATAGACTTCAAAACAAAGAAAGTAACAAGAGATAAAGAAGGACACTACATAATGATAAAGGGCTCAGTCCAACAAGAGGATATAACCATTCTAAATATATATGCACCCAACACAGGAGCACCAGCATATGTGAAACAAATACTAACAGAACTAAAGGGGGAAATAGACTGCAATGCATTCATTCTAGGAGACTTCAACACACCACTCAGCCCAAAGGATAGATCCACTGGGCAGAAAATAAGTAAGGACACGGAAGCACTGAACAACACAGTAGAGCAGATGGACCTAATAGACATCTACAGAACTCTACATCCAAAAGCAACAGGATACACATTCTTCTCAAGTGCACATGGAACATTCTCCAGAACAGACCACATACTAGCCCACAAAAAGAGCCTCAGTAAATTCCAAAAGATTGAAATTCTACCAACCAACTTTTCAGACCACAAAGGCATAAAACTAGAAATAAACTGTACAAAGAAAGCGAAAAGGCTCAGAAACACATGGAGGCTTACTAATATGCTCCTAAATAATCAATGGATCAATGACCAAATCAAAATGGAGATCCAGCAATACATGGAAACAAATGACAACAACAACACCAAGCCCCAACTTCTGTGGGACACAGCAAAAGCAGTCTTAAGAGGAAAGTATATAGCAACCCAAGCATATTTAAAAAAGGAAGAACAATCCCAAATGAATGGTCTAATGTCACAATTATCGAAATCAGAAAAAGAAGAACAAATGAGGCCTGAGGTCAGCAGAAGGAGGGACATAATAAAGATCAGAGAAGAAATAAATAAAATTGAGAAGAATAAAACAATAGCAAAAATCAATGAAACCAAGAGCTGGTTCTTCGAGAAAATAAACAAAATAGATAAGTCTCTAGCCAGACTAATTAAGAGGAAAAGAGAGTCAACACAAATCAACAGTGTCAGAAACGAGAAAGGAAAAATCATGACGGACCCCACAGAAATACAAAGAATTATTAGAGAATACTATGAAAACCTATATGCTAACGAGCTGGGACACATAGGAGAAATGGACAACTTGCTAGAAAAATACAACCTTCAAAGACTGACCCAGAAAGAAACAGAAAATCTAAACAGAACAATTACCAGCAATGAAATTGAAGGGGGGGACCTGGTATAGGGGAGAGCCTAATAAACATAATATTCATCATGTAAGTGTAGATTAATGATAACAACAAAAAAAAAAAGGCAGTTCCTGTGTGGTGACCTCCAACGAGTTCTACACAAGGGTATAAAGGGCATATAAAAGTGTAGGCAAAGGGTCTGTTTGATACAGAGGATCAAAGCCTAATTGGGCTACCCCGAAATGAACTAAGATACGATATGAAAAAGAACTTCCAACATCAGCACTCTCTGGAAGACGAATGCCAGAAGATGATCATCAAAAAACCCCAACAAAGATCCACGCACTGCTACAGGTGTAGATGCACTCATCCCACCACTTCCTGGACTTGCCATGGGAATGAAGAAGGAGATATCTAAGCTGGCCTGTGCATACAGTAAAACAACAAATTTGACTGGATCTATACTGTTGGAACTCAACCAAGAATTAGGAGAAGTACAAATTGTAGCGCTCCAAAATATTACAACTACAGACTATTTACTGTTAAAAGAACATATGGCATGTGAACAGTCCCCAGGAATGGGTTGTTTTAATTTGTCTGATTTCTCTCAGACTGTTCAAGTTCAGTTGGACAATATCCACCATATCATAGATAAGTTTTCACAAATGCCTAAGGTGCCTAACTGTTTTTCTTGGTTTCACTGGAGATGGCTGGTAATTACAGGTGTGCTTTCATTATGTAACTATACTCCTATTATGTTAATGTGTGTGCGCAATTTAATTAGTAGTTTAAAACCTATACATGCTGAAGTTACTCTACAAGAAGATATGTCAAAGAAATAATCAATCTTCCCATGTTTTCTGCCGCCTGCTACTTCTATAGCTTTTCTTCTTCCTTCCTAATTACAACCCTTAAATAGAATTCGTGCCTCATATCGAATTTACCGAGTATCATAATTCTTCCAAGTGGTAAAGATACCTCAAGACAAATGCTGGGCATAGAAGCCACAGGGCATAAATATGCAAAGAAGTAAAAAGCTAACCTTTTCAAACAATAAGGCTTCTCTCTCACTTACCAACTTTACTTTTCCCTGTATGGCCCCGGAAGATGACTGGTTAGCCAGAGACGGGTAAGATTCCTCAAGGGAGGAACAACCTAAGACAGGCACAGTCACAGGGGGGCCATCAGGTGAGAAATTGGGGATCAACAGAGGTGAGGCTTAGAACCTCACCCCCCCTGTTCTGAGAGAAATCTTCTGCATACGTGGATGTTTTATTGTCCTTGTCTAGCTTGGATTAACACATAGTCTACAGGCACACACCTGATCATCTACATTTGCTCTCTTACAACACTAAACTATGTTTTCTACCTTTATCTTGTATCTACCTAACACTTCAGCATTTTATTAAAAATAATAATAATAAAGAGAGAAATGTGGTATCCACATATAAATGAAGTATAAAAATCAAACGAATATTCATATTTGAACTGACTGTTTATAGTTCATAATGCATGAGCAAAACCAAAAGTTTCTGTGATGACTGCCCTTGTACTGTTCACCATGTAACTTATTCACTATGTAAGAATTTGTTCTCCATGTAAGAACTTGTTCGTTATGCTTCAGAAGATTGGAGACTGATGAAAATTAAGCTTGGGGTGGATTAATGATTGTGCATTGAGCATTGACTCCCCTATACAGAATTTTATTGTTGTTAACAACCATTTGATCAATAAATATGAGAGATGCCCTCACAAAAAAAAAAAAAAAAAAAAGTACACACTTCCAATTGTAAAATAAATAAGTAACCGGGATGTAATGTATAGCATAAGGAATATAGTCAAGATATTGTAACAAGTTGGTATGGTGATAGCTGGTACCTAGAATTATCATGTATATAAATGTTGAATCACTGTGTTGTACACCTGAAACTAATGTAATGTAATACTGTGTGTCAACTACCCTTCAATAAAAAATAATTATCTACAAAAAAAAAAAAAAGAAATACTGATCAACTATGCAATTATCTCAGGAAATGAAAACATACATAAAAAAGTAAGATAAAGGAATGTCTTAAGTAATACACTAAAATCAGAAACCATAAAGGAAAATAGTGACAGGTTTGACTTTGAAACTCATTTTTAAACTTCTACAGCAAAATACACAATAAATAAAAATAAAATACAAATAACAGAATGGGAAAAATATGAGCAACATATAGCAGAAATATACCTAATACATGTATATGAACAAGTATCTTTTAAATCAGTAAAAATCAAGAAATACTTCAATAAAACAACAAATGGGGGGTTAACAGAAAATTCACAGAAACTAAGAAGCTGTTAAACAGATTGAAAAGATAATAAATTCACTAACAACCAAAGAAATACAAATCAAAATAGAAAGAAAATATTTTGAATCTGTGAAGCTAAGAAATAGTAAAAGACGTTTTTGCTCAGAGCTGGCATAACAATGGGGAAATTGGCACTCTGTCTACTCTTGATAGGAGTGTAAACTGGTGTAAATTTTATTTTGAAAGGTTGATTTTGATGCACAGCTGCGCATCACTGTCACCAGGGGCTTCCAGGTGGAACTCCAGGTTCATCGTGAACTGGACTTGGAGTCATGAAGTAAGAATTAATTGTACTGTTTGTATATAGAACATCCAGTGGAGGCATTTGCACCCATGTTACACAGGATGAGAACAAGTTTCTAAATAAATGGGAAGCCTGCCAAGGCAAGCACTGGAGCCTGAGAGAAAGAGAGTAAAACCCAGGGCAGCTTTCCAACTCCACAGCAGACACAAAGGGAAGAAGGAAGTGAAGTAACACACAGGACTGAAATACACCAGAGACTCTGACTGTCTTACTGCAGCAAATAAGGGGCCTGAGATTAGCTGGGCTTTTCCATGTGTGCAATTCGCACTCTGTCTGAAAAGGGAACTCTCTGTCAGCACATTCTTGCCGGCTCCTCCAAACGGCAGCTTTCTCCACTCCTATTCACAGGGAAAGCTGGTTTGCTAAGCCCAGATGCACGCATGGATTGCTCCATACAGTCCTGTGTGCAGAGCTGCCCTCTACTGGGTAGAATGACAGTTGACCCAAGTTCATTGAAACAAATTAATTTATAGAAGTATTCCTGTAGCGTTTACCAGATATGATTAGCTTAGGTATTATGTTGAACTTCAAAGACACAGACATGAGGAAAACACAGTGCCTTCCCTCAAATACCTCACAGAAAACTGGGGGAGACTAATTAAAAATCAGTGATTGCAACGCAGGGCTAAGTACCACAATAGTGGTAAGCATAGATACTATTAGATTGCAGAGAAAAGACTATTTATAACCTACTTTGGCTTATTAGTTGGTATGGCCACTGTTGGTGACCTCATCTGACGATATCCAGAAATTCTGTAAACTTTACCTTGGAGGTGGACTGGACAGATAAAAATACAAGTTACCCAGTTAAATTGCAATTTCCAAAAAATATTACATGGAACATATACTGAAAAAGTAGTTATTGTTTCTCTTAAATTCAAATTTAACTGGGCAGCCCGTGTTTTTTTTGTTGTTTGTTTTTGTTTGTTTTTGCTAAATCTGGCCACCTTTCCACCATAATTTCTAAGAACTCTGGGGCCTTAGTAAGTGCAAAGGGGCCAGTTTTGCTTCAGAAAGGCTCTCTGGAGCAGAACTGAGCAGCCAGTCCACTAGTGGGCTGTTCTTCCCTGCAGCCATGCATGGCTCACTCCATTTGCCACTGAAGCAGCAGTTCCTCCATCACCTCTGCACCTTGCTTAGGTGTGTGATGGAGCCACTGATCATCTAGCCTCTTGCAGAAGCCTTAGACATTCTTCAAGAGAAAAGCATCTTTTTCTCTAGTTTTGTGTTCTAAGCTTGTGCTCACAAGCTTACACAGCACTGTGGATTACCCATTCTGGAGTGGCTTGTTCAGGAATAGCTTCCAGAGTCAACCCAGGCTAAGTCCTAATGCTGGCTGTTGTCATCATACTTTCCTTTCCTTTGTAGTGTGCTTATCTCTGGGGATCCCAGTGGGAACCCTCAGTTCCTCAGAGAACTTTTATATTGACCCTAAGGCTGGTCAAGGCCTCCCTCTCTTTGCTTTCAGGAAGCTCACTGATTCTGGACTAAATTTGCACATTTTATCCCCTGTCAAGATTTTCACACCAAGATGGTTTTGGGAAGATGTAGCCATTTTTAAGTTGTGGAAAAGTTACCACTATGCTCTTTCCCTAGGAAACGGATGGCACACTTGCCTTTCAATTACAAAACTAGTCAAGTGATTCTTTCTATATCACTTAATATAGGAGAAGATGCTAGAAACATTTAAATGGTAGCTTTTAGCCACTAATTAGTAACTAAATAATCATTCAAGAGAAGATACCATTTATTTGGATTGAAGTCAAAGGCATTTGTTGAGCAGCCCTTTCAGGTGCCCAGCACTGCCTTGAAACTACAGCAATTAGCTCAAAAAATGTCAAAGACCTTGAACTTATGAAGGTTGTAACACGGTCTAAGGAGATGGGTATGGGCGCCAACTTGACAGTGGGTGGAGTTGTGAAGGTTAATTTCATGTGTCAACTTGACTGTACCACAGATGCCCAGACATTCCGTCAAACATTATTCTGGATGTGTCTGTGAAGGTGTTTCTGGATGAAATTAACATTTGGATTAGCAGACTGGACTCCCTAACATGGGTGAACTTCATCCACACAAATGTAGACCTAAACAGAGCAAAAAGCTGAGTGACAGGGAACTTCTCCTGCCTGACTGCCCCGAGCTGGGACATTCCTGAGATCTGAACAGAAACATCAGCTCTTCTTGGGCCTTGAGGCTGCCACTTTTGGAACTGAAACTACCCCATTGGCTCTCCTGGGGCTCTAGCTTGCTGATTGCAGATCTTGAGACTTTTCAGCCACCATAATCACATGAGCCATTTCTTTACGAATATATAATACATATATATACATTTGTAAGGACATGGCTATTGGTTCTGTTTCTCTAGATAACTCTGACTAATATGGCACCATTTACCTCTTTTGAAGAACAGAATAGAGAGGTGTAGGAGAATGGAAAGAGGTAGGACTTGTGAAAAATATCCTACTTATTTTATTATGTCCAAAATATTTTAATTTAATGTAGGAATCCTCTTTTAAGAAAACTCTTTATGAAATTCCAAGCCTGTTTTAGAATTGCCTATTCAGAACCTTATAATAAGCTTGCCAAGAATCAGAACCAGTTAATTCTACCCACCTCCATCAATATTCCTAGAAAGTAGTGGTAACAGCAAAAGCAATGTGAAATGCATATCTAATGACTTGCATATCTTGGATGTGACATGCAGGAATCTGAGAGAACAGGAACTATATCAATCTCTTCTCCATTTGAAGGTAATGATTTTAGAAAGGAAAGCTACATCAGTGATGTTGAAGAAAAATGTTTGCATTTCTGGACCAGGTTTATGACAACAGAATGGTATTATCCACACAAGAGGTAGAGTATTTCTACTAGTCAGGAGTTTCCAACTTAAGAAGGTTTAAATTTTAAAAAGGCAGATGAAATTCAAGTCTTGGTAAAATTACAAAATGTGTGTGTGAACTAGAATGGATATGGCAGATAAAGTATGGCTATGCAATCTTTGGAGTCTGTCTTGTATTCATTACCCCCAGGTCCTTCAGCAGAATGGAATTGGGCACTTAGACCTGCTCATCTTAAAGGCAGAAATACCCGACTCAGCTGCTGGTAATACATCACATTAAAATAATCTTTCTAGAAGCTCTGACTATAGTCAGACATAGCCTTGAGAGGCAGGGAATCAAATTAGACATCCCTTAAATAGCGATACAAGGTTTAACCATACTGTGTAGGGAGACTATAAAATGATTTCAAAAGAGTAATCTGGTAATCTGGCTTGAAAAATCATCGAAACCAGGGATGCAGACAATATGACCTTTCAAGTTTTAGAGTCATGACATCCTGACAACTAAGACTTACCTGACAATCTGGGTCATAGAAAAGACCCAGTGTTTGGTGCCAGGAAGCTCTCTGTTCATTAAGAAAAGGCAGAAAACTAATAAATTAATTCCAAATGTTACTTGGAAAAATAACCCCAGAATCATCTGTGTGGATATCACTTTTCTTCTCCAGGTAAGGATCTTTCAAAACCAAGTGACTTAAGTATAAAAATGTTTAATAGAATTTCAGTATTTTAATGTCTAACTGATCAGCCAGCCCCAGAAGGAGTCTAGTTGAAGTTGTAAAACTAAAACTGTTTAGACTATAATTTGAAGCTTAAATTTTAAGCTTACAGTTCAGAACACTGAACAGATCTTAAGAATCACCATATTTTTATCTTAAGATTTTAGCATCATAAAAATTACTTAATGCTTGGAAAAGTGTGTCAGACAACTAACACATAGAAAAATAACATTGAATATATTAAGTTTCTAAGTGCAATTCAAAAAATAAGTTCAATTATCTAAGTTTATAAATGGGATCAAATGTTTAGCAAATGCTCTTTAAAGTAACTGTTATAATTAACACATTTATGAATCAAATCTTAAGATTTGTAAGATGGATTTAAAAGCTTAACTAGGAGCCAAGTTTTAAAATTTATAACCTTAATAAATAACACAATAATTTTACAAAAGTAAGGAGCCCTAATGTTTTCTGGGCATACAAGCATCCTCAAGGACACCAAATGTATACATTGAAAACACTCATTCATTTCATAAATATGGAAGATTTATAACTTGTTCAGTACATACCACATGTATGAGGTCTGGAGATAGAGTAGTTAAACAGAAATAGGCTTGGTTTTGTGGATAAAGAATGGTGTTTGAGAGGATATGGGAATCACAGATTTTGTTCCAAGTAAGCAGACAATCATTGATGGGTAAGGGGGAGAAAAAATACTTCTAAAGTGATATAGCTGAGTATTCCTATATGGAGCCCAGGGAAATATACTGCAATATGAAAGGATGAGAGAATAATATTCATTTTATTTATTTATTTATTTATATGCATACCTTTTTTTTTGTATCATTAATATACAATTACATGAGCAACACTGTGGTTACCAAATTCCCCCCATTATCAAGTCCCCACCACATACCCCATTAACAGTCACTGTCCATCAGTGTAGTAAGATGCTATAGAGTCATTACTTGTCTTCTCTGTGCTATACTGCCTTCCCCATGCCTCCTGGTACATTATGTGTGCTAATCGTAATGCCCCTTATTCCCCTTATCCCTCCCTTCCACCCCACCTTCCCCAGTCCTTTTCCCTTTGGCAACTGTTAGTCCATTCTTGGGTTCTATGACTCTGCTGCTGTTTTGTTCCTTCAGTTTTTTCTTTGTTCTTATGCTCCATAGATGAGTGAAATCATTTGGTCCTTGTTTTTTTCTGCCTGGCTTACTTCACTGAGCATAATACCCTCTAGCTCCATCCATGTTGTTGCAAATAGTAGGATTTGTTTTCTTCTTATGGCTGAATAATATTCCATTGTGCATACGTACCACATCTTCTTTATCCATTCATCTACTGATGGACACTTAGGTTGCTTCCAGTTCTTCGCTATTGTAAATAGTGCTGTGATAAACATAGGGGTGCATATGTCTTTTTGAAACTGGGATCCTGCATTCTTAGGGGAAATTCCTAGGAGTGGAATTCCTTGGTCAAATGGTATTTCTATTTTCAGTTTATTGAGGAACCTCCATACTGCTTTCCACAATGGTTGAACTAGTTTACATTCCCACCAGCAGTGTAGGAGGGTTCTCCTTTCTCTGCATCCTTCCCAGCATTTGTTGTTTCTAGTCTTTTCTATGTTGGCCATTCTAACTGATGTGAGGTGATATCTCATTGTGGTTTTAATTTGCATTTCCCTGATAATTAGCAATGTGGAGCATTTTTCATGTGCTGGTTGGCCAGCTGAATTTCTTCTTTGGAGAAATGTCTGTTCATATCCTCTGCCCATTTTTTAATAGGTTTATTTGCTTTTTGGATGTTGTGGCATGTGAGTTCTTTATATATTTTGGATGTTAACCCTTGTCAGATCTGTCATTTACAAATATATTCTGCTATACTGTAGGATGACTTTTTGTTCTGTTGATGGTGTCCTTTGCTGTACAGAAGCTTTTTAGCATGATGTAGTCCCATTTGTTCATTCAGGAATAAATTGCTCATGTTTATACTCAAGAGACTTTTGCCTATGTTTTCTTCTAAGAGTTTTATGGTTTCATGCCTTATATTCAGGTCTTTGATCCATTTTGAATTTACTTTTGTGTATGGGGTTAGACAATCCATGTAGCTGTCCAGTTTTGCCAACACCAGCTGTTGAAGAGGCTGTCATTTCCCCATTGTATATCCATGGCTCCTTTATTGTATATATTAATTGACCATATATGCTTTTGTTTATATCTGGGCTCTCTAGTCTGTTCCATTGGTCTATGGGTCTGTTCTTGTGCCAGTACCAAATTGTCTTGATTACTGTGGCTTTGTAGTAGAGCTTGAGGTTGGGGAGCATAACCCTCCCAGCTTTATTCTTCCTTCTCAGGACTGCTTTGGCTATTTGGGGTCTTTTGTGGTTTCATATTAATTTTAGAATGATTTGCTCTAGTTCATTGAAGAATGTTGTTGGTATTTTAATAGGGATTGCATTGAATCCATAGATTGCTTTACGCAGGATGGCCATTTTGACAATATTAATTCTTCCTATCCATGAGCATGGGATGAGTTTCCATTTATTGGTATCTTCTTTAATTTCTCTCATGAATGTATTGTAGTTTTCAGAGTATAGGTCTTTCACTTCCTTCGTTAGGTTTATTCCTAGATATTTTATTCTTTTTGAAGCAATTGTGAATGGAATTGTTTTCCTGATTTATCTCACTGCTAGTTCATCATTAGTGTATAGGAATGCCACAGATTTCTGTGTATTAATTTTGTATCCTGCAACTTTGCTGAATTCAGATATTAGTTCTAGCAGTTTTGGAGTGGAGTCTTTAGGGTTTTTTATGTACAATATCATGTCATCTGCAAATAGGGACAGTTTAACTTCTTCCTTGCCAATCTGGATGCCTTTTATTTCCTTGTGTTGTCTGATTGCCATGGCTAGGACCTCCAGTACTATGTTAAATAAAAGTGGGGAGAGCAGGCACTCTTTTCTGAGTTCTGATCTTAGAGGAAAAGCTTTCAACTTCTCACTGTTAAGTATGATGTTGGCTGTGGGTTTGTCATATATGGACTTTATTATGTTGAGGTACTTGCCCTCTATTCCCATTTTGTTGGGAGTTTTTATCATGAATGGATGTTGAATTTTGTCTAATGCTCTTTCAGCATCTTTGGAGATGATTATGTGGTTTTAGTCCTTCTTTTTGTTGTGGTGATGTTGATGGATTTTCAAATATTGTACCATTCTTGCATCCCTGGAATAAATCCTACTTGATCATGATGATTTTTTAATGTATTTTTGAATTCAGTTTGCTAATGAGAGAGTAACATTTTAGATGCAAAGGAAGTGTATACATTTAAAAGAACTGATCAGAGAAACAAATATAATTTTAGAAAACATATGCTTTTTATGTGGAAAACTCAGAAAAATATAGGTTGGCCAAGGGATGAAAGATAAGACTGTAAGTCAGGAGACGGCAATAAAAAGGAAGCAGGTAGAAATAGAAATTGAATTAGGTGCCAAGTAGAAGGGACAGCAAAATTAGAAAATTATTGTTTTGCAATCATCATGGTAAAAATTGACTTAGACAAAAAAAAAATCAATGGATACTAAAATTATTGGGTAAAAGTTTGTTGGGGAGCTACTCAAGGTATTTTCCCACACATTGCATATTAATTACAAAAGGATAAAGTATTTTTATACCAGAGAAATCTTTAGGACACTACCCAAAATGAGTGATCATAGTTAAATCAGCAGTAATGGGACAAACTGGCATGTTCTTACTAATGTCATACAGTAAGCAGGACCAACATCGCTTATTTGGAATTCCTGCCCAAAATGAATAACCTGAATCTAATTACAGCAAACTAAAATTGAGAGACACTCTACAAATCAACTGGCCTATATACTCCTCAGGAAGTCAAGGTCAGGAAATATCTACCAGAGCTGAGAAAGTTTTCTAGGTTTAAGAAAACTATTTCAAGAGACATAACAGCTCAGTGTAATGTGTGGTTACAGATTGGCCCCTGTATTAGAAAAGGAATCTAAGCATTATTGGAACAAATTATTGGAACTTTAAATATGATCTATATTATCATATTTTGTATTGTAACATATTTGGTATTGTAACAATGTTAAATTCTCTGAATTTAATCATTGTATTATGGTTATGTAAGAGAAAGCCCTTGCTTTGAGGAGACAGTGGCTTAAAGGGTAAAGAGTCATGATATATGTAGTTAGTCCCACGTGTTTCAGCAATAGTAATAATAACCCGTATAATATATATAGAGAAGATAATAATGTGCTCATAGATAGATATCCTGATCAAGTATAATTACAAAAGGAAAAAGTAATTTTATACTGGAGAAATGTACCAAAATGTTAACAACTGGTGACTCTAGGTGAAAATACATAGATGTTCATTGCATTCTTCTTGAGGTTTTCTGAGTTTTGAAATGTTTTTCAAAATAGAAAATTCAAAATAAAAAACTGAATATCATGTAGAACAAAGCTGAAAAGATCTCGCAAATTGCAGGAGAAAAAGGAAAATGATAAATGGGAAGCTAACAAAAACGAAGGACAAAGAACAAAATCACATTTGCATATCTGTTTTCCTGAAGAAATGAGAACAAACATCATACTATGAATACTGTCATAGGAAAAAACCTTGCTAATTGTAGGAGAGCCCTTAGTCAGCAGGGAAAGGTTTCCATTAATTACCAGGCAAAATTAATTTTAAAAAGACCAATATTCAAATATTCTGAAAGATGTAAAAATACAGAATTAATTCTGAGTAACAGTTTTAACTATAATTAAGAACAGAAGAAAGCACTAATCACTGAACATCAGAAATATAATAAAATTACTTAGTACATAAACTCTGGATCTAATATTCTGGATGATGTCCACGATTGGGATGTAAATCTTACTGATTTCCTTAACGAATGAATGGGGAAATAAGTAGATACTGTTTTCATTTGTGCTGATAATTAGAGAGTATAGGTTCTAGTATTATTTAGTTAACAAAAGCATCTGTACCTGCCAAAACACTAGAAGAAAATAAGAAAATATAGCCCAGGTACCAAAAGATGTAAAACAGGGGTGGAGCCAAGATGGCGGCGTGAGTAGAGCAGCAGAAATCCCCTCCCAAAACCACATATATTTATGAAAATATAACAAAGACAACTCTTCCTAGAAGAGAGACCAGAAGACACAGGACAACATCCAGACCACATCCACACCTGCAAGAACCCAGCGCCTCGCGAAGGGGGTGTACCGAGCCCACCAGAAACTTTCAGCGACGTAAGGGTGGACGAACTGCAACTTTTAACCTACATTTCTGAAGCAGCGCTTGATAATCACCTCCCGGGGTAATTTTCCAAGTTCCAAAAAAAAAAAGAAAAGTTTGCCATTTCTTCTCCAGGAGCAGAAACCAGACAAAACCCTTCCCGGGCATCGCCCACAACCAAAGCCAAAAAAAAAAAAAAAAAATTACACCAGTTATTAATGCTTTTAAAGACTTATTTGTTAAAAAAATTTTTTTCCTTTTGTTCAGTTTATTGGGAAAATTTCCAACAGTGATCTTTTACATAACGGTGCCCAGTTCAAACACAAGAGCCTGACAACTGAGGCAGAGCAGTTCACAAGCAGCCGTTCCGTCCTTAACACATATTTTCATGTTACATATAGGTTTTTACACTGACACTGAAAAGTAAAGCAGTATCTGTTACAGGTTCCCTTTAATATTGATCAGAAGCATTGAGATTTAAAAAAAAATAACTTTAATATGTACACTACCTTAGAAAACTTGGGTGTTGTCAATAAAGTGCTAGTATTTGTGAAAAAAAAGATGTAAAACAAAAAAAAAAGCAAAGAGGCATTAAAAAATAGCATAAAACAAGATGACTAATGTCAGTTATACCTATAAAGGTTTTGCACTCCTTTAAAGAAAGAAAAAGGAACAAAATCTAAGTATGCACTGTTTATTGAAAATACAGGTAAACCAAACGGCATAGAAAAGTAAAAGTTGGGGCAAAGAAATAGGACACAAATGCCAACAAAAAGAAGTGGCAGCAATAATAATATCAGGTAAAGTAGAAAGCAAAGGAGAGAAAACAACAGTAATTGCTATAAAGAGATTCATTTTATTTTGATAAAAAATCCAATATACATGAAAATACAATCTTAATAAAATTTTATGTACTAAATAATATTACTCTAGAAAAGAAAAGGTGGCTGTAAATTCAAGGAGAAATTGATAACACATTTCTCTGAATGCACACTTCGTAGATCTCTTGGAAAGACCAAAAGGCAAAAATATTAAGAAGGTAAAAAGATAAATATCTGAATGGTCTTAGTAATGTGATCAATAAGACAGATATAATGTGTGCATGCTAAACTTGATACACTACAGAAAATGGCAATGGGAACCTTACAATATTAATGTACTTTAGGCTACATAAAAATCCCAATAAATTCCCCAAAGCAAAATTGCACAGATCATATTTTCTGACTATGTTATAATTAAACTGGGAAATAAGAATAGAAAAAATAACTTCTAAGTCACTTGGAGATTAAAAGAGTTTCTCCCAAATAACTCTTCACATAGTGGAAATTAAAAAACATAAATGCAAATTATTTATAAAATAACAATAATGAAAATACTATATAAAAAAATGCATAGGATGAAGCCTATGTATGATGCAGAGGCAGACTCATAGTCTTAATGTTTTCTTAATATGAAAAGTAGATGAAAATAAACTAAGCAAACCAAGAAGATAACAACAACAAAAAAGTAAACCTTAATAATATGGGTAACTGCTGAGCCACTGTGTTGTATAACTGAAACCAACAGAAGATTTTATATCAATGATACTTCAATAAAAACTAATAAACAGAAACTGAAGCTGTAGGTTTGCTATAGTTATATAGTGTTGTTCACAAGGTAGTTCTTTTTCCTCAGATTCATTGTGGCACTTTAGCTTTGTCCTTTCTATTTACTTCTAAAACTAACATCTATTTTTTCCCCTGCTAATTACACATGATCATTATGGGAAAAATGGAAGTTACAGAAAACCACGAAGAAGAAAATAAATATCCCCTATAATCCTGCAACACGTTGACTTTCATGGGAATCACCTTTTTACTTTTCTGCATATTTTAACTATGTATGTTTGCATCCCTCAGTATAAGTTCAGTTTTACCTATTTCGGAGCTGTATACATAAATGGAAACTCACAATATGTTTTCTTTTCTGACCAGTTCCCCTCAACATTGTGAAATTCACCCATGTTGCTGCATATAAACAATTTATTGTTTTCATTGCTATTAAATTTAACAGTGGTTGATTATGCAACAATTTTTGTTGATGAAATTGCCACAATTTTGTATTTGGGTTGTTTCCACTATTTGGCTGTTACGAATAGTGTTGGAATGAAATTCTTATACATATCCTTTCGGTGTAAATTACTAGGAGTACAATTGCTGGGTATCCTAACTCTTAAGTTTAAAAGGAGAGATAAGGGTCAATGAAGGGGAAGATGAGAAATAGATCAATTTTGAATTTTTTTTTCATTTTCAAAATAGATTAAGAGGAATAATAAAATTTGCTGTCACACAGAGTAAAACTGGAGCTTAAGATACTTTTTAGAAGTACCAATGTTTTATAGCCACATGAACATAAAGCAGTTCTAACCACTTTGGGGGGAGTCACATGTCTGGGAATTTGATGAAAATTACCCAACTTTTTCCTACCAAATTGAACTTAAAGATTTTCATTTTCATATAGCTTCAGTGTGTTCATAAATCCCTGAAGTTTCTCTTTCAATCCAGTTAAAACCAACAAAAACCTTGCTGTGGACTGAATTTTTTTAAAGTATCTGTCTCATGATATGCTACATTCGAGTTACAAAATACATTTAAAATCTCCCTTAGAATAGGTGATTATTGGGAAGTGACATGGGGCATCATTTGGGTTTTTACCCATATATATCTTTACCCTTAAATAGTGAAGAATACTTCAGACCTGCAGTTGTGAAATCAAATCTGAGTAGACTGGAGTTCTGGATTCTGTGATCCACACAATCGGGTTGTAACAGGCCATGCTTTAAAAAATTAAGTTTCTGAAGACAATGAGTGGTAAAAATCTTGATATCTTACATTCCCAAGACTTGTGCTGTGTTTACTACCTCCAGTCTTGAGCCTTAGCTAAGGCAGCTGGCCTTTAACTGTGGAACACATTAAATTTTTAATCCAAAACTTTTAAAATTCAATTATGAAGTCATCACAAACTGTACCAGAACGGCCCCTTTATAGGAAGTGAGGATGCCTGGAGGCTTGCTTAAGCAAGGCCCACTCTGTTCAGTTTAGGGGACAGGCCCCAGGCCTCCATCTCAGTGGAAAGGACGCCAGTAGCAGGTATATTCCATTCATTTAAACATGCCAACAAACGTTTGTTGAGGGCCTACTGTGTGGAAATGGGGCAGTACTGAATGCACATTGCACGCTGGGACAGTACGCCTCTGCTTACCGCACGAAGTCGGCTCCTACCCAGCCCGCCATCGCCGCACTGCGGCGCTTCCCCGCAGGGCCTCTAGCCGCCCACTGCGCAGGCGTAGATGCGACCTCACCTCACGTGCGGGATCTCCTTGCGGGTGCCTAGGGATCCTGTGGGAGCAGATGTTGATTCTGAGGACCTGACCTGCAAAGAAGGCTGCTCAAGGTTTGTGGGGAATGTGGCGAATGAACCGAAGGGGTTTAGAAACTAGCAAGGTTCTGGGGGAACTAAAAAGGGAAAGAATGTTGATTATCATAAAGTTCAGGGACTCTTAACCTGGGCCCGGAGTGGACCTAGGAGGGTCAGGGCGCGCGGACTGGTAAAGTGAAATATGAACTGGCTTGCATGAGCTGATTCCCACGCCCCGGAGGGCCCCTGAGGTAGCCAAGCGCCTCAGGTAGCAGGGGGCCTCGGGTTACAGCTGCCCGAAGGCAGAAGGGAGCAGTGCAGACGCTCTTGCCCTCAGCATGGAGCCGGCGGCGCCTCGAACGTTCTACTCAAATCCGTCTGGGCCGCCGACGGCCGAGGGCTGTTTCCGGGGGCAGGGCGGAGCTTCACGGGGCACCGCCCACTCCTGGACCTCAGGTCCCGGCTCCCGCGCGGCTCCCCACACTGTTGCTGCCGCGGCGCCGTGAGGCGCTCAGCCGCCCGGGCCACCGGGGCGTCTGCGCGCCGCGTCGCCCCCGAGCAGAGCCCGCGCTCGGACGATTCCCGCCGGCGCCGGCCGCCCGCTGTCTCGCTGCAGGAGCCGGTGGCCGTGGGGGCGCTCCGGTAGGCGAGGGCGGCTCGGGAGGCGGGCGCGGAGGGCTTTCGGGCGCCGAGAGGCAGGACGCGCTCGGGGATGCGCCGCCGCGCGTCCGGGGTGCTTTGGCCGTTGTAAGGGCTGCGTGGAGGTTTGGCGAGACTGCTGCGCCATGGTGGTTTTGGACTTGTTGATTGAACTCTGAAGGTACTGACACTTGCCACGTCCCACAGAGGTGTGGGTGCCGAAGCCGTCTCCTGACTGGCAGGTAGTTGAATAGGAGCCACTTCCTGTGCCCGTCTCTTCTCATCAGATCTTTTCAGGCCCCTTTCCATGCTTGTGGTTGAATTTATACCGTTTATTTGACATGCTCAGTTTGAGGTAACACGGCCCCCGTGGTGACTGTGTGGAAAACACTGGTAACGATGCTGCAGAAAGTGGAAAGATTATTGGTAACTCCAAGGCTTTAAAAAGAGCACAGTTCCCCTCAAGTTTTAAGCATTGTGGGCTCTGAGTGCGATGTAAAGCACCCCAGCACCGTAAGTGCATGGTTTGCTTTGAGGATGACAGATGAATATGGCACTTTCAAAGTACAAAGTCGAAGTCACACAAAATTAAAATTTGCTTAAGTTTTGAGTCGTCTTTCTGACGTGTTAAGTATGTGTACAAGGAGTAGAAGTGGTACAGCTTGAAAGAGTGATTGAGTTCAATTTAGCAAATAGTTAATTTTATGTATTTTGTATTCTAAAAAGGTTTTAAAAAGGCTTCATTCATCGTTGCTGATTGGAATGGGTACATTTTAACAGTTGAGGCCAAGGGAGCTGGAGGATTGAAGTCAGTAGTTAAGAGATTTTCATTGTGCTGTCATTGCCCACTTTTTTAAAAGCTTCTAATTAAAAAAAGAAAAACCCAACTGTTTTTATCTTATGGCCTCGGTATTTAGAATTCTGAACCTTACCTAATCTTAACGATGTCAAAATTTTGGAGAGAATGCCTAAGGGTCTTGAATACCCATGCACATTTCCTTTTTAAAAATTTATTGAAGTAGTCACATAACTAGGGAAAAATAGGTATTAGCTGTAGAGTTTAGTTATTGACCAATAGGGAAAAGAGCATGATAACTTTTATTTACATTCTCTGAAATTTAAATCTAGTGGCTAATGATAAGTTCAATTTTATTATATATTTCAGTCGTGTTTTTATAGTTTAATACATTTTAGATGTTTTGTCACTTCACAATATGAACATATAGAGTCATGTTGTATGCCTGAAACTAATGTAATGTTGATGTCAATTATATCTCAATGTTTAAATGCTTTATAAACCAGTGAAATATAATTATAGTACTCTTATTAATAAAATCTCATTATATTTTATTCAATTACAAGTGATCTGAGGATCACTTTTTCTTTCAGTACAGCAACTAATGTATTTGGGCACTTTTAAATTATAAAGTTATGTTTTACTATACTGAGAGATGACATACTGTACCTGGATTGCAAAAATTTTAAGTAAGGGAAAACAATCACCATTTTTACAATACCTGAGGATCAATTTTAGAAAATCAGCAATTATGATTTTTGGTTAATCTATTATTATGCTTTGCTTTTGCTGTGTTCCTATTTTCTCATTTCTTTCAAAGTATCTTTGCTTTCATGAAGGATGATATAGGAGATTTCAAGTGCCTTCATATTATCCTGTTAGATGTGATGGAATCTGATTAACTCTGCACACCCTGAATGTGTTGCGCAGTTGGGATTCATTTTCCTGTAAATTTTACCTTTTCTCTACTCATATTTTGTTCCTTATCTTTATCAAAAAGGAGTGTGTTTTTCAATTCAACAAATATTTCCAGAGCACCAGTGCTTTATTCACTGATTTAATGTGTTTATAAGTGATACTCTAAGATGATTTTTTTTTACTTTGTAATACTTTCAGTTTTATAAAGTTAATGTGGTAATAGGGTTAGAGTGTCAGAAATTAACTTCTTAGAAATAGCTCTATTTTACAAGATGAGGTAAAGTTGCATAGTAAGTGGAGCAAGGTTCAGAAACATTTCAACTCATATGTAGAGTAAATTTGAGATCGCTTTAATGAGCAACTTTGCCTATGAAGATAGTCCCTGAAGTCTGGTAGCAACTCTATATCCTTAGAATGTATAGTCCACATAATGCAAAGCCTTCGTAATTATGGCTCTTTGAAACGAATGGTAGCTGCTCCTGAGGGTATGTCTTTAATTACAACAGCTGAGACTTTGGCGAAGCTCTAGCTATTGCTTTCCTTAGTGTGGCTGTGAATGTAAGTGGGCAGTTCAGTCCCTCTCAGAACCTGATGTTCCTTTGGGATAGCTTTGATAGTGCTTATTAGGTCCCGAGGTGTACAAAGCTATTCTGATTTTTAGGTTTCTCTGAGACATTTAACCTACTGTAACTCAACTTGAGAATTTCAGGACAGTGCAATAGAGAAAATCAGTGATTTATGTATCTAGCTCATCAAGACAAATCTAAAACCCCCTGTACAAGTGCTGATGCCTCAAGGGGGGAACATAATTTTCTTTCTGTCAATGAAGATAAAAACTCACTTCTTTCTCACTTGTATAAGCACAGGCTTGTTAGCATTGATATCTTTACAGGTTGCACAGCAAGACTGTAAAATGCATGTGAGAGACAGAAAATGAATGATTAATCGGGATTATTTATTTAAACCAGCTGGAACCATTGTAATCCTCTCATGTAGAGGTTCTTAACTTGGGATACATGAACTTCAGTGATGACTTGAAGTCCCTAATTACAAAAAATGTCTGGGTTGCGTTAATTTTTGCTGAGGAAAAGATTGTGGCTTCGTCAGACTCTCTTTAAGGATGTGAGGCTCCCTCCCTCAAACACAAGTTTAACAGTAGTAAACTTGAGAGAGCTGTTTTCACAGGAACGCATTTTCAGTTTTATAAGCTGAAATAGCTAGGTGATAGTAGAACTAGGACTCAAATCTAGGCTTTTGAATGCCAGTACTTTGCTTCTTCCAATAGTCCACATTCATTGCACATTGTAGTGACCTCTCTATGAGCGGGCAGTATTCTGTACCCTGTGGCTTACAAGTTTGGAGAGACATTTCAAGCTCATGTAAACATTTTAATGCCAGATCTTAGCAGAAACTGTGAGCAAAAAATGAATTATCATATGTACAGGAAGATAGGAACAAGTATTTCCTCATATAAATAAATGAAAACATTACTATTTTTTTGCCATTAATATAAAAGAACAAATTTAAAAGGGACAAAGCTTGTATAAAATCAATGAATTCTTTGCTAGTAGAATTACCTATTGTGGTGGTCAGGGAAGTCTGTAAGCCCTTTGAGCTTGAAATGATAATTTTACTTAAGGTTTATATATCCTTTACATTCTGTGTGTTGTGTTGTGTATGACATATTTAGCCAAGAAATAGGAAGCAACTTCAGTGAACAGTAAAAGAACAAATTTTAAAGGGAAGTTCTACAAATCCATCTTTATCTCTCTCTCGAAAACCCAACTTTTTGTATTTGCATGTGTCTTTCAAGCCCATTTCAATTAAAACTATTATTTTTGTTTTACCAGATTTATTGTGTGCCTGCCCGTCTGAGGTATTTAGCCCATACAAATACAAACCCTTTATGAATACTTGTTCTCTCTTAGAGAATAGGGCTTCACAGGTCAATAGTATAACTATTTGAAAAAGGCTGGAGGAATGTTAGGTGATTAACATTAAACAGAAGGAAAAAAGAACACCTCCTTGTGTGATTAAACATGCACTACTAATAGCCGACACTTACCTAGTGCTTTACTATGAATCAGTTATTGTTCTGTGTGCTGCATGTATTAACTGATTTAATCAATGCAGCAGGAGTGTCAATTAACTGAATTAACTTAGCATGGAGATATTTGTTAACTTACTTATTTTTATATAAGAAGAAACCGAGGCACTGAGAATAGGTAACTGGTCCAAAATTGCAGTTAGTGAGGGGCAGAACAGAATATGAACTAATCTGGGTTTACCAAACTGCCACTAAAAATAACTACCTCTGATCTGTGGTATGAATAAGTTAAATCATTTTTTTTTTAAAAACAGTTAATCTGAACTACCTGTAAATTTTTTAAGGGAAAATTATTTGCTACAAATATACTGAGTCTGGAAAAAAGGCTAATGGCAAATTACTCTGTTTGGTTATCTTATATTTACAGACCATCCAAAAGTGGTACTAAAATTTGTAGTCTAATAGAAGATAGCACCACAAAAGCCAAGAAAAATGATCCAGGTTTACTTCTCTGTCTAGGGTGTTGAGCTGGTGTTCTAGGTACTTCTTTTCTGGGGACTTGATAATACTCAAGTTTTGCCTACAGTTTTCTTTGAAGTCCTGTAAGTCTCTCCAGTCTGACTGTTTGGTGTATTCCCACCAGGTTTATTTCAGTATTTTAGACATTGCATGATTAAATTGCTTCTACATAATATTTGAGAAGCTTCTTTATCTTAAAATGAATGTGATATTAGAAGTAGACAAATTATATATTAAAACCCATTCTTGATAGGACCATAGTAAGGATTTACATTATCTGTTTGTTGCTGATTTGAAAGAAGATTGGAAAATTGCCAGTGCCTTTCTCAAATTTAAATAGGAAAAGAGATTAATTTTTAAGTGAACATTCTGTGTCTTTCATGAGGATGTATAATTAGATCAACTTAGGAATTATAATTGTATATTAATGCTTTCTGGGTATAACTCCATTACAATTATATATAAGCCAATACTAAATAGTTATCTTTAAAAGAAAAAGTTTGTTTTTATTTTATTTCTTTGTCCTCAACCATACATTTCTTACTTTTAGGTTCAGCGACCATTATAGGTGAATAATGATGGGTGGTTATATTTTCCTCATTTAAAGGTGTCAAAAAATTAAACTACTGTTGAATTCTTTGGACTAACATGGAAAGATAGCTTACTATTTTTAAATGAGCAGAGCAACTTGAATAGCAAGAATAATCCAGTGCACATTTCATTACCATTAGAGGGCAATCTGAGGAATACTGCTGGTTTTTAACTAGTAAAAATACAATTATCCCTGTGCAGGAGGAAAAACTGATTAAGTGTTCAGTCCTATTTAGAGATTTATCAAGCAGTGCCTCGTGTATTATCTATATAGCTATTTTTCTTATATTAATAAAAATGAACTGTGTGGATTTTTAGATAAGACCAATTTTAGAGGTTATTTTTGTTGTTGGGGAAAGTAACTTGTAAGTTTTCTACAAAAATTAAATAAAGTGATTATTATTATTCATTCTCTTCCAAGAGTTTTCAATTCCCTTGAAAATAGTATGTCATTATCTTTAATTATCTGATTATTCCTTTGTATTTCCCCAATGTCTTTTAAAAAGTCTCATAGCCATAATAGATTAGTTACTAATCTTATCCCTGTGCTTTTACAATAATTCCCTAACTCCTTTTGCATCTAATTTCCATCTGAGCAGAGCATGCACTCCGTTTGGCATTAGACTGATTGATTGATCTATTCCTCATCTTTTTTCAGTCTAGTAGCACAATTAACTTACATATTTTATACCCTTCTAGCAATATATCTACTATCCAGGACTTTAGCCAGGTGCTCGTCTCTCTGTTTTTACTTGTATAGGAAGGACAAGGAGTGGCTGGCTAGGAGGTGATTTTTTTTTTGATGTTTCATTTGCTTTTCACTGTGTTTTCAATATAGTAACTTAGAGGAAGGCATTCCTTATATTTAATATTTGGGTAACAATTATTCTGTCATTGTGTTCATGAAACAAGGTTGATACATAGGAGCAGGGTAGGTAGTCCAGGTTATCTTCCTTGTGCAGTAGATTCCGAATCATCCTTTGGTAGTTTAGTCCATGGTAGAGTGGTTTTATTTTGGTCAAACCAGTCAGAACGTGGTCATTTGAGAAGGCTGAAAGGAGGACTAGGACTGGAGGATTGAATGTTGAACAGTTGGGCTGTTCTCTCACCTTTCTCTGTAGCCTTTCTCTTTGTGAAACCTGATCTGTTTTTAACAAAGCACTTAGACTCCGAAGGGAAAGAAACCAGGGGAGTTCTAGCCCTTGGGGCATCCTTAACTTTAATTATTCCCCTGAGAAAAAGCAGCTGGACTGGAAGTCTCCTGCCCAGAGTCTAGGCTCTTGGGATAGTCTTTAAAGCATGTAAATTACTTTTAACTTGACTCTCATTTGACTGTGTTTAATAGATACAGGATTCTCCTTGGGTCTGGAGGGAGAACCCATCCAAAATTTTTGGAGAAATCCATCTAGTACAGGGCATTAAAACAAAATTAGGGCGTCTGAGTCACCACAAAGTCATGGAAATCTTTAATTACTAGATTTTTGTTCTAATCTAGGAAATCCCTTGTATTGGAGGTTGGTTGATCCAACATAGACAACTGAACCTGGGTTATTGTGATAAAAGAGTTAAACCACATAGTTTAAAAGATAATACATCTTTTACCTATTGTCTTTGTCGTAAGGGCAACAGACTAAATCTCAGCAATAAACATAAGGGAGTAAGTCTTGAGAAATGTACTGGTAGTCCTTGGGATCCTTCCTTCCTGGAATGCCCACATTTTATTGTGCCTGATCGTCCAGATTGGTGGTTCACAAAATGTCCCTGAACCTTCAGCATCATCTGGGAATTTGTTAGAAATAAAATTCCTGGGCCCAGGTCAGACATTCTGAATAGAAACTCTGGGGATGGGTTTCAGTAATCTTGTTTTATTAAAGCCCTCTAGGTGATTCTGGTGTATTTTAAAGTTTGAGAACCATAACCCTAGATCATTGGGGATGAACCATGATGTTTTTGCTTTGCTAGTCCATTGCTTCAATATAAATATCTTATTACTTGTGTGGGTATTACTGCCTATGTGTGCACCAGGATTAGGCAATCTGTGTTATTACTGTTACATTGCATGGTACCCAAACTAAAATTGTTGGTGGCCTTCAGAGTTCTATTTTCTTGTCTTTCCTTCTTGTTGAATGCCTGGAGCAAGGTGGCTGCTTGATAAATACTTATTGAATGAATTAATTGCCTGCCTCCCTTCCTGCCCCAAAAAGCAAAACCACAATCTTTTTTTTTTTATTAAAGTATCATTCATATACAATCTTATGTTGGTTTCAAATGTACAACACAGTGGTTCAACAGTTGCCCATATTATTAAATCCTCACCCCCTCTAGTGCCAAAACCACATTCTTTTTAAAATTCATTTTGGATTCTTTTTCTGCAAGAGCATTAAGCCTAGAAGTCAGGTTCCCAGTTAAGAACGTTTCTTTTTCTTAATAGTAAAAGTGGTTGAAAGAGATTGCTAATGCTAAATATAAAAAGGAAGAAGGGGAAAAAGGAAACTCCTCTCATGTAGCTGATTAGGTGCTTGCCTCAGAATTATCTACCAGTAGGTCTCAGATCTAGGTTGCATTTGAATTGCCTGGAGAACTTGTCAGATCACAGATTGCTGGGCCCAACTCCTAGGGTTTCTGACTGAGTAGGTCTGAGATGGGGCCAGAAGATTTGCTTTGCTAACATGTTTCCAGCTTGATGCTGATGCTACTGGTCTAGGGACAATTTGAGAAGCACTGACCTTAGTTCACTAATACCTTGAAACACAGGTAATTTCACAAATGTTAATTTTAATTCCTGGTGCTTGCATAGCCAATGGTCTACCTATAATTAGAAAGTACAGTATATACCTGGATAACAAATTTACTGAATAATATTTCTTTCCAAAGGTGTCTTTTAAGATCTTTTTCAACACAAAACTTTTTTTCAAGCTTCTTTAAATACAAAACTAAATAATTGAATTAAATAGAGTGGAGTAGATTCTTTACCCCAGTCTTGTCACATGGGTCACTTCATTTCTCTCCTTCTCTTTTTATTTTTACCTCAAGCTTTGTTGAGAATTTAACTAGGCTACCCATGGTATTGCTGTCTTGGCATTCATTCTCTTTGGTCTCCAGTGACCTTAAGCTGACACTAGCCCCCTCATGTAAGTTCATGCCGTTAACAGTAGCCCTCAAAGTCACAAGCAAATGGAAGTTTCTGATATGACTTCCCCACCAGCCTTGTGAGCAACAGTCTCCCTGGGTTCCCCCATGGCCTTCCCTTTGTATACCCCTTGTTAAGACCTCTGAGTGGCTTACTGAAACTCTGCCCTTGTGATTTGAGTTAACCGATCCAGCCTTAGCCCAAGAATCCCAAAGCATTCATCCCACAGACCCTAATAAAGGCATGTGTCCTAGGTCCTGCTCTCTCTGCCTTTACTCTGCCTTGACCTCCCCGTGTGGCTCCTTCAGGCATGTCAAGTACACTTGACCCTTGACCAACATGGGTTTGAACTGTATGGGTCCCCTTAGATGGGGATTTATTCCAATAAAAGCATTGGAGAATTTTTTGGAGATTTGTGACAGTTTGAAAAACATTTTCTTTTCTCTAGCTTACTTTATTGCAGGAATACAGTTATAATACATGTAACATACACATGTGTATGTTATATGTATGATTAGTGTATCATTGAGGTTCTGGGTCAACAGTAGACAGTTAAGTTTTGGGGAATTTTCAGCTGTAGGAGCATCAGCACCCCTAAGCCCAGAATTATTCAAGGGTCCACTGTACTTCCTCCAGGACCTGTAACCAATAAATTTTTCTATTTTAATTCCTCTTGTGGTATCTTTTTGAACCTTAGCTCACCATCCAGGACTATGTGCTCCACCTACTAAGTGTTAATTTGACAAATTCATAACTAGCTTACTAAATTTTCTGATATAGTTTTATACCCCAAAATATGTTGCTTGTTTCACCTTCTTAGTCGATACGTGTTTCTCTATTTTCTGCCCTCAAATGCAACAAGTTCCTAAAGAATAGAAAAGTTGACACTTTAGGGTTTTTTCTCACAACTGAACACAGTTTTGGAGATGTGATTCCTTGTCACTTGAATTCTTTTATAACACATTCTTAGCGTTTCCTGAAAGAGGCTAAAATGAAGTAAAACAGGCTCCTCCCCCGCCCCCACTCTTCTATAAGCCTTCTTTTTTTTCTTGATTAGCAGGTAGTTCTCAACAAGGAGATCTGAAGTATATCAATTAATACAGAATTCTATTTAATTGGCACTTTAGTTGAATATTTTCAACCATAACCCAATACAAATACATACATACCTCTGCAGAGAAAATTCAGAGTTACTGTACTAGTATATCTGGTAGAGAAAACAAGGCTTGAAGACAGTTTCATTTTTTCTTTTAATGGATTATCTCCCTTGAGTTTGTGGAAAGGCTTACCAAATCAGTACCTTCTTTGTGAAAACCTGTGGCTGGTGGTGTTCTTGTAATTTCAGAGTCTCCTTAGCGAATATATATATATTTTTCCTATTTCAGGGATTTTGTTTGCCACTATTTTGCCATCCCAGAAAGTCTGGACTAGCTCTGTGCATGTGTCTTTTAACATCCTTTCTTGAGCAACTTTCATGACCAAATTGAAAGACAAAATATTAACCTTTACATCTTCATCCATACTGGTTTTTTATGCATGACAGTTGTGTTAATTAACAAGTTTGCTTCAGGTTCTTGTTAATGTACTGATGTAAATTATCCTTTAATTTAGTATAACTAATCATCAATTTCTAAATGCATATATTACCCATATGTTATTACTAAATATTTCATACAAAATTTTTGACATTTGTATGAGAATGCCAGCTCCTATCATGGCAATTTGTGCAAAAGAGACCATCATTGTCAAAGTGCTTAAAATTTCTAGTTCCCACATTATTTGCCATTTCATTTTTATATGCTCAGTCTCTCATCCTTACTTTCTTGTTACTATATGACTATACTTACCTCTGATTGGTTCTTTATTATCTCTACTTCTACTGCTTCTGTTTCTTTGGGCCTCTTGGGCAATGACACTCATTAAATTATTTGAGTAAAACCTAAGCAAAATAATAACTCAGTAAAGGATAAGATGTCCTTTTGTTTACACATTGAGTTTTAAAATGTATTAATGATATTTTCAAAAATGGATCTACAATTTCTATTAAAATACCTTTTTATTTTCTCAAATGCTTAACTTGGAGAAAAGACAAAAATTTAGAATTTGGAGTCAGTCCAAAATTTTGCTGATGTTTCATAATAAAAAATACCTTTTCTTAAAGACTGTGTAGCATTTAAATGAATGGATTAGTACCACATAGATTACCATCATGTAACCAGTAGTAGTATCCTGAAATCAAGACATAAGTAGTGTTATACTGGAATCAAGACGTAATTATAATAGGTCATTAAGATTTATGCTAACTGTAATTCTTTCTTGTTTCCATGGTGCATACAATCAGATTTAAGGTTTAAATGTCTCTAGAAAGAAACTTAGTGGGATTAATGTAGTGGTTTAGAATCCAGCATCAAGCCTGGATTTGAAAAATAATTTAGCAGTTTGGTAGTTTTACGCACATTTCTTAAACTTTCTGGGTCTCTGTTTTCTCATCTGAAAAATGGGAATACATATCAATACTACTTTACTAATCAGTGAGGATGAAATACAAGATTTTCAAAAATGGATCTACATTTTTTTTCTTGATTAACAGGTAGTTCTCAACAAGTATACTGTAAAGTACCTACACGGTGCATAGCATGTATCATAACCGTATTCAATCACTTAAACAATTTTAGCATAGAATTAGCAGTGTTACTTAGTGTTCATATATTTTGCTATATATAAAAATGGAAGAACAAGTTCATCTGATGTGTCATAGTGTCATTTTCTCTACTAGATGACTTCTTAAAAGTGGTGAGCTGATTGGGAACAGCACACAAGAATGTATGAAGGGAAGAGAAAGACTTAGAAGAGGAATGAAGGAGGGGAAAAGAATGCAAGGGTGTGAGAGAAAAGGCACTGCGACATGCAGAGAACAGACCTCTCCCTCCCCTAAAATGAAACAGACATCAAAAGGGAGGCAAAAATTGGGAGAGAAAAGTGAATGGAGAGGACAATAAAGAATTATTCCAGAGGTAGTTTCTGACCAAATTCTCTGATATTTCTGCCTTTTTCTTTTTTTATAGATATTCATTTATCATTTTTCATGTATGGATTGATTCCTAATCAAAACTGTATGATGGTAGATTCCACTGAAGAGCGGTAAGTATTTTGAACAATGGCTTTGCTCCTGCTATTTCCTGTAGTACTGTATTGATTTTTTCATCCCACTTGGGGTAAGCCTTCTAGTTTACAACTGACTTAAAAATAATTTGGCAGTAAGGTAACATGAAACTGTATTTTTTTTCACATGTTGGAGTGCTTTTAAAGTACATACATATTTATCCTTTGCAGTAAATATTTATTGGGTACTTAAAACGAAGAACAGTAATTGGTGATTCAGAGAGAGAAAAATGAGTAAAGTCCAGTGGAGACGATTGGCCCATGTAAAATTGACCTTAATTTAGCATACATGTTGAATCTTTGACTAACAGGCCAATACTCAAGTATTTCATAGAACATTTGTGGTGTTCAAGGTTTGGACTTGCCTTTTGAATCAGTACATAAGTATAAGAAACTTATTTTGTAGCCAGTCTTTTTTTTTTCTAATCAAAAGTTGTACTGCCACATTTGGTCACCTACATATTAATCAACTAAGTTTTAAGTGATATTTGATTGATTCTAAAAACAAAACAGCTCACAGGATGAAAATAGGACCAACTATTGACATTTAAAAATCAAAAGAGCCATAGTCATAGAAGCACTCTAAGCAAATAAGTTTTCTAAATAGTTTGAAAGTTAGAGGAGGGCTCAGAGCTCTTTAACTTTTAAGAAACTATCAGACTTTTATGGTATCAACTTACATACAGTTTCCTGCATTGCCTGTATGTGGATACAGAAGAAATGTAAACATAGAGACTAAGGTGGTAGCAAGGGGAATAAATGGAGGAGGAGGTAAAACATTTTGCAGTTTACAGTACAACTTTAAGTCTTACAGAAACAAGTGAAAAGAGTAAAGCTTAGGAGCACCTACTTAGAGGCATAATCAACACAAACTCGTGTCTGCTCAGTTATTGTGTAGAGTCTTTACTGTATCATAAATACTTCCCTAAAAATTCTGTTTCAAAATGGAGATATAGTTAATACAACTAATCCTAAAAGGAAAGAAGGCTGTGCCAGACTGCACACACCTGGAGAACAGAGCAGATCTCACAAAACAGGGTAAAATACCAAAGCCTTGATCCAGTGGGACCCAAGCCCTTCCCCCAGCCCAGCTCACCATCAGGAGGAAGAGAAACAGAGTGGGGAGGAGAGAGGAAGCCTAGGACTGCTGAACACCCAGCCCTGGAGATCTGCTTTGGGAGCACAAAACCTACATTGCATTAGTGGGGTTGGAAAGCTAAGAGAGGTGGAATTCTTGGAGAGACTGAGATTCCAGCCATTTGTGGAGGACAGAGATCCACATTCGGCTACTCTGAGACAAAGGAAAGGAGGGCGGTCTGAGTGGCTTGCTAGCAGCGAGAAGGCTGCTGAAGGCACGGGGTTTGCACGGAGCTTGCTGTGCAGGAGAAGGGATAGGTGGACAAAGTTGTCTGGGCACATTCTGCCCAACAGGTTGGGAATTTTCAGGAGCTTCAGGCACTCCATTCCCCTGGCTGGCTGCTCAGCTCCGAGACCCCTCCATTGTGACACACAGCCTGCTGTGCCTTCTCCTGGCCTTTCACTTGATTTTCCAATCATGCGAATATTGTCCCCCCCACATACCCCATTAGTCACTGTCCATCAGTGTAGTGAGATGCTGTAGAATCACTACTTGTCTTCTCTGTGTTGCACAGCCCTCCCTGTGCCCCCCCCCACATTATACACGCTAATCATAAGGCCCCTTTCTACTCCCGCCCCTTCTCCCTCCCTTCCCACCCATCCTCCCCAGTCCCTTTCCCTTTGGTACCTGTTAGTCCATTCTTGGGTTCTGTGATTCTGCTGATGTTTTGTTCCTTCAGTTTTTCCTTTGTTCTTATATTCCACATATGAGTGAAATCATTTGGTACTTGTCTTTCTCCGCCTGGCTTATTTCACTGAGCATAAGACCCTCTAGTCCCACCCATGTTGTTGCAAATGGGAGGATTTCTTTTCTTTTTATGGCTGAATAATATTCCACTATATATATGTACCACATCTTCTTTACCCATTAATCTATTGATGGACACTTAGGTTGCTTCCATATCTTAGTTATTGCAGACAGTGTGGTGATAAACAGGTGCATTTTTCTTTTTGAGTCAGGGATTTTGTTTTCTTCAGGTAAATTCCTAGGAGTGGAAGTACTGGGTCAAATGGAATTTCTATTTTTAGCTTTTTGAGGAACCGCCATATTGTTTTCCAAAGTGGTTGCAGCAAATTACATTCCCACCAATAGTGTAGGAAGTTTCCTATTTCTCCATCCTCCCCAGAATTTGTTGTTTCTTATCTTTTGAAGAGTGGCCATTCTAACCTGTGTGAGGTGATATCTCATTGTGGTTTTAATTTGCATTTCCCTGATGATTAATGACATAGAGCATCTTTTCATGTGCCTGTTGGCCGTTTGTGTTTCTTCTTTGGAGAAGTATCTGTCTGTTCAGGTCCTCTGCCCAACTTTTAATCAGATTGTTTGTTTTTTGGGTGTTGAGGAGTCAAGGGCCATTTTAAATAGAACAAAAAGTATAACAAAACTACTCTTGAGCCTCCTTTGCTGTTTTGTTTCCAGTTTTTTGTTAATTTTATGTAAAGAATATAGAATGATATAGAAACATCTTTAATAACTTCTACCTTCTGTATATAAGACTGAAGGGCAGTTCTTTTTTTATTTATGACTATCATTTTTCTGTAGTTAGGCATTCCAGAAGTCCTTCTCTCCTGAGCACCAAGTCATCCATAGCTAAACCTCAGAAGAAAGAACTTGAGAAAAAATTAAGGATAGCTTCTTCAGTCAACTACAATGAAGTTGAGCATTCTTTAAATGTGTGTGTGCACAAAGTTTTGGCACCTAAACCTTTGAAAAACCTATAAACTTATCTAATGGGATACATGCCACATAGTAATGAATCTGAAATTGGTAGGAAGAAATGATCTGATGCTCAGCCACATTGTCTTGTTTAAATGGATAGGCAAATAGAAGTCAACAATATTTAGGTGAAACAAGAGAAATCCCCCATTCAACACTGATAGAAAATCTGTTTGTGTAAAATTAGGTGTTAACCTTTGAATCATTATATTATGCTTTTTTTAATACGAGCCTTTTCTCATCATACAGATCATAATCTTTTTGATTGTGACATTTCTAACAATCAGTTCTACTTGACTATTGGAGATATTCTAAAAATCTTTGTGTCTTTGGGACATTAATAAATTTCCTATACCTTTTTCTAATTTAAAATAAAGATATTTCATTGAAGTAACCTAAGTGTCCATCGATAGATAAATGCATAAAAAAGGTTGATACATACATAAATGGAATATTACCCAGCCATAAAAAAAGAGAATGAAACCTTGCCATTTGCAACAACTTGGATGGACCTAGAGAGTATTATGCTAAGTGAAGTAAGTTAGACAGAGAAAGACAAATACCATGTAACTTCACTTATATGTGCAACCTAAAAAACAGAAATAGACTCATAAAGACAAAGAGCAGAACAGACCATAGGGGAGGAGGGATGGGAAAGGGCAAAATAGGTGAAGGGGGGATAAACAGTTACAAACTTCCAATTATAAAATAGTCACTGGGGATGAAAGTACAGCATAGTGTATATAGTCAGTAATATTGTAATATTTTTGAGTGTTGACCGATGGTAACTATTTATTGTAGTAAGTGTTTTATAATGTATATAATTCTCAAATCTCTATGTTGTACACTGAAACCACTATAATATTGTATATGAAAAATATCTTAGAATAAATTCTTTAAAATTTGTAAAACCCTCATAGAAAACAATCATAAAACTTTACTGAAAGATACTGACCTAAATAAGTGGAGAGATACACCATATTCACAGATAGGAAAACTACTATAGTAGCAATGTCATCTCTCCCAAAATTGATCAATAGGGCCAATGAATTTCCAGTTAAAACCTAAATAAAATTCTTTATAGACAAACTTATTTTAAAATGTATATGAAAGAGTAACAATGCTTCAGAAGAATAAGATCTATTTTTTCTCTTGATTATGGTATAATATCAAGATATATTATGGTATGGTGTTGGTGTAAGGATGCAGAAAAACACCAACTAAACAGAGCAGAGAGCCTAGAATTCATGCATATATGGAGAGTTGATGTATGTCAGAGATGTCATTATAAATAAGTAGGGAAAGATTGTTCAAATAAATGCTAGCACAGTTTGGTATTTATTTGAATAAATTGAGTCCTACATTGAAATTAAATATTTCTGTTCAAAAAAATTAAAAGACAATCTTAAAAAATGGAGGAAATTATGTATAATAATTTATAATAAAGTATAATTGATGAAGAGTTAGTATTTCAAAAACATTTCTTGCAAAAAGAACAGAATAAACAGTGTCACCAAAAAGTGGGTGAAAAAACAGGAATTTCGCAAGTATGAAAACACAAATGACCAGTATATATATTCAGTAGTCAGTCAGTCTCATCAAAGATCAAAGAAATGCAACCTAACCACAGTGAAATACCATTTCTACGTAACATATTGGCAAAAATTAAAGCCCCCCAATATCAAGTGTCAGTGAGGAGATGGAGCAACTGGAACTCTCAAACACTTCTGGTTGATAGTATAAAAATCAAGTATAATCAAAGATTGAGAAATGAGACTACAGAAAAGTTGGAAGTATTGCTATGGGAGGAAAATGCCATAAACAATATTAAGAGTCAAAAATATTGAAACACTTAGGACAGACAAGAATTTCTCTGTATACAGAGTTCTTACAGATACTTAACAGACCATCTTATCTGTTTTTTTTTAAAAAAGGAGAAAAATGTAGGAATAGGTTATCCACAGAAAACTAATGACTCAACCTCACTAATAATGAAAAAAATGCAAATTAAAACCGAGGTTCTATTTTTGTTTGTTAAGATTAGTTTGATAAAAATACTAAAAAGATTTTTAAGAGAATATTTTTCTTAGTAAAAATTATTACAAAAGTAAAGGTCAGATGAAGAAAGGTGAGTTACTAGGAGACTAAAAAAACACCACCTGAAAAGTAGCTGTAAAATCAGGATTATAAAGTCACAAAAGTCAGAAGAAGAGTGTATTATTTCAAGGACAGATTGCTCATTAGTATCAAATGTAGAGAGGCTAAGGCATGAGCCAGAAACGTCTTTATGTGAGTGAGCCTGATGTGGAAATCACTGGTGCCTGAAGATTGCTGTTTAGGTAGAATAACGGACTTGGAAATCCAAGTCGATTGAGGGGGTATAGGAGGTGATCTAGATAGGGCAAATATGACCCTGGAGAGTTTTGTTTTGCTGTTTAAATGATGAGGTTTGAGCCTGTTTAAATGCTGTTGGGCAGGATGCAGAGAAGCAAAGTGGCTAAGGATGAAATTCAGATTACAGTGGCGAGACAACTGAGACAGTGAAAGTATTGGAGAGGGAGCCATGAAAATGAAATTACAAGACCTAGTTTTTATTGTTCCAATTAATTGATACTATAGTTTCATCTATAACATGGGTAGGCAAACTTTTTCTGTAAAGAGCTAGGTAGTAAATATTTTAGTCTCTGTCCCACTGACTCAACTGTGTTCTTCTATAGGAAAGCAGCCATAGATAATAGATAAATGAACGGCTATAGCTGTGTTCCAGTGAAACTTAGCCTGGACCCTTACATTTGAATTTCATATCTTTAAGTGACATGAGATATTACTCTTGATTTTTTTGTAAGTCATTTGCCTGTAGGCCCTACAAAAACTAGTAGTGGACTGGATTTGGCCCAGTCTACATAGTTTGCCAACCCCAGATCTATAAATTGAAACATTGGACTAAAATATATTTCATTTCTATATTGTGTGATCCTAACTGGGCAATTCTTGACTAAGTCTCACTAACTGTATATATCATTTATTATATGTCTGATCTATCTTAATCTTTTATTTGTCGGAAGGAATTCATAGTCTCAACTATTTAGAACTCTGCAGAAGAAATCAGAATTTACCTATTTGTGACTAAAGTTCCAAGACTATTATATACTCATCAGGAACTCTTTCATGAGATTACTTAAAGAGGGATGATATTTGCTGTATCTGCATACTATCATTACAATATTTTCTTTAATATTTTTAAATAGACTCATTTTTACTTAATATATTCTGGGATGAGAAATAAGTGGAAAATCGGTATTATTTAGCACAAATAAAAGGTAATTGTAAAAATAAGTTAAAACAGAATAGTGTTACTTGCAAAAATCCTGAAACTGAGGCATTGTTTCTTCCTGTTAAAATAGAGATTAGTTAACTTAGAGATATTAAAGATAAATTAACAGCATGCTGATTAATGTGAAAGTTTGAAAACTGAAACTTTTTTTTAATCCCCTGTGTATCTGAATTGTCCTAAGTTGCTTTATAGTAGGAAACTTTTTCATAACTGATAGCAGTTGAATCTTTAATTAAAGAAATTCTAGGGCTAAGTTGTTCTGTTGAAACACCAAAATCTGTTGTTAATTAAAGACTTTTTGATGGTAATCAGGTAAATGATTTTATAACTTTTTTTAGTGCTCTAAATACACGGAAATCTCAAGCATTCAAGTCCTTAATTTTAATGGAAGTCTTAGGAATGTCTGTACAAGTATTTTGAAATAGAGTTTGAGAGGATCAAGTCTTTAACTTGGCTATTTGACATGAAAGGGATTTTTTCCTTTGCCATTAAACTGTCTATGAAAAATGTGTTATTAATATCAAAATATTATCATGAGTGGTAATAGAGTAATGCACTGCAAAGGAAGGTAGTGAATTGTCTAAAGTTAGTTGCAGAGCTAGAATTAGACCCAGCTTCTCTTTTAACTTCTAAACTGTTTATCTTTACAACATGTAGTTTTTCACAAACTCTGTAACTTGGTTCCATAGTATAGGCTTCAGGTTTACACTACAGTTTATTGTGTGCAGTTATTTGGTACCAGGTTCTGCAACCATGTGAGGTATTGATACTATTACTAGCCTCAGAGAAATTAGGCATTTGCCTTACATGACACTGTTAATTCACCTTAGAACCAAAATTTGAACCATTATGATTTTTGCTTTTCTAAGTAAAATTAATTCTTCATCTGTCTAGTATTTGGTTTAATCTTTCTCTTATGAGCTTAAACTCACTCTCTTTCACTCCCAGAAATTCCCAAGCTCTTTTCGTTTCCTATTTAGATTTTTAGATCCTTTATACCCTTTATTTCTTGTCTTCTGCCCTGTGATTACTTCCAGCACATTGTTAAGAGGAAGTAGGGATAGTGGTATCCTACCCCTGTTTTATTCCTAATTTAAAAGGTAGTGCTTCTGACATTTTTGTATATTTTTGGTAGATACCCATGATCAAATTATTAATGTTTCTGTTAATTTTTCTTTACTAAGACTTTTTAAAAAAATTGTAAGAGAATTTTGAACTTTGATTAGATGCCTTTTTTTGGCATCTATTGTGACATGTAAATCTCAATATGAGATATTATGTAGTAAATCAAATATTCCTATTTCCTATTGTTAAATCTCCCTTGCATTTCTGGGATGAACTCAGCTTGTTTATGATATTATTATTTTTATCTTTTTTCTTAGTAGTAATAGAATGATGACTTCTCAATTTTATCTTGAGTCAGTTTTTGTAAGTTATCTTTTCTTAATTTATTATTTTGTATAATTTTTGTATTGGCTTAAATTTATCATCTATGTATTCTTAAGACTTATATAATACTTTAGTTATTGGGGAATCCTGTTTTTAGATTCTTTTTTTGATCTGTAGCTCATTCATTCATTTGAATATCTGTTAAGGACCTAATGTGTGCAGTGTCCTGTGCATTAATTGTTCTTTCGGTTTTTAGAATTGGTTTTTCTCTCTCTGTTTCCACTGCTCCCCTAGAATAATACAGGACCCCATAGGACAACCTCAGCATAAATCCTCAGGATTCAAACTTCCTGGTTTCATTTTTACACATATAAAAATAAATAACTTCTATAAATACATAGATAATGGTTGTTGGACTATTGTATATATTTTGCAATATATAACAATTTATTTTACATATGTATGTAAAAAGAAATATATAAATAAATATAATGTTTATGGGACTAGGATATGTGGATGTAAAGAAATGTATGAGTTTGCTAGCACTTTAATGTGGCTTATTTGTTTGGGCTGAAGTTAAAAAGGAGTTATTCCTACCTGAAAGGTTATACTAGAGAAATTGCAGGGTGCAACTTATTTAATGAAGGCATTGAATACCATTATGCCCTGAATTCCATCTTTCATCAAACAGTTTTTAGGTACTTTGTGACTAAGTATTATCCTAAGCACTGAGGAACAAAAAGTGAATTTCAGAAGTCTTTATTAGTTAATTCTACTAGAAAACCATTTTGTAAGAAACCATACAGCTGTGAAATATCATCCATCTTTTCTGAAAATATAATTTAACTGTAGTTAAAGGCAATATTGAGGATTGTGACAGCACTTGGTTCTTTATGTTTACCTTTGTGTGCAGTAGGTATAGAGCACGATTAATTGAAGTTTTTTCTAATATGGCATTCTAAATGAATTATTTTCCCTTTTTCCCCTTATCGAACTACCAGGTGAACATGGCAATCTTGAAAAATGTGTCTGGAGCTGGTATATCTTAAGAGTATTCTTGTTAGGTGGCAGCACCACTAGTGTCTATTAGTGTGGCTGGATGAGAGAAAGGCTGATTTTCTTCTCTTTCTAGAGGATTGTGTCCATTACCTATTCTGATCTATGTTTGATTGGGAGAGTGTAAGATTACCTTTCATATAGTTGGAGGAGTGGGGGATTGGGCGGGGTTGGGGCGAGGCATCACTTGTGAACCTTCTATAGATTCTTCTGTAGAATTTTGGCAACTCTTAGTTTGGCTTGTGATCTAATGCTGAACTAAGCTGTTGATAGCTATCAGGAGGCCCGTGAGCCATATTTTGAAATGGTCTGAATAATCCATGTTTATATATATATTTCTCTGTGTGTGGGCTCTATCTATAGCTTTTCTGTGATATCCAGTACGATTTCTACATGAAAGTTTAAGAATCAATGTGGAGAGGTGGTAGGTGGGCAAGAGGTTGGAAAGATAAGGGAGGAGGGAAGGAAAGGAAATTCTTCCTGCTAGTATGACAATATATGATGTCTTAATCCATTTGTAGAGTGTTACTATTGAACAATAGCAATGCGTGATTAACTATTTAGTTGTAGTGACAGTCATGCAGTAGTTGATTTATAAGTTTTACGACTTTCTCCCGAAGCCAGTGATTCTGATTTAGAGAATATTATTCTATTCACAGAAGTATTTAGGAAAAATACTTCAAAAAATAAAGGATTTGGCAAGAATTTTACCAAATGTTAATAAACTTTTTCCTTCGGAAGTTATTAAGTGTTTCAGGAACACAGAGGCTTGTGGTTACCCAATTACAATTACATAAATTACAAGGAAAAAGGTCTATTAGAAACTACACAATGAATGTTTTTAATATTATATAAAAGCTAAAATTGTTAGTGCATTTTCTATTTTGTGTAATTTGGCAGATTGAAATAGAAACCATGGTGAGTGTGACCAAGAATATGTCTTTATTTAGTTCCATGTAAGAACTTTTAAACAGTTTTACTGCCATTGCCTCTTAGGTATTGACCTTTTGTTTAATAATGTTGGGTTGATTTTAGGCCACCAAAAAAATGGCAGTGAAGGAGATTGCTAACCGCAAGACACTATGGAAAATGAACTCAACCAGTGAACCTACCTTAGAAGTCAGTTCAATGAAGAAATTCACCATTCCTAAGATCAGGAGGACAGCAGAGAAAGGTAATGTTCAATATTTCTATGGAGGATGGGGTTATTTCATAACTGTTACTCCATACCTCTGATTTTTAGTTTTATGTTCATCTTGTTTTGACTATATAAAATTAGGTTAAGTCAGGCCTGTAATTCCTTAAACATACACATACTTTTGGTTCTACACAAAATAAACATATTTTCTGTCCTTTTCACCAAATACACCTAAAAACGCTAGCCATAATACGTAAGACAAACATTAGAAGATTTTGAAAGGTGGAGAGAAGACAGACTGGCTAAGGACCCTTGGACTCAAGGAATTTACATAGCAATAAGTTCTCTGGATTTTCTTTTTTTTTCCTCTTTGTCTCAGATAGGATCCCCACAACCCAGGAATGACAATAGGCACAGACATAAAAAAACCAAGGAAAGTCTCTTCTCTCTTGCCAAGGACTAGGAAGGGGATATTGCAGAATGGTTAAAACCTATCTGACAATAAACTCCCTACTCCTGCAAAATAGTAGGGGGAGAAAAGACAGCCCCTGTACCTTATCGGCAAAGGCTAAGTAGAGGACCTAGACTTTGACCTACGTCTCTCCTCTTTATGGCAGTAACAAGTTCCCCTGCCTGCCATCCTCCAGCCCTGCTCTGTGATGTTGAGTCGCCACCTCTCACAAACAGAGTCAGTGAAGACCAAGCTCTTTCACACCCACCAGTAACAAGGCCTCTGTCCCCCTCCCATAGTTTTAGTGGAGACTGAATTGAGAGTATGGACTTCCACCCCTTTCTCATGGTAGCAAGACATCTCCTGAGAGTGTCACTGGAGAGCCAGGACTTCAGCCCCACTTGGTGGTAGTCAGTGCCCCTTCCTTCTCTGTTTGCACAATTTCCCTTGATGGCTCAGTTTTAGTAGAAACTTCCTAAAATATAAGATTAAATAAGATTCAGAGTCTCTTAACAATACCCAAAATAACCCAGCCATCATAAAAAAATCACTCATCTTGCCATCAACCAGGAAAATCTCAACTTGAACAAGAAAAAATACTCAAAATATTATGCTACAAAAGACATATAATTATCTAAGACTTTTAAAACAGCCATTATAATGATGTTTCAAGAAGCAATTACACTTTTGAAACAAATGAAGAAAATCTCAGTAAAGATGTGGAAATGTAATAAAGAACCAAGTAGAAGCTTTGGAACTAGAAAATCCAGGAGTTGAAATAACTTATTGGATGAGTTCTAGATAAGACTTGAGAAGACATTTAGAAAGAATCAATGAATTTTAAGATATAATAGTGAAAGTACTCAGCCTGAACAACAGAGAAAACAGAAAAGCAGAGCCTCAGGGACATGTGGGAACAATAGTAGATTTTAACATCATTGTCATTAGAATCTCAGAAGTAGAAAAGAATAAGTGTGGAAAAAGTATTTGAAGAGATACCTGCTGCAGATTTCCCAGATTTGGCAAAAGGCATGAACATATACAACCAAAAAACTGATTAAACCTTAAGTAGAATAAGCCCAAGGAAGTCCATGTCAGAGCACATCCTAATCAAACCTCTGAAAACTAAGGACAGAAAACAACTAGAGAGAAACCACATATTATCTATAGGGTAAAAATTGTTTGACAGATTTCTTATTATATATAGAGGCCAGTGGAAGTGCACATTTTTCATGTGCAAAAACAAAAGAACTGTCAACTAGAGCTCTTCTCCAGCAGAAACATCCTTCAGGAATAGAGAGTGAAATAGACATTCTCAGATGAAGTAAAACTAAGAATTTTTCATCAGCACATCCATCCCAAAGGAGTGGCTCAACAAAGTTCTCCAAGCAGAAAATGACACAATTAAAAAGCTGGGAACATTAGGAATAAATGAAAAACAGTAGAAAGAGTAAAAATATAGGGACATATGTTAGACCAACCTCCTCTTGAGTTTTCTTATTATGTTTGACAGTTGGAGCAAAAATGATAACATTCTCCCATGTGATTCTCAGTGTAGAAAGAGGAAGTATTTAATATAATTATAAAATGAATTGTTACCATTGGAGGGAACAGGGTGATTGGGATATAAGGTCTGTCTATATTATATATTACAACTACATGCAAGAGAATTGAACAACTGGGGGAAAAATAAACAGTTAAATGGCAGGCTTAAGCCCTAACATAACAATTATATTAAATGTAAATGATCAAAATATACCAATCAGAAGTCAGAAGTTGACACAGTGGATTAAAAAACATGACCTAACTATAAACTGTTGATAAATTCACTATAAACTGTTGATATAGATTTGTTGAATGTAAACATATACAGAAAAAGAGGCCATACAAACAATCAAAATAAAGCAGGAGTAGCTGTGTTAATATCAGGTAAACTTCAAAGTAAAGAAAATTACCAGAAACAGAGGGGACTATTACATTATGATGAAAGTGTCAGTCATCAATAAAACACAGCAATCCTAAATGTATATGTACCAAATAATAGAGCTTCAATATACATGAGCAAAACTGATAGAACTGAAAAGAGAAATGAATAAATTCAGAATTATATGGACTTCTACCTCTTTAGCATGCTACTCTCAACAGTTGATAGAATTACTAAGACAAAAAATCTTCAGAGTTACAGAAGAACTTAATGCTATATCAACCAACAGGAGCTAATTGACCTGTATACATTACTTCACCCTACAACAGAAGAATGCAAATTCTTTTCAGTGCTCCTTTGACCGTCAAGATAGCCAATATGTTACACCAGGAAGCTAATTTCGACATTATTAAAAGAATTAAAGTAATACAGAATGTGCTGTCTGACCACGTGCAACATAGGAATTAATAATAGTAGTAATTAAATCTCCAAACACATGGAAAGTGAACAACACATTTCTAAATCAAGAAATTTCAATCATGAAATTCACTGAAATGAATAAAAATGGAAACAAAGTATATCACCAAAATTTGAGTGACACAGCTAAAGCATTGCTAACAAATTTATAACACTAAGTACTTACATTAGAAAATAGGAAGGGCTTCACAACCATTCATGATAAAAACTCTTAACAAAATGGGTATAGAGGGCAAGTACCTCAACATAATAAAGGAAATCTATGACAAACCACAGTCAACATCATACTTAACAGCAAGAAGCTGAAAGCCTTTCCTTTAAGATCGGGAACAAGACAAGGATGCCCACTTTCCCCACTTCTATTCAACATAGTTCTGGAGGTCCTAGCCACAGCAATCAGACAACACAAAGAAACAAAGGCATCCAGATTGGCAAGGAAGAAGTTAAACTGTCCTGTTTGCAGATGACATGATATTGTACATAAAAACCCTGAAGACTCCACTCCAAAACTACTAGGTCTAATATCTGAATTCAGCAAAGTTGCAGGATACAAAATTAATACACAGAAATCTGTGGCATTCCTATACACTAACAATGAACTAGAAGAGAGAGAAATCAGGAAAACAATTCCATTCACAGTTGCATCAAAAAGAATAAAATACCTAGGAATAAACCTAACCAAGGAAGTGAAAGACCTATACCCTGAAAAGTATAAGACACTCTTAAGAGAAATTAAAGAAGATACCAATAAATGAAACTCATCCCATGCTCATGGATAGGAAGAATTAATATTGTCAAAATGGCCACCCTGCCTAAGGTAATCTACAGATTCAATGAAACTCCTATCAAAATACCAACAGCATTCTTCAATGAACTAGAGAAAATCATTCTTAAATTCATATGGGACCACAAATGACCTCAAATAGCCAAAGCAATTCTAGGAAGGAAAAATAAAGCTGGGGGACATTATGCTCCCCAACTTCAAGCTCTACTACAAAGCTACAGTAATCAAGACAATTTGGTACTGGCACAAGAACAGACCCATAGACCAATGGAACAGACTAGAGAGCCCAGATATAAACAAAAGCATATATGGTCAATTAATATACACGATAAAGGAGCCATGGATATACAATGGGGAAATGACAGCCTCTTCAACAGCTGGTGTTGGCAAAACTGGACAGCTACATGCAAGAGAATGAAACTGGGTTATTGTTTAACCCCATACACAAAAGTAAACTCGAAATGGATCAAAGACTTGAATGTAAGTCATGAAACCATAAAACTCTTAGAAGAAAACATAGGCAAAAATCTCCTGAATTTAAGCATGAGCAACTTCTTCCCAAATGCATCTCCTCGAGCAAGGGAAACAAAAGCAAAAATGAACTCATGGGACTACATCAAACTAAAATGTTTCTGTATGGCAAAGGACACCATCAACAGAATGAAAAGGCATCCTACAGTATGGGAGAATATATTTGTAAATGACATATCCAACAAGGGGTTAAAATCCAAAATATATAAAGAACTTACATGCCTCAACACCCAAAAAGCAAATAACCAAATTAAAAAATGGGCAGAGGATATGAAGAGACAGTTCTCCAAAGAAGAAGTTCAGATGGCCAACAGACACATGAAAAGATGCTCCACATCACTAATCATCAGGGAAATGCAAATTAAAACCACAATGAGATACCACCTCACACCAGTAAGGATGGCCAGCATCGGAAAGACTAAGAACAACAAATTCTGGCAAGGATGCAGAGAAAGGGGATCCCTCCTACACTGCTGGTGGGAATGTAAGCTAGTTCAATCATTGTGGAAAGCGATATGGAGGTTCCTCAAAAAACTAAAAATAGAAATACCATTTGACCCGGGAATTCCACTCCTTGGAATTTACCCAAAGAATACAAGTTCTCAGATTCAAAAAGACATATGCACCCCTTTGTTTATTGCAGTACTATTTACAATAACCAAGATATGGAAGCAACCTAAGTGTCCATCAGTAGATGAATGGATAAAGAAGAAGTGGTACATATACACAATGGAATACTACTCAACCGTAAGAAAGAAACAAATCCTACCATTTAAAACAACATCGATGAAGCTGGAGGATATTAAGCTCAGTGAAATAAGCCAGGTGGAGAAAGACAAGTGCCAAATGATTACCCTCATTTGTGGAGTATAACAATGAAGCAAAACTGAAGGAACAAAATAGCAGCAGACTCAGACTCCAAAAAGGGGACTAGTGGTTACCAAAGGAGAGGGGTGTGGGATGGCAGGTGGGTAGGGAGGGAGAAGGGGATTGAGAGGTATTATGTTTAGTGCACATGGTGTAGGGGTGACTGGGTAAACAGTGTAGCACAGAGAAGGCAAACAGTGTGTCTGTGGCATCTTACTACACTGATGGGCAGTGACTGCATTGGGGTATTGGTGGGGACTTGATAATATGGGTAAATATAGTAACCACATTGTTTTTTCATGTGAAATCTTCATAAGTGTGTATATCAATAATACCTTAATAGAAAATTTAAAAAAAAAGAAATCTTATACAAAATAAAAGCAAATCAAATTCAGCAATACATGAAATGAATTACCCAGTACAACCAAGGGAGTTTTATTCAAAGGATACAAGGCTGGTTTGGTTTTGGAAAGGCAATCTATATTTTCAGAATAAAGAACAATCATGTTATTGTGTCAAATAATGTAGAGAAAGCATTTGACAAAATTCAGCACTCATGATAAAGACCCAGCACACTTAAAGGGGAACTTCATCTACTTGATCAACTATATATATAAAATACCTATAGCTAACATCCTACTTAATGATGAATGCTGAATTCTTGTTAGAGAAGGCAGCAAAAATGCTATTTTGCCATTCTTAACTAGTACTGGGAGTACTGGCCAACAGAAAAAGTGAAGGAAATGAATTAAAGAGTGTAGAGATTGGAAAAGAAGAACTAAAACTATTCCTGTTTGAAGACCACACAATGGTCTACACAGAAGAGTTCCAAGAAATCTGGAAGAAAAAAAAAAAACACCTTGAAACTAATAAGTTCAGCAAGGTCACTAGATACAAGATCAAAATTAAAAAGATCAACTTAATACCTATATACAACAAAGAACAACATGGAAATCAAAATGATAAACAAATACCATTTATAATAGCTCAAGACATGAAATACTGATGTATTAAGACAATAAAATGTACAGGATTTTTACGCTTTAAGCTGCAAATGCTGATGAAGGAAATCAGAGAAAATCTAAGTTAACAGAGAGGTGTACTATGTTCATGGATTAGGAGATTCAACATACTGAAGATATCAGTTCTTCACAAATGTATCTGTAGATTAATTGCAGTTCCTTCAAAAGCCCAGCAAGTCTTTTTGTAAATAAGCATATTCTCAACTTTACACTAGAAGGCAAAGAAACTAGAATAGCTAAAGCAATTTTGAAATAGAAGATGTTTGGAATTAGTCTGCCCAGTCAAGATGGTGTGACATTGACAGAGGATTAGAAGCTTGGATCAGTGGAACAAAATATGAGTTTCCAGAACTAAACCCATACAGGTATGCTCAATTGATTTCCTTTCAATTGATTTTTAACAAAGTATATTCAGTAGTGGAAACGTTTTTTTTTCATCAGATGTTGCTGGAGCAATTGGACTACATATCCATAGGCAAAAAATGAACTTTACCCTGACTTCACACAAAAATTAATTCAAAATGAGTCCTGTGTTTAAATGGAAAATGTGAAACTATAAAAATTTTCAAACAGAACATGAGAGAAAATCTCCAGAATCTAGGGCTAGATGAAGAGTTCTTAGACGTAATGTCAAAAACACAATCTAACAAAGAAAAAATTTGATAATCTGGGCTTTATCAAAATTAAAAACTCTTCTGTGGTGGATTGTTTTTTCACAGCAGTCATATCTAGAATACATAAAGCATTTTCAAAACTCAAGAGTAAGAAAAGTAATAAGGTGGGGGGAGACAATCCAATTAATTAAACAGGAAAAAGACACGGACAAACATTTCACCAAAGAGGATATATGGTTGGCAAATAAGCACATAACCATAATGTTACTGGCTTGTTTTACAAGGATGTTGGCAAATGAACCTGTATTGCAAATGGCATTCATTTGTCAAAAGTGTTGTGACCAAATGCCCACAGGACTGTAACCCTGTATTTCCTCTAAGAGTACGAGTTTAGTAATCATTAATTCACTGTTGGAGATGACTTTAATAGACTATAAGTACCACAAATAACAAGAATCAACTGTTGCCTGCTTTCCTCTCAGTCCTTCTCCTTAAAGGTTTGGATCCTTTTATGCACACACTTCATACAGCAATGCTTAAAACCTGGCTTGTTGTCCTGAGAAAGTCTGTTACCTATTACTCATGCCTCTGTATCAATCAGCAGTTTACAAAGATGTTCTGGTATTTTTGCAGTCAGAATAAGAAAATGGTTTCCTAGCATATGGTTGCCTTGTTTTGGGGAAATGCAAAAATATGTGTTAACAGTAGCTACCAGGTTTGTGTAACAATACATGGTGTAGAGTCAGTGTACATCTTAAGATGAAAATGAGTCACCTGAGTTGTAGACTGTCTAGTTTATCTGTGTCAGCTTTCAAGAACTCCAAGAAGAAAAACAAGGTTATTTTCATTTATACCAGGTATAGGAAACCTCTGTTACTGTTACGGAACTAATAGAATTACATATAAATTGTTGCCCCAACTGCTGTCAGAAATTTCAAGTACTTTATTATTATCTTGTGTCTTATATCAGATACCCATTTGTCCTTGTATACATGTACAATGATGCCATTTTAAACTTAAGTAACCATTTGCCCTTCTCTTCATCCTTAGTCTACTTGTCACCTTGTTGCACCAACACTAGAGAGTATAGTTTTGTACATGACATACTTAACCAGTGCCGGTTAGATGTAAGCTGTGATCTGCAGTCATCATGGCAATTTGGGGATACAAAACTGGTTCACAACGAGGATTTAGAAAAAAATTTTACTTCTAAGAGGTAAGTTACTGTGGCCGAAAGCAGTTTGAGATTTTGTGTTGTGTGTTTTTACTATGAAGCCTTATATGAATTGTTACTTCTACCACTGTGAAACTGTAAAATTTTCAATTTTTAGTACTAAAAGTATTACTAAGAAAATAAGTACAGTTGTGTAATAGTGAAAAGCTAGTGTTGTGTAATAGTGAAAAACTAAGTGCAAGATTTGATTCATAAGTTTTACACATTAATGTAACCAGATTCCAGAGACTTCTAATTTTTTAATCTTGATAAATTTTTCAGGAACATATATCAGCACATTTATTAAGCAGCCATTTTGTAGATCCCTTGTGTCTCCTGCATAATACAAAAGAGCCGTTAAAGTATTCAGAAAGTAACTTTTTTCTTGACTCAACTCATCAGGGACTGAGTTGATTTTTTAATTTGGCAAAATTGTATCTGCAATTTCCAGCTATTCCACTAGCACCACTGCCACTGTTTATGACGATCTTAAAAAAGTACCCCTTCTGCTTTTTGGAAGGCACATTCCAGAATAAGAGCACATGCAGAGTTCTTACCTAAACATTTTGTAAGTATTACAAAATAGAGCTTGTGTAAACACAATTTTTTTCATTTCCTGAACTTGCCTCCTTCGTCAATTCGCATGTAACTTAATACCTAACTGTAGCTTGATGGACCCACACTTAAAACTCATTTTGGAATGTTTCTGGTTTCTTTTTTGTTTTCTTTTCAGATCCATTCCTCTCAACCCAAACATGCTACCTCTCTTAGTTTGGGAGAATTGGTGGGAATGACACATTCAGTTGATGTCATATTCATTAACCTAAACACCACAGTTCTGAGGAAAAGTAGAAAGGACTGGATATATCCTATCCTGCCCCTTCCAGATTGAAATAACAGCTGGATCAGACATGAATTCCTGACATTGTTCTTTGATTTTGGTTCTTTTAGGCATTTTCAAATTTTTTCCTTTTTCGTATTACCCCTTACCCAGCACTTATTTTTGAACTAGTTATTTCCTGCTTAGTGTTACAGAGAAGTTAGAACAACTACCTGACAATACAAGACATATTAGAACATTCCAAATGACCAACAGGTATAGGATTTATTGATTTCCTAGGTGTTTGCCCAATTATCATTTGCTTCCCATAGTACTTCATATTTCTTTTATTGGTCTTACTGCAATCTGTTTTGTTTGATTCCCCTATACATTGTGAGTTTTATCTTGTTTTTGTGTTCATAGTATGAAACAGAGTCTGGCCACACAGTGGACACTTAATTGTTAAGTAAGATTTTCTTTTTTTAAATCAGTGATACTAGGAAGTATCCTTAAGTAGCTTTAAGACACAGGTGGAAAAGAAAAATAAAAGGAAAATTAAATAAGAATAGTTAGTTGAAGAGAATAATAGAATGAAAAGAGAAAAAGTATTAATAACACTGACTGGCTGGCTGGTTTTTCTTTTTATCACTCCTCTTAGAGGAGTTTATAAATCTGTGATCTCAGCGAAATCAAGTAACTTCAAAAAGATACCAATATCTACTTCTTAATTACATTCCATCTGCCACTTCTTAAGAGTGAACTCAGCGAAAACACATTAATAATCTAAACACGTATTTGGTCATTCATTAAATACTTGAGTGCCTATTGTGTCAGATACTGTATTTTTTACCCTCAGAGAAAAATCAGTGTTTTCTCAACAGCCTTAAAGAGTTAACATTCTTAGTGGAGAAGACATATGGATAAATGTAAAATACTGTATTTTTACATTTATATATTTTACAAATATTATAGTAAAGATACAAGTGCACAGATGGGAGCTTGATTCTTCTTTGTAAGAGTCTTGAGAGATGTTTTGAAGAGTTCAGAAACTTGAGCTGGTCTTAATGGGTAAAAGAGAAACTGAATTCTTCTTAAGTCCATTGCCTTATTTGTATCAGTTTGGCCCTTTTTTGTTTTGTTTAAGATAATTTTTAAACATTTCAAGTTTATGTGAAAGGATATCATTTTAAAGATGGTCAGTACTCAGCTTGTTGCTGGATTGAATTTTTACTTGACATCTCAGTTTACATTCCATACCAGATGAGTAGTCTGAGTCTTAATTTTATCTACTTTATCACTGATTGGTTCCAAGGGTGGCCAGAACTAAATCAGTTTGGGCCAGTGACACCCTACAGACAGACTGGCTTGGGGTTTCTGGGAAAGAGAAGCCAGTCTGATGTGAACACGGAAGCATGTTGCTCATGCTACTGAGAGCACTCATGGGGTATAAGGAGACTACTGTTAGGATGACCCTAAAGCTGAAGACAGCCAACAAAGAGATGGAAGCAACCTGGGTCCTTGATGAAATATGGAGCCATGGGATCAATCAGCACTGATAAAGGATGCCTGATTTCTGAATTTCTTGTTATAAGAAGCCAACTTATTTTTCATATAGTTTGAATGGTTTCTCTTCTTGAAGTCAATAGCATTCCAACTGATACTGAATTTGCTAATGGCAAAAGGAGTACTTGCAAGTAAGAAATTATAAAATAAGAATTTCATTTGTAAAGAAGTCACTAAGGACTTCAACTTGAATGGCTGGTTTATGCCTTGGAGCACAGATCATGTTTCATGAGGCTGTGGTTTTGGGGGAAATTATACAAAAATTTCAGGGTGTTGAAGTGCTTTGGCTATTTGCTGCATAGATCCTTTCTGCTTCTAGCCTAGTTTCATAGATCACCTTTTCCAAAGTTAGTTTGAATATGGGTTTAAAAGGAAGGAGATTTAACAGGAAATAAGTACATGATAAAGCAGAAATAAGTTGTCTTTAGACTTTCCCAATTGCCTCCTTTTAATCATTTTCCACCTGGTCAATGGGAACTGCTCACATTTATACAGTAAACATGTATTTTAAATGCAATCTGGGGGAAGAAATGGATAGTTTTAAGTTGGAATGCCATAGGTAAAGGCCACTAGGGAGTGGAAAGGTTTCAGAGACTTGTTGCCAGGAGACTGAAATTCTTAATTGTAACCATTGTCTGAACAAGATCTTGCTATGGTTACTAGCCTTTAGAATTCTGAGGCAAAGAATCCTGACTACTGCTTTTTGGAAGGATATACTTGTACTAATGTTTAACTCTCCACATTGTTGTGTTATTCTTCATTTTTCTGAATTTAATTGTGTTTTTTTTCCTCCACCAATGTATTTTGAGTGTAGATAACTTTGTCTTGTAGTCATACTTTGCCTAAGAGGATGTTGACCATAAATATCTGTATCTAAACCTGTTGGAAATGCAGGCATCTTACAATATGGATCTGGAAGTTAGATGCAGTAACTGGATAAGACTTCAGGCTGTTCCCTTTTTATGAGGTAGATTGAAGGTGCTTTGTGTGGGTATGAGCATTTTTGGAAGTATGTGTGTTGGAAGATCAGTGTATATAAAGAGATCAAATGAGTCTCCCTAACAATTCTAAATCATCTTACATAATTAAACTATTCTTTGTCCCATTCCCCTTGCCTTTATTGTTTTACTGATGAACAAGCCTGGTCCATATGGTTAAGTAGAACACAACATGAGACTTGCTTGGAAACCCTGAAAGGATCAAGTGAATAGCTACTGGTGGCTGTGAGCAAGAAAACCTATAAGGCCTAGTTGCTGCTGGCAGCCCTCTTATGACTATAGGAAGAGCCAGACATTGATAAAGATAAAGCTGTGGACAGCGGTGTAGGGAGTCAAGGAAAAGATGCTTGAATTCCTAACATTGTTGAGGGGCTGAATATATTGATCGGACTGTGGTCCACAGCATAGTGCTCCCCCAAAAGATGCCCACATCCAGATCTTTAGAACTTGTGAATATGTTACTTTACATATCAGAAAGGACTTTGCAGATGTGATTGAGATCACAGACCTCACGATGGGTGATTATCCTTTTTATCTGAGAGGGCCCAACTTAAAAATACGAGGAAGAGAGAAGAATGGGTCAGAGAAAGGAGGCAGAAGTATGAGGGACTCAGCCTGCTTTTGCTGGCTTTAAAGATGGAAGAAAAGTGTTATGACCCAAGGAATACAGGTAACTTCTAGAACCTGGGCGCAGCCTTTACCTACCAGCCAGAAAGGAAGTGGGAAGCTAACCGTCCAACTGCAAATAATTGAATTCTGCCAAAAAGGAGAGTTCCTGCTCTAGAGCCGGAGAAAGGATTTCAGTCTGGATGATATCTTGATTGTAACCTAATGAGACCCCTCTCAGACTTAGAACCCATGTATATGTAAAATAATAAGCTTGATCTGTTTTAATCCACTGAGTTTGTGGTAAGTTGTTAAAACAGCAATATAAAACTAATATACTGCCTAACCTCTGTACTTCTTGTTGAGTTAACATTTTTTTTCTCCAACTTTATTGAAGTATAATTGACATATTGTGTGGGTTTAAGGTGAACAATGTGGCAATTTTAGCATGTATATATTGTGAAATTTTATTATTGTAAGGTTAGTTATCCTTTATCTCACATAAGTACCATTTTGTTGTTACGTTGCTAGGGTGAGAACATTAAAGCTTTACTCTCTAGCAACTTTCTAGTATACACTACAATGTTGATAACTATACTATAGTGCTGTACTACAGATCCTCTGAATGTTTTCATCTTATAACTGAAAGTTTATGCCCTTGACCAGCATCTCCCCATTTTCCCCAATCCCTAGGCCCTGGCAACCACCATTCTACTTTGTTTCTATGAGTTTGATGTTTTAGATTCCACATGCAAGTGAGATCACAATGGATTTGTCTTTCTCTGACTCATTTCACTTAGCATAGTGCCCTTACTATCCATCTATGTTGTCACAAATGGAAGGATATCCTTTTTCATGTCTGAATAATATTCCATTGTATAAATATACAGTTGACCCTTGAACAACAAGGATTTGAACTGCATGGATCCACTGATGGCCAGATTTTTTTCAATGAATACATTGGAAAATTTTTTGGAGAGACATGACAATTTTTTAAAACACTTTCTTTTCTCTAGTTTATTTTAAAAACACTATATAATACGTGTAAAAATATGTCTTAATTGACTGTTTATGTTGTACGTTAGGATTCAAGTCAGCATTAGGCTATTAGTAGTTAAGTTTTGGGGAAAATAAAAGTTATATGCAGATTTTTTACTGTGGGGGGTGTTCAGTTCCCCTAACCCCTGTATTGTTCAAGAGTCAACTGTACCACATTTTGTTTATCCATTTTTCTGTTGATGGGCACTTAAATTATTTCCTGTTACAAGAAATGCTGCCATAAACACAGGGATGTAGGTATCTTTTTGAGTTAGTATTTTCATATTCTTTGGATACATATCCAGAAGTGGAATTACTGGATCGTATGTTAGTTCTGTTTTTAATTTTTGAGGAACCTGCATACTGTTTTCCATAGTATTGCACCATTTACATTCTTGCCAACAGTACAACAAGGGTTCCCTTTGCTCCACCTCCTCTCCAGTATGTTTTTTCTTATCTTTTTGTTAATAGCTCTTCGAACACGTATGAAGTGTTATCTCATTGTGGTTTTGGTTTGGTTTTTGCTATTGAATTAGGGATGTTGAGCATCTTTTCATGTCCCTGTTAGCCATCTAACAGGTATGTCTTTGAAAAACTGTCCCCTAAAGTCCCCTGACCATTTTTTAGTTGGATCATTTGGGTTTTTTTGCTATTGGGTTGTGTGAGTTCTTTATATATTTTACATTTTATCCACTTACCAGATGTATGGTTTGCAAATATTTTCTCCCATATAGTAGGTTGCTTTTTCATTTTGTTGATAGTTTCTTTCACTCTGCAAAAGCTTTTTAATTTGATGTGGTCCCATTTGTTTATTTTTACTTTTGTTGCCTGTGCTTCTGGTGTCAAATCCAAAAAAATTAATGCCAGGACTGATGTCAGGGAGCTTACTGCCAGTGTTTTCTTCTAGGCGCTTTATGGTTTCATGTCTTACATTCAAGTCTTCAATTCATTTTGAGTTTATTTTTGTCTATGGTAGAAGATAGTGGTCCAGTTTCATTCTTTTGCATATAGCTGTCCTATTTTCCCAAAACCGTTTATTGAAGAGTCTCTTCTTTCCCTGTTGTGTATTCTTGACTCTTGTCATAAATTAAATGACCATATATGCATGGGTTTATTCTGGATTCTCTATTCTGTTCCATTCATCACGTGTCTGTTTTTATTCCAATACCATAATGTTTTTATTATTATAGCTCTGTAATGTAGTTTGAAATCAGGGAGCATTGGACCTTCCAGCTTTGTTCTTTTTTCTCAAAACTACCTTGGCTGTTTGTGGTCTTTTGTGGTTCCATGCAAATTTTAGGATTATTTGTTCTGGTTTTGGGAATAATGTCATTGGAATTTTGATAGGGGATTGCACCGAATCTGTAGATTGCTTTGGGTAGTAAGGACATTTTGACAATATTCTTCCAATCCATGAGCAAAAAATATCCTTCCATATATTTGTGTCATCTTCATTTTCTTCCATCGGTGTTTTATATCAGTGTACAAGTCTTTCTCCTCCTTGATTATATGCATTTTTAGTATTTGATTCTTTTTGATGCAATTATAAATGAAGTTGTTATCTTATTTTCTCTTTTTGCTAGTTTGTTATTAGCATATAATATATACGTATAATATAATAACAAACTAGCAAATAAATAAACAGCAGATTTCTGTATATTGATTTTGTATCATGCAACTTTACTGAATTCATTTATTAGTTCTAACAGTTTGTTATGGAGCCTTCAGGGTTTTCTTTATATAATAGCAAATAATTTTCAAATAGTGAGTTTTACTTCTTCCTTTTCAATTTGGGTGCCTTTTATTTCTCTTTCTTGCCTAATTCCTCTGACTAGGGCTTCCCCATTCTATGTTGAATATGTAGAACCATTTTGAATTCTTAGTAAGGCAAATCCTATGTCTCCATTTCTTTGAGTCCAGTTTGTTGGAAGTTTACTGTATCTCTTTGGTGGAGTCATGTTTCCCTGATTCTTCATAAGCCTCATAACCTTGCATAGGTATCTGAATCTGAAGAAGTGGTCACCTCTTCCAGACTTCATGGACTGAATTTGGTAAGGATAGACCTTCTGCTGCAGGTGGGTGCACACGGGATCCAGTGTGCGACCTTGTGGTGCTGGGCTCCACGTGCAGGTGTGGTAGCTCCAGCTCTGCAGAGTGCAGTGTGGTGGCTCACTGGGTCAGGCCGTGGCTTGCAAAGCATTGACAGTTGTGTGGTCTTTGGTGAGTGTTGCTGGACATCCACAGCGGCTGCAGGGGCTGATGGGTCAGCACCTACTCCAAGTCCATCATCTAGGGACCAGGGCAAGCAGCAGTAGTGGCCCCATCCTGTCGTGTACACACATCCTGCACAGGGCCTGTTACAGGTGCCTGTGCTGAAGCAGGGGCTGGTTGCAAATCCACATGTGGTGATGGGGGTGAGGGCCAGCCAACAGCTGTGGGGGTCCTGCCTGTTGCATGCTGTATTTTGCTATGGACACATGGTAGTGATGGGGTTGGGCCAGGGATGTACAGGTGCATAGCTGTAGGGACCAGCTGCAGGTGAACCTAGTGGGGCAGGCCAGTGACAGAAGGCAGGACTAGGTCTGTCCCACATGCAACTTGGCTATCATTGTGCTCTAACGTGGCCACAGGCTCTTTCCTGTGCACGATGCAGTTTAGGCCGGTGACAGGCATTAGCTGGTGGTGTGTAAGTGCATAGTGTTTATTTTACTTAACAAAATTATTACCTACTACATACAAGTTATCTTAGAACCTGTTCTGTATAGTGTAATTAACTATGACATTAGACATTCCATTTGAGGTACTTATGTCTTGTACTCTGTTATAGTTGGTTAATGTTAACTTGTATATAACTTCTGTATCAGTAAGTTTTCTTAAATCTTTTACATATACTTAATGTTTAATAAAAGTACAGTTAAAAAAATAACAACTAACCCACAACCTAGAGCATATCTACCAATTTATCACTTGAGTAGTGGGCTCATTTTGAACTTTCCACACCAGAGCATAAGGTCTTTATAAAAATTCAGGGGCTAACAAATTGTGAAATTTCTTCCTCATTGATATTGGTGCATAAAAACATAAGAAAACACTTCTGGAAAATTATTCTTAATAACTCATATGTTTTTTATATTTAAGATTATATAAATATCCTGTTAGCATAGAATCTGATGGCTGTTGATGTCCCTTGGTAATAGAGGACATTGTATGTCCTTCATATTCTTACCTGATTACATTACTATAAACAGACTTTTCAGAGTCAGTTTACCTGTCTCCTCTGAAATGGAAGTCTCGAGACAGCTTCTGTCATTCAACAAGGTGACATAGATCCTGGTGTCTGAATGACTTTGAAAAGTCAATCTTTTACAAAACTTTTTAGATGTAAAAAATTGTTCCCAAGGCTAATTTTTTATTGCTGCCTTTTATCTAAATCATATTTAGCCCTAAATTTTTTTCAAATGTAATTTTGAAAACATATATTGTATACTACAAGGTACTTATCAGTATTATCACCAATACAAACCTCTAGGGAATATTTTCAACTTTAATTTACATGTGAAAGTTTTTGGAGCCCTCGGGCAGATTTTTAAGTTACTTTTTCATTCTACTTAATCCCTGAAGAGGATATAAGCTTTTGCCAGTAAAATGGCTAGGTAACATAAAGGATTATTTGGTCCAAAATGTTATTGATGCAACTGTTGAGAAACCCTGATCCCTGGGGTTTACATTATATATGTTGAATTTATCACAGTGTACCTTTGCACAATGTTATATTCATGTTTAGTTTAAAACCTTTACAACAATATACTTTGATTTGCTCCCATCTTTTGTGCTATTGTTGTTAGTATTTCCATGTGGGAATTCCTTCCAGGCATTGCTCAGAAAGTTAAAATTTTTTTCAGGTACTAAGAGAAACCCGTTGAGAGATTAGAAAAACAGAAAAAAGGTATTATTATTATAACTCTTCTGTGAGAATTAAACATTATTCATCAACACAGAGATCTTAGAATCTACTGACATCAAGTTGAAAGCAAGAGCAGAAATGATGACATGTGGAATTGGAAGTTAAGGCTGACATTTCTGGGAAGTGAAAAACGAGTGGTCATGATGTATTCAGTTAGTCTTAATTCCAACTGTTGCCACGTGTTTGTGGCCCTGTCTAGTATTAACAGTGAATTATTCTTGCAAATAAAATAAATATTATTATGCTAATGTGCATAGTGTACTTTATACAAATTCTGTGAGTGGTGTTCCAGGTAATAACAGATACTAGAAGCATGTGAATTTCAAGAAAAATTTTCCTGTTGTGCTATACACACGAGGTATACACATTACCTTCTAGGTACTGTTGGTTCTCCATGCTGATGATTTCAAATTGTACTTCTGTCCAAATGATTGAACCTATGTTGTGTCATCTGTAGTGGCAGTTGCTGCAACTATTTCCAGAGCAAGCCATGCAGAATTCCCTCTGTAATCTGCCTTGGGTATATATGTTATATGTTTCAGTGGTTCTTGTTGTGAAATGTGGTCAAAATTTCAAGAGTATCGGTAATTCAGATTATAATGTTTTCTGAGGATGATTCATAATTTCCTTACTACTAAAATAATTGTAGTCTGTAATAAAATTCTATCTTGTTTCTCTAAGCTGTTAAGGTTAAGTCTTAACAGCACTGGGTATATTAGCAGCATTCAGGAAACAATGGGCTCTTACTATCCCTGGCCTGTGCAGAATGTAGTCTATAATCCAGGATAAGTGGTTATCTGTTTCTTGAATCTGTTGCTTACATGATTTTCATCCTGTTATCCTAGGATAGTAACACCTTTGAATGTTTCTAGTAATTGTCTTGCTTTCTAACTGTAGTAGGTTGAAATATTTATCTTCTTTAAAATTTGTTGATATTCTCATTTAACTACGTGTTGGCTGTTTGGCTTTAGGTCAGAGATGCGTGAGAATGGAAGACATGGCAGAGAACTTGAAGAACATTTTGGCTTTTTAGCACTCCCTCGGAGTGATGTGGCTGAGATATATCAGAATGGGATAAGTACCAAAGCATCTACACTGAAGATATTAGGAAATCCTCTTCTTGGAATTTATATATTTAGACATGTTGATGTTGCTTTGAATTATGCTCATCATAGAGGCACTACTGTAGAAAGTATTATAATTTTAAAGGTAGGTAGCATAAAACAAATATTAAATATTATATTCAGTTTGCTTTAAATTGACCTGAATATATTTTCCTTTCAATATGAATTATTAATGTTTTTAAGTTGCATTAGATAAAATAAATGTATTTTATTATTGTCATCATCATTATTCGAAATTTTCCCATTTCTGACTAGTTAGGTGTGCAGCATAAGACAAAACTCCTAGGTAAGCAAAGGCACCCTTTTATCCATCTTTGTCTTTCAGTGTGTACTTTTTTTGTGTTGATTGACTCTCTTCTTTCTTTCCTTCAGGCCACAATTAATACCAGAGTTTTAGAAGAGTCAAAACATTGGTTATATAATTCTGACTTAAGCTAAAGTTACTAAACTCTCTTTTAGTTAATAGTATTATGCAATGTTTCTTAGTTTTGATACTTTTGCCATGCTTTTAAGTAAGGTGATGCAAACATTAAGCAAAACAGATATATGGGATTTCTGAACTCTTTTTGCAACTTTTCTAAAAGTCTAAAATTACTCAAACTAAAAAAAATAAGGCTTACAAGTTGAATCTTAAGCATCAACAGACAAATTGGTTAAGATACACTTTTGGTTAATTGCAGTTTTGCCAGTACTACTGAAATCACAGTAGGTAGCCAGGAACCTCAGTTGTGCAACTTAGGATGTATGTACATCCACATAAAACCATTGGTTCATCTGGTATCATTCTTTATATTTTTAGATCTCAAATATTATCAAATTCATAAGCCATAATATTAAGAAGCTCCAAAAAGCCCATTTGTAACCAGTTACTTTTGTTGTATGTCTGTACTTAGTTTCTGTCTGTATATGCAGTTATGCACATATAGTTGTAATTAAAATGTTCTTTATATATACAACTTGCTTTTTTCATTGATTATAAAATAAACATTTTCCATGCTACTAAATATTCTTCTGTAATATCCTTTTTGAATGTGTATCCTACAGTGTACACAGCTCTACCATACTTTCCATAGCACATTTTTTATATTTGCAATGTAAGGTAAGTTATTTGGTTTTTTGCTTTTGTACTTTTAAATGCTACCTTGTAGTTTTTTTGTAGGTACACTTTTACAGACACCTGTGATCATTTGCTAATAATAATTGGTTAATTCTGTATCAAATTAAGAGTCAAAGCTGTATGTACATACACTTTTACAGCCTTGATATGTAATGCCAGTTGTCCTGAGAAGGGTTATACTATTGACAATTCCTATCCACAGTGTGTGGGAATGTCTGTTATCTCACACCTCACTAACTCTGTACGGGCATACCTCCTTTCATTGCACTTCTCAGATCCTATGTGTTTTCAAATTGAAGTTTTGACATTACCCTGCATCAAGCAAGTCTGTTGGTGCCATTTTTCCAACAGCATTTGCTCACTGCACATCTGTCACATTTTGGTAATTTTTACATTTCAACTTCAGGCTTGTTACAGTTTTTTAGGGTGATCTGTGGTTAGTGATTACAATTCACTGGAAGCTTAGGTGATTGTTAGCAATTTTTAGCAATAAAGTATTTTTTAATTAAGGTATGTACCAGTTTTTTTTTAGACATAATGCTATTGGGCACTTAATAGACTATTTTATAGTATAAACATAACTTTTATATGCACTGGGAAACCAAAAAATTTATTTGACTTGCTTTATTGTGTTTGTCTGAAACGGAACATGCAGTATCTCCAAGGTATGCTGTATGTTACACTTAAAAATAAATCTTTGCCAGTCGTGATAGTTTCTCATTGTTCACTGAGCTTTTTTTCCATAGTTATTGCTGAGTTTAAACATTCTGCATATATTTATTAATATTTAGTGAATTGCCTATTAATGTCCTTTGTCACTTGTGTTTTTCTCCAGTTGGTTTGTAAGCATTATCAATTAATTAAAGCATATCTTGAGAGCTAGGCTCTTCTGTGTATAATGTTTTATCACTTAATGTTTTCTTTTTTTAAAATAAACCTTATTTTGGAGTTAATTTAAATTTACAGAATAGTTACATATAGTACAGAAACTATTTGTATACAATCCACCCAGCTCCCCTAGTGTTAATATTTCACATAACTATAGCACATTTGTTTAAACTAAGACACATTGTATATGTCAGTTATATATCTCAATAAAAAAATAAAAAATAATAAAATGGAAAGAAAGTAACATTGGTGCAGTCCTACTAATGAAGACTTTATTTGGCTTTTACCAGTTTCCCATTAATGTGTTTTTCTTCCATTATCCAAATGCCACATCATTGCATTTAATATTGTTTCTAATTATGAATGAATGTACTATTTAAAAATAACCATAATAGAATTGCTAACTTAAAATGTGTACTTATTTTCATATTAACTGCACATTCTTCTGCTTTTTATCATTTAATTATGTTCATCTCTTTTAAAAATTTTGTACTGATTTGCTTTTGATGTACAGAAGTTTTAGAATATTTTACAGTGAAATGTTTGTTTTTGGTTCATGGTTTCTTTGCACATGTTTAGAAAATAATTCTCACTTTGAAATTAGATATATAGTTCTTTTTTTCCTATAATGTTTGTATTACTTAAATATTTAACTTGTTTGGTATTTGGTACATGGATTAAGAAAGGAATTTAATATTTTTCAGTTGAACACCATTATTGAATAATCTGTTTTTGCTTCACTTTTTTCATATGGTGTTTTCATATTGTACTATATTTCAATAGCTACCTGGACTTACTTTGTTTAGTTCTTTTTTTTTTATCCTCTCTGCCTTTTCTTGTGATAGTACCATCTTTTTAAAAAGCATTTAATATCTGAAAGTGCAAGTCACCTCTCCTGTTTCATCATTCTCTATCTTTGACCCGAAATTTTTTTCAAAAATATTTTTAAGTTTTCTGGGCTATTCTTATTTAGTTTTCCAGATATGTTCAAAGTAAAACTCATTTCTACTAATAGACTTTCTGAACTTTTTATTGGAATTACTATAGTCCTGGAGATTAATTTAGGAGCAAATTGACATAATTACAATAAATTATCCCATTCATCTGGGACATGAATTATCTCCGTTCGTACTAATTTCATCAAGAAAGAATGTTAGCCTAACTTTTCTGCTTTTCTGTTCTAGTATGAGTGTTTAAACTATTTGGGTGTATTTTTATGGGTTCTTTTTTTAATAGGTTCTCTTTGGAAAAGTGAAAAAAATTCAACCTTCAGTGAGTAAAAACAAAGTTTCTTTGGATCCTTCTCCTAACTTTGATTGCCATATGTCGAGAAATACACCTTCTCTGAAAGACTCCATTGAGCTACAAGCCTACAACTCAGCAGTATGTTATGTTTTTGGTTCATTTAACTACTTGAGAGTGATGTGCTTCTCATGTATTCACATGACACAAGGTTTAAAACAACTTCCCAAAATATTATATGAAAATCTCTTAATTCATTCAGTATCTTATGACCTTAAATAGTTAAAGCTGTTTTAGTATGTGTGATCTGGGGATGTTAGTAAAGACGTTTCCAAATTTAAATACAACTTTGTTCAAAATGCAGCAGCTGTTTTTATTTAGATGTCCCATAGATGATATCCTAACTTGCAAAACATGCCAACTTTTTTTTTTTAAAGGCTATTTTAATATAATGTTACTGATCTTTTGTACTTTGCAAAAGGCAAAAAAGCTTATATGTTAGTCATGATATGTGAAATAGTAATTTTCTATCATAAGTTGCTAAGACACCTATAGATCTTTAATCTACAGAGGACTAAATTATATATAATGTGTTATATATAATCATATGATTAAATGAATATAAATCTTCTGGAAGTATATATATGCTCTCACATGTAAAATGTTTTGAACTATTGTTATTTTCCCAATTAACGTTTCCTACCAAATGAAATACAAAATAGTGGTTCACACCATATGCAAACCATTTAACTTTTAATGGAAAAATACTTTTTTTGTTTAAAAACAGATTGTGTCTGCTTCTGCTAGCATTGGTAGCCTACTAAGGAAAAACTATGTGGTGGGAAAAAATAATTTCATCTTCAAAAAATTAGGGTTGAAAGGGGCAGGGAGGGAGAAGGGTATATGGAAGCAGATGAATAAATAACATCATGCAGTTACATAGTTTTAAAAAATATCTTATTCAAGCATACTCTACTAAACTTAATCAGCATAAAAATGTTCTTCATTCTTTTTTATCTTTCAGGTATACTTCTATGAATATAATGATTTATCAAAGCCAGTAGATAAACCTAGGCAGTGTCTTCCATATGCAATAGTAACAGTAAAATTTGTTACTCAAAAGGTAGATAATGGACACTTTATGACATCTTTGAAATTCCCCTCAACAGGATTTCCTAGGAGGGCTGGTAAGATACATATCATTCTACTTTGGTAGCATTTGTGCTGGTCTTAGAACTTCTGAATATTATTTTCTAATACAGTATGAGTCTCTAAGCAAAATAGTTGTATTTACCTATTTTCAATTTTATATATCTAGAATCATACTGCAGATATGTTTGTGACTTCTTTTTGCTTAGTATTATGTTCATGTGATGCTTCCATGTTGGTATGTATAACTAAGTTTCTTCATTTTTATTCATATATATGTATGTACACACACACACACATTATTCCAATTGTGACCATACACGATTTCTTTGGGGCTATTTGGATGCTTTTCAGTTTTCTTCATACCCCAAACATTGCTATTTTGAACATTCATGTAAGTGTTGTCTCAGTGCATATGTAATTTACATATGTACAGGAGTTTTTCTATAGAGTATTTGTCTACATCAGGAATGTGGAGCTTAATCCTAAGAGGATGTCAAACAATTTTCAAAAGTGGTTGCATCAGGTTACATAATTACATCCTTGTCAACTCATATACTTTAAAAAAAACGTTTGTTTCTGCTAGCCTAGTGTGTGTGACATGTTACATTATCAGCTCAAAAAGAAACTGTACCCTTTAAAAGCTATCATCTCTTTCTCCTCATACTCCCTACCCCTAAGCAAGCACTAATCTGCTTTCTGGCAGTCTGTATTTCCTTACCCTGGGCATTTCTTATAAGCAGTCATAAATATGTGGCATTTCATTACTGGTGACTTTCACTTAACAGTGTTTTGAAGGTTTTTGCCTGTTGTAGTATGTGTCAAGTACTTCATTCCTTTATATAGAATAGTATGTTGTATAAGTACACCATGTGATATTTTTCAATATTTGTATTGTTTCCACCTTTCAGCAATTATGAGTAATTCTTCTATGAGCACTGTACAAATTTTGGTGTAGATGTGTTTCATTTGTCTTGGGTAATAGCTAGGAGGGAATTTTGAGTCATATGGTAATACTCTGTTAACTGAAGCACTGCCAGACTAGTTACCAGAGTGGCTGTTCTCTTTACGTTCACGCCAGCAGCATATGAGGGTTAGGATTTCTCCACTTCCTTGTTAACACTTGTTATTATCTGACTTTTTTATTATAGACAGCCTAGTGGGTTTCAAAGTGGAGTTTTCAGGGTGTAAGTTTTACACTTCTTTTGTTACTTTCATTCCCAAGTATTGTACTTTTTTTACTTTGTTTTGAATAGAGTTATTTTCTCTATTTCATTTTTATGTTGTTAATGGTGAGAAATCCTGTCTGCGCCTGCTTCACATGTAGCCTTCCTGCCAAGGTTGGCCCTCCTGTGGAGCACCCCAGGACCACCAGCTTGTGCCTGTTTGGGTGCCCCCTGTACTGAGGTCTCAGGACCCCCCAGCCCAACCCACACATAGCACTTTTACAGTTATTCACGTGCCATATTTACTTAACCAATCTCATATAGATAGATAGGATTCTAACTGTCAGCTGCTTTGGATTTTTGTACTAAAAATTCTCATACATATGTCTTGGGATTTTGTGCAAGTATATCAGAATAGTAAATGGATAAAAGTGGATTTGCTGGATATAGATGATTATACATTGCATATTGATGAATATTATAATTTATTTTCCAGGAAATTAGTACCAATTTATAGTCCCATGAACAGTATATAAAAGAGTGCTTATACCTTCACAGTATTACTTACCCTCAAAATCTTTGCTAATCTAAAAAGCTTTTAATTATGACTCTTACTGTTTGTTTAGTGGGGTTGGATGTCTTTTTGTATTTGTTGTCAATGTTTGTTTAATCTTGTTCATATGCTTTGCCCACTTTTCTATTGCTTTGTCTATTTATTGATCCTTTGAAGAAGTGTTTATACTCTTTATATGTTCTAGTATATGTGTAATTATGTACTACACTTGTCTCATTCAGAATATAATTTTATACTAATTTATCCTAAGTTTTGTTTATTGTGCATTTTGACTAAAATATTTAATTTATATGTAATTGACATAATTAAAAAATTTTTGGTTTTCTGGTTTCCAGTCATGCTTAAAAAGTACTTTCTAACCTCAGAATTATAGGACTATTTCCCCATCTTTTCTTCCAATACTTTGTGGGGTATTTTTTTAACAATGAATATTGTTTTCATGTAAGGAGATATAGGGGCCCACCTTTCCTTTTTTTCTATCCACTACTGCTCCTACTCTTAAAAACTATGTCTCTATTTATGGTCCTATGTCCACAATAGTTTACTGTAATTAAAAAGTATAATTACAAATGGCTATAGAATTTAGAAATCTTCAGCAAAGCTATCTTTTAATACATTGTGATAGTGAACCTCATGGTACTTCCCAGTGATAGGATTATAACTGCATATATGTCACAAATCTCACAAGCAATTTCTCACCATTAATTTGTTCTGATAAAGGTATTTTTATGGTTCTTACTTAGCCATGAATACTTTTGTGAACATTTACTTGTTGAATATGCCTTTCTGTAAGTTATTTTGTTATTACATGTAGTTCTTCATGAAATTTTAAGAATAAATTTCTATGAATTGTAAAAGGAAGCTTGATTTTATTTTCCTGGTTTTTATTTACATATATTATTTGCAGGAATACTTATTTCACTGTGTAGCAGGGGTAGAGGTTTTTGCATTTGGGAAGGATTGTTCTTTTTTTGTGTGTGGAATCTTTTGGAACTTTACTCCTTTGCTTCTCCACCTCCTTCCCCTTTCCTTTCCATTTTGTTCCCCTGTGGTAGAGGGAAAAGAAGCAAGGTAATGGTAGATAGAGGGAGACAGTTTTTCCTGTTAATATGTGTATTCTACTACTAAATATCTGAACAGAAGAAATTAAACAAATCCCATGAGCAGTGTGCTTTCATTCCTTTTTCTATTTCATAGTATTTGTGAGAATTCAGATTTTTTTATGACAATACTTTTTTTAGTAAGGTTTCTAGGACAGAATTTCATGCTACATCATTTATACTTTATTGGTTTGTTACTCATTATCCTCTTTTCTCGTAGCTTATTCTCCTGAGAACATATTTCAGTCATCAATATGTTGATGAACTTTCCATTAAGATCACTCATGTTGTAGTTTATTTGTATTAATGGAGTTGTCTGTAAAAACACATTTTCTTCCTATTTTTCCTTATTTTCCTATTATTTCCACAGGAAGAACATGCTCTCTGAATAACTGTACAGTGGCCAAAAGAATTGGAAAAGGAAAAGATGCTACTATCATCTATGAGCATTTCAGGAAACCTGTAAATCCCTTTCTTCAGGAAAACTGTTTATGCAATTCAGAGATAAATCCTTCCAACTCAAATATTTCTAATTCCTTTATAAATGTGCAAAATGGAAACATTTCTGTACTTGAAACATTCAGTGAACAGATGGAGCCCAATTTAGCAGAATGTAGAGACACTTCTCAAGCACCTGCATATGTTTCGGGTCTTTCATCTATTCCCAGTGATACCAGAGAAAGTGTTAATGGTGATGTCTTGTTAAATTCGGCAAATCTTAAAAATGTTTTAAGTGGTTTTTCTTCTGCACTTCCCCTCAATAATAATACTGGCTTCAGCACAGTTTTTACTTCAAAACTCATCAAAGACCCACGACTGATGAAGAGAGAAAAAAACATGGAAAAGCATAATAATAATACAGGTTTAAAAGAGGTTTTGCCACTTGAGAAGAGTTTAAATTATGTTAATTCAGAAATAGACCTATCATCTGTGCCAGCTAATTCAGCCTCCTCATCTGAAGTCATATTAGGCGATCATGCTATTCTTACTGATTGTTTTGATACCCATTGCTTCAAAGTTTCTTTTGATAATTCACAATCTCAGGCTAACCACATAGACTCTAAAAACTGTGATTATATAACTCCCAATAAAATTACCACGGCAGGGCAGTGTAAGGACCAAGACAATTCTTCCTGCCTAGTGTGTTCGTCAAATGCCGTGTCAAAGGTTAAGAACCAAAAACAGGGTGAGGAAAAAGCCCAGAGATTCCAACAGAGAAGCAACATCCCACTTTCAGCTGACCAAAACAATGAGCCACATAACTCTCATGAATCAGTGCATACTTGTACCCAAGGGTATGATAGTCACATCTCTCACAACTCACAGTCTTCTTCTGATCTAAAAACTGTTTATCATTCTGGTCACCAAATATCTGCAGTTCCACTTCAAAGGAAAGAAGGCATACACGAGTACATTCAAAATATTGGAAGTATGAGAAACTTCACTGGCCCAGAAGACAATCCCAAACACAGAGAAAAGCAAAATTTGTGGAAAGAAATTGATAATCATTTTACTAAAGAAACAAAAATCAGTCCAGTAGATAATTACATTTCCTTACACCAAGAATACAAAGATGATGAGAGTCTTGATTCTTTTGGAAAAAGTTGTAATCAAAAATTAATTATGGAGGAGTTGGAAGTACCAAAATCTTCCACATCTACCACAAAAGATAAGTATGGGCTGGATCAAGCACTGAAATTGCAAAATAAACTTACTCCAAGAGAGGCAAGCCTTTCACAAAATCCTCAGATCTCTTTCAAGTATAAAGATAACATGAATACAAGCTTTGCCATTTCTCAAAAACTAATAGAACTGAAATTGGGAAAACCAGATCAGAACAGTGTTGGCATTATGACTGATGCCTCAGAGGAAACAAAAGATGCTCCACAGGCCAGAGAACTACCAGTTGAAACAGTTATTTCATCCCATGACATTCAAACAGCTTACGACAATTCAAATTGCAGCATAGCCAGAGAACAGACCTGTGTCCAGAGGAAAAATGAAAATGATCCAGTGACATTAGAGAACATTCTAAGAGACAGCAAAGGAATGCCTCACATTTACGAAACAGGTCAAGATCATACTTTGTTTTATAATGCACAGTTGAACAGTGATACACACCTGAATATTGATTTTAAGGGACAAAGAGATAATAGTAAAGAAAACCAAAATGAGGCTAAAGAGGAAGACATTGCTTCATGTACAGAAAATAACACAGAGAATATATATGAAGAGCAGCAGGTTTCTCACACAGACAAAAATTTCACCACTATAGATGAAAAGATGAAGAATAAAAATTACACTAGTGTAGAAATTCCGAGTTCCAAAGAATTTTACACTACATTTAATTTGACTTGGGGAAAAAAATATGTATCAACAGCAACTGCATTACCAGAAAATGAAGATACTGTCACTGCTGTAAAACAAAAAGATACTCGAAATACTAGAAGGAGTGTAGAGCCATCGGTTTCCAGAGCAGGTGCTGACATTGCAGACTCTCCAGCGCTGGTTGCCTCCGATGCACCAGTACAGAGAGCTGGTACTCCGGTGCCTGCAGGGGGCGCAAATCCTAAAGCCCATCAAAGATACATGTTGAAAGAAACCTGGTCTTCTGAGGGTCCTGATTTGAGTTTTTCAGTAAAACATGAGGTTTCTGATAGTGAAGTTGATGTGGATAAAAATAAACTACGTGCCTCATTTCACCAGCCAGTCAGTGACAACTCAGTTATTCAAAGTTTAGGATTGGAAAATGTGATCAAAGTAGGATTAGAACAGTGTGGTAACATTTTTCTCTTTCAGCAAAATATCCGACGCTATAGGAATGTGGTCAATGAAGAATCTGACGCTTCATATGAAGCTCTGAAGTCTCGTATTGATTGGGAAGGTCTATTAGGAAGCAGTCATGGGCAGACAGAAGTTTTTAAAAACCCCACAAGAAGGGATAATAGTGATCAGCATTACTCTGGGGAAGGTAATTGTTTTTATGCCCCTACACAAAAACGCAAAGCACAGATCTTCAATCCAATTTTACTTCCAGATCTACAAGTTACAATTACTAACATATTTATGCCAGAATTCAGTCCCACTGTTGAGTCCCTTGCATTGAAAGATAATTTTCATAAATATGAAACTGATGCCTCAAGACCAGAAGTAAATGAGGGGAAAGTTCCAGGATTTGAAATTGAGTCCCAGTGTTCTGGTGAAAATTCACATTATCCATGTGAAGATGAATTTGATAATATAAGGCAAGAATCAGGTCTAGTAAGTAAATCTGAAACCCCACTGTCATTTTACTTGAGTCATAATACACATGTGAATCACATGTCTGTAAAACAAAACAGTGGACCTTTGCTTACTAAGCCTTCTAATGTCACAACAATAAATAATGAAAGGTGTTCCTTGACACAGTCAAAAACTGATAGTAATGATACTAGAAGTAAAAAGGACACAAAATCAAGAATTAGCAAAAGGAAGTCACAATCACCTTTTAGGGACCAGAACATACCATATAAAGATTTAAGACATCATGAGATTTATGGAAAGAAAAAGAGGCTAACCAGTCAAGACTCATCTGAATGTTTTTCTTCATTATCCCAAGGACGAATTGAAACCTTTTCAAAGTCAGAAAAATACATTAGGAGTGTCCTGGATATTCTACATAGTGAAGCATTTTTATGCAAAAGCAAACGTATTTCCAGAAAACTTGACAGAGCTGCTCTTCACTTAAAAAAAGCTCATAGAGGAGTTCATGCATCTTTGCAGCTTGTAGCTAAAGTGGGAGGAATAAGAAAAGGCCCATTACCAAAATCATATGCCATAATATGCAATAATTTCTGGGAAAGTTGTGACCTTCAAGGTTATAGTTCTGTCTCTGAAAGAAGATATTATTCCACTAAGCATTTTTCATCAAAAAGAAAATACAACAAACCAGGAAAGAAAAGAGCTTTGGAATTTGAAGTTGATAAATCATTAACTCATGTATCAAAGTATGAGTCTTATAAAACAAATGGAAAGAGAGTCACAAAGTGCTTTTCTAAGAAAAACGTGGCCAGCAGTGTCTCCAGAAGTCATACCACTATTCACGTGAGAGAATTTTGTGATCAAGAGTATCTTGACACACAGATACCTCTCTGCTCCACATCCCAGAGTACTAGTCAGTCAGCTTATAACAATTGCAGTGTGAAAAATCCAAGATCATCAGAACTTCAGCCCTTTTGTGGAAAAAGTGAGTATCTGTTTTCCTCAGTTCATCCAGATCAGAAACTAACTAAAGAAGAAAATCAAATAGACATAAAGTTCTTGCCTAACATCGGTAAATATGAAAAGCTAGAGAACGCTTCAGCACATAATAATATTAAGGATGCAGCAGAAGAAAATAATTCTGAGACTAATGAAGTAATAAATAAAAGTAAATCAGTTACTTTAAGTTGCATAAAAGAAAATGTAAGTTTTAGTACAGACCAAAATTATAATGCAACTTGTATAGCTCACACAAAGGTGAAAACTGACATAGTTATTTCTATTTTAGAATCAAATGTGAAGCACTTTTTAAATGTTGATATCTACAAACCAGATAACTCTACTTTATGTGGTTATAAAAGAAATCTGGACGTAAATTTTCCTACAGAAAAAGGGACAGTTTCTAATGAGAGCTCTAAACCAAATGTTACAGGAAATTTCCTTATGGACCCATTAAATCTAACTCTGATGACAAGCAAGAAGTGTACCAGTATTCCTCAATTATTATCACCTGCTCCAGTGACAGATAGTGAGGGAGAATCTTCCCAATCTTACTTGGATAAACAGAGAATTACTACTGTAAATTCTGCTGTAGTATCCACCAGTGTATCACACTGTCAGCAAGGATGTGGTGCAAAGGAACTTCTACAGACAGAACAATGCTCTTCAAGTAACTGCTTTCACATTAACAGGAATGAAATAAATGTTACTGAGAATTCCGAGTTGGGTCTTACATCAATAACTGAAGAAAGTATGAGTTATGGGAAAAATACAATGGCACTATTTCCCAATGATAGTTCTTTGCCCTTAAAAGATAATATAAAGAGTTCTTCAAAAAAATGGATAGCAAAGAAAGACATTCAGGACAGAAAAATGTGGGAAGTTAAACAAGCAGAAAAAGCAAAAGATTCAAATCACAAAAAAAGCATCTCTGAAGGATCAGCTAAGACTGACAACAAAAGTGAAAAGTTCTTAGAAGACTCCTACTTAAGTGAGAAAACAGTTAAAAACAGTTTGATCGATTCTCATCTAAGCATTAAGAATACTACTGAGGTAGTCTCTTTGAATAACACGGTTTCTGATAAATTTAACAAAAGAGAAAAAGGGGGGAAATTTAAAGTTAGTAAAGACTCTCAGTCTGACTGTACATTACATTCAGAAACAGCCTATAATTCCAGACCAGGCATTGTAGGGATGAATCGTGTGCCTATTTTATATGCTCACTCTGAAATCTCCAAAGTCACTACTCAGAAGCAGCCTACATCATACATGAATGAATTAAAAGAAAAACATTGCTCAGCTAATCCTTCGGCTCTCATAGCTAGTAGGCTGGCTCAAATTTTGAGGAGGGCAGATGAAGCATCATCATTGCAGATTCTGCAAGAAGAAACTAAGGTTTGTCAAAATATTCTTCCTTTATTTGTTGAAGCTTTTGAAAGAAAGCAAGAATGTTCACTTGAACAAATCTTGATTTCAAGAGAACTATTGGTAGAACAAAAACTGTGGAATAATTACAAACACAAATTAAAACCATGTGCTCTTGACTCCTTGGTGGAACTCCAAATGGTGATGGAAACTATTCAATTCATTGAAAACAAAAAAAGGCTCTTAGGAGGTGACCCAACGTTCAGAAGCTTGCTTTGGTACGATGAGACATTGTACGGTGAGCTGCTTAGCGGGCCACGTGGATTTCAACAACAATCCAATTTCTATCCTGCTTTTCAAGGAAGATTGAAATACAATGCTTTCTGTGAGTTGCAGAACTATCATGATCAATTAACTGAATTGTTTGAAGAAACCAAAAGGGGAAACAATTCATACTACAAATTCTTAAAATACAAACGACAGATTAATGAGTGTGAAGCAATAATGAAGCAATGTTCTGATTGCTTTGACTTTTCTCTTTCTGTTCCATTTACCTGTGGAGTTAACTTTGGAGATAGTTTAGGAGACCTAGAAATCTTAAGAAAAAGTACTTTAAAGCTGATCAGTGTGTATGGAGACTCTCCTAAAGTTGATTCATATCCAGAAAAACAAGACCATCTGTGGATTATCATAGAAATGATCACCTCAAAAGTTAATTTTATCAAGAGCAATGAGGCGATAAATATTAAAATATCTCTTTATGGTCTGGAACATATCTTTTTTGATGCTGCAAAAAGTCTTGTTTGGAAAGAAAAGAGACAATGTTTCAGTAGGAAACACTCAGGAAAGAAGAACAAAGAAATGCTACTGAAAATGAATCAATATGCTTTTTCTAAGTTGGAGGAGATATATGAGACATTGTCTAAGGATTTCAGCAGTGAACAAATTCCCAGTATTGGGCTTGAGAATACTGTGATTGCTTCCAGAAAGTCAGATGGTCTAATAAACAAAGCAATGATTAACATAGAAAACTGTATGTTTAACAGTACTTTGCCTTCACACCCAGATATCTGTTGTATTAATGAAATACTGCATCAAGCTGAACTTGCAGACTTAAAAAAATTACAGGAACTCACTTTGAGATGTACCGATCACTTAGAAATTTTAAAAAAATGGTTTCAGGTGCTGCAAGAAGATAACATAGAAAATATTTTTATCACAGAAGAAAATGTTTTGGATATAAAAAACTACAACCATGGGGCTACAATTTTAAAACCAGAAGCCATTGAAACCTACATTGAAATTGTCATGCTCTCAGAAACAGTTCACTTTCTTAAAAACTCAATGGCAAAGAAACAAGACAAACAGAGGTTTCGAGGTATGCTTTGGTTTGATCTGTCACTTCTTCCTGAGCTGGTTCAATGCCAAGAAAAAATGGCTTCTTTTTCCTTTGTTAAAGACAATTCAGCAGATTGCCTTTGGCGAGTGATAGAGACTGCTATTTCTAAACTTAAGAAAGACCTGGATATTATCTACAAATACAGTGAAGCTGTTAATTGCTCATATGCTCTTCATTTGCTCTCAAGAGAACTTGAAGAACTTTCAGAAATAAAAAAACTTATAAGGAAGTGTGACTATCCTATTTCCACATATATTGACTTTGTGCCGTATATAGCATCCCTTAATTACGGAAGCACTGTAACAGAGTTAGAATACAACTACAATCAGTTTTCTACACTGCTCAAAAATGTAATGGCTGCCCCTCAGAGAGATTTAGGGAAAATGGCTCATATCATGAAAGTCATGAAAACCATTGAAGATATGAAGATAAAGTGTGCTAAAAATGCTGAATTAACCATTTCCTTTATCCTGTGCCAAATGATACACAACAGAAAGAAGGCTCTACAACTGAAGAGAAAAGAAAAAATTGATATTCCCATAAAACCTACAGAAAGTATCAATAAATCCAGTGCTTGTGTGAAAGTACCCTCAGTTGCAGAGTGGGTAATGAAAAACATTTCTGGTTCCTCTAGAAAACGACCTATCACTGACAACAACTATGAAGACTCTCAGGAACAAGAGAAAAACACTACAGTTTCCAGCTGTAAAAAACAAAAGGTAACAAATGTCTTAAAATGAAACCTACCTGAGTATTCTTTTTGAGAATGAGTCTGTTCTTAAAGCAAACACATAGTTGGCAGACTTGTGAAAACTGAGAATAAATATTGCCTTGCAAAATGATTAACTATAATATTGGATTAAACAATTCATATTATATTTAAAATGATATATAAATGATTCTATATATGAGAGATACCTTGCAGATGTCTACTTTTAAACTTACAAGTTACATAATTGAGAAAACATTTCTTGGAAGGATGTAAATTTTAATAACTTCTTAAGGGATAGTCCAGTGTTATGAATGTGAGTACCAAGTATTTATTGAGAAGTTTCTGTGTAACAAGGCTATCATTAATGTGGTGAATATTATAAACTGGCTGGCTAATAGAGCCAGTGTTCTTGGTCATTATCATCTACATGGAAGACTAGGACAGATATATATATTTTTTATATCATTAATGTACAATTACTTGAACAACATTATAGTTATAGACTCCCCCTATTATCAAGTCCCCCCCACATACCCCATTATAGTCACTGTAGGACAGATTTTTTTTTTTTTTTTTTATTGAAGGGTAGTTGACACACAGTATTACATTAGTTTCAGGTGTACAACACAGTGATTCAACATTTATATACATGATAATTCTAGGTACCAGCTATCACCATACCAAGTTGTTACAATATTTTGACTATATTCCTTATGCTATACATTACATCCCAGTTACTTATTTATTTTACAATTGGAAGTGTGTTTATATATATATATATATTTTGTTTTTGTTTTTGTTTTTGTTTGTTTTTGTGAGGGCATCTCTCATATTTATTGATCAAATAGTTGTTAACAACAATAAAATTCTGTATAGGGGGGTCAATACTCAATGCACAATCATTAATCCACCCCAAGCCTAATTTTCATAGGACAGATATTTTTAAGTAGACGATTATGAAGGAGTTAGAAGTCCTACATAAATATATATTATTTAACATTTTATACAGCATTTATTATGTAGTTGGCACTGTTCTAATGATTACACAGATACTGTTTTTATTCCTTACAAAATTCTTAATGATGTAGGTGCTATCATATTTAAAGATGTGGAAACTGAGACATAGAAAGGTTAAATAACTTTTCCAAAGTCACAGAGTTAGTAAATGGGAAAACTCATGTATAGAACCAGGCTGTCTAGCTCCAGAGCCCATACTCACAATTGCCCCTACTTTGCCATCAAAGGCTTCTTAAAATTTCTCAAGAATTTCTCAGCTCAGGAGTTAAAAGAAACCTATATAAAAAAAGAAAAGTGGGATTCTTTCTGAGCTTATTCTAATTGTATTAAGTTAGTTCTAGAGACTAAGAAACCAGTCATTTATTGTACTGTATTTATAAGAAAATGCTTAATAAACAACCATTTTATAAACATATCCAAAATTTAAGAACACAAGTTATGTGTACTCTATCCATCTCAGGGGCAACATGTAAAAAGGTGTTACAAATATTGAGAAGAAAAGCAAACAAAAAAAGTAGAGAAGCTTCATTTATTGATTTCATGGAATAACACAGACTAATGCTTTGCCTTATTAAAGGAAAAAAATTATCAGATGAAGGTAAAAATGAAGAGGGTATCTAAGTTACGGAAAATAATATGAGCCAGGACAGTGCTTATTGACGTTACTTGAAAAATGAGTTGAAATTTAAGATTAGAACAAAAATTTAACTCACTGGACCAAGAGTAAGATAAGCATGGGAAAACTGTTTCAGATTATAGAATGTCGTAAGTATAGGACTAAGTAGTTTGAAATTCATTCTGTATATATTGAACAGTAGTGTCCTGTGACATGTATTTTTCAGTGATTTATAGAGTAGAGATTCTGAATCCAGTTAGAGGTAGTTGTCATCCAGGGCTTAGAAAAGGGTGCTGTTTTACAGAATAAGAAAGGAAAATCCATATTTGACAGATATTCCTTCCAGTCGGGTTTAGTGCCTGGTTTACTAAAGAGGGTATAAAAGAGAGAGCAGTCATAAATAAGACTCCTAAAATATGTTGTAAGATGTAGGGATAAAAAGAATGTTGCAGATTGCTTTATTAAAAAGTTTCTCCAAATGTTAATTAACATGGGAAGTCCAGCAGAGTCCCTTGGTTTTAAAGAGATCATTAATGAATATAGTTTTAGACAGTGCATCTTAGGTGATGACAGAACAAGCAATTGCAAATATATGATATTAAAATAATATTTATTTGGATTTTAAACTATCACCAATGTAGGTTTTCTTTGTATATTTTAAACTTAGGTTAACATGAATGATGTCATAATAGTCAAGAGAGGAAAACCAACATTCAAGCGTCCTAGGTAAGAGTTGCCATCAGCCCTATTTGAAGAAAAACTAACCAAAGCTGAGCTCATAATAAGGAACAAGACTAAAACATTTATTTATATACTTCTGTTGGATCGTATATGTACCTTAGGGAACAAGAGTAAGTTAGGGAGAAGAAGGTAGTTTCAGATTATGCACTGTCTTAAGGCCTCAGGTGTTTGATTTTCATCCTGTTAAGTATTGAAGGGTAATGTCTTGTGAAATGTGTTTGTTCAGTGATTTAAAGAGTAAGGAGATTCTGAGTAATTAGAAGCAGTAAGTCAGCCAGGGCTTAGAAAAATGTGATGTTTTACAGAATAAGAAAATAACATTTATTTAAAGAATTGACTGGTTTGCTAAAAATAAAGTAATGGAACAAGTAATTAGATTGAGTTTTTCAAACTTATGGATTTTACAGACCAGTCAGATTTCAAAATTGACTAAAACAATATCCATTGCTAACTTACATTACTAAGTGGGAACGTAGGCATAGATACATATTATAAATGTACTACTGTCGTATGAAAGGATATTTTAACACAATAATATGGGAAGGACATAATGTCAAAATAAAGGCTAATTCTTTAAGCTAAATTAATCATTTTTTGAAAAACTATCACTACATTATATTACAAATTGTAAGATTTTCAATTTATGGCAAGTTTCATTTTTTGCATTTTATGAAGGAGAATGAATAAAATAGGAGCTAAAGATAAATATCCTTACTTGGTTTTGCTTCTTTAGAAATATTTCATTTGCTACATCTCTAGAATCCTTTTCTTGGCACATATAACTGAATAGTTGTGTAGTGGAATGAAGATGAATGGGCTCTTAGAGGGATAACATAAACCGGTTCCATAATCATCTTTATTTTGGTGACTGAATATAGGTATATTTGCTGCTCGGAAAGTCAAACTTTGCCTCATAGCAGGAAAATGAATTCTACTATGAAGCTAATATAGGGCACTATCTTCATGGAGGAATAACCTATAGAAGAGAGAATATAGAAAGGCAGACCGTACAGGCTACTATTGATCTATGAAGTCAAAACTTCACTGAAACATCATTGGAAGTGTGATAAAGTCAAAATTGTACTTTGTGGATACTTTGTCAAAATATTATATGGGCTTGGATGACAATGTAGGTTGTTATTAAAGTGCTTTTAAGGGGGCTGGATTAAGTAAAAGTGATGGCTTTTAGTTCCCTGAGATGGATATACAAATTCCAGGCCAAAGATTACTTTCTCTTGGAGGAGTGATTACTTCTTTTTTCTTTTTGGTATGCTCTTTTCCACTGTAATTCAAAGAATTTGATGAAATATCAAAAAATAGAATTACCCTGGGGGACCTGCCTTAACTGTCTGACTCTAGACATTCCCATAATGGGTGCTTCCTTCAGCCTGCTTTAGAGTATCTAGATTTAAGTAGGAATGCCAAGGATATTAAATTGGCAAGATATTTTGGATGTCTGCTTTTCCTTATTCTCAGCCTTTAACAGACAAAATATCTTAGTATTTTGTGAACACATGATCTGTTGGTAGGGGCAAGGTGCAGCTGGTATTTGACCAGTTCTGTACAGCCATTTTTAAATAAAGATTGTCAATAGATTGGAGATATATGAATTAGAAACTACATGAAAAAACTGAGTAATGATAGTTTCCTACTTTTAAAAGCCTCTATCAGGAAATGTCGAAATAATTTATTACAATATTGGCAGCACTGTGTTTTTCTGTATTTGAAACGTGGAGTGTATCATCATCAGGAGACTTATCTAAATTAAAACCAAGGGACTAAAACTGGGAAAATATGTTACATGTGTACTGCCAATAGAGAGAGCAAAAGTGAATATTAAGAACTCTTCTCCTTACTGAATTTCAAATATATATTTACACTAACATTTTGTGACTGTATATTTAAAGTTGTTTGTATGTTTGTGTTACACTTAATAGAACTACAGGATCTCATCCTGAAAGTGAAAATGGAATAGGATCAAGTTCATCTGACACTTTGAAAAGAAACCATGTATCTCAAGAAAAGACAGAAATGCAAAGATCACTACCTGGCTCACTACCTTTAAAGAATCTAAAAGACACTTGCAAGTCAAAGTCAGAGGGCAAAATGGACTTAACTAATATTTCATCTGATACTTCAGAAGATTTCACTAGACAACAGGAAAACTTGAATAGCATGAAGAAAAAAGATGTGAATTTTAGTGCTGCTGACACAAAGAGTGGTAAGAAAGATTGGTGTTCTTTTGCTGTTTGTGACCAAAACAGTGTCGATGGCACATTTTCACAAGACCACGAGACACCTTCACAGAAACTCCTTCACCCAGATCCTGCAGAGAACTCTTGTCCCACAAACGTAAAACCAGGAACTGATGCTTCTCTTCTGCTTAATGCATCAGTGCTCTCAAAGCCGATTTTTTGTTCTGTGAGGGATCTCCGTGCTAATTTAGAAATGAATGACACTGTCATTGAACTTCAAGACAATGAAGTATTAAATTCATCTATTAAAAATTCTACATACACCAGTTCTTCAGAACCCATGTTCACCCAGAACAAAATTTCAGGTCTGCAAATAAATAAAACACAGCCTGCAAAAACTGAGTCAAAAGAAAAGCATACTAGAGATACATTGAATCCTAGTACCTTACCTGTTGGAGAATCTGGGAACATAACCCTTAATGTGAATCAAACAAAAAGATATTCTTTCTCTGAACAACAGAATAACGAAAATTCAGAAGTCCTGACTCAGAATTCTGCCACATACAGGAATGGACTTCCACAATCTGCATGTACCCCAATGTACAATTCTTCTGAGCATTTGTTTGGAACTTCGTCTCCTTACTATGCTTGGTGTGTTTATCATTACAGCAGTAGTGGTAATTCCATCACGCAGACATACCAGGGGATAACATCCTATGCAGTACAGTCGCCACCTGCGGTGTTCACTGCAGTTGCAAGTACTGTCCAAAACACACATTCTAATCTTTCGTACTCACAGTATTTTGGTTACTTTCCTGGGGAGCCACAAGCGAATTACTTTGTGCCAGTGAATGGGTATTTTCACTCTCAAATGCCTGTTTCTTACGCTTTTCAGCAGCCTGTGTTTTCCCACTATGCTTCCCACCAGCCATCACCGCAGGTTGCATACCATTACCCTCCTAATTCAGGTGTGTTTCCAGAAGCTCCTTGGACTTATGGTGAGTTTCACATGTTTTTTACTCTTATCTTTACACATTTGTGTAAATGTAATTAACAGATGATACACAGCAGTGATTTTTCTGTGCAGATTTATAAACTTGTTCAAATATCAAGCAGAGTCAAATTTGTTAATCAGGTGGAAATCCAGGTACCAAATATTGATTTTTAAAAAAAAGAGTTTGTAATACCAGTAATACGTCCTTAAGTAAAATCCAACTTCAGGGAATAGTTAAGTAAATCATAGTTAATCCATACCATGAAATAAGCAACCATTAAAGAGTTTATAAAAGTTTTTAATGACAGTTTTTAAAACTATCATACAAATTTACCTATGTAAGTAAATGCATAGAAATACTGAACTGAACAACATTTTAACTTGTCTGCCTCTGGATAATAAAATTTGGGGTATGCAGAGAGTGTTTTCCTCTATTTCCTGGATTTCCTACTGTGAACATATATTATTTTGATAAGAGAAATAGAGTTAAAAAAACAAAATAGAAAAAGAAACTTCAGTCAGATAAAGCAACCTTTTTCTTGGCTCTTAGTGTTCGATTATAATAATCCTGGCATAAGTAAATAGGGTTAATTGAAATGTGTTGATAGAACAACTTGGTAGTTTGCCACTAGAACTTGAAAATTTTTCTGTTAAACACAGTTTGTAAAACTTATTTGTAAAATAAGATAAGAACATGGGTATTTAAAGTTAAATTGAAATGTCTGTTTACCAGAGTTAAAGCAAGATTTTAAAACAATTAGTAATAATTCTGCAAAAACTACTATTATCCATTAACACCCAAGTAGTCTACCATCATAATAAATGTACTGTAGAATGCACTGTAAGTAAAGTTATTCATCTCTTAATGTCTTAAACAGAGAAATGCAAGAGAATTTCTTTTAAATTAAAAAATTGCTTCCCAATTTCTCTTAAATTCTCTTAAAAAATAATAAGTAGAAAAATTTTAGCTCATTTATTCATTCATCTGAAGTGAGCAAGAAGCAGCCTGTTAACATAGTTGTGTTTCTGTTGACTTGATACATTGCTGCTGCCACTCTAAGGATAACACAGCAGCCACAGTATGTGTGGCAAACCCGTGAAGTCAGGTGGCTACATTTTCTGAAATAGGAGATCGTGAATGTAATTGTTTCATAAAACTTCTCATAGTTTGAGCTTTCATGTGTTCTTAAGCTATTTTGTGATGCTGAAAAATATGTCTCTGGAATCAAGTCAAGCTTTGATTCTCAGAAATTTTTACTGTTACCTCCTTGGGTATATTAGTCAAGTGAAAGTAAAAGGAAAGAAAACGATTATCTACTTATTATAGTACCCAAAAGTAACTGAAAAAATCAAGAGGCAATAAGCACATCTTTATTTTTCTTGGGTGCAAATAATCCACAAAGCTCACCTCTCACCCTGGAACTTCATCCTTCTAAAGATGTGAAAATCCCTGTGACCCACTTAGTGCTGTTTTGCTCATGATACTTGTATTCAACACTGTAAATGGAACTAAAGAAGGGGCCTAATTGAGCCCTGTGGGCGAAAGACTTTACATCCTTTATTCCACTTGATTTCTTACACATACCTGAAAGAGATGTAGAGATACTGTTCTTTTACAGATGAGGAAACTACTCCTTGGAGACCCTTAAATAACTTTCTCAGTATCCCCGGACTAGTGAAGGGCAGTTGTGCAATTTGAACTGTGATTTCTTTGGCCCTAACAACTCAGGTCTTTCCATGACACTGTTATGTGCTGTTAGTCTGCATCATTAACTTAACTCAAGTATTTGTGATTTTTCTTCCAGTTCCATGGCGCCAAGAACCCTTTCAGCCAGGACATTGAAAATAGTCTTCTGTCTACTGAAATAAAGGAGATTCAATAAGTTTTCCAAGTATTTTTTACTTATGTGTTTTTTTATTTTAACATTTAAAAATATATGTAAATGTGGTAGGAAATATAAACCATATGATCCTTATAAAATATTTAAATGTGACAGTGTATCATATAATGTAATAGGAAATCAATTTCTGACATCTAAGATTCCCAGATTATTTCCATGCAATTATTTTAGTGAACTATACTAGGCTATTTTCAGTACTCACCTACCCATTAGAAACATTAATGATATTTTGAAATTTATATTTTGAAATGTTGAAATCACAGCTATTAGATTTATGTAAAGCTTTTCTTTGAGATTTTTCTAGTGGAATAAGGAGAGCAGATGTAACATTTAATATGGTTGAGGTTAAGCAGTAGTAAAATCTTTAAAACATGATTTTTGTTTCCAGTGTTTGGCTATATTGCTATGGTAGTGTTGTGCCATTTGACTTAAAAGATTTTTTTTTTTTACTTGGTTTGGTCATCAGACCAATAATTTTATAATTCATGGCACTTTTTTCATGTCATTTATAATTCCACTGTGTCAAATGTGACAAAATTCCTTTAATTTCAATGTTTTCTAATTCTTACTTGTAAAATATATTTGGATAGAGAACTTGGTTTGCATATTTTCAGTGTGTGTCCTTAAATAGAGATTTTTTTTTAATTTTTATGTTTGAAATGATTTCAGCATATTATATTGAAATTAAAGCATATTTAACACCTTTTCCTGTAAGAGCCCTTTCCAAGGATTATTTCTTCTGTTTGTATTTCACAATTTAAATAGCACTTTAATGACTTTGAAACAAATAATAGGGAATAATGTCTTTAGTTTATGCCATTAGTTCAGTCATGTTTCAGCAATTTAAATAATGCAGCACAAATAACAGGTTTTTTTAATGCTGTTGGACATAGACTTTTTTTTTCCCTGTTCGATATTCCACGAAGTAAGAAATGTCTTAGTAATAGTCATCACAGAGCAAGGGTGCAGTGTGCAACTGCGGCCTTCAGCACCCTCTCTGCCCAACACCCATTCCGGTTTCCTGTAAGATCCCAGTCAAAGGATCCCTCACACTGGACAGACCTTTCTCAAGTGCTAGTGGGCCCTAAAATGTGGTGAGATTTGCATTGGCTTATTGAAATCTAAACAGACACCTATCAAAGCTTAGGTGTTCTCTCAAACCTTTTATGTTATCTAGCACATGCCTTCAAAGAAAGTGTTAATTCAGCCAAATTTATTTTAGAGTAATTAATTTTCAATTTAGAAAAACACTAAGAACCCCCAAAATAAGCCTCTTTGGGTCACCTTAACCAAACTGCAACTGGAAGAAATAAGGAGTCTGAAAGACTATAGAATTAAAGCAATATCAAAATAGTATATATTTTTTGTCCATATAATTCTTTTATTTGAAAATAGTCTGAAAATCAGAACTCCTGAATAGGTATTAAAAGTATTATTCAAAAAAGTGACTCTGCCTCAGCCATTGATTTATATTTGGTTATGGAAAGTTGTTACAAGTATTTTATTTAAAATGTTTCTATTAGGTAAACCAGAGTAAAATATTCTAATTAGGGATGCTTTCTTTAAACACCTCTCAGATTCTGTTAATACTGTCTTTGTGATATTTTTATTTCATGAATTTTAGTTTCTTTAATCCAAAAAAAGGAAAATAAAAACACCTTATTTCAATATTCAGTTACATTAAACAATCTGCACTTCAAAACAGAACATGAAAAAAAATGGAGTATTTTCTTTTTTTCCTCTCAAGTAGGTGTTTTGGTTCTTTAAAAATAAAAAGAGAGAGAACAAATTAAAATTTGAGCAAACATTATAAACAAAAAGCCTGCTTGTTTGTAAATGTTAATCGTTTTGGAACTTAGAGAAGAATTATCAGAGTGAACTGAGCTAGCTCCTCCTAGTTGCAGAGTTTTTTTCCTTTTGTGTTTCCTCACTAATAAGCAGCCCTCCGTTCACATACACCCGGTACTGGGAAAACCGCTCACAGGGAACAGACTGACTTCAGGTCATAAGCTGCCAGAGCTCTTCCACCCCGGCTGCCTCTGCCTTCACCTCTTTTTCACCCCTCACTTGTCCAAACTTCACAAATGACTGGAGTTTCCTAGGACAAGCCATAGCCTTTGCCCTCATGCGCTTCTCATTCTAGCCAAGGGAGAAAAGCAGTAAACATGTAAGTAATTCATTTCACATCAGGAGAAGTGATAGGTAAAGAACAAAAAAGTAGTGGGGTAGAAAATGACTGGGTGATACATAAGCTGAGATGTTCAGGGAACGCCTCTTTCTTATTCTTTCATATTCTTATACTCTGATTACATCACTCTGCCTTGTGTTAATACATAATGTAAAAGTGCCTCTAAAACTTGAGGTCTAAATCTAGCCAAATATAAGGCTATGCTTGCATTTTCCCAATGAAAAGAGTCTCCAAAACAGTTTTTTTGTTGAACTTAAATAAACTTTTAGGATAAGGATAAATACTTACATTTCAATTGTGCATTATTATATTAAAATATTTTATTTTTTAAACTCATTTTGTAGAACAGTGTGTCCTCTCGTGCATCTTGGACATTGTCTTTATCATTAGAGTCTTCTTAAGCCCTGTGATGAGTTTTTCAAAGTGTGCCATCCTCACTTCTAAATTGTTTGAGATACATGCTTCTCTAAATCTGTATACATATCCAGAATTATTTTTGATTGAGGCCATTTCAGTATAATTTCTTCCCCAAACACATTTCCTTAAAGTAATGACTTAAATCTTCAAATTAAAGTACTACTGCATATTCTTTTTGAAGAGGATAATTTCAGGGGGAAAAAAATAAATTCAGGCACATGCGGTATTTTAAAACTATTAAATATTTTTTTACAGGTGTAACTTGATTTCAATTTTTATATAATACTAATATTGCTTGAGTCCCATGACAAATTCCCAGCTGTCCATGCAGTTGAAAAATGGCAGATTTTGGAGGAATAAAATTATCCTTTAAAGACAAACCTTTTTTAAGTTAATTCTGATGACTACAAGTCCAAGAGCAGTGATTGCAAATCCTGGTTAGCAGCTGCTCACAAAACTGAGAAGGTAGAAGGACTCGATCAGTAATGTAATGTGGAAATAAGGTTATTGAACACTCACTAGAGATTAAGACAATAGTTTGTAAAGGTGTAAATCCTTCTCATTTCTTGGGGTGTAAGCTCTGCTATCTGCTTTGTTATCATCTTATCTCTGAATCTATAACCACTAAAAAATCCATCTGGTATTCATAGAAGTCTCCTTTGAAATAGCCTGTGGAACCCTTAATCTCAAAATACACAGCATTCTAATTTGTTGTCATGGGAAACTGTTTATTTTAGCATTTGTAACTCCTTCCTTTTTAAAGTCTATTTTCCAGTATTAGGTAAGAATAATTTAGGTCTGTGACAGATTCATCTCTTTTTTTAAAATGTGAGAGTCTGTTTTGAGAAACCTAGTCAGTTGAGCATGTTCAGTTAAGGATTGTATTTGCATTCAGTCAGCAATTACTTAACCTCCGACTTGTGCTTAAAGTATACTATTCTGTTTGTGTGTGCATCAACTAATCTTTATGTGAGCCCTATAAAAGGAAATATTACTTATTTCATAAGTGCATTCATTCAGAAGGCCCTTCAAGATATTTTTGCATCTCCAGTGATCTTTGTGAACATCAGTAAATGATTTCCAGTATTGTTGGTTTGAAAAGAATGTAATCTGTCTCAAATCTTTCCCCTTTGATGTGTTATTTCCTTTTTTAATTCCAGGCATCAACTTGTAAACCTGATACCTAATCCTTTCTTTTGAAATTTGAATATAGAATGTGCAAAGAGCAATACAGTAATTTGAGATTTTTGTATGCTTGCTTAAGCAACAGTTGCTCTTGTGCGTACAAATAATTCTAGTCCTTTGGCTAGAATTAGTTTAGTTATATTAAGAATTAAATTCATTTTTCATATTGGGAATTATGCTAAATCCAATTTAATTACTGATTCATGACCACGGTGCTTCGAAACCATGTCTGAACATTCATGAAAACATCACTTTCCTCCAAATTGGCTGTTCGCACTTTATTGCTTCAAATGCTGTCCTGAAGCCTATTCTCCATAGCCTTTAGGAGAGTCAGTCTCTCTACCTTCCTTCTTCCCTCCTCATTATTTTCAGAACTATGCCAAGGCCATTCACTTTCCTAGAGCTACACCTACCTTCTTAACATTTTTTTACAGGGCAGCTATACAAAGTAATGAATGTTTCAAGTATACCATGTATTAAAAGTGTTCACACAGAACCTACTTAGTCATCTATGTTACTTTTGTGGTCTTCCACCAATTTTTCAGGGCAAAATATTAGGACAGACTAGAAACTAATTTTCTTGCCTTGCAATTGGGTTCTTGATCCAAGAACCTGCAACAATGAAAGAATTTCTCCTATACCCTTCTGCTGGTTCCCATTAAAGCAAAGTAAAAAAAAAATCGTTAATGAGTGGTAATTCATTATGAGTACTACTTTTGGATATAAGTTAGAGCAAAAAAACAATCCAAAAAGATTTGGGAATGAGAATGAAAATAGTTTGCTTGCTTTCATGAAGGTGAAACGAAAATCATTCTGTGAAAACACACTACCAAATTACGAACAACAGATGTTTATTGAGCACCTTCTATTGCTGAGCTCAGCACTATAATGGACATTGGGGTGTCCATTATGTACATATAAGATATAAAAGATCAGTGAGACATTTCAGGCTTGAAAGCTTACAATGTGTGCAGTGGGAGAGGTATGCAAAAAAGTCATTACAATAAAATGAGGTAAATAGTGTGATAGATGCTTGTGCTTGGTGGTATTTAAGAGGAAGACCATATAATTCATTCTGCTGGATTTAGGAAAACTTAAAAGTAAGACAATCCTAAACTGAGTCTTGAATGTAGGAGGCACACAGGAATCTAACTTAAAGCTTTCCACTGATATCGTATGGGTGTATGTGTTACGGAGACGTAAAAGGACCATATATCACACACTGTCTGCCTTGGAGTGATTCAGGTTGGTAATAAAGAGAAACAGTAGATTTCACATTCTTGACAAGACACCAATCTAGCACAGTGACTTGGCATTATCCCATTGCCACAGGAGCGAAAGCAGAGACAGCCACATTCCACAGAACATATTCCTGGTGGAGCTTTTTTTTTTTTAATTTTAGTGAAATACATATAAAAATTACCATCTTAACCATTTTTAAGTGTACAGTTCATTAAGTATATTCATGTTGCATCACTGATCTCTAGAAATTTTTACATATTGTAAAACTGAAACTCCAAACCCATGAAGCACAACTCCCCTTTTCCCTCCCCTAGTCAGTGACTGGCAACTACCATTCTCCTTTCTGTCTGTCGGATTTTGACTACTCTGGATGCCTCATAAATGAAGTCACGGTATTTGTCTCTTTGTGACTGACTGACTGCATTTAGCATAATGACCTTAAGGTCCTTCCATGTTGTAGCATGTGTCAGAATTTCCTTTTTAAGGCTGAACAATACTCCATTGAATGTATGTACCACATTCTGCTTTTTCATCCCTTGATAGACATTTGGGCTGCCTCCACTTTCTGGCAATTATGAACAATGCTGTTACGAATATTGGTGCCACCAAAGATATCTCTTAAATACCTTGCTCTTAATTTTTGTTGGTATCTACCCAGAAGTGATATTGCTGAATCATATGGTAATTCTATTTTCAGTTTATCAAGGAACTACCATTCTGTTTTCCATAGTGCTCCACTATTCACGTTCCCACCGACAGTGTGTACAGGGTTTCCATGTCTCCACATCCTCACCAACACTTGTTATTACTCTTTCTTTTTAGTAGTAGCCATCCTAATGAATGTGAGATCTATACATCATTGAGGTTTTGATTTTCATTTCCATAAAAACCATTCTTGGCTTTTAATACCCAAAGTTCATATGATATACCCCTTGATTTATTTTTAGCCAGTTTAACACTGGGAAAAACATTTATGTCCTCCAAACTTGATGTAATATTTTAACAACTTGATGTGTAGGAAGTCGTTACATTCCAAATACATAGAACATTAGAATTAACAGGCATTTTTAAAAAGTGCCTAAGGATCAAAAATGGGATGGATGTCTTGATGTCTATTGCAGCTGATATTCAATGTGAACCTTACTCAGCTATTTCATGTTTGTCCTAGAGGGTTTTTTCCATGTTTGACTTTTCATGTGTAGCTCTTGGTTTGCCTGAGATGAGTCCCATGACAGATAAGAACACACTGAAGAAACTATGGAGAGAGAAGCAAAGCAAGGAAGACTGATTATGATAAGCAAGAAGATACTATGTTATGCAAATCTGTTCATTAAAACCATATTGTTTGCTATCAGAAAGCTATATTTTAAAGCATTTTACGTGCAAACATGATAGCTTTTAAGAAACCATTTGTAAAAAAAAAAACCATTTGTATCTGGAAATTTGTTTTTGTTACATTTTGGGATATTGGGAATATCGGGTTGACACGTGCATTATAATTTTTCCCACTTAAAAAATTGGAAAGTGGGTTTGTATTCATGCAGAATAACTAGTTTTCAGGAAAGGGTTACTGATTTCACCTCTAGCTGGTTATGAAGAGCTTAAAAAAATAGTTGTGAAACAGTCACAAACTAACAGAAAAGTTGGAAAATTTTTTCCTCTTGAACCACTTAAAAGAGTAAGTTTTTCATATGATGACTCCCCACCTACTCTAATGTGTGTTTCCTACAAAGAAGGAAATTCTCCTACATGACAACTCAGTCATCAAAGCCAGGATATTAACACCAATGCGTTACCATCTAATCCTCAGACCCCATATGACTTTTACTGCTTATCCCAATCATGTGTCTTATGGCAAAAGGGATCCAGGTTAAAATCATATGCTGTGTTCCATTGCCAGACCTCTAGTCTGGAAAGTTTCCTCAATCTTAATACTTGATTTTTATACCTTGACACTTTTGAAAATTACAAGTTATCAATGTCCCTCATTTGGGGTTGTGTGGTATTCCCTCATAATTACATCTTCAGCTAGACCCTTACTTTTCACAGTAAGCGAATACATACCAAGAGCTCATAAAACTAAAATGTAGATCTAGGAGTAGGAAATTACTTAAGACCAAAAAAGCATCAAAAGGAAAATAAAATGGATTTGACAACAAAAGATTTCTGTTCAAAAAATTCCACAGAGAGAAGACAGACTGAGAGAAGTTATTTGCCACAAATAAAGCTGAACTAGGGATTAATACATAGAACATACCCCTGGAAATCAAAACAAGAATATTGAGCCTCCTAGCTTTGTGTTTTTTCAATGCATCCAACCCTCAAGGGCCACCCTCTATTAGCTCCAGACTCAGATGTTAGCTTGTGCTGTCAGTGACATTTTGGACAAACTTCCAATGTATTTATGAAGCAAAAATAAAGGTAACACAATATCAGATACTAATTTTGTGAACAGAAATAAACATCAAAACTAGTCTGTGAAAAAAAAAAAGAATATTGAGCATCGTGTGATTGGAATGGGTAAATCACAAAAGAGGAAGCCTAATGGCCAGCAAATGTATAATGAGATGTTCAAGCTGACTAGTACAGAGGAGATGCAGATTCTGAGGTACCACTTCACACTCAGCAGCAGAACAAAAGAATCAGGTGGATTATGTCCTGAGAGAAATGGATTAGAGTGGAAGTGAAGTACTATGCATTAGAAGTAGGAAACTAAATACTAAGTATAATACCACTTAGTAAAAGAAAAAACAAATGTAAAACACAGTACCATTGTTATATGCATATGAAATACAATGTATTTTACATGAATTATTTAAGGATAATTTAAGCCAAATACATTAAATGATGCTTTTCAAGGGGGAGAGATGTGAGATTGTTTATCAAGGATGAAAGGAAAACAAAAGATTTTGTACAGACATGACAATGTGCTGTAAAATCAGATTAATTATACAGGTATGAGATCCAAAAGGAAGTGGGAAATTATTTTCCCAATTTTACTATGAAAGGGTATAAATTATATCCATGCATTAAGAAAAGTTATGACAACTTAAAAAGTTTAACTGTGTAAGTGTAAAGATGACAGTAAGCTAAATAGAGTTGTAACCAAGACAATAAATGTCCTAAGTTCACCTGTCAAAAGGTGTACTAATGTAAAAATATGTTTCACTATTCTGTCACTAATTACTTGATACTAACTGGGCACTTACAGTTCATTTCAATTCTGACACTACACGGAGTCAGCACAAACTCCACAAGTGAAGTCTGAAGTCCTTCACAAGACTGTCCCCACGACAGGCTCTAGCCACAAGCTTTGCAGGCTACAAATTTGTCATTCCCATGACCCTTCCACATTCAATAATTTGCTTGAACTCACAGAATTCACTGAAATACTATAGTTAAAACTTTTATTATAAGATCGGGTACAGGTTATCAGGAGCAACCAAGCTAAGAAGCTCATAGAACAAGTTCTTTGGGAGTGGAGAGGTTTGCAGAACTTTCATGCCTCTTGTCCTTGTGGAGTCAAGACACCACATCCTCCCAACACATCATGTATTCACCAACCTGGAAACTCCAGCGAGGGTGTCCAGAGTTTTTATCAAGGTTCATTCCACAGGCATCTTTAATTAAATCATTGGCCACATGGTTGAACTCTGTCCAGTCATGTCCCCATGCCTGATATGAGGCTGGCCCAAAGTTGTTGACCTGTCATGTGGTTGGTCTTTCTGGTGACCAGCCCCCATTGTGAAGCTGTCTAGGGGCCACCCAAAGCCACCTCAGTATACAGACACTCCTGCTACTCAGGAGATTCCAAGGATTTTGGAAGTTCTGTGCCAGGAGCTAAGAACAAGACATATATTCCTTTTTACACCACTGTTACTTATAAGAGACATTAGTGTGGATTCAAGATGGCAGCATGAGAGGTGACACAGAGAACTCTCCCAAAACCACATATAGTACAAAAATATAAATACAACTAATCCTAATCCTAAAAAAGCAACAGGAAAGAAGTCTGCGCCAGACTGCATACACCTGGAGAACAGAGCAGACCTCATGAAACAGGGTAACATACCAAAGCCTTGATCTGGCAGGACCCAAGGCCTTCCCCCAGCCCAGCTCACTGGTGGGAGGAAGAGAAACAAAGCAGGGAGGGGGTGGATGCCTGGGACTGCTGAACACCCAGCCCTGGACATCTGCTTTGGAGCACAAACCTACATTGGTGCTCTGCAGGTTCGTGGGGTTGGGGAGCTGGAACAGGCAGAGTGCAGCCGTTTGTGGAGGACGGGGATTCACATCCAGCAGCTCTGGGACAAGGGAAAGGCGGGTGGTCTGAAAGCTTTCCTTAGCAGCTAGAGGGCTGATGAAGGGGTGAGGTTTGCACAGAGCTTACTGCGTGGGAGAAGGGATAGGTGGCAAGGTTGTCTGGGTGCAGTCTGCCCAGCAGGTTGGGAAATTTGAGGAGCTTCAGGCACTCCATTCCCCTGGCTGGCTACTCAGCTCTGAGGCCCTCCCACTGTGACACAGCCTGCTGAGCCTTCCTCCTGGCCTGCTGGTCGCAAACCGGCAGTCACTGGTGTCAGGCCAGTCAGAGGGAGGCCCCATCTACATCAGCTAGAGAAGAAAATCACAGAGGCTTACACCTCGGTGCTCGGCCCACTGGCTCTGACACTGGAGACAGGCACTTCAGCCGGGAAGCAGGAAACAGCTCTTTCCTCCCACAAGGCACCAGTGCTGCTCCCCTGTGGCCCCCATCCTCACTCCAGGGGCTGAGCAGCTCCAGAGACTAGAGCTTCTGGGCACTAGAGGGCGCCACATAGAAATATGAAACATCAAAGGAACCTGCTTTGGACCAAAATCTCACAAACCCCAGAAAAAGGACCAAATGAAACTACTCACCAATCTTCCTGAAAGAGAGTTCAAAAGAAAAATCATAAACATGCTCATGGAGGTACAGAAAAATATTCAAGAACTCAGGAATGAATTTAAGATGGAGATTCAATCATTAAGAAATACCATATCTGAAATGAAACATACAATGGAGGGATTTAAAAGCAGATGAGATGTAGTAGAAGAGACGGTAAATGGAATAGAAATTAGAGAAGAGGAATACAAAGAAGCTGAGGTAGAGAGAGAAAAAGGGATCTCTAAGAATAAAAGAATATTGAGAACTGTGTGATCAACCCAAATGGAACAATATTCACATTATAGAGGTACCAGAAGAAGAAGAAGAGAGAAAAAGGGACAGAAAGTGTCATTGAGGAAGTAATTTCTGAACACTTCCCCAATCTGGGGAAGGAGATAGTCTCTCAACCCATGGAGGTGCACAGATCTCCCAACACAAGGGACCCAAGGAGACAAATCAAGACATATAATAATTAAGATGGCAAAGATCAAGGATAAAAACAGACTTTCAAAAGCAGCTAGAGAGAGAAAAAAGACCACATACAAATAATAACCCACCAGGCTATCATCAGATTTCTCAACAGAAACCTTACAGGCCAGAAGGCAGTGGCATGATATATTTAATGCAATGAAAAAGAAGGGCCTCAAACCAAGAATACTCCACTCGGCAAGGTTATCATTTAAATTTGAAGGAGGGATTAAACAATTTCCAGATGAGCAAAAGCTGAGAGAATTTACCTCCCAAAAACCACCTCTACAGTGCATTTTGGAGGGACTGCTATACATGGAAGGGCTCCTAAGGCTAAATAGCTGTCACCAGGGGAATAAAACCACAGCAAAGTAGATCAATTAATTACTAAGCAGATGCAAAATCAAATCAACTGCCCCCAAAATCAATCAAGGTACAGACAGAGTACAGAATATGATACCCAACATATAATGGAGGAGGTAGAAAAAGGAGGGGAAAAAAAACCTTTAAGTTGTGTTTGCAATAGCATACTGAGTGAGTTAAATTAGACAGTAAGGGAATTACCCTTCAACCTTTGGTAACGATGAATATAAAGCCTGCAATGGCAATAAGTACATACTTGTCAATAATCACCCTAAATGTAAATGGTCTGAATGCATGAGTCAAAAGACATACAGAGTCACTGAATGGATAAAAAAAACAAGACCTGTCTATATGCTGCCTATAAGAGACTCACTTCAAACCGAAAGACATACACAGACTGAAAATAGACAGATGGAAAAAGATATTTCATGCAACTAATAAGGAGAAAAAAGCAGGAGTTGCAATACTTGTATCAGACAACATAGACTTCAAAACAAAGAAAGTAACAAGAGACAAAGAAGGACATTACATAATGATAAAGAGGTCAGTCCAACAAGAGGGTATGACTATTATAAATATCTATGTACCCGGAAGAGCCAAGATGGCAGCATGAGTAGGGCAGCGGAAATCTCCCAAAATCATATATGATTTTGAAAATACAACAAATACAACTATTTCTAAAAGACTGGTGGATACAGTACAACAGCCAGGCTACATCTACATCTGTGAGAACTCAGCACCTCACAAAGGGGGTAAGATACAAGCCGTGGCCTCGTGGGACCCGAGCGCTCCCCCACCCCAGTTCACTGTCGGGAAGAAAGGAGTCAGAGCGGGGAGGAAGAGGAAGCACAAGGCAGCTAAATAACCACCTGTAGTAATCCGCACCAGAAGCACAGACACACATTCCATGGTGTGCTGGATATTAGGGAAACGGAAAAGTAAAATCTGTGAATGGGTCCCCACAGCTGGCTCCCCTGGGACAAAAGAAAAGTGAGTGCTTTCTGAAAGTCTTAAAGGGACAGGGGCCTCATAGCTGGATGGAACCATCCCGGCACATTCAACCCAGCCGGCTGGGAATTCTGAGGAACTTCGGGTGCCCCAGCCCCCTGGGTGGCAATGCACCCCAGAAGCCCCTCACAGTGATAGGCAGTCTGCCAGTTGTTCCTCTGGCCGGTGAGGCACAGACACAGTGGCTAAGCAGCTGGAGAGCAGCAGAGCGCACCCACGGTGGTGGAGCACTCTGAAAGAGGCCACGCATGCCCACGGCGGCAGAGCAGTCGGTGAGTGGCCGTGCCCGCACACAGAGGCAGAGCAGCTGGAGAGCAGCTGCGCCCAGAGCAACCGCCCAGAATCTCCTCCCAGCACGCAGCCGCCTGGGCCAGACCCAGAGGCCACCACCAGTGCGCACCTACCTGGCCCAGGCAGAGGAAACCAGGGCAAGGCATGAAGGGGTGGCATCCTCACAGGAGAGCACACCCAGCATGCCTGCCACTCCCCACAGGGCTCTGGGCTACCCTGACAGCAACCCCACCCACGGCAGTTTAGGAGATTAATCCAGAGGCTGCTCCAGGTGTGCAGGTAACCAACACAGGCAGTGGAGAAGGGCAAGGTGACCAAAAAGCAGGAAAGGACTTTGTTCCCCCAGCTGACACATGTGCTACCTGCCTACAGGTACCTCAATCGCCATAAAGAGGCAGACAAATTTGGCCAGTCCAGAATTGCCTAGACAACCTCCAAGAGAGGGTCTGGGGTGATAGATTTAACCAATCTTCCTGACAAAGAATTCAAAATAAAGGTTTTTTGGGCAATAGAGGGCGCCATTACCATGCTGATGTACCTGCAGAGAAATATGCAAGACCAAAAGGATCAAGTTGGGAGGGAGAGTACAGAAATAAAACAATCTCTGGAAGGACTTAAGAGCAGACCAGATGAGGTGCAAGAGGCCATTAATGGAACAGAAATAATAAAACAGGAACACAGAGAAGCTGAAGCAGAGAGAGAGAAAAGGATCTCCAAGAATGAAAGAATATTAAGAGAATTGTGTGACAAATCCAAATGGAACAATATTTGCATTATAGGAGTACCAGAAGAAGAAGAGAGAGAAAAATGGACATATAGTGTCTTTGAAGAAATAATTGCTGAAAACTTCCCCAAATTGGGGGAGGAAATAGTCTCTCAGACCATAGAAGCCCACAGAACTCCCAAAACAAGGAACCCAAGGAAGACAACACCAAGACATATAATAATTAAAATGGCAAAGAGCAAAGACAAGGACAGAGTATTAAAGGCAGCCAGAGAGAGAAAAAAGGTCACCTACAAAGGAAAACCCATCAGGCTATTATCAGACTTCTCAAAAGAAACCTTACAGGCCAGAAGAGAATGGCATGGTATATTTAATGCAATGAAACAGAACGGCCTTGAGTCAAGAATACATATTTGATTATCATTCAAATATGAAGGAGGGACTAAACAATTCCCAGACAAGCAAAAGTTGAAGGAATTTGCCTCCCATAAACAACCTCTAAAGGATATTTTAAAGGGACTGCTATAGATGGAAGCATTGCTAAGGCTAAAGAGATGTCAACAGAGAAAATAAAATCACACCAAAATAAACAGACCAACCAAATACAAACTAAAGGCAAAAAATAAAATCAACTACTCACAAAAGCAGTCAAAGGAAACACAAAAGAGTACAGAATAAAACACCTAACATATAAAGAATAGAGGAGGAGGAATAAGAAGGGAGAGAAATAATCATAAGACTGTGTTTATAATAGCTGAATAAAAGAGTTAAGTTAGATGGTTAGATAGTAAAGAAGCTACCCTTGAACCTTTGGTAACCACAAATCTAAAGCCTTCAGTGGCAATAAGTACATATATTTCAATAATCACCCTAAATGTAAATGGGCAGAATGCACCAATCAAAAGACACAGAGTAATAGAATGCATAATAAAGCAAGACCCATCTATATGCTGCTTACGAGATACACACCTCAAACCCAAAGACATACATGGACTAAAAGTAAAGGGATGGAACAAGATGTTTCATGCAAATAATAGGGAGAAAAAAGCACGTGTTACAGTACTTGTATCAGACAAAATAGACCTCAAAACAAAGAAAGAGATAAAGAAGGACATTACATAATGATAAAGGGCTCAGTCCAACAAGAGGATATAACCATTATAAATATATATGCACCCAATACAGGGGCACCAACATATGTGAAACAAATACTAACAGAATTAAAGGAGGAAATAGAATGCAATGCATTCATTCTAGGAGACTTCAACACACCACTCACTCCAAAGGACAGATCCATGAGACAGAAAATAAGTAAGGACACAGAGGCACTGGGAAACACACTAGAACATATGGACTTAACAGACATCTACAGAACTCTACACCCACAAGCAGCAGGATACACATTATTCTCAAGTGCACATGGAAAATTTCCAGAATAGACCACATACTAAGCCACAAAAAGAGCCTCAGTAAATTCAAAAAGATTGAAATTCTACAAACCAACTTCTCAGACCACAAAGGCATAAAACTAGAAATAAATTGCACAAAGAAAACAAAAAGGCTCACAAACACATGGAGGCATAACAATATGCTCCTAAATAATCAATGGATCAATGATCAAATTAAAACAGAGATCAAGCAATATATGGAGACAAATGACAACAACAGCACAAAGCCCAAACTTCTGTGGGATGCAGTGAAGGCAGTTCTAAGAGGAAAGTATATAACAATCCAGGCCTATTTAAAGAAGGAAGAAAAATCTCAAATGAATAGTCTAAAGTCACAATTATTGAAACTGGAAAAAAGAACATATGAGGCCCAAAGTCAGCAAAAGGAGGGACATAGGAAAGATCAGAGAAGAAATCAATAAAATTGAGAAGAATAAAACAATAGAAAAAAATCAATGAAATCAAGAGCTGGTTCTTTGAGAAAATAAACAACATAGATAAGCCCCTAACCAGACTTATTAAGAGAAAAACAGAATCTACACACATCATTCTGATAGAATCAGAAATGAGAAAGGAAAAATCATGACGGACCCCACAGAAATACAAAAAATTATTAGAGAATACTATGAGAATCTATATGCTAACAAGCTGGAAAACCTAGAAAAAATGAACAACTTTCTAGAAAAATACAACCTTCCAAGGCTGACCCAGGAAGAAACAGAAAATCTGAATAGACAAATTACCAGCAAAGAAATTGAATTGGTAATCAAAAAACTACCGAAGTACAAAACTCCAGGACCAGATGGTTTCACTGCTGAATTTTATCAAACATTTAGTGAAGACCTAATACCCATCCTCCTTAAAGTTTTCCACAAAGTAGAAGAGGAGGGAATACTCCCAAACTCATTCTACGAGGCCAACATCACTCTAATACGAAAACCAGGCAAAGACACCACAAAAAAAGAAAATTACAGAGCAATATCCCTGATGAACATAGACGCAAAAATACTCAACAAAATATTAGCAAACAATTCAAAAATACATCAAAAAGATCATCCATCATGATCAAGTGGGATTCATTTCAGGGATGCAAGGATGGTACAATATTAGGAAATCCATCAACATTATCCACCACATCAACAAAAAGAAGGACAAAAACCACAGGATCATCTCCATAGATGCTGAAAAAGCATTTGACAAAATTCAACTTCATAATAATAACTCTCAACAAAATGGGTATACGGGGCAAGTACCTCAACATAATAAAGACCATATATGACAAACCCACAGCCAACATCATACTTCACAGTGAGAAGCTGAAAGCTTTTCCTCTGAGATGAGGAACAAGACAGGGATGCCCACCCTCCCACTTTTATTCAACATAGTTCTGGAGGTCCTAGCCACAGCAATCAGACAACACAAAGAAATAAAGGGCATCCAGATTCAAAAGAAAGAAGTTAAACTGTCCCTGTTGGCAGATGACATGATATTGTATATAAAAAACCCTAAAGAATCCACTCCAAAACTACTAGATAATGTCTTAATTCAGCAAAGTTGCAGTATACAAAATTAATACACAGAAATCTGTTGCATTCCTATACACTAACAATGAACTAGCAGTGAGAGAAATCAGGAAAACAATTCCATTCACAATTACATCAAAAAGAATAAAATACCTAGGAATACACCTAACCAAGGAAGTGAAAGACCTGTACTCTGAAAACTACAAGACACTCATGAGAGAAATTGAAGATACCAATGAATGGAAACACATCCCTTGTTCATGGAGAAGAAGAATTAATATTGTTAAAATGGCCATCCTGCCTAAAGCTATCTACAGATTCAATGCGATCCCTATCAAAATACCAAGAGCATTCTTCAATTAACTAGAGCAAATCATTCAAAAATTCATATAGAACTGCAAAAGACCCCAAATAGCCAAAATAATCCTGAGAAGGAAGAATGAAACGGGGAGAATTATGCTCCCCAACTTCAAGCTCTACTACAAAGCCACAGTAATCAAGACAATTTGGTACTGGCACAAGAACAGACCCATAAAACCAGTGAAACAGAATAGAGAGTCCACATATTAATCTAAGAATATATGGTCAATTAATATACGATAAACAAGCCATGGATATACAATGGGGAAATGACAGCCTCTTCAAAAGTTGGTATTGGCAAAACTGGACAGCTACATGTAAGAGAATGAAACTGGATTTTTGTCTAACCTCATACACAAAAGTAAACTTGAAATAGATCAAAGACCTGAATGTAAGTCATGAAATGATAAAACTCTTAGAAGAAAACATAGGCAAAAATCTCTTGAATATAAACATGAGCAACTTTTTCCTAAAAGTATCTCCTCGGACAAGGGAAACAAAGTAAAAAATGAAGAAATGTGATTACATCATTCTATAAAGCAAAGGATATATTCCTAGGAGTGGGATTCCCGGGTCAAATGGTATTTCTACTTTGAGTTTTTTGAGGAACCTCCATATTGCTTTCCCAATGGTTAAACTAGCTTACATTCCGACCAGCAGTGTAGGGGGGTTCCCCTTTCTCCACATCCTTGCCAGCATTTGTTGTTCTTAGTCTTTTCAATGCTGGCCATTCTAACTGGTGTGAGGTGATACCTGATTGTGGTTTTAATTTGCATTTTCCTGATGATTAGCGATGTGGAGCATCTTTTCATGTGTCTGTTGGCCATCTGAATTTCTTCTTTGGAGTATTGTCTCTTCATATCCTGTGCCCATTTTTTAATAGGGTTATTTGTTTTTGCTTGTCGATATGTGAGTTCTTTATATATTTTGGATGTTAACCTCTTGTCAGATATGTTGTTTACAAATATATTCTCCCATACTGTGGGATGCCTTTTTGTTCTGTTGATGGTGTCCTTTGCTGGACAGAAGCTTTTTAGTTTGATATAGTTCCATGTGTTCACTTTTGCTTTTGTTTACTTTGCTTGAGGAGATGCATTCAGGAAGAAGTTACTCATGTTTATATTCAGGAGATTTTTGCCTATGTTGTCTTCTAAAAGTTTTATGTTTTCATGACTTACATTCAGGTCTTTGATCCATTTTGAGTTTACTTTTGTGTATGGTGTTACACAATAATCCAGTTTCATTCTCTTACATGTAGCTGTCCAGTTTTGCCAACACCAGCTGTTGAAGAGGCTGTCATTTCCCCATTGTATGTCCATGGCTCCTTTATCATATATTAATTGACCATATATGGTTGGGTTTTTATCAGGGCTCTCTAGTCTGTTCCATTGGTCTATGAGTCTGTTCTTGTGCCAGTACCAAATTGTCTTGATTACTGTGGCTTTGAAGTAGAGCTTGAAGTTGGGGAGCGCAGTCCCTGCAGGTTTATTCTTCCTTCTCAAGGTTTCTTTGGCTGGCTATTCAGGGTCTTTTGTAAGTCGATATCAATTTTAGAGGGATTTCCTCTAGTTCATTGAAGAATGTTGTTGGTATTTTGATAGGAATTGCATTGAATCTGATGATTGCTTTGGGCAGGATGGCCATTTTAACAATATTAGTTCTTCCTATCCATGATCACAGGATGTGTTTCCGTTTATTGTTATCTTCTTTAATTTCTTTCATGAGTGTCTTGTAGTTTTCAGAGTACAGGTCTTTCACTTCCTTGGTTAGGTGTATTCCTAGATATTTTATTCTTTTGGATGTAATTGTGAATGGAATTGTTTTCCTGATTTCTCTCACTGCTAGTTCATTGTTAGTGTATAGGAATGCAACAGATTTGTGTACTAATTTTGTATACTGCAACTTTGCTGAATTAAGATATTATCTAGTAGTTTTGGAGTGGATTCTTTAGGGTTTTTTATGTACAGTATCATGTCATCTGCCAACAGGGACAGTTTAACTTCTTTCTTTTGAATCTGGATGCCCTTTATTTCTTTGTGTTGTCTGATTGCTGTGGCTAGGGCCTCGAGTACTATGTTGAATAACAGTGGGGAAAGTGGGCATCCCTGTCTTGTTCCTCATCTTAGAGGAAAAGCTTTTAGCTTCTCGCTGTGAAGTATGATGTTGGCTATGGGTTTATCATATATGGCCTTTATTATGTTGAGGTATTTGCCCTCTATACCCATTTTGTTGAGAGTTTTTATTATGAATGGATGTTGAATTTTGTCGAATGGTTTTTCGGCATCTATGGAGATGATCATGTGGTTTTTGTCCTTCTTTTTGTTGATGTGGTGGATGATGTTGATGGATTTCCTAATATTGTACTGTCCTTGCATCCCTGGATTAAATTTTACTTGGTCGTGGTGGATGATTTTTTTAATATATTTTTGAATTCGGTTTACTAATATTTTGTTTAGTATTTTTGCATCTATGTTCATCAGGGATCTTGGTCTCCAGTTTTCTTTTTTTGTGGTGTCTTTGCCTGGTTTTGGTATTAGAGTGATGCTGGCCTCATAGAATGAGTTTGAAAGCATACCCTCCTACTTTTTGGAAAATTTTAAGGAGGATGGGTATTAGGACTTCACTAAATGTTTGATGAAATTTAGCAGGTAAGCCATCTGGTACAGGAGTTTTGTCCTTAGGGAGGTTTTTTTTTTTTTTTTTTTTTTTTTTAATAATTATTTTTTATTGAAGGGTAGTTGACACACACTATTACATTACATGAGTTTCAAGTGTACAACACAGTGGTAGAACATTTATATACATAATTCTAGGTTCCAGCTATCACCCTACCAGGCTGTTACAATATCTTGACTATATTCCTTATGCTATACATTACATCCCGGTTACTTATTTATTTTACCATTGGAAGTCTGTCTTTTTTTTTTTTTTTTGTGAGGGCATCTCTCATATTTATTGATCAAATGGTTGTTAACGACAATAAAATTCTGTATAGGGGAGTCAATGCTCAATGCACAATCATTATTCCACCCCAAGCCTAATTTTTGTCAGTCTCCAATCTTCTGAGGCATAACAAACAAGTTTTTACATGTAGAACAAATTCTTACATAATGAATAAGTTACATAGTGAACAGTACAAGGGCAGTCATCACAGAAACTTTCGGTTTTGCTCATGCATTATGAACTATAAACAATCAGTTCCAATATGAATACTCATTTGGTTTTTATACTTGATTTATATGTGGATACCACATTTCTCTCTTTATTATTATTATTTTTAATAAAATGCTGAAGTGGTAGGTAGATACAAGATAAAGGTAGAAAACATAGTTTAGTGTTGTAAGAGAGCAAATGTAGATGATCAGGTGTGTGCCTGTAGACTATGTGTTAATCCAAGCTAGACCAGGGCAATAAAACATCCACGTATGCAGAAGATTTCTCTCAGAACGGGGGGGTGAGGTTCTAAGCCTCACCTCTGTTGATCCCCAATTTCTCACCTGATGGCCCCCCTGTGACTGTGCCTGTCTTAGGTTGTTCCTCCCTTGAGGAATCTTACCCGTCTCTGGCTAACCAGTCATCTTCCGGGGCCATACAGGGAAATGTGAAGTTGGTAAGTGAGAGAGAAGCCTTATTGTTTGAAAAAGTTAACTTTTTACTTCTTTGCATATTTATGCCCTGTGGCTTCTATGCCCAGCATTTGTCTTGAGGTATCTTTACCACTTGGAAGAATTATGATACTCGGTAAATTTGATATGAGGCACGAATTCTATTTAAGGGTTGTAATTAGGAAGGAAGAAGAAAAGCTATAGAAGTAGCAGGCGGAAGAAAACATGGGAAGATTGATTATTTCTTTGATATATCTTCTTGTAGAGTAACTTCAGCATGTATAGGTTTTAAGCTACTACTTAAATTGCACACACACATTAACATAATAGGAGTATAGTTACATAACCAAAGCATATCTGTAATTACCAGCCATCTGCAGTGAAACCAAGAAAACCAGTTAGGCACCTTAGGCATTTGTGAAAACTTATCTATGATATGGTGGATATTGTCCAGATGAACTTGAACAGTCTGAGAGAAATCAGACAAATTAAAACAACCCATTCCTGGGGACTGTTCACATGCCATATGTTCTTTTAACAGTAAATAGTTTGTAGTTGTAAGACTTTGGAGCGCTACAATTTGCACTTCTCCAAATTCTTGGTTGAGTTCCAACAGTATAGATCCAGTCCAATTTTGTTGTTTTACTGTATGCACAGGCCAGCTTAGATATCTCCTTCCTCATTCCCATGGCAGGTCCAGGAACTGGTGGGATGAGTGCATCTACAGCTGTAGCAGTGCGTGGATCTTTGTTGGGGTTTTTTGATGATCATCTTCTGGCATGAGTCTTCCAGAGGGTGCAGATGTTGGAAGTTCTTTTTCATATCGTATCTTAGTTCATTTTCGGGGTAGCCCAATTAGGCTTTGATCCTCTGTATAAACACAAACAGACCCTTTGCCTACACTTTTATATGCCCTTTATACCCTTGTGTAGAACTCGTTGGAGGTTACCACACAGGAACTGCCCTTTTTTTTTTTTTTTTTTTTGCTATCACTAATCTACACTTACATGACGAATATTATGTTTACTAGGCTCTCCCCTATACCAGGTCTCCCCTATAAACCCCTTTACAGTCACTGTCCATCAGCATAGCAAAATGTTGTAGAATCACTACTTGCCTTCTCTGTGTTGTACAGCCCTCCCTTTTCTCCTACCCCCCCATGCATGTTAATCTTGATACCCCCCTACTTCTCCCCACCTTATCCCTCCCTACCCACCCATCCTCCCCAGTCCCTTTCCCTTTGGTACCTGTTAGTCCATTCTTGAGTTCTGTGATTCTGCTGCTGTTTTGTTCCTTCAGTTTTTCCTTTGTTCTTATATTCCACAGATAAGTGAAATCATTTGGTATTTCTCTTTCTCCGCTTGGCTTGTTTCACTGAGCATAATACCCTCCAGCTCCATCCATGTTGCTGCAAATGATTGGATTTGCCCTTTTCTTATAGCTGAGTAGTATTCCATTGTGTATATGTACCACATCTTCTTTATCCATTCATCTATCGATGGACATTTAGGTTGCTTCCAATTCTTGGCTATTGTAAATAGTGCTGCAATAAACATAGGGGTGCATCTGTCTTTCTCAAACTTGATTGCTGCATTCTTAGGGTAAATTCCTAGGAGTGCAATTCCTGGGTCAAATGGTAAGTCTGTTTTGAGCATTTTGATGTACCTCCATACTGCTTTCCACAATGGTTGAACTAACTTACATTCCCACCAGCAGTGTAGGAGGGTTCCCCTTTCTCCACAGCCTCGCCAACATTTGTTGTTGTTTGTCTTTTGGATGGCAGCCATCCTTACTGGTGTGAGGTGATACCTCATTGTAGTTTTAATTTGCATTTCTCTGATAATTAGCGATGTGGAGCATCTTTTCATGTGTCTGTTGGCCATCTGTATTTCTTTTTTGGAGAACTGTCTGTTCAGTTCCTCTGCCCATTTTTTAATTGGGTTATTTGTTTTTTGTTTGTTGAGGCGTGAGAGCTCCTTATATATTCTGGACGTCAGGCCTTTATCGGATGTGTCATTTTCAAATATATTCTCCCATACTGTAGGGATCCTTCTTGTTCTATTGATGGTGTCTTTTGCTGTACAGAAGCTTTTCAGCTTAATATAGTCCCACTTACTCATTTTTGCTGTTGTTTTCCTTGCCCGGGGAGATATGTTCAAGAAGAGGTCACTCATGTTTATGTCTAAGAGGTTTTCGCCTATGTTTTCTTCCAAGAGTTTAATGGTTTCATGGCTTACATTCAGGTCTTTGATCCATTTTGAGTTTACTTTTGTATATGGGGTTAGACAATGGTCCAGTTTCATTCTCCTACATGTAGCTGTCCAGTTTTGCCAGCACCACCTGTTGAAGAGACTGTCATTTCGCCATTGTATGTCCATGGCTCCTTTATCAAATATTAATTGACCATATATGTCTGGGTTAATGTCTGGATTCTCTAGTCTGTTCCATTGGTCTGTGGCTCTGCTCTTGTGCCAGTACCAAATTGTCTTGATTACTATGGCTTTATAGTAGAGCTTGAAGTTGGGGAGTGAGATCCCCCCTACTTTATTCTTCTTTCTCAGGATTGCTTTGGCTATTCGGGGTCTTTGGTGTTTCCATATGAATTTTTGAATTATTTGTTCCAGTTCATTGAAGAATGTTGCTGGTAGTTTCATAGGGATTGCGTCAAATCTGTATATTGCTTTGGGCAGGATGGCCATTTTGACGATATTAATTCTTCCTAGCCACGAGCATGGGATGAGTTTCCATCTGTT